>NC_132858.1:55854277-57054277 GCF_048164855.1 Canis lupus baileyi
GCACCTGCCTGCGCTCGGCGGAGGAGCCCGGGCCCTCCGGGTGAGGGCCGCCAGGGAAGCAGGGGCCCCTGAACCTCGGCGCCAGGCGACCCACGCGCAGCCACCACCTGCCACCCGAGCCCCAGCCGCAGCCCCCCGGGCCCCATCCGACCCAGCACCTCCCCGCTGAGAAAACTGGCCTCTGCTACATCTGCAAAGACGTATCCTGGGAGGGGGCAGGAGACTTTTCTTTTAATTATTTCCCGACACGATCACGAGCTCTCACTTCCGCGGGTTTTAGTAATCTAGAGGTTTGGGGGACATACTCGCCCCCGTTTATTAGGAAAACTAGCCACCACAATACTAGAAAGAAATACTGATGTCACTCGCTGCCTTGCCTAATAATTTGCTGGAGGACGGACCTTAGCATCTCCCTGATGCGTAAGCCTCTGGAGGTTTGTCCTCTGAATACAAATAATGAAATGCATTTATTTATATACGCAAATCCGTGGTACGGAGCACGTGGAGTGTGGCTTTGCACAGCACTTAGGAGGCCGACGGTTTTCAAGTATTTTCTGTTCTCGCGGCCGATTTTCAAAGCATCCACTTTGCGTCAAAGACTATGCTGGAAAACACCTGACTTCCTTTTCTCATAGCAAATGTACTTGAGAAATAAAAACATGCAAAATACTTAAATGTTCGATTTTCGCTGTGATATTCGGGACGGTCGAAGTGACCAATTCGGTTCACTTTCTTACAACTAACAATTTTGATGGAGAGTGGGAACCCAGTTTCTGCAAGTGTGTCAAGTGTTTCCTCTAGTCCAAGACACTTTTGAAGCTGCAGAGAAGTTTGTGTCCGTCCCACGGGGCAACTAACAGGTCCGTGGAGCCGCTACGTGCTTTCAGCAAGGACTCGGACCCTGACAGAGTCTGAGGATGAAGGGATCTAACCCAACGGGCGGGGCTGTCAAATCAGATCAAAGGACATCAGAAACCTTAACCAGGAACAAATTTCCTGACAATTTCAGAAACGCAATTACCAAGTTCCAACAGAGCAGCAAGAGGGCCGGGCCGTCCTGCCCGGCTTCCCCGAGCCCCCCGTCCCACCTTGGACACGCACGCCCAACCTGGGCACAAATGGGAGCTCACCTCCCACAGTGGCAAGTGTTTGTAGAGTGAATTGTCTCCCTTGTATCGACCCAGAGAGTTGGGTACCTACGTCCCCCGAGCCCTGGGGGGTCAGCCCTCCAATATCCACAGATTGTTGGTTGCTTTTCCATGACGAAGTCGAGCCAGCGACACCAACTACTAACATTCCATAGACAAGGGTTTTCTTTGGACCAGTACCATTCCTCTGGGTGCCAATGGGTCAGATTACCAAGTTATTTTTTTTAATATTTATTTATTTGAGAGAGAGAGAGAGAGAGGGAGAGTGCCAAGGGGGGGGTGCAGAAGGAGAAGGAGAAAGCATCTCAAGCAGGCTCCCTGCTGAGCCTGATGTGGGGCTTCTCACGATCTTGAGATCACGACCTGAGCCGAGGCCAAGAGTGGGACACTCAGTCCACAGCACCACCCCGGTGCTCCTCAAGTCATTTTTTCAAAGAGATGGGACCAGGTGACCCGTCCTCTGGCAGATGGCAAGCCAGCGGCTTTAAGCCCTTCCTCTGCAGGACGTAGGGAGACGAGAGGTGTGTCTGGGCTCCGACACCTCACCACTGTCTGGTCTGGCCTGTCTTCTCTGAATCTTACCACTTCCCTTTCTGGGCCTCCCTTGATGTTAGCTGCGACAGCTGCAACCAGAACCAGGCCATCCTGGTCCTAGAACAAGGCCTGGTGTCCGCCATCACCTGCACACAAAGCAGACCCAAAGACCCAGAGGGAATCCCAAGATCTCCTCTGCGGTCACCTGCGTCAAGCCACCTGGAGTTTGTTTTGTTTCAATGAAACTATGGGGCCCCAGCCCTGATCCACTCACTCAGAGGCTTTGGTGGCTGGACTCACGAGGAAACTGCATTTTTAGACTCCCCGGGTTGACGTTGACACACACCAGGGTCTGAGAAGACCTGTCCTACACGGGGTTACGGGGGCACAGGGCCAGTGGAAACCAAAGAATGTGCACGAAATGTTCATCAGTGACCCAATACACCCTGATTCAACCACTCTGGTGAGAAGAAGCTCAACCTGCCACCCTCGCTGTGCTCGTCGTGCTCAGACACTTGAGACTCAGCCTGTGGGATCGGGAACCATAATTTCTTTAGGTTAAGCTGGAGGTGACAAGGATAAAACAAAGGAAAAATAGTTTTTGGTGCAAAGAAACCTGGCCACACGTTCCTAGTGATGCACACTCAGCAGAAATGGCCGGGCCTCGGGAGCTACGTACGTGTCAATGATGCTTTATGGCCAAACTCAGAGCCAGAATGGACCAGCTATCTCATGGTGACGGGGACTTCATCTCTCAGGCTGCACGGCAACCCCTGGAAGCCACGGGACTGGGCAAAATAATCACCTTGCCTATTTCTTTAGCTTTAGCTTCCAGGTTGCAACAGACACAAGGTGAGAGGATGAGTCATCGATCTGACCTCAGGTCCTCTGTGCCTCAAACAAGTTTCTTTCCCTGCATCTTTCCAAAAATTATCTTTCAAATGGAGCCTAAAACCAAAAATAAAGAAATATATGGGAAAACACCCAGCACAGAGCCTGCCGTGGTAGGCACTTGGGAGAAACGCTTTCCATGTCCTATTTTGGGTTTATATGACAGCATATTATCATTCAACGGTCTGCGTTTTTGTCAAAAGCTATCCTCACTTACTCAGATCTTAAAACATAAGGAAGGCCCACGTGAGAGGACTGCTTGGTTTGGTCTTTAAATCTGAATTTTAGGGGATCCCTGGGTGGCTCAGTGGTTTGGCACCTGCCTTCAGCCCAGGCCGTGATCCTGGAGTCCTGGGATCAAGTCCCACATCGGGCTCCCTGCATGGAGCCTGCTTCTCCCTCTGCCTGTGTCTCTGCCTCTCTCTGTCTCTCTATCATGAATAAATAAATACAATCTTTAAAAAATAAAATAAATCTGAATTTTGGGGGAACCTTGATGACTCAGTCAGTGAAGCATCTGCCATTGGCTCAGGGTGTGATTCCAGGGTCCTGGAATCGAGTCCCACATGGGGCTCCCTGCTTGTGCTCATTCTCTCTCTCTCTCTCTCTCTCCCTGACAAATAAATAAAAATGAAATATTAAAAAGATAAATCTGAGTTTTTCCCCAACTGATTCTGCTCAATTTCCCCCTCAGTTTCCCCTCCTTTTATCCTCGGCTCTATTATTTGGCTCCGTGACAGATCACGGACTCACTCACCCACCAGGCACAAGGCGTCCTGAGAAGCTGCCACCTACTTGTAAGGAGTAAGGTCCCCAACTGAAGAAGAGGTGGTCTTAACTCCCCAATGCCCTCTGTACCCTAGATCTTGTGCCTTCAGGGGAATACATGGTTCTCCTGACCTCTGCTGACGTCTGAGTTCCTAGGTTTTTGCCTCAAGAGATTTTCTTTCTTTTCTCTATCTATCTATCTATCTATCTATCTATCTATCTATCCTCTAATCATCTATCTTTCTGTCTCTCTATACTTAATGGTATAACATTAGCTATAGATGATTTGGTTGTTTGAAAGACCTTCCATGTATTTTTAAAAATCTCTGCGGATGCATATTAAATTTAAAGATAACGTATTTTTCAAATCTATTCATATTTCATTTCAAGTATTTTTTAAAAACCCTCTATTTCCAACATGTTAAAAATTTATTTCTTAAACAGTGGGCTTCAATTTTGATAAAATTCATCAGTGATAGGTGTTAAATGATGCAATTAGTTGTTTTAATTGGGTCAAAGCTATAGGGAGGTACATTTGTGGTTATTTGCTTTCTGACAAAGATTCTAAGGCAATTTGGTGGGTAAAAGATAGTTTTTTTGTTTTTCTTTTTCAATAAGTGATGCCAGAGTAAATGGTTATTCAGAAGCAAAGTAATGTACTTAGACCTCTACCTGACATATTACCCTAAAATTAACTGAAATGAAAATTAACTCAAAATGGATCATAAAAGGAAATGTAAGAACTAAATCATGAAACTTTTATTTTAGTTTTTAAAGATTTATTTATTGGGGGATCCCTCGGTGGCTCAGCAGTTTGGCACCTGCCTTCGGCCCAGGGCATGAGCCTGGAGACCTGGGATCGAGTCCCACATCAGGCTCCCTGCATGAGGCCTGCTTCTCCCTCTGCCTGTATCTCTGCCCCCCCCCTCTGTGTCTCTCATGAATAAATAAATAAAATATTTTTTAAAAGATTTATTTATTTATTTGAGAGAGAGAGAGCATAGTGGGGAGGGGCAGAGCGAGAGAGACAGAGAGAATCTCAAGCAGACTCCCCACTGAGCACAGAGCCTGGCACGGGGCTCCATCTCACAACCTTGAGATCATGACCTGAGCCAAAATCAAGAGTTGGACACTTAACCGACTAGCATTCAAGTGCCCCCAAACCATAAAACTTTTAGAGAAAATCTTCATAACTTTGGATCAAGCAAGAAGTTCTCAGGCTTGACAGCAAATGCATCATGCACAAAAGAACAAACTGAAAACTTGAATTCATCCAAAAAATTAAAACTCTGTGCTTCAAACTGTTTTACACTAAACAGAAGAAGAAGAAGAAGAAGAAGAAGAAGAAGAAGAAGAAGAAGAAGAAGAAGAAGAGGAGGAGGAGGAGGAGGAGGAGGAAAGACATCATTAAGAAAATGGATGGAAAGGCAAGCCACCAACTAGCAGGAAACACTTGCAAATCACATGTTCGGCAGAGAGAGATGGCAAAGGACTCTTGATTCTTCAATGATAACAACTCAATTTAAAAACAGGCAAAAGATTTGAATGGACATTGCATCAAAAATGGTATACAGATGGTAAATCAGCAAATAAAAAGGCACTCCACGTCATTAGTCACTGGGAAAGTGCAGATTAAAGCTGAACCAGAAACCCCTGACACCCACTGGAGAAGCCATCATAAAAAGGAGAGACAAAAACCAAGTGCGGGCAGAGGCAGGGAGCCGAGCACACGGTGGATGGGAACGCAAAGCCATACACCCACCCGCCTGGCAAACAGTCTGGCATTTTCTTAAAACAGGAAACATCAACTTATGACCTCAAGATTGTGTTCTTGGGAATCCAGCTGAGAAAAAGGACAGTGCAGGTCCTCATGAAGATACGCACGGAACGCCTGCGGCCATGCTCTCCGTCCTCGCTGAAACATCCAGACCATTCAAATGTCCACCTGATGGGGAATAATAGGTTAACAGAGTGGCCGCACAGCCATTTAATCAAATACTATTCGTCATTTAGAAAGACACATGTCACACCGCGAACGAACCTAAACACTCATTATGGGAGTTATCCATAATGATATTAGCCAGATGCAAGCACTGCCCCAACTTGATTCCATTTACTCTATTTACATAAAATGTCTAGCCCAGGAGCCTTATGGAGGACAGAAGGATTGTTGGCAGTGATGGCAGGATCAGGGAGTAGCTGTCAACACACACGAGGAGCCCTTGGAGGGTGTGAAGTGGATTTCAGAGACGGCCGCCAGCTCCATCAGTGGACCAAAGTCGTTGAATCATATACACATAGGAAGGTGATTTGATGACGTGTAAAATATATTTTAGTAAAGCCGTATGTATTTTTTATTTTTTTACAAGAACTTTTCAGAGGAAGTCTGCCTTATGGGAATTCCACAGACTTGCTCTTCTCTCCCAGCTGCTGGTGTCTCCACTACCAGTATTTGATCAAAACCCGGTCTCTCTAACTCAAAAATACCCTTCTCCTCCCGTGGGTCCCTACCTCTTCTCATCTGATTCCAAGTGCATCCCAGGCCACCTTCAGCTCCACCATTTTGTCAGATTTTTTTTGTTGTTGTTGTTAAGTCACTGGAGGCTTTCTTATTGAACTAAACAGATTTTATAACTTTAACGTCTGTAAACTTTGTGTATTTTCTACCACCACTGACCCTTCCTCTTTGTGTAGAACTTCTTTACTCTTGAGTTTCTTGGTACCAGACCTCTCCTCCCTGCATGTCTAGCAAATGTATTAGCATCGCTGACTGTCCATCTTGGGGCTGTCCTTTCTGTGTTGTGTGAGTCTGTGTCCCAAGCTGTCTCTACTGCCATTCTCTAGATCCATGAGTGATCTCAGTAACCATCTGAAACCAAAATCATCCCTACCCTCAAGGCTGCCTCTCTACTCTCCACCTTTTTGTCCCTGAATGGCCTCATTGACTATGCAGATGCTTAAAGCAGAACCGCAACCTCATCTGGGATTTTCCTTCTCACTCAGGCTCCACATCTCATCGGTCACTGGGTGCTAAACAAGCACTTGAGGTTCTTCTCTCTGTCCAACCACCAGCCTCTGTGGGAGACCCACTATCTCCATCCAGGAAGAGCACGCCTACCCGGTGTCTGTAGCATACCTGGTTTCTCATCCAAAGTAAGTACTCCTTCCCTAGGGTTCAAGAGCTCCCCACACTGTTCTTATTGTTATTCCTCCTACAGCCACACTACTTAGTTAACAGACCTTCTTCCACCCTAGACTGTAAGAGTTCTGAGGGCCAGTCAGTCCATACTCACCCAATTCTCCAGGGAGCTCCTGGGGCTCCCGTGTGGCTCTGTTTCAGAGGACAAATAAAGTCATATATTTAAAAAAATAAGAACTTTACTTGGAAGCCCTGTGTTACTCAACAGGGTGATATAATTTTAAAAATCGTGTCCGTGACCCTCAAGCTGCTCAGAAAGCGCGCCTTCGGAATAAGCAATAGTCCCGTCCTACACATGGCATCACTTGGCCCAGTCGGTAACAAGCCAGCCCCCTCAGGAGACACAGGTTCCTGAATTCCACTGAATTAAAAAAAAAATACTCAGTGGAAAAATAGACATATTCAAGAAGAATTTCAAGTCTCTAACAGAGATAGGATACTGCTTTTTCTTTTCCTCGCGTCTATAGCAAAGACCACAGCAGGGAAGTTAGGAGGATCTTGGCTTCAGTTTAGATAGAATTTTGTATCAGGAAAAAAAGGACCAAAGACAGAATAGGATGATTTTTGACCTCCGGTCACTGAAAGTATTCAAAATGATCGAAAGGACAGGCTACAGCTTGGCCAAACACCGGCAGGCGGTTAAGCATTACACACGGGTGTTGACTAGGGGGGTCGATCACCCTTCTCTGGGTCCGGAGAATCTACGGAAAAGCAGGAAATTGTCCCTAAGTGCAGATCCATGGTTACTTAATGAAGCAGTCGGGGAGCTATGATCTATTAACACACTCCAACTCCCCTCAAAGAGTTAAATTTAACCTAAAATGGGCTTTGTGGTGGAGCAAACAATAAAAGCAATGCTATAAATGCCAATGCATGAAACTTGCATAGGTGATTTATAATTTAGCAGAAGCCGGAGAAGCACGCGTTACCTTGGAGAATTAGCCCAATGAAAGAATAGATTTTAGGAAGAGAAAACGCAGTCAATCCGACATGAGCCAGCCTGTCCTGCCTCGTGAAAAATTAATGACGGGGAAACTAACGAAGCCTGTTTGGGGATTTCCTACCGCACAGATAAGTAATACAGAAAAGGGGAAATATTTAGTGACCCTGTGGCAGGAGCAAAACAGCCTATGGATCATATGGGAAGAGAGGAGCCATGGACAGAGGCCCCCAGGGGAGCTAAGGGGTGAGCGGGGGTGGGCCATGTCGCCAACAGGACGCTTAGGGAAGTGGAAGCAAGAGTTCCCCGAGCCGGGGGTGAAGGGGTGCACTGGGGATGTAGGAGCAAAGCGCCCTCCTCCCATAAAGACAACTGGGCCCTTCCTGGAGGTGGCAGCTGCACAGGGCCTCCGACCTCGGGAGACAACCCAACACACGGCCCCTGAGGCCCAGAAGCAAACTGCTCACTCTTCCCGGCCGAGCCTCTGCTGTTTCTGGACATTGAAGCAGGAGGAAGGAAGGAAGGAAGGAAGGAAGGAAGGAAGGAAGGAAGGAAGGAAGGAAGGAAGGAAGGAAGGAAGGAAGGAAGGAAGGAAGGGAGGCAGTAGGGAGGCAGTTAATGAGGTTTATGTGAAGTCAGGGCTGGCCCGGCTCCCTCCGGCTTTGTGGACCCGAGAATCCCAGAAACAGAGCCCCTAAGACTCGTGCGATTTCTGATTTGAGCAAGGATTTGGCCACTTACTATTGACAAGCTCACAAGTGTGACAAGCGGCTCAGCCCTCTGCCTCCGTCCTCCCCCCGCCCCCGCCCATAGGCAATGTCCTGGACAGGAACCCCTCTCCAGGTCTCCCCGTGCAACCCAAAGCCCTGTCTCCTGATGCCCGCGACTCCCCTGCACCCCACACACCTGCCCACCCGCCGGGACCCCCAGGCCACACGCTTCTGCACCCCCGGAGCCTACAGACCTGCCACCCTGGCCGCGGGCCCAAGCGTGACTCCAGAGCTTGCTGTGCCCTCGGAGATTGAGTTCAAGGCAGCTTTGCGACCCTGGCCCTTGGAGAGGCCCCACTGGAAGGCGGGTTCGCTATTCGAGCCCCGGGGCAGGTGCCCTTGGTGACAAGTGGGCAGCAGCTCCCAGGACTCCTCTACGGCTACTTCCCTCTGTGGACCGGCCTCAGCCCCCGGGCAACAGGTGCAGATTCAGGCCGGGAGGGCGGGTTCAGGCAATGACCCCCCCCCACCCCCCAGGAGCTCGTCTCTTCTAGGCCAGGGCATCTCAAGCCTTTTAAAAAATGAGGCACAACGGAAGCCTGATAGTTCTATTATCCTTTTATATATTAAAAAAAAAATGCCTACACAAATGGGGCATCTGGGGGGCTCCGTGAGGGAAGTGGCTACCTTCAGTGCAGGTCGTGATCTCAGGTCCCGGGATCGAGTCCTGCCTTGGGCCCCCTGCTCCATGGAGAGCCTGCCTCTGTGGCTCCTCCCGCTTGTGCTCTCCGGCTCCCTCGCTTTTTCTCGGTCAAGTACATAAATAAAATCTTATTTTAAAAAAGGAAATAAAAAATAATAATAATAATAACCTGTATTTAAAAAACAGCAACAACTAGCTATAACTTCCTAAAGATCAATATAAGATCAATATAAGAAAAAATCAATCTAAAGATCTAAAGATCAATATAAGACCTTGATCAATATAAGATTAATATAAGAAGATCAATAAGATCAATATAAGAAAAAGGGTGAAAAAAATTTAAAAAATTAAAAAAAAAAAAGGGGGGAGCGAGCGTGGAGGTGGACTGTTCATAATGAAAGCCTGGAGCGTGGGTTCCACGGTGCCTTAGCATCTCCTTTCCTCCGGTGAACACAGTCACCTTGAAGTCCCAGCAGGTGCGGACGACGGAACTGGGAACCAGCTGCGGCTCACACCTAGGACGCACACCTGCCTCGGGCAGCTGGCAAGGGCGGCACTTGCTGGTCCTTGCCGGGGCTCGGTCCCCACGCGGTGGCCAGCTCTGCCGCAGGCATCAGGTAGCCTGTGCAGGTCAAGGCCGCGTGCCGCTCGTCCGATGCTGGAAAGGCGCACCCTTCTCTGGAAGCGCGGCTTTCTCTAGCTCACGGGAGAGCAATGGCACCTAAGAGCCAATCAGCCCAGGCTGATTACAATAAGCGGAATAAAGTGAAAATAAAAGAAAACACGGCAACCCGGCCATCTGCTTTCATTCCAAAGGAACTTACCGGCGGAGACCCTTAGTGATCGAGGCAGGACCACGGGCCTCCATCTCGGCAACTCATCCATTTATTACCTGCACTAAACTCTGCTCTCAGACAAGAGGGTGACGTGACACCGGATGCTGCCGTTCACATGTTGAAGGACGAGAAGATCTGCTCCTGGGCTCAGGCCTCTCGAGGAGTCAGGAGTTCCCAGGACCGGCACTTGTCGCGGAGTCGGGTTCCAGGGCGCTGTGAACCTGTGCTTCCTGGGGTGCCTCCCTTAATACGTGCCCAGTGTGTTAAAAATACTGGAGTCCATACACAGCCTCCCAAGGTCTGTGAGTTGCCTACGAGAACTGTTTAGTTTTGTGTTTCCATTTTGAGGATGATAATCAAAGATGACCTCAAGGGGCAGCCGGGTGGCTCAGTGGTTGAGCATCTCCCTTTGGCTCAGGGTGTGATCCTGGGGTCCCAGGATCGAGTCCCACATCGGGCTCCCTGCGTGGAGCCTGCTTCTCCCTCTGCCTGTGTCTCTGCCTCCCTTTTTCCGTGTCTCTCACGAATAAATAAATAGAATATTAAAAAAAAAAAAAGATGACCGGAAAGCAGGTGACACCACCATGACATGGTGCCACTTGGACAGTGCTGTCCTCTTATGTAATTATATAGTTGACCTTTGCCTGCGTTTGTGATCACACGCATTGCAGTCATTATCTTAATTTTAATATAATCATCAGTAAAGAATTAAGGTAGGTTCACACGCAAATTGTGCGTTTGTATTAAATTTCTTTGATGGGTGCTGTTCAAATGAACGTCTCACTTGCGTTAGTTCCTCAGGCATTTTTGGAGTTGGATGGGCTCTCCACGTCAGGCAGGCCCCCTCTGTCCCTCACACTGGAGACATGGTCTCGAATGAGAAAACACACTCTCGGGGACATGCATCCTCATGAGTCAGACGGAGAGGAAGCCAATGAACTGATACCAACGCCTTCATTCATTCATCAGAAAACGGGGGGATCGGAACACTGTGCTGAGAAGAGAATGCAGTGCCGTAGACACGCCTGGCCAGTGAGCTAACGCTGCGTGGTCAGAAAGCTGTCTCCGGTCTGAAGGATAAGAAGGAAAGTTAGGGCGCATGTTGGAAAGAGGGTCCCGGGCTGGGAACGCCTCCTGGTCCAGGTCCCCGAAGTCAGAAACGCACGGTTCCACACACACGTACAAGCGCCTCTGCTGGAGACAGGTAGCTACCCGCGGCTGGCGGAAGGAGGCTGGCCCAGCACCTGTGGCGGACCATGCAGAAGTGTGCAAGGCATGGTAAGGAAAGAGGACTTACGCTGAGCGTGATGGGAAGCATTTGGATGGCTGCATATAGTGGTTTTTTTTTAATTTTTAAAGCTTCATTGACATAAAATGAACAATATAACAGAGTGTAAGGAACTGAAAGTGTGCAGCGCAGCCATGTGATCCATGTGTACATCGGGAGAGGGTTCCCAGCCTAGTCACTTGACACACCCATCAAATTTCAAGTATATGTGCAGTGTCATTAACTAGAGTCACCGTGTTATGCGCTCAGTCCTCAGACCTTATTCATCTTGTAGTTGAAAGTCTACACCCTCTGCTTACTTCCCTGACCCCCTAGCACCTACCATCCATTTTTCTGCTGCCGTATCTAAGACTTTGGCTTCTTTTAGATTCTGTATATAAATGATACCCTTCAGGATGCCCGGGTGGCCCAGCAGTTGAGCGTCTGCCTTCAGCCCAGGCCGTGATCCTAGAGACCCGGGATCAAGTCCCGCATCGGGCTCCCTGCATGGAGCCTGCTTCTCTGTCTGCCCCTGTCTGACTCTCTCTCTCTCTCTCTGTGTCTCTCATGAATAGATAAAGAAAATCTTAAAAAAAAAAACGATACCCTTCACTCTGTCTGATTGATCTCATTAGCAGAATGCCCTCAGGGGCATCCATGGCATCACCAGGGATCCATGGATGGCAGGATTTTCTTCCTTCTCGTGGCCGAATAATATCACATTATACACATATAAAGTATATAATTCCAGGGCACCCGGGTGGCTCAGTCAGTTAAGCATCTGCCTTTCGATTTCTGCTCTGATAAATCCCGGAATCAGGCTCCACACTCTGCGCTCAGAGGGAGTCTGCTTGAGCTTTCTCTCCCTCCACCCCTCCCCTTGCTTGTGGTCTCCCTCTGTCTCTCTAAAATGAGATAAATCTTTTAAAACATAAACACTAAAAATGCATATATAATCCATATATTCAGTATGTAGAAATATCGTGAATAACTATCGATCTATTTATTGATCTGTTTGTGTGTGCGTATATGACATCTCTTTTTCTATTCATGCATTAACAGACATTTAGGTTATTTCCATATCTTGGCTATTGTGAATAACACTGCGACGGGCACGGCAGTGCAGATATCTCTTCCATATCTGGCTTTTATTTCATTTGGTATATACCCAGGGGTGAGATTTCTGGATCATAGGCTGGTTCTATTTTTAATTTTTTGAGGAACCCCCATAGTGTTTTCCATAGTGGCTGCACCAATTTATATCCCCATTAACAGTGCGTATCCTCACTCCACACTTGTTTTCTCATATTTTTTATGATATCTCATAAAAAGGTGTGTCAAATATAAGGTGTAAGGTGATATCCCATTGTGGTTTCTTTTTTTCTTTTTTTTCCCCCATTGTGGTTTCAATTTGCATTTCTCCAATGATAAACAATGTTGAGGACATTTCATGTACCTGCTGGCCATCGAGATGTCTTCCTTAGGAAAAAAAAATGTTTATTTGGATCCTCTGCACATTTCTTAATTGGATTCTTTGGTGTTTGCTCTTGAGTTGTGTTAAGTGGGAGTATCCTTCTGATCATGTGGTGCTATGGCAGGGATGGGGTTGATGGTGAGAATGTCACAAACTTTCTTTCCCGTTTTAATGATGGAGATGTGGTTATTTTCTGATTTTCCTTCCATGTAGGAGTCACTCAGCTGATTTGAGGGCTTATTTTAGAGGAAATTGCTCTGTGTGAAGCTGTAGATTCAGTGTATCCATGGGAAGCAGTGACTTCGGGAGGTTCTCGTGTCCCATCTTGGACTGAAACCCTGGATGATAATAAATGGATGGAAAAAGGGGATCTGTGGGTGGCTCAGCGGTTTAGCACCTGCCTTCAGCCCAGGACGTGATCCTGGAGTCCCGGGATCGAGTCCCACGTCGGGCTCCCTGCATGGAGCCTGCTTCTCCCTCTGCCTGTGTCTCTGCCTCTCTCTCTGTGTGTGTCGCTCATGAATAAATAAATAAAATCTTTAAAAAATAAAAAATAAATAAAAAATAAATAAATAGATGGAAATGTGATTTTCACTCATAAATAACAACTCAGGCTATTGTAGAGACAAATGGCATAAGGAGTCAGGAGACAAAATACATGAATAAATGGTCAGGTGGCTATTGTGACCTAGAAGAATGAAGTGAGACAGAAATGTGACAGAGGTGGCAGTGAGGAGAAGTGAAATAATTCAGGATATGTTCTAGAAGTACTGCTGCTAAAGACTCTCTAAGAGCTTCAAAAGAAAGAAGTCAAAATTGACCTTGGATATTTTTTTAATTTATTTTTTATTGGTGTTCAATTTGACAACATATAGAGTAACACCCAGTGCTCATCCCGTCAAGTGCCCCCCACAGTGCCCATCATCCCCACCCTCCACCCACCTCCCCTTCTATCACCCCTAGTTCGTTTCCCAGAGTTAGGAGTCTTTCATGTTCTGTCTCCCTTTCTGATATTTCCCACTCGTTTTCTCTCCTTTCCCCTTTAATCCGTTTCACTATTTTTTATATTCCCCAAATGAATGAGACCATATAATGTTTGTCCTTCTCCGATTGACTTACTTCACTCAGCATAATACCCGCCAGGTTCATCCACGTCGAAGCAAATGGTGGGTATTTGTAGTTTCTAATGGCTGAGGAATATTCCATTGTATACATAGACCACAGCTTCTTTATCCATTCATCTTTCGATGGACACCGAGGCTCCTTCCACAGTTTGGCTATCGTGGACATTGCTGCTAGAAACATCGGGGTGCAGGTGTCCCAGTGTTTCATTGCATCTGTATCTTTGGGGTAAATCCCCAGCAGTGCAATGGCTGGGTCATAGGGCAGGTCTATTTTTAACTCTTTGAGGAACCTCCACACAGTTTTCCAGAGTGGCTGCTCCAGGTCACATTCCCACCAACAGTGGAAGAGGGTTCCCTTTTCTCCACATCCTCTCCAACATTTGTGGTTTCCTGCCTTGTTAATTTTTCCCATTCTCACTGGTGTGAGGTGGGATTTCATTGTGGTTTTGATTTGTATTTCCCTGATGGCAAGTGATGCGGAGCATTTTCTCATGTGCATGTTGGCCACGTCTAGGTCTTCCTCTGTGAGATTTCTCTTCATGTCTTTTTCCCATTTCATGATTGGATTGTTTTTTTCTTTGCTGTTGAGTTTAGTAAGTTCTTTATAGACCTTGGATACCAGGCCTTTATCTGATATGTCATTTGCAAATACCTTCTCCCATTCTGTAGGTTGTCTTTTAGCTTTGTTGACTGTATCCTTTGCTGTGCAAAAGCTTCTCATCTTGATGAAGTCCCAATAGTTTATGTTTGCTTTTGTTTCTTTTGCCTTCGTGGATGTATCTTGCAAGAAGTTACTATGGCCGAGTTCAAAAAGGGTGTTGCCTGTGTTCTTCTCTAGGATTTTGATGGAATCTTGTCTCACATTTAGATCTTTCATCCATTTTGAGTTTATCTTTGTGTCTGGTGAAAGAGAGTGGTCTAGTTTCATTCTTCTGCATGTGGATGTCCAATTTTCCCAGCAACATTTATTGAAGAGACTGTCTTTCTTCCACTGGATAGTCTTTCCTCCTTTGTCGAATATTAGTTGACCATAAAGTTGAGGGTCCGCTTCTGGATTCTCTATTCTGTTCCATTGATCTATGTGTCTGTTTTTGTGCCAGTACCACACTGTCTTGATGACCACAGCTTTGTAGTCCAACCTGAAATCTGGCATTGTGGTGCCCCCAGATATGGTTTTCTTTTTTAAAATTCCCCTGGCTATTCGGGGTCTTTTCTGATTCCACACAAATCTTAAAATAATTTGTTCTAACTCTCTGAAGAAAGTCCATGGTATTTTGATAGGGATTGCATTAAACGTGTACATTGCCCTGGGTAACATTGACGTTTTCACAATATTAATTCTTCCAATCCATGAGCATAGAATATTTTTCCATCTCTTTGTGTCTTCCTCACTTTCTTTCAGAAGTGCTCTGTAGTTTTTAAAGACCTTGGATTTTTGTTTTAAGCAATGAGGGAAAGAGCCGCTACTGTTTATTGAGACAGAGAAGACTGGGGAGACAGTAATCTTGTGGAAAAAGGAATCAAGAGTTCTGTTTCATCCATATTTATTTTAAAATATCAATTAGGTATCCAAGTTCTCATGTCAAGAAGTTGACAGTATATGAGTCTGAAGGTTCCAAGACATAAAGAATGTACAGATCATGTGAAAATCCATGGGGTTCAGTAATATGATGCAGGGAGAGAAAGAATGAGGAAGAACCCTGGAGCACTCTTACATTTTGAAGTCAAGATGCCAAGAAGGCCATACTGATCCAGAAAAGAGAATCTAGACATATGGAAAGGAAATTATTCAGATTTCGATGTCCCTGGAGTTAAGAAGAGAAATGGTTTCCATAAATTGAGAGAAGACTGAGTTAGATAAAGATGTGCATGATTGTAGGATTTGACACCACCAGTGTCATTGAGTCTTCGTAGCAATGGTGTCAGAGGGGACACAGCTGCACAGAGGAGGCTGAGGATCAAAGATGAGGCAATGAAACAGAAAATGTAGGTAACTGCTAAGAAGTCTTTCTGTGGGAAAGTTGTGGTGAGGCACCACCCAAAGGGTGGAAGGATATGGACTATAAAAAGGCTTTTCCTTTTAAACTGGGAGGTATAGAACAAGTAGGCAGCCTGATGGGAATGGTCCAGAGTCGAGGGAGAAATTCACACTGCATGACAGACGGAAATTGAAGAAGCCAAATCCTAATAATATGAGAGTATTTGAAATCTAGACACAAGTAGAAGGGATGACTTTTGATAGGAATTGGGATATTTCATCCAGGTAATTTATGATGAAAATCTATACAATATAGAAAGAGAGGCAAGTGAAGTGGTAGTGATGGTTGTGGGAAGATGAAGCACCCTCTAACATCGCTACGTCATGAGAACAGGACAGCTGAGAACATCAGTATGTGTGTGCATGTGCGTGCACCTGTGACTGGGTGGCAATGTAGACAGAGTTGTGAAGAGAGAAGAAATTGTGGAATGGAAGTTCTGGAGGATAGAAAAATTAATATATGAAGAACATGTAATAAGATTTGGGGATGGTGTTTCATTCCCACTTGAGATTATGAGCATGGATATGAAGTAAAATCTGACGGCAAGTATGTGTGTTTTCTTCCATGAGGTTAGTGGTTCTGGGAGGTGGAGAAGAGTTGAGTGATTGGGTTGAACCAGACTTTGGACTTTGTCAATATGTCAGAAGAGAAGAATGGCCGTAGTTCAAATTGAGTAAATAGGTGTGGGCATCAGGTCATGCTGCATGTAGATACACAAAACTCCGAAAAGCCCACCCCAGAGGGAGTTCACACTCCACCATGACTAGCAGTTTAACTTCAGAAAATCATAACACACAGTATTTAATTAATGCGAATTGGAATTCCAATTCTGTCGGTGGATGCGTGTTGACTTTGTGGGTGTATTAGAACCATAAGCCTAAGTAGTTTACACAGAGATTTGCATCTGAATATGTTGAGTACATTATAATTGATAAAAGTCAACCACGGTCTGTCCTCTCTTAAGGAGAGTCCTCCATTTTCCAAATTTGAAAAAAAAATCTCATCTAAGGTCATGCCCCATGCTGGGCCCGGGGCACGGATGCACCACAATGCCCGTGTTTCCAAGCGGTGTGAAGAACATAATTGTTAAACGGATGCCTGTGCCCGATGCATGTTCTCTGTGTACAAGCATTATGGAAGATGAATTAAAAGCAAGAATTTGCAGAGTGGCTGCACCAGTTCACATTCCCACCAACAGTGTGTGTGGAGGTTCCTCAAACAGTTAAAAATATACCTGCCCTACGACCCAGCAATTGCACTGTTGGGGATTTACCCCAAAGATACAGATGCAGTGAAACGCCGGGACACCTGCACCCCGATGTTTATAGCAGCAATGGCCACGATAGCCAAACTGTGGAAGGAGCCTCGGTGTCCAACGAAAGATGAATGGATAAAGAAGATGTGGTTTATGTATACAATGGAATATTACTCAGCTATTAGAAATGACAAATACCCACCATTTGCTTCAACGTGGATGGAACTGGAGGGTATTATGCTGAGTGAAGTAAGCCAGTCGGAGAAGGACAAACATTATATGTTCTCATTCATTTGGGGAATATAAATAATAGTGAAAGGGAATAGAGGGGAAGGGAGAAGAAATGTGTGGGAAATATCAGAAAGGGAGACAGAACGTAAAGACTGCTAACTCTGGGAAACGAACTAGGGGTGGTGGAAGGGGAGGAGGGCGGGGGGTGGGAGTGAATGGGTGACGGGCACTGGGGGTTATTCTGTATGTTAGTAAATTGAACACCAATAAAAAATAAATTAAAAAAAAAGCAAGAATTTGATTTAAAGCGTGTGAAATCAAAGTACGGGGGTCCATTGCCTTACCGAGCAAACGTCTGGCTGGTTGCGACCATCTGCATGACCGAGGCTCCGCCTTCCGTGGCCTTCTTGCCCCCCTTGGCTAGCCTGGATCCCTCTCTTTAACTGAGAGAGACCCCGTGCCTTACTTTTATTCTGCAATTCACTGTCTTTCACCTCCCCACATTCCATGTAGGCCCGTGGCCATTAAGGAGAGTTAGATGATTTTTCCGAATTTGCTATTTCCTAAGTGTAAGAACCAGAATCTTGTCTTATCCCTTCTGGTTGTTCTTCATATCCCACAATAATTCAGGAGCTTATCATGACAGGAGAAGGAAGGAGAATGTCTTTGTGTCTTTTGAGAAGCATTTGTTCCCAAGGCTGGAGAACTGTCTCCTCCCATGATCATAGTTTTATATTACGGGTTCTTACGAGAGCTACCAAGGCCCATCATCAACCCAGAGAACTTGTCTCCACAACATCTCAATCTCAGTGTCTAGACCAAAGCGATCTAATTACACTGCATGTCTGCTCTTTCCCAGCCACCAAGCATCCAAATTCAGTGGGTTCCAAACCTCCTCCCTCTGGAGTCTAATCATGCCCAAGAACTGAAGGAGATTCTTAAATGCTGTCAGGTTGAGAGTAAAATCAAAGGAAATAAAATTAAACAATTTAAAAATGAGGGTTTTTATGACTATGCATTTGTCAAAAGTACTGATTCTACATGATTCACTACAAATAAATACATTTTGCCAAAGACACATAAGATTCTTTCCTATGATTCTTTTTGCCAAAGTTGGATTAACTGGAATAAGCAGAGCCTGATGGTTCGTTTGCTCTTTAGATATATTATGCATTTGTTTTGTGGAAGATAAAAAATATTAGAACAATTGGGGGAGAAAAAAGGTTAAAGAGAGAATTCCAGGACCAAGAACCTCGCTTCTTAAGCTATACAGACTGTAGTGTCCGTGGTTTGGACTGGAAGGCAGACTTTGGCCAATGAATCATTTTCTGGCTTGGCGACTTCTAGCTGATGCTCCCTGGTCCCCTCATCCCTCACTTGGAGGCAAGAGCTCCTCAGGACTCAGCGTGGCGCCCGATACACAAATACACTCTATATATGACATAATTATTATATACATACATGACAGCTTATCATATATATTTCATTTTCTTAGCTGAGCATCTTTGGGTCTGTCAAGGTGGCTGGAGCAACACCAAGGGCAGTGGTTTCATATCCTGTCTCTACCACCTAATGATGTGATCTTGGTCCATATCCTTTGCATATATGATCCTCCAAAGATTTCATGAAGAGATTTTCCAAATCAGCACATATTTATGAAGGACAGCCAACTACCAGACGTCACGTGTGCTAGGAATTTCATGTACTTTGTATCTGCAACTCAGCAAATTCCATGAAGCTGAAATTGTTACCCCAGTTCACTCAACCAACAAATGGCAGAGCAGTGATTGCACCGAGGTTAGATTAAATCCAATATGCTCTGAATTATAGAAATACAATAATACAATATGCTCGTATGTATAGAAATACAATTATAGAAATACAATAATAATATAGAAATACAATACAATAATGGGCCATACTTACTCTTTTTAAAAAATATTTATTTATTTAGAGAGAGAGCGTGCATGCATACATACGAGTGCGGCGGGGGCTGGGGTGGCAGAGGGAGAAGGAGAGGGAGAGAGAGAATCTCAGGTAGACTCCATGCCCTGTGCAGAGCCTGACTCGAGCGAGGCTCCATCTCACAACCCTGAGATCATGACCGGAGCCAAAATCAAGAGTCAGACGCTGAAGCAACTGAACCACCAAGGCTCTTGGGTCATTCTTTTTTTTTTTTAAGATTTTATTTATTTATGATAGACAGAGAGAGAGAGAGGTAGAGACCCAGGCAGAGGGAGAAGCAGGCTCCATGCAGGGAGCCTGACGCGGGACTCGATCCTATCTTGGGTAGAAGGCAGGCACTCAACCACTGAGCAACCCAGGGATCCCTCCTGGGTCATTCTTTAGGGGAAATATAGACTTTGTAAGGAGACTTTGTAAGGAGAAATATAGACTTTGTAAGGTCATTCTTTAGGGGAAATATAGACTTTGTAAGGCTAAGGAAAAAAGTAAAAAAAGAGAGATTTTAGAACTGTATATTTTTCATAAACTTGAAGATTCACAGTGAGAAATTAACTAGAAACCATCTTTTGTGATAAAGTGATAAACTTGATCTAAGTTGTGAAGGTATCAGCTCCTGCATACCCGCCAGAGACATCAGGAAAGAATCGAAGTGGGAGCCTGTGATTTCAGTCATCCCCACTTTTACTGTTTCCCGCCATGTCTGTTGATGCCTCTCCACACCTTGAAGTTGCTCTCACAAGCAAAGAAGGGAAAAACACCAAATACTTGAAATGTCATTGAGCTGGGGCAGCGTTAAATTGCACTGACGTAAACCAGGGTGACAGTGACCCGACCGGGCATCTGCGTCCTTATTGGACAGGTCTAGAGTCCTCTCGGCTTACTCTCCCCGCAGATGAGAATCAGCACAGTGACAAGGATCTAAGTGAAATAAAAATAAATAAAATAAAGTGAATCCTGGACCATCACTGTACTGAGAAGAATACTTGGTTCTAATCCCACGTTGACATCAATTAGTACAGTATGTTCCCCCCCAAATAAAAGCTTGTTAATTCTGCTGGAAGCCTTCCTGGTGAAATTAGCCAGAGTTCATAAAATCCAAATAAAAGCTAATTGAGACAACTTTTGCATGTCACATGAGTGAGGACCTGAAAGATGTTTTCCAGAGTGACTTCCGAGCTCCCTTTAGTGACCTGGATAAGACACCAGATCATTTTAAGTGGAAGTCAGCTGCCGAATTAGAAGAGATATTTCCAGTTTGGGGCAAGGGAGATTTAATCTAAGTCTGTCTTCAAGTTTAAAAGCAGTTAATAAAGGGAAAATCTTTGGTGAGGCCTGAAAAACCCAAGACAACATTTCCTTTGGTCATCAGGCACCCCGAATATTAAACTAAGTTAAAATTGGTGTGTCTGTATCCATAATCACAGCCAACTTCACATTTCAGCTGGGTCACACCATAAATACGGCTACGTCAGCCGACTTCAGCCTCTAAATATAAATCTTATGTTTAGGATAAAAATAGTTAATTCACAGGCAGTGCAAAAATTCTAGATTCTGGATCTTGAGGTTTATTTTGAAATTGCCCTATTCTGAGTTGAATGGCTGTTCTGTAATTTGTCCGTGTTTCTATGGGGGAATGTACGAGAAAACTATTCATCTTTCATGGAACTACCACTTAAATGAAACTAGCATCCTTCAAAAACGTAAGGAAAATATATTTTCTGTATTGTGAATGAAACCTCACCCAAAGAATAGAAAACTCCACAAAGGTATCGATTGGACTTCTCCGTACGGGTTTATTCTTTGGGGTAATCGTCGGCCAATTTGGTGTTTACCTGCCTCCATGACCAGGGCTGTTGAGCAGTAGGAGCATTTGCTGCCCCTGCTCGCTGAAGTGACACCCGGCGCTGGAGTTAGGAGACCGTTTCTATGTTTAATGGCCTCCTCGGAAAGTGTTCTCGGGGGGCCCTGGGCCCTTCAAGCAGATGTTACCTGGAAGTGAGGCATTTCCCCTCGGGCACCGGCTCACTGTTGCCAGCTTTGTTGCCTCTCTACACCCTGAGTCGTGAGCAACGTGATCAGACTTGGTTCAAGTGCAGCAGCTCGGAGTTCTTAATGCTGGGCCAGGAGCCTCACAGGAGGCGGGACTCACGTGGAGGATGGGCTGGTGCTCGCACATGCAGACAAGCCCTGGCCTGCTCCGTCCTGCATCAGCTCCCTTTGGAGCAGTGGTGCCCCAGGGCCCACCACGCAGCTCACAGCGCCCACCTACCTCTGCAGAATCCTTGCTGCCCACTGACCCGCAAGGTAGACCAGCACTCCGGGATTCACGGATGCGGGTGGTGTCCAGCCCGCTGGCCCTTTGCATGCCGAGCTGAGGCCTGGAGCCAGCTGCAGCCAGCGCTCCTGTTGCACACTCACGCCTGGATGGTCTGTTCTCTGTGGAAGGCCCACGGGCCAGGGGGAGCTCCTGGAACCAGGAACTCAGTCCTGGGACAGAGGAAAGTCACGTTCATACTCATGTTTCAACTTCACCGCACCACAAGGAACCCAGATATTCAACTCAACGTTATCCAGGTTGGGGGAGGGGGGGTGCGTGTGGGGAAGGGTGGTCTCAGGAGACACTGGGATTTGAATCAACACACTGAGAAGAGCAGAGGGTCGTCCCGGGTGTGGGTGGCCTCAGCCAATCCATGGAAGGCCTGAATAGAACAAATAGGTGGAGAAAGAGAGAATCTGCTCCCTGCCTGATGAGGGGGGACCAGCCGTCTTCTTCTGCGCATGCGCTGGTGCTTATGGCACCACTGGCTCCACACTGAACTGGAGCCATACCACTGGTTCTGCTGGGTCCCCAGCTCGCAGACCTGGGACGGCTCAGCTTCCAAACATGATCGTGTGAGCCGCTCCCACGCGCGTAAAGAAGCCGTCGGTTCTGTTGGTGTGGAGATCTCAGCTTAGCACAGAGCCCGCTTGGAGGCTACATGAGCCCAGTGCCCAGACCGCAGGCAGGACTGGCACAGTTTGCTGAGGAAGGGAACCCAGGAGGACCTCTGGGTCATCCAGCCCAGTGTCTGGGACCCACAGAGGGACACGGGCCCAGATGAGGAGGGACGACTTGCCCAAGTCACCTACCCACTGATTTTACCCGCAGGTCAGAGGCATTGCCTCCCCTGGTGTGCGGCGCCGCTGAGGCTGGATGGGCTGGATGGACTGGACGGGCAGGGAGGATGGGGGCAGGGAGGGGGGACCAGGGCCGCTGCCCAGTGCAGCTGTCCTGGCGAGGGACACGGTGAGAAAGAAAGCAGGTGAGCAGGGTTCTGGGAGTGTCCCCCCGCCCCCGATCATCTGGTTGCTGCTTCATTCATTCATTCACTCATTCATTCCTAAGACAGTCCCCCCACCAAAACGCAGCATTAATTTCCTGCTTCCGTGCTAGCTGAGACCCCACTTCTCCCTTCAAAAAGCCGAAGAAGCAGCTTGAGGACTTTCTGGGGAGGCTCAAGGAAGAAAGCAAACTGTGCGCAGGTGAATCGTCTCTGTCCATGACCTGTTACCTGAAGGGAAGGCAGTGGCCTGTCTCCCTGGAGGAGCTCTGCTGCTCAGGCCACCCTCCCAGCAGCCAGCATGACGGGCAGACCGGGGCGAAGGAGGAGAGAAGACGGGTGTCGCCGCAGTGACAGCCTCCCTCGCCGTCACTGGCCCCCAACCAGCAGGACGGAGCTGCCGGAAGCAGTCGGGACTGTGTGCCTCACGCAGGCACCTGCTGGACTCCTGGGAGGCAGGTGGGTCCCACATCCCCCTGCTGGGCGGACGGCAGCAACCGAAGCTGCATCATGCATCTGGGGGTGTTGAGGGCCAAAGAGCGCCCGGAGGACCCAGCGTCACCGTGACTGCACCGACCAGCGCGTGCCGTGAGAAAAATGGTATTTTATAGGTTTCAAAGAGCTCCGGTCCCAATTCTCCAGGCTCTCAAAGAGGGAGAGCAGCTACCCAGTGAGAACGACTGGCCGGGAGGAATGATTGCTTCCGGATGGAACACACGGTTGTCGAACTTTCAGGACCAGAGTCAATGGCATTGAACAGGGAGGAAACTGAATGTGAAGCTTCCCTCCACTTAAAGGAAAATGTGCAAATAGGTGAAGGCTTTTGGGTGAAAAATGCAAGAGCTATAAGCTTTCGATCCAGGAGGAAGAGGAAGAGAGTTAGACCCAGGCGTGTGCAGGTGTGTGCATGTGCAGGTGTGTGAATGACAGGTGTGTGTGTGTGCAGGTGTATGGGTGCGACTGCGGGTGTGTGCAGGTATGTGTGTGTGTGGCAGGTGTGTGCATGCATGTGCAGGTGTGTGTGCATGTGAGTGCAGGTGTGTGTATTGGCAGGCGTGTGTGCATGTGCAGGTGTGTGCATGTGCAGGTGTGTGCAGGTGTGTGTATGTGCAGGTGTGTATGCATGTGCAGGCATGTGTGTTTGCAGGTGTGTGTGCGTGTGCAGGGGTGTGTAGGGGTTCATGTGCAGATGCGTGCATGTGTGTGAGTGTGCCTGTGAGTGCGTGAGCAGGTGTGCGTGTGTCCACATGGCCACACACGCAGGTCGCCGCCAACAGGCAGAGCCACAGCTCACAGAGACTCTGAAGGCGGGAAGCTGTGGATGGAGCCTGCGAGGCGCGAGGCGGGACCTCCAGAGCCCGGGCACCCCCCACTGCTCCAGCCTGGAGGGAGCCGCTGTCGGTGGATGGGCGGGCAGGGCTGGGGGGAGGGGGTGCGGGGGTGGGGGGAGCGTGGCTTTAGGGAGACAGCGGAGCCCGGAGCCACCTGTGCTCTGTCCCCGAGGGGCAAGGGCGAGGCCGGGTCCTGGGGTGTCCCTGCCGGGCTCCCCCCCAGCTCTGCAGCGGCGCCTGCAGGGCCCAGGGGCTCGGCGGCACCTGCGCTTGCGGAGATGGGATTTCTTTGCTCTTTTTTTTTTTTTTTTTTTTGGCTTTTTGGCTTTTGTTCTTGTGCTTTGCCTCTTGCAGAGAGGCCCCAGAAGCTCCCACTCCGCCCTCTGCTGCAGGAGTCGTGGTTTTAGGCGCCACTAACAGTCCGGGGACAACAAAACAGCCGATTATACCCCGACGGCTCCTTAGCTGATGGGTTTAAAACGTGGAGAAGGGAAGCCAAGAACGTGGCACTGCTCACAATGTGGCGATTGCGCTATTTTCCAGGCAGTTTTGGGTGGGAAACTCTCTGGGTGGATGATCGCACTGAGATTCCCCTCGGGTGGCTCCGGAACGTTCTGCGGCGTGGATGTCGGCCTCCAGGCTCTCTGCGGCCGCACCGACGACAGGGCACCACCTGGGGCTGCGGGAGCTGGCGGCTGCCCCGACCTCCCCGCGGCCCCCGGGGTCTCTGGCCCTCCCCGACCCGCCCTCCGCCCCGGCCTCACCCTTGAAAGCGCAGGTCTGGGACCCTGGGTCCCTCTTCATGTGTGTGGTCTGAGCAGCCGCTCCGTCCACCGCGCCAGCCGAGGCCGCGGCTGAGTCCCTGGGACAAGGTGCCCTCAGCCACGGACACGGGTCACCGTGGGGTAGGGCTGCGGTGGGTAAAGCCCCACGAGCCATGCCGGGGTCCTAGCATCGAGGCCGGGCTGCGGCTCAGGGTCCCGCACCTGCAGGGCTGTCCCGGGCCCTCGGAGAAGCTGCAGCCCCGGCCCTGGCCCCTCAGGTAAGAGGCACATTTGCGGCCGCGCTCCCAGAGGCGCGCACAGCCCAGCGCTCGTGGGAAGCCTGAGAGGCGCTGTCACGCGGGAAACGCGAGCTGTTTTTCCTTCACACTATCTGTTCCCGAGACAGACACGCCGTAGCTTTGCCTTGTTCTGCAAAGAGCAGAGGACGCGCGGGGTCAGTGGCTTCAATCCCTGGCGCTAAAGCTTGTGGCCCGCCGCCCCCCCACCCCGAGCATCCCAGGCCAAGGGGCACCGGCTCCACGTCCTGCTCACGGGGGGCAGAACTGGGCGGCTCCTGCCACTCAGGCCCCCAAGCAGGATGTGGAACTTCTGGCCATTTCCCACCGACCCTGGCTTCACAAAGAGGCTCATTCGGATGGTTTGGAGGGGAAAGAGGAAATACAGGTGTGCAGGGCAGGGAGGGGGACAGGTGGGGGGAGGAGGGGACAGGTGTGGGGGATAGAGGGGGACACATGTGGGGGACGGATGGGTTAGGTGTGGGGGATGGAGACGAGACGTGTGGGGGAGGAGGGGGTACAGGTGTGGGGGAGGATAAGGGACAGGTGTGGGGGAGAGAAGGGGGAAAGGTGTGGGAGATGGAGGGGACAGGTGTGGGGGACGGAGGTGCCATACGTGAAAGGTGTTAAGTCATCACAGCACAGATAGTAACAGAGCTCATTTTTCTGGACACGTGACTCAGGAAACCAGTGCACACGGCCCCCGGGCACCTGACACCCAGAGAACGGCTTCTTCATTTCCTGAATTTCGTAAGTAAAACCCCAGAGTCTCCTTTTATTTTATAAGTTCATGTATTTGTTTCCAGATGTTTAAGGAGCCTCAAGTCAGTGCAGACCCAGGTTTTTTTTTTATTTTTTAAAGATTTTATTTATTTATTAGAGACAGAGAGAGAGAGGAAGACACAGGCAGAGGGAGAAGCAGGCTCCATGCAGGGAGCCCGACGCGGGACTCGATCCCACGACCCCAGGGTCATGCCCTGGGCTGAAGGCAGCGCTAACCTCTGGGCCACCGGGGCTGCCCGGGACCCGGGTTTTAACGGTGGAAGTGCTCGTGGCAGGAGCAAGCCCGAGGGGAGCACGATGGTGCCCCGTGTCCAACGGCACCTGCCCCCCTCTGCCCCCGCCTCCCCCAGACCTGCTGCCACCCCACCCCCAGCCACCGCGTCTCCACTGCACATCTCTGCAGAAACAGGATCACACCATGCGCTGCCCTACACATCACTTGGCTGCAGTGAAGCTTCGGTCTTGAAGCCAAGGGGACCCAGGGCGGTGGAGACCCCTCCACGCCCCCCTGTGCAGGGCCATGGCTCCGGGACAGACCTGCGTGGGGCCGCACCTATACTGGACCCGCACCTGCACCTGTGCTGGGGCCTGTGAGCCCAGGGATCCCAGCACCCCGGCTCCTGGGCGGCCACGGCCCGTCCCACCAAGGCAGTGCAGGGGCTGCGGGGGCTGCGGGGCGCCAAGGGGGGCCCCCGGCCAGATGGTGTGCGGTCCCCCAGCCCCTGCCAGGCCACCTCCCCCGCTGGTCCCCTGCTTCCTGGCCGCACACCTTGGGGCACAGCCCCGCACAGGTGCTCCTGGCGGACGAGCATCCCCAGAGCCCCGGGTCGGACATGGGGCCCGGTGGGCTCACCTGCTGATGGGAGGAGGTCGTGGCGGCTGAGGACTCATGCCCAGCCAGGTGAGTCCCAATCCCCGGGCCTCCCGGGATGCACCAACCCACGGCGTGGTTGGGGGGGGCTCCCTGCACACGCAGGTGCCCCTCAGGCGGCTTCAGGTGAACACAGGCGGACCCCCCCACCCCAGGAAGCCCAGAGGCAGGCTTTGGTCCCCTCCCCCACCAGAGCACACCTCCAGGCCATGGCTCTTCCGAGCAGCCTTCCGTCCGTGTCCCCAGGCCCGCTGTCACAGCCCCGCATCCCTCCCATGTGCCTGGGTCTCCCTGTGGCCTCCCCTGGGCCTGGACACTCCAGACACACATCATCCCTGAGTGCATATGTCCTGGGGGCTGGGGAGGCCCGCGGCCTGCCAGGAGCCTTGCTCCCACCACCGGGTGTCCTGGGGTCCTGCAGAGTAACAGCTGCTGCAGGGGCCGCCTCCCCCCACAGCTGTCTTCCAGTGGAACCAAGAACTAAGGAAATGTGGGACGCCTTTGCACCCAGGACCCGGAGTCCCCGAGCTTCGTGCATACTTTTATTTATTTTTTTTTTATTTTACTTATACAGAGAGAGGCAGAGACACAGGCAGAGGGAGAAGCAGACTCCATGCGGGGACCCCGATGTGGGACTCGATCCCAGGACCCCGGGGTCACACCCTGGGCCGAAGGCGGCACTAACCACTGAACCACCAGGGCTGCCCCCTGGTGCATATTTTAAATCAAACCGTCAAATGAGAAGATCAGTTGTTTCTTTTGGGGCTCATCACGTCGCCAGCCGCCCCCTCCCCACCCTGAGGCCGGACCCCCATGCAGCTTCTGTTGGATAACTTGGTGAGGAAACACAAGATTTATTCCTTAAGGGAGGATTTTGTGACATGGAATACCCGGAGAGTTAGCGAAAACCTTAAGTGTCAGCACCAGTGAGAAAGGCGCGTGATGTTACTATGGAATTTTAATACATAGTTTCCTTGGGAAATATAAGAACACGCACCGGGATAGCAGGCCGGACCCTCCCTCTGGGCTTCGTTAACGTCCTTGCATAGTTACACGACTGCGGTTCAATGGCTTGAGAAACCAAATGGTCTTGAAATTTTTTTAAAAAATTACTTAGTCCATGATGTTTATTTATAATAAGTATCCAACATAGTTTTACAAAATTACCAGCGTCTTAAGGTATGTGTTATTTTGAAATTGAATTTCAGACTTTCAATTAGTGGAAGGAAACAAAGTCTAAATCCAATTTCTGGACCAAAGACATGGATTTATTTCTCAATCAATCATTTTTAATCATGAAAATTTAAGCTTATATATTTTTTCTCTGCCATTTTATTTTATTTTTTAAATTTTATTTGTTTATTCATCAGAGACAGAGAGAGCTTATATGTTTTTTAAATGCTGTGCTTTATTTAAAAATAAAGACTAAAGGGGATCCCTGGGTGGCTCAGCGGTTTGGCGCCTGCCTTTTGCCGAGGGCGTGATCCTGGAGGCCCGGGATCGAGTCCCACGTCAGGCTCCCTGCATGGAGCCTGCTTCTCCTTCTGCCTGTCTCTGCCTCTCTCTCTCTCTATGTCTATCATGAATAAATAAATCTTTAAAAAAATTTTTTTTGAAAATAAAAATAAAGACTATGGGGACGCCTGGGGGCTCGGTGGGTGAAGCACCTGCCTTAGGCTCAGCTCATGATCTCAGGGTCCTGGGATCGAGTCCCACATCGGGCTCCCTGCTCAGCGGGGTGTCTGCTTCTCCCTCTGCCTCTGCCCCTCTCCCTGGCTCATTCTCTCTCTCTCTGTCTCTCTCTCTGTCGACCAAATAAATAAAATCTTAAAAAAAAAAATAAAGACTGGTTTTCAAAGAAGGTAAATACAATAGACTTCAAATATTCAAGGGAAAAAAAAAAATATTCAAGGGCTTTTTTTAATGAAGAATTGCTTTCAAAATGTTGACCAAAGAGAATGTCACGAAGCCATAGCATAAAAGGAGGAGCCACAGAGGACTGAGATCGTTGAGTCAGAAATGGTCGAAGATCGACACATGGCAGCGGGCACCACCTGGAAGTTCCTGTGCCCAGATATTCTGGAAGCTGCTAAGACTGCAGAAAGCGAGGGACCCATGGGCCCACGGTGCTGTGCGTGGACTTGGGGGCGGGGGAAGCCGCGGCCCTGTGCACCAGAGGCCCTGTGCACCCGCTGGTCGCCAATCTCTAGGCCCCGGAGACCCCGGTGGAAGGTGCTGGCTCCCTGCTTCTTGCTTCTTGTTTGGGCTCTGAGGTTCCAGAACCCCCTTCACTCGTCCCCCCGCAGGAAGGGCATCTACTTGGGAGGCCCCACGCCCCTTTCCCCATTACCAGCATTTCCTGATTTGAGCGGGCAAGCATTTCCTCCCTGAGATACCTGCGGAGGCATGAAAGTGGCCAAAGGCCTTTGCTCCTGGGGTTGATGTTCCAGGGGCCCAGGAAGAAAATCAACAGATAAGTGTAAAACACAACATGCTGGGAGTGGGGATGGGGGTGGGGGTGGGGAGGAGAGCAGGAGGGGCGCCGGGGAGTGCCGCATGGGGACAAGCAGGGGTCCCACTGGAGTAGCACCATGGCAGCATCACAGTACGTGGGAGTACCCAACACCCTGCACAACGTGACGTGAAGAAATAGGCTTGTTTCCCCGACACGATAAACAAGAAAGAGGTAGGTTCTCCCCGACATTGATTCAGCCTCTCAAACGTGCCACCCGTCAGTGTCCTGTCTTGCCTCCTTGTCCGCACGACCTCATGGCACAGCGGGTCGTGTGCTCTTCCAGACATCGCATGCGGAGCAGCAGCAGCCCGCTGGTGCCTTCGCATCCAGAGCCCAGCCCTGCAAGCCTGTCCTCAGCTGACGGCACCCTCTGGGCCACCCACCCCCCGGCTTAGTCATCCTCCCATGGGTAGGAACGGCCTCCCTCTGCCCAGAACTCACCCGAATTACTCAAATTGGCCTCCCATCCGCCATCCCGCCTTGCACCATCTGCCCCTTCCCACAGAAGCCATAGTAAAGGCCCCCACCCGGGTGCCCGTCGTGCCCTCTGCACGCCGAGCGGCCCTGCTCACTCCCCTCGGGAGCCGTGAGGGCACCACACCATCTTCTCCACGGCGACCGTGTCCTGATCCACTGGTGTCATCTGACCCCCACTGCGAGGGAACCTCCACGGACTGCGCCCGGCTCCGTGGGACAGGAGAGGGGAAGGCGTGACAGAGGCTGGGGCACAATGAGGGCGCAGTCCTCTGCTCTGGGGAGGGCCGTGTGCTCCGGAGCGAGAGGGGGAGGCCACGGGCACCAGCTGCCACGTCTGACCCACAGATCCCTTCTAGAATCGTTTTATTTTTTCCTAAAGGCCTGAGAGCCCCCCGACGACCACACGCCATCTAGATCCGTTCTTCTTAAAGACCTAACGGGTGGCTTCAGAGACATTTGTTGCTTTTTTAAAAAATTATTTATACCTTCTTGTGGCAGTTCTACGTGTTCCCCTTGAGCCCCTCCCCGTGACCTCGTGAAGCCACTGCGCTGCTGGAACAATGGGTCCCCAGGGAGGCAGGGCTGGGGCAGGGGGGGCTGCTGGCGGCAACTCAGATGCCGGCCCGGGGCTGCGGCCAGTGGAGTGTGGTTGCTGCGACGGTGGGACTCAGTCTGTGATTGCATTTTCTTAAAAGATTTTATTTATTTATTCATAGAGACACGCACATACACACAGAGGCAAAGGGAAAAGCAGGCTCCACGCGGGGAGCCCGACACGAGACTCGATCCTGGGACCCTAGGGTCACGCCCTGGGCTGAAGGTGGCACTAACCACTGGGCCCCCCGGGCCGCCCTGTAATTGCATTTTAATTAGATAAAATGTCAGTAGCCACCCAGGGCCGGGGCTGCTGGATGAGACCCTGGAGGTCTCGAGTCTCCACAGCCTGCGAGTCGCGAGGATGAGGAAGGCACCTGGAGCGTGGCCCTCTGGGTGCTCACCGGCCTCTCAGTGCCCTGCCATGCGCTGCCCCCGCAGGGGGCTTGGAGGGTGCGTGTCGTGGGGGCATGAGCCTGGCTCCTGCTGTTCCCCCAGCGTGAGAGACTCGGACTCGGGGGCGCCGGGCCAGCCAGCAGCAGCAGGCCTGGGGCTGGGGTGCTGGGAGCCACGCGGGACCCCAGGCCGGCCTCGCTCTGGGGGCCGCGGTGACGGAGGCGCTGGTAACCACCGTCCTGCTGACGAGGCCGCAGCTGTGTGGGTTTCGGGCTACCTGCAGGCATCCCGCACACCTTGGGGGCTCCGGCGCCCATCCCCGTGGGCACCCTGGGCCAACAGGCCTCCAGGCTGCTGGCCGCACATCGAGGTGTCCCCGCCTGCAGATGAACTGCTCCCCACCCAAACGGACCCCGCGCCACTGGAAGCCCCATCCCCTGCCCCACGACCAGCCCACCCATCCAGGGCCTCGTCCGTTGGGATTCGCTGGTCCCACATTTTGACCGTCGGTCCTCCCTGGCCCCCGCAGCACCTGCCCGCAGACAGCTCACCGGGAAGACACCCTCCTCCCTGCCCTGGGCCTCCCTTCGCGGCCACCAACCATTGTAGGGTTTGTGTCACACCGAAAAAAGTCCGTTTTTCTGACGTGCATTGATTTTCCCCCTTTGAGACCTTTCTCTAGAATATTCCAAGGACTTGGTTAAGGCCACAGCTAAGAGCCAGGATGAGAGGATGTCACATTTGTCCACAAACGTCTACAGTTCAGGATGGAGTGATGAGCACACTGCTGCCTGTGGCTCACGGGGTAGCTGTGTAGACTTCGGGGTGGTTTTGCTGGCGATCACCAGCTCCTTCAAAATGACCACACCGGTCACGCCATTCCCTCTCCCTTGATCATCCTTAGGAGTCCGGCATGTCTGACGAGAACATTTCCACAATTATGAAAATCAGAAAACGCACCAGATGCCCTGTAGCCAGAAAATCTTTATGTAAGTTATCATGACCCCTCCCCATAGGATCAAATATATCCAGTAAAACTGCATTTAAATATATTGATGCTATAGGAGGGACGTACCGTTATTATTAGGTGAAATCAGGATCGGAGGAATTTCTTTTGAAAGATGGCGAATACCTTTAATTAACTAGTTAATTACTTTTTTTAGAGACTCTCAAGCAGCCTGCCTGCTCAGCATGGAGCCCAACGCGAGGCTCCATCCAACGCCCCGGAGATCATGACCTGAGCCTAAACCAAGAGTCCGACACATAACCTACTGAGCCACCCAGGTGCCCCTTAAAAGGTGGTGAACAGATCTTAAAAATAATAACAGTGGTTTGTCACCAATGATGGGGTCACGTTCAACAATATATTCTAGGCATTTCTGTACTTTTCTATAAACATGCCGCTTTTTAAAATCGGACATATGGGGATCCCTGGGTGGCTCAGCGGTTGAGCATCTGCCTTCAGCTCAGGCCGCGACCCCAGAGTCCTGGGATCAAGTCCCACGTCGGGCTCCCTGCATGGAGCCTGCTTCTCCCTCTGCCTGTGTCTCTGTCTCTCTCTCTCTGTCTCTCATGAATAAATAAATAAAATATTTTTAAAAAATAAAATAAAAAATAAAATAAAATCGGACATATGTGCGTGTATCCATGTGCATTGTCAGCTCTGGTCGGATGGGTCTTCCAAAATAAACCGGGTGTCGATGTGGTTTGGGAAATTCACTTTTTGTTTTGTTTTGTTTTACTTTATCACTACTGAAAAGCAAAAAAGAATAGAAGCAGCACTCTTGGGACAGACCCACCTCCTAAATACAAAGTGGACCTAGCAAAATCCACCAAAAAGTACAATGTCGTGAGCCACCCTCCCCCCGCTCCCTCTCCCCCGTGGGTCTCTTCAACAATCCACTCCATCCGGCTGAAAGCAGCTTTCCGGATCCCGGGTCGGGGCACCATCTGGCAGTCCAGCGACAGCTGACCTGAGAGGGCCCGCCAACAAAGTCTGCCTCCGTCCGCACATGCGGTGGGTTTGGGGAAAGTTGTTTCGTTTTCGTTTCACCCGTGGAGATACTCCAATCTTGTGTTCAGAAAAAAAGACGATCACGGATTTGACAATCACGGATTTGACGATCACGGATCTGACGATCACGAGTGTCCCCGCAGTTGCTGTTATAAAGGACTGACTCGGCACGGAAGCAACTCCCCGCGGGCTGCAATTCAGACTGTCATTCCCGACGCATCCTTTCTGAACGTTTCTGAGCTCGAGCTTCTCTCTGGCCCAGTGGACTGTGTCAGGAAGCAAGATCTCAAGTGACTGGAGACATGGAGATTTGTTCCGAAATCTCTAATCGTTTTCTGTCTTTCTGCAAGTCTCTGGGGGTGAGAGTGTCAGAGGAAAATCAATGCAGATTAAGAGTCAGCCCAGGCAGGGCTCAGGAGGGAGAAGGTGGTTTCCCATCTCAAGTGACACACAGAGAGAACGGAATAGGAACAAAGAAACTCAGTGTATTTCGCCGGCTTGCCGAGGAAAGCTTCTGGATGCTTCTTGAGGTTCATCCCTCCCCCAGTCGGTGCCTGCCTGGGTGGGAGGCCGAGGGCCTGATAGGGACAGGTCGGGGGAGCCAAGGGAAGGTGACAGCGGCTGTCGGGACAGGCCGCACAAGTGCGTGGCAGGGAGAGCCCCGCGAGTGATGGAGATGTCCAATGGCCAGGATTTCCACATTTGCAAAACTTGGAAGAAGCCCAGTTGTCGCACAAAACGGAGGTTGCGGAATGGACTGCACGTAAAGACCCTCTGATTCTTGGTGACAGGCAGGCAGGCCCGACCTTATGAATTTTAATGAGCCAGTTTTCCCTACACAAGCACTTTTTAAAAGATAGCAGCTCGGTTTCTGGAGGAAAACGAGATTGTGTTTCCCGGTGATTGTATTGCCCGGGAATTATACGGTCGTCCCTTGTGTTTCTTCGTGACTTCAATCCACTCTGCCCCTGGATGTGAAGAGGACATCCTTCTTTACCTTGTTAGGAAAGATTACAGGTTTTTGTCTCATCCCTAATCAGGCTGCATTGAGAAGAAAACCGAAACCATGCGGAGAGAGAGCAGAGCTTGGGCTCGACTGTCCAGGCTGCCCGCCGCAGGCTGCAGGTGCCGCAGGAGCCATGCCAGCTGCGGTGATGGGGAGTCGGCGGCCGCCCCCCCTCACCACAGACATACCCTCCACCAACCCGCCACTGGTTTTTGTGGAGCACCCAATATGCTCTAGCTTTGCCTTAAAGACACGAAGCAGAAAGTCACCACCTTTTGCTGTATCCACAGATCCCTCTATACCTTCCTATCGATCTATTTATCTAACTTCCCGTATGTAGACAAACCGATTGATTCACAGGTCTAAGTATGGGTGTGCATACTGATCTGTTTCTCTCTTTTAAAATATTTTATTTATTTATTTGAGAGAGAAGCGAGAGGGGGAGAGAGGCAGACACCACATGGAGCAGGGAGCTGCATGCAAGGATGCCAGGATCCTGGGATCATGACCCTCAACCGACCCAGCCACCCAGGGCCCCCATACTGATCTGTTTCTACCCTATATCTCGATTTCTCTGCGTCCCACTGCAGGGGAGGAAAATCTCCCTCCTGCGTCTCAGGTGCTGTGACTGGCCTAAGAATTAAGCCGACATGAGACAGACCAACAGGAGAAATGCCTACATGCTTACTCACCACTTTTACACTTACTGGGGCATCTTCAGAAGGAAAATAGAGATGTGCAAGGGCTGCCAGGCCCAAGGGCTTCCACATACACGATCCCCAAGGGCTTGCACAAAACACAATCAATCATGGGGCTGCAACGAGACTCCGGGCTTGGGCCAGACAGTGAATCGTGGGCCAGGGGTGGGAGACCTAGTGCAGGAGCTGGGTGCAGGAGCTGGTGCAGGAGCTGGTACAGGAGCTGGTGCAAGATCTGGTGCAAGAACTGGTGTAGGAGCTGGTGCAAGAGCTGATGCAGGAGCTGGTGCAGGAGCTAGTGCAGGAGCTGGTACAAGAGGTGGTGCAGGAGCTGGCACAGGAGTTAGTGCAGGAGCTGATGCAGGAGCTAGTGCAAGAGCTGATGCAGGAGTTAGTGCGGGAGCTGGTGCAAGAGCTGGTGCGGGAGCAGGTGCAAGAGTTGATGCAGGAGCTAGTGCAGGAGCTGGTGCAAGAGCTGATGCAGGAGCTGGTGCAGGAGCTGGTACAGGAGCTGGTGCAGGAGTTAGTGCAAGAGCTGGTGCAAGAGCTGGTACGGGAGCTGGTGCAGGAGCTGGTGCAGGAGTTAGTGCAGGAGCTGGTGCAAGAACTGATGCAGGAGCTGGTGCAGGAGCTAGTGCAGGAGCTGGTGCAGGAGCTGGTGCAGGAGCTAGTGCAGGAGCTGGTGCAGGAGTTAGTGCAAGAGCTGGTGCAAAAGGTGGTGCAAGAGCTGGTGCAAAAGCTGGTGCAAGAGCTGGTGCAAGAGCTGGTGCAGGAGGTGGTGCAGGAGATGGTGCAAAAACTGGTGCAAGAGCTGATGCAGGAGGTGGTGCAGGAGTTAGTGCAAGAGCTGATGCAAGAGCTGGTGCAAAAGGTGGTGCAGGAGCTGGTGCAAGAGCTGGTGCAGGAGCAAGTTTCCTTCAGGATCTTTGCGAGTACAGGTCCACTTCCGGGTCAGCTTCCTGTCTCTGCTGAAAAGAACGTTCTCCTCCTGATGTGAGGAGGGCGCCTTCCTCAGGGGAGATCTTAGGACCTACATTCAGGTGAGAAAGGGGAGACTAGAAAACCCTTCTCCAACTGTTTCTCAAGTGCCTTCAGCTCCAGATAATCAATATGACAAAGTGGCATATTTGAGGGTGGTGTGTTCTGAGTCCCCTCACTATCTATCTATCATCTATCTATCCATCTGTCCATCTATCCATCCACCCACCCATCCATCCATCCATCCATCTATACATCCATCATCTATCTGTCTATCTGTCTGTCTGTCTATCTATCCTTTGTGCATCATTTCACATGTGTGGAAAGGCTCAGTGTGCCAGCTCTCGGGCCCTGACAAGGAAGCTCCTGCCCTCAGGGCAGGCAGGGTCCTGTCTGGCAACTTCCCTGGGAGCTGGCTCTGCCCACCCACTGCTTCCCACCTCCCATACAGCTGGGTCCCTCTGATGCCCGGTTGAGGTGTTGTCTTTACTGGGAACCATGTGTACGTCACCGGCCACTCCTCAGAATGGTGTTTTTCACAGATCCAATGGCAGTTGTCATATTTTATAAAATTTTTATTTTCTCTGTCCATTCTTCATGACCCTCCAAATGCTTTTTTGTCAGTACCCTCCAAGCACCTGGCACAAAACAAGCCCTCAATACATGTAACATTGTCGCCATGGTTTGGGTATTACCTCATCTGTGCGTAGGCCCATGGAGCATGGGCTGGGCAAGAAATAGTGTTCAGCAAGCCATTTTGTCCCAAACAAGCCATCTGGATCTGAATCCCCTACGGTGCAAAATACCAAGGGACATTTATACTCATAGGGATTATGGACATGCTGAGCTTCTTTGTATTAATTAATTACTTGGTTAATTGCATAATCTCATTCTTGAGGGTTCCACCCTCGTGAATGCCTTAAGCATGCCCTAATCATCTCCCAATGACCCCACCTCCCAATACTGTCCTCTTGGCCATGAATTTCCAACACATGACCCGAGGTCAGGTGCTCAGGCAATAACACTCTGGAGACAAAAGATCCCCCACGTGAGGGGCTCACTGATTTTGTTGTGGTGAAATTGGTCAAAGACGAAATAGGTGCCCCATTAAAATGGTGTTTACCAAGTGGATGCTAATTCCGCGCAGAGTGGAAAAGCAAAAGACACAATTAAAACGTGATGACAACTATGATCTAAAGCTGTGCTTAGAACGCAGAGTAAATCTGATAAAATGGTAACTCTGATTTTTATGGCTAAAGAGGATTTGGGAAATAGTTTCCTTCTATCGTATTTTCACATTTCTACAGTCGGCACGTTCACATTTAAGTGCACACTGCCTGAACACAGGGGCTCTCGTGGCCGCGCCAAGTGCACGCCGGCGCACGTGTGCTGGGGACGCGCTGCCCGTGCGTTGCTGCCGGAGGCCGCAGGAAGGGTGCTCACTCACGAGGGGCGGGAGCAGAATGAGCAGCAGCAGCTGAACCCCTGGAGGGTCCTCCCTGGTGGCTGATGTGACCTGGGGCGCGACAGGAGCCTGCGCGCCAGGCCAGCGTGGACAGACCAGGCCACTAATGCGTGTGCACAGGAGCTCCCAGTGTCTCAAGGCCCACTGCCGGGGAGAGGTCTGGCTTAGAAACCCGTCCCGGCAATTCCCTCCATCCGTGTGGCTGCAATCCGGGGTCCTCAGTGCTCAGGCGGCCACAGACCTGGGACCTGATCTGCTGCCACACCAGAGACCCAGACGTGCCAGAGGTGCCCCGTTTACGTGGGCGGAGGGGCCCCCAGCTGCCAGTGAGCATCTGAAGCCTTCTTGGCTGTGGCGCAATGCTCTGGCATCTTGAGTTACTCAGCCAGGCACTTCTCTGGGTCCAGAAACCCGAGGGCGGGGAATTGAAGACGATGGAACTTGCTTGCGAGGTGAGCGTGGACAGTTTAGACCACCTGGTGGCCCAGCCACTCATGGGGACACGGGGACACGTCTCAGGGAAAACCAGCACGTATCCAAAACTCTAGCCCAAGGGCCACGTAGGCCCCCGAGCCTGCACTTCTGGAAATTTCTGGATCAGTGACTGTGCAAACCTGTATGTGGTTGTGCCCTAACCCAGCTCCCACCCACCCACTGCCACCTCGGGCTCTGGTTAATCAAAGGGTCAGACGCTTCTGCTGTGAAAATCCCGAGAGCTACTCAACACGAGTGGGAGACGTTCGCTCCCTAAATCCAGAAGGACATGCGAGGCATCAAGGGCCCGTTCCAAAGAGGGTGGCCCAAGTGATGGGGGGGGGGACTCCCGCCCCCCCCCACAGCAACTGTAGGGGAGTGATTCTTTTTACTTCTAATAAAGATGCTCCTGAGACCGCTCCTTGCAAGCTGTGCCCAGACCCGCCCCTGCTACCGGACGACCGGGATCCGCCTTGACTTTCCATAGGGCGCTTCAGGGCCGCAGCTTCTCTTGGCAGCGATGCGGGAGTGCTCCTGCCTGGAGCCGTAGTCCCGCTGAAGGCTGGGGACCCAAAGAGAAAAGTAGCGGTCGGAAGGATAAAAATGTGCCCATTGCTCAGCAACTGAAGAAAGGTGTATATGCCTTTGTTTCCAGAACTGCCTGTGCAAGGGGGCTTTGAGTGTTTTGGTGGTTGTTGTTGCTGTTTGTTTGTTGTTTTTAGCAAAAGAGTCTCTTTTTTTAATATTATTTATTTATTCATGAGAGACACAGAGAGGCAGAGACACAGGCAGAGGGAGAAGCAGGTTCCCTGCGGGGAGCCAGATGCAGGATTTGATCCCAGGACCCCGGGGTCATGCCCTGAGCCAAAGGCAGACGCCGGACCCTGGCCCCCCCGCCCAGGCATCCCTGTTAGATTTCTTATTTAAAGAAACAGTTTAGGGGTTTTACCTATTCAATTAAACATTGGTGACTTCCTGTGATAAAGAAGTATTACCAGGAACTTACACTAGAAGTCATAAACATCATAATAAAAAAAATTGAAAGGAAGAAGCAAGTTAAACAGAATGCACACATATATATGGCAAACATACATATATGTAATGTAAAATAAGTAATATACGGCAAATGATTATAGTCATTGATTTATGAAGCTCTCTTAGAGCTGAATCAGAGAAAAAGCCTTCTAGGAAAAAATGAAGAGATTTGAAAAGACAAAACATAAAAAGAGGATAGCTAATATGAAAAACTCTCAGGCACAGTAATCAAAGAAACTCAAAAAACAGAATACATTTTTTTTTAATCTGTCATTTTAGGGGTGCCTGGCTGGCTTAGTCGGTGGAGCATGTGACTCTCGATCTCAGGGTTGTGAGTTCGAGCCCCATGTTGGGGGTAGAAATTACTTAAATATAAAATCTTTAAAAATCTATCATCTTAGAAAGTATTAGATAAAGTAAAACTGTGTTAGAAAAAACATGGAGAAACAGGTATTAATAGAAGAGATATTGGTGAACTTTGAATGGAAAATCAAAACTCACTTGCTGACAAGGGACCTGAACTCGGAATTTGCCTTCATGTTCTGGCCCCCTGGAATGACGAGTAGAGGACACCGCTGTATTTTCCCACTGGACGGCTTCATACATTGTCATTTGGGGGGAAAGTTTGATCCCCAGTGCCCCCCCCCCGCCCCCCAGCAGAAATACTGGAAGAAGGAGAGTGGAACCAAGCTCCCCTGGCTCAGTTTTATTGAGATACAATTCATATGCTGTAAAATTCATGCTTTTAAGGTATGCAACCCAGAGGCTTCGGGACCTCTGCATCCCTCCAGCCAGCGCCTCTGGGCAACCTCAAAGCCTTTCCCACCCCAGAAAGAAGCCCCAGCTCCTAGACCGCCATCCCGTTACACCTGGGGGCTCACACCAGAGAAAGGGAAGATGCAAACCCTCTCTAGAGAAGCTTACCCTCAACCCAGGCCCTTGGGATCCCCAAGGACAAAACACAACCCAGGAGAGCCGGCCGCTATGACTGGAAGTAGGAGAGGAGCAGCAAGGATAATTCTGATTCCCAGAAACAGAACAGAAGAGGAGTATGTAACTTGCTTTCAATAAGTCATTGAAAACCATAGGAAAGAATGAGAGACGATGATGATGAATATCATGGCTATTTCAAAAAAATAATAAAATTTGAGAAATAAAACTATAAGCATTGAAATGAAGCTATGAGTAGTTAAAGACCAGATAAGGCATAGCCGAAGAGGTCATCGATAAATTAAAATAAAATAATTATAATTCATTTAATAATTTATAATTATTACATTTTTATGATTGCTTTCTCCTAAGAAATTAACAAAATCGCAGCCCAAAAAGGAAACCGAGTTTTAAAAATATGAAAGAGAAACCAACATCCAGAGATAACACACGAGCAGGTCTAATAGGTGTCGCCCTGGGTTTCAGGGGACTACAGTGAAGAATGGGAAAGACTGGATTCCCAAGTCTCTGAAATCCAGCAAGATTTGAACCTTGAGATCCAAGCATCCAAAAATTCTGGATGAGGTAAGTGGATGACCTTCACCTTGAAATGTCAGGGCCGGGCCTTGTAAGCGTGACACACAAACACGGAACCACAGGGTTGGCTCAGGGGGTTGGGCGTCTGCCCTCAGCTCAGGTGGTGATCTCGGGGGTCCAGGTTGGGATCCCTGCTTGGTGGGGAGCCGGCTTCTCCCTCTCCAGCTGCTGCTCCCCTTACTCATGCTCGCTCCCTCTCTCTCACTCTCATAAATAAATGAATTATCTCTTCAAAAAGAAAGAAGAAAGAAAGAAGAAGAAAGAAAGAAAGAAAGAAGAAAGAAAGAAAAAAGAAGAAAGAAAGAAAGAAAGAGAAAGAAAGAAAGAAAGAAAGAAAGAAAGAAAGAAAGAAAGAAAGAAAGAGAGGGAGGGAGGGAGGGAGGGAGGGAGGGGAAGGGAAGGGAAGGAAGGGAAGGGAGGAAGGAAGGAAGGAAGGAAGGAAGGAAGGAAGGAAGGAAGGAAGGAAGGAAGGAAAGGGAAGGAAGGGAAGGGAAGGGAGGAAGAAGGAAGGAAGGAAGGAAGGAAGGAAGGAAGGAAGGAAGGAAGGAAGGAAAGGGAGGAAGGAAGGAAGGAAGGAAGGAAGGAAGGAAGGAAGGAAGGAAGGAAGGAAGGAAGGAAGGAAGGAAGGGGAGGAAGGAAGGAAGGGGAGGAAGGAGGAAAGAAGGAAGGAAGGGAGGGAGGGAGGGAGGAAGGAGGAAGGAAGGAGGAAGGAGGTACCGTGCACGACTAAGACTCACGCGCCTCTTTTCAAACACGGAGGAAGGAGAAGAAAGGCCGGTACCGAGGAAGGGGTTGAGCTGAGAAGAGCCCCCGAACTAAGGGCACCGGGGGTCGGAGCTCTCCGGCCCGCTGGCCCCACGCCAGGCACAGGCTCTTTACCGGGAGCTCTGCGTTCGCCGGTGTCCCCGGCCCGTGGCCCGTGTAGGGTCAGGCATACAGCAGGCAGGCAATGAATGCTTGTGGGACGTGAATCTCAAGGTCTCGGCTCACAGCAGCGGGACAGGAGACACGCGGGGAATGCGGCAGGTGCCCCGAGTGGCAGGGCTTCGGGGCGTCCTCCAGCCGTGCCTTCCCACGAGTGACTTCCCCAAGGCCTCTGCCCTCGGCTCCCCGGCGGGCCCGTCTCCCTGGTCTCAGCCCCGACACCGGGCCGCGTGCCCTCCCCTCCCCACGCCGTCCACGGTCGGTGGCCCTGTCCTGCGGGTTTGCTTTGTCCAGCACGTGCCGTCTGAAGGCTCTTCACAACGTGCTGGGCGCCCTCGTGAGCGTGCAGGTGACAGGCTGTGGCGTGGACGCGGCATTCTCGGTGGTTTCTCGTTTTCCATTAGCGGGAATTTAGGTCCAGGGAAGAATTTTACAAATTGTCGGAGACCATTCAGGTTTCTCGGGAGACTCTTGCAGGGAGATGGCCTCAGCAGCGCCTTGACGTTTTCAGCACGTGAACATTTTTGAGATTCCAGAGCCCTTGTGGGATGTTCCCGGCAACTCACCCCTCCCCGGAGGGCTTTACCATTCGGCTATTTCCGCCCCATTGCGAGCGCTAAAAAACACCATGGATATTGCTTTCTTCTGCTTACTCAAAATACAACATCAAACCAAACCAAACACCATTCATACGTTTATTATCCCTTCAAATTTTCTCTTTTGTGGATTATCTTTGTATGTTCGTGGTCTATTTTGTTTCTGGACATTGATGTTTGACGTACACAAGTCCTTTGTATTTTTAGAATAGTCCCCCATGGCACGCATTTACCCTCTTCTTCCTATGAATTTTAATTGCTTATTTTTTTTGGCTAAAATTTTTAAAATATTATTTGTTCGAATGTGCCCATATCCCTTTTCATTCCTTTTATAGTTTTCATTATTGAAATATGTTGTCCCATCTTGGAAATCAAATAAACCTTAGTTTTGGTTTTCTCTACATGGTGTTGGGCTTCATTTTTCTTTTTTACTTATGTTTTTTTTCCAGCTGTATTGAGACAGAACACTCAAGTTTAAGGGCATGGGATGTGATGGTTTGATGTGCATAGATCATATATTGTGAAATGGCTACTACAGTAAGGTGAGCTGGCCCGTTCTTCATCTCTCATAGTTACCATTTTGTTGTTGTCGTGATGAGAGCACGAGACGTCCACGCTCACGGCAGCTTTCAAGCGTACAGGTCTCATCAACCTTCGTCATCACGCTCTACACTAGATCCCTGGAACAATCCATCTCATAACTAAGTGTTTGCACACTTTGACCAGCGCCTTCTCACTTCCATCCTGCTCAGCCCCTGGCAACCACCATCTCCTTTGGAGTGGAATTGCTGGATCATAGAGTAGCTCTATTATTCATCTTTTGAGGACCCTCCACAGTGTTTTCCACGGTGGCTGCACCACTTGACGCTTCTCCCAGCCACGCATGAGGGTCCCCTTTCCTCCACATCCTCCTCGGCATGTGTTATGTCTTATTTTTTTTAAGATAGCCCTTCTCAGGGGTCTGGGGGGACACCTCCGGGTGGTTTTGATTGCATTTCCGTACTAATTAGTGATGGCGAGCTCCTTCGCATGTACCTGTAGGCCACACGCATCTCGTCTTTCAGAAAAATATCTGTTGAAAGTCTCTACTTGATTTTTTTGTTATTGAGATATCTGGGTTCCTTATCCATTTTGGATCTCAGCCCTTTATCAGATACATGACATGGCTCGCAAATGTTTTCTCCTGTTCCGCAGATCACTTTTGATTTACATGATTGTTTCTTTTGCTTTTCTTTTTTTTTCTTTTTTTTTTCTTTTGCTTTTAAAGTCAATGCGGTCCTACTTTGCTTTTGGTTTTGTTGCCTTTGCTTTTGACATCAAATCCCCACCCCACCCCCAAAAAAAATCACAGGCAAGGAAATTTTCTTCTGGAATTTTTATAGTTTCAGGTCTTAGGTTTAAGTCCTCAATCCATTTCTTTTTTTTTTTCCAAAATCAATTTCGACTTGATTTTTGTGAGTGATATCAGAGAGGGATCCGAATCCATCCTTCTGCATGTGGATGCCCAGTTTTCCCAGCATCATTTATTGAAAAGACTGTCCTTCCCATTGAGTATTCTTGGCTCCCTTGTCAAATATCATTCAACTGTATATTCCTGGGTCTCTTTCTGGGCCCTGAATTCTGTTCCATTGGTCTTCGCGTCTGTTTTTCCATCAAGTCAGTACCATACTGTTTTGATTACTAAAGCTTTGTATTTGTAGTTTGAAATCAGGAACTACGATGCCTCCGGCTTTGTCTATCCTCCTCAAGGTTGCTTCAGATACTTCGGGTCTTCACAGATTTTAAGATTGATTATCTGTAAAAAAAAAAATGTTATTTCAATTTTGTTGATTGCACTGAATCTATAAATGGATTTAGGTATTACAGTATTCTAATGACATTAGCTTGTCCAAGCCGTTAACACAAGATATCTTTCCATTATTTGTGACTTCCTTAATTTCTTTCATCAATGCCTGGTAGTTCCTAGCATATCAATCTTTTCATACCATTGGTTAAGTTTATTTCTATATGATGCATTAGGATGTTTTTGACGTTACTGGAAATGGGATTTTCTTTATTTCTTTGTCAGATAATTCATTTCTAGTGCATAAAAATGCAACTGATTTTAATACATTGATTGTTTCTCCTGAAACTTTACCAAATTTATCATGTTTAACTTTTTTGCTGGGTGCTTTAGGATTTTCTGTGTATAAGATCCTATTATGTACAAACAGACAATTTCACTTCCGTTCAGATTTGGATGCCCTTTATTTCTTTTTCTTGCCAAATGCTCTGGCTGGACTTCTAGTGCTCTGTTGAAAAAGAGTGGTTGAGAGTGGCTGAGAGGTTTGTCTTTTTTTTTTTTTTTACTCCTGATCTGAGAAAAAAAACTTTCAACTTTTAACCATTGAAGATGGTGTTCGCTGTGGGTTTTTATCACACATGGCCTTACTTATGTCCAGGTAAGTTCCTCCTACACCCAATTTTTGGGAAATTTTCATCATGAAGGGATGATGAATTTCATCAGATGCTTTTTCTGCATCTATTGAGAGGACTTTCATCTTCCACTCTACCAATGTGGCGTGTCACATCTTTTGACCTGCACATGGTGAACCATCCTTGCAACTCAGGGATGCAGGACGCGATCATGACGTATGACACCTTCAGTGTACTGCTGAATGCAGCGTCCTAATATTCTGTTGAGAGTTTTTACATCTATATTTATCAAAGATAGAGGCCTAACTTTATTTTATTGTGGTATTCTTATCTCACTTTGGCATCCGGGTATCAGTAGACTTGTAAAATGAGTTTGGAAGTGTCCTCTCTTTATCAGTTTTTTGGAAGACTTTGAGAAGTACTGGCTTAATCTTTAAGGGGTTTGCATAATTCACTCACGAAACCATCTGGTCTTGGGCTTTCTTGTTTGGAGATTTTTGATTATTGAGTTAATATTCTTACTTGTCATTGGTGTGTTCAGATTTTCTATTTCTTCGTGAGCCAGATTTGGAGATTGTATGTTTCTAGGAATTTATCCATTTCTTCTACGCTGTCTTATTTATTGGCATATAATTTTTCACAGTGGCTGTTACGAACCTTTGTATTTCTGTGGTATCCATTGTAATGTCTCCTCCTTCACTTATAATTTCATTTATTTTCAGTCCTTCATCTTTTTTTCATGGTAAGTAAAGATTTGTCAATTTTGTTTACCATTTACAGAAAAAAAAACAGCTCCTGGTTGTGTTGATCTTCCCTGTTGCTTTTCTGGTCTGTGTTCTATTTATTTTTGCTCTGATCTGTGCCATTTCATTCTTCCTATTAATTTTTCAGCTTGGTTTGTTCAAGTCCTCTAGTTCCTTGGGGTGTAAAGTTAGGTTTGTTTGAAATCTTTATTTTTTTTCTTCCTGCAGTAATTTATCACAAATGTCCCTCAGCACTTCTTTCACAGGATCCTGTAAGTTTTGGCATGTTTTGTCTTCATTTTCATCTGCTCTCAGATATTTTTTAATTAGTTTTTTATTTCACCTCGAACTCACTGGTTGTTCAAAATTGTGCTGTCTAATCCCCACCTATTTGTGAATTTTCCAGTTTTCTACATTATTGATTTCTAATTTCATGCTGTTGTGTAAAATCCTACTAGGTCTGCTTTCAATCTTTTAAAATTTGCTGAGACTAGTTTTGTGACCTCAGATATGATCTATTGTGGAGAAGGTTTTGTGTGCTCTTGAGAATATGTACTCTGCCGCTGGTGGATGGAATGTCTGAACATTTCTATGCAACCTTGCATAGACACCTGCATTTTGAAGAATCCATCATCTCTTCCAGGCTGACTTTGGTGAGGGAAGAACTTCGCTGTGGGTGCAGGCATGCTAAGGTGTGCTGAACTCCCAGGCTTGCTGGTGCATGGTGTCAAAATGTGGTGGCTCCAGGTTGAGGGAAATGTGATATTTCTCTGGATCAGGCTGCTGGTGTCCACAGCTTCGACAACCAGTGAATGCTGCAGAGAGCCCTTTGAATTCCACAAAGGCTTTTAGGGATCCTCAGAAGTACCTCCAGATCCAGCAGCCAGGGACCAGGGCAGTTAGCTGTTGTGGACAGAGCCGGTGGTGTGCACACACCTGACCGCAGGAGCGAGCTGCAGGCGTCTACATAAGTGGCAGGGGCAGGTGGCAAACAAGACAAATAGTGGTGGAGGCCAGAGCAAGCCAAAAGGGCCTGGCCTGCTGTGGGTACGCAGACAGCCACTGAGGCCCTGTCACTCTGTTGTGCTGCTGTGGCTTCTGAGTTTCATGGCAGGTGAGTGGCAGTCGAGGTCAGTGTTAGGAGTGAGGTGGGGCGTGTTGGGTACACAGCCACAAGGGCTAGCTGCAGGTGAGCCCACTGGTGCAGGCCAGGGAGATGAGACAAGGCCAAATCTGGGCCTTCAGGCAGCTGCGGAGTCTGTGGCTGTCATCACGTACTCCTGTGGCTGCAGGGCCCATTGCAGCGGAGGCTGGTATGGGAATTGGGCTGCGGCTGTCCAGGTGCACATCTGGAAGGGCTAGCGATAGGTGAGCCCTGTCGAGCAGGCCAGTAACAGGAGACATGGTTGAAACGGGCCCATAAGCATCTTTGGGGGCCTGGGCTCTTGATGCGCATCTCTGCGGCTGCAAGATGTTGCCAAGGAGGAGCACACAGCAACGGAGGCCAGCGATGAGGGGTGAGGCCTTGCAGCCGTGCAGCCAGGGCGGCTAGGCCCGAGGGCACACAGGGTGGTGGGGTCATGTGCAGAGGTCCCGGGAGCTGCAGCCTCTCCCCATGCCTGGCTGAGCGCGGCAGCACTGGTGTTTCTCCCCTGCTCCTGAGCGTCTCTGGGCATCAGCCTCACTGGTCTGGGTGCCGTGAAACCATAGCAGGTTCTTCGCCTGCTGCCCCAGAGGCTGGGGAAGCTTGCTGCTCACCCCCTTTCCCCTTCCTGGTGAGGGGGCCTCTTTCTGGCAGGAGCCTTCCCTCTGGACGTTGAGCAGCTCTGTCCGGAGGGGATTGGATGCTACGGGTGCAACGAGACCCCCTTCCTTCTCCCTCCCGTGAGGTCATTCCCCGGGTTCTCTGGAGAGAGCTCCGGAGCTCGCGTAGAGCTGCCTTCTGTCACGGACAGCTCATAATGCATGATCCCTGTGCAGGGACGGAGGCTGGCGTCCTCCATGCCCCGCTCTTGGTCATTCACCAGGTTCTTAGAAGCCATTTGATGTTTATTCCAGTAAATATTTACTTCGACAGCAATAGCTAGACCTCCCTGATGGACAGTTTCCCAACTAATTCATGACATAGTTCACGTGTCCACCACGGATTGAAGATTTTCATTTATCAGCTAGTGGCTCTTATGCATGTGAAGTCCACTGCCCGGACTGCATATTCCAAGGTATTGATCTATTTCTCTCCTTTTGTGAAACAGCCTCAGTTGTGTGATGACACCCATGGTTTGATTGCATTTTATTCTCTTGTAAGCCAAGTTCTCCATCATTTTTTTTTATCAAAGAATACTTAGCTAAAAAAAAAAAAAGATTTCTTAGCTATTCTGTATGTGTATGTATAGATTAAAATATACAGAGGAGAAAGAGATAATTGTTGGCAAACAAAAGAAATCCTTGGTCTGTTAAAGAAGACGTAATGTGCTAAGCGTGCCCGGGCCGGCACCGACACCCCCCGACCCATGTCCTGTCGCCGCGGAGCCGCATCAGTTAGGATTGCGAGGCTGTCAAGCGTCACCCTTCTGCTCCGATTTGTGGCTGAAGCTCAAAGCTGTCTTTCATCTCCGCCACCTCGCTCCGTGCATGCAAAAGAGAAGGTTGCTCCAGACACTCGGCAACTCCCCCAAGGGCAAAGAGACGCTTTGTGGAAGTTTCCAGCCCGCCTGCAGATCTCGCAATTACAGAGCTAAGCTCCACATAGAAGACAGATTTTTTTTTTCTCCCTCTAAATCTTGCTTAGAGATCTAGGTGATACTATGCAAATTGCAAATTGCTCAGGATAAAAGGCAACTGGAAAGCCAGAGGACTGGGGAAGGGCACAGCCATCAAGAGCGGGATTATTAAAAAAAAAAAAAAAAAAAAAAGAGCGGGATTATTAGACAGGATGATCCAAGAGGGCGAAGCCTCAGACATGGTCTAAGGCCGTCGGCAGAGCCGCTTTCCCTTCTGAGGCTTTCTAATGTGCGGTCACGGCACAGCGGCCCCTCAGATACCCTCAGCGCCCATCTGCTGTTGAGAAGGCTGCTAAGAAAAAACAGGAATGTGTTTCTACTGCAAGTGTTTATGAGACCCACCAGCCAGAACTAGAGTCGCCCAGGAGAGAAGTGAGACGGTGAGTGTGGGCGCCGCAAAATCAGGGGCCGATGGCACGGCGCTTAGTGGAGTCAGCCCATGGGAGGGACCACCTGTGTGACAACTCCGGGCTCAGCAGGAGCCGAGTGACGCTGAGAGGGAACGTGCCGTCATCAGAGGATCTGCCCAGAGAGACCGGCCGGCCAGCCAGGCGCCAGATGAGCCGGAGCCAAGGCCCCAGTAGCCGGGGCAGGCGCAGCGTGCGGGCGTCCCCACCACTAGCCATCCCTTGCTCTGAGCGGAGGCGCTCAGCCCTCCCAGGACACTGGTTATCCCAACAGGCATCAGTGCATCAGTGGCCACAGGTGCCTGGGCTTTACCTTCCGACTCAGAAAGTCAACGATCAAAGTCAACTTTGAAGATCAAAGTATCCAAGTGTTGCTGAGGCTCAGCCTCGCAGGGGCCACAGGTGCGGACCAAGGCATTCGTGTCGAGGTGGCCACTTCCCGAGAAGGGGACGATCCTGTGCTATCGGGTCGACGTCTTCGGATTTGTCATAAATTGGAACAACAGACTTCAGGAGTGTCTTTAAAATTCTGCTAACGAACAGTTGTTCTTAAATTATTGTATTTCGTTAGAAGCTATGGCTTTCTCTCTTGCTACCCAGGAACCTGTGGGCAAATCGCTAGTCGTGTCACCCTGGTGGGTTAGGCAACCTCCCTGTAAGATGCACCAAACTTCAGCAACCGGATGAATGACAAACTTGCCTGGAGACGGTGATGAATGTCAAAGCCGGTGACTGTTTCTGCTCCCAACCCCAGCTCCAAGACTTATCCTTCTGTCCTTGGTGAGTCCTGGAACGCTGACGTACAGTGAGCGTGTCCTTCAGGGCACACACGCTCCCCTCCTGGGCACCTCTGCGTGTCTCCCTCTGCCTCCTGCGCCCCCCGCCACCAGAAACACATCTTGGGGGTCACCATTAGTAGCGACTCAATTTTCTATGCCTTTCTAGTGCCTGATGTACGGGAACATTGTAGGCAATCGGGACGTTGCAGGAATGACAAATGGCAAGACATGAGCAAGGTAGCAGAAGCCAGAACTCACTCTTCACTTCACCACCTTAGTTTCTGAAAGCAGAATTGTTGCTCCTTTCACTCTTTAAATTAAATTAGCCAACATAGGGTCCATCATTAGTTTCAGATGTAGCGTTCAATAATTTATCGGTTGGTTTAACACCTGCTGGTCATCGTATCACGTTTCTTCCTTCATGCCCGTCACCCAGTTACCCCATCATCCCACCCACCTCCCCTCCAGCAACACTCAAGTTTGTTTCCTACAATTAAGAGTCTCTCATGCTCGTGAATTAAAATCAGTCTGCGCTTTGGTGTCTGGGGAGCTAAAATCAGACTTCCCTCCCCGTCTATAATCCGCAGACCTCAGGGTTACTCCCACACGTTCCTGAAGACTGTGGGCTGGTTTCCATGCAACACTATCTCCTGCAAACCAGCCCCACAGGCCCATCTTTCTCCTCTGCTGGCACCGCCGCTACTCCTTTCTCCAGGGGCCCATTCAGAGGGTGATACTTTGAAACTCTGTCCCTCGGATGCTTGCCAAAGACTTGGGAGTGCAGATAGCTCTTCGAGATAGTGATTTAATTTCCGTTGAGTAAATGCCCAGACAAGGGAAGGCAGGTCTGATGGTATTTCTGATGGTTTGATTTTCTGAGGACCCTCTGTCCTGTTTTGCACCCTGGCTGCACCACTTTGCACTCCTACCAACAGTGCGTGAGGGGTCCCTTTGCTCCACACCCACACTGACATTATCTGCAGAGTCTCCCTTCCTTGGCAAGCATCAGACCAGCAGAATCCTTCCAATTTCCAGTCCCTCCAGTGCAGATAAACTCTCCAAAACCCTCCTAGGCCTGAGCTTCCTCTTACCCTCCCCGAAGGCATCGCAAAGTTTCCATCTTGGTTCAATCCTTTTTCTACCCTCCTGCTTCCCTCTAAGGAGACTGGCCCTGCCTTACAAAGCATCGTTTTTCATCCCCTGAGAACACTGTTGACTTTGCATATCAAAGAATCATTTGATGAAGTGCACCCTGATTTTATTACTAGGATAGTTTCTGATTGTGTTCTGTCCACACATCATTAGTCCTGGTATTAGGACAACTAGAGCCATTCATTTCCAAGATGAATGGATGTCCCTACCTGGGGCATTGACAATAAAGCATGAATATTCATAAGGAAAACTGCTTTCTCCCAAATACTTAACTGATTTTTGTTATGCTTTTATAATAAAAAGAACCAGAAGTTCAGGGAATACGGTCAGGTCCTGGATCACTGTCATTCCGGGGAATGAAAAGCAGATCTTTGGTGTATCTCTTTGATCTGCAATATCACTTGCTTTTATCTGTAAATCCGGGATATGAATATATAAGTAATCGTCATTGGAAAGACAAAAGAATATCACCTATGTAGAACTATTTCATGCTCATCACTGATTCTGACATATGGTAGGGGCTTAATATATAATTCTCTTTCTCCTAAAGTGGCTCGTCTCAATTGGTGCTTGTTTCACAAAGTCGGAGACATTAATTTAGGTCATTTTATTTCTTCATATAAGAAGGGTATTAAGCATTATGTTCTGAATAAGTCATGGTAAGAAACTTCCACTGTGTAAGGAGCCTTGAAAAATCCACCAGAGAGGATCTCGTTTTATTTATTTATTTATTTATTTATTTATTTATTTATTTATTTATTTTGAGGATCTTGTTTTAGCAATAAGTTCCCACAGATCCTCCTGTGGACCCTTAAAGACACCCACATCCCACCTTGGTCAGGAGTGCAAATACGAGAAACCCACCCTCACCCATTTTATTATTTGCTTCACGTTCTGACTTCTAAGACCCTTCACTTTCTCATTTCAATTAGAGTATTATCATCCAAATGAAGCAGTATAGTATAGCCAATTTCATAATGTGCCGATATTTTACAATTACATGCGACATTTGTGTTTATATTGCATGTGTAAACCTACCTCTGTGTGCTCTGTTTACAAATTATAAAAGGTGAGCTTGGAAATAGGACATCAAATTTTGGTACTGAATATGCCCAATTATGTCTAATTTGGTTGGTTTCTCTCACAAATAAATTACTTTTAAACAGAAATCCACATCATCTTTTTAAAGATTTTATTCGTTTGTTTTTGAGAAAGAGAGAGAGCATGAGTGAGGGGAGGGACAGAGGGAGAGGGAGAGAGAAAGCCCCAAGCAGACTCTGTGATGAACGTGTAGGGCAATTTGGGGCTCAGTCCCACAACCCTGAGATCGTGACCTGAGCTGAAGCCAAGAGGCAAACGCTTAACTGACTGAGCCACCCAGGTGCACCCAGAACATCTTTGATTAAGAACTTTTCAGGGGGATCCCTAGGTGGCGCAGTGGTTTGGCGCCTGCCTTTGGCCCAGGGCGCGATCCTGGAGACCCGGGATCGAATCCCACGTCAGGCTCCCGGTGCATGGAGCCTGCTTCTCCCTCTGCCTAGTCTCTGCCTCTCTCTCTCTCTCTCTCTGTGACTATCATAAATAAATAAAAATTAAAAAAAAAATAAATAAATAAAAGAACTTTTCAGGGATAAATGTTTATTCCCTCCCCACCTCCGTGTCCCCATGCTTGTCCCCCTGCCATGCAGGGCCTGCAACCATATAGATGTCTACCCACAAGGATCCAACTGAGTGGCAAGCATAAAAGAAGCAATGAAAGAGGGTACAGCTAGACAGACCTGGTCCGCCAAGTCAAAGCTCCAGAAAAAGTATTGTATTTGGAGACATGAGGCCTGGGTTTTCAACCCTAGACCAAAAATGTCCATTCTTAAAAGTAGTAGTTAGAATGAGTCGGGTCACTTGTGGATAAAAGTAGACTCTTGTAGCCATTACTCTCTGAGGCTCTATTTTATCAAAGCATCTCAGTAAAGGAGCCAGAAACTGCCAAACCACAGATGCCAGTAATAATCGTCAAAGGGTAAAAGAGACGAGGGCCCTGAGGGGGAAGGAGATTTCTCTGACTTGTATGCGGGACGAGGCAATCCCCGGCTCCCACGCAGGGGAGCACAGGGCTTCCACGCACACGCGCCGTTGCAGAAGGACCCCTGTGCATCCCTTACACCTCACCCCTTTCCCATCCCCACATATTTGTCTTTTTGGACTCGGAACTCATGTCTCTGGAAGTTCCTGCTCTGCACCCACCGTGGCCCTGATCCCTGGCGGGGGCCCTCGCCTCTGCTGCAGACTGGCTCGGTCCGCACTGGGGCTCGTGCAAACGTCCTCTGGCCTCCTCCCTCGGGATTGGAGGCGACTCCCCATCTCCTGCTGAGGCTGGAGCGTGGAAATGCCGGCGTATCTCGCCAGCACAACAGGACCAAGCAAAGGTCCTGTCCCACCCGTGTCCCTGTACCCCACTTGATCTCCTTCTGCCAGGACAGCTCTGCTGACAGCAAAGTCTCCTGGGCCCAGATAATCGTCATCTCTTCTTCACGTCCACTGCTCATTTCTGCTGCATCTCCGGCAGAGATTCTCATGTTTGTTTGTTTTGTTTTACCTCTCAACGCCTTAAGAATGCCGTGCCTCTGTGCTCTTGCTCACACGATTTCTGATGAGACGTCTGCTGTCCTTCTGATCCTTGTTCCTCTGCAGCTAATGCATGTCCCATGTGTCCTCAAGATTCTTCTTTGTCTGGTTTTCAGTAGCTTGAAAGTTATATGTTGGGTGTGTGGGAGTTTGCACGTGCGCGTGTATCTGTGGGTCTGGCGTGAGTCCCAGTTGGTGTTCTTGGAACTTACGTGGTTTGGGGAGGGTCTCAGGCATCATTTCTTCAAACCTGTTGTTCTGCCTCTTTCTCTCTTTCCTGCCGTTCTGTGTATGTTAGATCATTTTTTAAAATATTGTATTTATTTATTTTAGGGGGAGAGAGAGCGAGAGAGAGTGGAGGGTGGAGGCAGAGGGAGAGAGAGAGAGTCCCAAGCAGAATCACCACTGATCGTGGAGCCCAACTCAAGGTTCAATCTCATGACTCTGAGATCATGACCTGACCCGAAACCAAAAGTCCCAAGGCTTAACTGACTGAGCCACCCAGGCACCCCTGTTAGACCTTGGATCCTGCCCAGAGTTCTTGGATATGTTCTGTTCTTTTCTTCCTTTATTTCTTTGCATTCTTTTTTGTCTCACTGCATTCCAGTTTGGGAGATTTCCACTGATTTCTATTCAAGTTCACAGATTCTCTCCTCAGCTGCATTGGGTCTAGTGATGAACCCATCAAAATAATACGTTGTTTCTTGTTGCTCTGTGTGTAGTTCTAGCATTGTCATTTGATTCTTTTTGGTGACTTCCTGGAAGAAAACCTGCAAAAGCATGGGAATCTCTCCTAAGACTTTGGCACTTAGGAGCTTCCCACTCTCAGCCTCCTGAGACTTCCATAAAATTTCCATTTTAACGTTTCTGTCAGTTTACATGGTACCCACTGGCTTCCGCCTTAGGTAATCCAATCCTGGGGGTCTTTTCTCCAGATCCTAGGATGTCAGTTTTTCTGGAAACCTCGATTCTGGGTCCAAGAACAGTTACTGATCTTCAGCTTGTTCAGATTTTTTTGCTGTCATTAGGGTGGAAGTGATGACTTCCAGCTCTTTACATGTCTGAGCTGAAACAAAATCTATGGGTCTGTAGTGAACGTTGAATGCCCGGTGTTACTCTTACACAAAGTCAAGGAATTATATCCTTTGTATAAGGATGCAGGTAATGTTTTAATTAAAAACAATGCTACCAGCACCCTCATATCCCATAGCGAGGACTAAATCACAGGGAAAAAAGCCAGGGGCCTGTGCCTCATGAAGAATTAGGAAAGGAGCTTCAGGACAGCTGGATTTACCTGGATTTTTCCTGAAAATTACAGCTTGGATGTTTTTAGGCTGAGCAAAGATGACAACTCCTGTCCTACCTTCATGCTAGCATATTCTCCCCAAAGCAACAATTAGTTAAATAATTATCTCTATATGAAATTATCCTTATTTAGCACTTCAACATGCTTGATTAGAGGCTTACGTATGGGTTAGTATTGCTTGTAGCTTAGAGAGCGTTAATCATGATTAATAAATGGTAAACATAGTTGTGTGCTGTTGCGGTGGCCAAGGGAGTGCAGGCCTCTAGAGAACGTAGCAGCTGAAAGGCCCAATACTGAAATATTGGAATTATGACAGATGAGAGTGTCCCGTCCAGCCCTGGTCATTTGGGAGGGACCATACAGAGGATGCACTGCTGCCTGTAGCTCTGTAGATGAAATCTTTCTGGGAAATTAAAAATAAAAGTAAGCAAGCCAACCACCTGCCATTAAGGTAATAAGAAATCTATTGGTTTTATTCAAAAAGGACATTATCAAAACCCGAATTCCATATGTGGCTTGTAGTATGGTTTCCTCCAGCTAGCCGTCCTGGATGCCCCAAGCCCTGATCCTCCTATTTGCAGCTCTGCCCAGACCTTCCCTTGCCCGCATCTGCGGGGGCTCCCAGAGGAGTCTGAGAGAGGAAGGGCGGCCAGGACCCCACGCAGCAGGAGACCAAGGCTTTCTGCCCCAGGTGCTTCCTTTCCCGTTCTGCGCAGTGCTGGGCGATGGCCGCCCCACGCACCTGTCGTGCGAGCCGCAGGGCACGGGGGCGCATCCTGGGAAGATTCAGGCAGCCTCCGACAGGGCAAAGAGAGAGACCCGTTCTTTGACAGTTACAAGGATTTTTGTTAATACCAAATTTTAATACCAATTAGTACCATGTTGAACTCACTCAACAGCTGGGGCTATTCAGTTAGCTAAAGACAGTCTTGGAACAGAAATACTGCCCGGTTTCAGGGATACATGTATTAGAGTAGCATTCAAATCATTAAATATTATGGGCATTTGGAAAGAAGGTTTCAAGTGCGTTGGTGTCTGTGTGTTTGGTCCCCATGTCTGTGTGTATCGGTATTAAGGGAACATCAGAGAATCCCAACAGTAATGAGGCTTCTTAAATTGTTTCCACTGAAAATAGAAGTCTCGGTCCAATGATCTTCAGCAGATCTGTCATTTCTAACCCCTAATCCAGATTCTTAGTCTACTTGGCTTCCTCCCTCACTCATGACACTGAAGCACATCCCACTGGTGGTGTCCGTTCAAAGGAAATTCATCCAGACGTACCCATCACACATGGCCAAATATTTGCCTTAGGCACATTGTTCCAACTTATTTTTTTAAAAAAGATTTTATTTATTTATTCATGAGACACACAGAGAGAGAGGCAGAGACACAGGCAGAGGGAGAAGCAGGTTCCACGCAGGGAGCCCAACGTGGGACTCAATCCCAAGACCCTGGGGTCACAGCCTGAGCCGGAGGCAGACGCTCAACCCCTGAGCCCCCAGGTGTCCCTGTTCCAACATCCTTGACGTGTCCTTGGCCAAGAGGAAGAGACCAGCATGTGCCACGTTACAGCGCGTAAAGAGGTCCGTCCTCACAGATCTTTCTTCATCTCCAAAAGCCCTCACGGCTCCGAATATATTTATCATTCTATGAAAAAGTACACCATGGAACATCCAACCACTGTCAATATTTACCCTCTGTCTTTTCTTTTTTATTTCTTTTTTATTTATTACTTTTTTCATCTTTTCTTTAAAAAAAAAAAACATAAGCAATGTGTTCACAAATATCAGTTTTTAAGGTATCTATTAGCCCATGAGTAAATTTTCGAAAGGCCGTAGGAGAACATCGGTACCATGATGTCTAAGGTTTTTAGATCCTTCTGCTTCGCAGGGAACAGCATCTTAGCTCCTCACTCTGGGCAGCACCGCACAGCAACCTCGCGGAAGGGACCGTGAGTTGAGAAGTTCTGTTTAGCGAGGGCTGGCTGCTGTCATTCGGTCACGAAATGCTCGGTGTGCCTCCATCACATACGATGCTGTTTCTAATTTCAAAAGGAGAAAGGAAGTGATTTCGAGCAGACCCAGGGCACTGAGGTCACCCGGGTGAGGCACAGATTTTTGCATGATGCAAGGGCAGGTCTGCTGCCTTCAGAGCCTACGTGTGTGAAGTGCATTATATCCTGTTAAAACGTTAAAGGGGCTCATCCTAACAGCCTGGAGAGGCTGGTGGGGGAAGGGAACAAATATTCCTAATCCCTTCTATTTTCATAGGAAAGCATCTGACTTCATGCTAGACCCACCCAGGATCGCTGGGCCCTTCAGAGGTGAAAGAAGAAAAGCCCAGTGTGGTGTGTACCCCTTCTAGAGCAGCCCTCACCGGTGCCTTCTGCTTCTCCCTGCAGCCCATCCCAGGACTCACACACCTCACTTCATCCTCTGCCACAGAGTGATGCCCTCGAAATGCTCTTCTCACCCCCGAACCTGGACCCACCTCCCTCCTGGAAAGCCTACTAAAGCCCGACACCTCGCTCAAGCCTCCCCTTTTCCCTGAAGACGGTGAGTCTTCCTTTTCTGTATCCCAGAAGCATTCTCAGCACCTGTTTTTTTGTTTATTTTTTAAGATTTTTTTATTCATGAGACACAGAGAGAGAGAGAGGCAGAGGGAGAAGCAGGCTCCACGCAGGGAGCCCAACGTGGGACTCCATCCCAGGTCTCTAGGACTACACCCCGGACTGAAGGTGGCGCTAAACCACTGGGCCATCCAGGGATCCCCTAAGCACCTGTTTTATTCCTTGTACCTACTGAAGGTCAGGACTAGGACCGTCCGTTGTACATCTTCTCAACCCGGCACCCGGCTCAGAGCCCGGGACACAAAAAGAGTTTGCTGAGGCTTCGGGAGACCCAAGTGTCAGACATCCCTGCGCCATGACCCCCACCCGTCAGCAACTCGCTTTGCTCTTCTTTCCCTCTTCTAGTTCCCCACGTGTTAATGAGAAACACTTAGGTTAGGTGCTTCACAAACAGGCCGTTACTAGAAAGGTCTGGGAGGTCTGTTCTATTGTTGTCTCTAACATAAAGCAGTGTCGTGAGACGTATAAATAAAATCCCAACGTCTGTAGATCATGACGGGCTCTTCGAGATTATTCGATGTCCTGTGCATCCCTGTTTAGCGGGCGGTGCTTTTTATTAATTGATTTAGAAGGAATGGATGAAACATCAATACAAAGCAGCTCTCCTGGGAGCTGACTGACCCAGCACTGGGTTGGCTAATTCTACAAAGTACTTTGTAGAACCTGGTCTTTGTTGGTCTGTTTCTACTTGAATTTGTTGATTGGTTCAGACTGAAGCCACGTGTAGAAAACAGCAGTGCTTTGATGCCTTGGACCTTGGGACCTTCCAATCTGTTCATCCCCACAGAAACCCCAGGCCCCCCGCAGCAGAGCCCAGCTGATCCCCGACCCGCTCCCGGAGGTCAGACCCAGAAGCCACAGGCCTGGACGCAGGCCTGGCTGCGATCCGCTCCGTGTCTCCGGCCTCCGCTTCTCCTCGACAGATGGCAGGAGTAGGACTACGTAATGATCTCTGATGTTTTAAGAACAGTTTTCATTTATTCTCGCTGCTAGTGGTGGCATTTATTTCTCCCTTAACATTTCGTGTTATTGGAATAACACAAGCATGGGTTTTAAAACGAAACAAAGCCTTTCCGAATCCCACCTCTTTCCATCATGAATTCCCACCGCGGGGGCAACCACGTTAAGCCGTAGCCTTTTCTTTTGGTTGTGACGTACACCTGAATTTCTTTTTTCTTTTAAGATGTTGTATATTTCTCTGAAAGAGAGAGAGAGTGTGAACAGGCAGGGACAGAGGGGGAGGGAGAGAGACTCCCAAGCAGACTCCGCCCTGAGCAAGGCAAGCACACCGGCTCCACCCCAGGGTCACTGGGAGACAGGACCTGAGCCGAAATGAAGAGCCAGACGCGTCACCCACTGTGCCACCCTAGTGCTCCTACGCCTGCATTTCCAGAGATAAGCCCACCCCGTGAGCGCTTGTTATTCAGTTTTGAGTATGGTCTACTGAAAATGAAGATTATATTGTCAGATACCACGCACACGCACCCGCACACTTCACGTCCTCCCATCTTCCCAGTAGAGCTTCACAGTAGATCAATATTCTCTCCCGTTAAATGTACATCATCCCTTCTGACTAACGGGACACATCTGGGTGAAATAATGATACGTCATATGCATTTCTTATCCTCATCTCACTGTCTTTACTCTACGCTTCCTTGAGGGTCACGGTCTAAGCCCAGCTTCCCCCAAGCCTGACAAAGCCTGTCCGTGGGGCATCAGGGAGCAGCTCCCAGGAGGTCCTGACAGCCCATGCTCCCTGCAGCCCAGATCTTGGCTGAGCTGCAGCCCCAGCCAGATCCAGAAATCTCCCCGCGGTGTGATCAGGTTGGGGGAGTCTCTGCGTCCTCACATCTTTCATCTCTCCAGGGCTCAGTTCAAGCTCCCGGAAACAGGCCAGGGCACCGCACCTCAGTGGAGAGGGAAGGGGGGGCCTCAGCTGATGGAGGCAGCAGGGCGCACAGGGGAGACGGGTCTTGCTCGGTGGCATCATCCAAGCACAGCGAGGATGCAGGTGGCGACCAGGGTGGCTGTCCTCTTTACAACGGCAGCATCCGTGTGTCCTTCCCCTGGACAACCTGCTTGGACAGGTGCATGCCTGCACCCGTGTTTCCCTCACTGCTCTCCCCAAAGTGCTCCCATATCTCCAATATGGCATCTCCTTCACCTTGAGTTCAGCGAGTGCTTCGCCCTCACTTTAGTCCCTCTGTTGGGCAGAGCTCAGCCTTTATCAGCTGATGAAGAAACAGCGATGGGACATGGACTGTAGAGACCTTGCATGTATGGAAATACTCGTATCCACTCTCATATTTAAGTTGCATGTTGCCTAAGTCTAAACTTATGGGTTAGATATGATTTCCCACAGTGCTATGAAGTCATCGCTCTCAAATATGACATCTGAAATCATTCAAATTCTTGACTCTTTTGGCACAGCACCCAAACCTCTTGAACAATGCAGGGGTGAGGGGTGCTGACCTCCTGCATAGTCAAAAATCCACGTATAATGTTTGACTCCTCCAAAACTTAAGTACTAGTAAATAGCCTACTGTTGACTGGAAGCCTTACCAATGACACCAATGGTCATGTTTTTAAAGATTTTATCTATTCATTCATGGGAGACACACAGAGAGACGCAGAGACACAGGCAGAGGGAGAAGTAGGGTCCCTGCGGGGAGCCCGACGTGGGACTCGATCCCACAACCCCCGGGTCATGACCTGAGCCAAAGGCAGATGCCACCCAGGCGTCCCAACACCAATAGTCAATTAACAAAACCTTAACAAAAAACTTCACATCGCCCTTTTGGCTTCATCTTTGGACTCCGTTTACCTGACTGTACACCTTTTGAAAGCATTTCTTCATTTGGACATTATTTTCCAAATGGTTGCTGCTTATAAGATCTGTGAAAGGAGAGAAAGCTGTCATAGCTTGATGACTTTGAAAATCCTCAGCCTCTCCCTAAAGTATGTTAGTTACCCCGAACTTACCTCTTCCTGCTTTCCATACCCGTTACAGGGGGACCCGTGGGATCAGTCTTTTGATTTATCTGCCTTCTTCCTTCCATCTGTTTACTCAATCAGCAAACTCCCGATTCTTCTGCTCCACCGCCATCTCTCCCCAAGTCCTCCACTCTGGCTCTTCCACCCTCAACCCCAAGCCTCCTCTGTTCTCAAAATACAACCTACCCTATAAGCCAGGTTGCAAAACCAAGGCCCAAGAGTCGAATCCGGCCAGCTGGTTTGTAAGTACGGTTTGGTGAGCACACAGGCCACTCATCCCCATAAGTGTTGCCTATGCCATCCACACTTCAACAGCAGCGTTGAGTGGGGGCCCAAGGCCTGAGAATGCTCTCTGGCTCTTTCCAGAAAAATGTGATGGCTTCTCTAAGAATATCGATGATATGCTAACACTGTCCTCCCTCCGCTTTGTCTCTGTTTTCTCCAAGTTGCTTTTCTTTCTTGATTTTTGCTTGTTTGTTTAGGTTGCTGTATTCCAGGTAAGAGGATCCGCTGAGATACCCGCAGATCTCTATGAGCCACCATAGCCCGTCTGCGCACACATGGGAACGCTGACAGCACGCTGCACGTCGGTGTGGTCACCACACCTGTGGGCCAGGCTGCATCCTCCACTGCCCTCTGACTGTGTCCTGGCACCCCTACCGCGACTTTGCATCTGCCGAGAGACACAGATGTCACTTGCAATTATGCAAATGGAAATGGGAGCTGCTAAAGTGTGAATGTTGACTCCAGAAATACGTTTGCAGAGAGAAGTTAGAAAAGTCTTATGATCAATGGAGATATCATGTTAATAAAGGAGTATTATTCATGAATTATATGAAATTATCACACAAAGATTATTTTAGTAATAGGAAGGGCATATTATTATTTTTGTGTCACTATTTGTAGGGGCCTTGACCTACAAATAGTAGGTCAGCTTCCCTGGTGCAATCTGAAACAGACCCCATTTGCAGAGGGCCAGCAGACAGGGAGAAGAGGTAGGACCACTCCAGGTAGGCAGGTGGCAATTTTAATAATAGCAGAGGGAACTTACATATGAAGCTTGTCTTGGGCAGCAGCAAAATGAATGGATCCCCACACCTACCCCCAAATATCAAAAGGTCACAAAGAGGCCCTAACTCAGCTCAGTCATAGGTACCCTGTAGATATTTTCTTTAAAAAAAAAATAGATGTATTTTATTTATTTATTTGAGAGAGAGAGAGAGAGAGCATGTGAGCAAGGAGAGGTAGAGAGGGAGAGACGAATCTCAAGCAGACTCCCCACTGAGCATGGAGCCCAATGTGGGGCTCAATCCACAACCCCGAGATCATGACCTGAGCCAGAATCAAGAGTTGGACACTTAACCTACTGAGCCACCCAGGCGTTCCCTGTGTAGGCATTTTTAACATCTAGTCTCTATCTTAAGGGGTCGTACCCTTGGGGAGGTCTCTGGGAGTGGGCAGGGCAAGTGGCACCCCCATTGCAAGGACAGGGGAGCTGGTGAGGAGCCTCAGAGTGCCTGAGGGTCAGCTGACGGGTCACCCACAGTCACGTGTTTTGGATCACGTTCCCCAACACTCCAGCCCAGCTGACCTGCTCCTATAATCCCACACGTCCCTGTCTCCTGCAATGTGCCGTCAGCAAGGCATTCCACTAGCACGGAGCTGGCTTGTGGCAGGTGTGTGGCTGCATTGGAGGTGGATGCCACAGCAACAATGCAGACACATGCAAGAGAAAACACAGATCAAGACAATATCTAAAATCAGTGACCACTCTTTCCACTAAGAGCCCCAGGATCTGAACCATTCACTTATTAAATTCCTAGGCTGGGGGTTGGAGCATTCAGGGTGTTAACTTGTGTCCTCATATGATTTAGTAAGGATGGTGCATTAACAGAGTCATCGGGTCTGAACACACAACACTCTGATAATGACACAGGTTCCACCTTGGAAGCAGTAACAATGTCCGAGGCTGTCATATTCGGAGAACAACTTTTCTTACTAGAGACATTTCACTTTTCAGGAAGGACAGGCCTAGTTGTTGTCATTCAGGGCTTGCTGAACAACTTTGGTGAAGGCTTCTATGTGAGCTGTAGTGCCCTCCGCGCCTACGGGTGGAACAAAGACATGGGCCAAACGATTAGATCAGTGAAAGGCAGTGTTTGCCTGGCCTTGAGGAGACGGAGGTTGGCAACTTTAGAAACTTGACCTGGTTGTGAAGACCACACCTGTTGGCCAGGAGAGGTAACATTCTCAGGCATGAGGAGATGGACTGGGGGTGGGATTTGCCAAAACAGAACCCCCACATTCTCCCCTCTCTCGAGCTGCAGAGTTGATCTCAGGCACAGTGCATTTCATCAGGTCCAGGTGGTAGCAGGACAACGGGATCCCAGGGGAGGTGGGGTGGTCCCTCCTCACCCGGGGGTGCAAAGTAACTCACCAACCCTGGCAGGACATCCCATTGCCAATTCCTGTAGGTAAATCCTTTCCCAGGTGTGATGGGCCTTGGTGTGTGCAGCAGTGTAGAGCATTGATCTATGGTGAGGGTCCGGACAACGGCTGTTTCCCACAACTTCCACACCATTCTGGTGTTGGACTTCTTGGCAGGGTCCCTAGTCTGGCAGGTGGGGCAACAGGTCTTAGTGGTTGGTCATTTAAATGTATTAAAGCCTGAGGACACCTGGGGGCTCGGTCAGTTAAGCATCCGACTCTTGATTTCAGCTCAGGTTATGATCTCAGGGTTGTGAGATCGAGCCTTACATCAGGCTCTGCACTAAGCATGGAACCTGCTTAAGATTCTCTCTCCTTCTCCCTCTGCCCTGCTCCCACGCCACTCATGCTCTCTATCTTAAATAAATAAGTTAATTATTTAATTAAAGCCTGGACAGCACCGTACTCAACCTGGCCAACCTGTTAATGATGTAATTTACTGCTTTCACATTCCTTTTTCTTTTTTTCCTTATCAACCGTTGCAGGTGGGTTATGGGAGGATGAAAGCTTTATTTAATGTCACAGGATTTGGGGGGCCCGTCTTGCACATCATGACCTTTCAAATGTGATTTCCCCCAACCACTATCTATTTGATGAGGTTACTGATATGTATCAATATTTAGTTAATTTTTTCCAGTCCCTGGTTTGAAGATTTTTATATTTTTATTTTGTATGTATTTGAGAGAGAAAACACAGGAGAGGGAAAGAACCAGCATGAGTGGGAGGAAAGGTCAGAGAGAGGGGGAGAAGCAGACTCTCTGCTGAGCATGGAACCCAACATGGGGCTCCATCCCAGGACCCAAGATGGTGACCTGAGCCAAAGGCAGACGCTTAACCAACTGAGCCACCCAGGTGCCCCCAATCCCTGGTTTATGTGACAGCAGGAAAGGTTTAGGTTAGGCCAAGCATAAGGTCCACATAAACAAGAGCACAGTTAGAGCCTTCACTCAGAGAAAGGGGGTCGATATTATCAACTTGCCAAACTCCTGCTGTTTGGGATTTCTGGTAAGTGGCTCCAGATTCTTTTGGCAGTTGCCTTGGGCAGGGTTTAGAATATGTGGGACAGGCTGTTACTCTATTAACCAAGTCATCGTATTTCAAGGATAAAATGGTGTCCTTGGCAATGGGCCATCCTCCTCAAGCATGGCGATGGCCATTCCTTCTATGCACCCAGTCTCTTGTACCTACTGATGGGTCAGTAGTGAAAGCTTGTATCTGAACTAGGGCCTCAGCTTCCTGATTGCCAGGGATGAGCTGGACATGGAAGACGGTGAGGACTGCCCCGGGGCTCTTGCAGATGGACCCAAATGTCTTTTCACACACTTTGACCCCATAAGGGCTTATTTAGAACCATCCACCCCTTGACTCTGCATTTTCTGAGCCATAGTATAAACCCCCTTAGAAGAGCCCAGTTGCGGTGTAAAGGGTTACCAGCCAGGGCTCATGAGTGATCACCAGCCAAGTCACTGGCTGCTGTGTGAGGGGCTTTATCTGGAGGAGCGCTGTGCCCTGAATGGGAATATCGGCTTTCTGTCTCCTTCCAGAGCTGAGACCCAAATCCTAGGGGCACTGTTTCCTCTTATCTCTGCTACAGAGCCTGACCCACACCTTCCAGAGTCACAGACACCTCTAACTCAAATGGGAATTTTGCTTGTAAGGTACCCAAAACTCTAATTTGTTTTCCTCATATTTTTGCCTCCTCAAAGACAGCTTTGCTGCTTTGCTTCCCAGACCACCTGGGCCTTTTATTCCCCCACTGGGTGACATAAGGGATGGAGGCCCTGTGCCAGGTATGGAACGAAAGTCCTCCAAACATCAAAAATCCCTATAGAGGGTTGCATGCCAAAATAATTAATTAATTAATTAAAAAAAAAGAGGGTTGCATGCCACCTTTTACATTCTTAGGGGTTGGATAGGCTTGCATCCTATCAATCACAATTTGGAGGGCAAGCTGAGTCTTACCCTACAATACATCATCCCAAACCCTGCAGCAGTACATGTGCTCTGAATTTGCACCCAAGGCCCATGCATTGGGTTCCATGCCAGCTTCTCCCCCACGGGTGCTCCAGCAAATCATGCAGGGTGTCTTCCAGCAGAGACAAGGCTTTACATGTTAGCGTTATATGGTCAATGTCATGGGCTCATCTCACTGATGCAGGAAAGAGGACAGAGTCAGGTCCCCAGGACACCCCATGACATATGGTGAGGCTATGGGGTCACCGTGGGCAAGCACTTGAAATGTTCCTCACTGTCCCTCCCATATGAAAGCAACAGTTTTCAGAAACCTTACTTGTCATAGTCTTTTCCGTGAATCTCCCGGGGGATGGAGCACTTTTGCAGAAACACATCTCGGGTAAAACAATAGCTCTGCAAATAATGAAAGATTTAAAAACGGCCATATGGCTAAGGATCTGATGAGAGTTTCTTACACACTTGGGAAAGGCGAAACGTAGAAACTTTGCTTCTCTGGGCAGATAAAGAAAAACCTTTGTTCATTTCTTCTCAAGAGCAGACCAACAATCCAAGAAAATTTTGTCTTCTTAACAGAAAGGGAGATTTAAAAAAAAACTAATCTTTTTACCAGTGTCCTTTCAAACTCACGTATCCCAGTCTTAGTCCTGATCATGCATAAAATTCTTTCCCAGAGATTCCCCTTTGCAAACCTCCTATGACTTTCTTTTCTCATTTAGATTTTGTCCTAAATTGTCCCTCTCTAAACGGCCAGTCTCGTTTCAGGACTAAATGATTTTCTTTTCCCCTCAACAAAAGTGTATTCTCGTTCCTTATGCTTTCCTGACACTTTCCTATTTTCCCTACAAGCCGGTTGATCATGTCTGATAGTCTGTTTTTTAAGGAGCCTTCCCTTGCTTTTTTTTCTTCAACCTTTGAGGGCGATGTTTTGGTTATCTCCTGGGCTGTTTACATATTAAAGACAGGATAAGTTTACAGCTTCAAGGGAGACAGGGTGTCGGGGAGCTTTTCTCCTAGGAGTTTTGGGGATAATTTCCATTTAAAATTTTCCTTTGTATTAAAAGCCAGAAGACTTGGGATGTCTGTCTCCTCCTCAATTATGATAATATTTTAAATTGTTATCACTTTTTTTTGGGGGGGGGTGGGATTCCACCTCTTAGTTTCCTAAAAAGGTTTTGTCGCAAACCTCTACGCCCAGGGTAGGGCTAGTACTTAAGACCCTGAGATCAAAACCTGAGCCAAGATCAAAAGTAAGACCTTAACTGACTGAGCACCCAGGAGCTAGTACTTAAGACCCTGAGATCAAAACCTGAGCCAAAATCAAGAGTAAGACCTTAACTGACTGAGCACCCAGAGCCAGGCAAGTGCCCTGACCTTCACCCGGGGCAGCTTGAGCCCTCCTAGTTCTAAGTTCTCTCACTTTTTTCCCTGCTGTCCCGCCCTGTCCGTCAGCCCCAAAAGCCATGAGGCTGGTGGATACTCTTGTTTCTAATCCCAGCTCATCTTTTAATGTCCGGACATGAGCTTTAGCCTCCAGCTGGGCCTTGCCGACCAGCAGAAGTGCCCACAGTTCACCCAGGCCACTGCGGCTACCCCGCTACCACCTGCTGCCCTGCCTGCCCACCACGCACAATGCCTAATTCCTCCAGCAAGCACATTGGACCAGCTGGTGTTTTCTGGGCATCCCCTCATGCGTGGGGCGGTCTACAAGCACCCGACCTGAGGGCCAACCCTTCCCACCCAGAGGCTGATGGCCCACTGGGGATTTTCCCACTAGATGCCTCTTTCCCAAGACCCATTTCTTTGGCCTCCTGCCTGACTCGCCAGTTGCAGGTTCACAGTCCTTTTGGGAGCTTTCCTGGTGAGGCTAAAACTGACCCCATTCACACAGGTGGGCAGAGAGCAAAGAAAGAGGTGGCCTCTCCAGGATGGCAGGTGGCAATTTAATAATTGCAAAGGGAACTTACATAGGACGCTCGTCTTGGGCAGCAGCAAAATGAATGGATCCCTGCATCTGTCCCCAGGTCACCATTTCAAGGCTGTCCTTGGGGCAGCCTCTGGGAGCAAGATAGATAAGTGGAGCCCACATTCCAAGGACAGGGGAGCCGATGAGGATCCTCCAAGTGTCTGGGTCCAGCTCACTGCTCAATCAGTGGTCTCACCTTTCTGATCACATTTCGCAACCCTATTATATTAGCCTTATAATGTCTTAAAAAATATTTGAGTACCCTATGTGCAGATTTCCCCTTAACTTTTGAACAAGAATCCCTTTTTCTTTATTCTGCATGGAGCCCCAAGAATTATATAGGCAACTCTGAAAAAGCATTTTGAACAGTATCACTTCCTCAGTGAAGGGGCAAGGACTTCTGCTTCTCTAATTCCTCTCAAGAAACCAGGACGTTATATATAAAAGGAAACAACCCAAAATGTGAGAAGGAGAGGGAAGCTAGCCAGTGAACTCGGAACTCGGGAAAGACACGGTGGTAAGTTCCCTGACTTTTATTTTGGCCTCATATAGACGAAGCATGTTGCTGAAGGAGCTAAACACCCAGCAATGCCAATGGGTGCAGCCAAGCCCTAACGGAAGCCGACTCCCTCTAGCCAAAGAATGAGGAAGAAGAGCAACATAGGAAGAGCATGACCTTTCATAAAATAACCACTCCTCTTCGACCACACACCACAGCTGCCACTGCAGCCCCACCCCACCCGCGTCAGCCAGGGCGGAGTGAGCACCTTAGAACTTCCACCTCATGAACCTGAAGCAATGCCCACCATCCCACTGGATGTGAAGAAGGCTAACTCAGAGAATTTGATCACTACTGACCAGTCACGAGGCCCCCATGCCCTGGTACTAGTAGAGAAAGCAGGAGAAATGGAGACTCCCACCCCACCCAACAAGAGCAAGAGGTGTCCCTTGGATGGCCCTGGATTTACAACTCCAGTGCAGGTAATGAGGTGACGTCACTTCCCTTCCCATCCTGGAGATGTGTCAATGAAAGCCGAGTAAGTCAAAAAGTGTAAGTATCACCCAGAATTCTCATAACATAACATGAAAATGTCCAGTTTTCAATCAAAAATCATCTGTCATCAAGAGAATCTGGAAGATCTCAAACTGAGTGAAAAAGAAGACAATCGATATATGTCAAATTTCAAATGTCAGAGATGTTAAAATGATCTAACAGAAGATCCTAAAGCAGCCGTAGTAAAAAGTGTTTCAGCAAGCAATTACAGACTTTTTTTGTTTTGTTTTGTTTTTTTAATTACGGACATTGTTGACACACACAAAAAATAGAATGTCTCAGCAAAGAAATAAAAGATGTAAAGATTTTGAGATAAAAGGGACAGAAACTGGGGACAGCTGCTCTGCTGCGATGAGCAGAGTTTTGAGGGAATAGAGTTAAAATTCTTACTTTATATGCGTATTTGTTTGCTAGGGCTGCAGTACCTTGGTCCCACAGGGCAGGTACTCCTGGAGGCCACACGTGGGCCGGGCTGGTTCCCTCAGAGGCTGTGAGAAGCTGTCCCAGGCTCCCTGCTTAGTGTGAAGACGGCCGCCTCCCCTCTGTGTCTCTTCATATCCTTTTCCCTTGTGTGTGTCTGTCTCCAAGCTTCTTCCTATGAGGACCGCCCCCCATACTGGATCAGGGGCCCACTCGGCTCCAGTGTGGCCTTTTTTAAACTAATACACCTGCAATCACCCAATTCCCCAATAAGGTCATGTTCTGAGGTGCCGGGAGTTAGAAGTCCGACGTTGGGATTCCCAGAGGATGCAATTCAACATGTGCCAGTGACATGAATGGACTGCCCCTTCTGGCATGATTTTTAGAGCTCACAGGAAACAGTCCGGTTGTTTCTCAGTTTCCTCTGACTGTGGCAAGAGGCACAGTAAGCTGCGCAGCTGCTTGACCACACACTGGAGTCTGCCGGGACGAGATCATCTTCGGTCTGCCAGGTGTCCTCTCGGTTCTCCTCCAGTGTGGTACTGAGAGCCAGAAGTGAAGGGCAGTTTGTGGGAAAAGAGTGATTAGCAGAAGGATGTTCAAATTCTTTTATTCTAGATACTCTTGAAATCCATCGTTTTTCCTTCACTAGGTAAAATATTTCACTACTAATGACATAGATGAAGAAACTAACCCGTATGTAGAGGGCATATCATCTCCCCGGGCAATTCTCTTCCCTGCGCTGTCCCATTGCCCTCCTACTTCCATAAAGAATGAGGCCAGTCTGCACTGCCCAGCAGCACATGGAATTCACAAGCATTCCAGGCTTAGCTTTTAGGGGGGAAAAAAAAGGAAAACCGAAGTAGCCACACTTTTATATGTTATCTATATTAGCTTTGCATTTTTTAAAGGTATGGCTTTCTAATTAGCTGCAAATTTTCAGGCTGTATTAGCATTGCAAATGTTTTTAGAATCCACCTTACAGTGTTTTTATTATAATTGGATCTCATAAATGCAAACAGAAACGTATGCGGAAGAGGTGCATATCACTGCTGACCCTGTTGGATTATTACATTCTATTAGACCAGAAAATGGACAAGCAATGCTAACGCCAGTGTCAGAGAAAATGTAATGTTTGCTGAGCACTGTTACCCCACTCAATTTTCATGATTTTTCTAGTAGCTTCAATGTCTTAAAAACATTTTTTTTTTTTTGGGGATACGGGGTGGCGCAGCGGTTTGGCGCCTGCCTTTGGCCCAGGGCGTGATCCTGGAGACCCGGGATTGAATCCCACATCGGGCTCCCGGTGCATGGAGCCTGCTTCTCCCTCTGCCTATGTCTCTACCTCTCTCTCTCTCTCTCTGTGACTATCATAAATAAATAAAAATTTTTAAAAAATTTAAAAAAAAACATTTTTTTTTTAATTTTAATGTTCACTGCCAGATCCTTTAAATTGGAGCTGGTATTACATTGTCTGTTTTCTCGATGCTTCCTGATAGTTCTGACTCATTACTTGTCACTGACATGAAGGGCGAGCATCCCAGTGTAGCCATTCAGAAACCTTGAAAATCTCATATCCTATTATTACATGGAGGAGGGAAAACCTAGTATTTAAAATCTTGCCTTAATTTAAAGACTTCCAGGATATCATGCATTTTGTGAGTATTTCAACTGGTTCATGATCATGAATCTCTCAAACTGTTCAATATAATAAGGGAAAGTAAAAGAACCCATGGGTGAAGCCCAGACATTAAAACCTTTATTTTATGACAATTATCTTGATTGTATTTATCTATTTTCTCTGCATGATAAAGAATTCCTAGCTTAAAAAAGATTAGAAACCAGAAAACCATTTAACCCATTAAACCCATTTAACGTTATATCATTTTTCATTAAAGTCAATTTCACAATTTTTGTATTTTTCAAAATCCATATCCCTTATTCCTTTATTTTGAAGTTATTTATACTCTACATCCATACAAAAGGCCGTATGAGATAAACGGATGAGGTGGTAAATTGAGCATATTTCTAAAAATCATTTCCTTATGCAGAAGTACACAATATGAATGCTCAAGCACAGTGACAAATCAGCGTCATTATCAGCAGCAGCAGCATCTAAAATGTAGCTTCTCAGGAGCCATGAATATTGGACAGACACTTACAAGCCACAGAAGAAGAAACATTGGGAGGAGACCTATTTCAGGCAGAGGGAACAGAATGCATATGGGTCCTGGGGAAAGTACAGTTTGGGGAGCAAGCTTGTGTAGAGCTCAGGTGAAAAGGAAGTGGGAAGGGGACCCACCTCAGGTTTGGAGAGGGGACCCCTGGAGTGGTGCTGTCACTCTGTCTCACCAGCAGCTGGAACAGGTAGTGTGGAGGCAGTGGTGACAGAGGGCCAAGGAGATCTAGCCACCATAAAAATATAGAAGTGGGGCTGGCCACATATTTAGGGTAGGGTTACCAGGAGGGGTAAAGATGAAGGCTAGGATTTGGGATGCAAAGAAGACTCAAAGAACAGAAACCAACAGAAGAAGAAGAAACGAGAAGGAGCTCACACTGCACAGCTGGACCACCTAAAGAACATCTGTCCAGAGCATCCATAATTATGACATGTGGGGATCTCCACTTCAGTTGGATCCAAATGTACAAAATAGTTTAATCTTCCATGCAGCCTCCACTCCGTAAAGTTTGGATGATCCTGGAGACATTTAGTCAATTGCTTTTTTAAACCTCCTCATCTGCAGGTACTAACTCCAACAGAAGTAGTGGTCAAGATGAGAATTAGCTTGAAATGGGAAGTAAAACTTTCTCCACGTTCAATACCCTCTCTGCAGATCGAATAGTAAAGGTAGCAGGTGCAAAAGGGATTCAAAATGGAAAGAAAGAACCTTCCCGGGAAGAATAAAGCCCTGCAGTTTCCTTCAGTAGAGAGGTAATCATAGACACTCCTTGCTCAAAGGAACCTGTTCCTTACTTTGCTGAATAACAAAGACCCAGGCAAGGTCACTGTTTTATAGGCACAGAACTGTCCTGAACAAGCCAAAACAGTAAAAGAGGAATTGAAGGAGGGAGGATATAAGAGCGTCTCCAGATTTTAAGGACAGGAAGACCTCTTGAGAGGCAGGTGCCAATAACTGAAGGGGAACCACTTTGGGATAAAAGGATGAAAGACTGTCTCTGTGCTCCCTATCTGGGGTCACATGGCCACCATTGTTTCTCTCTGGATGTCTCCTTCATTATTTTTCTTCACTGAGCTCCAGAATTTCTCTAGTTGTCTCTGTTCACCTTATCTCCTATTTCAGACATGACTTCCCGGATCAAGTTTTATATGAACGTTCCATGCTGAGGTCCAACAGAGGACAGGGCAGGCCTCTGAGAGTCACTTCCACTTTGTAGGGATAAGAATCTGATCATCCCTCCTGGGCTACGTGTCCAAACCATTTCCAACCCCTGGGATTAGGATTTTGTTAGAAACAAGGTTGTAATGTCTCTAAAGTAGTAACTAGACAAGCAACCGCCCATAGCAGGACCAACCTGCTTCCCTTGGCAAGATGCAAGTATAGAGCAAAGTTCAAGTCCTCGGTAAAATGCTTCTGAATCCGTTGATAAGTGATAGTGAAATGCAGGGGAAATCAACTTCCCCAGATGTTCCATCACAAGTAGCATGCTCCCTCCGGGACAGGGGTGTTTTAACAGGAACAGGGAAAGTAAAACACACATCCTTGCCAGAGATACTGTTGAAAGGAGGCAGGCACTGGACAGTGATGGACAAGGTGACAGGCCAGAAGCTCGAATTCTTCAGAACCAAACAGGAATCTTTCCCCATCTCTTTCCTCTCCCTGCCTGAAGTCTAGCTAATCTGGGAGTTTAGGTGTCCCTCCTGGTGGACAAGAGCAAGACATAAATGGTTAAGAGCAATTTACCAAACATGAAGGGCTGGGAGAAGCTCTGTTCATTTTAAGTGCCATCGGCAACAATTCACACCTTTCCTCCACCATCCAGAATTTGAGGGCGCAGCTCTCTTGGGGCAGTAAGGGAGGCAGTTCCATTCAAAAGGAGAGCAGATCTGTACTTCATCCCTGGGGTAACACCAACCGGGTTGAAAGATCACCCACCTGCCACTTATCTGACTTACAACACATTGCTTGGCTCTTCTAAGCCTTTGCTTAGGCCCACATGAAATAGGCAAAAGAAATGCCCTCTATCTGACCTCTATTTAACCATTGCGTGTTCCCATTTTATAAAGTTTCTAAGCTTGAGGTATCAGGAGAGTTGGTGAAAGAGCAATATTTCAACAGTGACTTATCCCTCAGTGGGAATGGCTTTCAGTACCAACAAATGGGTGCAGTTTCCACTGCCAAGAGCATCCAAAATGGGTGCTTCAGAAAGATTTTTGGTAATAAAGTCACCCCTGAAGTAGCAGCTGTTGTTCAGCTGATTTTCCAAAGACAGAGAAGTTTCAGATCCAGGTGGCCACTGTGACAAGAGCATCATGATTTATTTATCCCACTCTTTGTGGCTGTCAGTATGACACAGTTCTTCAGCACCTGGCTTGAAGAAGCAAAGGGAGCAGGAACAAAGCCTCCGAAAATACACTCGTTAACAAAATCACAGCCAAGTTGGAAGACGTATCCACTCACACTTCGCACTTTTGAAATCCTCACAGGAGACACCTGCCTCCACTGTAAGCTTCTCCACAACAAGTGATGTCACTCATGAGGCCTCTTGAATGCAGACTACCACTTACGGGACACAGTGAGAGGAATGCCGTGTGGATTCAGGTACACGGAGGCAATGGAAGAAATAAGTATTTCAGAAGATTAAAGGGGCGTGTCTAGCACATTGCCTGGTGAATAGCAGGTGCTTCATAAGCATAGGTGAGTGGAAAACAAACACCAGCGTGCCTTGTGCTGGCTCCCCTGGAAGATATTGACCTGGGAATTCACAGCACTTTAGTGAGGTGCTAGAAGAAAGAAGGAATGTGGGTTCCTGTTTCCTAAGGCCAGCAGAAGAGTCAATGGTGTATGCTGACTTGGCATTAATTAGGAGTAATTGGCTTCTGCACAGTGAAAGAAACAGTCAACAAAACTAAAAGACAACCTACAGAATGGGATAAGGTATTTGCAAATGACGTATCAGATCAAGCGCTAGTATCCAGGATCTGTAAAGAACGTATTAAACTCAACAGCGAAGAAACAAACAATCCGATCCTGAAATGGGCAAAAGACATGAACAGACATTTCTCAGAGGAAGACACACACATGGCCAACAAGCACATGGGAAAATGCTCCGCATCACTTGCCATCAGGGAAATACAAATCAAAACCACAATGAGATCCCACCTCACACCAGTGAGAATGGGGAAAATTAACAAGGCAGGAAACCACAAATGTTGGAGAGGATGCGGAGAAAGGGGAACCCTCCTGCACATTCCCTCCTGTTGGTGGGAATGTGAACTGGTGCAGCCCCTCTGGAAAACTGTGGAGGTTCCTCAAAGAGGTAAAAATAGATCTTCCCTAAGACCCAGCAATTGCACTGCTGGGGATTTACCCCAAAGATACAGATGCAGTGAAACGCCGGGACACCTGCACCCCGATGTCTATAGCAGCAATGTCCATCGAAAGATGATGGATAGAGAAGCTGTGGTCTCTGTATACAATGGGATATTCCTCAGCCATTAGGAATGACAAATACCCACCATTTGCCTCGATGTGGATGGACCTGGAGGGTATTATGCTGAGTGAAATAAGTCAGTCAGAGAAGGACAAACATTATATGGTTTTACTCACACAGGGAATATAAAAAATAGGAAAGGGATTATAGGGAAAAGGAGAGGAACTGAGTGAGAAAAATTAGAGGGAATCAAACCATGAGAGACTCCTGACTCTGGGAAACAAAGGGTTGTGGAGGAGGAGGCAGGTGGGGGGATGGGGTGACTGGGTGAGGGGACTAAGCAGGGCACGTGATGGGATGGGCACTGGGTGTTATACTATATGTTGGCAAAATGAATTTAAATTAAAAAAAATGAATAAAAAAAAAGGAGTAATTGGTTACAAGTAACAGAACATGGACTAAAGCGGCCTTGTGTTTCCCCCAGAACAGGGAGAGTGAGGACATAGCTCTCTGTGCTCTGGGGTGGCACTGGGGGTGAGCTGGGAGCATGCACAGTCGGCAAGTCCTGTTGCAGCTCCAGAACCCACGTGCCCAATCACATTTGCAGTCAGGACTCTAGAAGCAGCGCTTTCTTCCTCGGGGCCCTCTTACTACCCTGTATTTGGAGAGAGTCCACCAGGAAGAAGCCACCTTAAATCATTGTGCTCCGCCCCTCCCACTAGGCCTGGGCGCTGGGTGTCTGGGTCCGCAAGTGTCTGAGGGGGGAGGGGGCCCGGAATGCTGCGGCCATGACACCTGCCACAGACAGCTTAATGAGACTTACATTTCACCTCAATATAGAAGTTTCCGGGGCTCACCGGGAACCGTGTGACGTCTGGTAAATGCCTCCCTCATTGGTATTCACAGAAGTCACCTACTCAGTGGCAGGTGCTAAATTATGCACTAAGATTATAAAATCAAAGAGATGAGCGTGCGTCCGGGAGTAGAGTTTACAATCTCATGAAAGTCTAAGGCGCCGCAGCTCTAGACAGGTGCCAACCAGGAGCTCAAAGGGCACTCTGTCCTCCCTCCCCCGACTCCCCTGTCCCAGAACAGCATGGGGACTTCCCCGGGTAGGGCCTCACGACGCGCAGGGGCAGCTTGTTCTTCCTCTCGGCCGTGTGGGCCCAGGCCCAGCCGCTGCCCCAATTCAAATCCCAGGCTCCCTCCTGCACCACCAACTGCCCCTAATGCCTCTCTGCTGGTCAGTTGTTAGCATTCACACCCCTCCTCCGTGCCTGAGCTGATGGGACATTGCTGACGCACAGAGACACTGGCCCCCTCCACCTTAACCGAGCATTCCCGACTTGGCTCCTGCTCGGGGAAAGCCGAAGCCGGCGGGCTGTTTGAGGGGGTGGGGTGATGGGGCATGAAGGACACAGGGAGACGTTAAGTGACTCAAGAAGAGATCTGAAAGGGGGAAATGATGGCACTCAGGAAAGCACATCTGGATTTACATATTCTTTTAAAATTTGAATAGTGAGGAAAACAAGAGGAGCGCAGTGGTCTACAGTGGAGGAAAGATTCTTCGGCAAAGGTATGCCCACATATCCCAATAGTTTACACCGAAGAACTGAGGTGTCTATACTGGCTACAAGTGTACATATTTGAAGGCGATGCATCTGAGAATCACAGGAGGAACGGGGTAGGCAAACGACATCTGGACCCCAGGGAAGCTAAAAATCAAGGGCGTGACTTGGGTGGAAACACACGCAACACCCGCAGAGGCGGTCCTGCGCTCGTGGCCCCCTCTGTCTAGCCAACGAGAGTCTCAAAGCCCAGACCCCAGGACCCGGCACGGCAGGAGCGCGGGTATTCCAGCCTGCCCTGCGTAGGACCTGGTGGCTTGGCGAGTGGCACATCTCACTTCCTACTGGCGAAGTTTCTATCGGGCAGTTTTGTGGCCAGACTTCCGGCAGGAATTTAACACACGCGCCTTTACCCACATCTCAGGTTTCCCAAAAGCAGTGAGAAGAATCTGCCAACAAAGACAAATGGCAATATAACTCTTTCACCCGAGAAACTTGGACCCCAGTACTGTTAGGCAAGTGACAACCCAGGACAAAACTATTTCATCGTTTCTCACAATATCAGAGATAGGCCAAAGCGCTTCGTTGGCTTTCTCTTACCCTTAAAAATAATGCCTGATTTTTGTTAAATGTTTGGGAACAATGAGTAGTATCTAACAAGGAATATAGCAGGCATCCCTGCACCCAAAGTTGGGATAGTATATCCTTGATTTTTATTTGACCATCAGGCACCGATATTTCTCATGTCACGGTTTAATAGCTGCAAACAATTTCCTGGTACGAAATTCCACAACTTTTGAACATTTGTGACCTTGGCGCTTCCTTTTTTGGGCTGTGCCATTAATTTCCCCACAAGAAATTCCAAGCACTGAAATGTTTTTCCCAAACTGGGTATTATCTTTTTTTTTTTAAATACCATGAAGGTACATCTAAAAAAAAAATACCATGAAGGTACAAATGCATAATGTGGCCATAATTTTAGTCATTTGAATATGAATGAGTTTGGATTTGGGTGTGTTTATCAACCACTTTTTTTTAAGTCTTATGTCTTGCCTTTTAATAAATACGGCCTTGCCTGAGTTATATGTTTTCCTTACTGATATCCATCTGGTTAAATTGGTTAATCTAATATCTTAGGAAGTTTAAGTGGTGGGCAGCCGCAGTGGTAGGGGTCGGGCAGTCAGGCTACAAACAGAGGAAAGATAACTACCAACGTGTGCCATTAAAACCTTAGGTCCAGTACGGGGCCCAGGGCATGGAGTAGTCACTGAAGGGGCCCCACAGTTAGGACCGCACAGAAGGTTTGCAATGACAGAGAGGGGGTGGATGGGGGGAGGGGGGAACTCCCAGCAGGAGCAGAGGGCCCTGGACCACATCAGTGGTATTATTTTACCAGAACCGGCGTGGTGCTTTGCTCCACTGAAGGAATGATCTTGTCCAACTAGCAAGAATAATATTGACTTACGAAAAGTTCCAGAAGATCAGTTCTCCTATGGTGCTGAGTGTGCTCCAGTCGAAGAACGCAGAGATTCACCATCTCCAGCTTCCACTTGGAGAGGCAAGGAAGGCGCGTCCTCCCTGCCTGGTTCCCAGGACCAGCTTGTGCCTCAGGACCCTAAAGAGCTTTCCAGGATGGACTAGACCCTCCTGTGAATGCAGTAGAGTCTAAAAGCAAGATGGCGAGGAGCAAAGAAGTCTCCAGATTAGCAGTAGATGCTTATGGACAGGTAGGAATCTGGTCTGGACGCCAAGGGTGTCCTGATTGGCCGTAAATAAGACTGCATTTGTGCTGGTGATGAGCCCTAGTGCACACTCATCCAGAATCCAGAGCAAGGGGGCAGAGGTGTGACTTTGGAGTGGTGGGCATTCCTGTCCCCGAGCAGCACTCAATCCCAGACAAGTTCCAGCCCACCGGCACCTCCCCATCAGCTCGCGTACTTCGTGTTCAAGTAGACGTGACCCTTGCTGTGGAAACAGGCCTGTTGCAGGTATAATTAGTCAAAATGAGATCACACTGGGGTTACTTGCTACTGCAAGACGGCAGGTCTTCCTATTGCAAACAGGGATCTGGAAATACCTGTGTTAATTCTATATTGTGCAGGGACCAGAGAGTAGGCTCTGCTCTAAAGCGTGAGATCAACCAAGAGACTCCAAACAGGCTTCGAGGGGGTCTCCATGTCTGGTCGACACACCCTCGGGGTTCTTGCTGCTCCTTTGATCTGCCTGTGGGGTGTGCCCCCGAGGGAAAGATGGAGGAAAGCACTGGCATCCAGAACCCCAGAGCGGTTACGGTTACAGGGTAGGAATTACTCCATCTAATTTACCCGTGAAGGGAATAGAGGGGAAGGGAGAAGAAATGTGTGGGAAATATCAGAAAGGGAGACAGAACATGGAAGACTCCTAACTCTGGGAAACGAACTAGGGGTGGTAGAAGGGGAGGAGGGTGGGGGGTGGGGGTGACTGGGTGACGGGCACTGAGGGGGGCACTTGATGCGATGAGCACTGGGTGTTATTCTGTATGTTGACAAATTGAACACCAATAAAAAATAAATTTATTATTTAAAAAAATAATAATAATTTACCTGTGAAGAGCTAGGCTTCAAGGCTCTAAGGGCCAGAGCCCAAGTCACGAAGTCATACGTGATGGACCTGAGATTGAATAAGCCTTGAGACTCTGGTTGATCCAGATGAAAACTATGGCATCTTCTGAATTTTCATTAGCTGATCAGTAGTTTTACTACAGTTTAATAAATAAATTTTTAAAAATACAATCTTTTCCAAGGCTGATGTCCCTGTGGTAACCTGAAAATACCTTGAGGAAAATTAGGTTATCTCTGAGCATGAGAATACCTGTCATGCTGCACTTTTTTTGGGAATTCTTGGCACTATCCTCATTAACCCTTTCAAAGTCCTCAGTGGATTGCCAGCAAAGGTGGGGCTTTGTAGCTGAGAGTCCTGCTTGACCATGTGGCTTCCCGGCATCCCTGGCACGGGAATAGACTCTGTGTCTCTACGGTCTTGACCCTGAGTCTCAGAATCTGAAACCCAATCTGATGTTACGGAGCTTCATGCATCACACAGGGGGCATCTTGCTCAAAAGATGGACAAACAGAAAGAGATCCCGTTCGTTCCTCAGGAACTGGAGTCCAGACGAGCCGAAAGAAGCCTTCAGAGGAATGTTCTCTCCACTGGCCACACAGTTAAGGGCTTCACCGATCCTGCTACTGCCTCCTCCCACATGGAGTAAAAATGTCCCCCCAGTTTCAGATATTTTTGCCACCATGTATTATAAAGAACAATTCATCTTGGACCTTCAGACCAGAATGCCCTCCCTTGCTATGGTACTTAGATTTATTTATTTATTTATTTATTTTTTGCAAATATAGGAGATCACCCCACAGAATGACCTGAAAGTCTTAGAAACCAGGCTTTGTGGCAGCAGGACTGTTACAACTAATACCCTTGGATTTAAATCATTTTAATAATAATATAATTTACAAATAATGAAGTGCTCCTTAATATACTCAAGGCACGGTCAGCATTTCTTGTTTTATTACTTCTATTTGTTTATGGGCATAAGAGTCACTAAAATCAATAGCCTTTTTAATCCCATTTGGACCACAATTTTTTTTAAAAAAAATTACGCTTTCTCAAAGCTCTCATTTTCCTTGACCTTCAAGACAAAAGATCTTTCTGGTTTTCTTAGGACTTTTGGCCCCTCTTTGTCAGCGTCCTTTTGTAGATTTCTCGTTCTTTTTGTAGCTGGTACATACATATCGGTATCTCCAAAATCACATCTCTTAGTACTATAGACACCATCCTCTGTATTTTCATTTACTACTGTGCATTTTTTTTAAAATATATTTTTATTTATTTATTCATGAGAGACACACAGAGAGAATCAGAGACACACAGAGAGAAGCAGGCTCCCTTCAGGGAGCCCGATGCGGGACTCGATCCCAGGACCCCGGGATGATGACCTGAGCCAAAGGCAGACACTCAACCACTGAGCCACCCAGGTGCCCCTACTCCTATGTACTGAATTACTATCTTTAATGATAATCATTTTTAAATACTTAGCTTTTGACCAGATCTTTCTGCTGAGCTTCATGGCATCTGCTCAACTGTCTCCGGGGAGGGTCCTACTGGGTATTTGGAGGCACCCCAAGCCCTAAAGTGGAACTTGATTTATTTTCTTCAGAATAGTGAGATAATAGAGAATATATATTTGTCTCCACCCCCCATTCCTGACACAGGGCCCCTAATACCCTGGTAATTACCCCAGTGATAAGAATGCTAGGAGCATCCTCTGGGCTAATGAGGCAACTTTTGATGGGCTCCTGGAGATCGCCTTGATGGGGCTGCTTACCACAGACCTTACCATAATTAGAAGCTTGAGATTTTCAGCCCCACCTCCATCCTCCAGAGAGGGGAGAAGGGCTGGACACAGGGTTCAGGGTAGATCATGTCTAGTGAAGAAGCCTCCATAAAATCCCAACCAGAGGGGGCTCAAAGAGCTTCCAGGTGGTGAATACACCCTGTGCTGGGAGGGTGATGCACCCCAGCTCTATCAGACAGATGCTCCTGTGCTCAGGACCCATCCAGACCCACCTTCCATCTGTTCATCTGGCTGTGCTTCTGTGTCCCTTATGTGTGGCCTTTAATAAACTGGCAAATGTAAATGAGGTTTTCTCTGAGTTTAGGAGCCACTTGAGCAAATCAATCAAAACCAAAGAGGGCACCTTGGGAACCTCTGATTTATATCCAAATCAGAAGCTGTGAGTGGCCTGGGGACCTAGTACTTGTAGTCAGCATCTGAAATGGGGACAGTCTTACAGAACTGAGCCCTTAACCTGTGGGAGATCTGACTCCGTCTCCAGGCAGGTAGTGTCAAAATTGAGTTAAATTGTGAGACATCCAGCTGGTGTCCCAGAGATTTGCTTGGTATGTGGATGAAAAAACCCATGCATTTGGTGACCAGAGTATCGGAGGGTAGAGGGGACACACAGGAGAGAAACACAGGAGGTGGACTGCACAGGCTTTTCCTTCTAAACCACACATGTAAGATCCTAAGATGGACACTTTGAGCCCATCTTCTTCTCTCCTTTTCCTCACCAGTTCCAACAAACTAGTCACCAACTGTGTCCATTTTATTCCATCAAATTTCTCTTGATTCCATTCTCATTACAAATGTCCATGATGTAGAACACCATCATTCTAGCTCCCCTACCATCAGGCTATCAACCTGTCTGCTTGTCTCCATAATTAGCCTGTGTCCAGAAATTCTGCACAGTCGACCCAGATTCCTTTCCTAAAACCAGATCTGAATATGCCATCATCCTGTTTTAAACGCCTTGTTAAATTCCTATCGACGGGAAGGTGACATCTGAACTTTTTACTGCACCCCGTGAGGCTCTACCTCCAGGTTGCTGCCCACCTCTACTTCCCCCCAAACTCTTCCAAGTCGGCAGATGTGCCATTGGCGTGAGGCACTTATGTCATTGCCTCGAAGTTCCAGCTCCACCTTCAGATAGAAGTTCAAATATCAGCTCGTCAAGGTCTTTCCTGGCTGCTAAATGGAGTTAGTCCTTCCCGAGTCCTCATACTATCAAATAAGTGCACCTCACCCATTATTACAGTGACTCCTTTAGTTGTTGTCTTTCCTGTCACCATATAAGCTCTCTGAGGGCTGAAGCCACTTCTCTTACACAGCAGAGGGTACACAGCTAAGCATTTTCTTGTTGAATAAATGAACGGGTGAATTTTCTAAATCCTTGAATTTATGTGACAAGTTTAGTCTTCTTGGCGAAATGAAGGTGAATTCACTGTAGAAATTATCTACTGCTGTGGGACCATGTGCCCCAAGGCTCTGTTCCTTCAAGAAAGTGTCTATTATCTCAGCGTTTCTGTGGGTCAGAGCCCAGGAGAGCCTCGAGGTCACATACAAGGCTGCAGTCAAAGGGTTGATGGGGGGCTGCAGTCTCATCTGAAGGCTCTCGCGGGGAAGAGCCGCCTCTGAGCTCGTACGGTGATAGTCGGCAGGGCTCAGTTGCTCGGCTGTGGGCCAGAGGCTGTGCTGGTTCCTTGACCTGCAGGCCCCCCAGGGCAACTCACACCGCGCAGGAGGCTTCTGTCACTTGAGCATATGACATTCAGGCTTCCCAGAACAGAAGCCACAGTCTTTTTGTGACCTTGTTGGGAAAGTGAAACCTCATGTCCTCTACCATCTGTTGATTCATTTGAAGTGAGTCACTAAATTCAGCCCAGACTCAGAGAATGGACATTCCACGGGCGTCACCACCGGCGGGGGCAGGGGGGGATCTTCAGGAGCCTGTGCTCACCGTATGTGCTCTTGCACCATGTTGGGTACTTTATTATCAAGAATTTGCACATATAACTCTTAAGTGTGAATAATCTTTTATTTTTGTACTATCTTGTCCAGTTTTTGCTGTCGAGGCTTTTGCTGTCACCATAAAATTCATGAGTTCCCTCTGTCTCTTTCTTTCCTCATTCTTCCCTCCCTCTCTCTCCCAATATCACTTTGCTTTTCAGCTTCTATGTTGTTACTATAACAAAGTCCAAAAGGGCATGGCGATAAGAAAAACACAACTATTTACTTCCATTTTTAAATGACCGATTATTTCCTTGTTTTTCTTATCGCCATGCCCTTTTGGACTTTGTTATATGGTTTTCCAGACTTCAGAAGTTTTTAGAGGTAGTGGATGAGGGTTTCCTGCACAAAGTATCCAAAGTTTATTTAATGTTATTACTCGCATGAGTCTGACAATCACTCCAGTCCAAAGGCATCCTGGATTTTTGAAATGGCCAAACAAAGCAGGAGGAGAATGTCTCAGCCCACATGGGACTGGGAGGGAGGTGATCAGGCCGGCCCAGTCCCCCAGGGGCCCAGGCCAGAGTGCTGCGTGAGGGGGCGAGGCCGAGCAGGGTCCTAGCCCCGGGCATCGGGGGTCCCTTCTGTGGTCGTAGTCCAACGACAAATACAACCTCTGTCCTCTCAGCAGCAGACCCAGAACGCTGCCCATACACCATGAGCTCAGATCTGTTGGAGCAGGAGACGTGTAGGTACAAATACACAGAGACAATTAATATAAATAACGAGCACCGCGCGGAGGGTCTTCCACGGGAACAAACCCCCCCAGATAGAAGCTGTTAAACTCAGGAACTGAGACAAACCCCAGACAGGTCTTCATGGGGGGATGTGGAGTGTGGTTCTAGAAAAGACACACACAGCACCAGGCATACACGGACCCACACAAATACACACACAGTCACACCAGCACAGATGCCGCCCTGAGCCCAAGCACATGTGCAAGTCCAGACAGGCATGCACCACGCACACACCCACGCACAGAGACCCCGACCGAGATACTCAGGCACGTACTTGGACCCACAGACACAGACACACACGTGTTCCCAGACTCATGGACCGAGGGACAGTGTGCCCACCTAGGTGAGACAGGAGAGAGTGACAGGCGTTGGAGGAGAGGAGCCAGCGGAATGGCCTCCCGCAGCGCGTCCTCCTCCAGCAGCTCCGCATGAAGAAGCACAGCATCTGGCAAACGAAGGGACCCCATGTTCTCCATGGTTGGTGCAAACATTCCGTGCAACGCCTGTCGCTGGAGGTGGGTGTGGGCTCACCAGTTCCGAGAGCCCAGCTGGCAGTCTCCCCCGTGCCCAGGGGCCTGGAGGCGTGTCGCCCACACACCGGTGGGCAGGTGCGCCCCCACCCCGCAGGGGAGCCAGCAGGGCTCCCTGCATGAAGCGAGCTTCCCAGGGAAGCCTTCCCTCCGGGGGCTCCGGGCCCAGGCCTGCCGCCCACCACACGCGCGCGCCCACGGCTGCCTGTTGACCGAGTCTCCAGCACGTCTTGAAATGTGATTTCAAGCATATCCCTTAGTTAAAATTACCGTATGACATTCCCAGAATTAACAAAGTGCTGGAGAAGAACAGCTGCATTTTAAATAAATACTATTAAGGTGACACAGTTCCAGATGATTTCATTTCCAGTTGCATTTCTGATACGCAACATGACACAGCAAGGCAGAGAAATGAGACCAAATTGCTTAGAAACTAGTGTGGCCTCCCGGTTAGATAAATAAACGGCCTACAGTCTGACGGTTTCATTTCAGTTCCCTGGTGTAATTTGGATTAAAACACCATGTAATGGAAAATTTTATTTTCATGGAAAAAACCAGGACTCTGGAAGCATCTCCGCAGCAGCTCTCCCTTCTTGTTTTGTTAAAGATTTTCACATATTATTCCCCTGCTTTAATTTCTGGCTCTATTATCCTTCGGAAAGCCATCAGCGTGGCTCCGAAACAGCAGATCGTTGCGTTGTTCTCACTGCTCGTTCCTGACTGGAGACATTTCCCGGCTTCTGCTTCGTCTCCCTTCGCGCGCTGAGCGAGGAGATGACCCCGCCAGGCCGTGTGCTGGGCGCTGGGCACTTGCCGACACACGAGGGGAGGCCGAGGACAGCCCGCCCGCCCCAGCCCCCCTTCCCGGCCATGGTTTCCCTCGTCGTGCACAGGGCTCTACGCGAAGTCCCCGGGGGAAATGATAAATCCCTTTCCCTGCAGACACAGCACTGAGGGTGACGGCACTACTGTGCCCCCGGGGGGCTCTGGTGGGGACACACGGTCCGGAGACTTGGGAGCAACCCTGAGCTGGCAACGCTGTGCACAGTGTAGGCCCACCTGGAGCCGAGTGAGCAGAACATTCTAGAAGCAAGTCCCGTGCTGCCGGTGAGGAGCGTGTGCCGTGTCTGGAGGGTCTGAGGAGGAGGAAGGGGAGGGGTGCAGCGTTCCCGCAGCCCTCGGGCCAGCTCCGTCCTCCTTTCCACCTCCTCTCCCAGCCCCTAGCAGCCTCACCCTTCAGGGGACGACTGGCCCTTCTCCGTGTCCTGTTCCTGCTCTGTGGTCTGCAGGCCTGCGAAGCCCTGGGCCGTAGGCAGCCACCTGTACCCCCAAGCGTCCGGGGGCCATGCCACGACCCGCAGCTCCCCACTGGGTCCCCCCACCCCGGGACGTCCCACTGTTGCAGGTGCATGGGTGGCTGGGCGGGCACGCTCCCTCCTTACTGAGAAACCCGTCCCACTCCGGGCCTTGTCCCGCCCGAGGCCCGAGGCCCCCCTGGCCCAGCCACTGAGGCAGTCAGGCCGTCTCCACACCATTCAGGTCCCACCATAAACTGTTTTCATGGTTCCCGTCCAGGGCAGTGCCGTGGGTGCCCAGCTTCTCTCCACACCCTTCATCCCCGGGGCAATGCCACGTGATGCATTCGAGGTTTGCACTTTTATTTATTTTTAATAGCTTTCCATTTTAAGCCGCCCGGTCCCCCGCGCCCCATCCCGACCCCTGTCCCCTGCCTGCCGCCGTCCTGCACTCCCCCGGCATTGCCAAGCCTCCACTTGGCCACTGGGGCTGGACGCGTCTCTCGGTGAAGGGCACGTGTTCAGCAAGAGGAACATCAGCACCGCCACAGCCTTACAGCCAAGTCTCTGCTGTGCCTTAAGATTGGGGCTCGTAATCGCACTTCGAAGAATCTTCTCGAGTGATCAGTGATGCAACCAAACACGTACACGGCTGCTTAACACGGACCGTGTAAACAGGGAAGAGACGTGTAACAAGCCCAATGTCCTAAGGTAATGTTTAGACTCCCTCTGCCTAACGCCGTCCTTTCGTGGACAACCGTGAGACCTGGGTGTCATTAAGTGAAGTTCCTGGGAATAGACAGTGAGGTTCAAAGTACAAATGTGTTATCACAAATGTAGAAATACCATTAATAGGAAAGAAAATCCCAGTAACTTGGGGGAGGGGGGTAATTTGTAGTTGTAATAGTTATTTTTTTAATTATGGAAATGTATTTGTTGGTTGATGTGTTCAAATCGCTTGAACCTCCAGGTTGGCAGGATACAAAGAGAAAAGATATACTAGAAAAATAGCTGAACTTGGGGTGCCTGGGGGCTCAGTGGGTTAAGCATCTGCCTTTGGCTCAGGTCATGAACTTGAGGTCCTGGAATGGAGCCCTGTGTCCGGCTCCCTGCTCAGCGGGAGCCTCTCCCCCTGCTTGTGCTCTCTCTCTCTCTCTCTCTCTCTCTCTCTCATATGAATAAATAAAACCTTAAAAAAAGAAAAGAACAATAACTGCCCATTTTTCCTGCAAGCTTGTGAATGTTAGTTAATTGAAAACTCTACCCAACTTTGAGGAAAATTCTGGGGAAAAAAGGATGAGCTCAAAACTCGTGTCTGGAACTCTGCTTGCCCACGTGCTCGCTTCGGCAGCACATGTACTGAAATTGGAACTCCGCTTGCCCAAAGCTTCCGCGGGTGGTAATAGTCACCCAAAACTGGCTTTGCTCCGAAGCAAGAACAGAACGGTAGCTCCTTGCAAAGCTACAGGCTTCAGGACCTGAGGGCAGTGTGTGGAGACTCACACAATCTGTGCAAACCAACCACCAAAGTACATGTTTGTTGTGTTTATGCATATTCTGTTGGGCACATACCCAGTATTTCCGTATGTTCTATATCCATCCAGCTAATGCCTACGTATGTCAGAACGGACCTCTGGTCAGTGCTTACCCATGTAGACGAAGCCTGGATGTGGGGTGAGGCAACAGTTCCACCTTCATTGTTTATCTTTCTGTGCGTTATGCATTTTCTCATTTTAACCATTCACTTCCTTTATTTTGTTAGAACTATTTTGTTCTTAGTTTTTTTTAATTTAAATTCAATTAGCCAACATACATGGTTAGTTTCAGACACACTGTCCAGTAATTCATCAGTCGGGTATAACCCCCAGTGCTCATCCCATCACGAGTCACATCCTTGACCTTAAATACGTGCACCACTGAGGGCTAGTGGGAAGTGAGATCAAGGACTGTATGTTGTGTTCATGTCTGAGTGTGTGTCTTCTGTATCAAAAACACCGCTTGAATAACATAATTGAAGAAATCCTTCTGTGATAAACTGGAAACTGGCTTGTTTTCAGTGATTTCTTGGGATTACAGTTTAATGGCTGCATGTCAAGGGTAAATTACCGAAGGGCACTAGGATGGCAGTGGCATGTGTCAGCAGATCCGTATCTGGCCTCCATGTTAGGAAGGCAATGGTGTCCTTGGCCTTACCCTGACCTTATAAGTTAGTAGGGTCCATGGAGCAGTGGGAATATGGATTCAGATCTGAATTGTTCTCTGTGACTCTACTTCTTCATCTGTAGAATGAGATCATCTCTTCGATGGTTTCCGACAGTTTCCAGCTCCAATGTCCAAAGATCTGGGAAGGTACAAGGGCACCATCAGTTCACTTTGCCTTTGTCAGGATGTGGTGATGGTGATGCTGGCCTCAAAATATGAGCTTGATAAAATTTAGTTCAGCCTTTGGAATAGATTTTTGTCTTTGGTAAGTGATTGGATTAATCTCTTTAATTAATATGGATTAAATACTTTCAATTTTCCATTTTTCTCTGTCCATTTGGGTAGGCTGTGTGCTCCTAGGACTCTGCTCTTGTCATCTAAACTTCCAAATTTGCTCCTATAGATGTGTGCGAAGTCATCCCCTTGTCTTCTGAATGTGCATCATACCCTAGTGATGGACTTTTATGGTTCTGGTCCCTCTCACAGGCACATGCACTCTCTCTTCTCTCTATTCTAGGTTCCTTTTTTGTGTCATTATTTCCTTTCTATCATTGCCTTTCTTCTGCTTCCTTTGTGTTCATTAACTATTCTTTTGTTTCTTTAGATGGATCTTTGGAAAATAGACCTTTAGCCTACGTCTTTTCTAAGATACCTGGTTACGGCTGCCATGGTCCCTCCAATCGTGGCTTAGTTGTATCATAAATGTTTAATATTGATTATTTTCACTATTACTCAATCACCTCCTCATCACTACTGATTTCTCCTTTGATATGTGGGTTATTACAATGAATTTCTTAATTTCTTATAATGTAGAAATTGACTGATGTTATTTTAACCATGAATTTCTTGCTTACTACCACCGTCATCATAGAATGTTCTGCGTATTTTTGAAAAGGATAGCTTGAAGATTTTTAGTGGAATATTCCCTTCCCTGTAAATAATATCAAACTTGTTAATAATGTTTTTAAATATCTTCTATGTCCTTGATCAATCAGTTACTAAAAAATGTGTATTAAAAAATCTGTCACTAAAAAATTGGGAATTTTTTTGTTCTTTTTTAATTCAAGTCATTTTGTCATCATGTTTTTATAAGGAAATTATTAAGTGAATAAAAATCTGGAAATATCATATGACTTTTCTGATATTCTCTTATAAATTATAAACAAATAAGTACTAAATATGCAATAGAGAAATATATAATGCAAAACCTATACATGTATAACATAAAATACTATAAATACTTTACTTCTAGATTTTTTGCCTAAAGTTTATGTTGCATAATGTCAAATAGCTACACTAGCTTTCTTTTTTTAAATAATAAATAATAATAAATTAATAATAAATAATAATAAATTTATTTTTTATTCAGTGCCCGTCACCCACTCACCCCCACCCCCCACCCGCCTCCCCTTCCACCACCCCTAGTTCGTTTCCCGGAGTTAGGAGTCTTTATGTTCTGTTTCCCTTTCTGATATTTCCCACCCATTTCTTCTCCCTTCCCTTCTATTCCCTTTCATTATTATTTATATTCCCCAAATGAATGAGACCATATAATGTTTGTCCTTCTCCGATGGACTTTTAATTGAGATTTATTTATTTATTTTAGAAGGAAAGATAGAGTGCATGAGAGAACTTGGGCAAGGGGATAGGCAGAGGGAGGGGGAGAGGATCAGCAGGCTCCTCACGGAGTGCAGAGCCCATAGCTGGGCTTGGTCTCATGATCTGTGAGGTCACGACCTGAGTGGAAATCAAGAGTCAGCTGCCTAACAGACTGAGCCACCCAGGCACCCACTATGGTAGCTCTCATTTGGTTACAGTTTGCATCATATATCTTCTTACAACCTTTTTCTTTCTTCTCCCTCAATGCTGTCTCTTATAAGAAAAATATAATTGAATTTTGCTATAATCTTTTCTATCTGAAAAGATTTGTCTTTGAATATTGAATCCATTCATATTTAAAGCAATTTCTGATATATTTGGATTTTAGCCTATTGTTATTTGCTTCAATATGCCCTGGCTGTTTGAGGTTCTTTTTAACCTATATTCCTGTGTTTGCCTTTTTTTAAAAAAATTATTTCCTTTGCTGGCTACTTGCTTGATAGGTGTATGTTCCTTTACAATATTTTTGTGGTTTCTCAAAAAGTGCAGCATGCAACCACAGCTTATTATAGTAGGATGTGCATACACACAATGACAAACACACATTCAACACTGCAGGAACATTGCAAAGACCTTAAAATATATTAACTCTATTTACCTTCTCTCGAATCTATACTATTGTTATCTTGCATATTAATTCTTTTATTATAACCACATTATAAATTATATAAATGCATATTATCATTGACGCTTGAACAATGCAGTTTGAACTGGGCGGGTTTATCTATAGGGAGATATTTTTTAGATAAACACAAGACAGGACCATAAAAGTATTTTCTCTTCCTTATGATTTTCTTAATCACATTTTCTCTTTTCCAGCTTACTTTACGGTAACAAACAAAATATGTGTTAATTGACTGTTTATGTTATTGGTAAGGCCTCCAGCCAATAGTAGATTATTGGATCATTATTAGATTATTATTAGATTATTAGTAGTTAAGTTTTGGGGGAGTCTGAAGCCATAGGCGAATTTCTGACTGTACATGGGGTCAGCCCCCAAGCCCTCATGTTGTTTAAGGATTAACTATATGTATAAATATATAAATATTTGTGTCCATGAATGACATATATAGTACATGAAATGAGCATTAATTGACTCACAGACATAATACTTCATTATTAATGAACGTCTGTTTTTATCTGAGATCATTTCCTTCTGAATAAAAAGTATCATTAGTTTTCCTATTGAAGATATGTTGGTGACCACTTTTCTCAGGTTTTGTTTATCTAAAATGTATTTATTTCTGGGGCGCCCACATGACTTAGAGGGCCAAGCATCTGACTCTTGCTTTCATCTCAGGTCGTGATCTCAGGGCTGTGGGATCGAGCCCTATGTAGGGCTCCACACTGGGCATGGAGTCTGCTTGGGATTCTCTCTCTCCCTCTCTCTCAGCCCCTCCCCCTACTCCCACCTCCCTTTGTAAAAAAAAAAAGGTAAAATGTATTTATTCCTACTGTGTCATTTACAGATGCACTGTCTTAGAAACTGATGCGTCTGTGTGAAGTTTTCATTCTCCTACCAGAATTTTTCTACAATTCTCCCTTGTCTTCTAGTTTCCATTGATCTTATGCAGAAGTCCATTAAGTTCTCACCGGGGCTCTTTGGACATTGACTTTGTTTCCTCTCTCACTTCCTTAAGGTGATTCTTTTAGTCTTTTCAACTTTTTTTTTTCTTTTCAACTTTTTAAAGTCATATTTCTAGGGGCACCTGAGTGGCTCAGTCTGTTAAGCATCTGCCTTAGCCTCAGGTCCTGATCTCAGGGTCTCAGTGGTGATTCTACTTGTCCCTCTGCCCCTCCCACCCAGCTCATGCTCACTTGCACTCTCTCTCACTATCTCTCTCAAACAAATAAATAAAATCTCGTAAAAAATCATATTTCCAGGTGTATTTTTGGGATGCACCCTTCAATCTCTTGGTGCTTCTGAAACCTGTGTTTTGACAACTGTAATCATTTTTGGAAAACTTGCAGCCATTATCTCTTCAACTACTATTTCTGTTATTATTATTCTGCTTCCAGGATCCCAATTATATGTGATCATATTTCCTGCATCTTACATATCTCATGGTTTTTCTTCTGAGAGGTTTGTGCTTTTGTCTCTTGGTGTATTAATCTAGATATTGTCTTCTGATTCATCTAGGTCACTAATTTCTTGGTCAACTATTCACAATTTGGTCTTACATACCCATGGTCTGGCTCTCCATGGATGTGTTTCACTGAGTGAGTTGCTCTGGTTTTCTGACATGCATTCTTGTATTTTCAAATTACTATTTATATTGAGTGTTCAATATTGCATATGAATGTTCCACAGATGATCTGAGGCTAATATGATGCCACCTTCCTCCAAGGCAACTTGAGATCCCAGATCAACTTTATCCTATCAGCTACCAAAATGACTCCCAGCTGAGCTTCAGGCCCTGTGAGCCCTGGTCCATTCAGGGTTCACATTTACTCTCAGGTAGTAGCTCTGTGGAGCCCAACACAGAGCCTGGAACTAAGCAGTGTCCCTCCCACCTTGTGACCCCCGAACTCTGGCTTTTGTCTGCTTGTTTCCATGACTCTTTGACAGCTCTGCTTGCTTCTTCATACCTCACCAAACTCCTGAAATACCCAGAGGCCTCTCTGTCAAAGAGCCCTGGAATGGCACACTGAACCCTCGGAATACTTCTCCCAGACTCTGCGTCACTCCCAGACCCCAGGGTTCAGAGAGTTTATACGAGTTGAAGGTTCTTGAATACCTTTATTTGTTAATTTTGTGTTACATGGCCCTGACTTTTTAATCTGATCTCAGTGTTGGCATTTATCTGAACATCGATATCCAAGATGAACATTAGCAGAATTCCCCATAATTATATCTTAAAGTCTAATTTACAAATATAGCATCAGACATTAGCTCTTCTAGAGTACCTATAATTCATCTGTGCTAAAAGAACTGCTCATATAATTTTACATCATTGTTGATTAAATACTGAGAGTGGTAACAGCTAAGGTTGTGTGGAGCTAAGATTCCACTTAAAATTATCTTATGAAGATCAAAATTATGTTAAAATACAGATGACAAGAAATGTAAATAACACAAGAAGAGAAGAAATCACAATGAATTGCATCTAAATATTTGATATTTCTTCAGGGTAAATTTCACATCTTTATATCTCTGGCGACCCAGATAACAAAATCAAAGTATGTTTCTAACATGCTTTTTTGGAATAGAACAGTAGTAATTTTTCTGATGGGAAAAGAATAGGACATCATATATCATGTCAGCGGGGATTGAATGAGGATTTTATTACATGAGACAATGGGTAAGAAAGCATTATTAATTTTAAATATCTTGAATTTTTCATGTGTCATCATGAGGTTTTTAAATGCAACACTGTAGAGCTCTTTTAGCACCATGTTTTGGACCAGGAAGCTGACAGTTCTAAAGTTGATGTAGCTGCAAAAGGAACCTGCTTTTGACCCAGCACAGCTTGGTCTGATGCTAACCCAAACTCTCAGTAATTCTCTAAGGAATTACTCATTCCTGATTATTTTGACATAAGGACCCCAGGACTCAGAGAGTTTGTGTGAGTTGTCCAAGGTACCCCAGGTAAGTTATAGTAGAACTGGAACTAGCATGTCTGCCTCCCTGGTACTTAGCACAGTCTCTCTGAGATTTTTCCCACCACCATGTTCCCCAGGGCAGTGGTGGTTCCTCACCCCTGCCCTCCAGTATTTGGGACATGACTGTATGCTGCCCCAGCAGCCCACATGCTCCTGTGCAGGCTCTGTTGCATGACTATGGTCCTCTACAATCATAGATGATGAAGACTTACCACGAATGATTAATGCCATTGTGTCAACGTGCCTCGTTTTCAAACTTTGGCCTGTTTCTTTCAGAATGAAGGAGTCTGAATGCATATGGGAGGATGTAAACCAATGAGGTGGACCGTTCCTCACTCAGAATTGGGGTACATTCCCTGAGGGAAGGACATGCTTTCCCACAATGGTTTTCCTAGTCCCCTGTATTTACGTTGGTGAACTCCTTTCCTCACGTCTGCATGCTTTTTTCCCGCCTAAATAGAGGACATTCTTTTCAGCTATAACATGTTTCCATAACTTCAAGAAGGACCATGACTCATTCCTCTTCAGTGTCCATATCGGGCATCCAAAGCTCTCTATCCTGTTTAATGTGTGTGAGCTGTTGATGGGAGAATGATCTAAATCACAAATGTTTTGTTAAGTATTTAAGACTGTGTTGGGTTTAATTTGTTGAGATGATGAGAAAGCTGCAGGTCCTGCTCCAGAGCTGCACATATCTCCCCAGGGCCCTGTGGCATCACAGGCCAAGATAGCGCTATCCCATCAAAGTTCCAAACCACCTTCTCCCCGCAAGCAAACCATGCTCGACTAATGAGTAATATTTATTATTTGATAAATAAGCCCACAATCACAACCCCTTCCAGAATCACTCCAACGTGAAACTGGTATTTGTACCGACACGGGGAATGGTTCATTCTTCACAAAGGCATAATATTGCTGCAGAATGTATTCAAGCAACCAGTGGAATCACTCAGCAGAGCCTGGGAGAAAAGGTCAAGGCGATAAAATAAATTTGAGAAGAATATGGAAGTACTCATCAAGTCTCACTTGGGATGTCTTGTTGACCTTTATTTGTAAGGCAGCATTGTTTCTAACATTTCAAAGCAATGCTATTTTTTTTTAATTTTACATTTATTAAAAAAAAAAAAAAGCAGGAGTGCGGTCTGCTATGCTGGGTGTCTGGCATGAAATTGAGAAATTTGGAATTTAACCTGACTACTGCCGATTCCTGTATCCTCCTCTGCTTTCTTTAATGGTAAAAACAGTTCATGTGCATCCCATCACGTGGTGGGCACCCTCTGTGACCCTTTATACAGACACACGGTCACCCCTCTTACCAGTTCTAGGAAGCAGGGTTTATTGTCCACCATTCCATTCCACAGATAAGAAAACATAGGAAGGGAAATCCAATTGTAAATAAACTTTATGGCTCATCAGACTTAATTAAATGCTCATCAGTTGAAATGTAAAGAGTGTTTTAGGAATCATCATAGAGCTGGGCACCTTGATGGCTCAATCAGTTAAGCATCAACTTTTGGTTTCAGCTCAGGTCATGATCTCAGAGTCATAAGATCAAGCGTGGGTCGGGCTCTACACTCAGCACAGTCTGCTCAGGCTTATTTCTCCCTCTGCTGCTGCCCCACTTTTCCTCTCTAAAATAAATATTTTTTTTAATAAATAATCATAATAGACCCTTAAAAGGAGAGTACCTATGAGCTTGATGAAAGGTCTTGGATTTCAATTCCCTTCTCCCCACTCACACGGGCAAAGCAGTTCAAACTCCCCAGCTGCCACGTGCACATGAGTCTGTACATGACCTCTTTCCCTCAACTAGTTTGTGAGATCTGTCCTCGTCCCTGCTGCTGGCAGCACCCACTGCCTCGACTGCATGGCATTCCACCGACGGAAGATGCCCCAGGTATTTAGCCACCCGTTGTCAACGTATCCTTGTATCTTTGGTTGCCTTCCTTTTATATTAGTAGTAGTAGTTTGCTTTCATAAATGCTGCTGCTACTGACTCTCTTGTAAGCTCATGCAGAGGTGAATACACAAGTGTTCCCTAGGTTAAGGAAAAGTGTTACCTCTTTGGCTATGAAAATGCAACAAAGAATTAATTTCAAAAAAACTTCCAAAGGGATTGCGAATTTCTCTCCCATGAGTACTCTTGCTTTATATGTTGCCAACATCTAAAATGTGTAACTTTTTAAAATTTCTCCTAGGCACCAGTGCATGCGTGTGTGTGTGTGTGTGTGTGTGTGTGTGTGTGTGCAATGCTGTCCCATGGCTTTAATTTGCAATTTCAAAAGAATTGTAAATGCAAACTAAATTTGTAATTAAGGGCAAAGAGAGCTGTTTCCTGTGTTGTGTATTGTGGCAGCTTCGACGTCGGCCAGCTCCGTGCCACGCTCTGGTGGTTTCCTGTCCAGGGAGAGCTGTGAAAGAAAGCGAGAAGGCGGGAGTAGAGTAGCAGCAGACGTGGGCCGTCCAACGCCACTCTTTGTCATTTATGGTCAGAGGAAGCCTGAGATACTGTCAAAAATATCACACTTTGTAAAAAAAAAATTGAGAGTGAAAGGTGAAGCATCATTTTTCTCTCCTGGGTGAAAATTCTTCAGGAATATAAATCACACAGCTGGAGGCTGAACAGGAAAGGTAACAGTATTTACCACAAATAAAAAAAGGGGAAATATGAGGAAATACGATGTGGTTTAGATTTCATTTAGCATCCAGATTGATTATTCTGTAACTTTAGTAGTAGCAAATTTCTTAATAACTCCACTGGGATAGCTGAAAAATGGCACACACGCAATACACAGGAAGATTAACTGGACATGAACATGTTCACGGCTATTATTACGCGACAGAAAGTACCCAGTGACCCCAATTCTGTGAAAAGATACCCGCACGAATGAAAACACATTAAGGGATTTCTAGAAGTAAACATCACAACATTTTTGAGAGATAGATGCCATTTCTGAATTGTGGAATTATGTGTAATTTTTCTTTGCTTATTTATGTTTTTATGTCTTTATAAGTTCCCCAGATTGGGCTTGTGTAGCTCTAGAATAAGATAAATTGCCTAAAAAAAAATAAAATCCACAAATGACTGAGGCCAGCAAAGGAGCCCTCGTCCCAGCCAGCAGCCAAATTCCCTCCTGCTCCCTGCCTGCACAGGGAGCATCGGGAAGAGGTCTTAAACTCCTTCTCATTGGGGCAAAAAATACAGGAACAATGGGAACAAAGCAGAGCCACTGAAGGTTTGTGCATGTGTGTGCGTGTGTGCAAGGTGTGCATGTGCATATACAGAAATGGTAATGATCATTGAAGGAGGGGAGTTTATGGGTGATCAGTATTTTGCACTAGAGTTTTTTCTGTTTTAAGAGTTCTCTTCCAGGGCATCTGGGTGGTTGAGCATCTGCCTTGGGCCCAGGGCATGACCTCGGGGTCCTGGGATCGAGTCCTACCTACATCGGGCTCCCTGCAGGGAGCCTGCTTCTCCCTCTGCCTGGGTCTCTGCCTCTCTCTGTGTCACTCATGAATAAATAAATAAAATATTTTTTTTAAAAAAAGGGTTCTCCTCCACATATCTGATCATCTGTTGATGCACACGTGCTAGCACATTGGTGTTGCTGTTAATATTTACACGACCTTGGAAATCACCTGTGCAGCATGGTCCTAGGAGCATTTCAAAAACCAAACACAGCCAATGTATCCATCATAGGGCTATATAGGCCAATCATTAAAATCACTAGAATTATTTAATCAGCTACGGGAGGATCTGGTTAATTTATAGATTAAAAAGGGCAAGGATCTTTCTGATAGGAAGGTAAGGCTCACAGTTGAAGCTTATAACAAATTAAAAATTTATTACAGAGACGTCAGGGAAAAAGACAAAAATACAAGATTCTCCACTGTATCATTTATTTTTCTATTTACTCATCTATTCGTTCATTCATTGAACAAACAACGAGCATTTAGTATGAGCCAGACGTGTAAAAGCCTAGGCTTCGGACATACAGCAAAGAACCAAAGCAGCAAGATGCCAGCCTTCTGAGAATTGCATTTTAATAGATGCAGGTAAACAAACCCCCCAAAAAATAGCTAAACTGTCCAGCGTGATAGAAGGTGGCAAAAGCTGTACAGAAATAGAAAGCCTGGAAAGAGAAGCACAGAAGGGGCAAGGGGTCGCAGTGTTAAGCAGATGAGTCAGGAAGGGCCTTACTCACAAAGTTGTATTTGAGCTTATACTTGAGGGAGGAAGAGAATGACCCAGATGCATCCTTGGATCGGAGCAGTAAGGGTAGAGGGAAGGACACGTGCAAAGGCCCTGAGGCAGGAAGGGACGTGGTCAGCATACAGCCAGGGGCGGGGGAACCAGTGACAGTAGGCTGCGGAGCACTCATGGGCTCTTCTAGACTGACCGTTGGTAAGACTTTGGATGTTGAGTCACGTGAGAGAACATTTTGCATGGATTTTCACAGTTGGGAAGAAAAACACAAAACAAGTTCTTCTTTTATGGGCCCCTTGTTTTGCCCAAAGTACATAGAAAATGTTAGGAATTTTTTATTTCCTTCTCATTGGGGCATCTGGGGCCTTGAGGCCTCACCTCTGTGTCAGCCCGTCATCCTCACAGCCAGCCCCGGTGTCGTGTGACCACTTGAACAAACATCCCTCTTGGAAGACTCTTGGCACGTGCCACCGCAGTGACGTTGTCTCCGGATGATTTCAGCGTCCCTCTGTCAGGTCGCCACCTATTTCGTTTCACACACGACCCTGAACCGACCCAGCTCGAATGAGGTAACCCTCGTAGCACATCTTCGGAGGCTAACCCAGGGGCGCGGTGGAGCATGGCCTGGACGGCCTCCGAAAGACTCAAGAGGAGACCGTCTACGCAGCGAGCAGCAGTGAGCGAGCAGACCGTGTGTCAGGATGCAGGAAGACAGCGTTGCCGGCGGGAAGTAGGAAGGAAGGCAGTGAGCTGGGCTTTGGGGTCGGGAACTTGGTCACATGCGGCCACACAACTATGAAAGGATCGGGGTCCGTGGATGCCTGATTGTCAAAAGATTCAGGCTTGTTTTGAAAACTGTCGGAGGGAAATTCCTGCAGGGGAGTCACTGGGGCACCGGGGTGATGCTGGCCTCCGGGGGGTGGGGCCGAAACATCCACTGGGAGGGTCGAAGAACAGCCCCCGGGAGGGAAAACACACATGGGAACGTTTAGAAGCATTTTGAGGGCATCAGCAGCTCTGATAAAGGCCGCGGAGCCCCCAGCTCGGGTCAGCTCCCCTAACAGGAGCCTCGTGTAGACCGGCCCTGCAGGGGGGCGCCCCCAGGCCCCTCCCGGGCACAGAGCCCCAGGTCTCGTGGGCCCCATCACTACCAGCCGTGACCTCTTCAAGGCCCCTCTTCCATCAGCAAAACTGGCGTCGTGCCCGCATCTTTGGGAGGGAACTCGCTCCACGAGGTACCGCGTCTGGAACGCTCTTGCAGAGCGCGAGGCGAGCCCCGAATGCTCAGCCTGGGGCCCAGGGGAGAGCCGCCCGCGGGGAGGCCGGGGGAACGGGCCTGCTGGGTCCCGCTGGCCTCTGCCTGCAGCTGGGGCAGGAGCCCAGGCCCTGGGGTTGAGGCCCCGTGGAGGCCCCAATGGGCGCCCTGCTCAGCGGGCTCGCTTCTGCCTCTGCTGCTCCCCCAGATGGGCTCGCACCCTCCCCGCCCCCCCAAGCTCTCTCTGTCTCTCTCCCCCCCGTCAATCTCTCTCTCTCTCTGTCTCCCCTCCCATCCATCAATCTCTCTCCCCCATCAATCTCTCTCTCTCCCCCCCCATCTCTCTCTCCCCCTCCCCTCAGTCTCTCTCTCCCCCATCAATCTCTCTCTCCCCCCCACCCATCAATCTTTCTCTCTCTCTCTCTTCCCCCCCACCCATCAGTCTCTCTCTCTCTTTCTCCAATAAAATCTTTAAGAAATAGAAGAGCATGGGAGACAGCAGGTGTAGTCCCAGGGCCGGGGACTCTGACCTAAGGAAGGGAGCTTCCCTGCAAACTCGGGAGCAGCAGGTGTCAGGCGTAGATGCGGCCGGCCGTGGCGGGAGCCCTGGGGGAGAGCCTGGCTGCCTGGCTGCCCAGGACTGGGGCTGCCGTCTACACTGCAGGACTCACTGACCCGAGAGCAGGCCAGGCTAAGGGGACAAGCACCACGCGGGACGTCCCGGTCACCTGGTGGCGCCCTTCAGAAGCGGAGCCAGGGAGTCATCAGCCCCGAGGGAGAGGAGGACTTCCCGGAAGAGCCCCCCCAGAGGCCCCCCGCCCCGCACCCCTGCGCGGCCCTCCCTGAATCTGACCCCGCAGCTCCCTTGGCTCACTCCTCCGTGCAGCAGGGATGCTCGGCAGCCAACCAGGCCGTGGACGCAGCTCTGCGCTCCCAGGTGCTGGCTGGGGCGGGGCTCGGTGCTGGGCGAGGACTCCTGACGGGGACACTGAGGCAGCGTCACGGATGCTCGGTGGTCCCGCTTGGCTGCACGTCCCAGGAGAAGCCCAGTCTCTGACCATCGGGGCTCTTGCACCCGGACATCTGACGCAGCATAGCCCAGGGCCGTCTGCACAGGGACCCCAGCTGGGGTCACTAGCCGACCCCCGAGCGGTAGGCCCACCAACACCCGCTGCTGCTTTTCTCTCCGCCCAGATTAGCGCCCCATGCGGGGTGCAACCTGCACACAGGCTGCGGAGCACTCACCCCCCAGGGAGGACCCAGACTTAGGTGATGCCTCAGCAGCCCTGCAGGTGCCCGCGCCCTGGGAGGACACCAGCTACCTTCAGGCGAACGTCTGGTGCTTTTCCTGACAGCCCAGTTTCTTGCTTTGGAGAAGTGCTCGCCACCCCGGGGAGCCTAGGGGACCGTGGGTGCCCTTCCCCGCCCTCCCCAGCCCTGTCCTGTCCGTCCTCCAACACACCTGCCGACCGACCAGTGGCTGTTACCTTAGTGGGCCCCTGCGCGGCCTGGACGCCAGGGTTCCCACCTCCCCACCCTGGCAGGTGTTGGCCCCGGCAGGTGTCTGCCCCTGCAGGTGTCCTCCCCAGCCGGTGTCTGTCCCTGGCCCTCCTCCTCTCCAGTGCTGACGGAGTGGCCCCTAGAGCCCCTTGCCCTGCACAACCACATGCCCATCTGCCCCTGTGTCACCCGCGGCCCTCAATCCACCGCGTCTTATTCATACCGGGAGGGTAGGCAATCTTCCCTTCCTTACAGTCTCGGGGGACCCTTAGTCTCCCATTAGGTATCACGTGGGCTATAGGATTCTCAAAGAGGCCCCTGACGCCGTACAACAGGAATCCCTTCCCACAACTATTTTCCTGAGAAGTTTTCAGGAGTGGTTGTTGGATTTTGCCAAGTTTTTCACTCCTCTTCAGATGACTACTTTTTTTTCTTTTCTTTTCTAAGGTATTTATATACTTTACAGTAATTGCTTCTTTACTGTGGTTAAATGCGTATTACGTACAATTAACCATCACCAAGTGCCCGACTCTGTGACCTTTACTGCAGGGACTGTGTCGTAATCCACCACCTTTCTTCACATCCCGAGGATTCCTCACCCCAGAAGAACACCCCACACCTCCAAGTAATTACTCCCCATTCCTCCCTCCCCCCATCCCCTGGTGACGACTAATTAGCTTCCTGTCTCCACCGATTTGCTGATTCTAGATAAATCCTATAAAAGGATTCATACACTTAGGTGACACTTTGTGCTGGGTTCTTCCAGTGGGCATGCCATTCAACATTCAAGATGGTACTACTCGATGATAGTCAAGAGTCACCCAAGTTGGATCACGGATCAGTACCTCATTTTTTGACGGCTGAATAATATCCTACTGCGTGCACTTACCACAATCTGTTCATCCATCTCCCACTGCTGGACATCGGGTTGTTTCCCCCTTTTTGCTCTTGGGAATGACGCTGCTCTGAGCATCTGTATACAAGTTTCTGCGTAGACACAAAAGCCTGGTATGTGTTTTTACTTCTTGTGCATGCCTAGGAGTGGCGTTGCAGTGTCACGGGGGGGGGGGGGGGGGGGTGATGGGTTCAACTTTCAGAGTCACAGCTAAACTCCCCTCCTGCATCCTGTCACGTGCTTATAAGCAACGTATGCAGACTCCTGTTTCTCCACATCCTAACCATTGCTTGTTAATTCCATTTAAAAATAAATAAATAAATAAAAATAAAAAATAAAAATAAAATAATAAAAAAATGCCATTTAAAAAAAATTCTAGCCACCCTAGGGTATGTCAAGTGACAGCTCTTTGTGATTTCAATTTGCATTTATTTAATGACCAATGGCGTTGAACCTTGTCCGTGTGCTTGCTGACTATTTGTATGCTTTGCTCGCAGACACATCCTTTCGAGGCCCTTATCCATTTTTAAAACTGGATCATTTGTCATTTCACTGGGTTGTAAGAATTCCTATATTCCGGGTCCCACACCCTTACCCAGTACACAGTTTGCAAATATTTTCTTTCATTAGGTAGGTTGTCTTCTTACTTTCTTGATAATGTTCTTTGATGCACAAAAGTTTTTAATTTTGGTGACGTCTATTCTAAACTATGAAGCATATCTACTTTTTTTTTCCCTTTTGTTGATTGTCATTTTGGTGTCAGATCTGAGAATCTATTAATAAATCAGGGTCATAAGGAATGAACCCCATGCTTTCCCCTGATAATTTTATAGTTTTCTCTTTTATTTTTAGGCTATTTTGAGCTCATTCAGGCTGTTCTGGAAATGAAATGTGATCATTCTGTGCCCTGCAGCCACCAGTGTCCTTATCACGATGCTGCCCCCCGGTTTCTCTGATGGAGCATCTCTGGAAGGTCAAGCAGGTTGGACATGAACGAACAGTAAGGAAACAATGGGCCCAGCGTATGACATTATTGGGGGAGGTATGAGAGAGAAAAAATAAAACTGTGGCATTGCAGAGTTCACAGAAACATGTATATATGCCAACAGTTTGCTGGGGGTACCCCAAGGTCTTGGAAGAGACTCATGCCATCAGAGACACCTGCGCAGGTCCTGCCCAGACCTCTTCTCCAGGACCCTCATGCTCAACAAGTGATCATTCCTTCTATGCCTCCTGGCTATCCGCCCATATTCACATCTTGTCTGGTTCCAACTGGAGGCACCGACCATCCCCCCAGCAGTCAGTTTATTTATTTATTTTTAGTTTTTAGAAGGAATGCCTTTTCTTTTTTTTTTTTTTCTCCAGCAGTCTGTTTAATACTGTGTCACTGGTCACTGTTTTAGTGGACAAGCTCCTTAACTCATGGAATTAAGACACAGAAGGAGCTTAGTGTGGGTATTGATTCGCTTTGAAAATACTAAGCAGGTATTAGGTACATTCAACTGTGCCGGATGCCAGATTCATACAGCTGCGTGAGGAAAACATGGTTTTCGCCCTCCTGAAATGTAAAGTCCAATATCCAAGGAGGAGAATAAATCAGTAATTAATTATACTTATTAATTAATGCTATGAAATTAAAAAAGGCAGGACCTTGTTTAAAGAAGGTGTCAGAGGGGCACCCGAGTGGCTCAGTCGGTTAAGCATCTGCCTTCAGCTCAGGTCATGATCCCAGGGTCCTGGGATCGAGCCTCACATCGGGCTTCTTGATCATCAGGGAGCCTGCTTCTCCCTCTCCCTCTGATCCCCTACTCTGTTCATCCTCTCTCTCTCTCTCTCTTTCTCTCTCTCTCAAATAAATAAATAAAAATCTTTAAAAAAGAAAAAATGGTCAGAGATACAGAACTAATACTTGTGACGTCCCCACTAAAATTCCAGTGAGCTGAACGCATTTCAGTACCCAAAGTGTCCGTGATCACTTGCTCAGTTTTACAGGAAGAAACAGGCTTAGGTATTTTGCCCCAAGTGAAAAAAAAAAAAAAAAAAAAAAGCTACTGAGAATGAGAACCACAGAAGGGAAAGGACTCCACTCGGTGCAGCGCTCCGGATCTGTAGGCCCTACCAGGCGAGCAGCACAGGAGGGGCCCTGCTTGGCTCACAGCCACGGGTAGACTACGGGGTGCTTGGCCGCCGTGCGGTGCGGGGCCCTGGCCGAGCGGGAGCAGCTCTAGGGCTCCTCAGTGAGAGGCGCAATGAGGGTCCCTCTCCTCTGTCCTGTCTCTCAGCGGCCTGGTGAGTGCACTTCTTGGAACACAGAGACGGACGCTCAGTTGAAGGACAGGCGTGGAGCCAGCGCGAGGGCTGAGCTCGCCAACCACGCGAGGGCAGGTCGCGGGCTCAGGGGTTCCCTGGGAGAACTACATGTCATCTATTCTACACAAACTTACACTGAATTCACCATTTTTTCCACTAGAAGATGTGAGATTATTACCTTTTAAAAGTTGGCATCAGATACGAACTCATCGATTCACAGGGTCTGGGTATGTCACTCCAAACCCGTGTCCCGTCCCACACCCTAAGTCTGAAATGCTCAGACTGAGTTCCAACTAACGGGTAGTAAGTTCTGAGGCCTAACACACGTGTGGCCCCGAGATTTGGGGGAGGGAATGTAGATCTGAATCAAGGGCCCTGCAAGACCCATGGTGTTCTCAAGGTGCCCCAATTCTAGAATTTAAATACCGTCACCAGTGGTGGTTAGTAACAGAGGGAAAGGCGGAGCAGGTCCCACCTCAGCGTGGCCCCGGGCCTCACCGTGGACTTCTGCCCCAGGAGCCGCAGCCTGATAAGCCTCGGTGCTCACATCAGTCCGGTCGGGGACCTCTCCTGGAGCACTCCTAGGAAGCGAACCGCAGGACCGGGTTTCCCTTCTGTGACCGAGCACAACCTCGTTTCTATGGAAGTTCCTTATAAGGATAAATATTGTGGATTTTTTTTTTTTACAAATAAGTCCATTAATAAAAAATCTCAATTAAGAGCACGTGTTACATGTCGGAGGTCCCCATGTCCCTATAATCTCTGAAAGAATGTGTACCGACTGGAAGCAAAGACCGTGTCACGTAGCTGGTGTCCTTGGAGGAGCCAGTGTCCCTGACCCAGGGATGAGCAGTGACCCTGGGACGGGGCCGTGAACTCTGGAAGGGCGGTTTCTTCTGGGTAGTTTAGTGGGTGAGACTATGTGAGGAGCACTGACGACAAGAACAGCTTTAATGGTAAAAAGAATAAATTCATGAATAGGGGAGGTTGAGGAGAGTGGGCTTGGAAATGAGTATATTGTCCCGTAAATTTAAATTTTCAGAGGTGATGTCAAGTGCTAAGGTGGAAAGATGTTCAGCCACATAAATAATATTTTAGTGAAATATTATTATTTAGAAAGCTTTTTTTTGCAAGCACACGAGTGTTTATGTTTTTATTTTGTTTGTTTTGTTTTGTTTTTTTGCAAGTGCACAAGGGTTTATGTTTTTTATTTTGTTTGTTTTTTGTTTATGTTTTGTTTTATTTTGCTTGTTTTTTTTTTGCAAGCGCACGAGGGTTTATCAGCAAGCTCGAGCTTGGGTCCAAGTGTACCTGACACAGCAGAGCAGGGACTTGGACCTAGAAAACTTATGTTTTAAAGGAACAATACCCAGGATGGGTGATGGCGTGGAATCGGGGCATCTAACGGACACCTCCTGGGACTACAAACAGTTGCCGACACTTCTCTGCAAAGCAATCAAGCTATATTTTAGGACCATATCCAGACTAATGAGGAGCAAATCTTTACACAGAGGAGCATCACCTCCAGGAACATAACCCAAAGAAACCGACCCCACAGAGATATGTGTGTGTGGATGCTCTCTGCAGTCTTCTTTAATAGACTTTATTTCCTTTAGATCTGTGGTGGGTTTACGGAAAACTCGAGAAATTAGTGCAGCGTTCCCATACACGTCACCCTGTTCCCTCCACCGTCCCCATCTTAACTTAGTATTATACGTTTTTCACAATTAATGGAATATTTTGCCATTAATGGGATTGAACGAATGAGAGTCCACGGTTTACTGAGACTTTCTGCGTTTTGCCTAATGCCCGTTTTCTGCTGCGAACATGTCAGAGCCCACGCTGCACGTGGCCGTCACACCTCCTCAGGATCCCCTTGGCTGTGGCGTTTTCTCAGACTTCCCTTGTTTTCATGCTTTTCTTTCTTCTTAGAATGACCTTGACCAGTTTCGAGGGGTCAAGTATGTCTGAGAATTCTCTCCTGCTGAGACCGGGGGAAGGGCCATTGGGAAGAAGGCCACAGAGGCGGAGGGTCATGTCCATCACGTCACATCGGGTACACGGGTCCAACATGCCTCAAGCCTGGAGGTGCTGCTCTTGGTGGCCCGCCTGGGTTCACTGGTCAGGTTTCTCCACCGAGAAGTGACTTTTCCCCCATTTTCCAGCTGGTGGGCTTTGAGGGGAGGCCCTCGGGGAGTGTCCGCCCTCGGGAGCAGATCCAGCGTCCACCGGAGCATCTGGAATTCTTCTGCCAGGACGCATCGTCTAGTCTCCTCAGTTATGAATGCACCCAACCCTCTATTTATATCACCGTGGACTCAAACCTGTTTATCTTATACCTTGACTTACAACCCAAAACTATTTTATATATTTTGATGCCAAGATTGGCCCAATTGTGGATGTTGAGAACCAACAGTGGGTTTCTGCGCCTGTTTGACATGCACCCCGCCCCCCGACAGCATGATGTGGGTGCGTGTGCGCACACGTGCTTAGGTGTGAGCGTGTTTGTGTGCACATCACCATGTGCGTGCCGTGTATGTGCAGGCACATGGCGTGGATGCTCCGTGTGCACACGTGCATGCACGCGTTTGAGGCCTCCCTTTCTTCCTGGCGCTGCACGTCGCTCCAGGCTCATCTTGTTCGCGTCTGTCACAAACCAGTCACTTCTCCAAGGAGCCCTGGTTCGTATTATTGGCCACTGATGCTACGAACCAAGGTTTGAGTCCTAAGGGCCCTTCCTGTTAGGGGGATGCTTTTCCTTTTATGCCCCCTCACTAGTCAGAGCAAAAAAAATACCCGCGTCTATATGAGTTGTTCTCCAGCCCTGTGTCCGGACGTGAAGGTAACCACAGCTCCCCTGAGACTGTTACTAGGCAGATCACTCTAGCTTCCTCCGTGGCTTACCCGCACAGTCCTACCCCAGGAGAGAGAGCCCTGGCTCTACCCGCGGCCGCCGTTTCTGGATTGTTCCATCTGGGCACTAGTGTGGCAGTCTCAGAATGCCTGGCCCCGGGCCCATGGAAGTGCTGCCGTCCCCCGGAGCGCTTCCTTGTGCCACTAGGCTCATGGACCCCATTCATTGCCAAAGTCACTCACATCTTACTGGCCTGGTCCCCCCAGCGCTCCCCTGACATCCTTTCGCGCATCTGTAACTCAGTTAGATCCACTTCTCCCAGCCTGCGTCCCCCCTGGGTCCCCAACCTCCTACATTATTTCTTTTTAATATTCATGCACCACGCTTCAGTCTTTATGCCATAAAGTTCTGTGGCTTTTGTCAGATGCCTGTCATCTTCACATTTTCACCCAGAATGGTTTAGCTTCCCCCGAATTCCCCCGTATTCCCTCCCTTCACTCCATTCCCTCTGTCCTCCTGGACCCCTGTAATCGCCAAGCGCTCTGCTGCACCCACAGCTGTGCCTTTCCCGGCATGTTCTGTAACGGGAATCATACAACGTGTAGCTCTCACACTTCCTCTCAGAGATAGACACTCTTTCCTCCACGGATTTTTATGGCTTCATAGTTCATGTTTTCTCAGTGCCGACTGTATCATAACGCCCCACTGTATCAATGCACGGAGTGTGCTCATCCATTCACCTACTGAAGGGCAGCTTGGGAGCGTCTAGATTTGGCAACCATAGCTGGAGCTGCTATAAACATCCGTCCGGGTATTTGTGTGAATGCAAATTTCCAGATCGATTCATTGGGATTGAGCAGCTGGTCAACAGACTGCTGAGTCATTCCGTGAGACTACGATTGGCTTCGCGCGAGGTTACCAGACTGTCTCACAACGTGGCTGCACCGTGGGCATTCCCACCACAGCGACTAATGGTCCTGTGTCTCCACATCTTCGCGAGCCTTCGACGTTGTCCGTGTTTTGCATTTAGTCCTTCTCATAGGGTGTAGAGGTCTCCTACCTATTTAGAGGTCTCCTATTTAGAATTCCTCGACAGCAAATCATGATGAGACTAAGTACATATGCTGATTTGCCATCGGGATATGTGCTTTGCTGAGGTCCCTGGTTTTTACCCATTTTTTAATCAGGCATTTTTTCCCCCTTCTTGTTGTGTTTCTGTAGTTCTTTGTATATTTTGGCAACATGGCCTTTGCAGATATGTATGCTGTAAATATTTTCTCCAGGTCTACAGCCTGTCTTTTGATCTCTCAACAGTGTCTTAAAAACAGCAGATGTTTTTAAATTTTAATATAGTCTAGTTATTAGCTGCTTTCCTTCATCTACCGTACTCGGGATTGTATGTAAAAACTCATTACCAAAAGCTAGGTCATGTAGAATTTCGACCATTTTTGTCTTAGAAGCTTTACAGGGTCGCTTTTTTAAAATCTAGGTGTCAGACCATTCTGAGTTAACTTCTGTGAGGTAGAAAATCTATTGATAGATATTATTTCCCCATGTGGACGTCCAGTGGTGCAAGCACCATCTGTTGAAAAGTCCGTGTTTTCATCATTGAATTGCCCTGTTTCTTTATCAAAAATCAGTTGATGATATTTGTGTGGGTCTGTAGCTGGTTTCTCTCTGGATTTGATGATTTATGTGTCTTTAGTCTCCACCAATACCAAGCCATCTTGATGACTGTAGCTTTATTGGAGCTCTTGAAGTGGGAGAGCGTCCAACTGGGTTCTCCAACTGGGTTCTAGTTCAGTATTTCTTTGGCTTTTCAGGGGCTTTCATCACGGAGACCGTAGAACTAATATGCCAATATCTAAAGAATAGCTTGCTGAGATTTCAATTGGGATTGTGTTCAATCTCCAGAAAAGGTTGAGAACTGACATCTTAGCAATACTGAATTTTCCAGTCTACAACACAGACTCTCTCCATTTATGTCTTTGATTTCTTTCCTCAGAGTTTTATAACTTCTCATATATAAATCCTGTGCATATTAATCAAAGTAATTTAAATTGTCTGATAATTCCAGACTGCGCATTGGATCTCAGTCCAGTTGCTTTCTCTTTTCAGACTTGGTTTTATCTTGTCTTTCAGTACGCCTTGCAACTTTCTGCCGAGACCCAGATGTGATGTGTCAGGAAGTAAGAAGTGAGGTAAATAGCTCATTAGTATGAAAGGCACATTAATCTGGCCATGAGTAGAGCTGTGTTTGATATTTGTGGAAGCTGTAAGTAACGGAGACATGAATTTCCTTGAGAATTCTTCAGATCTCTCTGTTGTCTCTGGGTTTCCTTAAACATTCCTTCTGAAATGGGGTCTGAGCCTTGTCCCGCTCTCAGCCCTGACTGCTGATGAGGTGGCAGGGTGCTGGGGTGCGGACATCCTAGCTCCTGATGATTAAATCTCAGTCTTTAGTGGAGTCGTGTCCCTCAGTGGTGATTAAATATGCTTCTCACCTTTTTTGCCCACCTTAGATGAGTCGGGAAAGCTAAAGGTGGTGGGATTTGGGAGATTTCTCTTCCCCAAGGTCAGATAAAGCCCAAAGGTACCCCCCTCAGCCCCCCAGGAGTGTGGCTTCCTTATGGAGAACACTCTGCAAATATTCTGAAATGTTCATATCCCTGCCCAGCCCCTTCCTCTGGAAATAGGAGGGTTTTTCTTGGCTCTTCACCCTAAGAGCTTGTGGGGTCCCCAGAGGTGGAAACGGGGCAAGTGTGTGGCCTCTCAGAGTCCTGTATTCTAACTCTGGTGAGAGGCCGGAGGCGTCCTAAAATTTAAGTGCTCCTGGCAATTCAGGGCCTTGCAAAGACCATCATAGGTGTGATTCTCTGCATTTGCTGAGCTTTCCACATTGAGGCCTGTTGGTTTGCCCTGGGACCTCACTTCTCTGATGGCCCAAGAAAGGTGATGATTTTTAGCTTGTTCCCTTTTTGTCTTGCTGTAAGAACGGTGACAAAGCTCTTCACATGTGGTAGCTGAAACTAAAAGCTCCTACAGTCCAATCTTACTAGCAACCATAAGAAAGAATATTGATGCCCAAAACAGGATTTGCTGGAGTCTCTAAATGACGTGGTGCTCCCATGATTGACTTGGTAATATGTCATTCTACTGATATTTATGTTTGGGGGGGGGGGGGACAGAAATTAGCTAATTCCTCAAATCCCCAAATCCTCAAATTGTGATTTCATTTCCAGTTGCCCACAGTGCTTCGGAGGCCTGAGTGTTCACCTGAAACTCCACAAGAATGTGAATGTAATAGGAACATGCTTATCAGCTCAATGTATGCATCATACTGTCTCCAGTTCTGTTCGTAATGAAAGGCATAAAATGTGGGCTCATAGGTAGATCCCCGTGTAGAAAATAAAAAATACGTTCGGCTGCTAGGTACCCCGTTGATATCTCTTCTGAAGCTCAATCAAAGGTGGAGAATTGATCCAAGATAAATAAATTCCAAATTCTCCAACAGATGGAGACACACAGTGATTTTTCTCTTATATCAGTAACATCAAATCCTTTGTATGTAAAGAAAGGTATGAGCATGCCCACCGCACACCCATCTGTGTCTCCCCGTGGAGAATGAGGGGCACACGTGGGATGTGTTTTGTCAGGAGCGCAACCTCTTCCAGCACTTGTTACAACAGATATTAAACTGTTGTCTGTTATCTCCAGGGCCCTGGGCGGCTCAGGGGCTTACGCATCCCACTCTTGACTTTGGCTCAAGTCATGATCTCAGGGTCCTGGGATCCAGACCTGCATCTGGCTCTGTGCTAGGCAGGGAGTTTGCTTGTCCCCCTGCCCCCCGCCTCCCTGTTATCAATCAATCTATCAATCAATCAATAAAATATTTTTAAAAATTAAAAATAAATGAATAAACTGTTGTCTCTCTGGCTTCCAAGCACACCCTCTGATGTCCTGCTCTGCAAGGTTGGGGCCAGGCTGGTGGAGAAGTGACCGGCTCCTTCTTGTTCTGTCCCTCCTGCTTCCCGTCGGCAACACGCCCTCGCTCCGGCCACAGCTGCTTCTCTGGAGGGTTGAGGTTGCAGCTCAGGTCACCTCCTCAGGGCTCAGAGACGAGGCACCAGCTGACCAGCCCTCCCTGCTCCTCTGTCCTGTGGACGCTGCCTCCCGGATAACTGAGCGTCTGCTCGCCCCGTCTGTGGTTGACATTGTCTGCCCTGTTAACAATTCACGGTTCCACTCCGTCTGCGTGAGTAACTAGAAGGGTGTCTGCCTTTTGATTGGTAGATCGATAAATTGATAAACACATTTGATTGCACAGAACAATTAAACATCTGCACGATTACAGGAATGTCTATAACAGAGGCAAAGGCTCGCCTGGAACAGCTTGTATGGACCAGTGTCAGGAACCCCAAGAAGTTCGGGTCACGAGGAGGCATGCCGCTTGTACATCCCACACTATCACCATTACCAGTAAAAGCAATAATGGCAATATCAAAATATACCTTAAAGAATAGAAAGAAAAAGAGAAAAAGCAGGGCACTTGGGTGGCTCCGTCAGTTGAGTGTGTGACTCTTGATTTCAGCTCAGGTCATGGTCTCAGGGTTGCAGGATCCAGACCTGCATGGGGCTCTGTGTTCAGTGGGGCGTCTGTCCACTTCTTTCTCCCTCTGCCCCTCCCTTCACCCTCTCTCTCCCTCTCCCTAAGAAATAAATAAAATCTTTTTTTAAAAAAAGAATAGGAAAAAGGGGATCCCTGGGTGGCGCAGCGGTTTAACACCTGCCTTTGGCCCAGGGCGCGATCCTGGAGACCCGGGATCGGGTCCCGCGTCGGGCTCCTGGTGCATGCGGAGCCTGCTTCTCCCTCTGCCTGTGTCTCTGCCTCTCTCTCTCTCTCTCTCTCTGACTAACATAAATAAATAAAAAAATTTTTAAAAAATTTAAAAAGAATCGGAAAAAATATTCAAACTCAAAAGTATTGAAGTGAAATAGCAAAATCTGTAATAATGGTAATTGTTGACGGTTTAATAACATACCTTCTAGCACATAGATTGGGACTGTAAATTGAAATATCTGTCTCAGAAAAGCAGGTTGGCATAGATTTCAAGAGCCCAAGAAAGTGTTCAGAGCCAGGAATGTCACTCCTGGGAGTGCATGATAACAAAGATACCAAAAATCTTAAAAAAAAAAAAAAAAAAAAAAGGCAAAGAAAAGAAAACTTATAAAAAATTAAAAAATAAAAATAATTGTTTTATTTGGTATTATGTGTTAATAAAAAAAATTGGAAATCAAGGAAATGTCCAGAACCTAGAGTACTATTTAACTATATAAAACAAATTGTGGTTTATTGGCCTGATACCATAGGATGTAGCTGTTAATGATCTTAAAGACTATGAATTAGCATGAGAAAATAATTCTGTTAATGTCAAGTAACCAAAGGAGGGCACCTGAGAGGCTTGGTTTCAGGTCAGGCTGTGATCTGAGTCTTGGGTTCAAGGTCCAAACCTCATCCCCAGGCCCCCTAGGCTTCCACACTCGGTAGGGAGTCTGCTTGTCCCTTCCTCTCTGCACCCCCTCTTTCTCTCTCAAGGAAATAAATACATACATACCTACACACCTACCTACATACATAAAATCTTAGGAAAAAAACAGAGTAACCAAAGGAAAGCGCAGAATGGAAACTCTCTGTGGGTCTAAACATGCAAAACTGCTACATACACACAGGAAAAAAAGAAAAGTGAAAACAAAAACGGAGAGGGGGATTATGAAGTGACTTTTGTCTTAAAAGCTGGAATTATGGGGATGCCTGGGGGGCTCAGCAGTTGAGTGTCTGCCTTAGTTAGGCTCAGGCCGTGACCCTGGGTCCTGGAATCGAGTCCTGCATGGAGCCTGCTTCTCCCTCTGCCTGGATCTCTGCCTCTCTCTGCATCTCTCACAAATACATAAAGTATCTTTTTTTAAAAAAACAGATCTTTAAAAAAAAAAAAAAAGAGCTGGAATTACATTGTTCTTAATATGGATGTGATAAATTTAATAGGTCAGAGCTTCAGCATCATTTTTAAGGCTCTATTAACCTTGTGAACACCCGTGTTCAGGAGTGAAACGACTGGAGTTCAAAAGCTCCACAACCTGCTCAGTACAACCTGCTGAGCTGGCCTCGGCCTTGTGGCAGGTCCTGCCCGCAGGGAGCACTTCTGTCTGCTGGAAGGAGGACGGGACGTGCTGTGCCAAGCGTCGCCGGAACAAGAGGTGGCCGCGGCTCTGCAGCTTCGCGCGATGCTCCCCGGCAGCCAACGCTGGGGAAAGTCCACGCAGCCCTGGAGATACTAGTGCCGTGTCGGCTTCGCATAATCCCCGGGGCATCATGTTCCCGTGACTGAAGATGACCTTAAACCTCATGGTTTAAGAAAGGAGGCAGGAGGCAGGAGGGAGGAGGCAGGAAGCAGGAGGGAGGAAGGAGGACTGAGGAGGGAGGAGGAAAGGAGGGGAGGAGGGGAGGAGGACGGGGGCAAGAGTGAGGAGGGAGGAAGGAGGAGGGAGGAGGCAGGAGGGAGGAGGGATGAGTGGAGGAGAGAGGATGGAGGAGGAGGAGGAAAGGGGGAGGAGGACAGAGGGGCAGGAGGGAGGAGAGAGGAAGGAGGAGGCAGGAGCAGGGGGGAGGAGGCAGGAAGTGTGGCCTCCTGGGAGGAGCAGCACAGCATCCTGCCTCCTGGCCTCTCCTCACGGTCTGGCCCGAGCGCTCTGAGCCGGTGTCCCCGAGTCTGCAGCCCCAAGTGTAGACACCCAGTCCTGGATGCCGCCCCCCACCCCTGCCACGCTATGTCCTGACCACGTCCTCCCGCAGGACCATGGTTACTGTCTGGGTGGCAGTAAAATCCCAAGTGCCCCCCAAGTCCCAGGGATGCCTTCCCATGTGAGCATCGGCCGTGCAGCATCTGCACTTCCGCGGGGAGTGGTGGACGTTTCAAACTCCGGGAGCCCGGCCACACCTCCTCAAACCCCGACTACCCCAGCGATGCTCGGCAACTCCCTCCCATGCCCACCCGTCCCCATCCACCCCCAGCCGCCCCCACTGACCCCCTGGCCACTCCCACTGAAGGTCGCCCCAACCAGCCCTCACCAGCCCACGCACCACCACCTCAAGACTGTCCTCGGGGAGGCTCACTGAGTCCTCCTCTACCCCGAGCATGGGCCCAGCTTGCTTTCGGTGTCATGCGATACGTGTGGGTCTAACCCCCAAGCTCTTGAGCATGTCATCTTTCTCTGCATGGCTGCAATCCTTTGTATCAGACAGGCACACGGAACCAGTAGTGCGTGCGTGCGTGCGTGTGTGTGTGTGTGTGTGTGTGTGAGAGAGAGAGAGAGAGAGAGGGCGGGGGAGGGAGGGAGGGGGAGATGGAGGGGGAGAGATGGAGGGGGAGAGATGGAGGGAGATATAGAGGGAGAGAGACAGAGGGGAAGATGGAGGGAGAGAGATGGAGAGAGAGATGGAGGGAGAGAGATGGAGGGGGAGATGGAGGGGGAGCGACCTGGCCTGGGAGCCAGGCCACAGCTGCAGGCGGGGCGGAGCGGCAGGCTGCAGGCCCAGGACAGCTGACGTCGTAGCCTGAGTCCGAGGCAGCCACCGCCCCCCCAAGGCCTCAGTTACTCCTCCGAGGCCTGGTGACTGGAGGAGCCCCACCCATGTGCTGGAGGCTCGCGTGCTTTACTCAAAGTCCGTTGGCTGAACTGTGCTTCCCTTTCCCAGAAGCATCTGGAATAACACCCAGCCAGATACCTGGGTGCCAGTCCGGCCAAGCTGACCCATGAGGTCACGCGTCTCCCCGGGCAGTGCAGCCCAAAGCACCGTGGACCCCGCCCAGGCCCCGGCCGTGGCCCCATTCCTGCCACGAAGCCTCCTCACTGCAGAGGCGCCTTTTAAAATGCAGGCCGGACCCCAGGGCCTCACGTTCTTCGCCCCGTCGCTCTCGGGCCGTGTCCCAGGCCCGCCTCAGCCGTGGTCCTCCAGCCCCTGGCCCCAGGCTTGGTCTCCGCCTCCCGGCCTCGGTGGCCGCGCCCGGTTTGTCCTTGAGCTTGAGCAGCCACCGCCAGCCGGGGGACCCAGCTCCTCCGCGGGCAGGGGGATGCATGTCACACACACCTGCTCGACAGACGAGCCATGTGCTCCCACCTTTGTGGCCGTGGCATCGGCGAGGGTCTGGGTGAGGCGCTGGTAGGAAACAGTTAAAGTCTCCGCTCCTCCGCCCCTAACACTCGAGGCCACTTCTTCCCTCACACCTGGCAGGGCTACGGTGGGGGAGCCTGATGGCCAGGAGGGACTTCGCTGCCGAATGGGTACTTGAAATGTAGAAATCTATCAGTCAAAGTGTGCTGGAGGCATCTCTTGATTCCAGAAAATGAAAAGTTTATGAGCTTCAAGTCTTAGAATCTTTAAAGACCTTAGGGTGTTTTTTGAATTATGGTTGTAAAAGAGCAGAACCATTTTAACTCACTGATTAAGTCCGGGATGTTGCACACATAACCGCGTTACCCGTACCCTCCATATTGATTAAAACACAAACTCAAACCTTATTTCAGCAACTCCAACTGTAGGCTTTTAACCACTATTGCTTATCGAGTGAACTTTCCTTTGCCACAGGGTATTGCAAACACTCGCAGGTCTTGAAGAGGGAATGACACCACGAAATAGAAGAAGTAAATCAAAAAAGACTTATTATGAGAAAAAAGTTTAACACCTGCTAAACGAATAGCAGGAAAATTATGATACTTTAATAGAAAAAGGAGTCAGATACTTTTTCTCTTCACCTATGAAGTGAGATCCATTAAACGACATCTATTTAATTTTCTCACCCGGATGGCGAAGCAAGACCATTTTCTCAATGATTTTGACGTGCTTCACTCTATTCTTAAAGGCTTGCAAAAAATATTATTAACATCTTCCAAGGACAGAATCATGTGCAAATGAAACGTATTCTCAGGTTTTAGACATTTGTCTTCTTTACAGCACTAATTACGGATGTGACATAAATCTCAAACCTTGGGCCATCGACTGACGACAAGTAAGCTCTGAGGATCAGGGAGGTCTCCAAAGACGGACACGCAGAGACTTGTAGCTCTGTGCTGCAAGGCAACGGAGAATCTGCTTCCAGGGGGCAGCTTCTCTGGCGTTACCCAGGAAAAGGAACTATATTCACTTTGAATTATTGTAAGAATAATGGCCTGTGAGTCTCCTGGAAAAAGCCTGATGACTTTCCTCACCTTTGTCCTTTGCTTGTTTGCATCACTTTCTGTACACATTTGTGGAATGCCCACCAAGTCCCAGGAATCATGCTTGACGCTGGACGCAAGCGTGAAGAAGACGTGGTGTCTCCAGGACACACCATGGACTCGGTGGGCCAGGTAGGTAGATGAATAATCACACAAAATAGACTTGCATGTGCTTCAGGTAATGGTAGACCGGGTGGTTGAGATCTGCTGCTCTGGGGAGGACTTTCAGAGCTGCTGGCAAAAATAAGGCCCTTTAAGTGCAGGAGAAAGAGCAGCCCAGGATTCTCAGTCCTGCATTCGGAGTTGGTTTTCCCTGTGCCTTCGGGGCGTCTGAGAGGAAAGGCATCTCAGGGTGATTTCACAACTGTAAGTGTCCGTAGAGAAAGGCGTGAATGGTTGAGGCTCTGCAGTGCAACGTCCCTACACACATCCCACCCTCTGAACAGGAACCAGGGGGGACGGGTCCTCACAGGGTAAGAAATTAACTTCGAATGATCTTGCTTCCTGCGGTGACACCAATCGCCATTCTATCGGGTAGCTGGTGAAAGCAAAGCAGATTCTCTTTGAAAAATCAGAACATCCTCCTAGGCTCCAAATTATATTTCACAAATAATTTTTCAAATGCGCGATTTATGGAACACAGTTAAAAATAACCACAAAGCTCAAATGAGACTCAAAGGAAACAAACCATAGAAAGGTACATATTGGAACTCATAAATAAGAGTTATTAGCTAAAGATTTTTAAATAACCATTTTTCATACTTTTTAATGGGATCAGAAAGAGTCTATTGAGGATATTAGCATAGAACTGGAAATGACATAAAAGAACCTAATAAAACTTATGGAACTAATAGCAAAACTTGAAGATAGATTACATGGGTTTAACACACACGGAGAGAAAATCAGCAAACTACATCATCGGTCAAAAGAAAATATTCAGAATGAAGCACAGAAAGATAAAAGTAGGGAAAATACATAAAAGGACATAAGAGAGCTACAGAATTCCATGAGCAGGACTAAATAATTTGAGTTGCAGGAGTAGAAGAGAGAACTGGATGAAAGCAACATCTGAAGAGATAAAGACTAAGAACGTTCTAGAACTGATGAACTATATTAAGTCAAAATCTCAAAAAGCCTTAAGAAAAAATGATGAAGGATGTGTGTGGCGGTGGTGGGGATGGGGGTAGAATCTAGATTAGTCATGAAAACACTGAAAAACAAAGGCAAACATAAATTACAGAAGTTGTCAAACAAAAAAGTAAAAATTGGACTGACAGTTGATTTTCTCAGAAACAATGGAATCCTGCACAGCAAAAAGAACGGAAACTTACATTTACAATGCTGGGAAAATGAAACAACCAGTTTAGAATTCTATACCTACTGAAAACTGATTTGAAAAGGAAAACGAAGTAAAAACTTTTCAGTCACAAATTAAGAGAACTTGTCACCAAATCTGCAGGAAAACAATTCGTAAAGGGCAGGATATTCTAAACGTAAACTGAAAATGCTGAGTGATACAATTCAGATAGAAGAGACATGAGGACGGTAAAAACAATCCACATGTGGACAAATATAAATGAACACTTCTTTGTAAAACAAGAGCAATAATTTCATGCCCCATTTATTATTACATATCACATAGTAAATAATAACATGATTATATTCAACTTATTATATAATACGTAGGATTAAAATACACAAGGAGGGAGCACAATGAACTATTCCAGTAAATGGGTTAAAATGTCAAATAAAATAAATACTCATGAGCAGATGGTATGTACTCAATCTCAAAGTAACTATTAAGGAATAATAACAGAGTAAATAGCCAAAGTAAAGCAGAGGAAAATAGAAAAATTAAAAGAAGCAATGAAAAAAGGTTGTATGGAAGGAGGGGCACAAATAAACATAGCAGAGATAGGGCAAACAGAAAGCTAAATTATATATTTAAACCCCAAAATTCAATGATTGCAATTAATAAGTACAGCAAGCACTCTAAGGAAAAATGATTTGATTTGATTTTTTTTAAGACAATTGGACTTTAAAGCATCAAGCTACTTGCTGTTTTAAGAGACACTCGTAAAGCATTAGAGTATGAACCGTGTGTTGTGCAAACAGCTGCCCCAGGGGAGTAGGTGTGACCACGGGATAGAGGTGACCGTAGGGCGAACGTGTTGCAGAGTTAGTGCCATGCTTTCTACCCATGAAAACTAATGAAGCGGGCAGCCCAGGTGGCTCAGCCCTTTAGCGCCACTTCAGCCCAGGGCGTGACCCCGGGTCCCGGGATCGAGTCCCACATCGGGCTCCCTGCATCGAGCCTGCTTCTCCCTCTGCCCGTGTCTCTGCCTCTCCCTCTCTCTCTGTGTATCTCTCATGAATAAATAAATAAGTCTTGAAAAAATAAAAATAAAAATAAATAAATAAAATGTTTAATAAAAAAAGAAAGAAAACTATGAAGTTATCGGAAATTTAAAATAATGCTGCATTTGTATGCACTTAACACATCACTGAAAATCATACGGGGCAGAACTGGACATACCCAAAATGGGAAACAGGGAAATGCACAACCGTCCTGGGAGTTCGAACACACCTTCCTCTGTAAACGTTACATTAAAAACGTATGAACATCATGCCTTGTGAGAAAATATTAACTTTCTTCAGATATGGGTAATGGTGGGGGGGAGCCCTCGGCCCCGGCAGAGGGCAGGGGAATGAGATGAGATAGAGACCCTACCGAGACAGGCAGAAGCGTGTCATTCGTAGGTGATAGGACAGCACAGGTAAGGAGGCAAAAGAGGAGCACCTGGGTGACTCAGTCGGGTGGGCTTCGGACTCTTGATTCCGGCTCAGGCCGTGATCTCAGGGTTGTGAGCTCGAGCCCCACACGGGGCTCCATGCTCAGCAGCTGTCTGCTTGAGATTCTCTCTCTCTCCCTCCTCCTGCTTGCACGCTTACTTTCTCTCTCTCTTGCAAAGAAATAAATAAAATCTTTAAAAAAAAAAAGAGTAAAAAAATAAAATAAAATAAAATAAAACAAAACCCCACCAGTAATGAAAAGGAATAAGCAGTTGCGCGATCCTGCATCACAGAGGCACCGGTCGCCCTTCCACAGCCTAGCTAGCCAAGGGAGGCTGTGTGGCGGCGCTCCCGGAAACCCACAGGAAAAAGATGGAAACACAGCCTGACGCTGGTCAGCTCAGGCGAGGGTGTCACCGCGAACCGCCCTCAGGCGCAGGCTCAGCACGACGCAAAATGTTCTGCTTCTTTAGGAATTCGATGCGCAACGGGACCGTGTGTGGGGATCACAGGCCGCAACACCCGTCCCCACGCACTGCTGCAGAGGAACTCTCTGCAGACTCCTCAGCAGAGTCACCTGAGTGTGGAGCACGCACACCCCGTGATCTCCAAACCCAACTCTCACCTCTACACCCCGTAGAAATGTCTGTGCACGAAGGACAATGAGCGAGAACGCTCACAGCGGCTCGTCCCAGTTCCAGGAGCCGCGCGCCACCAACAGGCTGGATGCCCATCGATGGGCGCTTCAGGCAATGCAATCCGGCCGGGCACTCATGGGGCGTCCAGCTACGCACCACGACACAGGCCAGTCCCAGGGCATGATGCTGGGGCATGAGTGACACCGGGCACGTCCAAGGCCCCCAGGCCATCCTCCAACAGCAGGTGGAGAACCTGACCTGGTTTCCCTGAAGGAGGGGGAGGGAGGAGCTGCTGGGGGAGCGGAGAAGCCATAGCTAGAACCTTCCAGTGGGGCCAGGAGGAGTCAGTGCCTCCCCGGGCTGAGCCAGCCAAGGGAGTCCCGGATCAGAAAGTGAGGTGTGCAAGGGCGGAGAGCGGAACCGGGGGACGGGTGGGTGCGGGACAGCCTCCACCCCCACCTGTGTCCACCCACTGTCCCTTGTCGCATGCCACTCCTGTCCCACACGGAGCAGGCCGGCTGGGAAGCTGGCGTTCCCAGAGGACAGACAGGGGCGGGGCGGCAGGGAGGGCGCTCAGAGAGCACCCATGGAGTGGGGGACAGGAGATGGCGGGCGCGCTGCGCGGGGGAGGGTCCTGGCCCTGCAAGTCGGCCCGGCCCGGAGGACACTGAAATAGAGGCCACCAGGCGAGGGGATACTGGAGCTGCTGGGGATACTGGGGATACTGGGGCTGCTGGGGATGCTGGGAATACTGGGGATATTGGGGGCTACTGGGGCTGCTGGGGATACTGGGGCCACTGGGGATACTGGGGGCTGCTGGGGATACTGGGGCTACTGGGGCTGCTGGGGCTACTGGGGCTGCTGGAGCTGCTGGGGATACTGGGGATACTGGGGCTGCTGGGGATACCCCGGGTCCCCAGGTGTGGCAGGGAAATCGGGCAGCATTAAGGGCCTGGCCACAGGGTCCAGAAGGAGGTCCCCAAGGCCACTTGCTCCTGCCCGTGCCCCCCAGCTTTGTGATCGACTCTGCGGACCCCCAGGATCTCCGTGCTGATCCGAGAAGCACAGCCCTCACTTCCTGCCTCAAGTTCCCCCTAAAATGCCCTAGAATGTTCTCTTCCTTCTTCACCATTTCTGTCACTTTCCATCTGTTTTATCCCTGAAATCAAAACCGGTCTCTTTACGCAGGATTGCAAGGGCTGGGATTTACTTTATGGTAGATCCTATCATGTATGTTAGGATGGGATGTGACCCTATTATGATGACATGGTTTATTACATTATGTAACGTTATATAAAAGATAGAAGGGCCTTTGATAAACGCCAGCTCGAATCAGTGACTTCACCTCCCTGAGCCCTGATCATCCAGCCAATCAAGTGTGGGTCTAACACCTCCTGGGGTCGTGAAGATTAGGTGAAAACGGGGAAATCAGGGTCTGACCCTTGGTGGCAGAGGACGAGCCCTGAGCACCGTCTTCCGTTTTGCGACCCCAGGTACTCCCAGCGCTAGAGGAGACAGTCCTGTGCCCCCGTACAACCCCGTAAGGACCCGGAGCAGCCAGCCCGGAGGGTAGGGACAGCCTAGGGGACACGGAAAGGACAAGTAGGCCTCAGAGCAAACCCCAGGCACTCCAGCCCTAACACACCAGCGTTGCGACTGTTTTTGCGTCACGGCACCAGATGCAGACCCTAAAATACTCGTGCTCGCTTGGCGTCTGTTGATGAAGGAAGAAGGAAGAAATGGGCAACTGAGGCACACGGAGATCACTTGTGGCCAGTGCGGGGCCGTGTCCCCCAGGAAGCAGGAGACCCCGGCCCTCAGCGCCGACCCTGTCCAGGGTCCTCCCGCCCCTGCCGAAGCCTTCCTCGGGGGAGAACTGTCACACTGAGCCCTGGGCTGAGGCTCCGGGCACATGACGGCCCAACGCCGCTCGGGAAGAGCCGGGGTCCTGGCACCGCTGGCCCCGCGGGGAAAGTGTGCACCTGTCAGCAGGGCTGGAAGGAGCCCACGGGTGACGCTCGCGATGCCCGCCTCCTGAGCTTCAGGCACCAGTCCTCCGTCACCTCTTGGAATACCTGCGACACCTGTGCTGGCATCTGAACTCACCAACGTCTTCTTCACCCAGGGTTCCCCGCACTGGGGAAGCTGAAAGCGTGGGGTGTTCCACGGGGCTCCCTGCCTCCCTCGCTCTGGGCTTCTGCACCTCTTTGAGCGCCAACTGTGTACCCAACTGGTGGGACCTGAGTGGCTCAGTGGATTCAGTGTCTGCCTTCAGCTCAGGTCATTATCTGGGGGCCTGGGATCGAGCCCCACGTTGGGCTCCCTGCTCAGGGGGGAATTTGCCCCTCCCCCTGCTTTTGAGCTCTCTCTCTCTCTCTCTCAAATAAATAAATAAAAAGCCTTTTTAAATAAATAAATAAAACTGCAGACTTCCAGGAAGGCCACTTCCCCAGGGAGCAGTGTGGGGAGAGGCGGTCAACCTCACTCTGGCACTTTCCATCAGCTCCACGGGCGAAAGCCAGACAGCTTCCAGCGGACGGAGCAGGTTGCGCATCGCCCGGCCCGCGAACAAGGCGTCCTACCGAGCCGCACCTGGTGGCCAGAGGTTGGCGCAGGTCTGGCCAGAACGCGTGCGCCCTTCGCTTGTTCCGGGCGGTCCTCGGGTCTGGCGCACAGTAGGCGCTCGGGGTGCAAGGTGGACTTTCCGCAGCGACGAGTCCACGGACCCGGGGATGCTCGTGGGAGTAATGGGCTCTGGGTCCTCCTTCGGAGTCCTCCTGCCCAGGTGTACTTTCTTGGCTAAAGGGACCAGGGAAGCCAGGGGACGCCAGGAGGAGAGGCCCCTGCAGCTGACAGCCACCAGAGGACGGTCCTCGAAGCCTTCTTCCCTGAGCTTGCTCGATTCACAGTCCCAAGTGTGTGGCACCCGGCTGTCCCGTGGGACTGCCCGCCTCCCGATGCAGCCCGGGGCTCAGCGCTGACGGTCCGCAAACACTTGCTGAGATGATTAGGAAGACGCAGGGGCACGTTTGTAGGTCACTGACCGGGTAAGACTGGAGTGACTCCAGTGTCCGGCATGGGCAGGAAAGTCCAAGAGCAGAGGGCCTCGATCCCTCAGCTGCCCCAGCCCGCCCCCCCCCCCCGCCGGGTCCTACAGATGTCTCCGGAGACCCTCTGCGCTCCGACAGATTCCCTCTCCTCCAAGAAGTATAAAACAATGTGCATCCACCCCAAAGTCAGCGCCCAGGACACCAGTGGCATTTCTAGTGGGAAGACCTAGCTGGGCACTAGCGCCCCTTCTGGTGTCAGGGTTACCACCCGGCTTCATGGGGACACCCCTGCTCCCAGCCGCTGGACGCAGCCCGAGGACCGCAGTCCCCCAGGTGGCAAACACATCGAGACCCGCGGGCGCTGCAGGTGCTCCGGGGCCTCAGCCCCACGGCCGGCTCCCGGGCTGTACTCCTCTGGTCCCCTCGCAGTCCAGTGACATCTCTGCGGCCTTCAAACGGTTCTAAATGCTTCTCTTTTAAAATACACAATTTCCATTTTCCCGCTTTTCCTGCTATTTCCTGCCCTAACAATTCTGCGGCTCTCCCGTTAGAATTATTTCAGATTCTGCCGGGAGTGGCTTCTCCCAGTATCCGCGCCTCGCATCCTCAGGAGCCGCTCGGTCCCCTTGGGCCACACCCGCACCCAGGCTGCGGGATTCGCTCAAAAAGGAGCTGAAACCACAAGGGACAGAACATTCAGTTCCTCCCAGGAGAGAGTTGCCAGTTGCTTGAGGATGTTAGCCACCGGGTCAAAAAAAAAAAAAAAAATTCACATTTTCTTCCTATTTAAAAAAGAAAAAAAACAAAAAACAAAACAGAAGACTTTTCCTGCTGAAATTCAGAGGCAGTGCCCCCAGCACCCGGGGTGGCTGTGGCCCTGGGATACATGGCAGTTAGAAGTTGAAAAAGTCATAATACCTGTAATTAGGTAAGCTCTCTCCTATCAATTTTAGCAAAAACATCGCAGAGGTAGCTATAAATTTTGTTTAATATGTGTAACTATTCCAGTGAAATCGCCTGTGCTCACTGGGGAAACATTGGTGCGCAGACAATGCTCATTTGATGAATTTAACACTCACCTTAATTGGGCAATCCAGTATTTCATTAATTCCAAAGTAGCACTAATTTTTCAATGTGGATAATTAGGAAACACAAATATTGCCATCTTTATCATTGCTCTGTAACATTTGTGAGCCTCCCACCCCTAGAAATGGCTGTACATATAGGGAATTAAAAAGATACTCATAATTCCTTAAATTATAATAATAATGAGATAAACATGTAAATTATCTCATAAAATAAAAACTTTCTACATACTTTTTCTCACTAAAATGCCTCAGCACTTCTGTAGGAAATATGTAGGGCAATTTCAGGGTCACCACCTTATAACAAAGAAGTAGAACTAGAATCGGGGCTCACAAAAAGTCAAGTGAATGACCCTAACTTGAACTTGTTTCTCCTCGTGCGTTAATTTTTTATCACATCATGTCATTTTCCAGTTGAGAAATCTCTTTGTTTTATAACATGACACCACGTTCAAATACTTTGGGGCAGAGCAACGCATCCTGACCCTCCTGGTAAAGAACGGGCAGGTCTGTGGGTTGTTTGAGGTACCTGTGTGCAAGGTGGTCCAGCGCCATGCACCGAGGGCAGAGAATGTGCCTGGGGCCCCTGGCTTTGCAGCGATCAGTAAATCGCTGACTTTCCAAAACTTTTCTTCTTATTTCTTAAAGTTGGGATAGTGATTCTGACTTGTTGTGGAAAACAATGCGTTTGTCGTGGAAAATAAATGAAATAATCTAATAGAAGCCCCTGACCCAGAACCGATGTGTAGCAAGGTCCCCCCAACACCCGAGCAAACTGCGGCTGTGAGGCAGGACTCTGTCCCAACAAAACCAGATCGCAGGGCAGTGAAGCTTTGCCACAAGATCTGTATTAGTTTCTCATTGTGTCCAAGATGCATTCTCACAAGCACAACACAGATGGGTTCTCCTACGGTCCCAGAGGTCAGGAATGCAAAAATATATTCCACTGGGGCTAAAACAAAGATGTTGGCAGGGCTGAGCTGCTTCTGGAGGCTCCAGGGGAGAGCCACTGTCCTTGACTACACCCCCCCCCCCAGACACCTGCTGTGTCCCTCAGCTCGGGGCATGTCCTTGCATCTCCGAAGAAAGCCGTATGGCCTCTTCAAATCCCTGTCTCTCTCCTTCCTTCTTACCTTATGGGAATCTTTGACCACTTAGATAGTCAAGATGGTCGCCCCATCCCAAGTCCTTCACTCAGTCACATCTGCCTTGTTCCTTTCACTACACAAGGAACCATAACCATGGGTTCCAGAGATTCGGAGGTAGACGTCTTCGGGGACCACTATTCTGTTATAGTAATGAAAAATTAGCACCACGTTTGCTGGGACGTAACTATCATTTATCATTAGAAAGAGGAATCTCGGGAAAAGTTGCAAGTTGCTTGGATCTGGTTTGCCATGTGCGCGATCAGAGTGCAGAATAAAGACAGCGGGCTCTCAGCTGGGGCAAGGAAGGACGGGGCTTCATTGACCCAGGATGCACCTACACCTGTGACCTTGCTTGAGGTTTACATCTTCACTGGGCTCAGCAATAGAAGACCATCATCGGCTCGTTAGTTATTGTGAAGGGGCACATAAAGCCCCACTCCTGTGAGGATTGGGAAGTTCTTCAAAGGCTTAAGTAATAGGATTAACCTAGTGGGATAGAATTCAATATACATTAATGTGAAGCTTCATGCTTGGATCCAAAGAGAAATAAAATTTCCACAGAGTGAGAGAAATGCGCTTCGGCAGCGGTGGTAGCTAAATACAGTTCTCAGACAAACATAACCCTCAGGGCGCTTGTTCTCCACCTCCCTCTCTCTCTCCTTCTAACAAGAATCTCCACATGAGCCAGGATTGGAAACAATTAGCTTTTGTATAACTGGGCATATATGTCTCCAGGGTTTTACAAATTAATTTTCCGTAATTCTCACATAAACGTTATGTGTTAAACTTCGTTGTCTCCACTTTACAGATAATAAATTTGGGACTCAGATATGTAGAGTAAGTTGAAATGTCATGTCAGGTGTCTGTCAATTACTAAACACAAGTTTAACTCAGACCTTTCTGACTCCAGTGCCTTTGACCTTCCAAATACATGTGCTCTGAGCAGTGACTGGTAAAATATCTATGGGTAATTTGCAGTACAGAAACACAAGTATGCAAGTTATGAAAAGGAAGCGATTTCAGGTCAGAAAGCTACCTTTTGGGAATTAAAGTCGAAGAGGTTCTAGAGCATCGGTCTCCAGTAGAATTGTCTATGTGATCAAAATATGCTAGAGCATTGCTACTCCATAGGGCATCCACCTGTAAAGTATCTTGAGGGAGATGTAAAGTCGATCTTGAAGCTCACATCCATCTCTCCTATAATTTGGTAAAGCTCAGGTAAGTGGAAGACGATGATGGCAGGCAGACGTCAGGACAAGGCTCCCTTTCACCAAAAGGAAATCCAGTACCAGTTGCAGGCTGTTGAAGGATGATTATTCTTTTAAATTGTGACATTAGAAGATCTCCTCCTTCTCTGAGCGAGAAAGGAACAGCAAAAAGAGATGGTGGATTCAGAAAATGTGGCTCACGGGGTGCCACTCTTTTGTTGGTGGTGGTGGCAGACATGGTGGGTGGTGATGATGGTGGTGGTGATGGGGATGGTGGTGCTTAATCTCCCACACTAATTATTTGGGTGGAGCAATTCACCTGCAGATTAACTATTAAAGGAAATTAACTCCAAACCATGACAAATCCCAGGCAGTTGCAACTGTCTATACGATAATAGTTTGAGCAGGTACAAGTTTATCTACCTTATATCTGATTTTTATTGCTGTCATTTAGAGGAAAAGCAGAACTCAGTTTTTCCAGGTTTGGCCAAGACATGGTAAAAGACTCTTCGCCCTACCTTTGCACTAGGAACCCTGGACAGGACACACAAAGTCACTATGTTAAGACTATGAAAGGCAGAGAAAAGGACACAGAGGGACCTCAGGATTCAAGAAACAGCTAGTCATGAGTTCCCCAAGGTTCTTTGATTACATGTCTTTCCCATTGGTTTGTTTGTTGCCACCCATATATCCCAGTGTGGGTGCTACAGCAGTCCACTACCCAAACCTGCCAACAAATGCAGAGAATAAAAAAAAATTAAAAAATTAAAAAATTAAAAAATTAAAAACATGGAAAGCCCATTCTTGCCAGGGTATCAGGAAGAGGATGGCCTTGCAGGATAGAACCATTTTGACTACACCCACCATATTTCAGGTAAGTGACATGCAAGAAAAGCTGCCCCCTCGCCCCACTAACTCACCAGTTAAGGACCCATAACTATTCCCTTTCTGTTCTTAGCAGAGATAAATGAAGGGGCGTCCCTTCTGCTCCCCACATACACTGTAGCTGGAGACACTGTGGGGTGGGATGTTGTCTGCTATCCCTGCTCTGCATTAGAAAAATCTTGCAAAGTATCAGAGTCCTTTTCTCACACAAGTAAAGAGTAAAGATGACAAAATGGAGAGGCAGCCATAGAAAGGAATTCCTTAAATTTCTGGGTGAAGTCTCCCTAGAACACACCAAATCAACGTGCTAAAAACCTAAAGAACTGCACCACAGTGTAGAATAGAGCGCATATTTCTTATCTGTCTTTAAAATCCACATAGGTAGGCATAATAAAAGAAACAATTCTGCAGAAAATTAAATTGACACTCAACACAGCCTAGAAAAGAGGGCCCAGATGTATGTGCTAAACCTACATGGGTTAAGTTCTTGATAAAGAGAAGAAGTTTTAAACAGGAGCCAGAGTCTGACAACCTAATACTCAAAATACCCAGGAAATAATTCAAAATCACTTGATATATCAGGATTGACTCTGATTTGAAAACAAACTAATAGATGCCCACACCAAGGTGACACAGAATTACCTGGCAAGGACTTTACAGTACCTTTCACATAAGTGCTCCAACAAGCAACAGTGAACACCCTTGGAATGAATTAATATTTAACAAAGCGATAGACAATAAAACAAGAAGAACCAGGGGGCCTGGGTAGCTCAGTAGGTTAAGGACCTGACTCTTGATTTCAGCTCGGGTCATGATCTCAGGCCCCACGTTGGGCTCCACGCTCAGTGCAGAGTCTGCCTGAGTTTCTCTCCCTCTCCCTCTGCCCCTCCCCTACCACTTGCAGATGCATGTGCTCTCTCTAAAATAAATAAATCTTTAAAAAATAAAATGAAAATAAAAATTGTGGAAGAAAACAGAGGAGCAGATCTTTATGACTTAAGTTTAGACGAAGAGTTCTTCAACTTGACACCCAAGCAGCATACACAGAAAAAAGAAGTAATAAATTAGACTTTATTAAAACTAAAAATGTTCATTCTGTGAAAGATATTCCTAAAATTGTGAAAAATAAAGCATAAACTAGAAGAAAATACAAAATATTTCAAAATATGGGTATCTAGAATATATAAATATATATTATAAATTTATATTATAAATTTATAATATAAATATATAAATATATTATAAATTTATAATATATAAATATATATTATAAATTTATATTATATAAATATATATTATAAATATATATTATATATTTATATAAATATAAAAATATATATAGAATATATAAATATATATAATATATATGTGTATATATATATATAAAGAGAGAGAGAGAATATAAAAAGCTCTGTGAACTCAACCATAATAAAAAACAAATAATACAATTAGAAACTGGATAAAAGGTAAAAAAGAAAAAGAGACAGAGAAAAGATGGACGAAAATGGACAGATACCTCCCCTAAAAGAATATGTGGATAAGAAATAAGCTAAATGAAAGGTTTCTCACCATCATTATCTATTAAAGAAGTGGGAACCAAAACCACCATGAGATGCTTCTATCAGATTGCCTATCAGAATGGCTAAGATTAAAACATTCTGATGATGCCGAGTATTGCCAAGGATATGGAGCAACTGGATCTTTCATAAAATGCTGATGGGAATAGAAAATTGCACAACCATTCTTACCCAAAGAACACTTTGGCAGTTTCCTAAAAGTCAAGCCTACACTTACCATATACATCATGAACCATAGTCAACATCAGGATATTTGCCCTGAAGAACACTTGTGTTTACATAAAAACCTGTATGTGAATATTTGCCTTAGTTCTACATGTAATAAGAGCCCAAACTGGAAAGAACCCAAATGCCCTCCTGTAGATGAAGCGAAATATCCATGCCACATATCATACAACGGACTAAATTGTGAAACAAAATTCTGCTGAATAAATTTGAAGATCTAATTGGCTTTTTCAAGTAATTCACAAATCAGGTAGATTGTCATCTAGCGAGCAGAGAACGACTCTGAGGAGTTATACAAAGCGGAAAGCTTTAATAGAAAAAGAAATGGGATTTATTTGTTATTAGCAAAGGGAAAATGGAAGTTCGTTGGAGCGAAGTGAGGGTTCAGGGTGATGATGTGTTCCCATTGGCCGAGCTGCAGAATTTCCCGTTTTGGGACCCAGAGGAGAGTCTTCTTCTACCAGGGTAGGAGAGTAGTGACACCTCTTTTGGAGAAGCAAGGTACCTCTCATCCTGTTCGGGATACTTCAGGAGCAGTGGTAGGGTGTGAGGCCACCCCCTGCTGGGTTCCCAGCTCTAATTTTAACTGGGGTATCCTATATCAGTTTTCACTTTCCCCCTTTTGATCAAGAGCTTTCTCTGAAAGCATCACTGTTCTGGAGTGGGGTTATCCAAATGGGGCAGCCTCTGTCCCTGATGCCAGGAAGGAGCTTCCCTGGGGGTCACGTCCCATGTCAGAGAGAAAGTGTATGAACCAGAAGCCACTGGAGTCCACAGATGAGTAGCAAGGAAAGGTAAAAGGCAGAGCACTTGAGCATTTCTTATCCAAAGTCTGTATTTTTGTCAAAGTCATAAGTGCAGCAGCTCGGAGTGCTGAGCTAGCACCACCTTATGACACAAGTCATCTCTAGGGAGCACTGCTCCTACTCAGTTAAGCCAGGGGATTAGTCAGATTTTTAATGCATGTGAAAGAGACTCCCCTAACCTGACGTAGAGAGCTACCTACATGTCTTGCAAAGACAAGTGCTGCTAGAGAGGTTTCTTAGGGAGCAGGACCATATCCGACCTCGATAACTGGGGGATGTGGGGGAGAGGGGAGGGCATTCTCCTCCCAGGCTAATGTCAGAGTGAAGGGGAGAAAGAAGGAAGGGTGTCACGTTCAGTAGAAGTATGAAATCTTGCTCTGTGATCTTGGGTGGAAGCGGCCCACCTCCACGTCAGCTACTTCTCTTCCGCATCCATTGGCTTTGGAGGTCTCCAGAGCCTGCGTGGCACCAGATGTCGGGTGAAACCTTCTTGGGCTGTGCTATGTGTGTCCAAGGCCCAATACCTTTTGGTTTTGTAGCAGTATCGGTGTCAGAAGCACTTGGGGTCCCTTTCAAAGGGTTCAGAGATTGTCCTCCTCTGTTGACATTCCCAAGACACCCAGCCACCAGGACCAGATGGTGAACAAGAGGATCCTTCAGAATAGGATCTGGGGAAGCCTCTTTAGCCTGTTGCTGATAGGCTTGGGCATAAGACACTCGGGACTTAGAGTAGCTGGTCATGATCAAGGATCCGTAGACGTTGTCTACCAGGAGAGATTGGTCTTGGCGATGATCTCATGAGGAGAGAGTTTGTGTTTCCCAAAGTGGGTGCTGCAAACAGTCAGCGAGACCGAAGCAATCCTTTAGGCCAGGAAAGTCCGTCTCTGTAGCAAGCTTAGGAGCTACAAGTTTGAGGATCCCATTATTCTCTAGACCTTGCCTGATGATTAAGGGCAACGGGGACAAGGATAATTGCAGGAAGCATATGACGCTTTCATTAAAGCTTGTGTGATTTGCCCAGTGAAGTGGCGGCCTCGATTACTGGAGACTGTGGAGCGTAGACCCCAAGGGGAAAATATGTTCTCCAAAAATTTCTTTGCCACTGTGGAGGCAACGGGAGGCTTCAAGTCCTCCAGACACACACCTGCAATAGCAAGAACGTATCGATAACCCATATGCTAAGTGTAGCTGAATGAAGTCCAGCTGCAGGAGCTCAAAGTACCCAGAAAGGGGAGGGGGGGTCTGAGGGCTCTGGCGACAGAAACGGTTTTTCTGGAATTACAGACCCGTCAAGTCAGATATTGCAAGCAGGCTGTTTTGGCAATTTTGTAAAAAGCCTCCCCACCAATGTCAGCTTCATACTTTGAGTCACTTTGAGTCATCTTAATTACACCATGGTGGGCAAAGAAAGAAAGAAAGAAAGAAAGAAATAAACAAACAAAAAATAAGTTGTGTTTTCAGGGAGCCAGGAAGAACCACACGGCCGTCGTGGGTTTCCCTGAGTTCGATTACGCATTTGATTCACAGCCATTCCCCCTCCTTACTCTCCCTGGCTCGGCAGCAGAGTGTTGCATGTTGCAGGGACAGCAGGCCGGCAAAGGTCGGGCCGGGGGGGGCCAGAAGTGAGTGGACTTCACCCGCAGCTGCCACGGCTTCATGGCTTCAGTCGCCGCTGCCGCTACATGACGGGCAGCCAGGGCGGGTCCCTGATGCGCAGGTTGTCTTTTCAGTGTCTCCGTTTTGAAGACAGAGACTTTAGAAGTAAGGGAATCGCGGTAAGAAGATGGTTTACTCGTCGTACCATTTTTGATTGGGGTCAGAGAGGACGCAAGAAAACCCCTTGTTTCCATAACATCCCCAAATTATGGACGATCCCAAAGGCATGCTGGCTGCCAGATGAGTATGAACAATTTGTCATGTCCCGGGAGGGCCTGAAGCTCCTCCTCTCGGGCTGACTTAGCCTGTGGGAGATTTCTCTTCTGAAGTGGTTCCTACCGGGTGTAGTAACAGCCTTAACCAGCTTGGAAGTTCCCCTTTGCATTTTTACTGTGTGACCGACCTATCGACCAACAGAGTTAGATCAGCACTAGTGAAAGGGGCATCTGGTAAACCAGGACACGGTGTCGTGAACCGGGGCATTACTACCTCACCCCCATGGAGCTCGCCTTCCTCAGCCGGGGGTGGTAACGTTGCAGGGTTGAGGACGTTGCGTTTCAGACGCAGACTCGGTGGGGAAAGCTGAAGCATCTCTAGGAGGCTCCTCTGCTTGCGGGGAAATGTTGAACCGATTCAGAGTTGAGGCTTCTGTGAATAAATGTTGTTTCCTGGGTCAGATCTCTGAGGCCTCCACCAGCTCCGGAGCCGTGGCCGTAGCCTCCCGGCCGGTGGGTGGACGCGAGCCCAGGAGGGCTGCGTGCAGAACAGGCCCCAGGCCCACAGGCTGACGGCTCCTGGCTCCTGGCTGAGCGAGCGCCCCCAGGGCCCCGGGGTCCCTTTCAGGCACAACGAGGTGGACGGCCTTGAACAGTCAGCTGGCCCTGCAGTCGGTGGCTCTCGTAGCGCTTGTTTTACTCTTGTTTATTCATGTTTGTCTTCCCAAGGAAGGGCTTTGGGAGCTGAAGGGTAGTAAGTCCGCAGAGGAGAATTAGGAAGCCGTAGTCTACTGTATGCAGCCCGGCCTGGGAGCCCCTGAGGCTGTTGCTTCGTTGTGGGCCCCAGGAACCCTTGGATCAGCCTAATTCTTTTTGGAGATAGCCGGATCCCTTCAGTGCTTCCGCTGTGACCCAGCTACCGCGTCTGGAGATGACTGTAATCTTTCCTTAGCAACCTCATGTTCTTCTTCAGCAAACTATTGCAGCAAATAAACAGAATGTTTTATGGAAGCCTCTGGAGTGACTAGCACAGCAAGAGGTCATCTACACAGCGCAGAGGGCCAATTTCCCCCAGGGCTCCTGGAGGTGCTTCACTCTTGGTGGAGCATTTGGGAAGTAAGAAGGGGTATCAGCGGACTCCGGAGGCCTGACTATCTGGTACAGTGCTGGTTGTTCCAGGTCAAGCAAACAGAGATCAGCTGTTGGGGTCCATAGGATGCTGGAGACGGCCGAACCTAGGTCCCCAACAGTGACCGTGAGCCTGGAAGAACTCAGGACAGGCGGGTGTCCAGGTTTGGAACTACTAGGGAACAGGGAAAAGCTATCTTGTTGGTGGCTCTCAAGTCCTGGACAAATCACCACCCTGCTCGTTAGTCTTCCAGGCTTGCGAGACTGGCCTGTTTCGGAGGCCGGTGTGGGTTAGCCCCTGGGCAATGCAGCCTTCCGCTGTGGGCATCGGGGCTGGTGTGGCCTTGGGCTTAATGCATATTGAGGTGACACAGGGCGATGCTTACTTATGTCCATTTTAATTTTTATAGGTTCTGCACTTCTTCTCCAAATGTCAGTATTGGGGGTATCCCGCAGATTATCTGGCACCTCGATTAAATTTAGAGACTTTTGTTGAACTTTTTCCTGTTCTATGTCTAGAACAGATTGTAAGAAACATAAAAGATTGGGTTCAGGAAACTCTATGGTGAGGTATCCCCTGGAAGCAAAACAGATTAGCTCTTTTTCATTTACAAAGGAGCTCTCTGCCCAACAAATTGGCGAGGGCTGTGTCACACAGCACAAAGGGATGTTTTCCAGGAAAAGATCCCAGAGTCATCACATTGGTTGAGATAAAAATTATCTCTGAACTTCATCTGATGCACCCAGTGTGGAAACCTTTCACTCAGAGACATGTATTGTTCCATGAGGGTGCGGATTCAGGGAGAAAGCGTAGCTCTGGTGTCAGCTAGAGTGGCAAGGTTTTCCATCAACATTAATTTTTGTTTATCCTTAGCTGTTTAGGGGAATTACTGGTAATCATCTGGCTGAGAACCCCCTGGGGCCCTGGCAGCCATGGGAGGGTCCCACGTGAGGGCCCCCCTGGAGGTAGATGTGAGGACACTTGAAGAATCTGCATAGGACCTTTGAGGGCAACTTCTTTTCCTGTGTCCCAGTTGATTAGAGCTGTGACATTGATCTCTGGACCATGTCTTTGAAGATGGTCCCCTTGGGGTGTGCAGTGTGGAAGGCCTAGATGTTATTTTGGGTCTCTGGCCCGGAGCTGTGCGAGCTATAAAGCTCTCAGCCTGGCGGACTTGTGCTTGCGATCTTGCTCCGGGATCCTTTCAAAACTGCTCAGCTGTGGTCACAGATTCAATCAGGCTGTGGCCTCCCATCCTATTTTCTGCCTTTTGTCCCATCCACTAATCTCCAGAGCTAATCCATTTACAAAGAGGGCAGCCAGAGCAGGCTGGCTGACCCTACTCATTGTGTAGAGCCCTGAACGCTGTGAAAAGAGAGCTTCCAAACAGGCTCTAAAGGCTGCCACAGGTTCCTCTTTCTTTTGTTCATATGTTCGAATAATAGACCAATGAGCATGAGGGAGCCTCGAGGAATGGCTTATAAAAGGTCAGCTGCATTTTTCAAGCCCTCCCAGGTCAAGGATCTTGAGTATTATTTGGGGTTCTTGCCATTTTGCTTCCTGCACAGGCATCCCCACGTCCTACCAAGTCTGAGCTGATAACTATCTGGCACCCCGGGGTCAAAGGCCCTGACAATGACCCTGAACTCTTCAAAAACTCATCTGAGTTTCCTCCCTTGGTTTAGGAAATTCATTACAGCTATTTTTAGACCGGGGGGAGGGAGGGGAGGAGAAGGACACCTGGAGAGCTTTGTCCACAACCACATCTTCACAGAGGAAAGGCAGCTCAGACCGAGAATGAGGGGGACGTGAGCACTCAGGTGGTAAAGGATGGGGGGCTGCAGACTCAGTCTTGTCCTTCCTATTGTCTTTGTTTTTAGCTACATGTCATGCCTTAAATTTTTCAGTAGCATTTGTAACGAGTCTTTGAATGAAGCCATTTTGGAATCTTGAAGCCTTCTGTAAGCTTCCACACGCCAGTGACCGTAGGCACCAGCCCGCCCATCCAGTTGGGGATCCCTTGCTCTCCAGCATATTTCTTAAATGAGCCACCTTGTCTAATTAGAATGTTCCCCATATTGGTCATTGTCATTTTGGGTTATTTTTAGTAAAATCTTGCCTTCTTGTTAAATATCCACAGCTTCAGAGATTAGCCATGGCACACGTAGAGCAAGCAGGTGTGACAGGAGGTGGCACAGTCAACTCCCTGGACGTGAAGGACTCCATTTCTTCCAGGTTCCCTGGAGCTACCCTAATGATCTGGAAGGGGGGGAGGACTGAGCCCCACAGGGCCTCAGGAATTGGGACTGCAGAGAGTTTCCAAGCAAGCTGTCAGCTAAATACTGCCCCTAAACTGTCAGCAATTCTGAGGGTGGAGCCCAGGGCGGAGCTGAGGGCTCGGGGTCCACACCCCTGGAATCACCATCTGCAAGATAAGGGGCTCAGCTCCACTGCCTCGGAGCAGAATCCCCTGCCAGCTCGAGCTGCAGCACCCGCTTTGTAAAGGAAAGCCAACCAGACTGGGAGCTCACGCTCAGCCCGGAGCAGAGGACAATCCCGAGGAGCTCAGCAGAGGCCCTCGGACAGGGCAAGACATCAGCTCCAAGCTCTGGCAGAACCAAGCCTGCATTTCTCCTCATTTCTGAGCCCCCGCAGAAATTCACTTGGATCCCACGGCTGCCACCGATCGGTTAAAAAAAAAAATCAACTGAAAATTCAAATTCAGGAAGATCTTTATCAAACGGTTCTTGAATCCAGCAGCACCTCATTCATTAAGCAGAGAGAAACACGAGGAGTCACATAAAAGAAAGGCGTTTACATGGGGGAGGAGGGGGCAGGAAGTCATTAGCAAAGGAAACAAGAGAGATCCCGGAGGAAAGTAGGAGTTCGGGTGGGCTCCGGGGATTCTCCCCGCTGAGCTTCAGCGCTTGCCAGTCGCCAAGGACCTCTTCCCTCCTCCTGCCCAAGCCAGTCGCAAGGTGCCTCTCTTCCCGTTTGGGATAATCCGTGGGGAGTGGAGGTGAGGCTCCTCCTACAGGCCTTCCCGACTCTAATTTTAGTTGGGTTGTCCTTTAAAATTTTTACAAAATAAAATGAAGACAATGAACTGTTGGTATACGTGCAGAATTGGACGGATGTGAAATACACTGTGGGCCAACAAAAGTATAGTCATGGCAACCTGGTTAGTGGTCGCCAGGGTTTGAAGGCGAGCAGAGGGGGTATCTTTAGGCATGATGACCCTGCTCTGTGCCCTGATTGCGTTAATAGTTAACACATTTCCATACATGTGGTTAAATTCATAATTGTACAGAGGAAAATAATGGAACTTAAAAACTGGAGAAATAGGAATAAGATCCACAGTTTAGTTGACAGGACTGTTGGAACGTCAATGTCCTGCTTTTAATGCCTGTACTGCCGTCAGGTATTAACACGAGGGGAAGCCAAGCGAGTGGTGTATGGCTACTCGCTGTACTATGTTGGACACTTTTTCGGAGTCTGAAAGTACTTTAAAATAAATACAAGGGAAAACTTAAGTTATAGTAGCTGTTTGATGTTTAGGAAAACTCTTGATACAACAAACGAAGAAGTGAGACATGGCCTCATAGCAATAAAAACATTCACATAAGATTTGGAGAAAATATTTCTGTTTAGTTATTATCATCTGGCACCTGTGGAAATAACTGTAATCAAAATAAGCCATCACTTGTGAGTTTATCTCTGTGTAACCTGTTCTGAGGGGGAGACAGTATTCAGTGCAAACTGATTATTTTTTCAAGCATTTTTGTCATGAAAATCTTAAAGCCTACACAAAAATTGAGACAGTGAATGCTCAAGACACCCAGCGCTTAGATTCTATAATTATAACTGCATGGTTTTGCCTTAATATGACAGCTACCCATCCATTACCTCCCCTATCCAATATTCAAACTCATTTTAAACGTATGTCAGTGTAACTTTCAGACGTTAGTATACTTTGCACCTAAAAACTTCAGCATGCATGTCATTAACTGGACTTCGGTGTTTATTACTTACGAAGTTTCTTCGAAGTAAATTCAGAAACCGTAGCACGCAAAAACTGATGTCATCAGTGAGTTTTGACAAAATGTACTTAGCACGGAGCGCCTATCCCTCTGAGATGAAGAATATCGCCCTCTCCCTGGACAGTTGCTATGAACGTTGTATTTTTGGACAGGTCTATGCAGACAGATGCTTTCATTTCTTAGGAATACCGAACAGTAGAATTGCTGGGTCATAACGTAGGTATAAATTTAAGAAGAATCTGTCAGAACTTATAAGGGGTTTCACCACTTTTATGCCACTGCCAACATTTGTGAGATTTCCAGTGTCTCCTCAAGACCCTAATTTCAATTATTTTGGTCCAAAATAGTCCAAAAGTGGGATTTTGGTCCAAAATAGTCCAAAAGTGGGATTGCTGGATCTTATGGTGGCCTTATTTTTAATTCTTTGAGGAACCCCCATACTGTCTTCCACAGCAGCTGCACCATTTTGTATTTCCAACAGTGTTCAGGGGCTCCCATTTCTACTCCTCACCCACACTTCCTGGCTGCCCTGGCAGGTGCAAGATGATAACTCTCACTCTCAGTGGTTTTTGATTTGCATTTCCCTGGTGATGAACATCAGGACCAAACATTTTTTCATATACCCATTGGCCATTGGATGTCTTCTTTGGAGAAATATCTTTAGTGCTAGATATTCTAGGAGTCATGTACTAAAATCTCATTGAGTTTTAATTTGCATTCCACTTGTTATTCGTAATGGTGGGCATTTTTATGTGCTTATTGGCTATTTGTGCCTCTTACATTGTGATGTGTTGGTTCAAATATTTTGCCCATTTTTATTAGAGACATTTGCTGCCTTATTATTGAGTTTTAGGGCATTGCCTTTTCCACATTATATATGTCCAATGGCCATTTTTTTCTCTTTTTTAATAGAATGAGGCGCTGTTTCTTTGAAACACTGTAAGACTATTGAAACACTAGACAACCTATCTTGTCAAAACTCTCCAAGAATCTTCCAAGGCTTTTTGGAATGTTGACAGTCAAAACACACACACACACACACACACACACACACATTGACTGAAATTCATAGTTTTCTTTTTCTCTTTGCAAAACTAAAGATAACAAAAACTACAACAAACACACACACACAATAAAGATGCAGCTCGGGAAGTAATAAGAGGAACATTTTGGAGCTTTCTATTCAAACAAAAGACAGGAAAACATTTCAACGGTGTAGTGAGGCAGGAGGAATGCCACCTGGAGGTAGTATGTCCAGGTTAGCAGACAGGTATGCAGCCTTCTGTGCTAGTCACTGTGATCGCTCTGTTTCACGGAAGTGCCCTTACCACTAACCTTGAGCATGTGGCCTTGGTTTTCCCGGTAGGTGTTCCCTTTTTCTGGCAACAACACTGAGGTTTTTCTCTAAAGGATTAATCGTTGTCTCTACTTTCTAGGAAAGTGTCCTGCTGGGGGCCCGGGGGACCTGTGAGCCTGGCTTGACCATGAAGAACACTTGTCTCCTTGACCACATTGACTTGTTCCAACACTACTGCATCACATAACTTAGCAAATGCACCAGCGACACCATCTATGGGTCCTTGTTGTATTTCGTGAGGCAGAAGCCCACGCCCCCACTAGGACTGTAGACACGACAGTGCAGTCCTAGAGCCCATGTGGGGCCCCACGGAGGAAGAGCCTGAGCTTAAAATGAAGCCACACAAAGGAGAGAAGAAATCCACAGTGAACCCATGTCTAATCACCCTGAAGCAGGTCTGCCTGAAGCCATTACTCCTGGACTTTTCGGTATCATGAGCCAATACGTCTGTTTTGTTTAAACGAGTTGGAATTGGTTTTCTCTCACTTTCTACCAACACCACTGCCTATTCCAAACCTTTACACCAAGACTGTCCATTTTAGTCACTAACTTTGATGACTTTGTTCTTTCTTTTTACAGATGAAGACATGCCTTTTGGGTCAGTCCAATGTGAGTTTGATCCCGGGTAAAGGTTTGCTTGTGCTCATGTTAATCTCCTTTTCCACTGGTAATTTCCTTTAATCTTCTCAACAGCCCTTTGAATTAGATCTGCATGTTGCATGTGACCCAAATGAAGTTTATATAATTTTCCACTACAGTACCATTACCAATTCCTCAATCCCAAAGTGGCTCTCTTTTACTTGCTTTATACTGGTCACAGTGAAAACACACGCTGGTCGTAAGTAAAAACCCGCAACACATTCCTCATCCTTGAACTGCCTGGTCCATTCGTCTGCCAAGGATGCTTCCCCAGCAGCACATGAAGACAGAGAATGTGCGTATAAGTGGCCCCAGGAAACAGATAAAAGGGAATTGGTATGTGAGACACTAAAGCAAAGGAAGCCCATAACCAGGGCAAGCTGGGGCTGTGGGCAATGGAAGTTCAGTGTCGTGAGGGGCTCTGGGGAGCACTGGCCAGTATCCTGGAGAGTCGTCCCAGCCAGTGGTGGCTGTGTTACATCTCAGGTCCAAGATCACTCGACATCCACACTGTGATCAGAGGCAGAGTCCCTCTGAGCCTTTCTTCTCCACATTGAACAGCACAGACCTGCGGGTCCTGAAGAGAGGGCTCTGCAGGAGAAGCGGGCCTGCCTCGTGTCACCAGGGCTGTAGGGCTGCTCAGCAGCACGGGGCATGGGTATGAGGACGTCCGCTGGTGTTCGACCGCCCTGTAACTCTGGCCCAGCCAGGTGGTCACCTACCCGTGGCCCACCCCCATGGACACCGTGCTCCGGACCCCCCACCTGCAAGCCCTCTGTACCTGCACACATCTGCCTGTGCCCCAGGTGTGCTTCCTGCTTTCTGGGTGACTGCAGATCAACTCTGACCCCAGGAAACCATCCGGCAGGTGCGAGGGTACCCTGTCCAGTGAGCTTGGTATCCCAGCCTTGGGCAGGGCCCTCTGCGGAGTTGGTCTACCCCGGGGGCTCTCCCTCTACCCTAAAGTGGCTTCAAGAGTTTCCTTGCATCTTACAGTTACTCTCTGGTCGTGTGTTAATAATTAGGCTACAGCCGTTTGGATCACAGTGTGCCTTCAGGCTCCTGATAGGGTTGGACTGACTTGGGGGGAGACGGCGGGCATGTGGGTGGGCTTCTGATGGGGTGGTGTGGGGTTCCCAGCCCGCGTCCCAGCGAGCGTTTGGGCATCCTCCCTCAGGAGTCATTGCATAGGATGGCGAGTGTTGCAGGTGTTTAAGAGGGACAGTGACAGAAGGCTGCGCCATCCAGCCCTACCCCTGGTCTCTCCATGAACAAAGGAGGCTTGGGGTGTGGGTAGGAAAGGGCAGGGGTGGAGGTTGGGGGGACATGGAAGGATAAGGTGTCACGAGGGTCTGCTAACAGGGTTGTACCCGGCTGCCTTGGCCTGCTGCCCGCGGGGCCAGATGAGGAGTGTGTTCACCGGGACAGGGTCCCAGAGCCAGGTGATGAAGTGCAGCTTCTAGAACCCAGGGCTTCTGGTTCTTGAGTTCCCCAGGGGTGCAGTTGAAGAGGGGAAAGCAAGCCTGGGGGGCGGGGCTGGGTTGGGACTGTGGTCCCGGCCCTCGTGGGCTTCATGCGGTGAGCCAGCCTTGCCTGCCAACCCTGGTCTGCAAGAACAGAATGGGTGCCCCAGAGCCGGAGTCAGGTCCTCACTGAGGGTCAGCAGGACCCGTGGGAGGAGCCCGGGGGGGACGGAACCCCCCTCTGCTGCCATGGTCACCCTGACTCCATAGAAGGGATGGCATGTGGGCCAGAGGCTGCTCCAGGGCGCCCATAGGCATCGGAGCCCAGCCCCCGTGCACGGCCAAGTGAGGTGTACAGAATGCTATTTGCGATTGTGATTTCTGTCACGAGCGAGACTGGTTTTTGCCCTTCTTATAAATATGCACGTTAGAGAGCTCCCCAGTCTGGCCATGTTACCCACTGGCACGTTGGGAGTTGGGCCAATTATTCCAGACAGTAAGCATCTAGGTCGTAACGTGAGAATGGAAAAGCAAAGAAAGCGGCCCCGTGTCCCAAGTGCTCCACGGAAGAGGGCTGTTTGTCCCCCGGGCTCCTACCCTAACTCTGGGAGGCGGCGTGCAGGGTATCAAGGAGGCATCCAGCAAGCGCGGCCCCACGTGAGCCTCGTGCCACACAGCACGCAAGGCCCGGGCTGCACAGTGAGCAGGACCCCGCGTCCGGCCCGAAGAGGCTTCACGCAGCGGCGAGCCGCACAGTGTCACTGTGGCCCTTCCAAACGGGACCAAGGCTGCAGAGCGGGGGGCAACGGCTGAGCTGCGAACCCCGATCCCAGGGCAGCTGCAGAGCAGGAAAAGACAATTTCCGGAAAGCATTTAAAAAGTACAGATTTCTGCAGGTCAACACCAGAACGCAAATAGCTCGGGTAAGAAATGGGCAGAGGACCTGAGGAGACATTTATTTTCCAAACAAAAAATGACATACGGATGGCGACAGGCCCGTGGAAAGATGCCCCCCACCAGTCGCTGTCGGGGGTGCGGGTCACAACAGTGAGACAGTCCCTTACCTGCCAGGACACTAGAGGCAGAGACGACAGTCAGGGTCGGGAGGCCAGGAAGGAGAAGGAACCCGCTGGCACTGGCACTGCCACCCGCGGCCGCAGGACGGGGTTCCCAAACTTCAAGGGAGACTTGCCATGTGATCTGGTTCTACTCCTGCGTGTTCACCTGAGGAAAAGAAAAACCCATATGTGAAGAGATGTGCACCCCTCTGCTCACCGCCGCGTTACTCACAGCAGCCACGGTAGGGAGGCACTCAAGTGCCCGTGAACAGGTGAGTGGAGAGAGAGGCTGTGGGGCATGCGCACATGCACGCACACGCATGCACACATGCAGATGCACACGTACGCATACACGTGTGCATGCATGCACGCGCATGCACATGTACGCATGCAGATGCATGCACACGCAGATGCACACAGGCAGGTGCACACACCCACAAACATGTATGCAGATGCAGATGCACACGTATGCACATGTGTGTGCGTGCACACACAGGCAGATGCACACATGTTACGCACATGTGCACACGCAGATGCACACAGGCAGATGCACATGCATGCACATGTACACATGCACACATATGCGTGCACGCATATGCAGATGCACACAGGCAGATACACATGTACACACATGCACACATACACACATGCGCACACACGCACACACACTGGAATATTACTTTTCCATAAGAAAGGGGGAGATCCTGCTCCTTACCACGCGGGTGAGCCAGAGGATCTAAAGGCAGGCAGACGCCGCGTTGTTTCAGTTGCACAGGGAATCCCAACAGGGACAAACGCAGGGGAAGCAGAAACAGGCCCAGAAGCCCAGAGAATAAACTGATGGGCCGGAGGGAGGGAGGCAGGCAGGCAACGAGCAGCTCGCGGGCAGGGGAGCGGCAGGTGCAGGCGTCCATCGCGGGGGGGATCCCTCGTGGGGATAAAAAGCACAAGGGAGGGGCATGTGGCCAGCGGTGTCGCCCTCGCCCTTGGACCTGTCAGGCTGCAGCCTCTCAGGAGCTGTCCCTCGAGTAAATCACTGCAGGTGTAGATGGGTGCTCGCTCGCCCTCCCTCCCTCTCCCTCCCTCCCTCTCTCCCACTCTCCCCCCTCCCCCCCCTCCTTCCCTCCCTCTCCCTCCCTCTGCAGAGCCCTGATGGTGAATGCACATGGAGGAGCGAGCGCGAGCGCCTCCCTGCCCCTCACGCGGTGGGCAGCGCGGGTGGTCCCACGGCCGGGGCAGCTTGTGCATGACCTCAACAGCAGAAGCCGGTGCACAGAGGGTTTGAGAGGCACCCAAGGGCCAGACACCCAAGGTACCTGTGCCCCCAGCGCCCCGCCGAAGGCTGTCACTCACCCGGGGTGGCCGGAGCCCCGGAGCCTTGGGGCATCTTCCCGGGACGTGGATGGTCCGTTTGGCCGCAAGTGGGTGATTGCGGGGCTAATCGAGTCGTAAACGGTTCGTTTCTAGGGCAGACTGTGTAGGCACACATGGAAGGGCATCTTCGAGGTTGAGGAGAAGGACCGGCCTGTCAGGTGGTCACGCCTCTGAGGCTGCCCAAAGCCTGCAGGACGCCACGGCTCAGAGCTCCCGACGGGACGGGGCGGCAGCAGGAGAGCAGAGGGGAGCGCACGGGTGACTAAGGTAAGACGCAGGACGGCGGTTGTCTGTGGGGGGGCGGCCAGACGAGGGAAGGCAGACAGGAGCTCCAGCAGCAGAGCAACATCTCGTTTGTGTCTCGGCTCATGTCACAAGCGTATGTGTGCACAAGCGCATGTGTGTATCTGTGCACGCACAGTCTCCGGCCAAATACTGTGCGTGCATACGGAGAGAGGAAAGAGTACAGTCATCCCTCGTCTGGGTTCCTCCTCCTGAGTCAAGCAACCACAGCCCAGAAGGACGGCCCCCCTCATGGCCCAAGGCCATGTCACAACGCTCCTGCCCACGGGGGCATCCCATCACCTGCAGCGTGGCAAGCAGAACAGTGAGCGCCGCACCACGGATGCCTTGAGGCAGAGCCGGGGCCACAGAGGCGGCGTTCCCGGCCCTCATCCCACTACGGGGCCTACCATCGCTCCATTTTAGTATTAGCTGTTGTTGCTGATCTCCTACTGGGCCTGACTCATAAATTAAGATTTATCTTAGGTGCCTGGGTACAGGAAAAACACAGCACCTCTAGGGCTTGGTACTCCCGCGGCGTCGAGCACCCCGGGGAGTCTCAGCTAACCCCCTGCAGAGGAGGCGACGCTGCTGCTCACGCTGTGGAAGTCACTCTGGGCTTCCCGGTAGGAAACCAGCCCGGTGCAGAGCAAGTCTAACACGGAAACCCAGGAAGACAAAAAATATAACAAATAGGTGCTTCTGCTTACAGTGCACTTGCACAGGGGCTGCCTGCATGCATTACTGTCATGTTTAATTTGTTAAAGGCAATATCCAGCCTCTGTATGAAAATATAAATTACGCAAATTTAGTCCTTTGCCAACACATCATGAATAAATGGTGAGCGATGGGTAGGAAGCCGGGAGATAAAAAGGCACATTTTAAAATGCAACTTATTCTAATGCAATACATCTTTTATAAGGATGCTCTTTAATAGGATATTTCAAATGATTACATTTGAGGTGTTCTTTTAACATCAGAAACATTGCACCATTTGGTGAGAAAAAGATCCAGCAGCCGGAGCATTCCTGCAATCCTGCTGATGGCGTTTTCATTGACCACAAACAGGAAGAAACCCTGTGCCAAAGAGCCGGTCTGCAGTCGGGGCGCTCGGGCCCTCCTCAGCACACACCATCCCTGGACGCGGCCTAGCTCCATTTCTTTTACCTGCGATTTTCCCTAATCAGTAAATAAAGGCAATAACAGTGTTTTGTTATATGAGGTTGTAAAAGGATCAGATGTGAACGTGTCTTTCCAAAATGTGATGGGAAGGGAAAAAAGCATGCACATTTTAATCATTATCGTTATGAAGTATGTTCTAAGGCTGAACAGTTAGTGTTTGGAAGATAGATGAGGGCTCTAGTAGAAAGTACCAGAGTGCATGTGCTATTCTGGTTTCTACAGTAAAACAGAATGAATAATTCATTCATATGAATGAATTACCCAGAGGAATGGATTGGCTCATGGGATTGCAGAGGCTGCACTCAGCAAGCCGGAGGCCCAACGGGGCCAACAGTGGAGTTCCAGTCCAAGTCGGGGGCAAAGGCAAGATGCCCCAGATCAGCCCCAGTCAGGCAGAGACTCAACCTTTTAGTCTATCCAGTCCCTCAACTAATCAGATGAGGCCCACCGCCCTGGAGCAAGCATTTGCTTTACTCAGTCTACAGATTCAAATGTTAACCTGTTCCAGAAACGTCCCTGTAGATACACCCCGAATCACATCTCTCCAACGTCTGGGCACCCCGTGCCCCAATCAAATGGACATTAACCATCACAGTGGGTAGTACCCTGAGGTGTAGAGACTCACAGACACGTGGCATTCCTGCAGAGGCAGTAACGCTGAGTCTACCTTGACCTGCAGGAGATGCCTGGCTGTCCTTCCTCCTCAGCCCTGTCCCTCTCCGCTCTTTTGCATGTGGATAATACTCAGCCTTCCTAACTACCAAGGTCCCGGGCCACGCTCTGCTACACGTCTGCCATAGAAACTCACACAAGTCACTGAGTCCCATTTTTCTCCTGTGACAGACATGTCTGTGCAAAAAAGGTCATTTTGAGAGCCAACGGGGGCTTATAAAATAAGAAATATTTTTAAAACTATAAAATTGAACAAAAGAAATAATAATGCAGCATACAATCGACATAACTAAAATCCTAGCATTGAAAAAACTGAGCACTCTGATCCCGATGAAAATCACAGCAAGTTATTTTATGGATGTCGACAAAGTGATTCTAAGGTTTATATGCAGGCAAAAGACCCAGAAGAGCCAGGACAATGTTGAGGAAGAAAAGCTATGTGGGAGGATTGCCATGGACTTCAAGACTTACTGTAAAGTTACAATGCTCAAGACAGCACAGCACTGGGGAAAGGACAGTGAAATAGTCCAGTGGCACAGAATAGACGGCCCAGAAATAGACTCCCCCAGCCAAGAACACAGTCAACTGGTCTTTGTAAAAGAGGCAAAGGCGACACAATGGAGCAAAGATGGAGCAAAGACAGTCTCTTCAGCAAATGGTGCAAGAAAAACTCACCCCCTTTCCAAAAAGTAATTCAAAATGAATCACAGACAGACCCACGTATAAAACACAAAACTCAAAAATTCCGAAGAGATAACATCACAGAAACCTAGAGAGCCTTGAGTAGAGCAGTCGTTCTTTAGCCACTACATCAAAGATACAATCCAAGAAAGAAAGAGTTGCTAAGCTGGGCTTTCTTAAAATTTAAAAACTCTAAAAAAATAAAAATAAAAATAAAAATAAAATAAAAATAAATAAAATAAAATAAAATAAAATAAAATATAAAATAAAATAAAATAAAATAAAATAAAATAAAATAAAATAAAAACTCAGCCCTGGGAAAGACAATATCAATAATATGAAAAGATCGTCCACAGACTAGGAGAAAATATTTGCAAAAGACACACATCATAAAGGAATGTTATCCATTATATGCAAAGAACTCTTACAACTGAACAAGAAGACAAACAGAAGGATTCAAAAAATGGGTGAAAGACCTTTACGGAAACCTCACCAAAGGAGGTGCACAGATAGCAGATACAGATGTGGAAAGGTGTCCAACGTCACTTGCCGTGTGGGAGATGCAAATTAAAACCCCAATGAGACACCACTACCACTGCACACCTGTTAGAATGGCTGAAGTCTAGGACACGGAGGACACCCAGTGCTGGTGAGAACATGGCGCCACCTTGAACTCTCACTCATTGCTGGTGGGAAGCACAATGGAGCAGCTGCTCTGGAAGGCGGTTTGGGGCTTGCTCACAAAACTGAAAATACTCTTATCATAGAATCCAGCGACCAAACTCCTTGGTATTGGTGCAAAAGAGTTGAAAACTTACGTCTACGAGAAAACCTGCACGTTTGTTTGTAACTGCCAAAGCTTCAAAGCAACTAAAATGTTCTTCAGTAGGTGGATGAGCAAATAAACTGGTACATCCCAACAGTGGGATATCATCAGGTGCTAAAAAGGAAAAGTGAGCTATCAAGCCGTGAAGAGATATGGAGGAAAATTAATTATCTTTTAAAAGAAAAAGCCAATCTGAAAAGACTATGTATTGTATGATTTTGAGTCTATGTCATCCTGGAAAATGCAAAATTATGGAGACAGTGAAAAGGTCAATGGTTGTCAGGGGTGAGGTGGGGAGAAGTGAATGTGCAGAGCACAGAGGATTTTTAAGGCAGTGTATGATATTGTAATGGTGCATACATGCCATTCCACGTTTGCCCAAACTCATAGAACGTCCAACACAAAGACTGAACTCTAGGGGGGATCCCTGGGTAGCGCAGCAGTTTAGTGCCTGCCTTTGGCCCAGGGCGCGATCCTGGAGACCCGGGATCGAGTCCCACGTCGGGCTCCCGGTGCATGGAGCCTGCTTCTCCCTATGCCTGTGTCTCTGCCTCTCTCTCTCTCTCTCTCTCTCTCTCTCTGTGACTATCATGAATAAATAAATAAAATCTTTAAAAAATAAATAAATAAAATAAATAAAAATAAAAAATAGAACTCTAGGACAAACTAGGGACTACGAGTCTGGGTGTTGCGTCAGTTTAGGTCAAGCAATCATCACAAACGTACCCCTCTCATGAGGGATGCTCAACGTGGAGGAGGCTGTGCGAGTGTGGAGTCAGGGAGTATACGGAAAAATCTCTGTATCTTCTCCTCAATTTTTTGTGACCCTAAAACTTCTCTAAAAATAAGATATTAGGGGTACCTGGATGGCTTAGTGAGTTAAGTGTCCATCTGTGGATTTGGACTCAGGTTATGATCTCAGCTTTGTGAGATCAAGCCCCGTGTTGAGCTTCATTCTGGGTGCGGGGTCTGCTTAAGATTCTCTCTCGCCCTCTCCCTCTGCCCTTCCCCACCCACCAAAAATAAAATAAAATATTTTTAAAAACAAAAATACAAAAGCTTCATAAAAATAACATGCATAAAGCTTAATACATATTTAAAACTCTGAAATTGACTGTCATCGTCATGATGAGCAAACACGATGCGTTTACCACAATGAGAAAAGTACAGCTCACACAACACGGCTAACAGATTTGTCATTCAGCTAATCAATCCATTCAATGGAGTAAATTACTATTTTGCCTCATGCCATTAATTTTCATGTTGTCCCTCTAAATTAATCCATAATCCCAACAATAAAAAGGAAGGTTTGCCTTACAATTTTGCTAGACCTAGAAGAATCTATTTCAGCCTCCTAAGGAAAAGTCCCAATCCCAGACAAATTATTTAAATATTTACAACAGTTATGGTGAGGACCACAGCAAACCAGTACATACCCTGGCCACTGTGCCACTCCCCTATCCTCTCCAGACATACCAAGAATGCTTGGGGATAACCTAGTTATCTACCATTTCTCTCTTCTTTCAAATTAGAAGCTTCTCTGATTAAAGATGACCTGTCAGACCTGTTGCTCTCTCCTTGCTTTCTCTAGGCACTTAGTCTACTTAGGGTCCCTAAGTCACCTTGAAGACAGCTCCAAAGTCTAAGTGTGAATCCTTTGCTCAAAGCCACTCAAGGTACCTGAGGAGACATGGATGGGAGGATGGAAGACCAAAGGGTGGAAGATGAAAGATAGAATGATGATGGGATGGCTGGATGGATAGATGGATGGATAGCAGGTTAGGGGGTTTAAAGGATGGATAGGTGGAAGGATGGAGGGTGGAATGATGATAAGAGGATGGATAGATGGATGGGTGGATGGATGTATGGATGGATGGGTGAATGAATAGCAGGATGAAAGGGTGGATAACAGAAGGATAAAGAATGAAAAAAAGAAATACGGGGTGTGGAATGATGATAAAATGGACAGATGAGTGGATGGATAGGTAGGAGGATGAGAAGATGGAAGACAGGAGGATAAAGGATAGAAGAAGGGAAGATGGAGGATGGAATGATGATAAGATGGATGGATGGGTGATGGATGGATGATGGATGGATGGACGGATGGACGGACGGACGGACGGATGGATGGATGGATGGATGGATAGCAGGTTAGGGGGATTAAAGGATGGGTAGGTGGAAGGATGGAGGGTGGAATGATAAGAGGATGGATGGATGGATGGATGGATATGGGGATGGATGGATATGGGGATGGATGGATGGAAGACAGAAGAATAAAGTATGGAAGAAAGGGAGGATAGAAGGTGGAATGATGAAAAGATGGAGGACGGATGGATGAATGATTGGTGGATGATATAGGGATGGCTGGGAGATGAAGCTACAGCTTAGGAAGTTGTAGTTTTGGGGAGCCATGGTGCAGGCACGGTGTTGACCACAGCAAGGGCCAGCTACATACTACATGATTGTGCTAAGTATATATTTATTACCTCAATAAATCTTCACAAGAATCCTATAAAAGAGTTACAATTGTTATCTTTAAACCTGAAAAAAGCACAGCCTTTTGGTTACTAAGTGGGAGATCTGGAACCTTTATCCTTATCTAGCCAAAAAGCCTGTGGCCTTGACCTCACCCCGGTGCAGTCACACAGGGTAGATGGAGGCCACTGGTTACAAGGCAGTGATGGTTTCTGTCTCAGGGCATACAGTTGGGCTCTTATCTCTGATCGGCCAACTATCACTGCCTCGAAAGGCAAGATTTTGTTTTCTCCCTGCACTGGGCCTGCAAAATCTTTCTTTAAACAATGTTCTCCCTTAATCTCTTGCTGAGGCTACTGCTCTAGGCTCTGAGGCCAAAGGCCCAGTGGTTTGTTAGTAGTTCTCCCTTCCGATGAGCCAGACTCTGGGCTTTACAAGCATTAGGTTCGTTCGACCTTTATCCATCCTGATTATGTTGGTGTGATTACCAGCCTTGTTTAGCAGGTGAACGACTGAATCTCACGTGAGACTCCTGTCCAAAGGATGCACAACTGCCAAGGGGCGTATCCAGGATTTAATCCCAGGTTTTGTCTTTCCTTAGAGCTTATGCCATTAACCCCTGTGCTTGGAAACAGAGCAAAGCACTAGCTGAGGTGTAGATACACGATAGAAGTGACCACCCCACACCCCTGTCAAGGACTTCTCAGTTTATCCTCAGCACTGTCATGTGGAGACAAAGCCATCCCATCTCTCACATATAGGAAACTGTCAAAATTACTAATACCAGCCATTAGACTCATCCAGTGCACTGTCTTCTTCCGCAGACCAGGCTCAGGGGGCCATCTTTGTTTCTGCTTGGAGAGCCATGTAGATGTCCCCACAAGAAAAGAAATGTAGCCTAGAGAGAATAGGACATAAATGTTCAAGAAAATCCCTAAATTAAAGACTCACATAGAAACATCAGGAAAAGAAAGGATCAGTTTCCTCCATGGGCTCTGATGTTCCACTGGACACTTTCTTGAAAATTTTGCCTCTGGGCACCTGAGTGTCTTGTTTGGTTAAGTGGCCAATTCTTGATTTTGGTTCAAGTCATGATCTCAGGATCCTGGGATTGAGGCCTGTATTGGGCTCCATGCTCAGCTGGGGGGTCTGCTTGTGGATTCTCTCTCTCTCTTTCTCTCTTTCTCTCTCTCTCTCCCCTTTCCTTTGCTCATGACCATGCTCATTCTCTCTCTCTCCCTCCTTCTCTCTAAAATAAATGAATGAATAAATCTTAAAGAAAAGAAAACATTGCCTCATAAATAGCCAAATATGACTTTGTCTTTCTCCCAAAAGCCAGTGGAACTCTCTGAGCTACAGTCTGGCTACGGACGATAGGACCTCTCCAATCTTTCAACCCCATTATATCCTGCTAATTTTGAGAAGATAATTCTCCAAACATACATATGTCTTGTGTGTATTCCTTACAGAGTGCATATTGACTAGAAGTCACAAAAATTTCCAAATCTTACATTTTCTTTTCTTACTATTCCTGTGGTTTTTCTGTCAAAGGGTTGTAATGACATTGGATGATAAAGCACCAGAGGTAAAGGATAAAGCAAATAGGCTTTTAATTTGCATTTCTGGAAGATCACGTACAACACACCAGAGTCCGTGCATCCCAAAGTCATCACTGATCGTCTGAATGTGCCAATAATTTATCACCTGCACAGCTCCACTGCAAAATCTATAAGAGAAATGGAAAATGTATTTTTCTGCTCTAGTAGCAAGAAAATCAATCTGTGGCTGCTTGACAGGTTCTGATCTTATGATTTAGGTGTCCTTAATCAGAGAAGTCTCATGAAGGGAGAGCAGAGTGCATTGGAGTAATAAAGAAGAAACCAGAGATACAGAAAAGTTGCTCCAAGTGAAGGTCTACCCACCACCGTCTCTCACAGCCACAACAGAGAAGAGTAGCTGCTTCACACCCAGAGGACACTGGGGGCCAGTCCTCACTCGGGCACTCGCTTACTCAGTGGGTGACAGTGAAGGCATTAACCACACAGAGCTTCCGCGTTCCCATCGATAAACTCTTGATATTGATTCTGACCTCGACAGGCTTTCTGATGGTGACACAAAAACCTCATAAATGATTCAGCAATACGACACGTGTGCATTTGTGAACGCAGCACAGTTAGTGCACAGCAACTATTAACTTCCTTCCACACACCAAGGCTTTTAAAGAAATGATCCTTTTCAGGGGTCCCTGGAATCAGTTGAGTGACCACCTTCAGCTCAGTTGAGTGTCTGCCTTCAGCTCAGGTCATGATCTCAGGGTCCTGGGATCGAGCCCCATGTCGGGAGAGGGCCTGCTTCTCACGCCAAGCAGGGAGCCTGCTTCTCCCTCTCCCTCTGCTGTTCCCTTGATTGTTCTCTCTCTCTCTCTCTGTCAAATAAATCAATAAAATCTTTAAAAAAAAAAAAACATAGAAATGATCCTTCCAAAGGCAAACTCCTTCCTTTTGCTTAACAACTCATTTATACTATCCTGAGAACCCTGGTGTCGGGCACCTGCTCTGGGGATATTTGTCCCATTTGTCCTCTGTCCACAAGCCCCTTCCCCCAACTCACCCCTAAGTGACACCGAGTACTCAAACCAGACACATGGGAGGCAGTGAGAATTGTTGCTATGACCTTTGTCATGGCCCATAGAAGCACTTTATGGTAAGCATAGAAACCGAGTTGTGGGGTCGCGGCTGCAACAGGGACTCCACATCAGACACCCTGGTCGCTCCCCCGCCACATCTTCGCCCATTCACCTCGTGTCTGACCTTTCTCATGCAGCCTGAGCTTGGCAGCGTGGTACATAATTCATCGAGTTATTTATAAAAATAAGAAGGAGATAACACAGTGGAACATGCTTTTCCAACTGTGCTGTGGTTCGCGAATAGAAACAAATGAGCTTTCTGGATCAAATTCAACACAGAAATCATAAGGCTCACTCTTGAACAAAGGAGAACAAGGGAGGTCTCTCACTACCTTTTTCTCCTGCAAGATGTGGGAAAAGCACTTATGTAAAGAAAGCGTTTGCATAATCTGTCCACACTGAGAGATTTACGACTATGACTTTTGGAATCACAATATTCTTCCGGTCTTTGCAAAGAGGAATGAAGAGTAAATGAACGTGGAGAGGCATTTGTTCTTTTTTAAAGAGAAGCTTCCTTCAGCAGGGGAAGATGTTCTCTCCAACCTGCGTGTTCCCTCTGATGAGAAGGTACCAACCACCTATCGGAATCAACCGAGAAAATGCAAACCCGGTTCTCTCTGTCTTCAGGAACCGAGCAGAAAGCTGAAATGCATCAAAGAAGAAGTTACATGGTTCGAGGAGCGAGGTCTATGGCAGATGCTAGAGGCACAGGCCCACCCAGCGGACCCCTTTGGATATGGGTCCAAGGGTGGACCAAAGCTGCCCGTCTCTTTGCAAGAAAAGTTCCTTTGATTAATATAGCTTCATTGCTGGTTCAAGCTTAAACACACAAATAATACGTTTAAATGTCAGTGTAAGCTTTAAAAAATAAAACATGAGTGCAAAACCAATGCATCTGAGGGCTATATTTATTCTTTGTCCAACCCATAATGAAGACGGAGCACTCGGGGCCTCCCGACTTGGAGCTCCACCGCTACATTAACAAGAGGATGGTGATAGGTGCACTGAAGAATAGTCGGCTAGCGCAACTGCCTATGTGCCGGAAAGTGTAGCTACACTTAAGCTAATCACTTAGTTAATAGCTATTTCACAGTACGATCGATTCTTTCCAATGGACCATTTTGCTCCGATTTTCTTAAGTATGAGTTATTCAGCTTCTTCAGGGTGAAGAAAGGGAGCCTTGCCACCATCCCTTGGAATTGGGAACGCTGTGCCCTGTCTGAACGGCCAAGGAGGCAGTGCGAAGTGATGCCTACGTTGTATGAATCATAACTTCCATCCACAGGGTTTAAAGGGTGCCCGTTGGAAAGTTTGTTCTAAATCAGCCCTGGCTTCTCCTGCTGCTATGAGGAGCAGAGCTGATATTACCCCAAATCTTCCCTTTACACTCAGAGACATCTGAGGGGTATTCCCTACAATGTGTAGGTATCATAAGTACAGTAGTTTGGATGTAAAGTCTTCCATAGGGTAAAAACCGGCCATGATAAATGTGGTAGGTGGCTACTGAGTACCTGCAACGTGCACAATCCAAACCGAGCTGCTCTGTAGTGTCAAATGTACGCCATATTTCAAAGTCTCAGTGTTTAAAATGAATGGAAAAATAGTGTATTGATACTTTTAATATTGGTTACCCCGTAAAATGATAATATTTTTGGGATATTGAATTAAATAAAATATATTATTAAAATTAAATTTATCCGGGGTGGCCGGGGGGCTCAGTTGGTTAAGCATCTGCCTTCGACTCAGGTCGTAATCCTGGGGTCCTGGTATCGAACTCTGAGTCAGGCTCCCTGCTCATTGGGGGGTCTGCTTCTCCCTCTCCCTTTGCCCCTGCTTGTGCTCTCTCTCTCTCTCTCTCTCTCGCTCACTCTCTCTCTTTCAAATAAATAAATAAAATCTTTAAAAAATTTTAAATTTACCTATTCCTTTTTTTAACAAGGCTACTAGAAAATTTAATGCTGCTATGTGGTCTCTTTATATTGATATTGGACATCTCTGGTTAGACCAAAGACAAGAAACACAGGGACACTGTGGTGTTGAGAGTGACGGCAGCAAGCCACAGCGGTAATTGTTAACTATCCCTAAAGTTGAGTGCACACTGAGGAAACCATCAAGAAGAAATGGGACAGCAGGTCAAGTGGAGAAGCTTGGTTCTGAGCAGGTACATGGCGACCAATGGTTCATGTAACAACCTAAATTGGCGTGTTTGCAGCACGGTGTTAATAGATCAACAAATCTCAGGAAAAGCCACACAATCAACCCACTCAATTAAATTTTACTGAATCTGCTAGGACATAGCTGCCTGTCGTTAACAACAACAACATCTTCATTTAACCAGGCTTCGGCTATAAAGACACTCATTCTGTCTCTTGCAGTAAGAAGCCCGAGGGTGGTGTCTACCTCCCATCCTAGTCCTCAGGGTTCCTTGGCTCTGTTTCGTCCAGGCTGGGAGCACACGGGCTGCCACATCTGACCATAAAACAAAGCCTCCAGCTCCTACCCCATGGCCAAGCTCGGTTCCACACCCATGCGTAAACCAGACACTTCCAGAGGACCCCAGGGGAGTTATCCTGCCCACTCACCCTAGTGGCTTTGTGTGTAATCGATTTCATGGAGTCAAATACCATTCTCAGCATTGAGAAACTGAGAAAGTGGACCGTGTGGCTGTGGGATGTGATCACTGCATCCACCATGACCAGGGGTACCATGGAGGGGCAAGACACAGGGCAGGCACGGAACACTGACAACCGACAAGCACAGATGTTATGGAAGCTTCTGGACTTTGTCCAAGACCATGAATCTACAGCTTGTCAATGAAATGAAATGCAGAGCTCCCACCCAACATACCCCAGGGCGGCTCACTCTGGGTAGATAGTGTTTGTGTGTGTGTGCTCACATGCTTGTCTGTGATTGTAAATGCTTAGAGAAAAAAATTTTGCTGATAATGTGCATTTGGAAAACTGGTGGTTTGTTGCAATCCACCTTCCCTACGGGTCCTATATTAAAATATATCATTTGCTTTTATTTTGAAAAAAAAAAACAAACATCCAAAAACAATTTGGATGTTGAAGTTTTTGCCTTGATATCGTACATTAGAATCACAATCATACATACATATGATATTTAATATTTAAAACTAGATTCGTGTACGTACTTGTGTTTGAAACTAACTTTACTTTTTCTCATATCTGGTCACTTCTGTTATTATAACTCTGCTTAATCTGCAGCTGTGAAGATTTGACATCCAGAACTGTTTATTCTCATGTGATTTATGTAGGTGATGAAGATGTAGACTATGTGTTCTATTTTTTTATAAAAGACAGTTAATCTTTTGCACACAGAAATTTCTGAATTTTCAGATTAAAAGGTGATAAAACATTCCAGCTAGGATTTTTTAAAAATAATGGAAATATTAAAAAAAACAAAATGATGTTAAACAATTTTTAATGATAAGCTTTCTATATAAAGTCAACTGCAAAACGTTTTAGTTTATCAAGGGCCATGCTTAATTAACCTGTGTTGCCCAGACTGTCAGACACAGAATCTTATCATATTTGTTGAAAGGCTAGAATTAACCAGTTGTGCACATTCTTGCCCTTCTGTGAGGGGGATTCACATCAGGCATTCCCAGAGGACACCTCAGAGTTTTCTAATCAGATTTGATCCTATCTCAATACATATGCACAGTTTTTAACTAGGATCCAATAAAGACTCCAATCAACATTAAATATAGTTAGAAAAAGTTGAATGGATTAGCACATAGATGATAAAAATATATAACTTGATACCATCACGATGAATGCAAAATAACCAGCTACAGTATCTGAGATCTCACTCATAATAACAACTAAAACCTAAAATCCCTCAGAATAAACTATGAGAAAGGTGCATGCACTGCAAGAGAACACTATGAAATTTTACAGGTGGACATAAATGATTTGAGTCACTGGAGAGAAAGAAATCATTTTTTTGAATGAAGGCAATAAGCATCAATGTTCCCAGGCCAATTTATAGATTTTAATGAAATATCAGATAAGAATCTGATTTTAAAATTCACCTTGAAGGGGATCCCTGGGTGGCTTAGCAGTTTGGCACCTGCCTTTGGCCCAGGGCGTGATCCTGGAGTCCCAGGATCGAGTCCCACATTGGGCTCCTGGCATGGAGCCTGCTTCTCCCTCTGCCTGTATCTCTGCCTCTCTCTCTCTCTCTCTCTCTCTCTCTCTCTGTCTATCATGAATAAATAAAAAACTTTAAAAAAATAAATCTCAACTTCTTTAAAAAAATAAAAATAAAAAATAAATAAAATAAAATTCACCTTGAAGAATAAACAGTGATACCATCAAAGATGGTCACATTAAGGACACCCGAAGTGACTAATCCAACTACATACTTAGCTGTATGTGCACAGAGTAAACCATGCTAGGTTATCGTTAAAGTAGAAATGAAATGTCAACTATTTTGCACATTTGCATATTTAGCTGGGAACTCAATTAACATGTGCAACTGAGACACGTGGGCAAATGAACCCAGCGGTGAAATTGTGAGGAATCAATAAATGTTAGGCTGAGATTAATTATAGCTTGTGGCTTAGACTCCGAGGGAAGCCGTCTCGCCTTTCGTGTATGATCCGATTAGCTTTGGCTTCATGCGGCTCTCCTATCATCAGCTGTGATTCGAGTGACGTCTCAAATAGATTTAAGTCTTTCCATTATGACAATATTTAGAATATGTAGTCCATACATTTAACTCCCGTCTCTATTATATGCTGAAGCCCTTACAATTTTACCGCATCCAGCCTGTCTTATGCTCTTTCCCATGGTGGCAGTTGCTGGGTGTCCCCTCCTTTTGCATCTAGTGGGTCCTGCTAAAGATGTGTCTGTGTTACATGTTACATGAATTCTGTGCACTTGGCCAATTCTGGTCCCCAGCGTCTCCCCAGCTCATGCCTGGTGCATGCCCGCCTCACCTCCTCAGGTCAGAGCATCTCCCTGCTGCTCTGCTGATGACAGTGGTAATGACCAAGTCCACACCCAAATTCTAAGAATGTCGACTTGTTCGTTTTTTAGCCATTTATTAAGGAAAAAGCTATTCAATATAAAACGTAGATTATTCCATTATTACCTTTAGTGTCTGCACTGATTTGAAATGCTGAGAAGTACACGTTTTAGAAAGTCTAAGTTAGTTTAAAAATTGGATAGATAATTGCCTAAGAAGACATCATATAACTAATGACCAAGAATTTCTCTCCTCTGAACAAAATGTAATGTATTAATTAACAGATGTGATGTGGGTGTGGTCCCGGGGTGCTGGGTATGTTTGTGTGATCACCGACTCTATTGATCTGTATGCTTCATGCATCGGCTGATTTTCAGAAAATCATATCTCAGCCTGCTCAACTGACAGATGGAGAGAAAGAAATAATAATTTAAGGTCTGCTAATTGCTTAATATCTAGAGACTTGAACAAAGGAATCGAGTTCAAAAAATGACAACTGATACTTTATACATCAAGTACTAAATATGCTTCAAAATACTCATGCAGAAAGCTTGTAAAGTCAACCCAAAAGCCTATGACACAGATTTCCTAAACATAAAATAAAATGCAAACACAGAATGCAAAATATTACATCGCTTAAATATTAAAGAGTTCTATTCAATAAAAATCAAACGTCAATTATTCAAAAAAAACTGAACATATTTAAATTTTTTAATATTTTATTTCTTTATTCATGAGAGACACACAGAGAGAGAGGCAGAGACACAGGCAGAGGGAGAAGCAGGCTCCCTGGGGAGAACCCGATGTGGGACTCGATCCCGGGACCCCAGGGTCACACCTTGAGCCGGAGGCAGATGCTCACCTGCTGAGCCACCCAGGCGTCCCTGAACATATTTAATTAAATATAAGTTACTTTCAACTTCGTATAAAGTGATCAGAAAAATTAATAAAACATTAATTCCCAAAAAATAGGCAAAATTGATAAAAAATTGATAAAAGGCCAGAGTAAGACACAAAAAATTCTTGCAATTTTTACTTCCTAAATAACATACTAAAGCCTCTAATGCTCTCGACCTTCCTTATTACTGCTTAAGGCTGAGACATTTTCTCCTCTGAGCTCCAAGGCAGGAGGTCTGTCCGTTATAATCATGGCTGTGTCACAAATGTCCGGCCACAAGTTCCTAAAAATTCTAAGTGTTGTCGCTGAATCCAGTTTCTTACTCGTGTGATCCATTTTCACAATGTTGACCAAAACGTCTTTCTTAAGAACCACCTGAGAGCTTGTTAGAGGCGTGTCATCTCCAACCCACACTGGACCATGGAATCAGCTTCAGACCCCCAAGGGCTCTGTGTGCTCATTAAAGTCTGTGGCACTGCTCCGTGTGACCAAGATGGGACTCAAGGATGGGAGAAGCGCCTTCTTGCGTAAACAGTGAATAAGGAACTGCAGAGGTAGTTTTAAAATTCACATTCAATTTACATGAGCAGGAGGGGATAAAGGGGTCATCAGAATATAAGAAAAATTTGTTCATCAAAATATAAAAATTTAATAGAAGTACAGGCTTCCAGTTATGAAACAAATAAGTCGCGGAGATTAAAAAAAATACAGCACGGGGGATACAGTCAGTGATACAGTGAGTGTCGTTGGCGACAGATGGTGACTATGGTGGTGAGCCCCGGGTGATGTACAGAATTGTCCGACCCCCATGGGTACACCTGGAACTGACATAATATTGTGTGTCAACTACAATAATAAACGGCTTTTAAAATAACAGTAATCACCGTATTCAAAAATTTATTAGTAAATAGAAGGTCTGGATGGCCCAATCAGCTAAGTGTCAGACTCTTAATTTTGGCTCAGGTCATGATCTCAGGGTCCTGAGTTCAAGCCCTGCATTGGGCTCCGTGCTTTACTTTAAAAAAAGAAAAAAAGGAAAGAAAAAGAAAAGATCGTAAAAATGTAGTAATAAAAATCTAAGAAAATAAAGCAATATCTCTAGAGAGAAAAAGGTAGGAAGAAGAAAAGTGATAAAATTAAATGTTCTCCTTACTTTGGGAAGCGTTGTGCTACCCGAGACATCTTTATTCTCACCGGTTAAAGACATAAAGCGTCAAGTGGGTTGTGAAACCATCAGAGGGTAAATGCTGGGATTTTCAAACCAGTGGGAAGACCTGTGAACACGTGAGCCGGGAGGCAAGAAAGAGGAAAGGCAAGCAGCGAGGACGTACACTAAATACGGTAGGAGGGAGCGTGCCTCACGCCTGCTTCATGCTGTTTATGAAGGCGCATCTTACGAAGAGAGTGACGCGAGATGGTTACGGATTAAAAGGTGGCCAAATGCATTACAATGAAAAGCAAAAGTAAGAACAAGAAAAGGTCATTATCAGAGAAGGTACAACTGAAGACACAGAGTGTTGACGAGCAGAAGGGCGGTGCACTCTTGGTTTGTTGACAGTTGGTATGACGACTCTACAAGCTGGCTCCTCCATTATTTTATTTTATTTTATTTTAGGATTTTATTTATGCTTGGCAGCCTGGGTGGCTCAGCGGTTTGGCATCGCCTCCGGCCCAGGGCGTGATCCCGGGGACCTGGGATCGAGTCCCACGTTGGCCTCCCTGCATGGAGCCTGCTTCTCCCTCTGCCTGTGTCTCTGCTTCTCTCTCTGTGTCTCTCAAGAATAAATAAAAACAAATAAAACCTTTAAAAAAATAAAAATAAATTTTTAAAAAATAAGATTTCATTTATGAGGGAGAGATGGGGGCGGGGGGGGCAAGAAGAGGAACAGAGGGAGAGGGACAAGCACTCTGCACTGAACATGGAGCTGGGCTCCAGGCTCCATCTCACGGCCCTGAGTTCGCGACCTGAGCTGAGACCAAGAGCTGGACATGCCAGCCCGGTCCCCCGGGCGCCCCGACCCCTCCCCGGCCGTGCAGCTGACTGTGGCCCCTGTCTCCCCCGGGCCTGCACCCCGACAGCCCACCCCAGCCCCAGGATGGCGGCTCAGGACCCACCTTCGGACCCGGCCTGCTCCCGGGGCCTGGCTCATGGCCAGCTCAAGCCCCCCTCCTCCCCTCCCCAAGTCCACAGGGGCCTCCCATGGGGCAGCCGCCGGGCCGTGCCCCGACGACCTCCGTGCCGTGCGCCTTCGCCGGCTCCACGTTGACTGCTGGCCACTCCGCCTCGGGCTGAGTTCGCGCCACCCGTCCACCCGCTGGTCGAGGGCAGCTCCGGAAACACTCCCCTCCACGGCTGGAATCACCTGTTTCCCGACCCTACTGGATCACGGATGACTCTGACTTCCCCTGGCTCAGGCTCTCCTCTGACCCCCAGAATCGGGCCGATGTCGCAGTCAGCGTCCCACCTGGCTACGGAGCAGGTGCCTCGGGTTTCCAGTGTCCAGAACGGAGATCCTCAGCTCAGCTCATGGCCACTCCATCTACCTGGGAGTCCAAGCCAAAAGCTTTGAGGCCATAATCTTCCTCCCTATTTATTTATACCGAGAAATAGCCAGTATCAAAAAAAAAAAAAAAAACCTCTGGAGTCATTACTTTTCAGTACCTTCACCCCTGGGACCCTGTTCCATGCCAGGACCACCTGGAATAATGCACTAGCCTCGGGGTCAGGTCCCTAATGCTTTCCTTTAAAAATAATTTCCAAATTATTTGTTTTTATTGCAGTGCATTTGATATATAGCATCGCACTGTTTCAGGTGCATAACATTGCAAGTTCACGGGCACGTGTATGGTGAGGGGGTCACCACACGAAGTCCAGTTAACGTCCATCACCACACGTGGTTGTGTTTGGTCTCGTGATGAGAATTTTAAGATCTACTCTCAGCAACTTATTTTTATTTATTTATTTATTTATTTATTTATTTATTTATTTATTTTTAGGCAACTTATTTTTAAAAAGTTCCCATTTACCAAATTCCCCTAGGCTTGGTGACCTTGCCTCCCCACTTCTCCACCCTCCTCTCTGCTCCAGTCCCGATGCTCCGTGGTGGGATTTGCCAGGCAAGCTCCCAGCCTGGGCTCTCAAATTTGCCTTTCACCCAAATCCGCTCATGGCCCGCCCTCCAAATTCATAATAAAATATATCTGCCCAGTGAGACCATCCTGGCCACCCCATTCAACGCTGAGACCCTGCTCCCGGGACCCTCTGCTCTGTGTCGGATCTGATTGCTTCATCTTACGCATCATCCTCAAACCATTACGCTGTTAATCTCCTCTAGGTTGTTAATCACCTTTGTCACCATGTGAGGATGTAAGCCCCTTGCAGGCAGAGACTTCAGCATACTCAGATAAAAATAGTATCTGCGGCCGCCAGCACATTCCCACGACGGCAGAACACGTCCAGGTGTACACTGATCCCATTTTCCACTTCCTGGACTCTGGAAATCGGCACTTCCTGTCTTCCTGGCACGTGGCTGGATCACATCCCTGGGTTCTGATCCGTGCAACGTGGGCCCAAGCGATAGGTGTGGCTTCCAGACAACTGGTCGCAGCACCTGGCAGACAATAGCCCGTGTTGTCTTCTCCTCTAGGAGACGACGATGCTCGTGTCATGTGACCAGGACGGCGGCGGGGGGTGCCCAGATCCCCGGGACACAACACGGGGAAGCCGGCCCAGGCGAGGCCCATGACCACATCAGACAGGACGCGAGGGACAAAAACGTTTATGATGTGACGCCACCGCCGATTCGTACATGTGACTTATAAGTAAAGCTCGGTTGGGTTGGGTTGGGTTGGGCCTGGCTGGTGCGCTCCCTCTGGGTAATTACAACCTAAAGAATATGAGTAGGTGGAAAGAACATGATCACAGATGAATTATCTCAAAAGTAAAATGTGATAAGCAGCAAAGAAAGTAACAAACACGCAGAAAAATCCAAGTGAATATTAAGGTATAAAACAGGAAAAAAATGCTAGGGAATGAAGTACTGAAACCTTCATAAGATATAATCGAGGGAATAACCTACAATGTGAGATGCTCTAATTATCCAGGAAGAGCATAAATGTATTATCTGAAGCTATTACAAAATACGAATATTTAATTTCTAAGGTAACCACCAAAAGAATAATAATAAAATATGCAATGTCCATTTCCAGAGAGGAAATGAAATGATTAAAAATAAGTAATCTACAAGACGTCAAAACATAGCTAAAGAAGAAAAAGCAAAAAGATCAATCAATAAGTATAAATCAATATGTATCAACATGTAACCAGTCAAAAACTATATCAATAGTTTGAATAAATATAATTGGTCTAGATGTTCCAGTTAAAAGATGAAGACTCTCAGGCTAGAGTTATAATAAAATACAACTATATGTGGTTTTCAAGAGATCCATCTAAAACGTGAGGCTATTAAATAAAACAAAATGAAACAAAAGAAGTTGAAAATACTCTCAATTATTCGTCTTCACCGGTGAAAGAAAGAAATGAGCCAGTCCATTTGTTATCAATCTCAAATAATACATCAGAATAACGGTGAAAATAAACTGAGAGAGGAAAATATGGCGAGCTGCCCAACCATGTAAATTTTAGTGCCAAAAAATCATGACCAGTATAAAAATCACCACATTCTGCTGATAACATGCAATTTGCTAGAAAAATATAATGATTGCTTTTAAAACACCTTTCTAAGGATGTGATATAACAAGCAGACAGAAATGGAAAATTTTAAAGACTCAAACACACTTGACCAAGCGTCATAAAAAAATAAAGTCAGTCATCGCAAAATACACATCTCTTTTCCAACCCACGTAAAATACATGATGTGGACAGATTATATATTTTCCAATTAAATTTTACAGAACGACATCCTATGGAATATGGAATACATCTCCTGACAATGCAAGTGGAAATCCATGAGAAAAAGGACTTGAAAGTCTTATATCCACTTAGAAGATGAAAACCACACTTCTAGGTGACCCACGGTCAAAGAAGACCTCATGATGGAAGCTGTGAATTGTGGTGACTTAAAAGGTCATGAAAAGAATACATCTAAAGACTGGTTTACAGCTAAAACCCCAATCAGAAAAATAAAATAAATAAATAAAAATAAATAATAAAACCCGAATCAGAAGGTAGCTAATGGTCATATGTGACTTTATTAGAAAAAAATAAAGGGGAAAAATATATAAAATTTTGAGCTAAGCATTCCTCATGAAAAAGGGGGAAAACAGGGGGATCCCCGGGAGGCTCAGCAGTCAGTTTAGGGCCTGCTTTCAGCTCAGGGCGTGACCCCGGGTCCTGGGATCGAGTCCCGCATCCGGCTCCCCATAGGGAGCCTGCTTCTCCCTCTGCCTGTGTCTCTGCCTCTCTCTGTGTCTCTCATGAATCAATAAATAAAATCTTAAAAAAAAAAAAAAAAGAAAAGAAAAGAAAATGGAGGAAAACAAGCACATTTGAAAAACAACAAGATACAGCCAACTGAAGAAGGAAGTTATGACTCTAGGTAAGAGTAGACATTAAGGAATTAGGAAACAAGCACAAACATGATACATAAAACCAAAATTTGGTTCTTTGAAAAGAATAGTAACACGTTTTTAGCAAGTTGAGCAGGAAAACAGAACTGAAGGCAGAAATAATCAATATAAAGAATGGAAAACAGAACCTCACTGTGGGTCCTGCAGACATCAAACAGATAACCAAAAGCATGTTATGAATAATCTTGTACTGATCTTCCCAAATTTCACCTGGAATGGGAAAAAAATGAAAACTAATTGATTCAAAAGGAAATGAGTAAACCTGAAGAAGCTCCTATCAAAGAAACTGAACCAGTAATCAAACATCTCCCCTCAGGGACCCCAGGGGCCCAGCGCTTGGGCGCCTGCCTCCGGCTCAGGGCGCCACCCTGGATCCAGAATCGAGTCCCTCGGCCTGCGTCTCTGCCTCTTTCTCGGTCTGTGTCTCAGGAATAAATAAATCTTAAAAAAAAAAAAAAAAGAAAAGAAAAGAAAAAAAAACATCTCCCCACAGAGAAGGCACGGGGCCACATGGCATCATGGGAGAACAGCACCAGATACTCAGGACGAAACCAGCCCAACCTATTCCAACGCTTAGGGAGGAAAAGGAATCCAGAAGGTATTGTCCACGGAGAGTAGGGCCTTGGTGTCTGGGGCGCTCGGGCCTCACGGTTAGGGGCGCTCGAGGCCCGGCGGCGACAGGGCAGCCCCGACGGCCTCCCGGGCCTGCCTCCCGAGCCAAGGCCATGGGCTTCCCGGAGGCAGCTTCGCCCCGAGGTGGGCACTGAGGCCCGGAGCCCCCCGCCCCGCACATGGAGGCCGTACACGGGAGACCCGGCCCGCGACACACTGCTTGGGGACACGCGGCTGTGTAATTGGGAGCCTGGGCAAGTGGGCGCAGGCCGTGTAAACAGGCAAACCCAGGGGTTTCTTAAGCAGAGCTGGGGAGGATGCTGCGGGGTGTGAGCTGCATGGACCCGGCTCCCGGGCTCAGACGTGCTCTTCTTCGCGGGCAGCACAGCCTGGGACTTCAGGGATCGGCTTACACGCAGATTTTTTAAATAAATACGGAAAAAAAAATTAAAAAAATAAAATAAAATAAAATAAAATAAAATAAAATAAAATAAAATAAAATAAAATAAAATAAATACAGTACAGAACTGTAAGTGTATCTTCTCTCTCTTATGTTTTCTTTTCTTTTTTTTTTTAAAGATTGTATTTATTCACTTGACAGAGAGAGTGAGCAGGAGGGGGAGGGCAGGCAGGGCAGAGGGAGAAGCAGACTCCCCGCCCCAGCGGAGCCGCCCGCAGGACTCAATCCCAGGACCCCGGCATCGTGACCTGAGTGGAAAGCAGACGCTCAGCTCCAGAGCGGGGGGGGGGGGTTTGTCCAAGAGGGGCAGCCACGGCCACCAGGCCCATGCAGGCCCGTCCCCGCAGCTTCCCCTTCACTGTGACCACCCGGGGTGCCGCCCCCCCGGGCTGTGGTTCGCCCCCCAACGGCCAGGCTCACTGCACGGTGGCTCTTAATTGAGGCTTCGGGTCGTCCCAGAGCCCAGGTCATGCACTTGGCGCCAGCTGGTCCTGTAGCGACCTGGACGGGCAAACCCCAGTGTGGCGGGGCCGGGGGCACCTGCCCGCAGTGCGTGGTCCCAAGAGGCAGGAGGAGGCCCACGGGGGCTCTCACTGCTGTGACCGCCGAGGGGCCGGGTCATGGCCATATCCCCGTGCCCATGACCCTGTCCGTCCCTAGGACATGCTCACTTGCCCTGGCGGCCGCTCTGCTGTCGGGGCCGTTGCAGCTGCACCTCAAGGGGTCAGCACCACAGCCCACTGCCCATGTCACATCCCGAGCGCGGAACAGCGTGGGTGTCAGGTGTTCCCGTCCCCAGTCCCCAGGCCCTGCCCAGTAAGCCCGGCTGGCAGAGGCACCGCCAGCAGGTCTCAGGCACCCACAGCCCCGCAACCCGCAGAAAGCATACCAACCCTCGTGCGGCTGGACGGACGGGCCCCGAGGCTCCCGTCCAGGGACGGACCTTCCAGGGCGCCGGGGGCTCAGTGGGTGAAGCATCGGCCTTCTGCTCAGGTTGTGATCCCGGGGTCCTGGGGTCCAGCCCGGGCTGGGGTCCCCTCTGGGCGGACCCACTGCCCCTCGCCCTGCTCATGCTCTCTCTCTCTCGCTCAAATAAAGAAAATCTTTTTTTGAAATCTTTTTTCTTTTTTAAGATTTTATTTATTCATGAGACACAGAGAGAGAGGCCGAGACACAGGCAGAAGGAGAAGCAGGCTCCATGCAGGGAGCCCGATGCAGGACTCGATCCCAGGACCCCGGGGTCATGCTCTGGTCCAAAGGCACACGCTCAACCGCTGAGCCCCCCAGGGGCCCCTCAAATAAAGGAGTAAAGAAAAATCTTTAAAAAAAAAAGCACCAACAACAATAAAGAGAGACCACGGTGTTTGTACCCAGGCGAGGCCCTCGGGGGCAGGACGCCAGGGCTTGGCTCACGCTCGCCTTCTCCTGCAGGTTCTCAGGCAGCCTCGTCGGGGGCCGGCGTCCTCTGTCCTCCGTCAGTTCTTCAATGCAAGTGCTGAGCTGAGGGAAGGACAAAAGAAAAACAAAAATACAGTTAATCCAGCTCCTGAGCATTTTGCTCTGTTACCAGCCTGCTTGCGGGAGAAACCAGTGTGGCCGCAGATGTGCTCCCATCCACAGCGCCTGCACCCCGCGGCTCCCAGGCCTCCTCTGACCTTCCCCGTGTTGGGGACCTGGGTCCTTGTCGCTGGCTCTTTTTAGAGCAAGAGAGTATGTATGGGGCCCGCAGGACCTGCACGGTCTTTGGCACATAGAAGATGCTCAATTAACATGATGTGAAAGAGAGAGGAGGCGGTTAGAGCCGCGCTTCTCCCGAGGCCCCGCGGGCTCTGGCCGCGACGGGCTGACGGGTGAGCCAGGCAGGGTGGCGCTGGGGGGTGGGGGTGGGGCAGAACCAGCAAAGACTGCTGTCCCCGGGGGCGGGAGTGTGACGCGGCCTTGGCGGGCCTCAAACGCCAGTTCCCCCCGGGGGTATCTGCTGAGTTCCGGGAGGCCCTGGAGGCGGGGGTCTGGGCAGAAGGGACCCCGTAAGACATTTACTATTTTTCTCTAAGGAAATTCCAATAAAAACACACAGAAATATATATGTATTTGTTTATCAGAGTTTTTCTGGCATCCAAACCTCAGATAGTACGTAAATGCCCAATAATGGTTACATTACGATGTATCCAAAAAACTGCTGCTATTACAAAAAAATATGGAATATGTAAAGCATTTTAAATGAAAAGAAATGTTAAAGAGCATTCAGTGAAACTAATAACTCCATTTTTGGAAAATAAACCCAATCTTCATTTAGAATCAAAGGTAAGCTCAGCTTTTAGTCCTGGAAAACAGAAAATGAAAAGCCTAAAGATGTTTACATTCAAGATTTTCAAAAGAGAAATGCATAAATCAGAGAAGAGAAGAATTAACAGAATAAATCTAAGTGCTGGTATGTTTAAAGGTATATTAACAAGTGAGTTTTTAAATACAGACTATAATCAAAGAGAAGGAGAGAGAAGCCAACGTTGGAAACATGGCCCAGTAGGAGATTTGAAAAAGGAAATCAGACATCACCCTGATGAGGGCATCACCCTGATGAGGGCATCACCCTGATGAGGACATCGCCCAGTATGAGGACATCACCCAGTACGAGGACATCACCCCGATGAGGACATCACCCCGAGGAGGGCATCACCCAGTACGAGGACATCACCCCAACGAGGACATCACCCCGATGAGGACATCACTCCAATGAGGACATCACCCTGATGAGGGCATCACCCAGTATGAGGACATCACCCCGATGAGGACATCGCCCAGTACAAGGACATTGCCCAGTACGAGGACATCACCCCGATGAGGACATCACCCCGATGAGGACATCACCCCAATGAGGGCATCACCCCAATGAGGGCATCATCCTGATGAGGACATCGCCCAGTATGAGGACATCACCCAGTATGAGGACATCACCCCGATGAGGACATCACTCCAATGAGGACATCGCCCTGATGAGGACATCACCCAGTATGAGGACATCACCCCATTAAGGACATCGCCCAGTACAAGGACATCACCCAGTACAAGGACATCACCCCAATGAGGACATCACTCAGTACAAGGACATCACCCAGTACGAGGATATCACCCTGATGAGGACATCACCCTGATGAGGACATGGCCCAGTACGAGGACATCACCCTGATGACATCACCCTCATGAGGACATGGCCCAGTACGAGGACATCGCCCAGTATGAGGACATCACCCCGATGAGGACATCACCCTGATGAGGACATCGCCCTGATGAGGGCATCACCCAGTACGAGGAGGATCTGTTCCCAGTCGAGCCCCTGATGAGAACACAGCCCAGTCCACCCTGACTGCAGCTCCATTCAACGATGAGCAGCAGTACTGGGCCTGGATTCCTGCCTGGCTACAACCGTGGTGCAGTGAATGCGTGCTCTTTCAAGCATTAGCCTGCGGCACAGCCATGGGAGATGAACGCAGTGTCCATGGAGGTGCATACCTGGGGGATGACGGCCTGGAGTAGACAGTGCCCCTGCCCAGCACTGATCCCTCGTCTACACTCTGGGTTTCATGGATGCTTTAGATCCAGGCCCTCCATCTCTACCATTCTAGACAATTTGGGGACTTGAGCCCTAAACGTACACTTCCCAGGTTCCGTTTCCCACTGACTTATAGGTAGGTTTCATCAGTGGACACTGGGGTGGGATACTGGGGGGCAAGAGGGGCAGAGAGCCGAAGCAGTTGCTCTCCTCTCTCTGCTAGCCTGGCGCCCCCAGGCACCCCTGCGGCTCCTCTGTGGTTTAATCTCTGACCAGGATGACACTGTCTCCCTTCCTCCGGGCACCTTGAACCCAGCTTCCCACAAAGCATCCCTCCCCATAAGCTTCCCCTAGTTGGGTCTCCATACAAGCACTTCCTCGTATGTCCCTCCAGCCCTGGGAGCAGTCGAAGTTTCGTGCTATTGCTTGTAAATTGTTTATCTGTCCCGTTGTTCATCTCTGGGCTTCCAGGCTTCCCATCTTTAGCTTTTTAACTTGGCATTTCCTCACCTCCGTACCCTCTCTTCGGCCTCCTGGCATAGGATCGCTCTCCTCGCTAGACCTTGGCTGGCGTAGTCTGGGCACTGGGAGTAATCTCAGGAAAGAGACATTTAAGATGAGATTTATAGGGACGCCTGGGAGGTTCAGTTGGCAAAGTGTCTGATTTTTGGTTAAAGCTGAGGTCTGATCTCAGGGTCGTGAGATCGAGCCCCAAGTCCAGCTCTGCGCCGAGTGAGGAGTCTGCTTGAGGATTCTCTCTCCATCTCCCTGCATCCCTCCCTTCCTCCCTCCCCATCTCTAAAATAAATAAATAATTTTTTTAAGAAAAAAGAGGAGATTTAGAGATTTCGTGGCTTCACAGTCTTAACTAGTGTTGATCTCATCATTGGAAAATGAGATGCTAGGAGTCAGTGGCATCGCAGTTATCCAGATGATTAGCCCTGCGAGCTTGAGACAAAGTGCCAGTTGATGACAAGGCTTTGGGAGGCAGGTGCTACTTCATTTTATTCGTAAGGTAGCCGCAATGCACCACAAGGACGGAGGGCGTAGACTGATTTCTTCCCACTGTGCTGGAGAGGTTTCAGGTTAAAAAATAATAATAATAAGCTCAGGATTTTACACTCTGCATGCTAATCACTGTCAGAAAGATGAGCTCTCCCACGGTGGCCACAAAAGAATCCCGGTATTCTCCAAGTCTCAGAAATGAACTGAGACATTTGGGGGAAGGAAATAACCTGAAAAGAGGATGGGCGATTTGGATGACATCAGATGGGTCGGGGAGCCCTGAGCCCCCACATGCCCACAAGCCACCTTGCCGGTGGGAGCAGCATCACCTCTTCTGTCCAGACACCGGCTTGCTTTTGTCTACCTGAGTTCAGGTGACAACGTCCCCTGAGGAGGTCGCCCTGCAAGCAGATGCTTATTTCCTTCTACGCTTGTCCCTCAGCACGTCTCTTACCCCAACTCACAGTGAGAATTAGACACGCATGTGCACCAAGTCTAATAAGGCAGGAGACGGGCCAGGCCGCGGGGAACATGGGTGGTCGCAGAACAGAGAAAGGCGTAAACACCAGGTCTGCCTGGACTGATCAATATGTATTTAACATGCTAGTTGAGATTAGAAATATTCCTAAAAGTTTGGGGCGCCCAGGTGGCTCAGTCTGTTGCGTTTTGACTCTTGATTTCAGCTCAGGGCGTGATCTCAGGGTCATGGGATCGAGCCCCACGTCAGGCTCTGTGCTCAGCCTGGAGCCTGCTTGAGATTTCCTCTTTCCATCTCCATCTGCCACTCCTCCCACCCAGGGCTCTCTTGTTTGCTCTCTCTCTCTCTCTCTTAAAACAAATTTTTTAACTAAAAAAAAAAAAAAGAAAAGAAAAGAAATATTTCTAAAAATTTGGTTCATTAACGGAAAACTTGGCACAATGATAGACTATGTTCAATAAAGTAGAGACGACAGAAATCCTATGGGTCAATATATGGGAAGAATTGAAAACGTCGGTGGATATCCGAATATCAGGGTGTGAGAAGTGTGACCTGGACACATCCTCAGGGGCCTGGGGTACGCCCTTCACAGAGGCCTTGTGAGACCCACAAGTGAGGGTACATTGCACCTTCCAGCCCTCTACAATGCGTGTCCTCAGTAGGAAGGACAGCACCAACCGCCTCTCGTAGCTTCTGTATTGGGATGCCTTGACCTCTGAGGCCCAGCCGACCTTGGAGGAACCGCCCTCCCGCGGTTCCCAGAGGTGAACATTCCCGGCCATGATACGCTCTCAACCCAGAGTCAGGTGCCGGACAACTACAGACAGCCCCATGCCCCAGAGCTCACTGCATTTATTTAAACCAGCAGTCTTAAGCCTGAGTACCCACCTTCTTTGTTCCTCTTGTGAAAACCACAGCAAAGGGCCTCGTGCACAGCTCACTCTGCTCCTGACGGGCCCCAGTGTTTCCCCGTGCCCCCCACCTTGGCATGTCACGCCCCCTCCTCTTGGGAACCGTGAGTAGCAAACTGTGTTTGCCGTAGGGATTGCCCTCTGATCCGCTGGCCTCACTCAGACACTCGCTTCATGCACTACGTGCAAACAGAGAGGCTGTCGTGATGCCAAGGCTTTGACTTAAAGGCAAGCTATCAGCACGACAAGGCCAGGTGGCAGTATTTGGCCACTAGACGAGGGGCACACGCTCTCCGGAATAAGCCGCAGGGAGGAGGAAGCAGTGAAGGTGGCTCGAATCTGCCAAGATCACTGCTCACGGGGCTCCCGATAATGATGTGTGTGGGCAACCCGGCAGTTCCGCTGAGCAACCACAACTGAGAAAACAAGACAAAACTCCAACATCTGATGAGCAATGCGCATCCTAAGGGCGCATACGTCACCGCAATGGGCACTGAACTCGGGGTCTTTCCCAACTCACAGACCTGAGTTCGGTTTACAAACCGAGAGTCCTTGATTCAAGTGGAGACCAGCTGCCCCGAGGAATGTCCCCGCAGCGCTGTCATAAATACGACATGTGAGTATCCCCTGTGCTTTCCTCAAGGGGACATGCAACCACAGACCAGGGTGACCGCACTCTAGAGGGAAACAGCCACATCAGGACTTTGGGAGGGTTTTGAGACGGTGGCTTTGTCTCATGCTTGTATCTGGGGTCCAAAAACATCCCTTCCATCCTTGGTGTGATGAGGGCACAGGAGGGGAGGGTCAGAAGATGAATGGATTTCTGACCCAAGACTCTCCTGCCTTAAACGCCAATGAATGAGCTCGCACACATGGGTCTACACACATATAAACACGCACATACACGTCCATACACACCTACACACGCATGCGCACAGATACACACACACATGCGTACAGACACATGCATGCTCGCAGGCTTGTTACAAGGAATTGACTTTTGCAATTGAGAAATTATGAGACTGGCCAAGAGTGCAAAGTCCGTCAGTTGAGCAATCAGAAAGGAAAGATGACAAGCAAACAGCATTCCAAGGCCATACGCCAAACTTGTCCACAGGCAGGAGTCCTCCTTTCTCCCCAGAAAGGTCTAACCCCATTTTTAAGGCCTTCTGTGTAGTTTATCCAAGTCCAACCAGTAGAACCTCCTTCATTTAAAATCAGTGGATGGGGGGGCGGGGCTGGGGGGCTCAGCCGGTGAAGCGTCTGCCTTCAGCTCAGGTCATGATCCCGGGGTCCTGGGATGAAGTCCCGCATGGGGTTCTCTGCTCAGTGGGGAGTCTGCTCTCCCTCTCTCCCTGCCTGCCACTCCCTCTGCTCGTTTTTTCTCTCTCTCTCTTTCATACATTCTCTCTCTCTAATAAATAAATAAAATCGTTTTTAAAAATAAATAAATAAATGAATAAATAAATAAATCATCACCTGCTTAGGGACTTCCATCACATCTGCCTTCCCCACCAGCACTTGGTGACGGCGGGTTTGTACCTCAAGAGTGTTGCTGCCTCTCTCCATCCTCCACCTCTGACAGGAGCACGTCTCCTGTCCCCTCGGTGAGACACTCCAGAAAGGTAGTTCTAGGGGATGTGGCCGAGCCTGGAGAGCTGACCCACCCCACCGCCATCACCGTCCAGCCCTTGTGAACACAACCCTACACACAATTCCCGAAACCACATGTCCTCTGAACAGTGATTGACACCATTGGCTCTCCTGTGCACGACTGTGTGCCAACTCCTCCCTGGAAAGAAAGCAGAGTCGTCAGGTGACATTCACACTTCTCCTGGGATGGCCTGCGGCTCATACCCAGGTGTACGTCGACTATGAGTACTACCTTGTGTTGGATGACAGCAGGTGGGAGAAGGGAGGAGACACAAACACCAGGTACAGAAGACGGAATGTCTGCATCTTCCCCAAATCTGCCCATTGAGATCCTGACCCTCAAGGTAACGGTATGAGGAGCTGGGGCCTTTGGGCAGTAGTTAGGCCACAATGGTGGGGCCCACACCCCAGGGTTAGCGCCCTTGGAAGGAGAGAGGAGAGAGCTTGCCCCTCTCCCCAAGGTGGGCTCTCCACCTGTGAGGACACGGTGCAGGACAGCTGTCTGCGAGCCGTGAAGCGGGTCCCAGCAGACACCAGGTCTGTGGGAGCTTGGATCCGGGACTTCCCAGGGTCTACAACCATGAAAAACAAATTCGTCATACAGTCAACGATATTCTGTTACAGCGATCCAAACTAAGACAGTAGAAAGGCACGCAACATGAATACACATGATAATATTCATAATGTGGTAAATGTAATATAAATATCATATATAAAATTGAACACCAATAAAAAATAAATTTATTATTAAAAATATATATATCGTATATAAACCAATGTGTTCACACTGAGATGAGGAAGAAACACTGGAGGTCTCTTCTGGCAGATGTAGAGAACGTTCTCCAGATCGGCCACAGTAGGCCAGGTACCCAAGGCCGGCCAGCGTGCTGGCACACCCTAACCCCACCTGGACCAGCAGCTGCTGTTGGCGTGACCCCCTGACCCCGTCAGTCCCTGAGACCCATCCGTCTTCCCCACGTGCAAAGTCAGTTGAATGTGGTTGGGGTCGGAATCCCCATCCCTGGGTTCTTTCAAACTTTGTTGGTGGCACGAATGTTGCATCCTTCTCGGAACGTGGCATTGGGGACTGTCTACTGTTTCTGTAGGTAGAAGCAGGTGGAAACCACCAGACATATGAACACATAACCGAGGAAATCGATGACACCATGGCGGATGGCGAAAGGCGGAAAATCTGGCACTTCAGCAGAAATGAGGACTCTTAGGGGGTGAGGAAGGCCCTAATTATTTCTTAATTAAGTTTAATGTTTTAAGATACTGTTTCCAGGGGTGTCCGGGTGGTTTAGCATCTGACTTTTGACTCAGGCTCATAACATAATCCCAAGGTCCTGGGACTGAGCCCTGTGTCAGGTTCCACAGTCAACGCAGAGTCTGCTCGAGATTCTTTCCCCTTCCCCTCCCCCCCTTTTCTGCTCCTCCTCCCACCACTCGCGCTCTCTCTTTCTAAGAAATAAATTTAAAAATAAATTAAAAATTTATTAAATTTATTAATTTATCATAAAAAATAAATAAATAAAAATAGATATGAATTTATTTATAAAATAAATAAAAATAAATAAATAAAAATAAGTAAATTTATAAATTTATATAAAAAAATAAATAAAAATAAGTAAATTTATAAATTTATTTATAAAATAAATAAAAATAAATAGATAAAAATAAATAAATTTATAAATTTATTTATAAAAGAAATAAAAGAAATAAATAAAAATAAATAAATTTATAAATTTATTTATAAAAGAAATAAATAAAAATAAATAAATTTATAAATTTATTTATAAAAGAAACAAATAAAAATAAATAAATTTATAAATTTATTTGTAAAAGAAACAAGTAAAAATAAATAAATTTATAAATTTATTTATAAAAGAAACAAAAATAAATAAATTTATAAATTTATTTATGAAACAAATAAAAATAAATAAATTTATAAATTCATTTATAAAAGAAATATAAATAAATAAATAAAAATAAATTTATAAAATTTATTGATTTATTAAAAAAATCTTTTTTAAAAATAAAGTGCTGTTATCAATGATTATTTCAAATTGACATCAATGATGGATGTCTTTGGCCTCTGAGGCAGATTGACCCCTTGTGTAGAATCATAATATTATCAGAGCTAATTAGAGAATAATCCTCTAAAATTCAGGCCACATTCAAATTTCTCCAGGGCTGCGCAGCCTTAGAGGTAGAATCAAAACACCAGCATTTCCACCAGGTGTAAGGTGATCTCCACGCCTGGCCAAGATGGAGGAATATTGCTCCAGGCCCACCTTTCCTGAATAGAGTTGGGGTCTAAAGACTCATTCATTTGGGGAATATAAATAATAGTGAACGGGAATAGAAGGGAAGGGAGAAGAAATGAGTGGGAAATATCAGAAAGGGAGACAGAGGGATCCCTGGGTGGCCCAGTGGTTTGGCGCCTGCCTTTGGCCTAGGGCGCGATCCTGGAGACCCGGGATCGAATCCCACGTCGGGCTCCCGGTGCATGGAGCCTGCTTCTCCCTCTGCCTGTGTCTCTGCCTCATTCTCTCTCTCTCTGTGTGTGTGACTATCATAAATAAATAAAAAAAAAGGAAAAAAAGAAAAAAAAAAAAGGGAGACAGAACATGAAGACTCCTCACTCTGGGAAACGATCTAGGGGTGGTGGAAGGGGAGGAGGGCGGGGGGGTGGGGGTGAATTGGTGACGGGCACTGAGGGGGGCACCTGACGGGATGAGCACTGGGTGTTATTCTGTATGTTGGCAAATTGAACACCAATAAAAAATAAATTTATAATCTCTGTCTTAAAAAAAAAAAAAAGTTGCTCCCAGTTTCACTGTCTGATCAAAACCCCAGGAGAAATAGTAGTAGTACTGCTAGTGTGCATGCAACACCCTGGAACCAGTCTGCAAAGTGCTCCCCAGTGCCTACGGATGAAAGATCCTTGTGACGCTGATCTCCAGGAAGAGCACGTTCAGGACAGCGGTCCAAGCGGGTGATGAGGGGGCACCGTTTATCATGTCGTCAGCCCCTCCGTGCCTGGGACGCCGGGAGGGCCGACTACGGGACAGGCAGAGAGCTCAGCACAGGGAGCACACGGCGTCCTCCTTGGCGGATGCTCCGAGTAAAGGAGAAAGCTATGGAAAGGAGGAGTCGTGGCCGACAAAAGGAGAACATCGCGGCAGAGGAGGCCTGGGTGAAAGAGGGACATTTCGCCCAATTAGGGATTCGACACGAGGTGCTTCACGGAGACGTGCTGGACGGACGAGCAGGTGCTCCCGGGAGACTCCGTCAGCTGGGCACATGGATGGTTTGTGCAAAGGGCTTGGTCGCACGTGAGTGCGTACGGAAATCCGGTTGTGTGAGAGCCCCTGGCTGAGCTCATCCTTCTCTCCAAAAGTGTTCTTTCTTCTCCTGCCTTTTTTTTTTTTTTTTTTTTGATGTCGCTCCTCAGATCCCTGTCCCCACCCGGAAAGCAGCACCATCTTCAACTCTTCCTTGTTCCATCCACCACTTCATCCATCACTTCGCCTAGTCTTTTCGGAGCTCCCTCCTCCCCTCCACCTCTCCGACGCTACATAATTCAGAGGTCGGTAGCCCCTCGTCAAAATGACAATTTCTGCATCTTCAAATACACACCGTATACTTCTGTGGGCTCAGCTCAATTCGTTGGAGCATCTGTTGAGTTCCAACAATAATATCCCAGTCACGCTCCTACAACGTGGTCCCTTTGGCTCAGCTAGATAGCCCTTCGCTGCGTTTTCTCCTCTTAGGATTTTTCCTGGTCTCTAAACGCAGGCCCCATGGCACTTCCCGTAGTGGATTGTGTTGTTCTCTCCATGCCATCTCCACTGGGCGTTGACCCTCGTGCCGTGTAACTTTGCGGTTTCTCCCACTGAAGGACAGAAGCACGAGGGGGTGACACAGAGCCGCCGCCACGGGCACATTGTTCCAGGGCAGGCAAGGTCTGGCCCTTGCTCGGCTCCTGGAGGGGACCTCTGAGCCCTCGGCCTCCTGCTGGGGATGCTCAGCATCTTGCTTTGATCTACAGTGACGCAGATCTGGCCTCCACACCTTCATCCGGCTGACCTGGCGGGGAGACCACCCTCTCGATGGAAAGTGCGGTCCTCGGAGGAGTGGGATAGCCCAAGCTGGCTGCATCGCCAGGCTCTGCTCCAGGGGGCGAACCAGGAGTCCTTGCAGCGGGTACCCTCACTGGGAAGCAATGGATGTCTTAACTTCAGTGGATGCAGATCAACAGAGGCAACCGGAAGCACTAAAATAAAATACTGGAAATAAAAAAATGATTGTCTTTCCGTTTTATTTTTTTAATTTAATAAATTTATTTTTTATTGGTGTTCAATTTACCAACATACAGAATAACACCCGTCTTTCTGTTTTAATAACAATCCCTGCTCTGATCATTGCCCCGGCTCTGCTGCTCACTCACCGTGCGACCTTGAACAGCCTCCGACACCTCTCTGGTCGTGAGCACCTCATTTATAAGATATGAAAAGTAAAGATGCATCACTTAAACCATTGTTGTAAGTTCTAGAAGTGGACGTGTGGCATGCACTGGGAAGAACGCCTGGAACATTTTTGCAAGTATCCGGTAAAACTAATCGTAATAATAATTATTGTGCCCCTATAATTACTCTTGACTTTCTAGGATGAGAGCCAAGTTCCTCAGGCTTCCATATATGACATCCCTCATTTCCACAGTGCCCCGGTGCTCCAATCCCAGGGCTTGGAAGATTTTTAAGAGCATATTTCCTGGTGTTAAAGCTTCATCTGAGGCCCTGAGAATAAAGTCTTGTTTTATTTTGTTTTTGTTTTGTTTTTTGAAAATAAAGTTTTGTAGAACAGATTGGATGGTTGCAACAAAAATCACAAGATGAGCTGACACTCCAGATGACGATATTTCCAGGGGAAGAAGGTAAATTAAGGGACCCACCTAGAAGCCAGGCTCCCGCCCATTCCAAGTGGTACAATATTGAAACCCGCAGGCTCTGGTGAGTCCCACGTGGAATACGGACTACGTAGAGCAACTGTAAGGAGGCTGTGAAGCAGATATGTGCCAGAGCACTATGAATAAGTCAGGATGGAATAAAAAAAATAATATTCAAGGAAATGAACAGGAAGGCAGCGAAAGGGAAACAAAGAACTCAGAAACAGAGACAACCAACAAAAATCAACTAATAAAATGGCAGATTTAGGCTTCACTGTAGCAATCGTTACCTTAGAGGTAAATGATCGGGACGCACCGATTAAGACAGACCTTTTCAGGGTGCGAACACAAATGGATTTTAACTACTGCCTATTTATAAGAGATTTGCTTCCGATTCAAGACGTAGGTAGATAGAAAGTGCAAGAATAGGAAAAGACATACCATCCCAACATAATCCAAAAAAATACCAGTTGCCTCAATTGTATTTGAACTTTTTAACATTGACATCCCTCCGTGCTACGTCTACTTTATTTTTATTTTATTTTATTTTTCTATGTCTACTTTAAATGTGTGCTAAGAGGTCGTGCAACACAGATCCGTACCTGAAATCACGGACTTAAAAATGCTGCACGTCTGCCGCTTAGAGGTGGAGAAAACCGTCTGCCTAGTAACTCAGCCAACTTTGTTGAGGTTCAAGGTGTCAAAAGTTACGTGGAGGGCAGGCCCAGACAACACCGCGCTGGGCTCCGGGTGCTGGTTTGCAATTTCCAGGGCTGTGGGCTCCGGGAAGACCCGGACAGAGGTGATGAGACTCCAAAAGGGAATATTGAAGTTTGATGGCCTCAGACAGGAAAACGGGCAATCTGGAATAGACCTACCCGCCTCACTAATGGCATAACTTTCGAGCTGCTAGAGCTTCCGCTCGGCTAGTGAAATGACTGCAAGGTCGGGGAAAACGCCCACAGAAACCAAGGAGGAGTAGAGGTCTCTGACCATAACCGCAGATGGGGAAAGCATCCTCAGGGCGCCTGGCGGGGCAGTGGGGTGGCCAAGGTCGTGATCTCAGCGCGTGAGACTGAGCCGCACGTCGGGCTCTGCGCTGGGCCTGGGATGCTCTCTCCCTCTGTCCCTCCTCCCTCTATAAATAAGTGAATGAATGAATGAATGAATGGCATTCTTAGTAAGTGAAAGGACAAGCAAATAATATCAGAAATAATATAAAAGTCTGGAACAAGATTAATAAGTCGATGCAATTAAAACACTTGACACTTGTACACAAACCAAGAGAGCACAGGTTCCCCACGTGCACACCTACCAAAACGGACCGAACGCTGAGCCACAGAGAAAGTCTCAGAAAATTCAGAGGTTTCAGTCTGAGCACAACGAAACTAAAATACGGCCTAAACCAATTAACATTTTAAAGATATTAATGATAATCGAGGTAAATATGATTAATAAACTATCTAGGGAGAGCTCAGATGCTTGGATCTTAAGCAACAGGCCTCTAGATAATCCAAGGGTCAAAGAAGACAGTGTAGTAAGAGAGTTTGTCTTAAACTTAATGAAAATTGAGAGGATGCCATACCAAAAATTGTGGAATGGATCTACATGCCAGTGGATGTGTTTTTTTAAAAAAAGGAAAATGGTTGGGATCCCCGGGTGACTCAGTGGTTTAGCGCCGCCTTCAGCCCAAAGTGTGATCCTGGAGACCCAGGATCGAGTCCCGCGTCAGGGTCCCTGCAGGGAGCCTGCTTCTCCCTCGGCCTGTGTCTCTGCCTCTCTCTCTGTGTCTCTCATGAATAAATAAATAAAATCTTTTTAAAAAAATTATTATTTATTTTAGAGAGAGAGAGAGAACAAGCAGGGGCAGGAGCAGAGGGAGAGGGAGAAGCCAACTGCCCCCTGAGCAGGGAGCCCGACATGGGCCTCGATCCCAGGACCCTGAGACCATGACCTGAGCTGAAGGCAGATGCTTAACCCGCTGAGCCACCCAGGTGCCCTTATTTGATATATATATTTTAAAGATTGTATTTATTTATTCATGAGAGATGTAGAGACCCAGGCAGAGGGAGAAGCAGGCTCCCTGTGGGGATCCCCACGTGGGACTTGATCCCAGGACCCCGGGGTCACGCCCTGAGCCAAAGGCCGATGCTCAACCACGGAGCTCCCCAAGAGCCCCCCATTAGATGTTTTTTAAGGTTTCATTTCTTTATTTGGGCGGGGGAGGTGCAGAGAGAGAATCTGCAGCAGAGTCCCCGCTGGGTGTGGAGCCTGCCGGGGCCTCGAGCTCGCAGCCCTGAGATCATGAGCACAGAGAATATCTGACTTTAAAATTCTAGGATCAGTGGAGGGACAGAGCGGGACAGGAGCCATCCAAGAGGGTCTACAGTGAGGGACGTCGCTGGGTGTGGGGGGCGGGCAAACATGACCATCCCCACATTTTCAAAAAGAAACCCAGGATAAACGCAGCAGCAGAGGCAGCAGGCACGGTGCCTGAGCCCCGGCCTCAGTGGGCTTTGCCCTCTGGGCCTTCAGCAGCCCGGCCCTACTGGGTTCTCTGGCAGTGGCGACGCCCGCGAGGTGGCCAGGGACTGGCCTGCGCTGCTCAGAGAGCTCCTCCCAGGACCGGCTCCCTCGTCCCCGCTTTTTTTCTTTTAAAAAAAAAGGTCATTAGGGGATCCCTGGGGGGCTCAGTGGTTTAGCGCCTGCCTTCGGCCCAGGGCATGATCCCGGGGTCCCGGGATCGAGTCCCACATCGGGCTCCCTGCATGGAGCCTGCTTCTCCCTCTGCCTGTATCTCTGCCTCTTGCTCTCTCTGTGTCTTTCATGAATAAATAAATAAAATTCTTTTAAAAATGTTTTTAAAAAGGTCATTAGAAATGTTTGCGCCACAGCTGTGTGTCTCCACCCCGATGACACCTGTTATCGCCCGTTCATAGTACATAGTTTTATGGCACACACTCCATCCCTAGAGAATATGTGGGTTCATTTTACTCTTTAGGAGCCTTGCAGGAGTCACTGCGTTCTGCGGCGCGGCGCACTCGCGCGTGCACACTGGGTAACGGCGGGCGAGTCTGCGACCCTCTGGTGGCACCGCAGTCTGTGTCCCCGCGTGGCACTTACTGGACTCCGGCGAGACACCACGAGTGACTCCAGAGCGACATTTACTCTCAATGGCTGCATTTTCAGTTAATGGTGTAGACAAAACTGGGGCCCAGAACCAGTTTATGAATTGAAGGAAACTTCCGTTATTCCATGGAAAGAAGCTCAGTAGCTTAAACTAAGTCTTAAAATGTATTTAATAACTTCTCTCTGTAGAGCTCATGCCTTTATGCTCCCAATACTGTATATTTGTGATATATTTTCTTGTGCTTTATGAATCCTCCCAGATATTTATGTATTCCATTAGTTTTATTTTTCCTGACAATAAACATTTAGCGTTATTGGTCTTTCTAGAATGTTTTCTATTTCATTACTTTCTGCTATCGTCTTGATTATTACTCCCCCCCCCTTTATTTCCTTTGAGGTTATTTTGCTGCACCTTTACTACCGTGTAACACAGCTGCTTAGCTGCTTGGTTTTCAGCCTTTTTTTTTTTTTTTGGTGAATGTTCCTCTACATCTTTCTTTAGATCTTCCCTCTGCATCTCCTAAATTTCTATACATAATATTTCCATTATCTCTTAGCTCTATTTCTCTAAATCTTTTTTTAATTTTTTTATTTCTCTAAATCTTTATGTGACTTCATTTGATGCAATTATTTAGAACTATATATGTATTTTTAAATTTTTCTTTATTTTTTCTTTATTTTTTAAAATTTCTAATGGATGATGATTTTTTAAAAAAAATATCTCTGTTATTACAATATAATTGCATTGCCTCGGACATTGTGACTACCACGGCATAAATGCCTTAAATGTGCTGAGGTTTGCTTTATTGGTTAGCATGTGGTTAGGGCCCACGCTGCTGCTCGCCCAGTCTTACCCCCTCCCCCTGACCACTGCAGGGACAGTGCCCTCTTCCCAACCGTTAGCATGGTTTCTTTGCCAGTAGACTTGGTCACAGCCTGTGCTATCAGCCACCTGAGCTGAGACCCTCTAGTGCAATATGTGTGGTGGAACGAAAGCCTCTCGGGGAGCGCCAATCCACCAGCGTCCGTGGTCTAAGGCACCCGGGCTGTCCACAGCCTGCTGTGCATTTTCATACTGGCTCCCCCAGTTCCTCAGCAGGAATAAGCTCCATTTGCCCACAAACCCCAAACCATGCCCTTTGCCTTTTCCCTTCCTCGCTCCCCATTTCTCTATCATGGTTTCCTTCTGTACTCATAAGCCACCCTCATGCAAACATTTGTCTCAAGTTCTGTTTCTGAAGAATTGCAACGTAAAGGCAGTGATGAACTGGAAGCTACATTTATCCTTGAGAAGAACCTGAGTCCTCTATTTTTTTAAGGATTTTATTTATTTATTTATCCATTCATTCATTCATTCATTCATTTATTATTTATTTATTATTTATTTATTTATTTATTTATTTATTTAGTGAAAAAACAGGAGGAGAGGCAGAGGGAGAGAGAATCTCGAGCTGACTCCCCTCTGAGTGCAGAGCCCAATGCAGGGCTCAATCTTGGGACCCTGAGATCACAACCTGAGCCAAGATCAAGAGTCAAATGCTTGGGCCGCCGGGTTCCTTCAGTTAGTTGAGTTTCTGACTTTTGGGTTTGGCTCAGGTCATGATCTCACAGTTGTGAGGTTGAGCCCCATGTTGGGCTCTGTGCTCATTGGGGAGCCTGCTTGGGATTTTCTCTCTTCCTCTGCCCGTCCCCCTGCTTATTCTCTCTCTCTCTCTCTCTCTCTCTCTCTCTCTCAAAAACAAATAAAAAGAAGTTTTGGAAGTGAACCCAATCTGGCCTAAACCTTAATGATTTTGAGCTTTCTGAGTTTGTCTGGGGGCATCTGGGTAGAGCGAGGCTGGCATCTGCCAGCCAGGAGATTGAAGCAAGAGGAGCAGCTCTCAGCAGCATGGACACTTCGGTGGCATCTGAAACCAGGAAGTAGTGCGGTCCAGGAAGGGAAGGAGAGCGACATGAAGGCAGACCCTGGAAAGCTCTAAGCTTCATGTGAGCCATGCACGCTATACAGTGGGGAGGAACAATCCAGATTTCGAGCTTGATGCTCCCATCCCAGTTCTTAGGTTTTCAATCCACCCTCATTCATCTCTTATTTCATGAGTAACATAAAATGTCCTGCCAGAAGCCATCCATCCATCCATCCCTGTTTGTTTTAGAGTTGGCTGCAGAGCTGAAAAACCAAGCCACCTGACCAGCACAGAACCACTTGACGTGAAAGGCGGTGAATACGGTGAGGTGGAAGATGAATCCCATACACATCTGAGAAGGGTAGACAAGAACCGTGTGCACAGGCCTATAAAGGACCAGCAGGCAAACCTTCCAGAAGTTAACAGACGGGGAATCTGAGACAAATAGAGGTGATGGAATATGGACCCAAGGTGGAGGATGCAGGGTGCAACACAGGACATGCCGAACCGTAAGTGGCGGAAACAGTTCAGCAGGGAAGCAGCTGGACTCAGAGATAGTTTAGGGAGAGACCAAGGACTCTCTCTTCAATAAATGGTGCTGGGAAAATTGGACATCCACATGCAGAAGAAGGAAACTAGGCCACTCTCTTTCACCATACACAAGGATAAACTCAAAGTGGATGAAAGATCTGAATGTGAGACAAGATTCCATCAAAATCCTAGAGGAGAACACAGGCAACACCCTTTTTGAACTCAGCCACAGCAACTTCTTGCAAGATTCATCGATGAAGGCAAGAGAAACAAAAGCAAAAATGAACTATTGGGACTTCATCAAGATAAGAAGCTTTTGCACAGCAAAGGATACAGTCAACAAAACTCAAAGACAACCTACAGAATGGGAGAAGATATTTGCAAATGACGTATCAGATCAAGGGCTAGTTTCCAAGATCTATAAAGAACTTATTAACCTCAACACCAAAGAAACAAACAATCCAATCATGAAATGGGCAAAAAACATGAAGAGAAATCTCACAGAGGAAGACATAGACATGGCCAACACGCACATGAGAAAATGCTCTGCATCACTTGCCATCAGGGGAATACAAATTTAAACCACAATGATTAAAAAAAAAAAAAAAAAAAAAACCACAATGAGATCCCACCTCACACCAGTGAGAATGGGGAAAATTAACAAGACAGGAAACCACAAATGCTGGAGAGGATGCAGAGAAAAGGGAACCCTCTTGCACTGTTGGTGGGAATGTGAACTGGTGCAGCCACTCTGGAAAACTGTGTGGAGGTTCCTCAAAGAGTTAAAAATAGACCTGCCCTACGACCCAGCAATTGCACTGCTGGGGATTTACCCCAAAGATACAGATGCAGTGAAACGCCGGGACACCTGCACCCCGATGTTTCTAGCAGCAATGTCCACAATAGCCAAACTGTGGAAGGAGCCTCAGTGTCCATTGACAGATGATGGATAGAGAAGCTGTGGTCTATGTATACAGTGGGATATTCCTCAGCCATTAGAAACGACAAATACCCACCATTTGCCTCGATGTGGATGGACCTGGAGGGTATTATGCTGAGTGAAATAAGTCAATCGGAGAAGGACGAACATCATATGGTCTCCTTCTTTCAGGGAATATAAAAAATAGTGAAAGGGAATAAAGGGGAAAGGAGAGAAAATGTGTGGGAAATATCAGAGAGGGAGACAGAACATGAGAGACCCCTAACTCTGGGAAACGAACAAGGGGTAGTAGAAATGGAGGTGGGCAGGGGGTGGGGGTGACTGGATGACGGGCACTGAGGGGGGCACTTGATGGGATGAGCACTGGGTGTTATTCTATACTTTGGTATATTGAACACCAATAAAAAATAAATTAAAAAAAAGAAAAAAAGACATAGTTTAGGGAGAGACCAAGGACAGGATGAAAAGGACGGTGGGAGACTAGCTCCATATGAAGATTACATGACATGGAATAGAGTCTAGAGAGATTTGCTGCAAAATACGTTTCTTGAGAAGAATCCAGGGATTTTCAAGGCTTTTCTTTTCCCAAGTGAAATGAGGAGTCAATGAAACAAAGATAAAAGATATCTGGCCTGAGAAAATGCACGAATGTTGGAATGGGAGAGGAGAGCTGGCTCTGGGTGAGGGGTAGACGGCTCACAATTCCCTCCCCTGTTCTCGAGATCTCTGTGAGGCCTGGGGACCTACAGACACATAGAGCGACTCCCGCCCTCAGAGTCAGGGGCTCCGGCTGCCGGGAGGAGGCCACCAGCCACGGCCCACCTCGGAGCAGCAGCGGCCCTGGCTGCACCCGGCCTCCCTCACGTCTTCAAGGCCACCGCCTGGCACATTCTCAGCCTCGTTTGAAATGGGCCTCAGCATCCTAGAGCTTCACTGGTGACAAAACCCAAGTTCAAATCGATGACTCTAAGGTAAATATTTACAAAAGCCCCCTCTGGCTGTCCATAGGAAAAAAGAAATCGTTGTTTGCCCGAAACCAAATATTTTCCGAGCTGGATGTGACCTCTTATTTATGCAGAAACACAACAAAGGGATAATTAAATAATAAATATTCGAAGGAAGAAAAGCCCTTGTTCCCGGTATCCTATCCTGATAAATAAACAGGGTTGAAGGCAACACTGCGTTGATGATGTGGTTCAGTCTCGTTTGCTTTGTCAGCCTGCGAGTTCCATTAAAATACAATCAACGGATCTATTTACACCCTGCACAAATCTATGACGAATTTTAGACAAGTACACACACCACTAATTAATTATTAATAATAAATAAGTTAATCTTGAAAAGATGAAGGAACAAAGGTAAGAAATGAAGTCTCATTCCAGAGAAAGGTTAGTCCTAAGAAGTGTCCCATGGGATCTTCTAAACTGGAGCGCGGACGCAGGCCGGGGCTTCCTGGGAGCCAGAGAGAGGACAGGGGTCGCCTCAAGTAAAACCCCTAGTCTCACCGCCAAGGTAAAGCAGGTGCGAAGGTCCTGTGGTTACCAAAGGCCGTTCCACCTTGCTCGACAAGCACGGCCCCAGCTCTCATTGTGGTGTCTCCAGGCCTCCCCTGCAGCCTCTGGGGCTGCCGCTCTGGTCCCCAAGATAGACCAGCTGCTTCCCCCACAGACAGCAGGATCCCTCAGCTTCCAGGGCCGTCGTCAGGTGCCATTGGCTTCTGGGCTCAGGACTTCCTTCCTCTCGCCCCCACTTTCTGCCTCTAGCACCCGCTCAGCATCTCCGTTTCCAGGAGTTTCAAGGACAAGCAATAGGGAGCCCTGGCAGGGGGAGATCGGGGCCCGTAAGGTGTATTTTTATGCCACGTGCTGGGAAGGCGAACTGGCCATTGAGGCAGGGCCTTGCCCTCCTTGGAGCCTCAGGAAGGCTCGGCTGCCACGCGGGCCCCCTGCAAACACCTCCTGCGGGCCCTACAGGCCGCACAACCCCGTGAGGAGGGTGAAACATCACGGGAGGAGGGGGCCGCGCGGGTGGGTCACCGCGTCACCACGAGGCATGAAGGACTGGAGGAAAGCAACTCTCCCTCTCCCTCATCTCTCAGAGAATCACACGGGAAGATCGCACGGCGCGCCTCGTCAAAGAGCCCAGAATTTCTTCCAAAAATCATCAAAGAAACGAGCGCCTGGGTGGCTCAGTCCACAGAGCATTCGGCCCCTGGTCTCAGGTTTTGAGCTCAGGGTTGTGAGTTCAAGCCCCGTGTCGGGCACAGAGGGTAATTAAAAAAAAAAAAAAATAGCAAAGAAAAATGACGAAGACACTTTCAAGCCATATGATGAATTGACACATACTCTTTTAAAAAAATTCCTTTTTGTATAAACTCCCAATTCTTCCAATTAATGGGCCCTCATTTGTTTTCTTTGCAAGAGGTCTTAGGAACGCGACTATTAGTAGCTGACGAGGAAGACAGCAGTCGCTGGATGGGACAATGGAACACCTCACCCCTTCTGCTCCAGGCTCCGGGTGAAGCATTTTTTATGCGGTTGAACTTTGGGGAAGGGCTCCGGAATCTCCTATTTCATCCCCGCGCAGTAGACCCAGCGCGGCGCGGAGACGGAGCGGCGATGCCTGCACAGCTGACTTGGAAGCTCTGCTCTCCGGTCGCGGTGCCCACGGCCCCGGGCGACTCAGGGAGCCTCTCCAGCCTCTTCTCAGTTACGGTAACGGAGCAGAGAGGCCTTACCCCGCCAGGCGATCTCCAGATTGACCGAGACGAGGCAGAGGCAGCTCATGCTGTTGGTCTGGGCGGCTTCCTCGAAGCCCAGCAGCCACGCGCTCGGAGCCACACACGCAAGGTGCTCCCGTCCTGCTGGCTTCCTCCCCTCCTGGCCTCCCTCCTCCTCTGCCTCAAGCAGCCTCCCAGGATCTCTGGCCAGAGAGGCTATTTTCACCCAAATACTTGTCAGAAGGTTGCTCATCTCGCTTCTTTTTGGGGGAGAGCCCAAATCAAGACGACCCGAGAGCACCCTGGCCTGGCCAAGGTGCTCCCGAGAGCACCTCCCTCTCCTGCATCGCCTCACCTCCAAGCAGCCTTTCCCAGCGGCCCCGTGTCGGGATTCCCACATTTCCCTAAGTAGCTTACAGACGGAGCTATGCAAATGTTAATGACTTTTGTCCTTAGGATTTGCTGAAAAATAAGCAATGGTACGGCAATTCTATAAGCAGTGTTCTCCGTCGATACGTGTCCACCGATGATAAGGTTCCGGTCACCCGACACCCCGACAACCAATTTCTTTCTTTCTTTCTTTCTTTCTTTCTTTCTTTCTTTCTTTCTTTCTTTCTTTCTTTCTTTCTTTCTCTTTCTTACTTTCTTCTTTCTTTTCTTTTTTTCTTTTCTTTTTTTTAATATTTTATTTATTCATCTGAGGTAAAAAGAGAGAGAACAAGCAGGGAGAGGGGCAGAGGGAGAAGCAGACTCCCCGCCGAGGAGGGAGCCTGATGTGAGGCTCGATCCCAGGACCCCGGGATTGTGACCCGAACCAAGGGCTGACACTTAATCGACTGAGCCACCCAAGTGCCCCCTTTTTTTTCTTTTCTTTTTTTCTTTTTTTTTTTCCCCACAACCGATTTCTTAATGTCGTCTCTCTGGGGCAGGGATTTCTAACCCGTGGCCCCAACACCCTGCATCAAGCCGTCGCTTCCTCCCCATAACTGAAGAAAAGGCTGCTCTTGGGATTAAAGACCAGTGTAGGGAGAAGGCAAGACTGCTTCTGTCGCGTGTCCCACTAGCTCGCGGGCGCTGGCCATTCACACCTGCTGCACAACCTGCAGTGTCTTCCGTTCAGGAAATTATGGGGACGGCGCACTGCAGGTCGGATGCTCCGCGGGAAACCAGAGGAAGGAAGCATTACGTTTCTGGTCCCTCACAACAAAGGTATAAACAGACCATTAAAATGCAAGGTTGGGCGGGGGGTGGGGGTGACTGGGTGACGGGCACTGAGCGGGGCACTTGACGGGATGAGCACTGGGTGTTGTGCTATATGTTGGCAAATTGAACACCAATAAAAAATAAATGTATTAAATAAATAAATAATAAATAAATAAATAAATAAATAAATAAATAAATAAATATAAATGAAATACAAGGTTGGGGGATCCCTGGGTGGCTCAGCCCAGGGCGTGATCCTGGAGTCCCGGGATCGAGTCCCGCATCGGGCTCCCTGCATGGAGCCTGCTTCTCTGCCTCTCTCTCTGTCTCTCGTGGATAAATAAATAAAATAGTTTAAAAAATAAAACAAAAAAATAAAATGCAAGTGGGCGCAGAGCCGTGACCCTGAGTCATGCCTTCCTGCCGTCCGGATGCAGGCCTCCACCTGCCTGGACCTTGGCAGCGGCCGGGACCAGGGAGGGACCCAGTGGCGCAGGAGCAAAGGGACGCTGTCCCTGCACCGCACTCTAAACCCAGGAAACACTTGGAGTCTGACTACAGATCGCAATCGATCCAGACTCGTTAAAAACCGCCCGGAAGAGTGTCAAACGCAACCATTTTTTTACTACACTGTCATCCCAGAGTATAAATTTTCTTTCAAAAGCTCAAAAGTTCATGCTTTGGAGAGCTTTTTGGTCCTGTGCAATTTATAGAGACGTCACACAGATCCGCATTCTTTTTTTTTATGAGCTGAGGATGTTGGGTGGCATATGGGCGAGCGTGGAGGGATGTTTCGTGGCCCAAAGCACAGTACGCTTGCTCCCAGCACAGCACCTTCCCCATGGAGCGTGACTGGGGACCTTTTGAAACTGGAAATCAGGCAAGTGTCTTTGCAGGGCTGAGACGCCTGGGATGCGTGGGGACACCGAGAGGGGAACCAATGGCCACGTTCGCTTCTCCAGGTGCACCAGGACGGCGCAGACACCAAAGGAGTCATTTGGTGCCAGGGTCACTGCTCCTGGTGGCAAATGTTGACGTTCCTCAAATAGCACTCTATTCCTAGAAAAGAAGTAATGCATGATGCTTTTGTTTTTTTCCAATAAAATGTTGTGATCTTTTTACATGTTTTCAGGGTTGTCCTGGGCTTTTCCCCTTGATCTACAAGCATATGAATATGTGACTCTTCAAGTTCTTCTTTTAAATCAGTAGTAAAGGGCAGCCGGGCTTGCCCAGTGGTTAGCGCCGCCTTCAGCTCAGGACCTGATCCTGGGGACCCGGGATCGAGTCCCATGTCGGGCTCCCTGCATGGAGCCTGCTTCTCCCTCTGCCTGTGTCTCTGCCTCTCTCTCTCTCTGTTTCTCTCATGAATAAATATATAAAATCCTTAAAAAATAAATAATAAAATAATAAAATAAAATAAAATAAAATAAAATAAAATAAAATAAAATAAAATAAAATAAAAAAATCAGTAGAAAAAGAAATACAAGCAAGCAACCAGCAAAACCACCAAACAGGCTGGTAACTCTGCGTTACACAGGAACATCCTGGATTCCCTTGATCGTAAAAACGTCTTTTCATCTAAGATTTTTTTTGTTTTGTTTTGCCATTTTATTTTATTTTATTTTATTTTATTTTATTTTATTTTATTTTTTTGGATTTCCAAATGATTAACAATCATCATTTCATTTGGTTTTTGTCATCTGTCATTTGAGCTTCCCCAAGCAAAACATATCATCAGGGGACGTTAGGCCTCCTTCGAAGTCAGCCGGTGTCGGGCAGCTCAAGTGTTGCTCTTCTTCTAAATGAAGTTGGGACCGGAGGGGAGACCTTGGGATCAGAGAGCTGCACTAATCTGCTGAAGATCCCGAGTGAGGGAATTCCAGGACCCTGGGGTCACGACCTGGGCCGAAGCAGACGCTAAACCGCCGAGCCCCCCAGATATCCCCAAGGCATCTCTCTCTATGCAAACATCTCAAGGTCTGTGAACCAGGTTTCATAGACATATCTATGCCTTATTTTTGTCCTGCGCTAGAGGAAGGAGCTGCACGCCCCCAAGGCTTGGGGCGCTCCCGCCTGCCTGCAGCGCTCACCGCTGGGGGGTCCCCTGTGCACCTGTTACCGGCTGTATCGGCGAGACCCGGCCACAGCCCGCCCGCAGGGTCTCCCTCCTCATCGCATAAGCCCGGCCTCTGTCCAGACCACTCAGGCCCAGGAACAGCAAGACGGTGTGCAGAGGCCCCCACGCCAGTGAGCGTCAGTTTAGAACTCAGGAAGTGGGTCCGCTGCCGGCATCTTCTGAGGTTTGGCCCCCAAACCCGTCCCCAGCCAAACGCCAAGATTGAAAAAAAAAAAAGAAAACATTTTATCTTTAGATTTCTCTAGTTGGGGAAGAACGACATCGCAGCCTGACAACGGCCCCGGGTGAGGCCACACTCAGAACTTCGCACGTCCCGTCGGACCCACGCAGATCAAAGCGCGGCGCAGCCATGCAGCCCCACCGCGTTCTTTCCTGCCGCCTTCACACACAAGGGTGACAAGACCCATAGGAACAGTAACTCCCGGTGATCTTATTATACAGGAATCACCAGTTTTCTGGCGAACCTATGCAAAACGGCAACCAAAACCCCCAAAGCCTTCCTAAAACAAACGCCTACGTACACGCACTTTGACAACCTGCTACTCACGATACAGGTGATTGTATTAAATATTTGCTCCAATATTTCCTATTCGTTAAGCGCTGATGGTCAAGGCCCCGTATTTATTCCAAAGAAGCCTGAGCGGGAGGGCTGCAGGGAAGCTGAGCCGGGCTGAGACCCGTCAAGGAGCAAGGAGCATCCTCCCAGGACGATGGCTCAGGCCCCTCCAGGAAGCCTGGCCGCCTCCCCCGACTGCATGAGGCAACGTTCCTCCCTGGGAAAAACTTTATGGGAACGAATGTGCGTCTTCTTGGACACGTTTTTTTTATCCCAGCAAGTGGAGCAAGCCAACTTGTGGTTACGGATCGAAGATTAAGCAGTATTCAGGTTTCGATGAGGCCTTTTGGCTTTTGTCTCTAAAAAGAAATCCCAGGAGAAGGACTAAGCCTCTGGAACGCTTTTCACCAAGAATGGCAGCCTCTTGTTGACTTTGTGAGTTTTTCTGACACTGTGGATCATATTAGACTTTTTGCAAGCATGGTTTTTGATCTTTTGGGAAAATCTCCCTCCCCGAGAGCAACACTGGAATTTCTATATGGTGAAGTTTGAATCCACTCCTGCATTCATACACGATGCCATTTTTATAGAAAGGAATTATCCCTGAGGTTATTAGAAGAGTAATCGCAGAGCCGTCCCTCCCGGAGCCGAGCGGATGCTCACATACGCAGAATTCTCAGTTATCTGACGGCAGCGATGTGAATTCCCTTTGGCAAGGAAGTGAATAAATCTCAAAATCATTCAAAGCAAAGGAATCGCTAATGGTAACTCTATTAAAGTCTTCCACCTTAGAAATTGGGTGCAGTGCATTTGAGCCCCAGGATAATTAAAGCTTAGGTGGGTCGTATACCTTAAATGGGATGTCTCCGCCTGGCGGGCCTCAGCAAAATTAAGAGGAGGTTAATTACCAAATCAGTGGGATATAGACACAGATATAGCTGTGCCTGGAGACTTGGACATGTGTTCTAAAAAATGTAGGATGACCCTCCAGGGCACCTGGGGGGGCTCCGCAGGCTGAGCGTCTGCTTCAGCTCAGGTCATGATCCCGGGGTCTGGGACCGAGCCCCACATCAGCTCCCTGCTCAGCAGGGCGTCTGCTCCTCCCTCTCTCTCTGCTGCTCCCCCTGCTTGTGCTCACTCTCCCTCTGGCTCAAATAAGTAAAGTCTTTAAAAAAAAAAAAGTGTGATGACCCTTCAGGTGACACTCGGATGCTCCTCTTCCAGAAGACTTCCAGAGGGGGCTCATGCGAAGACTACAAAGAAGCCTTGAAGCACAAGCACTTCCTAGTCTGTGCACCCCGTTTGCAAGTGTGTCACTGGCTAGACCACCTACGTGGCGAAGCCAAGAACTAACTTTGAAGTGTGGTCATGTTTACCACCTACCACAAGGCAGGTAAGAGTGGTTCCATGCAGATGTCTGAGAACGGAACTTCCAGGCAGAGAAGGCAAAGAAGTAGAGTCTAAGGTAAGACTGTGCCTGAAGTAGGGAAGGAAGCTTATGTGACCAGGTGAGCAAGTGAGCAGAGAGCAGGTGAGCAGGTGAGCAGGTGGGCAGAGAGCAGGTGAGCAGAGAGCAGGTGAACAGGTGGGCAGAGAGCAGGTGAGCAGGTGGGCAGAGAGAGGTGAGCAGTGAGCAGGTGAGCAGTGAGCAGGTGAGCAGAGAGCAGGTGAGCAGATGGGCAGTGAGCAGGTGGGCAGAGAGCAGGTGAGCAGAGAGCAGGTGGGCAGAGAGCAGGTGAGCAGAGAGCAGGTGGGCAGAGAGCAGGTGAGCAGTGAGTAGGTGAGCAGGTGGGCAGTGAGCAGGTGGGCATGGGGCACCCTATGCAAGGGGACACCAAGGACAGCAGATGTGGCCTATCTTACCCTTCTCATTTGTGCACCTTGCTTTCCTCCTCGTGCAGGTGAAGGCACTGATTTAGGGGAGAGGCCGGGCCGCCTGGCTCCGGGCCGCAGCTCCGCCGCCTCCATGGCGGCCTCCGGGTACCGATTTCCTCTCCACCATGCCCTGGGTGTAAGGGCCGCGGCGGCCCCTCCCGGCCCGTGTTGTGGGGAACACCAGGCCGAAGCACGCGTGTGGCCAAGCCCACGCCCCCGTGACGGTGCGTCGTGATCAGCGGTGGTTCCCCAGGTAACCTCCCGCCGGTGACATTCGTGCTTCCCTCCCTTCTGTCCCCAGCTCTTCGGCACAATCGGCAAGTCGTCGAAGGAAGGAGCGAGTGAGCCGGCGAGTGAGTGAAGGAGGGAGCAAACCTGGGCTGTGCCTCCGGGTCCCCAGTGTGCCCAGGTCGGCCGTCTCCAAGCCCCCGGGAACTTCTACCGCCACCTCCGACTGGTCCGTCCCTCAGCACCAGACCGCGCACCTCGACGTCTCCTTCCCACTCGGCTGTTCCCAAGGCCACAGCGCAGCGGGCTAGCGCCCAGGAGCGCTGCTGCTCTTGGCCCGACGCTCTTCCTCCATCCGTGGGAGGCAGGAACATCGCCCGCCCATTCAAAATCATCTTAAAATTGGTTAAGGTTTATTTATTTTACTTTATTTTATTTTTTGGTTAAGGTTTAAAAAGAAGAGGAAGGAGTTGGTGTTGGCGCGCGACAAATCGGGACTTGCTCAGAAGCGCTCGGGTACATAATCGAAAGCTGATTGAATGTTCTCATCCATATGCATGAAATGCAATTGGCATCGCTTCATTATTTAGAAGCGGCATGAAGATGCGGCGGTGGTGGCGGGCACCTATGCGAGGAATGTTCTTCCTGCAAAAGGAAGCTTGACTCTTCGGATCTTGGGGATGTCTTTCGGAGCCCCGCACGCTGCAGGGAACCTGTGCTTTGGTATAGGGGCTAGACCCGGAACACTGGGCCGAGCTGGTTCTAACCACCCTGCACTCCCCAGCTGAGTCCGCTCTTCACAGTCTCTTCTAGACAAAGGAAGAGACAACCCGGGGCAGAAACTCCATCGCCCTGGGGCCTCTGTGGCTATGGGATTAGCGATCCTATGGAGCGCTGGAAGGTGGGCAGAGCCGTCGCAGCCCCACCGCACCCTCCCGGGCTCTGGGCCCTTGTCTGGGCACCCCTGGGCCGGATGCCGCGACCTACGTGAGGCCACCCAGCCTAGACGCGATTCCGTATCCGTTACTTTCTTCCGCTAGTAGTGTTTACCGTGACGTATCCCACTGGAACCACAGAGTGGGATTCTTTGTCGGGGCGGCCCCGGCTCCCTTACTCTCTGGTTTTCGTTGTCCTCAATCAGCACAATATCAACAGAAGGACTTTTGTTTCCGGGGAGACGGAGTAACAAGCACAGGGGCCGCCCTGCAGCCCGTTGGCCCGGCCGAGCTCCCCGTCCTGGCCGCCCCCCGACCCTGCAGAAACCAGCCCTGGGTCCACCCACCGCGCAGCCCACCTCCCCAGCTCAGGTTCACAGCACTCACCTTTCCTCCAAGCTTCCAGAAGCCAAAAATCATCACAGTTGTCCTTGCGTGGCCAGTGCCGCGATCGTACTGGTTTTATTCCACAACACAACCATTGCATTTCCGATCCGTTGCCTCATAGACAGGTCAGTGACAGGCATGTCTTTCTCTTTGAACCTATGAAAATTTGAGAATATTCAGGGAACTTAGAGGCCTACACCTGTTTAATTTTTAAAATGCTTTATCTTCAAAATTCCAAGAACTGGTTAAATAATAGTTTCTGAAGCCACTTCAGACTATCTCCTAAACATATTCTTTTTTAAAAAAATTTTTAAAATAAATTTATTTTTTATTGGTGTTTAATTTGCCAACATATAGCATAACACCCAGTGCTCATCCCGTCAAGTGCCCGTCACCCAGTCACCCCCTGCCCACCTCCCCTTCCATCACCCCTAGTTCGTGAATATCAGAATAATTTCTACTGGTTTCATATAGTAAAACTATAAAAAAAAGTCCTGTGCTCATAATTACTTTGAAAATTATCACTGGTCTTTTTTTTTTCTGGATGTTAGATCCCCGAGGATAGGGGCTTTATCTGTGTTTCTCCCTATTCTGTTTCAAATCTCTCGCCCGTGTATCTATCTCACGCCAGCTGTCGAGGGTGAAACCAGATTTTACATCAGATATCACATTGCCTGGCGTGCAGTGGGGTTCAAGGAATACTGAATTCCCCCAAATGATCCTCAAAGCAAACCATGGAGAAGGTGGAGTCACCCCCAAAGTTATAGATTTAATTTCCATTTTTTTGAAAAGAAAACCAGAGGCTCCATTACCTTGGCTTCGATGGAGTCTTGCGGCCAATCGGGAGGCGCCCCCAGAGGTGGACGTGAGTGAAGGCCGGTGCTCCCTGCAGGTCCCGGGCACACAGCTGCAGGAGGGGCCTGCCCACGACGTGCAGAGGAAGGCCCCGTACAGTCGCAGGTATGTGACGATAAGCTCGTGGCTGTAGGGTAAGCATCCACCGGGATGCTGGGATTAGCATCAAGGGGTCACTTTTTATAACCTGGGAACGGTCTCCAAGGACTTTATGATATCTAGTTGCCTTGCAGAGACTCCCTGGGCCCGGACTGAGCCAAATACCTCCCCTGAGGAGGCTCATAACTGAGTTAATACCTGACAAATGGTCGAAGCCAAGACCTGGCTGACGCCAAAGCCCCTGTTATTAACCTCAGCGCTTTGTGGCTTCCCCTGCTTTGAGGAAATCACAGAACGTTGCCAGAGGAGCTCTTCCTGGGTAATTGTAAGGACCTTCTGGCTCTTCTGGTTCTTACACATTTTTGCTTTTGACATAGAATCTTGAAAAGAAACAGAGCACCCATCAAAATGCGAATTATAGTTGTCAAGTGCCATGGCCCCATAAAGCCCATAAACCTCCAGGGCGGGCGGAAAGCAAACGGATCACCCAGGCCTGGGCCTACGGTCCAAGGTCCCCCCACTCCTCCCCGCGGACCGGCTGCCACGCTCCGCACATCACCCCACGCTCTGCCCACCCCTGTCTCTCCTCACCTTCCAACCCGCTTCACCCTGAATGGAAGGCCTTTCTCTACTGCCGCAGGATCTACGTAGGCTAACAAACCAGGGATCCTCTTTTGCAAACATCCGTTGACAGGATGCGTGTTCGAATATTCCTTCGAAATTTCTGCAAAATGAACCCCTCTCTAAACTCAGGCACTGCTAACGGGCCGTGGGCGGAGGGAGTGCAGCCAACGGAGCGGTAGGCATGTTCCAGTTGCGCTTCTGTCTGGCTTCCAGCTCTTGGCTGAAGGTAGGAAGGTCTCCTGATCAGCTCTTCTCCCGCAGCCGGGAGGTAGTTGGCAGGAGAAATTACATGGGTGAGGGGCGCCGGGGTGGGTCCGTAGGTTAAACGTGTGACTCTCGGTTTCACCTCACGTCATGATCTCAGGGTTGTGAGATGGAGCCCGTGTCGGACTCTGCGCGGGGCGTGGGGGCTGCTTGAGACTCTCTCTCCTTTTCCTTCTGCCCCTTGCCTGCAAGCTCTCTCTCCCGCTCTCTCTCTCCCTCAAAAAAATAAGTAAATCTTTTTTTTTAAGAAATTATATGGGTGACCACCACCCCCTACCATTGTGCATGCACCTAGTCACTATGGGTTCAACCACTTTCTCCTACTGATCCAGGCTGTTAATATCTGGTAAACCAGGGTCCATATGCACTGCCCCCCATCCATTCTTTGGTCCCCACTCTGCACCCTGTCTTGGTCTTTGCCCAAGAGGCTCATCCTTGCAAATTGCATCATCCAAACGCACCTGCCAGGCGGCTTCTGGGTGGGTTCAGCTAATGGGAAACCCCGACAGAAAGCAGATGACGGAATGAGAGAGGTCAGGGCACTTCTTTGTGCTTGTCTGCTGTAGTACCACACCTCTGTAAGTGTCTGCGCCCCCACTCCCTCCCTGATCACCGCTACCCCGCTTTCTTTGGCTCCATGGATCCTGACTCACCACAGCCTCACCTCTAACCACAGCCTCACCTCTATTAAGTGTTCTTGTTGAAATCATTCTACTTGAGCTGAGCATGGAGCCAGATACAGGGCTCAATCTCACAACCCTGAGATCATGACCAAAAAACTGAAATCAAGAGTCATTCAACCACCTGAACCACCCAGGCGCCCCATGGGATGAGTTCTCTTTTCTATAGGGAACCAAATGATACATCTAGAAACAGAACATAATTCTCCTCTGATTGGACAAATCAGAACAAAATTTTTTCCAATCCATTGTATGCTTCATGGCAAATAGCCTCACCATCCAAACCAGAATTGTGTCAATGTTAGCCTGCATTCTGTATTTTTCCAGAAAAAGAGAAGAAGAAAAATCTCTTCATCGTTTGGTGACAGTCTCATCTCAACCAACACATCACTGATCGACGACTCATCTTTCAGGATTCAACTTCTCCTCTGGTGCCTTCACCGCTTCCAGACAGAGGTAGACCAACCCTTCATTCTCCCCTCGGGATTCCTCACATAGTAACCAACTCCTTCTGTGATTGCTCTTCTAACTGCTCCCAGTGCATGTAAATGGAAGCAGCAGAGAAGATGCTGTGAGCACCTGAATCTCCCCCCTTGCATAGTCACCTCGTTTGGCACAACTTTGATATCAGCTCAAACTCTTCCCAATTTGCTTGGCCACAAACCTCACACCCCCTTCCACTGGCCTATCTGGATGCTGCTTCAGTAATTGACCCTTCTGCAGTACACGTGCCAATCCTGGGCAAGATGCACGCACGCATCTTGATTTGGCACATTTTCGAGACGACTTGCCTAAATCCTGCTCTTCCACAATCATCTGCAAACCCTCAAAGCCAGGGATTTTTGTTTTACTTGTGTTTGTGTCTTGAGTTTTCAGCACTGTAGACACTCAGTTAACATGGTTAAACATTCATCAAAAAATCATGCAACGAAAAAATTAGTTGTGGGACCAAATGATTCAACAAAAAAGCTCTTCTAAACAGCATAAAGCTGTCAACTTTTTGGCACAATCCCTTTAAATCCCATCCATTATAATGTTCAAATACATATATCGAACTCTGCAGTTCCGTGTTCTCTGATCGATCTCTTTCACTCTCCTTTTTAAGACACAGGCAATCCTTTCAGAAACCATTGAGAATTTCTTGACAAAATAGAATAACTGCTATATACTTTTGGTTTAAATAAAGATCACCTAAAGCGTTCTCTGGGGCTGCTTCTGGAAAGTTCAAGACTAATGAGGAAAGCAGACAAAAAAAGTCTCCCAGACGAGTTCATGTACTGAAGTGGTGGATTTTGAATGGTACAGGTGTTCTAACATGATGATGAACGGGGAACTCTCTGAGACTCATCGAGGACACTTGGACAAATAAACAGCAGGACGTACTCCTTGAGGAGTGACTGAACAGCGGTAAGACTGCAGAGAATGCTCTGATTTCTTTGATTTATTTACTGGCATTCTTCCTACAAAACAAGGTATAATGAAGACAAATATGGAAGGAATGAATTTCTAGGCCCAGAGATCACAAGATCATTACTTGTCCCCTGCTTCCAAATAACCAGGGGAAAGGACTCCTAAATTTTGAAGAAGTCGCCGGGCAAATATTTCAAAGTGATCCAGGAGAAACAGAATACAATAGCTGCTGTCTATACCAATCAACTGGAGAAACTACAAGATGGGTCTGTTAGGGGAGAATCAAGGGGTGGAATGGTGACAGGTGCGTGTTTCTGTGCACAGCACTGAGCTTTGAGGGCACTAACTTGCAGTGCAGTATAAGGAATAGAGAAGCAGGGATGCCTGGGTGGCTCGGCAGCTGAGCATATCGGCCTTTGGCTCACAAACAAAAGGAACGGAGAAGCAGTTCCAAAGAGAAAAGATCAGCGCAGAAATCTGAGAAACACTTTTTAGAAAAGTACAATTTGCTAATCCAGACCTCAGCAGCCCATATGTGTGTTTTGTTCCTAAACTGAACATCACGCCCTTTCTCATGATGCCCCTGAGCGAACTACTCCTGGACCTCCTGCAAATATGTTGCCATGGCCCGTTCCAAATTCAAGCCATTGCCAAGGGCCCAGGCAGGAATCAATGCATCCTACTTCCTGGCTCTCAGAAGATACCAATTCTATTTCCCTGGTTTAAAAAAAAACCCTACACACACACACACACACACACACACACACACCCCTACACCTGAATTAGAAGACCAGGTAGCCCACCAGGCACAAGAGCAGAGATGACAGTCCTGCGCCAACAATCACAAGAGGGGCCCAGAGGGTGGCGAATCCTAAAGACATAATGACAGAAACACTGAAGCCTGGGAAGGGACTGCAGAGCCTGGGGCGAGCCAGTGAACAGCACTGGGAGTGGGAGAGGCAGAGCTGTCACCTTGACATTGGCTTTTGTCCCATTGTGGTTTGCTTTACAGCACTCTAGGCCAAGTGCTGCATGACCTGCCAGATGGAAGAGCTGCAATACGAAAAGATGCCAGAACCCAAAAGAGTCCCTCATGGGGACTCCCTAGGTTCACCCGCTAGAAGGCCTGCAGGCATGGTGGGTGGGTACAGATTCCCATGATTCTGTTTTCATTGGTCCAGGTTGTCGTGTGAATGTTTGTGCTCCCTCACAAGTTCATATGTTGACATCCTAGTGCCCAATGTGGCGGTAGGAAGATGTGGGATCTTTGGGAGCATCCTCATGAATGAGGTGAATGCCCTTATAAAAGACCCCTGAGAGCCCCTTTCCCTCTTCCACCATGTGGAGACACAATGAGAGGAAGGCACTCCCCCAACCATGCTGGTACTTGGTCTTAGACTTCCAGCCTCCAGAACTGTGAGAAATAAATGTTTGTTGTTTATAAGTCACCTAGACTGGGGTATTTTGTTAAAACAGCCCAATGGGACTGAGACAGCCCATCATTACTATGAAAGCTTCAACTACTGGAGCTGTTCTGGCCTGTACTGGTGCCAAGCACCACTCATCAGAAGCTTGTTCAGTGGGGAGGCCTGGGGGGCTCAGCGGTTTAGTGCCACCTTCGGCCCAGGGCATGATCCTGGAGTCCCGGGATCGAGTCCCACATCGGGCTCCCTGTGTGGAGCCTGCTTCTCCCTCTGCCTGTGTCTCTGCCTCTCTCTCTTTCTCTGTGTCTTTCATAAATAAATTAATTAAATCTTTAAAAAAAAGAAGCTTGCTCAGTATATTCATGTGCCTAAAAATATATTACAGATCCTCTTGGGAAACCCACTCCCTTCAAAGTACATCTAGTTATGATCACTTTTGTATATCTGCACACCTAGAAAGGATCTATACTGCTGATTATGGTTGAGAGCCAGGGAGGACGTGTACCGTCTTTGTGAACATATATTCATCATCCAGGTGATGCTGTGTCCAAGGAAAAACAGCGGGTCAGTGATGAGGGTGTCCATGGCCAGATTCCAAGGGCACCTGAAGGGTGAAAGCAGGGCACTAGTCTACCAGTGGACTAAGGACAGAAGTCACAAATATGGTGCATCAGAGAATGATATGCTGGATCTGGAAACCTCCCAGATGCCACATTGGAGACTCGGCCTAAGCACTAGAACTCTTGGAAAGAAAATAGTTCCTATAGAATCAACAGAAGTTCAAGTCACAAACACAAATGCGTTATAAATCTAAAGTAGGAAATAGATCTTTCATGATTTACTCCCTTAATCAAAGCCTGTGACATCCTTACAGTCTCCATTATTTATTTATTTATTTATTTATTTATTTATTTATTTATTTATTTATTTATTTATTTATTTAATTTTATTTTATTTCATTTTATTCTATTTTATTTTATTTTTTCAGACTCCATTTAAGTGAGCAAAGAGCATGACCTCTTCCAAAATTGTTCTGCCATTATCCTTTCCTTAGAGCCATTTCTGGGGAGGCAGTCCCCCGTGGGCCCCAAGTACCTGTCCTTCCCTGCTGGGTGCATCAAGAATCTGGGCCCCTTCCTCGGACTTGTGTTTGTAGTGAGTAGCAACCAGGAATGAAGCCACAGCTGCCCCCTACCTTCCAGAAAAGGGAAGATCTCCTATAAAGAAAACACACCACATATATCCTATAAAAGCCATACGTTCCCTGGGCTCAGCGTCTCATCCTGGCAGGCGACCCACTTCGTGGACAGACGTCATGTGGTCCTGCCCATGTCGGGGGCCCATGGATTGTAACAAGGATGAGAAACTGTAGCAAACCAGCATGAAGCTCTTGCTTCAGTTTGTTCTTGAAAATAAATCCCCATGTCTGACCCCGAGCCTCACGTCGCCTAGCAACACCCACAAAGCAGCGGAGGGCTACCCACCAAGGCCGTAACTATGATGAAATCTCACCGCCCTTCCCAGATCCTGCCAGCCACCAAGAAGTTTGCAAACCTAAGACCCCAAATTCTACCTTCCTCTTCCCACGAAGGGTTGTGAGATCTTATTAACCACAAACCCTTATGTCTAAGACGTTTGGGGCTAGCGGGGAAGACGCTCACCCTGTCTCACCACACTACAGAACTAGGGTCCCCACCTGCATGAGACCAACTCTGTGGGCAGCAAGGAGCACTAGCTCCCTGCTCCATCCAGCCTTCCAAGAGAGCACTGCTGGATCAGACAACGCAGGACAGACCTACGGGACAGGTGTCCCAAGAGGGTGAGCGGTTGGACACACAGGCTCCTGACTGTTCTCTGAGCCAGGCTTGCAAACCTAGTTCGTTCCTTTCCAGGAGTGGGATGGTCCCAATGGACCCTGCTCCCTCGAAAGGTGCGGAAACCATTACCATGTGCCATACCTGGCAGGGAGGGACCCACTGAAAGCCCTAGAAGTCTCTTGCAGTAAGGGCGTGCATGCCGAAACCTGCTTGGAACACCAGGTAGATTTCAGTTAACCTCATGTTTACGTAGAAAATACACTATTTTATTTTATTTTATTTATTTTATTTTTTTTTTAAATACACTATTTTATTTTATTTTTTTTAAATACACTATTTTAAATCATGTTCGTGAGTTCATTGTTCCTTAAAAATGTGTATGTTGAAGTCCAAACTTCTAAGTACCCTAGAATGTGACCTTATTTGAAAATAAGGTCATTGCGGGTGTAAACGAGTTAAGAAGGCTTCATTAGGGTGGAGTCTAATCTATTACGACTGGTGCCTTGCAGAAAAGGGGACTTCGGGACCTAGACACACGCACGCACAGAGTGCCGTGTGCAGATGGAGGCCAAGACAGGGGTGCTGAGGAGCACCGCGGATTTCCGGGAAACCTCTGGAAGCCAGGAAAGAGGCAGAGACCCGATCCTCCATGGGTAATCTCGGTCTTGAACTTTCCGCCCCCTGATCTCTGAGACAATACATTTCTATTATTGAAGCCACGGTCTCCGTGGTCCCAGGGAACCAGGACAGGCTCACGGGGCGTGTGTCGTGTGTCACTGGCCTTTGCTGGAACTCACGGAGGATGTGAGTCCGAGCCGTTTGCTGGGCTGCTGGGCAGGACCAACCAGGCAGGATTTATTCGCTGAGGCCTCTCAAGTCACGCGCACGAGAGGGCAGGCCAGACGCGCAGGCCGGGCCACCGTCCCCCTGTTGCTAGTAGATGAAGACGGAAGGCCATCCGTTCTGACTCTCTTGACTGCCTTTGCAGGGACTGGGCCCTGGGCCCCCGGCCCGGGGGTCCGCTAAGCGGTTAGCACTGTCGCCCCCTCGCCAGAAAGTGGCCGCATTTCCTTCTCAGCGATGCTTGTTTCAGACACAGACAGTAGGTGGCTGAGGCCAGACCCACTGAGCGAATAATAAGTGCTCTGGAAACCCCGGGTTTTTATCTACCCAAGCTATGGCCACAGGGTGGGGGTGGGAGCCCGTCCCGGCTACCTCCAGGGGCTGAAATCAAGGTGCTCACCCAACGTGAGAGCATGGCCAGACCCCTTGGGGACGACTGAGGTGACAATGGCCAACGCAGACGGTCCAGTGGAGGAAATACACGGCAGGAACCAAGACCCCCCCCAGGGACTTGGAGAGGTGGGGGGACCCTGGAGGGCTTGCTCACCCCCTCCAGCTGCTAGCAGAGCACCTGCACCAACACATTCCGTCTGTCCTTTCAGAGCCTTACTGTTGTGTGGGGTCCCCTTGGCCCTCACTTGTGACAGGGGCTCCTTCTCCTTTGTTCTCTTTGTAAACGTGGCTCCTCTGGGTTTGCACCCGTCCTCATCCCAGTTGCTCGTCTTCAGTGTCAAACGCTCAGCAGCCCCGGCCACCCTCTCCTGGGGACCCGCGGGCAGACGCTGCTCAAGCCATCCACCGCAGGAGCCCAGGTCAGACTCCGGAGTCCGGTCCCGCGTGACCCTGCCCGCCAGCCCGCCAGCCCCAAACGTCCCCACGCCCTGACCCCACCTGAGCTCCCGCAACACCCGCACCACATTTCGACCATTCTCAGAATTTCCCTGGCAGGTGCACGCCCTCACTTGTCCACACTCTTCCTGCGCCCTGGGTCGCCACCCGGGCCTCCCTGGCAAGCGCCGACCTCCCCAACAGTAGGAAAAGGATTCTCTTCCGTGATGTGCCCCTGACTTCCTGCACAAGAGCCATGTGCTCCCTCTCGAGGGGCCTCCACCTGCCACAGCCGTGGCCACCGTGGCCATGCAATCCTTAGTGGCCTGTCCACTGCATGGTGAGCTCTTGGGGTGTCTTTGGATTTATAAATCCCAGTACCTAGCACATTATTATTTTATTTTATTTTATTTTATTTTATTTATTTTATTTTATTTTATTTTTTTATTTTATTTTATTTTTATTTTTATTTTATATTTTATTTATTCCATTATTTTATTTTAATTTATTTCATTTATTTTATTTCATTTCATTTTTTTAAATTTTTATTTTATTTTATTTTATTTTATATTTTATTTCATTTCATTATTTTATTTTATTTCATTTCCTTTATTTTATTTCATTTCATTTTTTAAATTTTATTTTATTTTATTTTTTATTTTATTTCCTTTTTTAAATTTTTTATTTTATATTTTATTTTATTTCATTTAATTAATTAATTTATTTATTTTTAATAATAAATTTATTTTTTATTGGTGTTCAATTTGCCAATATACAGAATAACACCCAGTGCTCATCCCGTCAAGTGCCCCGCTCAGTGCCCGTCACCCAGTCACCCCCACCCCCCGCCCTCCTCCCCTTCCACCACCCCTAGTTCGTTTCCCAGAGTCAGGGGTATTTCATTTATTTTATTGCATTTCATTTCATTTATTTTATTTTATTTCATTTCTTTTATTTTATTTCATTTCATTTTTTTAATTTAATTTATTTTATTTTATTTTATTTTATTTTATTTTATTTTATTTTATTTTATTTATTTCCTTACTGCAGGCATGCATGAGCACAGGTGTGAAGGAAAGGAGAGGGAATCCTAAGCAGGCTCCACCCTCAGCTCAGCAGGGAGCCTGACACGGGGCTGGATCTCATGACCCTGAGATCATGACCTCAGCCAAATTCAAGAGTCAGCAACTGAGTGGCCGAGGCACCCCGGGCCCCCCACCCCCCAGCACAGGATTGATAGCAAATTTGCAGATGAGTGAGCAGCAGTTACGAGTTTCTTCCAAATGATATGGAACCTAAGATAGAAACAACGAGGTGATGGCTCACATTTTGGTGACAGCTTGTGGCTCACGCTCCACTAAACGTGTGACTTGGTATCCCCCCGCGTCACGTCTAGAGCCAAGTCAACAGCACTTTTCTTCATCGTTTGTAATCGCCTGGGGAGTTGCAGCCCCCGGTGCCCGGGCCGAAGCTCAAGCGCCCCGAGACTCTCAGCCTCGCCTCCTCCCCCTTTCCAGCCTCTGTTCCGGCCCCACGGCCCCAGACTGGGGGGACTGGGGAAGAGCCTCCCAGGCCCCCCCACCTGGCGAGGCCCCCGGGGCTCGGAGCCACTGTCCCTGCCTCGGAGCTGAGGAGCCCGGGGACCGTGCCTTTGCGCTGCGGGGAGGGAACCCTCACTGGGCAGAGGGCAGAGCGACCCTGCGGCCTCCCTGCCCAGGGAGGGGCCTGCGAGGTCACCAGCAGGCCTTGGCCTCAGCCACAGGTGCACTGAGGCCCCTCCAGCCCGTGGGGTGCAGTGCGCAGGGAAGCACAGACCTTCCTGACAGGCGTGCGGGAGGCAGGAAGGCACGAGAATACTCGCGCTTCTCCCTCAAGTCCACACAGAACTTGGTCAGGGGCACCTGGGGCTCAGCCGGTGAAGCACCTGCCTTGGGCTCAGGTCATCACCCCGGGACCTTGGGATCGGGCCTGCGTTGGGCTCCCTGCTCAGCGTCTCCCTCTGCCTCTGCCCCTCCCCGTACTCATGCTCGCTCTCGCCCTCAAATACAAAAATAAAATATTTTTCTAAAAAAATATCTTAAAGAAAATACCTTGACACACACAAACACACAAAGATGTAAACCTAAGGACATTAGTTACAGCCACACTTTTGGTGATACGGACACAGCATATGTGTGTGGGCACAAGCAGGTGCACACGTTTGGGTTGAAAGTCTAGCATTTCGTGTGTTTACCTAAGTGGCCATGATCATAGCTCCCCTTCCACAGGGCGGCCGCGAGAACCATCTACGACGTGTAAGTGTGCACACACGCGCATGCACACACGCACACACATGTGCACCCCAAGCCTTTGGAACCCTGCCCGAGACAGCTACTCAGCAGGTGCCAAGCAATGTTCGTTATCCTTATTATCACCTTAGTTCCTATATTTACCAAAATAAGATTGTGTGGAGAATGTCATTTTGTAACTTATTTTATCCAGTTTCTGGACGTGACCTCACGTCATCGGCGTTTAGCTTCTGTGCCATACCTCATGCCCTGTTGTTTGGATACACCTTCCCCCCCCCCACCCCAGGCCGCTGGGAGATTAAGCAACCAACCCCCTATTGTCAGATCCCGAGGCTGTTTTTAGCGTTCCACTGCGCAAATACTGAGGGGGTGATACAGGTCCCTGCAAGTAAATTTTACCACGTGTTATTAATTTTTTATTAATTAATTAAATTTACTCGTTGACATAAATTGGCCACACTAAAGAATAAGTGATGTTTTCCACTTTTTAGGCCAACCTCTTGGGACAGCCTTGACAGTTCGTGATTTCTCAACCAGAAACCGGAGGGTGCAGCCTCCCGCGTTCCCCACAGAGAGGCCCTCAAGCATGGCCTCTGCCAGCGTGATGCGAGACTCGGTGACCACGGGCTGTCACCTGTTTACCCAGGACACTTCGCATCTTAGTAATGAACCCCGAGCCCCAGACCTGCTTGTCACACAGACCGAGGGCCGAAGGGGCCGAGGGACCGCGCGGGGCCGTGCACATGGGCCCAGGCTGCTGGGGGTTGTCCCCGCCAGGCCCCCTCTGCTGGCCCCCAGGGACCCCCCCTCTGCTGGCCCCCAGGGACCCCCCTCTGCTGGCCTCCGAGGACCCCCCTCTGCTGGCCTCTGAGGACCCCCTCCCCCGGCCTCTGAGGACCCACCATCCCATCCCAGGGGGAGCCAAGGCCATGCTGGTGCCATGGAACTGCTTCACCTGGGTCACCCCAGGTGTCGTGGGGCCACAGCTCAGGCTCCTCTGCCGCCGGTGCCGCATCCACACGAGCCGCAGGCGACTGAGATCCTAGGAAGTTTGCGGGGAGCTCACTGGTCGCTGCTGCCCCTGCCCAGCCCACTCCGCCCTCTGCTCGATGGCCCGGTGCATCCCACTAACCATTTTCTGCTGCTTTTACGGGCTCCTGGGGTGGGGAGACCCCAGCGGGGCCAGGGGGGCCCTCAGGCTGCTTGTCCTCTGCATAAAGTGCAGGACGGGATGGAGCCAAGCGTCCTGTGCCACGCACATCCTCCTTCGCCCCTCGGGGGGCAGGGCCTCAGACCCCGGGGGGTAGGGCACCGGGGAGCATGGGAGCACAGCTCGGGAACCAGGGAAGGACAGGTGGCTTCCATCCCGCCCGTGGCCGGGGCCCCCGCTCTGCCGACACCTGGACCGTGGTCTCCTGGCTTGAGGACAGTGGGGGCGAGCTCCTGGTGGCCCTGCTCCCACTGGCTTGCGCGCTGCACCCCGGAAGCACCCCCCCAGCTCCGGGCCATCCAGGCAGCCACCCACCCAAACACTTGCCGCGCATGGTCTCCTTCCCAAGGCCGCGTCTTCCATCCCTGGGACTCCGGGAGCCCGTGCCCCCTACACCCTGTCACCCACTTTGTTTTAAGGATGCAGTGCGTGATTTTTCGAGGGAGACAGAGGTGAGGGCGCAAACAGGGAAGAGGAGAGAACGTCTCACGCAGGCTCCTCGCTGAGCACGAAGCCCACGCGGGCCTGGATCCACAACCTGAGGTCACCACCAAGCAGAGGCCAAGCCGGAGCCACCCAGGGGCCCACCCTCGCACCCGTCCATGCACCCCACCCACCCGGGGCCCACCACTGTGTTCTCCGTGTTCACAGGTCTGTTTCTGCTCTTGGTCTCTTAGACCACACATGACTGAGCCCCACGGTGCTTGTCCTTGTCTGACCCCACGTAGCATAAGGCCCTCCTGGTCCACAGGAAACTTGTTCTCTTAAATCATTCAATTTGTGGTGCTTTTGTTACAGAAGCCCTAAGACCAACATGCATGGCCCTGACCAACTCTAAAAATCCTATTTTTCCTTTTTTTCCCCCCCCTGCTTCAGGGCAAGGCTTACATGTCAGTCCTTGGGGAAGCTTTAACGGACCACGATTAATTTTTGAAATTATGTCATTTATTTTATTTCGGCGTCATAAACACACTCAATTAATTAATCCTCATCATGGATTTCCCCGTCCCCTCTAGTGACCATCCGTGCTCTCTGTACTGAGGCAGTTTCTTGGTTTGTCTCTCTCTCTCCCTCTTTTCATTCCCCTTTATTCATTTGCTTTTTCTCTTAAATTCCATATATGAGTGAAATCATATGATGCTCGGCCTTATCTCTCTGACTTCTTACTCAGCCTACCACACTCTAGATCCATCCACGTGAAATCAAGTGGCGAGGTCTCATTCGTGATGGCTGAGTAAAGCTCCGTGCACACAGACCGCATTTCCATCCATCCGTCAGTCAGTGGCCACTTGGGCTCCTCCATAATTTGGTGACCGTTCACTGCCCCTGTGATCCTGGGGGTGCACGTATGCCTCTGAATTCGTATTTCTGTGTCTCTGGGTAAATCCCCGGTAGTGGGATTACGGGGCCATTAGGGTAGCGCCATTTCTAACTTCTTGAGGACCCTCCACGCTGTTTCCGCAGTGGCTGCACCTGTTTGCCCGCCCCCCGCCCCCCCCCCCGCCACCGCGCACAAGGGCTTCCCTCCTCCGCATCCCCACCCGCACCTGTGCCTTCCCGTTTTACTAATCCAAGCCGACCTGACAGCTGTGAGGTGGCCTCTCATCACGGTTTTGATCCGCATTTCCTGCCGATGAGTGATGATGAGCATCCTTTCATGCGTCTGGTGGCCATCGGGACCTCTGAGCCCCCCAGGTGCCCCCCACTTTTTTTAAGAGAGAGCGAGCAAGCAGGAGAGCCAGAGGGCGAGGGAGGGAGACTTTAAGGGGGCTCCACGCCCAGGCCCCGACATCATGACCTGAGCCCAAACCAAGAGTCGGACGCTTCTTCTTTGCAGAAATGTCTATTCGTTTTTTTAAACTGGATTATCTGGTTTTGGGGTGTTGGCCTGTATAATTCTTTGAAGATTTGGGGTACTAACCTTTTATCAGATGTGTCACTTGCCTGCCCCCATTCCATAGGCTGTCTATTAGTTCTGTTGTTGCCTTTGCTGTGCAGAAAACTATTTTTAAATATTTTATTTATTTATTCATGAGAGACACAGAGAGAGAGAGAGGCAGAGACACAGGCAGAGGGAGAAGCAGGCTCCATGCAGGGAGCCCGATTCGGGACTCGATCCCAGGACTCCAGGATCACACCTTGGGCTGCAGACGGTGCCAAACCGCTGTGCCACTGGGGCTGCCCTGCTGAAACCATTTTTTTAAGATTTATTTATTTGAAAGAGAGAGCGAGCAAGAGGAGAGGTGGAGGGACAGAGAATCCCGAGCAGACTCTGCAGCGAGTGCAGTGCCCGACACGGGGCTCGACCTCAAAACCCCGAGATCAGGACCTGAGCTGAAACCAAGAATCAGCACATAACCGACTGAGTCCCCCAGGCACCCTGTGCAGAAGCCTTTTTTTTTTTTTTAACATTTACTTATTTAGTTAGTTATGATAGACATAGAGAGAGAGAGAGGCAGAGACACAGGCAGAGGGAGAAGCAGGCTCCATGCCAGGAGCCCGACGTGGGACTCGATCCCGGGACCCCGGGGTCACGCCCTGGGCCAAAGGCAGACGCTCAACCGCTGAGCCACCCAGGGATCCCCAGAAGGCTTTTATTTAATCAAGTCCCCATAGCTTATTTTGCTGCTCGGGAGACACAACTAGGAGCAAGCTGCTGGAGCCGAGGCAGAGAAATCACTGCTCTGGTCTCTTCTGGGGCTTTTGTGGTTTCAGGTATCATATTTAGGTCCTTTATCCATTTTGAGTTTACTTTTGTGTACAGTGAAAGGAAGGGCCCCGGCTTCATTCCCTTGCGTGTCTGTCCACAACTCCCACGTCCCTACCTTGTGTTTCACTCCTGGGCAATTCCGAGTGCTCCGGACGCACTTTTCGGAACACTGGTTTGGACCCCCCCCTCCCCCCGAGGTCCCGGGACAACCGCGAGCCACCCGCACACACCCCCCAGGGACGGTCCTTGTCAGTCTGGGTCACGTGCCTCTACGGCCGCCCGTGGCATCTGCTAAGAACTGGACCGGGACTCGTGGGCTCAGTAGTGGAGAGAAGAGAAAGGCCAAGCCGGAGACTGACTGGTAGGAATCGGAGGGGCCATTGCAGCTGGAGAAAAAATACAAGTTGAGACCTAGGAAGAAAGATCCAGAACTAAAACTCGTCTTAACGGGCCGCCAGGTGCCGCACCCGTGCGCCCATCCTCCCACTGTCGGAAACCCGTGGACCCTCCTGACCCCCAGGCCCTCTGTCCCTCACCCCGGCCCCACTGCGATTCCAGGAGGGAGGTGTCCTGGAGCCCCGTGTGCGCCGCCGGCCGTGAGGACGGGGACTCCCGCCCCAGGAGCCACACTCTGAGCCCAGACGACCCCTGTCGCGGGAGGCGCTGAGCCCGCTCACAGGTCCGTCCTCACCTTGGACGCCTGCGCGATGCGCATCCTTAGGACGCCGGCGCTGAGCGTCTGTTCTCCACGAACACGGGACATGGTGTTGTCGCCGGTAAATAACAGCATTTTTCCTGCTTATATCTGGTGGGCAACACGCTCCCTTCCCCCGAGATGCCAGATTTCTATTCAGGTCTTTGTTACCAGGAGCCTGAGCGGGTCAGTTAAGCGTCCGACTCTTGGTTTGGACTCAGGTCATGATGTCGGGGCCTGGGCGTGGAGCCCCCTTAAAGCCTCCCTCCCTTGCCCTCTGGCTCTCCTGCTTGCTCGCTCTCTCTTAAAAAAAGGTGGGGGGCACCTGGGTGACTCAGCAGTTGGGCATGTGCCTTGGGCCCAGGGCGTGACCCCGGGATCCCAGGATCAAGTCCCCCATCGGACTCCCTGCATCTGAGGCTTTACCTGTGCAATCCCAGCCGCCATCAAAGTAGAAAGCAGGTGGTTGCAGGCAAGACTCGGCGGGGCCGAGGTTCGGCGGAGATGCCGCAGCAGGGCTGTGGCCCCGTGGGAGGTGAGCGAGCAGCGGAGGAAACCAGCCACAGCCGTCAAGGGGCTACGCTGGCAGAGGGGGGAGCCTGGAGCCCGGAAACCAACTGGGGAAGCGCTGAATCATGGAATCCACGGAATAAAAGCCACCGCGTCGGAGAGCTCAGTCCGTGGGCTGCTGCCGACTGAGTGCAGCCCCTTCCTTGCTGGGCCCGGCCAGGGCTTTCTGGCATGAGGAGGGGGGTCCTGAGGTCGGGGCGGGGGACGGGGGGGCAGCGCAGGCTGCAGACACTTGGCCGCAGGTCGGGAGGCGGGAGCTGGTGCCCAGTCAGCACAGACAGGCCGCTCCTGTGAGGACACAGGAGAGGACCCGGTGCCAAGAGAGACAACAGGGGAAGGACCCAAAGGGCACAGTCCCCTGGGGAGGGTCGAGTCTTTCCGCAGAGCCACACAAGTGGCCGTCAGCACTGCATACATAGGTGTGGATAGGTCTTGACAGATCTTGGAGAGTCACTGGCAATGTCAATCTGAACCTCTACGGGTTTTCTAATATATTTTATCATACATTTCATGAGACATCTTGTCTGCATTTCGGACGATTCATGTTCTTACCTTTTTTTTTTTTTTAAAGGTTTTTTAAAATTGTATTTATTAATTAGAGACACACAGAGAGAGGCAGAGACACAGGCGGAGGGAGACGCAGGCCCCATGCAGGGAGCCTGACCCAGTACTCGATCCTGGGACCCCGGGGTCACGCCCTGGGCTGAAGGCGGCGCTAACCGCTGAGCAACCCGGGCTGCCCACGTTCCTACCTTTGAACGCAGTGGGTTGCGTTGTTTCTCGCGTGGAACCACCATCACCATCCCGATAAATCGTACCGATTATCAGCCACGTTACTTATTATGAGCACCCCGCGGGGGTTCATTGACCGATATTCCTGTATCTGTGCTGGGACCTGAAGTTGTTCCCAACCTGCTTGACCTCTGCTCGTGGACAACGTCTTGTGCCAAGGCCAAGCTGGCATCAACAAGGTGGATGGCGATTCTCTCCTTATTTCCTACGAAGTTGTAGGAGCTGGTGTTGAACCCCCGTGGTGTGAGCCTGAAGCCCTTGGGCCCCCTGCCTCCCCGTGAGCTAAAGGCGGGGGACGACCCGTGGGACCCATTCGTTTTCCAGTGTGGCTGCTGCTTCCTTAACACAACCTTGGTCGCTAATGGTTTCTGAAAAACATAGTCCACTTCATCGATCTTGAAATAATCGGCAGAAAGCGTTTTGTGTTACCGTCTTACGTCACATTTCTACGGAAAGATCTGTTCTGCCTTCTTGGCTAATATCGTAGATTCAGGCACAACAAGGTTTGCTGATCTCACTAGGCTGTTTGGAGATCTCACCCTGATCGCAAAAGTGAAGAAAAGGGAAGCTGGAGAGACGGGAGGCAAGATCCCGGTGGAGCTGAGGTCAAGCCGGGTCTCCTGACGCGCGGCCAGCGGCCTTGGCCTGCCCTGCTGTCTTGCCCTCATCTGTAACCCTGACTCGGGGAAATTCATGTCGGGGCAAAAGAAGTTTTCCTGTGACTACACGGGGGCAGGGTAGGGACAAGTACGGTCACCGAGGACTCGTCACCACCATGACGCCCCGCGAGGGTTGAGCGGAAGCTGCTTCCCAGTTTCTCAGGGACAAAAGCAAGAACCAGATAAAAGACCACCTCAGCTTGGTAACAGGTGAGATTCAGCACCGCAAAGCCGTGTGCACCAGAAGTAAGTGCTGCGGCAAATGCGGCGTTCACAGCCCTCCCTTCCATTTCTGTATTTTTTTTTAAAGATTTTATTTATTTATTTGACAGAGAGCGAGCAAGAGCAGGGGCGCAGGGAGCGAAGCAGACGCCCCGCCGAGCAGGGAACCCGATGCGGGACTCGATCCCAGGACCCTGAGATCATGACCTGAGCCGAAGGCAGGTACGTCACCGACGGGGTCACCCAGGCGCCCCATCCCCTTCTGTTTAAAAGAAAGATACGCTCCTGATATGTCCAGATGAGTCTTTTAAGCGAGGACGCCTGCCAGGTTTGAGATGTACGTGTCCCTCTGTGGGCCCCATTTTTCCACAAAACGCTCACATGTAAAGAAAAATGTGATGGATTCGCTGATAAGGGAGCGAAGCGCTTCTTTTACGATGACAAGCAAAAGCAAGTAAGTGAGAAGAAACGGTTCTGACTTCTTTCAGCAATCTGAAGCCCTTTCCGGCAAGGAAAAAAAAAGGATCTATTAAGACTCTTAAAGGAATTCCCCCTTACGAGTAAGTGACAGGGCTACTTATTGACTCCAAACAGAAAATAGCCATAAACCTCTTTCTCCCCCTCGGCTACTGCATTAAGCGTGACGTCTCTAGACACACGGATGGCACTGGGCCTGTGAGTCCACACGTCGCTTCAATTCTGGGAGTAGAAACGATCTTTAGAGCTCAGACTTCTCAAAGACAGTCCCATTGTTTGCCTCGACATGCCCCAAACTGATTTTACTCTATCCTCATGCAAATGGCACACAACCTGTTCTGTGATCCTGGAGTAGAGGCCGCTGGCCGTCCATCCAGTATCCATTTCGTTCTTGCATAGAATCAGAACTCTCGTGTCACTTTAGGGACTCCGTTAAAACTGCACTGTGACGTCCTCGAAGCCTGACTACGTGGGTTAGGCATCTTTAAATGGCGTCCCCCCGCCCCCCACCCCCGGCTTAATCCAGTTGTGGAGGCCGAGAAAAATTAAGGCCATTCCACCTCAAGTTTAGTATTAGCAAAAGTACAGCCATCTTAGGCCCCTGGGAATAAGAGCTGAGCTTTACAGGAAAAACTGCAGAATGTCCTAGGCAGGAAATCCCATATGGAAAGACAATAAAGCTCAGAATTGCCCTCGGCAGAGAATCCCATATCAGATCTTAAGAAACTCCCCCACCCTTTCAGCCATATCTGAATGGAAAAATTCCTCCACCCCTTCTGAAGGTCCCCTAGACCAGCCCATAAAAAACCCAGCTGTAACCCACTTTGGGGTCCAAGTCCCGGCTCTGCTCTATCGGGTCTACTTGGACCCAAGCTCAGGCTTGTAAATAAACCCTCGTGTACTTGCATCGGTGTCGGCTCCTTGGTGGTTTCTTGGATTCGCAATCTTGGGCACAATACAGTCATGTTTTTGTTTTGTTTTGTTGTGTTTTTCTGCTTTGAAAATATTGTGATAACTGGTGCTCGAGCAGCCACTTTGGAACATAAGGGAGACTGTAAAGATGGTTGACTGGGGTTTTGGGGTCTATGGAACTGCTGTATCAGCCTCCACCAAACGAACAGGCAAATGTCCACCTCCTGAATATTGAATATTGTGGATTCCCTCCGACATTCCCTCCCCTCCAAGGGCTTCCTCACGCCCCAGGGGGTAACCCTTTCACGAGGCTGGATCCTACATCCTTGCTTAGAAGGAACCCCGCCGAGGCCCCACAGCAAGCGGTGCCTGTTACCTGAAGGTCTCGTCCAGTCCTCCCCAGGTAACCCCCTGCTTCCCAAGGACACACAGACTCTGGGTCCTTTACCTGCCAGGTACCACCCTCATGTTTGCCATACCCACCATCTATTTATGCACATACGATGGGCTCAATAGTATGAATTGAAACAATGCGCACGCGCGTGTGTGTGTGTGTGTGTGTGTGTGTGTGGCTTTGAATCACTGGAGTATGAGAAACTGGGTTGTCAGGCACCACCAGCCTACATCATCGAGCTGAAACACCCCAACATCCCACAGCAAAGCCGGACGAAAACATGCCCAAACCAGTCTGAACAGGTTAAATGTCTGCATCCCGTATTTGGTGGGGGAGGAGGGGGCGTGGAACTCTGTGATGCAGCTAAAGTAGTCCCGTCATTGTCGTCGCCGTGTATAAACACCAAGTAGCAGGGGAGGGCGGGGGAGGGAATACACTTCCCAAAGGGTTTGAGAGCCATCGTGTTGCGTGTTTCCCCGTTCAACACCTGCTGAGCCGAGCCCCCTGTAACCTTAGGCCCCCCACTGTTTACTCTTCTAAAAATACGCTTCTTGTTTGCTTTTTCCAATCCTGATTGTGCACGAGGCTTTAATACACCCTCTGTTTAAATATTCGGGTAAAGATAAGCCATGCGATAAAAGCTGGGTTGCTGGAACCGGGATAATCACGGCGATCTCTGCCTTAGACAGGACTCTCCTCCAAAAGCTCTCAAAAGAAGGCAGTTTGTTTAACAGTCTCAGTTGTGTGACCATAAGCCCAAAGGTCTTAAGGCAAATGTTTAACTCCAAAGGCGTAAAACATCTGCATGACTTATGAATGCAATGACATTTTCAACACCAACATAAGATTTGACCTTTCCTGTCCAGTCGTCTGGGGCGTTTTCACACAGTGAGTTTCTTTTTTCTTCCTGTTTATTGTTCGAAGGTCTACCTGGAAGCAGAACCTTCAAGAATAAAGCAGCTCCAAGAGTAGAAAAGAATCCCTAAGAGCAGAACATCGCGGCCTGAAGCTCAATCAAACGGTGACCTTTTCAAGCTTTAAAAGCTCTTGAGTAGGTACATTTCCTCCCCAATCGGCTAACGGGGACCCCTGACAATGCAAGGAAATACGCCAAGTTCGCTCCAAAAATCAGGTTCAATCAAAGCACGTCTCATTTATTTATGCTCTTATTTATAAAGCAGTATAAACACATTCCTGTGTTGCAGGGGTTTTATGGATGGATTCAGCAACGATCATAACAAAGGATTACATCTTCCATTAGACAGTGAGACCATGTCAGAATCAAGAGGGGAATCCTAAACCCTCAGCTGTAAGAAATCCTAAACCCTAAACTTTAAGGAAGCATAATTCATGGGATTCCTGTGAATCGAAATCATTCAGCAATACTCTCCGTGACCAGCTGAAGCCTGACAAGTTAAAAATATGTTTAGTATTGAATGGTATCAGAAAAGAGAGATTTCAGTGAAATCCTGTGGCTGGAAACTTTTTGGCCATGAGCTACTATGACTCAAAAATTTAACTGGATAAGATCAAATTTTATTTTATTTTATTTTTTTTTTTAAGATCAAATTTTAAAATTGACGCACCCCTCCGCTGAAATTTGAGGAAAATGATATTCAAAGGAGGTTGAGGAATATCTCAAAGCTCAGAAACATCTGGCTAGAAATGATTTTCAGTGGTGGACAAAAGGACTTTTTATCATTTAAAATGATTTTATCATTTATCATATTGCATTTTGCCGTCAGGTGCAGAATGTCAAGGGCCCACGGCCCTTTGGTGCAGAATGTCAAGGGCCCACGGCCCTTTGCAGCCACATCACAGCGCTTTATATCTGAAAATACTAGCACAATAATTCTAAGGCTGGCATCACTGTCAGAAAATTTTTAAGTGTTTGAAGATTTATGTTTACTTACTACACATTGTACTGATTTTGCTGGTAAAATTAGAAGTAACTAGTTTACATCATTGGTTTTGAAACTAGAATGTGCCTCAGAATGCCAGGAGGCAGTAAGAACACTGAGAAACCCAGAAAAAAGTAAAACACACCCATGTTATATTTCTTTCCATAACTCCCGTATTTAAAAATCTGTGAATTTTGGGTAAAACTTGTATAAGTGACATACCTGGTTCAATTTACTTAATTTTGCTACAGCAGTCATTAAAATCTCCATAATTCTGATTTTTTAAAAAAATCTTTTGTATGAAAAAACTGGCTATTTTTACATGTCATGCCATATAATACCCAATATTACAAAGAATGTGTGTTTCAATCCTTGACCTTTTATTTAAACACACGTAAGCGTATCTAGTGAAAGGGGACAGAAACAGAAGACAGTCGGAGGTAGTATTTCCTAAACAGATAGGTTAGGAAAGTTACCAGCCTTGGCTGCCTCAGTTTCCTTAAAAGCACAATGAAATGTGTCTGACAGCTCCAACATGTCTCGGTTTGGACTCTGGGGTGACTCACGCCCCCCCCCCCCCGTCACAAAGAAGCCGGCTCCTCCCTGGCTTGACAAAGGGATTAGCCATGTGGGAGGAACACCCCAAAAATCTACAGAAAACCATCTTCTAGCTTGCAGGTTATTAGTTAACCGAGAGTTTCAAGAGGAAAGGAAGGAGAGGGTGGATTCGACTGCTTGGAGCGGACTCCCAGCATCTGCGTGGTGCCCAGGCTCTTCTGATCTTTGAGGATGAATTGTAACCAAAGAGGGTATCACTCCTCTTAGACACGTGCCCTCGGTGCTTAGATAGGCAGGCGATGTGGCTGGTAGGAGTCAGGGGGTGTAGCCGGAGTAGACTGTGAAGGTTCCCGTTGCTCAGTAGCAAACTTAATAAATACCTGAATGAAATGACAGAAATCACTGTGAACCTCTACGGACACCAGACCTTCTCTTCTCCACTATAGTAAGAAGAGTCATCTCAAAGCACCGCCCAACTTTTCCCAAAAACCATAAAGCTGTCGCTCATACCACCGCCTTGGAAACCACCATAAGCAGGTAGATCCTTTGAGGACACAGATCCATTTGAGGACAATCATGAAAGCACCTGGAAATTCTGGGGCTTTAGGACGCAGGTGGGATTTCATTCTCCCTTCTGGAACTCGGTAAACCAAGCACTTTGCTTCCCAAGGTCAGCGATGGCTCAGCCAAGGGGCAGAGTCCCCTTAGACACTTAGGGCAGGGGGAGCAAACAGATAGGGGCAGGTTGGTGGGGCGTGAATGCCCAGTGTAACCGTGGACAGATGGGAGCCCTCCTGAACATGCACCTTGAACAGAGAGCTGACCACAGACACACCTGCTAACACCCACCACCCTATTTTGTAAAATGAGCATTTAATTTAAAGAACGAAAGGCCTCACGAAGCAATCTGGCTAGTTTTGAGATCAGCTGGGGGAGGCCTCGAGAACACGCCAAAATGCAACCTGCCGAAGTATTCGGGGGGACCATACCTGTTCCAAAGTGGTCTGGCTAATGGAGTAATGTTTGATATTCAGGAAGGTCTTCTGGTTCTCTAGGACTTGGAACAGATCCGCTAAGCACTCCCATTGTTTTGGCAAATGATATTCCAGTAAGTTAAGGTGCTGCCCCTGAAAGCCAAAAACAACTTGTAAATCGTCTCACGTGATTAGCAACTGTTGAGCAGAACGGATCCTGCAGCTTTTAAGTGATAAATGCATTGTCATCCTTTTCAAACCACACACCTAAAGGGCGGCGGATGGCAGGACAGCTCTGAGAGTCTCCAGTCCGTGCGTACGGACGACGGCACAGTTGGCAAGGGGTCCTCCTCAAGGCTGGGCTACCGCTTTGCCCCCTGGCATGCCCCCCACCCCTGCCCTGCCCCAGGTGTGGGGAAGCCATCCCGGGGGTAGGAAGGTGCCTCGCCTACTGAGAAGGAGGAAGTTGTCGTGGAGCAAGGGAATGCCAGGGCACCTGAACGCCCTGGGTCTGGAGCAGAGCTCCCGCTGTCCTCACCCCTGGGAAGAGAAGAAACGTTCCAACCCTCGTTCTCATATGTACAAAGGGGGAGAACAGCAAGTCCGCTATTGGACCGTTTAGAGGAGAGCCTGAGCACGCCCGCCTGGCCTCGTACAGCTGCTGCTCATCGATGGCTTTTACTCAGCAGCTCTTGCGGGAATGGACAGGTGAGAGCTGCTTCAAACGTGAGAACCTATTTATGGAAAACCGCAATCACGTAGTTATCCAAGATACCGTAGCTGGTGCTTCTAAAATGTTAGCACGCTGGGAATCACCGGGTCACCTCCTTAAACGCAGAGCTGAGTTCAGTAGGTTGGGGCTCGAGGTCCCGTAGGTGTAACCAGCTCCCCGCTGATGGAGATGCTGCTATGTCAGGGATCGCGCTCTGCCTGGGGTCAGCAGAGGACTATGATGCCGAGCACGCGATGCCGAGCACAGCCGAGCACAGCGTGAGATAACGCGGGAGCCTCCAAGTCTGTAAGCCCTACAGCAAATGCCTGGAAGACACTGCCTTTTGCGATCTTCTTTCCTGAACAGAACAGGCCATGCAATGGGGCTGTGCCCCCGGAGTGTACCCATGGTCCACTCTGGGGCACCCACAGAGCGCTCAGACAGGCGCACCGTCCTTCCGAGTGGCCAAGCGTATCTGCTGTCCACGCTATTCTGGGCCGCGGGGACGTGCGGCCTGTGCTTCGCAATCAGGCCCAGGACAGGCAGCACCTCGTAACAGCACGGGGCAGAACACAGGAAAGGACAAAGGCGCTGACCCGATTTCCCCATAAGGAAGTGAATACGGAACCCCGGTCTACCTTAAACTGGATCCCAGGGAAGTGCAGCTTCAGGCAGTCCGAAATCGCACTGTGTGCGTGTGTTTCCTGACACAGCCAGATCCTGACCGTATAACCGTCACCGAACCTGGAAGTTAAATGAAACCAAAACACGGTTAGGACTATTTGGACCCAAGAGGGGTAAATTCTAAGTCCGTTTTCACGGATACAGCAAAAGAAAATAACGATCCCAAATCGACGGGAGAGTCTGGATTTTCAAAAATCTAAGACTCAGAAGAGGATCCTAACTCGGTGAGGGGGTTTCCGTCATCCGCGGACACAGGTGCCGATGGACCTACGTGGTCAGCAAATCCTGGAATCGCTCTCCATCCGGTACAAGGGAGAAGATGAAAGCAAAGCAGGTGCTGAGTTCGAGAGAAGTTGGAGTCGGAGCCGGGCCGGAGCGCCCCCCGCCCACGCCTGCTGCTTCCCCGTCCGTGATGACCCGGCAGGGCAGGGTCGGGTGGCAGGGACCGGACCGGGCGCTCGCTGCTTCTCCACGTAAGGCAACTCTGCCAACGGCACCCTGACCCAGGGTTGGCCTGCGACACACGGAGCCGTGCACGGTAGCTCCCGGGACCCGGCGGCTGTGCGGGGTCGTACCCACACCGCACAGCGACCTCATAGAGTCACCGCGAGGAGGGATGGGGCTTCCACAAGCGGTGTCACGGTATCGCCGCCCATCCTGGGCACCTGCGCACCTAACAGCATCTCCGTGAAGACCCATGAGAATAGAAACAGGAATCCGGGGCCTGGTGGCTCAGTGGTGAAGCGTCTGTGCACCTCGCAGCTCAGGTCACGACCCCGGAGTCCTGGGGTCGAGCCCCACGTGGGCTCCTGGCTCAGCGGGGCATCTGCTTCTCCCTCTGCCCCTCCCCCACTTAAAATAAATAAATTAAATCTTAAAAAAAAAAAAAAAAACATGAACACATGAGGACAGTTTCTGTGGATCTGTTCGCCCACCTGTCGGCACCAAGTAGCTGACCTGGGGACTACGAGCTGGGCGACCGGGGGGCCCAGGCCTCGCCAAGCAGCTGCGTTACTTGAGCGTCTCACACGCTTACGGTCAAATCACTGTTCCGGTGCATGTGATGTGGCTGCATGACAAGTCCCCCAGGTCGTCGTCCTGCTGTTGCCTGACTCCAGGCGCCTGACACGGAGCGGGGCCCCAACCCTCCCGTCCTGCCGGCTGAGGGGCCCACGGGCACTCAAGCTGAAAGGTGAGCCACACGAGAAGGCGGCAGTAACAGCCCCGTGGTGCGTCCCCTGAGCTGCAGGTTAGAGTCCCGGAGGGCCGCCCGGGGATGCGCAGCGGACGGACGGTGGTCAGCAGCGCCACGTGTCCACGCTCTCGAAAAAATAGGTAAAAACCTTTAAAAAAATCTAAAACCCCGTGAAGTGGTACATTTTCCTAAAGGAAGAGATCCGACGCCTGATTATGGAAGAGGGCAGCAAGTGGGTGGTGGGCGTGTGGCCACCCAGACGACAGTACCAGGAGGGTCCGAGGCTTCCAGCCACCGGGTGGCTCCCGCCACGTGTCCCGGGGGCTCCGGCCGCAGCCGAGCAGCCCTCCCCGCGAGGACCGGGCAGCTGAAGGGGTCGCCACCCCAGCAACGCGGTGGCCTCAGAGCCGGACCCCACCCGGCCACCCGCAGAGCACGGCCAGGAGCCCCGTGGGGCCTGGGGAACAGGACTCGAGCTGCCCCGCACGGAGCCCCCGGAGCCCCGTCTGCCAGGCGGACCCACGGCTCAGCCTTTAACTGTGCGGAGACCAGGAACACAACGGCTCGGAGGGCGCTGCCGGGAAGACTTCCGGGGAAGGCAGCTCCTGCGCAAGGTGTCTGCCCAGGTGCGGCTGGGACTCGCCCCCGGACAGCAGGTGGTGGCAGGCACCAGGGTCGCCTCCCCACAGCTCCACGGTCAGCAGGCACCAGGCGAGTGAATTCCTGAGAAAGCTACTCGGGGGCGCTGTGGGTAACCCGGGGGCAGCGCCAGACTGACCCAGTGCCCAGCTGGGCAGCGGGCACTCAGGCGGGGTCTTCCTACGGCTCCCACGGCTCAAGTATCGGGCGGTAACTATGTCCTAGTATCACCCTGGGTCCCTCCGACCACAGATCAAAGCCAAGATGATCCGTCAAAGAGCTCACACCAACGGGGCCAGCCAGCGCCATGGGTTGTGTGCACCTGTGTACCTAAGTACAGGAGGAGGTACCCAGGTGCACAGGTACACAGGTACGCAGATGCACAGGTATACAGATGAACAGGTACACAGGTGCACAGGTACACAGATGCACAGGTACACAGGTGCACAGGTACACAGATGAACAGGTACACAGGTGCACAGGTGCACAGGTACACAGATGCACAGGTACAAAGGTACACAAGTACACAGATGCACAGGTGCACAGATGCACAGGTACACAGATGCACAAGTGCACAGGTACACAAGTACATAGATGCACAGGTGCACAGGTACACAGATGCACAGGTGCACAGGTACACAGGTGCACAGGTGCACAGGTGCAGAGGTACACAAGTACACAGATGCACAGGTGCACAGATGCACAGGTACATAGGTGCACAGGTGCACAGGTACACAGATGCACAGATGCACAGGTACACAGGTGCACAGATGCAGAGGTGCACAGGTACACAGATGCACAGGTGCAAAGGTACCCAGGTGCACAGGTGCACAGGTACAGAAGTACACAGATGCACAGGTGCACAGATGCACAGGTACACAGATGCACAAGTACACAGGTACACAGATGCACAGGTGCACAGGTACACAGGTGCACAGATGCACAGATGCACAGGTACACAGATGCACAGATGCCCAGGTGCACAGGTGCACAGATGCACTGGTACACAGATGCACAAGTGCACAGGTGAATAGGTACACAGATGCACAGGTGCACAGGTACACAGATGCACAGGTACACAAGTGCACAGGTACACAGGTGCACAGGTACACAGATGCACAGGTGCAAAGGTACACAGGTGCACAGGTACACAAGTACACAGATGCACAGTTGCACAGATGCACCAGTACACAGATGCACAAGTGCACAGGTGCACAGGTACACAGATGCACAGATGCACCAGTACACAGATGCACAAGTGCACGGGTACACAGATGCACAGATGCACAGGTACACAGATGCACAAGTGCACAGATGCACAGGTACACAGGTACACAGGTACACAGATGCACAAGTGCACAGATGCACAGGTACACAGGTACACAGGTACACAGATGCACCGGTGCACAGGTGCACAGGCCCCTACGGCACCTCCCTGGTTTGTCTGCGAATGATATACGGGAGTGACTTCCTACTTGGAGTCTCATCAAAAGACGGCACTTGCCCTCATGTAATGTCTCCAAATCACCCAAACTTGCTTTTAAGGGAGATCACCTGAATCCATAAACGTGTGCGGCGGTGGCAGGGGCGGGGCCGCAAAGCCTCAGGAGCAGGGAGCGTGAACACCGCCCTGGGCTCGCAGTCCTGCCGGCGCGGCCACTGGCCAGCACGGAGGGGATGTGAATCGACGTGGGGGGAAGCAGGCCGGGCTCCGGCGTGGCGGCCTGAGACGCCTCGCACACCCGCTTCCGCGCAGAACGGGCCGCTCGTGTGGGCTCGGCTCAGAGCCTCCGGAAGTGGCCTTCTGGGCGCGCGGCCGGGACAGCAGGGCCTCAGGAGGGCTCGTGGGGTCGACCGAGCGGAGAGGCCCTGCGGGTCTGGGCCGGGACCGCTCCCCGCCTGCCGGGCCGCCCGGCGAGGCGGGAACCCCACTCCAGAGCACGGGGACCCCCCCAGCTGCGGGCGAGGCGGTCTTCCTGGCAGGTGTGCAGCGTCCCCGCTCCCCGCCTGCCCCCTCCGCCCGCTCCCGATGGCCCAGCTGAGTTCCAGAAAGCTCAAGGCTTGCGTCCTCCGGCAGCACGCGCTCGGCCCCTGCAGGGGCTGCCCCTCTGCAGAGCGGCGGCTCAGAGACCGGCGTGGAAGGGAAGCGGGCCGCGGGGGGGGGGGGGGGGGCGACCTCCAGAGTCCTCCCCGAGGCCCCCCGACGTGAGCCAGGGCAGGGGACGCTGAGGCCCTTGGGCGTGGTTGTCGGGGCGACGGAGCTCTGGGTGAGGGCGAGAGCCTGGGGACACGTGCAGACGCGGGGGAACCACCGGGCGGACGAGCCCTCCTGGGGGCACAGCAATGTCTGACGCGGGCCGGGGAGCATCGGTGCGAAGCAGCCCAAGCCGGGAAGGGGGGGGGGGGGGGGCCTGACTCTTGGTTTCGGCTCAGGTCGCGAGATCCAGCCCCAGGTCGTGCTCCGCGCTGGTGCTTGGGACAAGGTCTGTTTGAGTCTCTCCCGCTCCGCCTCTGCGCCTCCCCTCCCTCCCTCTCCCTAGGGTAAAGAAAGAAAATTCTAAAAAAACCAAGAAGCCCAAATTTGATTGGATTAGGCTGTGGAACAGTTCATGTCCCGGGCCGTTGGTGACAGCGGCAGAGCAGTCAGTCATAAATCGGTGGCAACAGCTGGCTGTGCCCAGACGGGAGGCGGGAAGCCGCGCCCCAGCTGCATCACCCCGACGACACGGGGCACATGCGGGCTGCCCATCCCCCGCGGGGGCAGCAACAGGCCTCGCTGAAACTCCGCCAACAAGCAGAGCCACGACAAGCCCCAGCGGTGCCCAGAATGGCTCCAGTGCATCATCAGAATGCTCAGTTTCCAATAAAAAAAAATTGTGAGACATATATGGAAACAGGAAAGAACGACACACACCAGAAAAAAACTGTAAGCCACAGAAAGTGCTTGTGAAAGCCGCCAGATGTCGGATTAACAAAGGCAACAAAGCAGTGATTATAAATATATCCGAAGAACTAGGCGAAATCATGACTGAAGAACCAGAAGAAGGTAGCAGGATTGCGCGCCATCAAAAGAGACAGAAATTACGAAAAGACCCACATGGAGGGACACCTGGTGGCTCAGCGGTGGAGCACCTGCCTCCGGCCCAGGGCGTGACCTCGGGGTCCCGGGATCGAGTCCCACATCCGGCTCCTGCATGGAGCCTGCTTCTCCTTCTGCCTGCGTCTCTGTGTCTCATGAATTAAAATAAAAATCTTCAAAAGCATCTGCAGAGCTCTGGCCGGGCAGCCGAAGAGAGTCCCTTATCGCCAGCGCATGGACACTCCCCGGGACAGAGCACACGGGAGGCCCCGCGTGTGAGCGCGCAGGAGTCGGGATGCAGGCCCCAACCAGAACACGAGGTCTCATGGCTGGCGTCTCCCACCGTCCCGCGTGTGTCCTTGGGAGGACCTGCCGGGGCGCGGCCGCCCTCTGGGCCCGCGACCAGACTCCCACCTGGAATGTCCAGCGTGAGGACGGGTGCTCAGCATCAACACCCCTTCCGCCCTCCCCGCTGAGACACGAGCCACGTGCACTTCACACTCTTGGCTGCAGAAGCGACATGTATCCCCCCAACAGGACGACCCTTACACTGAGACCCGGGCTTTCTGGGCCAGAGGGAACAGGGCAGGGGAGCTAACAGGTGACCCACGCAGGTGCGGGGTCCAGGTGGCTCGTGGACGCGCCCCAGCCGCGCCAGGCCCGGAATGTGGGAAAGCCTCCCCGGTTCCCTGGGACGGAGGGTCCGTGCCCCCGGAGATGGACCAGGCAGTCCTGGCCGCCTGCCCCCGCCCCCCCCCATACACACGCACATGCATCCATCCGTGTGCACACATCCTTCCATGCACACACATGCGTCCTTCCATGCATGCACACACATCTGTCCTCGTGCACACACACATCCGTCCATGCACGCACACACACATCCTTCCATACACACACACACACACATCTGTCCTTGTGCACACACACATCTGTCCATGCACGCACACATGCATTGTCCTTGTGCACATACATCCGTCCATGGGCACACACATCTGTCCATGCACATGCACACACATCCTTCCATGCATGCACACATGCATCCATCCTTGTGCACATACACACATCCACGCACACACACACATCCTTCCATGCACGCAGACATGCATCTGTCCTTGTGCACATACATCCGTCCATGTGCAGTCCCATCCGTCCACGCGCACACACTCATCCTTCCACGCACGCACACATGCATCTTGAACTCACACACACACACAATCTGTCCATGTACACAGACATGCATCTGAACTCGCACACACACATCCAACCATGCACATGCACCTGCATCCTTCCATGCACGCACACATGCATTCGTCCTTGCACATGCACACACATCCAACCATGCACGTGCACATGCATCTGAACTCATGCACACACACATCTGTCCATGCATGTGCACACGTATCCTTCCATGGACGCACACACGCCTGAACTCGCACACACACACATCTGTCCATGCACACACACACACATCCTTCCATGCACGCACACATGCATCTGAACTCGTGCGCACACATACATCTGTCCATGCACACACACACACACATCCATCCACGCACACGCATCCATCCGTGCGCATGCACAGTGATGGCTCACACAGAAGCTGTATCGTTTACCCCGTATCATAGGACAGTCACACAATAGGGTCCAACCGACCCTCCCCTGAGCACAGGACTCAGGAGAACGAGAGATCGGAGACACCCACCCAACATCCACTGCCTTGTCTTGCTCATCCACAGAGACCTGACTTGACTTACGTGGCAAAATGCCCAGATAAATCCTACATTTCTCAGGCTTCCAGCAGCCAGGGTGTCTAACAGGGCACGAGGGCACGTGTCTAGGTAGGACTTACAGACGGCTACTGAACCCAGGGGCAGGGCAGGTGGTCCTCCCTCTCCCTGCTCCCTCTCGCTTGTTGCCTGGAACAAGGATGTGATGGGCGGAGCTACAGCCGCCACTCTGGGACCAAGAAGACTGAAGCCTTGAGCCACGGAACCAGTGCCAACCACCGGTACTTCGGACATTTATTACACAAAGCGAACATGCTTCAGTCGGACACGCTAACGTGTGGGTGTTCGACATTCTGTGACTAAGATGGATTAGCTCGTAACGGGCGCAGAAGATCAAAGGTAGGACAGGAAAAAAATCCCCTGGACGAGGGTCTCGGAGGGACTGGGATTGTCAAATGGGAAGAAGACAGACGTCGGCAAAGAGGCAAAGTCCCTTCTCAGAAAGAGAGACAAAGGCAGAGGAGGAGGAGTGGCAGGTGTGAGCCCCCCAAGGGCAGATACAATGCTGGTGGAGTTTAAAATTTAAAAATGATACATAGTAAATAAATAAATTAATTAATTAATTAAATATAAAAAATTAAAATAATCTAAAAAATGAAAAAAGAAAAATAAATAAATAAATAATAATTTTTAAAAGAATTTAAAAATGAAAAATAAATAAAATAAAAAATAAAAAATAAATAAAATAAAATATAAAAAATAACAAATAAATAAAATAAAAAATAAAAAATAAAAAAATAAAAAAATAAAAAATGATATGATTGTACAGTCGGACGCAAGGCACACTCAGGTGCAGCTATGGCATCGGACGCCCCGGGAACTTCTAACAGGGTCTGGAGCTGGAGAAGGAAGCAGGAGCCACGTTAACAATGGAGTGAGTTTAGGATCTGGGGGTCAGTCCTCCCGGGGGCCCCTGGGTCTCCGGGTGTCAGGACGGGCAGCAAGGCCCTCAGATGGTGCCTCAGGAGCAGTGTGGCCCCGACGGACGGACACACAGGGCCCAAGGGGGCCGCGGGGTCCAGGCGGGTTTGGGAAACTGAGGCACACATGCACAGATCCCACTGCAGGCACAGCCCAGACCTGCAGGGTCACCTCTCCGGGTCCTGGGACAAACCTGCGGCCTGCATTGGGGACAACAGGGCTGGAAGCGGGGCCATGCATGTCACATCTGCTTAAAGCCCAGGACGAGCATGCCCGGGGCCGTGCACACTCAGGGGCCCGTCCTGTCCATGCAGCCCCTCAGCCCCAGGGACCTGCAGCGGGCACAGAGGCCAGGGACTCCTGGGGACTCCTGGGTCCCCGACACAAGGAGCCCCTTGCCGTTCATCCCATGTTACCGAAACCCATCATCAGCTGAGCTCTTGCAGGAAAACACCAAGTTCACAAAGGATGCTCTGCAACGCGTTGGGTTCCGTGTCTTGGCGAATCGCCCACCAGCCACTTCTCGCTTCGTGTAATCCCACAGTCCCTGCGTCACTAACAAGCCGCCCTGCGCCGCGTCCCGGGAACAGAGGCCAGAAGTGGGTGAGACCGGGGCCCACAGCCCACACCCTGGTGGACGGCTGCCTTGGCTCCCCCGCGGCTCCCCGGCGGCTCGCCAAGCCCTGGGGCAGGCAGCGAGGCGCACACATAAATCACCGAGCAATTAGGCACGGGCTATAAACCTTTATGTGAGCATTCATAAAGGTTAGGGAGTATGAAGTATTATTTTTCTTTTGATGATACTTATCAAAGATGAGCGGAGTACAAACTGAGAAGTTTCCAGCAGGTTGATCTGACAAGTGGCCGACCCTGCGCAGCAAGCGGCAGCGGCCTTGGCTGTCCCGGCAGCCCCGACTCCGAGCCACTGCACAACAGATGTTCACTGCCCCGTGCAGCCAATCAAGCACCCGATAACATTCCTCCCGTGAAATAAACACCTTTCAACCTAACATATAGGTCTGTTAAAGCTCTGCCTGCAGATTCCAATTTCAAAAACACTAAATAAATGAAATAAAACAATTTATCAACATGTATTAATGAATTATTCTGTATCCGAAACAACAGATTAACCAACAAGTTAAAAGGAAATCAGAAAGAGTGAAAATAGTTTAGATGACACCGAATTTTACAAAAAAACGCAATATGGGACACAAACATGGTTGTAGAAATTGATATAAAAATCATGAATATCCCCAAAACTCGAAAAAGACATAAAAAGACAATTAACAGGGAAGAAATGTAAAGGATGAGAACACACAGGGAAAATCTTTAGTCCTTATTAGTCCAAATAAAACCGACGACCACAGCACCTGTGTGACCCCACGCCGGCCGCCGGTGCCAGGGCCCCATCCACTCCGGACGAGGGGTACAGGGTTTACAAGCGCTGGGGAAGGCATCCTGGATCAGCGAGGACATTTCTTGTCCTCTCTCTCTCTGGACTGTCGCAAGGAGAGCGCATGTCCTACTGGTAGAAGCATGACTGTGGTGGGGACTGGGGGGCTCCACGTGCGTCCCAAACACACTCACCTTCTCAGCCCCCTTCTCCCTTCCTCTGCAGTGAGGGGACCGGGCCACGCTGGCTCTAGAGCACCAGCAGGTAGAGCTACGGCACGCACGGACGCACAGTAAACAGTTCGACAGAAAGAAACAGACATGCAACATACATGTACACGTAAAACACCAGCAACATACACATACACACAGCATATGTACACATGGAGCACGATACATCCGTACGACACACATACACAACACAGGGGCACATGCAGTCTATACACAACATGCATGTACACACACAACACGCGTGTATGCACAATATACATCTACCAATGCAACATGCACACAACACGTATATACACACAGCATATGTGCGCTGCATACACGTACGACATACATGTGGCATGCATATGTCCAACAGGCACCATGCATGGGACATACATATGCACACACAACATACATGTAACACACATGCGACATACCTGTTTTTCAGGTGCTGGGGAGAGCCAAGGCACCGGAAGCTGCCGTTGACCATGATGGCAAGTCTCGTGCAAAGAGCCTCGCACTCCTCCATGCTGCGGGGAGGACGAGAGGCGTGTGAGCGAGCTGTGCCCTGCGGACATCAGGCTTGGACCAAACAGGTCAACAAAAACACTGTGGCAAATTCGTGAATTTTCTATATTCTTGAATATCTAATATACAAACCTCAAGAAACCCTCCAAAACTCATTTTTTACACAGATGTTTTATTTAGATAGCCCTGACACAATGAACTGAAAACTTAGCAGCCTTTCAGTATCTGAGGAGCAGTTATGAGGACAGAACCTTTTAGTGACAGTACAAAAATATAAACTAGATACAAGTGACCTTCATAGAAAATGTGGAAGTTTTATGAAAAAATAAAAGCAATAAGATCTACTAATGAACCTAAATGAAATCTTGAATCAATAAAAAGATCTTCCAAGAAAAAAGTGAATATATTTTAGAAAAAGAAAATTGTTATAATATTTTATAATTATTATAAAATTATAATTATAAAATATTTTATAAATATATATAAAATTATAAATAATTATTAAATTATATATTATAATTATTATAAAATTTATATTATATAAAATTGTCATAATATTTTATAATTATTATGAAATTATATTAAATAATTATAAATTTATATAATTATTATAAAACTATATTATAAAATTATTATGAAATTATAATGATTATAGAAATATAATTATTATAAAATTATAACATTATAACTGTTATAATATGAAAATGAAATGTTATAATGTGAAAATATAATGTTATAACATTGTTATAATTATTATAATATGAAAATTACTGTAATATGAAAATTATTGCAATATAAAATAGTGTTAGTATAAATGTACATGTAAAATATAATAGGATATATAAATACAAAATGTAATCAGTGAATTTCATATAAAATACAAATATGAATTTGATTTTACTATAATATATAAAATAAAATATAAAAACCACATTATAATTTGCAACTGTGATTTAGTTGGCCTTAATATGCAATATTATTTTGATATAAAATCTGTAATAAAGAGTCCTAGCTTAGAATAGTATTATTATAATTATATGGAAAATAACATGAATTATAATAAGGATATAGTCTGATGCCAATCAAAATTATGGAGCATATCTTCAAAGTTATTTAGTTAAGAGGGTGAAAACACTGTAAACAAGAAAAGTAATAGAATTTGCCCCAGAAACTATTAGCATTTGTTTAAGGCTAAAATAATTTGAAGAAGGCTACCCGCTAAGGAATTCGAAGGCAGATCGTTGGAACCAGACAAGACCGCATGGAAGGGGACAGTCACGCTTCCAACAGGTAAGTGCTGGGAGGAGGCGAACGTCCCGCCCAGTAGGACAGCAACAGACAAACTACGACAATGTCTGGCAGCTGACAAGGCAAAACTACAAACTTCTAATAAACGCGTCAACACTCAGCAAATAAACCTTAAAAAAAAAAAAAAAAACTACAACAAACGCAACCCAAGAGGGTTAATACGTTCAGTATAAAGAGCAGATACATGTTAGCGTAAAAACAGAACGATGCAGATGCGATCCAGGAAAAAGGGCAAACACAGAGACTCCAAAGACCTGCTCCCAGGTAATCCGCATACCAACAGCTTAGAAGCTCAGCCACCAAATAAGTGATCAGAAAACTATTTTCCAGCCAGAGAGGCATTTGTCATGTGCACTTTTGTACGTTGTACAGGAAAGCACTTTCCCCCCTCATCTGCAGGGCAGATTAAAACAACGAATTCTCAGATCATAAAAATTACCCCCAAAGTTAAAGCATCTTCTCCATGATCCTCGGAGGGTCCCCTCATATACTGCCGGTAGGAGTGAAAAATCGGCATGACTTTCTGAAAACCCAATTTGACGATTCCCTCTTTTCTAGGAACTTACCTTAGGAAATTCAGAACTTATGAATGCATGTGACAAGTTACTTATAACGGTAAAAATCCAGAAATCGGTCCTGCAATAGGATAATACAAAACTCCTACAAATGGGAGTGGATCCATGTGTTCGTCATGAAAAGGAGGTTTTGTAAAGTCAATGTAGAAAGTAGTGATACAGCAATGATAAAGTGACAGTCATGTTAGAAAAAATGTACACGTACATGGAAAAAACTAGGAAAGAAAAACACACAAAAAGGTATGATTTTCACGATACTTGAAAAAGTGAGGTGAAGGGTGGAAAGTGTTTCCTTCTTCGACCTCGTTATACTATCACCTGTGGGAACATGCGGGGTCTGTACCACCAGGGAACGGACGTAAAGCAGTCGTGCGCTCGGTCGCGGCCTGCCCAGATTGAGGGTACCCTGCTTGCCGCCCAGGCGGCTTAGGTTCCTTCCACCGTCCATGAGCTGGACCAGAAAGTGAATTTCAACCATGAAGATGGGGCCAAACCCACAGGTGAGTAAGAGGCATGGAGGGAAGACCCCGAGGCCTTGGATGACCTGAGCTCCGGCACAGCCCACCAGCGCAAAGAGTCCGTGCGGAAGAGGAAGCTTGTCTGGTCTGAGTCACTGTAGTCGGGGATCTTTGTTACAGCAGCTTAACGCGGACTGAGGAATACACGCTATCCACGTCCCAAACATGCCTTAAGGATCTTCCCGTGCAACCACGTCTTCCTCTGTTTCTTTAATCGGTTTCAGTTTAAAACAATCTTATTCCATTTTTACGAGTGTGATTAAAGTGGGGGACGCCGAAGCCATCTCTGGGTCACATCCTTAAACAGCTGAGGTGTGTGCGGATCCGTAGAAGCACCGACCTCCGTAATGACTCCGTAGTTTCCACTGATTTCTTATTAGCCGTCAAACGAACAAGATCCAAACAACAGGTGGGATAGCACGGGGGGCCAGCCGCTCAGCACGATCTCATTTGGTGAGATCCCGACCAAATGCCGGGGGTTGGATTATCAGCGAAAGTAGCCTCTGCCCGTGTACGTGGAAAACAAACGCCGCACGTCCTTGGGGTGATGATCACGCTGGCTGGAACAGCACTCTGGCCGAACGGCGGGACGACTTCAGGGCTTATAATGGGACGTACAGGTCAGGGCTCGGCGGGCGGGCGAGCAAAAAGACTCCCCATCATTCTTGGATGGACTCACTTTTTTTTTTTTTTTTTAAGATTTTACATCTTTTGGATGGGGATGGACTCGCTTCTGGTTTGTTTTTGTTTTTTTTTAAGATTTTATTTACTTATTTATTTGAGATAGAGAGAGAGAGAGAGAACGAGCAGGGGGAGAGGCAGACATGAGACACAAGCAGATTCCACACTGAGTGCAGAGCCTGACACGGGGCTCAATCTCACGACCCTGAGATCATGACCTGAGCTGGAATCAGGAGTCAGACCCCCAGGTGCCCCGGATGGACTCATTTTATTTCAATTCCTCTTGGAGGGCACAGTGGGAAACAGGTGGGAACCACACATTTCTACGCGGTCCTCCAGGAAAGGAACAGTAAGAGGAACAGAGACGGGAACTCAAAACTAAGAGGAAACTGTGCCATCTGGATAGTTTTCAGCTGAAGGCAGCTGTCTCAGAATCACAGACTCAATCCCCGGCTGCCCTGCTCTCCATTAATCGTGAGTCATTTACACCTTTGCATTGCATGAATATGAACAGATTTATAGAAATGAAGGCACAAAAAAAAAAAAGAAATGAAGGCACCTCATCAACGTGAAGCCATATGAATAAGAGGACATAAAACAGAAATTACGGTGACATGTGGTCTTTCTGAGAACTGTCTGCAATAATTATGTGCTCAGTGGAATTTAAAAGGCATTTTTAATGTGACACCAGTTTATCCGATCGTAGAACCAACCTATGAACATGAGAACCTAACAAAGGCCAGCATAATGAACACAGGAACGCAGGGTGTTTCTGCAATCGGCTCGGCCAAGAGATTGTTTTAAGCCAAAAAAAAGAAAAATGTATATATATTATAAGGTAGAGGATTTGCCAAATATATTTCATGTCAATGTAAATTTTAATTTTCTGAAGAGAAACGGAACAAAGACAAAAAGACAAGGGCAGGACTTCTGGCTGTGGCTGAATGAAAAAAAAAATTGGCAAATCTTTTCCCCCAAAAAAGACACGTATAAAACTGAGCAAAATGAATAAAAGCAACCGTTTCAGAATTCTGGAAACTGGCCAATGGCATGCAACGCCCTGAGAAGCACAGCTGACACACGGCTGAATTTAGGGTGAGGAGACTGGTGATGCACGACTGGCCTCACAACACGCAGCCACAGCGGGTGGGCCTGACCCCGGGGGCTCTGCGCTCTGCCCAGACGGCGACAGCATCAGCAGCAGGAGCTTGGTGGAGCCCGGCAGCCAGGAAGGGCCAGCAGCGCCAGCGTCCAGCCCGAGGTGGGCTCCGGGGCCCAGGCACCGGCTGGCTGGGGCACGCACGGCACTCACTGGGGCTGTAGGTATGTGCGGCAGAGTCAGGAAGGGGCCACGCCAGCCACACGCGCCACGTGCACGTGCCAGAGGCCAGCAGAACCAGGACAACACAAAACCAGGCCGCCTGGAGGAGGCCTGGGCGTGCACTCTCCTCCCCGGCGCACACACAGCCCCACGGCCCTGAGGTCGCTGAGGGCAGCCTCTGCCCATGTAAAACCCGGGGCGGGACGGGGCTCCAGGGAATCCGGGCTTTAGAAAATGAGCACGGAATTTAATCTACAAACTGAACAGAGGGATCAGGAGTCACTCGCTGCAGGGGAAAGAGATTTCGCAGATTCATGGAGGCAAAGAAACCCTGACACACGGACACATAAGAGGAACAGACAAATCAAAAACACCAAAACAACCAGCAATAATGGCAACTTTGAGGGAAGGGGAGGAATCAAAAGCCAGAGATGCTACAATTCATTAAATATCGTGAAATAGGACAGTCCGGGTGGCCCAGCGGTTGAGTGCCGCCTTCGGCCCAGGGCGTGATCCTGGGGACCCGGGTTTGAGTCTTGCATCGGGCTCCCTGAATGGAGCCTGCTTCTCCCTCTGCCTGTGTCTCTGCCTCTCTCTGTGTGTCTCTCATGAATAAATAAAAAATTTAAAAATAAATAAATAAATAAATATCGTGAAATATCCAGTTTTTGACCAGAAATTATAACCTGCATAATAAACTAGAAATTATTACCCATACGCAGGGGGGGAAAGCAGCCAGCAGAACCTGTTCCTAAGTGTCCCTAAATGCTACCTTTAGCAGAAAAGAAACTTCAAGTGAAGCCACTCTACTTAAGTACAAGGCACTAAAGGGAATGATGTTCAAAGAATTTTTTAGAAAAATGACGATGATCAACAAAGAGAGATCCTAAAGTAGATTGACACTATTCCTTTTTTAAAAAGGAACAAACGGGGCACCTGGGGGGGCTCAGCCAGTTGAGCGTCTGACTCTTGATTTCAGCTCAGGTCATGATCTCAGGGTCGTGGGTTCGAGCCCTGCATTGGGTTCTGTGCTCAGCAGGGAGTCTGCTTGAGATTGTCTCTCTCTCTGTCCCTCTACCTCCCACTAAAAATAAATAATTAAACTTTATTTTTTAAGATTTTATTTATTGATTCATGAGAGACACAGAGAGAGGCAGAGACACAGGCAGAGGGAGAAGCAGGCTCCATGCAGGGAGCCCGATGCGGGACTCGATCCTGGACCCTGGAATCTTGCCCTCAGCCAAAGGCAGATGCTCAATTGCTGAGCCACCCAGCTGTTTTAATAAATAAATTTAAAAAAAAAAGGACCAAATGGAATGTTTTTAGTAGAAGCGTATGATAAATGGAATGAAAATTTCACTACAAGGCCAACAGCAAAATCTGAGTAGCAGAAGAAAGCATCAGTGAACTTGAAGATCAATCAATGAAGATAACGCAATCTGAAAACAGAGAAAAGTATTTAAAAGAAAAGTATTTAAAAGAAATGGATCCCTGGGTGGTTCAGCGGTTGAGCACCTGCCTGCGGCCCAGGGCGTGACCCCGGGGTCCCGGGATCGAGTCCTGCATCGGGCTCCCTGCATGGAGCCTGCTTCTCCCTCTGCCTGTGTCTCTCCCTCTGTGTGTGTGTGTGTCTCTCATGAATAAATAAATATTTTTAAAAAATAAATAAAACATAAAAGAAATGGACAGACACCCATAGAGCTGTGGGACACCGTCATACTTACAGAAAGTACCAGTGATAGGAAAGGAAAGATAGAAAGATCCAGAAAAGATACTGGAATGACCACCTGCCAAAACATCCCTGCGTCTATCGAAAAACATTAACCTACGTATTCAAGAAGCACAATGGACACGAGCAGGGGCGGGGGGATGAACAAGGAGATCCACGCGTGGACACGGCAACGTTCAACCGTGAAAGCCAAAGGGGACTCCTGCAAGCCACAGGCAGGAGCGACATCAGGATCACCTCTGGCCGCCCTCTAACGGGAAACAGCGCAGCTGTTGAGTTCCCCATCGGGCTCCCCGTTCAGCGCAGTCTGCTTCTCCCCCTGCCCCTCCCCGCCCATGTGACCGTGCTCCCTTTCTAAGATAAAAATAGGTGAATCTTAAAAATAAAAAAATGATGTTGGGCAGAGAGGCACGGACGCGTGGGGCGCTGGGCAGCTCGCGGCCACCTCCCTCGGCTGCAGCGGTGTCCTGACGACGACGGATGGCGTGGGCCACGGGCTCTGGCCCCGCTGCCCTGCGGCCCTCGACACCCCCCAGCCATACCCGCGGCTCGGCGCCAGCCTGCGGCTCACCTGTGGGAGGTCAGCACCACCGCACAGCCTCTCCGAGCCTCCTGCGTGATCGTACGCCACAGGTGCCGCTTGGAGCAGGGGTCCATCCCAGAGCTGGGCTCGTCCTGCGGGAGAGGGCACAGGTGAGGGCCGCAGGGGGAGCCTCAGGACACGCGGGGGCGGGCGGGTTCCCGGCTCAGCACGTGCCCGAGCTCCCCTCGGGGTGCGGCAGGGCGGCCACCACCCACGGAGCTTCGGAAAGACACGCAGGAGCGGAAACGGCGTCCCCCGTGTAGCGCCAGCAGGTGAAGTGGGGTTTCATGCAACCTGGGGCTCTCTCCTCCAATATACACCCGACCCCTGCACTTACTGAACCACCTTTGAGAGAAACGGGCTCTGGGCGGCGAGATGCATGTCTGTGCTTTTTGCCGTCAGGGAGAACTAAACGCATTTCTCTTAAGGGCTCAGGGTCAGCAAGAAAGAGAAAGTGCACCCCAAAAAATGGCCCCGAGCTGCAAAGCATAGCTGTGCTCTTCTGCAACCTGGGTGAGGTACGTGCACAGCTAGAACAGTAACGGGAGCTGTGCTCACGCAGTGCCCAGCGAGCGCGGATGTGCGGCTCGTGTCCCGCCTGCGGCCCCCCCGAGCGCCCTCTGCACCTCGTCGGGAGGGGGGACCTCGAGCCACGCTTCAAATGCCAGCCGCTGGCTCTACTTCTCGGCCCGCCGTCACCAGCTGACGCCTTCATCCGGCCAAACTGGATTACCGCCAGCTCCCAGGCAGGTCTCGGGCAGCCTGCCCCCAAAGCCATGGCACCCATGCTCGCCCCCCCCCCCCCCCCCGTGCCGCTCAAGGGCCCGCGGTCCCCAACACGCCCACCAGGAGTCCCCCATGGGCGGGCGGGACGCAGAGACAGCGGGCGGATGTCAAGCCCGGATTAGCTTAGCGGTAGGTCCCGCACAGCTGCCGCTAATGGTGGACTTGTGTCGGACCTTCAGTGACGCACGTAACAGGGACTCGATCCCAAGATCATTGTTTTGGGGACGCCCGGGGGGCTCAGCAGTCGAGCATCTGCCCTTGGCTGGGGTCATGACCCCGGAATCCCGGACCGAGTCCCGCATCGGACTCCCTGCAGGGAGCCTGCTTCTCCCTCTGCCTGTGTCTCTGCCTCTCTCTATGTCTCATGAATAGATAAAATCTTAAAAAAAAAAAAAGGATGATCTTTTTTAAGATTTTTGTAAAACTTCAATGCATTTTTGGATTCTGTTCGGGAACTGTCATCTCAAGCAGGAAGTTCCTCAGTTCAGGGAACCAACAGTGCAGACGGGCTCTCCTCCCAGGGGGCTCCATGAGCTCGGCCGCGTCCCAGGTGGCGGCGCCCAGAGGCCGCGGCCCTCCGTCCCCAGGACTCACCAGGAGGAGCAGGTCAGGTGAGCCCAGCAGGGCCAAGGCCGTCGATAGCTTCCGCCTGGTGCCCCCACTGTACGTGGCCACCAGCTGGTCCACGTGGGCTTCCAGGCCTAGACGCTCCACGAGGTCCCCGGCCACCTGCAAGACAGGCGCCTCCCATGAAGGCAGCCCTCACTGGGCCCGGGCCGGCTCTCAGCCCTGCAGCCCCCTCACCCCCGCCCGGCACAGGACGGTGCCTGTGGGCGTCTCCGTGTGGGCCGAGCACCCCGCCCGGAGCCCAGGGAGACACAGGGGGCGCAGGGGGTGCAGGGGCGGAGACCCGGCCAGCCAGGGTCTGGATGCACAGCCACACGGGCGGGCCCACTGGGACTTCGGGGCGCAGAGACTTGGGACGAGGGTTCTTGACAGTCACACAGGCAGGAAATGCCCTGTTTCCAGGAAGGAGCCCCTGGGCTCGGGAAGGGGGCCACTGAGTTGGAGCTTCCCTTGGGCCACGGCTGGGAAGTGGCTCATGCAGCCTTGAGGACGGGGGTGGGGGGGGATGGTGCCACGGGCTGGGGTCCTGGCCCTGGACCTGCACACTCTCGCGCCTCCTCTCCCCTCCCCAGCTCCCCCTTTGCCTGCCCTGTGCCTAGCACCCGGGGCCCAGCCAGTGGGCGTCTGTCCGCACCCCCTCCTCCCAGTGGCCGTCCGGGGCCCACGCAGCCCCTCTGCTCCACACCCAGCACGATTCCCACCCCGTACGTTTGGCTCGTTCCAGGCCCATCCCCCCCGACCCCATGCAGACCTCGGGGGCTGACGCCGAGCACCAGTGGGTTTCCCGCTCCCTCCCCACAGTTTAAACCTCTGACAAAAGGGTCAAACTGGACCCTCGCGACCGCAGAGACACGGACCTGGCTCTGTCTTGTCCCTGTGGATCTCATCATACAGTCAAACTGGCCAAGATTGTATCTTAACTCAAATTTAGGAGAAGCAGGGAAAAGTCTGTGCCCTGAGTAACTAACAAAATGTAAGACAAAGGGAAAAAAATAAAAAAATAAAATAACAAGATATAAATATATTTAAACTGTATGAACTAATATTCATGCTTTATTAAATAAACCCGCACAAGTCAGGATAATCCTAATAAGGACAACGACGATGAAACGTCCACAATGCCTGGAAGTACCAGTGTGACGTTTCTGCCCCAACAGGAACCGCTCTGCAGCTTTACCGCGTGGCCTCGAGGTAACACGAAGGGCCCGAGGACCCACCTCGTGCGCAGACAGCGCGAGGCCCCGACCCAGCCGACTTCAGGGTTGCTTGTGTTCCCGGAGCCTAGAAACCGGCCACATTGCCCCAATTCCACAAAAGGTCACCGCTGGGCACCTGGGGGCTCGGCTGGTGACGCGTCTGCCCTCGGCTCAGGTCGTGACCTCAGGGTCCTGGGATCGAGTCCTGCACTGGGGCCCTGCTCGTGGGGGGCCTGCTTCTCCCTCTGCCTGGTTCTCTGCCTCGCTCTGTGTCTCGTGAGTTAATACATTTTTTTTTAAAAAAAGATCAAAATGGCAAGGAAAAAGGAAGCGCAGGATTGCAGACACAAGCCCGCCCCCAGCTTTCAACCCGGTCCCCATTCCTCCAGCCGTCACTTCTGGCTCCTTCCACCAAAACCTCAGAGCGGAAGAAACCTTGAGGATGAAGGCAAATGGGAGGAGGAAGCAGCGGGTGGGAGGCGCTGGGGTCACCACCGGGCAGGGCCCTGCGTCCCCTCTCCCCGGACACCACACCCCAGACACCCCCACCGGCACCGCGCCCGTGGTTCTGGGGCCCGAGCCCCGACGCTGTCGCACTGTGACCCCGGCCGCAGGCCACGCCTCTGCCTGAATTGTTTTCTTATAACTTGATGCTAGATTTATTTTTAGATCAGATTCGCTGAATTCAGGCTAAAATGGAGAATTACAACACTACGCAGTGTGGACAGCCGGGGAAAAATGGAAAATCGTCACATCGACAGACTAAGCCTAATACAGGCCAAATGAATACAGCGTGTCTTCAGCACTAACTGAAGTTGTAGGGGTTCCGGGGAGGGGAAGAGGAGGAGGAGGACACACAGAAAACCCCAGGGGCTGGGCCACTGTGACCTGGGACCCCCGGGGGCTGACGGGCCTGGGTGCAGGGGGGGTGGGAGGGTGCAAAGGGCGGTCAGGAGGGGCAGGTGGGGGGACGGGGCTGTGCGAGGGGCGGTCAGGTGGGGCTGGTGCAGGAGACGCAGGAGGGGTGCGAGGGGCGGTCAGGAGGGGCAGGTGGGGGGGTAGGAGGGGTGCGAGGGGCGGTCAGGAGGGGCAGGTGGGGGCGCAGGAGGGGTGCGAGGGGCAGTCAGGAGGGACAAGTGCGTGGGGGGCGGGAGGGCTGTGAGGGGCGGTCAGGATGGCAGGTGCAGGGGGTGCAGGAGGGGTGCCAGGGGCGGTCAGGAGGGGCAGGTGCATGGGGGGGCGGGAGGAGTAGGATGCGAGGTCAGGAGGGGCAGGTGCAGGGGGCGGGAGGGGTGCGAGGGGCAGTCAGGAGGGGCCTCCCGCAGGTGCAGGTGCAGGTGCATCCTCCTCTAGAACCACAGTGGACCCCCTGCGGCTGCCCAGGCCGCTGAAGGCAGGTGCCAGCCCGCAGGAGGGAACCCAGGTGGGGGCAGATATGCCAGGAAGGCATCCCAGGGGCGGGGAGGAACCCCAGTTCCCTGTGATCAGAGGGGCCGCAGTTCAGGTTCAGCTGCGAGGGGCTCCTGGTCCCGGGACGGGCTAGGGGACCCCGGGCGGAGGGGCCACAAGGTGACTGCACGTCGTCTCCACTCCCTAGGCCACCGAAGGACCGTAGAAACAAGGCCGGACCACCCGGGGCACCAGAAGCCCCGCGGAACCCAGTGAGAAGCCAGCACGTGCTCGGCACCCGGGTGGCGTCTTCACCCGGACACATATGGGCACCAGTTTATAGGATTGGAAGGGAAACCCGGCCACTACCTGCAGCTCAGCTCCCCGTGTGCAAGCCAGGGAACAAGCGTGGCATGTAGGTCATGGGACGGCCGTGCGACACCCAGAACAGCCGCTGTGTCCCGAGACCCGGGCGGCCTGTGTTGGTCATTTTCTAAGAGCCCCTCCTGGTCACCGAGCCGAGAAGCTGCGGGACCCACCTGGCCGCTCTGGTTCCCGGATTTCTGAGGCTGAGGACGGGGCGGGACCCGGTCAGGGGAGCTAACTCCCCCGGGGTGGGGGGTACCCCGACGGCTCAGGAGGCCAGGCCTCCCATCCGGCAGCATTACCACAAACTCCGGGAGGGTTCCCCGACCCAGCCTGCGCCCAGAGGCCGGGGGGTGCCGAGCTGGCCCTGCCGCGGGACTCCACGGGGCGCGGGGCGCTGAGGCCCTGCCGACCTCTGGCCTCTTTCATCCGGACAAGGGGGGGCTGATGGGGACAGACGGCCCTCGAACGCGGGCTCCGATCGGCGTCGGGCTTCCACAGCCGCCTGGCTGGGATGAGCGGACCCAGGGTAGCGGGGCGACGGCCGGCCCCGCAGCCCGAGGGCCCGACTTACAGAGGGAGCACCGGGAGGGAGCACCGGGACGCGCAGAGGCCGAGCGTGTCTGCATCCTCTGGGGCCCGGGCCAGGTGGCAGGGCAGGGGCCACCCAGTCCCCGGGAGGGCCTCCTTCCAGCAGCCCGCGCGGCGCCTCGGCCGCGGCCCTTACGGAGAGGGGGGCATGATGTTTGCTCCCGAATAGAAGGGCCCCTAAGGGGGAGAGGCGCATAGAGACCAGACGAGCCCGCGAACATCAACCTCCCCCAAGAGGCCGAGGTGCTCGGCTCGTGACCGAACCCAAGACACCCCAGTTCCCTGTGATCAGAGGGGCCGGGGTTCAGGTTCAGCCGTGAGGGGCTCCTGGTCCAGGGGCTGCAGAGTGCGCTGCACCTGCAGGGGCCGAGGGCGCCTTACCTGGGGGATGCTCGGGCTGGGAACCCCGCGGAGGCGGCAGTAGTAGTCCAGGTGCTCCCAGCCGGTCAGCAGCTCGTCCAGGGCGTCCTGCTGCGGGCAGTAGCCGATGCGGAGCCCCGCCGCGCCCGCCGCGCCCAGGTCCAGCAGCTCTCTGCCAACACACACGGCCGCGCCGTCCAAACCCGGCTCCACAGGCCCGGCCCCTCCCGCACCCGGCCCGGCCCGCCAGGAGCTCGGACGGCCCCGCGGGGAGCAGCTACCCGGCGTCTGGGCCGGCGGGACACCCACACGGGGCGCCTGGGTGGCGGCCCAGGCTCGGCCTCCAGTGGCACCCGGGGTCACGGACACGGGCCCGAGCGACCCCCGGTCAGGCCTTTAAGAAGCCCACGCTCCTGGCGCCGTACGCAGCCTCCCACTGAACATCCGTAAACGTCTCCTGAAACGAAGACTCACCGTCATGGTCAGTGACCTCCACCCCTGAACCTGGGGCCGAGCCCATGTTGGCACCTGCTCCGCAGGGAACTGCCCTCCCCCCGTCCGCTCTGTGCACACACACTCACCCTCTCGCTCTCTAAGTAAATAAAATCTTAAAAAAAAAAAAAAAAAACTCATATTAACTGTAAAGCCTGAAAGCATTCCACACAGGAAAAGGTCTATTTCCTAAATGAAAAAAAAAAAAAAAGTCATTTTTGAGAAATCATTATTGCTACAGGTGTTACTATTGGGATCTCCCAAAAAGTGAATCCGTTCCATTCATTCAATGACTATTAATATTTTTAATTAAAGTGGCATAAGCGCCTGGGAACAAGGAAACGACACAAGAAAACCTAGCTTTGCGTAATTTTTCATTGCAAACCTTGCTTCATTTTCTCTGCTTCTTGCGAACCTCACGCCCTCCAACTCCTTCCACTCTATTTCCTGTAGCAAACAGCTGCTTCCAGCCTGACTTTTGCTGATCTGTGGAATTTTTTTCTTTTTTTTTTCTTTTTTTTTTTTTTTTTTTTTAGTTTGGCCACATTCCGGAATTTTCTCCACTGATGGATTTTAAGAGACTTTAAAAGACAGGTAGGTATCAGTGGGAGGCTTTCTCGGCAACTTTACCCTGAATATCAGAATTTTGTGAATTAATAACATACAGTTGACCCTGGGCAACACGGGGTGTTAGGGACGCTGACCCCGAGCCGTAGAAACTCCACCTGTCATTGTGGGCGCCCCCAAAGCTGAAGCGCCAACAGCCGGGTATCGACAGGAAGCCTCGGATGGACGCGTGCTCTGTGTGCCGCGCGGAGTTTATCCCGCGTCCTTAAACTAGAGAAAATAAGAGGCTCCGAAGAAAATCCTAAGGAGGACAAGACACTCACAGTCCTGGAAACTGAGAAACAAGAATCCGTGCACGGGGCCGCAACAGGCCTGGAGGGTCGGGCTTCGTTTTGAACCTCGGCCTCTGGAGAAACGTCACTGGGCGAGTTTTGCTTTCTCTCGTTTTTCCTACTGTTATTTTCCACGGCGGTAAAATGCACATGACACAGAAGGAATCGTTTGGGGGAGACCCGGCGGCTCCGAGGACACGCCGGGCGCTGCACCGTCACTGCCACCCAAGCCGCCCCAAGGCCCTGCACCCAGAAACCGGTCACGGGCCCAGGCCCGCCCCCGTGGACTTGCCCGCCCCGGGCGCCCGCAGAGCTGGACGATCCAGGGGACGACGGCAGCAGCTCGGTGTCTGGGCTCGCCGTCGAGGTCCACGCGCGCCGCGGCTCGGTGTCTGGGCCTGTTTCCACTTCCGTCCCCCACCAGCCATGTGCACAGAGTCACGTTTGGGGACCCCCACCGGCGTTTCAGAGCCGGCAAAACAAGGCCACATGTCCCCACGGCCCCCAGGGAGCGGAACGGCCGATGCCGACCACTGTGCGGCGCTAGGCGTCTCCCGCGGTTTCCTCTTTTTTCATTCTGCGGCCGTGAGGCAGAGAGAGGGAGCCGCGGAAGAAAGGAAGAGGGGCGGTCGGCTCACGTTAATAGGGACCCTGCTGCAGCGCAGCGCCCGGTTCGCAGGAACCCCAGCTGGGCTCCCCTGCAGCGGCTCCCCGGGACCATCCGGCTCGGCCGTGCATCTGCGTGGGGACTGTCACTCAAGCCCTCACCGCCCATCAGGGCTCACCAGTGACACATACGTCAAGGTCTTCGCATCGCATGTCAACAGCATCAAGGAGAATCTGGCCTTGTCCCGGGACCCTTCTATGCCCCGTCTGGGGGCACTTGGGCTGAGCATTGCCTTCAGCTCAGGTCATGATCCTGGGGTCGTGGGATCGAGGCCCCACGTCAGGCTCCCTGCTCCACGGGGCCTCTGCTTCTCTCTGCTCCCCCCACCCCGTGTGGGGTCTCTGTCTGTCTCTCTCTCAAATATACATAAAATCTTTTGGCAGGGAGGTGGAGGAAAGGGAACCCTCATCCACTAGTGGTTAATGGGAATGCAAACTGGTACAGCCACTGTGGGGAACAGGATGGAGGGTCCTCAAAAGGTTCAAAATAGGGCTACCCTACAACCCAGCAGCTGGACTACTAGGTATTTATCCAAAAGATACAAAGATACTGACCTGAAGAGGCACCTGCACCCCAGGGTTTATAGCAACACTATCAACAACAGCCAAACTACAGAGAGAGCCCAAGTGTCCCCCGAGAGATGAACGGACAAAGAGAAGGTAGTAGAAGCATATGCAGTGGACTGTTACTCGGGCTTCAAAAAAGAATGAGATCTTGACATTTGCAAGGATGTGGATGGAGCTAGAGGGTGTTCTGCTGAGTGCAATGAGTCAGAGAAGGACAAATACCAGAGGGTTTCACTCAGATGTGGAATTTAAGACACAAAAAAGGTGAGCATAGGGAGAAAAAAGAGAGAGAAAAACCAGAAAACAGACTCCTAATGATAGATAACACACAGAGGGGTGAAGGAGGGAGGTGGGTGGGGGCCGGGCTAGATGGGTGGTGGGTAACAAGGAGGGCACTTGTGAGGAGCGCTGGGTGTTGTATGTAAGTGATGAATCACTAAATTCTACTCCTGAAACTAATATTACACTATATATTAAGTAACTAGAATTTATTTATTTTATTTATTTTTATTTTTTAGTAACTAGTATTTAAATACAAACTTGAAACTACAAAAAAATAATAAATTTTTAAAAATTAAAAAAAATTTTAAAAACCACCAAAAATACTAAAAGGCATCCTATGCAAAATGGTGAAACTTTTGTAAATCATGTATCTCATAATATGCTTGTTCTGGAATCTAATAAATAATGCTTACGACTCAGTAATAAAGATGTACGTAACCCAACTTTTTTTAAATGGGCAAAATATGTGAATATACATTTCTCCGAAGATGCACAAACAGCCAAAAGGCATAGAAAAAATATGGTTAGTACCAGTAAGTCATTAGAGAAATGCAGGGAAGCACCACCTCCTACCCTCTAGGATGGCTGCGATCCAACAGGGACGCGATACGTATTTGTGAGGATGTGGAAATATGGTGACCTTACTGCCCTCCTGTTGGCGACATAAAATAGGGCTCTGTTTTAGCAAAACAGCTTGCAGGGGCGCCTGGGTGGCTCAGTCAGGGCTTCACCGACTCCGTCCCTCTGGTGCCCACGTATGATCCCATTGAAGGAAAGTTTACAAACGAGGCTAATCCATGATAACAAGTCACCACAGTCTCCTCTCGACGGGGAGAGATCACGAGGGGGGCTTCTGGGTCCCGGCAACGGTCTGCCTTAGGGATGCTAGTGGGGATGGACGAGCAGAAGAAAAAATTCATCAAGCCTTATAGTCACGATATTTAGCTGTTCTACATCTCAATTTAAAGTTCACATTTTAAAAAGGGTTTATCTGCACTTGCTGATTTATAAAACTCCCTGCGCCAGTTTTAGCATTTCAGAATGTTTATCTGGGTTCTGCTGAAACGAGCTTTCCTGGTCTCCTAGCAGCTCTGCCCAAGTCGACTAGCTCTGTGGCAATTTAAATGTATGAAACTTGTATTTATTCATTTTTAAAGATTTGAGAGAGAGGGAATATGAGTGGGGAGGGGGCAGAGGCAGAGGGAGGAGCAGACTCCTCACTGTGGAGGGAACCCGGCCATGTAGGGCTGGATCCCAGGATCCCGGGATCACGACCTGAGCCACAAGCGGGTGCTTAACCCACTGAGCCCCCCAGGTGCCCCAAACTTATATTTAAACAGCACAAGCCATTTAAAGACATGGGGGATCTATTTAAATGACCGTTCTCATGGCTCAGTGGCCCAGGCCCCTCCTGCCTCTGCAATGCTTGCACCATGTGTGTCCCCTCTCAGGTGGGATATCTGGGCTTCAGAGGAGGTCACTAACGGCAGCCGGGGAGGGCTCTAGCCACGGAAAGAGGATGCTTCTCCATCTGTCTTCAGGACTACTCACCACCCAGGTCACGAATGGCTGCCTCCTTCTAGTGACACGGGAGCCACCTTTTTAAATCGCGGACAAGATTTCACACTGGAGTGGGACGAAGAGCCTCTTCTGCTGGTCGTGCACGTAAAACGCTTGCATGCGCTTGGAGTTAGACAGAAACCACCTCGCCTGATCCTGCACGTCAGGGATCCCTCGGTTCTGCACTGTTGACCACGCACGGACGTCCGGTGCGGCGGGTGGCGGGGTCCACGGTCTGCGGAAAGGAGCCGGGGCCGCCGAGCCGGAGTGGGGCCAGGCCTTCAAAGAGCTTTAAGGACCTGTTGAGTCGAAGCATCCCGTGGCCTCTCTAGCTCCGCTTTGTTAGCTCAAAGACCTGCTGCTCTGGGAGTAGCTAAATGCTTATCGAAATGTAGAAGAGAATTCTCTGGAAAGATCAACAGATACCTTGGAGTTGAGGTCACAGGACCCATTTCAATGGCGCTGTCACAAGGGAGCTGGAGACTGGACGTAGGCTGAGCCCCGGAGGTCAGCCTGGCAAAGGTCATGTGATAATGAGGCTCTGGGGTGAGATGAGTTTGCCCTCCCCGACCTGGCAGGAGACCAGCCCGGGACGATAGATCTCAACGAGGGGTGATGCCAATGGGGCACCGCCTGCCCCAGGCCCCCGCCGCCCGCCTCCCAGTCTGCACACGGCTGCACCACCCGCACGCTGATGCCTCGGCGCCTCTTGCCAAGGCAAGATGTTTTCCCGTCGAGGATTTGACACAAAAACAAACTTCGAATGGCTTTTATCGTGATGCGTGCTGACCAGCTTTCTCCCCCATCTCTTCGTTTGATGATGCAACACAGCAAGGAATTCTGAAGACTAAACAAAACGCTTGGCGCCTTCTGAGAGGCCGCGGCCAAGCCAACACTTCAATACTGAGAGTTGGCCTGGTTCTGCTGCTCGCCCACCCTGACTCCCCTCCTGCCACCAGCAGGCCGCAAGCGGCCAAGGCAGAAGGAGCCAACGCAGACCCGTTCCATGGCCCTGGCGGATTCGCTTCCAAGGCAGATTTTTAAACCCGTTTGCCTTCAAATTGCTCCATGTTTTCCTGCCACCGTCCACACGTCATCGCACCACAGCCTCCGCCCAGGTCACAACGGGTCAGTCCCTGAGTAACTGGATGTCCATGAACTGCTCCCATTGGGTCAGGAGGAGCCCCCACGCCCGAGAGCAAAGCCAGAACTGGATATGCGCCCTCCACAGTGGCCGCACGTGGGTGTGGAAACCTACGCACACCAAATTTTACCATCTATGCTCTTATAAATGACACATGAAATACAAGTGTAGGTGTCAGCATGTTTAGAAACATTCTTGGGAGAAACCAAGTCTTCAAATCAACGTAAGAGGTCAATACTGACTGGTACATGGGTTAGGGTGGTCATCCACGTACGTGACCACCTCTCATCCAGTCCTTACATCCGCCCGTCACAGCCGTAACTGAGCGAGACTGGTCATCAGCCCCACCAAATCCAGCCTTTTCCTTTTCCTTCCATCCCAAAATGTTAAAGAGAAGGTGGAAGGGAACACATGCTGGGAATCCAGGGACTGGGTCACTGCTAACTTCACACTATGTGACTCAGGCGAGTCCTTCGCCTGCCCAGCCTCCGGCTCTTCACCTGTGAGAGGAAGAGGGTGAGTCACTCATTGAGGAGCTACTGTGTACGTCTTCACAGAGCTCGTGATCCAACAGACCTGCCAATGGGAAGTGAAACACAACGTGACAGGATATTTTAATGGTGATGTGGTCAAGTGTCACGTGGGATGGAGTGAGAATAACTCTATCTTCCCAATGGGTGGCCGTAGACCTGTCCGCACTTGACACGGATGGACAGCTGGAGTTCCCCAGGTGAAAGGAGCACGCAGGGGCATAGAAATGGGGCCGGAGGAGGAAGAAAGAGTATCACGTGCATCGGAAGTCCTACACGATGCTGGGGAGGGCTTGGGTGCCGTGCAGGGAAGGCACCTGCAATCAACGGGTGCCCAAGGGGGCCTTGTATGGAGAGCTGAGCAGCTTAGACAACATAGGAACCCTGATGTTCACCAAAAGCTCCTATCTGAACCTTCACACAGCTCGACAGATAACCTCTATGTTTGAGGTTGCTTCTGATGATCTTTGGACAAAGGAAATCACGTGTGTCGAGCTGGTGTTCCTATCACCCCCGGCCCCCAGCGGCCCATTTTATTCATTAAAGAAAATAGGGCTCCGTGTTGGAACAACCTCCGGAGAAAAGGATTCTAAATTTACGAAGACCTCGACCTGGCTTTTGTGTTTAAATGTCCAGGAAAGGAGAGCAATTGCCTCCAATATTCGTCTTCAGTGAACATTATCCTTTGATTAACAAAACGCTTAGGGACATACGTCTGCCGGGGGATTTTCAGTTTTTCTAATATCACTTTGTAATGAAACAAACGGATAATGCAGGATGGCTTAATCCCCCTGGTCCGTCAGTACAGGAGCCGATGTGTACTGGTGGGGGATAAAGCCCCAGGAGAAATGATGAATTAAGCACCACACACTGTGGGAGAGGTCAGCAGTTCTTGACATAATGAATGAATTTTCCATTAAAAAAAGAAATGACAGGGGCAGCTGGGCTCAGTTGGTTACGCATCCCACTCCTGATTTCAACTCGGGTCATGATCTCAGGGTCGTAAGACCAAGCCCTGCGTGGGGCTCTCTGCTGAGCTGAGCATGGAGTCTGCTGGGGCTTCTCTCTCCCCTCTCCCTCTGCCCCTGACCCTGTTCACGGTCTCTCTCTCAAAAATGAATGAATGAATGAATGAATGAATGAGATTCTCAGCCCTAACGGCGACCTGCGGAGGCCTTCCACGGGCCCTGCTTTCTGCCATGGCTGAGCCCGGCCACATGGCCCACACCAGTCTGTACTACAGGACAAGACTGTTGGATCCAGGAGACACTGAGCTCCAAGAAAAGAAAACTCAAGTAAGAACATAATTGGGGGGCTCAATCGGGTAAGCATCTGACTCTGTGTCAGCTCAGGTCATGATCTAAAGGTCTTGATCTCCCGATCAAGTCCTAGGTCTGGCTCCATGCTCAGCACCGAGTCTGCTTGCAATTCTCTCTCCCTCTGCCCCTCCTCCCCCATGCTCACATGCTCTCTCTCTCAAATTAATATATTGTTTTAAATGAGATAAGATTTTTTTTTTTTTTAGGAAACAATATGATTGCATGAGAGAAAAATGGCTCAGTAGTTGTGGACTTAGAAATCCAGTGGAATACAGGATGGGCATGAGCATGGGATCTGTGCAGCAGTCAGTTGTGAGCTTCATGGGCAGGAAGATGTACACCGGCTAAGTAGTTAAAATTCCATTGTGTTCTAATTACCCATTTAACTCCTTGACTAGCAATGTGCATCACACATCCTGCTGTGATGTAAAAATTGGAGACCTAGACGACACAAACCAACAGTTTATAATATGACGGCAATGATGTGTATGTGCACCTACAGGACGGACAGGTAAGTCTTAGATGATGGGGACGTGATAAGCACACACATGCAGGATAAATGGGCAGATATAGACTATTTATAGATGACAGAAACATAACACACACACATCAGACACATACGTACATACAACAGAATTTTTTTTCAAAGCTGGGACTACAAGAATAAAAACCACTTTCATGTAAGAATAGTCTTACAGGATTTCCCTTCACTGTTTTCCTAATCGGTATTAGTATTTTACATCGCCGTTTAATTTAAAACGGGAGAGAAACAAATTTCCAAGCGATTCCTAATTGGTGAGGTTATGACTTAATCTGTGATTCACGTTAGTGTAAAAGATTTATAAGCAATAAATTAGCCTCGGTCTTCTTCGTAATATTGGTATCACGGTGCTTAAACGAAGCCGGGTATCTGTATGTAGGTTCCTACGTGTAATACCCAGAATCTCAGCAACGTGGGGATATTAGAGGGTCTAAGAGTTACTGCTCACCCGCATCTCTGATGTGTGATCACTTAAGACGGGAGGAAGCTGGGGGGCCGGGAGGCAGAAGAAAGATCTGTCCTACCTTCATGCATTGACATGGAACAGACTCCAAAAATACTGGTCTAACATGTGAAAAGAATGCCTGCGTCTTTTTTTAAAGATTTTATTTATTTGAGAGAGAGAGAGAGAGAAGAGAGAGAGAGTGCACGTGCACACACGCACGGGCAGAGGGAGGAGGAAAGTCAGAAGCTCTTGACATCTAGCTCCTCAGTCCACCTGTCAACACCTTCCTGGGCCCAGTAGGCAGCTTTTAACTTCCTGTTCAGAAACTTCACAACTTCACGTTTTTCTAACTGGGTGATAACGTCACCAAATTTCCCCCAGGCCATGACTTACTATTTCTCCTAGAAAACCACGATGCTTCTCGAGCATCACAGTTGAGAAGATACTCGTACCTGGACGTCTTGTAGTGAGACTGCGGAGTTAAATCTCAGACAAGCTCTTAAGGAAAGATGAGAGAAAAAGACCATAAAGGAGCAAAATTAGGTTTGTGTCTGTTCAAATTAGCAGCTACTAACCACTGTGGCTTTTAAGCTTCATAAAGTATTTTTTTTTATTGATCTGAGAGAGAGAGAGAGGCTGGGGAGGGGCAGAGGGATCTCCAGCACATTCCCCGCTGAGCCTGGGAGTTGGGGCCTCACCTCACTACCCCGAGATCACGACCTGAGCATGACCCGAGCTGAAATCAAGAGGCAGACACTCAACCGACTGTGACACCCAGGTGCCCCTAAACTTCAGTTTCAATGTATTCAGTTACGGGGGTGCCTGGGCGGCTCATCCGGTTGAGTGAGTGCCTTGGGCTCAAGTCATGACCCTTGCGCCGGGTCGGTCTCGGTTGGGGCTCCCTGCTCATCGGGGAGCCTGCTTCTCCCTCTCTCGGCCCCTCCTCTCTGCTTGTGATCTTTCTCTAAGATAAATAAAACCTTAAAGAAAAAAGAAAAAACCCTCCTCAGGTCAAGAACCGGCAAGAGAGGTGAACTGAGAGGATGCACACAGATAGGGCCTGAGGCTTTGCGGACTCCTGACCAGGTGGACACTCCTCTGTGGATGATCACCGCTCGACAGGACCAGCACACAGCGGACACGGCCCTTACAAGGCTGCTGGCCACACACTGAGTGCAAAAGGCTCACAGGCCCGGGGCTAATGCACACACACCGGAGCCTTACAGGGACCGTCCCTCCCTCGCACCCAGGACCCAGGAGGGGTGATGGGCCTTGTAGGTGGCGTAACTTATCCCTCCAGACACTTCCAAAGTCTACTCTGCTTCCAGGCAGACCCAGGCCAGCCCCGCTTGGCTCCGAGGCAGCACCTTAGCCCTCCTACTCCTCCAGTGAGTCATTGGCCTGAATTCCAACGCTATGTGATCTGGTAACTCCTATGCTGAGAACTCGGATTCAAATCCTCTGCTACTTTCCAGAAGCCTGACTCCTAGCACACCACAGAATGCCCTGAGCCCCAAATTCCTGATCAGTGTGATCAGGATGAGGTCCTCTTCCCCAGGTGGTTCCAACCCCCGGATGAGACCAGAAACGCCAAGCCCCACATGGCCTGATGCTTGGTAAATACCAGAGTCACAACAGTGTAACTATTAGGATTACAACTTATTCTAATTCTAACCCCAGGAGTTTGCAACCTCTAGCATCTAAGAGCTGCAGAGGGTCAACCTACACATCTGCTGGTGCCGGTAGTGAGGCCATAGGGACGGGTGGGGACTGTGACGAACTAGGAAGTCTGCGTTCTGACCAAGGGAGGTCCAATTCCAAAATGCACGTGCTGTACTGGCCAAATAAAAACAAAGTGACTGTTGGCCTGCGGTCTTCCAGTCGGTGACCACTGCCATTGTGCCAGGGGCTCAAGATAATTTAAATCTAATTACAAAGCTCGGTTACGAAGTATATTCTGTACTTACGGACACACCTTCATAGACGTTAATAAACAAGAAAAGAAAAGAGCCCTGTTCCTGATCATATAACCTCAAAAAAAAGAGACAAAAAGGACCTGAAAATAATGAATGACTATCAACGTACCCTAACTGGGTAGCAGTAGGTTATGAGCTTCATGGGCAGGAAGATGTACACCAGCTAAATAGTTAAAATTCCATTGTGTTCTAATTACCCATTTAATTCCTTGACTAGCAATGTGCAATTAACATTACAAATAATCAAGGTTAAAAATATAATTAATGCAAGTGCGATTTAGTCATAATTAAACTAATTACACACATACGTAGCATAATAAGGGATTGCAAGCCATTAAGGAGATATAAATGTATTCTTTCCTTCAAGAACAGCTATTTGAATTTCATTTTCCAATTAGTTTACAAATGATGGGACGGGATCATGAACAAGAGAGTCAGGCTTCCAGGGATGAGAAAAATAGACCATATATTTTTTGCTTTTGACATTCTGATCCTTCTATCCACAGGTACTGGTAAATAGAGAGGTTAGGGATGCGCACGCACGCACGCACGCCACCCAAGCAACAGACACACACTTTCTTCCTTCCACAACTGCAGGAAAAAACCAGCAGTGTGAGAGCTCGAGCATGCTTCGACTCCATACACGCGACTTCCTCTCAGAGCCTGCACCAGGACGCACACGTACCTCACACTCTCCCTACTGGTCGGATCTCCTTCCTCCTATTTCCCACTCACCTGGGTCAGCAGCCAGACACACGGGGCCCGCTGGGCGCCCGGAGAGACCTCAGGCCTGGCCGCTGTCTGCCCACACCCCCTCCACCCTTTGCGGATGAGATAAGGGAGCTTATCCCATTGGCACCAGAGACCCCTCCCCGTCTGGCACCTGGCAGCTAACAGAAAGGTAAACGTGGAAGGAGGACGCAGCTCAGACTCCAGGCCACAGAGCTGAGGGGATGCGGGCGGCTCTAGGGCTCGCTCAGGATGCCCTGGCAGGCTCTGGATTTACCCTGCGGGGGTCCTGATGACGGCGTGTCCTGAGGTCGGAGGGCAGTCCCCGTTGAGCATCTTGAATGTGCTGCTCTTCCCAGCCCCGTTGGGCCCCAGGAGCCCAAAGCACTGACAGGAGAGAAGAAGCGGGGGAAGGGCATGTCAATCCCAGCAGACAGCACTTACTCTCCGAGCCGCCGGTTTCTGACGCTCGCAGACCTTTAAAATCACACGACAGTGCAAAGCGCTCTGGAAGCGATCGTGGTACCTGAGCGGTGTGACTGTAGGGACACTCACCTCCGAGGGGTGAATCCAAGGAAGGAACCCTCCAGAGGGTGAGCAGGCAATGCCAACTACCGGGGATTGTGCGAGATCCCCCATCACATGGCGGGCAGTCCCCACAAGGCCCTAACTGTGTCCCTTTGTGGGAGATGACAGTCTTTGGAATTCACTCGTTGTTACCGTTATCTGCTTGACGCCACTGCACAGTTTACAGTTTGTTCTGGGGCACCTGGAAGGCTCAGTCGGTGAAGCTTCCGAGTCTTGGTTTTGGCTCAGGACATGACCTCAGGGTGGTGGGATGGAGCCTTGTGCCAGGCCCCATGCCCAGCGAGGAGTCTGCTTGAGATTCTCTCTCTCCCTCCCCCTCTGCCCCTCCTGCACTGAGCTCTCTGTCGCTCTCCTTCACAAATAACTAAATACTTTATTTTGTTTTAAGATTTATTTATTTATTTATGATAGACAGAGAGAGAGAGGCAGAGACCCAGGCAGAGGGAGAAGCAGGCTCCATGCCGGGAGCCCAAAGCGGGACTCAATCCCGGGTCTCCAGGATCGTGCCCTGGGCCAAAGGCAGGCGCCAAACCGCTGAGCCACCCAGGGATCCCCCTAAATCAATACTTTAAAAAAATGAACACTTTAAGTAGACTCTAAAAATATTCTCTAAGCCCCCAACTTGGACTCTAGGCTGCTCCAGACAGCAGTTAAGATGACAACCGTTAGTTCTAAACACGGACACTCGGCATCAAGCCAACATTTTGGAGAGTCTTTTGGCTCAACGTCGTCTTATGTTCCATGTGAAAAATGCCCTTCCTGCTGTCTTTTCTAGATCTAGTCCTTATCTGTCAGTATGTCCTTAGCTAGAGATTCCACGGTAGAGATAGAAACACCGTGTGGTTCTGAAAATCTCCTTCCAAGACCTCTGTGTTCTGGTGGCAGGGGCTGGCTTCCTGTCCACTGACCTAAGCTGACCTGGCTTTCCTGGGGCTGGAAACCTACTCGGGACCTCTGCAGGACAGGTGCTCCCTGAACTGCCACCTGTTTAAAGGTAGTCATCTTCAGAACTGATTTCTTTTTATGCAATTAAGCACAAATCAGGAACAACTTTCATGGCTTCTATCAGTCCCGATTAAACATTTCTACTAGAATTAATACCATATCCATGAAAAAAACTCTGAGCTATTGCTCTGGTGTGAGCATTCTTTTCCCTTTCCCAAGGAGCATTTTACTAGATGGACTTAACTGGCCATTTAAAGAGCACGGAAGTCCAAGCAAGAGCTAGAAGAGGTTCCCTTAATTAACTGGATTGATAAAATATTTGCATTCAGTAAGATGCCATCCTATAGCTAAACGATTAAAATTCTTCAATGACTTGAAATTTTTTTAAGATTATAGAAGAGAAGAAATTCCATCAATCAATTAGCAAAGTTTTCCCTGGGGAAAGAGCTGATAGATGCTCTACTCAGATTCCGTGTCTAGGGATTTTTGCAGAAATTCCAGAAATTTGAAGGAGATCTCAGATACTTTGAGCATAAGATATCAAAAGACATCAGATATTTTGAGCATGACACAGGCAGATGTGCAGTGAGAGATGCACGGGTTTGTAACAGGAAGGGTACAAATAGAGGGTCCTTACCTCTCCTCTTCGTAGACCCAAACTAATATCGCACACAGCAGTGGTTCTCCTGAAGCTCCCATAGCTTTTGCTGAGGTTGCATAACACAAGAAGGTCTTCACTGGTTTTTCCTTTCAACACTCTTATTTGCTCTTTTTCCACATCTATGTCCTTGGAAGGTGTGACTGTGCCCTGGATGGCAGAGTGACCCCTGGGGAGACGAGGTCAGAGTTACTTCACGTGGAAATGGAAGAGTCAAGAGGAAGGTCAGAAACCTGTTGAAACGGGAGATGTGGTCCTGCGCGTGGACTCTCAGCTCTGGTCCAGGCACCCCACTTCTGCATCGCGATTAAGAATCAGCAGGGATCTGGGGCCCCTGGGTGGCTCAGGGGATGAAGTAGCCGACTCTTGGCGTCAGCTTAGGTCGTGATCTCAAGGTCGTGAGATCAAGCCCCACGTTGGGCTCAGCATAGAGCCTCTTTCAGATTCTCTCTCCCTCTCCCTCCAGCTCAGGTGCTCTCTCTCTCAAGGAAGTAAATAGAATCTTAAAAATAAATAAATAATGAGCAAGAGTCCTTAACGTGAAGGAAATGTCCATGTTCCTAAAAGACAGTGAGGTGGGTAGATGTCCCACTAGGGCTACTCCCTTATTTTTTATTTTTATTTTTTAGATTTTATTTATTTATTCATGAGAGACATGAGAGAGGCAGAGACACAGGCAGAGGGAGAAGCAGGCTCCACGTGGGGAGCCCAATGCAGGACTCGATCCCGGGACCCTGGGGTCATGCCCTGGGCTGAAGGCAGGCTCTCAACCGCTGAGCCCCCGGGAGTCCCAAGCTACTCCTTTATTTTACGGACAATAAAGCCATGCCAGACTTTTGCACAAGGTGGGAAAAGGATGCATCACAAAATATCTGCAAGGAGTCGTTCTGTTTAAGCACTTTTAGCAAACAGGCCACTTGAACAAAGTAGACTGCACAGAAAAGAGCCTAAACATCATAGTTGCATAGTACACACCGGATTGTGTAGGAGGATCGTACGGTAAGTACTGCGCACAACACCGTGCAGGATGGATTTAGTGAGTTTTTGTCAGGTGGATACAAATTTAACCTTCGATTCAAATTAATCTGTTCTAAATCTGAGCTGCTCCCTTCTCGATCTTCCGTATGAAATTCAACCTGGCACACTTTAAGTTTAAATTTCAATTTCCCCTGTAAACTGCGACACGCCAATATTTTAATCATTAAATGGGCACAGACACCTAGTTAAGGTTGTGCCGAAATCAATTTCCTGGTTTTCGCCAATGTGATGCTGTCATGTGACATCAACCAAACTGCCATGAGACCAGTGGGAGGAGCGGAGTCAAGGGCACACAGGGACCCTAAGGATTCTGCAACGTCTCGCGAGCCTTGAACTATTTTAAAATAAAAAGCATTTAAAATAAAATACCCGCGGCCAGCTCCCAGGGCCCTAGGTCCTTTCTCTGTATTATTTTTTTCTGCGCCTGAAAATTACCATCGAACGAATGTAAAATCTACTCAACACACAACCTACAAGATGAAGGAATACGTGACACCAGTCACATAATGTTCAAAAGCACGAGACACGAATCACCAGAGACAATGAGATCAGTGGAGAATCACGGCATCGGTGCCGCGCGACCATCCCATTGGCACAGGGTGCCCTGGAGAACCTGGATTCTGTGCTGGGAGGGAGGACCCCACAGCAGATTTGAAGCGTAGAACTCAGGCTGTGTGTGAGCTTGATGCATTCTTTTAAGATTTAGTTCTTTATTTTTAGACGGGGGAAGGGGCAGAGAGAGACTCTCAAGCCGACTCCGTGCCGAGCACAGAGCCCACCGCGGGGCTCGATCCCAGGGCCCTGAGATCACGACCTGAGCCGAAACCAAGAGCCAGATGCTCAACCGACTGTGCCCCCCAGGCCCCCTTGACCTTAATGTATTTTAATTAATAAAACATAATGGTTGTTAATGTGCTAAGCCACCCAAGGACGGGGGTCGTGTGGAGTGGCTAATGGAACAGGGCCGAGGAGAGGCGGACGGAGCTCCGTGTGGGAGAAGGGGCTGCAGGTGTGTTCACGTTGTGAAGACGCATCGGATTTCACGCTCCTGTGTTTGCTGGTTCCTTCCCCCTTTGCCAGCTGCAGCGTGTCTCCGGACCCTCAGCTGGCCTGGCCTTTGCCGTCCTTTTCTGAGTCCAGGAGGAGAGAACAGGCCCTTTCTTCCCCAGGAGCCCCCAGCAGCGGCTCTGACCTCCTCCCCATGGGAAGCACCGGGGAGCCCCTCAGGTTCATCCCCAGAGCTTCTGGTCGCAGGGTTCTGAGGGGGCAGGGGCAGGAAAGTGCACCTGTTCACATCTCCTGTCATTGTAGCGGTCACTTTGCAGGCACTCCCGACAACACAGTCCACCCAGCCACGCTCAGAAACGCGCCTCTGCTTCCACGTCCCGGAGGAAGGACGGGCGCGGGCACAGAGTCGGCACGGCCAGCAGCAGCAGAGAAAGGCCGTCCTGGGCCACCGGCCTACGCGCAGCCCCCCACCAAGCCAGACCCAGGTCCAGCTCCAGATCAAAAGGGGACAAGGACGCCCCCAGCCCGCCTGCCGCTCGGCCAGGGCTCGGCGTCTCGTGGAGACTTGGATTCTGAGCAGAGCCCCATAGGGAGCAGCAGGGCTCAGCTCAGGGCCGGGGCTGGCCAGGGCGACAGCAAGGAGGGGCCCCTCACCCAGCACCCAGGCCCAGCGGTGGGGGCCGGTCACGACGGCCCATGGGGCGTGGGGGGAGGTGGGCACGTCCCTCCTGGGCATGGGGGGCAGGTCTTCCTATTCACTCCCAGGATTCAGCTCCACCAGCCCACAAAGGACCCGATGGTGGCGGGGAGTGCGGCACACACACAGCACAGGATGATGCTGGGGCCCGCCCGGGGCGTGGGTGACGCCAGCCTGCCAGAGACCCCGGCTGAGCAGGTGACCGGAGGCAAATGCCCCCCAAGGGGGGAGGGGACGGTCTTGGAGAGCTTCTTGGGCGTTAAATGCCCACCTGAGGGGACCAGGCTAAGAACCCTGGATTTCCCCGTTTGGGCAGTGATTAGCGGGCCCGGGCGGATGTGGATCTGAAAAATACTGCAATGCAGTGAGACGTCCACTGTAGGAGCCCTCCATGCGGCAGTGCCTGGAGGGCAGCGGCCGTATTCCAAAATACGTTTATCCTACGCTGTGCAAAGGAATCCAGGACGGGTTCCCTTTTAAGAACAAGTCTTCTGATGCTCCCGGAGGAGGAGCCTCCTGGAATCCACCCGACGGGACGCTGCAGTCTAGGTTTTAAAACAGATTAGACGCGTGAGGGCCAATCACAGAACCAGTCGTGTTTGAAAGGCACTCAGAATTCTCTTACAAATCCAGGGCAACGCTGGGTATCCACAGCCTCCGGCGTGATTGTGGCCGATTCAGGAGAGCTTTGGGATTCCGAGTCAGAGCGGCTCGCTGCTTCAGCAGATTGGAAGGATTGACAAAGGAAGCATGTCACGAAGCGACTGGCGGGAACAATTCCACAAAGGCGTCGCCACAAAAGCTCATAGCGCGGCCCCCGTCCTCAACAGGCTCTCCAGGGACACGGCCCTAGTTAGTCACTTCTTCACGAAGGATCCTCTTGTAGTTGAAGCGTGCAGCGCTTGGGAAGAGCAGGTGCACGGACGCAGGCCACGCGGGCCACGGAGGGGCACGCACAGCTCTGTGAGGCCTACGTGCAAACGCACATTTCTTCCCCATGCGTCCACAACATGTTAGCTGACAATACTCTAGATGCTCCTGCAAGGCTGCCTGAAGTCCCGCTTAGAGTAACAGGGACTTGTGTGTGTGCAGACGGGCCACAAACACAGGAACGGACACGTCAAAGGAAATATAAACATATTATATACTATGCACTGTTACGTCGTTAAACACGAGACGCGCGTGTAAATGTCATAGTATTAACACACAACACGTATTCCTCGTGCTCCTCGACGTTCGTCACCTAACAGAGAAGATCACAGCATCAAAAGCAAAAGGATTTGGCAAAGGGCAGGCGGTTGTCAGAGCTGACCTTCCATTCATCCCTGATTTTTAGGAGTTAATGCCATTGAGCCGTAAAAATAAAATACGTTAGGGGCGCTGGGGGAGCTCAGTTAGTTAAGGATTGGCCTTCGGGTCAGGGCACGATCCTGGGGGCCTGGGACTGAGCCCTGCATCGGGGCCCCCGGCTCAGCAGGGAGTCTGCATCTCCCTCTCCCTCTGTGTGGGAGTGCGCTCTCTGTCTCAAACAAATAAATAACATCTTTTTTTAACTAACTAACTGAATAAAAGACGAAAGAAAGAAAGAAAGAAAGAAAGAAAGAAAGAAAGAAAGAAGAAAGAGAAAGAAAAAGGAAGGAAGGAAAAAAGGAAGGAAAGAGAAAAAAGAAAGAAGAAAGGAAGGAAGGAAGGAAAAGAAAGGAAGGAAAGAGAAGAGAGAGAAAGAAAGAAAGAAAGAAAGAAAGAAAGAAAGAAAGAAAGAAAGAAAGAAAGAATTAATTTATGGTCTCAACTGAAGTCGCCTAGATGCTACAATCAAAGTAAGAGGGAAAGTCAACAATTTCAAAGGGGAAAATTAAATAATTAGAACGATCATGTCACCACTTGGCACTGCCACATCCGCCTTCCTAGCAGTGGTGACTCACATCAGTCCAAAAAGCAAAAAGGGACGAAAGAAAGACGGAAAGAAAAGAAAAAGCAGCATCAACCCGAAGCCTCCCCCGTTGGCAGTGTGGCCCACGCTGGGTGGACGCACTGGGTGTCCTGCGACCTGAGGATGGAGCCCCCCCGCCCCCCCCACCCCACCCCGGGACGAGCCCACGCCCCACCGTGGCCGCGGCAGACGGTCCCACTGCAGCGAAGCCCTGAGGAGGAGGAGCACGGTGCCGTGCGCGGCCAGCTGCACGAAGATCCAGCCCAGGAAGTCCATCTGGAAGGGGCTCACGTAGGAATCGATGCCGAAGCCGTGGGTCAGGTCGTACCGGATCTGGTTGTAACACAGCTCGATCAGGCCCTGCCCGAGGCAGAACTGCGGCAGCACGGTGAACACCCACTTGAGCACGTCGTAGATCTTCTGTAAATTCTGTGCAGGGACACGAACGGGGAAGGGGTCAAGCTCTCTGCACCCCCCGCTTCCCTGCGGGGCCCGTGTCCCAGGCTCCCTGCCGGCGCCCTGGAGGGCGCGCACGGCCACCGACCCAGACGGCGTTATTCCGGAGCCTGAGGTCTGCCGGGTCTGCCTGGCTGGGCCGGCGGACGTGCCCGGGGAGCCCTCACCCGCTTCCCCCTTCCGTGTCCCGCTTTGGGAACGTGCAAGTCCACCCTGAGCCCGTCCACAGTCATGCTGCGGAAGGAAGCACGGGATCTGCGGTTCACCGGCTCCCGGATGGAGGGCGCTTCCGTCTCACGATGCTTCACGCCTAAAGCCCCGTCCACACCTGAGCAGGTGAGACATAGGGGAAGACTTGCGAGTGATGCTAGAGTAAGTCAAGGCTTTGGGGGACTCGTGGGATACATGGAGGTATTTTTCCTGTGAGCAGAACGTGATCTGGGGGGGATTGACGGAGGGGACGTGCCCTGCAAATTCACAGGTGCACCCCTAACCACCACGCCCTCGACCCCGCGGGGTGATGGTACTAGGAGGTGCGGCCTGAGGGAGAAGACCGGGTTGGATCGGGTCAGTTTTATTATTTTTTTTATTTTCAATGCCACTTTTAAATTAAATGTCTACTGAGCTTCAACAGCTCCCCTAAAATTCACTCTTTTTTTTTTTTTTCACCATCCGGTGTGCCGTGGATGTCAGCTTCATCTCACCATGAGATTAGACTTGGGGCTGTGTCAGCCGTCGCCCACTAGGCCCTTCTGTAAAGGACCCTGTGCTCCCACCTCCATGGACTTCACTGCACTTCACCCTCGATAAATGCACAGAGCAGTCAGGTGCACCCAGCAGGTGTGGTCCGAGGGGCACACGGGGGTTCAGACCTCACACCCCTGCCTGCAGCTCAGGTCACGGTTTCGGGGGCCTGGGATCGAGTCCTGCATCGGCTCCTCGCTCGGCGGGAGTCTGCTCCTCCCTCTGCCTCTGCTCCTTCTCTCTCTCTCTCCCTCCCTCTCTCTCTCTCTCTCTCTCTCTCTCTCTCTCGCGCGCGCGCGCGCGCGCATACACGCGTGCTCTCAAATAAATGTTTAAATAATTAAATAACAGAAAATCAAATAAACGCAGTCGTGAATAAGGTGACTTGGGAGCAGCAGAGCGCGCGATCGCAGGTGTGAACTCTTACACGAGGCTTCGTCTCCAAGCGCACAGGGAAGCAGCACGGGGGCCTCATCGGACTCTTCCCTTAGCTCATTGGACTCGTCCTATCTGCCGCTCGTCGGGGACGCCAGCCCGTCCTAAACGGGCTTATAACCGGGGCTTTTGGGAAACAGTGTCCCTGAATCAAATAACGGACCACACCAGAGCTGCGTCTCTCCCCGGTTAGGACGTAGGAGCGGCGCGTCCCTGGACGCTGACTGCGGCTGCAAGAGCACAGACGCCGAGGCCCCCGCGCCTCCTCCTGTGATCCCGTCCCCAGGGCTTCGCCTGTCCCCCCCGGGGCAGTGTCCGCCCCGAGCCTGCTCCCCGTTCCTCCTTGAGCCGCAGGGCCCCTGCGAGGCAGGGACATGCCAACCCCGGCTCAGCTGACGTCAGCCGAACGGATCCGTTCCCTTCGCCGAGCGCAGGACGGCGTCGCCGCACCAAGGGCTTCAGCAGCAGCCCGGCAGTGACCCCAAGCCGCCGGTCCCCGCGCCCAGGCCGGAGCAAGCGAGCCTGCCCGGGGACGCAGGCCGCCGTCCCCAAACACCCGACACGGCCCCGCCGCACGGCCTGCACCGGGAGGGCTGGGCGGTCGCTAGGCCGAGCTCACAGCCCCTGGTCCGTCCCATGCCCCGGACGGAGGAATCGGGGGCAGGCCAGCAGCACAGAGGGGCAGCGGGCGGAGGCAGGGGTGCAAACTTTCTGGGGGTTAAAGACCACGGCTGGCAGCCTGTTCTCCCATAGTTCCAGCTGGAAAAGTCCCCCGAGGGGCCGGGGCCGGCGCCCCCCACCCCCCCGCCGCCCTGCGAGGCGCGGCTGGAGCCCACCGACCTGCGCTCTGGAGACCATGGCCAGCAGCCGGGGCATGATGGTCATGAGCATGGTGCACAGCCCGAAGATGAAGTTCAGGGACACGAAGGAGATGAAGGCCACGTCCGAGCTGGAGAAGATCCTGGACATCAGATACATCCATGGGAGGGTCGCGTACCTGCAGGGCAGGGGGCAGGTCAGGCTGTGCTCCCAAAGGTTTGGTGGCGTGCAGGTGCAGGTGCGGGTGCAGATGCGGGCCGGGTCGCCGCTCCCTGAGCTCCCTGAACCGAGCCCACGCGGGGCCCTGGCCTGACGGCAGCAGCAGGGGACGGCCGCCAGCGGGGCAGCCCCACGACCTGGGGGCCACCCGGGGTGCCCCCACCTCCCCGGGGGCCAGCTCGGCTCCTGCTTCTCACCCCGGTTCCCGTCAGGGAAGCGAGAACCAACGGCGGCCACGGACGGGGAGCAGCAGAGCCGACGAGGGCCCTGAGGGGGCTCGGTCGTGACCTCGGGGTCGTGGGCCGCCCGCCCCAGGCTGTGCTCACAGGCTCCCCCGCTCTCCCCTGCACGTGCACTCTGATAAATCCCCCTAAATGCATGAAGGTAAAACCAGAAAGCTCCTTCTCGGCTCCTCCCCATGTCCCGTCCTGCGGGCCCGCACCCTCCCGGTGTCCAACGGCCTGGGCGGAGGGGGCCGTGGTCCCCCTGCAGACGGGAAGGCGTTCATGGGTCCTGACCAGCGGCGAGGTGACCACGGCGGCCACGAGGCTGCGTCTTCTCGAGGACACGGCACCAGCCTCACCCGCCACCCGCCGCAGGTCACAGCCTCCCTCCCATACGCCCTGTGCACGAAGCGGCAGGATGACCGCCTCCATGGTCCCCTGGGAGCCCGATGCGAATCCCCTCCCCCAGCCCCCGCCCCTGTGACTCTTCCAGACTCCGGGGGTCAAGTGTCCACAGGGCTCAGGTCACGGCGTCACTTGTTTAGGCAACGACGTCACCGGCGGCACCTGCAGCAGAGCTGCTCTGGTCGCATCTGGGAACAGGCTTCAGGTCGGGTTTCTGGCCGCCGTGCATCCTTTTCTTCCTACGTGTTCATTAGTCACCTCAAATACTTGATTCAAATTCCCATCGTGGCAGCTCCAGGATCCTTCTTTTTTTTTAAGAAAAAAGTTAAAAAGGGGGGCTCCTGGGGGGCTCCGTCGAGGAAGCGTCTGCCTTCAGCTCAGGTCATGATCTCGGGTCCTGGGTTCGAGCCCCGTGGCGGCTGCTTCTCCCTCCGCTCCTCCTCCTATTCCTGTGCGCACCCTCCCTCTCTCTCTCTTCCTCAAATAAATAAATAGAATCTTTAAAGGAAAAAAGTTAAATGGGCTTCTAGAGCATAACCTATTTTAGAGCAACCCGGGGGCCTGCAACAGTTTCTACCTTTGCTCAAAGGTTTACAGGAGCTGATGCTCTTTTGTTTCCAACATTCCTTTCCTCTTTTTGATGCTAATTATCCCCACTTTCCAGCTAAAATATCAAGTTTTCCAGGGCCAAGACAATAGGAAGATTAAAAAAAAAAAATGTGTCACTGGGCACTTTTCCGTGTGTCTTGGAGACTCTCCGGGCTTGTCTGACCCCGGGTTTCCTCGGATCCCAAGCCCGGTCCCGCGGCAAGGCCCCTGAGAGGCCTGTAACGTCCTCAGGTTGGGGGTCACTCTGGGGCCAGCCTTCCCCGCTTTGTCCTCCGGGTCCCTGTCCCGCTCTTGGGGATGGCAGTGACCCGGGGGCGGGGACACAGCGCTGCCCCGGTGTGTCGGTGTGTCGCGGGCGAGGCAGGGACCCAGCAAGGAACAAAGCCACGACCGTGGGGACGTGGCCCTGGGATTCCCGCCGGCTGCCCGGGGTGACCGGGGCCACCTGGCCTCAGGGTTCCTCCCCGGAGCCCTGCGGCCTGGGCCAGGCCGAACATCAAGGGATCTCGGAGTCTCCCAAAATCCCCCAGAAAATGCTTCCACTGCAAACGCGGCCAGAGGTCGGGGCTTCGTGCCGTCTGTCCCAGGCTTGGGCCGCACCATAGGGCTCTGTAAGCAGTCGCCTCTGTCCCGGCGCCGCCTCGCTCCAAGCCCAGCGACCTCCGCATTCCCGAAGCTCAAAATCAAGGCAGGGCGCAGCGTGTCTCGTCCGGCCGTGGGGAGCTTGACGGCACCATCGACGCCCCTGGATCCTCACCTGAGTCACCCGAGTCCCCAGACACGGGAACCCACACTTGCGGCCGTGTCCGGGCCCCAGTGTGCACGACTCCCGGAAGGAGCCGTCTGCCTGTCTGTCTCCCACGCCGTCTGTCCAGCCACGGGAACAGTCGCTTACGTTGGACCCTGTCCCCTAACCAAGTGTTTTGGGTCCGCAGCGTCGCCGTGAGCTGCATACAGTCATCTCACTCGTCTTTGGCTTTACGGGGTTTTAAATAAAAGACTCGCCTCGCGTTATAATAAACGAGTACGTTAGAGACGCTCCATCCCCCTGACGAGTGTCTCTCGCGGCTCGGCCTGGATCGGACGTACAGCCGCCGCGGGAGGGACGTGCGGGGACGTGTTATGGGGACAGCGAGCGACGACGCTGGCCGCTGGGGACACGGAAGCGAGCAGTGTGGACGGCGCCCTTGCTGTGCCCCCCGAGGAGACCCGGGAAGCCGGGCGGCCTGTTTCCAGGCCCCACGTGCACCCGCGGCCTCGGCGACACTCTCCCTCGGAGGCAGTTTGCAGCCACTGCCTCCGCCGTAGGGCACCATCAACCGCCCCGGCCATCTACACGGCCCTCCGAGAAGCTGCAGAATTGCTCGAAAAGAGAAAATCATGCAGCCGGCAGCAGGTCCAAAGCCACCCAGGAGGTTCTCCAGCAGAAAACAAACCGTAACCCTGCGGCCGCGTCCCCCGCACGTACCCGAAGAGCGCCAGCAGGAGGGCGGTGGCTGCCAAGTTCTGGCGGACCGTAAACGCCGGGAGCTGGAAGACGACGATGACGGCCACACACAGGCTCACGGAGACCAAGTAAAAGACCTGGGGAAACAAGGAGGGGGGGTGACGTCCCACCCGGGTTGGGGGGTGACAGGCAGGCAGCCAGGGAGAGTCCAGCTCTGGGCCGGGCTGCAACCCCCCGGCCCCCCACGGACGCCCTGGGACCTCAGCCCGTCACTGGGCATGAAGCTGCGGCCCTGAACGGGTCCCCAGAGCGGCCTCGACAGAGGAGGACATCGGGACGCGGACACACCCAAGGACGCAGGACGAATGAAGGCACCACCACGCGCCCGGGACAGAGGCCGGGGTCTGGGGCATCCCGCCTCCCGCACTGGGTGGACGGCCCTGGGAAACCACAGCAGTGCCCCGGCCACTCTGGGACCTCCTGGGACCTCCCAGGACCTTCCGAGACCTTTGAGGACCTCCCTGGACCTTCTGGGACCTCCTGGGACCTTCTGGGTCTCCTGGACCTTCCAGGACCTACTGGGGCCTCCCAGAACTTCTGGGACCTCCTGGGACCTCCTGGGACCTCCCAGACCTTCCAGGACCTCCCGGGACCCTGGCCTCTGCCCCACGTGCACTCAGGGATGTGCCCCTGCCCTCCTCCCCCCGGGTCCCATGGCCCTGCCGCGAATGTGTCCCCGCACCGTGGATGCACCTCGCCCACACAGAGCCACAAAACTGCTAAATGAGTGGTTTGATCCACTACGTAGATGGGAACCGATGGGACAACGATGGAAACAGGGTCACCGGGGAAGAGAAGCACCCTCCCTGCCCTTCAGCCCCAGGGCGGGCATCGCAGGATAAAGAGGAGCCGCCTCACGGGCAGGGCTGGGTGTCAAGGGTGTGGGCAGGGGGTCAAGGGTGTGGGCAGGGGTCAAGGGCATGGGCAGGGGTCAAGGGTGCGGGCCAGGGTCAAGGGAAGGGCCGGGTGTAGGGCGCGGGCAGGGGGTCAAGGGCGCGGGCAGGGGGTCAAGGATGCAGGCCAGGGTCAAGGGCACAGGCCAGAGTCAAGGGCGTGGGCCGGGGTCAAGGGTGCGAGCTGCCTTCAAGGGCACGGGCAAGGGGTCAAGGGCACGGGCCGGGCTCTGTACTCTGGAAACCCCCCCGCCTAGCACCCTCCCCTGTCGGTTGGTGACCCCACTCGCCCCGGAGGGTGGGTCCCTACACATGTGACCGAGGTCGGAGGGGCGCGGGGCGGGTGGATGGGGAGGACACACTCATGCGGCTGGGGAGCGGATGGTGAGTCCGGGCAACGTCTGCACTGGGCGGGGGGAGGGGAGGGAAGAGGGGAGGACGGGGCGGGGGGAGGTGGAGGACGGGAGCGGGACCTGCCCCTGCAGCACCCCAGCCAGGCTGTGTGTGGGGGGAGAGGAGTGCGGGGGGCAGAGTGGGGGGTCCGTGTCCCAGGGTGGGGGTGGGGTGGGCGGGTGAGGGGGGCAGAAGCCTGTGGCTCGCGGCAGCCCCAGGGCCTCCCCCTCCCCGCCCCCCCTCCTCCCCCTCCCCGCCCCCTCCCCGCCCCCCTCCTCCCCCTCCCCGCCCCCTCCCCTCCGCCCCTCCCCCTGCCCCAGCAACCTACCCCATCGAAGAGGAAGTTGGCGAGCCAGTAGGTGGCGTGTCCCAGGCCGCTGATGCGCTGCAGCCTGAGGGCGCTGGTGGCCCGGTCGTGCACCACGGAGCTGCCCAGGGCGGCGGTGAGGACGGCGCAGCCCAGCACGATGCACAGCGCCACACCGCACTGCCGGATGCTCTCCAGGCTGCGGGAAAGGCGGGCGTCAGGGCCGGGGGGGGGCAGCACCCGCAGCGACCTCCCACGACCCCCCCGGGGCAGGATGGCACCCCCAGCCCCAGCCCCAGCCCCAGCCCCAGCCCAGCGAGGCACCTGCACCAGGAGGGCCCTTCCCGAGGCCTCCCGAGGGCCTGCAGAGGCCGAGGGGCGCTCCTGGGGCTTCCACCTTTAAGGACTTTATTATCCACGAGAGACACAGAGAGAGGCGGGCTCCCTGCGGGGACCCCGACGCAGGACTCGATCCCAGGACCCCAGGGTCATGGCCTGAGCCCCCAGGGCGCCCCAGAAACTCCGAGGGGCCGCGTAGACATGGCTGGCCACCCCCGACCCCGCGCTGCACCTTCCTCCCCGGGAGCCTACAGGGCCCCCGAGCATCCCCGTGGGGCGGGAGGTCGACCTGCTGGGCGCTGCTGCTGCTCTAACACCCGGGAAGCGGGGCGCCCAGCAGCCCGCGGCTCCAGCGCAGGTCGGCAGGTCCTGGGAGGACGCGACCGACGCCGCCGCTAAGTTTTCAGGGAGCCGAGTTACACACAGATTTCCAGGCGCGTGGAAAAGGGGGGGATGGGCAGGCGCGCCCTCCCTCCCCCAAGGTACACCCACACCCTGGCCGACCCTACGCCCCAGGCGCCCGCCGCTCAGATGGTGGCTCGTGCAACCCTCGACCTCAGGGTGTGAATTCGAATCCCAGGTGAAGTGAAGACATGGCTTAAATCTCTAGGGCCCCGGGGGCTCGGTGAGGGGGGGGAGCGCCCGCCTCCAGCCCAGGTCAGGGTCTCGGGTCCCGGGATCGAGCCCGCGTCAGGCTCAGAGCTCCGAGAAGGGTCTGCTTGAGGTTCTCTCTCCCCTCCCCTGCCTTGTCCCTGCTCTCTCTGTCTCTAATAAATAAAATAAAGTCCTTAGAATAAGACGGCGCCCCAAGGAGCACCTGGGAGACGGGCCCCAAGCTTCCTGGAGCTCACGCCCTTGGGACAACGGATCACACGGGGAGTCCGTACGCTCCTCCGTTTCCAGCTCAGGCCAACGCCCGTCCCCCAGTGGCCGCTGTCGTCCCCCTCGGCAAAGAAACGGCAAAGAAATGCCCAAGCCGGCATCGTGGGGCGGCGCAGCGGGCCACCAAGTCACCCCTAGAACCCAAGCTCCGCCCCCCCCAGGCCGCCTCGCCCGGCGGTCCCCCAACTCACATCTTGTCCTCGTTCAGCAAGGCGCCTCCGTACGGGTGGCTGAACAGCGTTATTCCTGCGGAAGACACGTCACAGGGTGAGCCTGCGAGCCCCGGACCCCACGGCAGCCAGACCTCTGGGCCCCCACGGCGCCCCCCTACCCTCCGCCCAGGCCCCCCAGCACCCACCCGGGCCCGGGCCCCTCCCCTCCATCCAGACCCCAGCACCCACCCGGGCCCCTCCCCTCCGCCCAGGGGCTCCGTGCGTTAAGTGCATCTTTGAGGATATTTTCAAGGTAAGACGGGTTTAGGGGAACAAACCCCACTGGTAAGTGCGGGGAGCTCTGCGCCCCCTCACGGCTGCTCAGAGACGATGCCGACTCCCGAACCCCACGGGCCGCAGGGGGACCTCTGAGGATCCGCATCCTCCCCACGCACCTGTCGGCGCACAGGCCTTGACCTGGACCCGGGGCAGCTGTGCCCGCGCAGGGGAGGGGCGCACAAAGGGGGAAACTGAGGCAGAGGCACGTGGTAGGGACTCCCCAAGGCCACACACAGCCGACTGAGAGCCACAAGCCTGATTCTCTAGATCCCAGCACACCCCGTTTGTGGGAAACCACTGCGGTCCACGTAGCCTCGGGTGGCTGCCCTGAGGAGCCCCCGCGTCAGCCACGAGGACTGCAAGGGGCTCTTGTCGCCTCGGCGGTCGACAGAGAAGACGTCTGCCCGCGTAGCTCCGAGTGCACTTGGTCATCTGATTGCTGTCGGCACGCGCGGCGAGGAACAGGCCCACGCAACGCACGACCCTGAGGCACGGGCTCCCTCTGCAGCACTCGTCACGGCTGCCACGGCTCTCGGTCGGCACAGCCCCTGCCTGGCTCCTCCTCCTCCACAGCTCCATCTACGCAGCACACCCAGTCCTGCCGGGGGCGGGTCAAGCCCGGGGCCCCACTGCGCATCCTGTGTGCTCCGCTGCCTCCCATCCCAGGAGGGGACCGGGGACAGGAGACGGCCGGGCAGGGGAGGGACGAGCGCGTGTGAACTCCGGGCCATTTCCGATCATTCCAGCGTGGCTCTTCCGTGGCGCATCCACGCGGTGCCGTCGGTCCTTGGGTGGCCACAGAGCCCGTCGGAAGTCACCTAACCAAGTGCTCACGACAGAGGTGATGCGTCCATGACGGCCACCTCGTCTACTCAGCCTCCCCACTGACGTCCGGGCCCTGCTCTCCCCACCGGTAACACGGTACGCATCGCCGTGGACGGCCGGGTCCCTCTCCATGGACGGCTGGGGTCCCTCTCCATGGATGCCTGGGGTCCCTCTCTGTGGACGCCCGTGGTCACTCTCCATGGACGCTCTCCGTGGACACCCGGGGTCGCTCTCCGTGGACGGCCGGGTCCCTCTCTGTGGACGGACAGGGTCCCTCTCCACGGATGCCCGGGGTTGCTCTCCATGGATAGACAGGGTCCCTCTCCGTGGACACCCGGGGTCGCTCTCTGTGAATGGCTGGGGTCCCTCTCCGTGGACACCTGGTGTCCCTCTCCATGGACACCTGGGGGTTACTCTACGTGAACACCTGGGGTCCCTCTCCGTGGACACCCGGGGTCACTCTCCGTGAATGGCTGGGGTCCTTCTCCGTGGACGCCTGAGGTCCCTCTCCGTGGACAGCTGGGGTCCTTCTCCATGGACACCTGGGGGTTGCTCTATGTGGACACCTGGGGTCCCTCTCCGTGGATGCCCAGGGTCACTCTCCATGGACGGCTGGGGTCCCTCCCCGCGGACGCCCGGGGTGCCCTCTCTAACGAGAGGAAAGCTCTGATCCTCTGAACCACTTGCACCGACCGACCTTGAATGACCTCGGCCTCTGCAGCTGCCCCACACTCCCGCGGTGCTTTGCGACAGGACCGGAGACGCAGGCCCCGAGGACACTGCCCACTGCCCCCTGCAGCTGCCGGCTCTTTAAATTCTCTCCTTTCCCCAAAACTAACACTAACCTTGGCTCCCATCCGTCTGAACTTTATGATTTCATGTATTTTTCCTCCACGTCGTGCCAGAGGCCCGGGGAACGCCCGACTCAGGGGAGCGCTCGGCCGCCAGGTGGCTTGCCGGCGACCGCCCTCCGCCCTCCAGCCCGGGCACCCGTCCTGGTCCTCGCGCTCATCCTCGGACACAGGGGAAGGCCGCCGGGGAGGCGCACAGTCCTCCCTCTGTCGGACGAGGCCAGGCGGGCGACCAGGCCGAGCCGGACCCCGGCCCTGAGCCGAGAGGACAGCACGACTCCCTCGTGGCTATGACCTGCTCTCACTCGACCTCGGCCCGGGGTCCCGGCCCCAGGACGCAGCTCTCGACTTGCGGGAGTCGTGGGGTCAGGGCTCTGACGTCAGCCTGACCTCGAGCCCAGGGCCCCAGAGCCCGCCGGTGGCCGGTCCCGCTGGGCCTCGTCCTCTGAGCAGCGCAGCGGGCTGACGCGGCCGCCCTACAAGGCCCTCGTCCGCGCGGGGACGCCGCGGGCACCGTGTCTCCCGGGGACCCCCGCGCTCGAGGCCCGTGCGCACCGCCTGCTGCCCTCCCCCGAGACCCACTGCCCTTGGGCACCAGCGTGTTTCCTTCCGCGTATTCCCCACCAGCTTCCCACGCGATGACGGTGCCACCGAAGGATCCAGCCTCGCTTCATTACACACTTGGTGGGAAACAAACCGGGAGGAAAAAGATAAAGTGGGGTAAGGTGAGGACACCCGGGAAATCGCTTTGGATTTGCTTCCCTGGAATTGATGCGGAAACAGGAAACGCTGTGAGTAAAGCCGGCGGCTGCGGCCCGTCCATGCTCCTACAGCTGGCTGCTTTCTTGAATTTTTTTTTTTTTTTTTTTTGAGAAGCTGAAAGAATTTGATGAATTGCAGCCTGCCCCACGCAAGGGAGGCAAATGACATCCCCTTAAGTCAATCAAGTCACTCTGGATTCCGGACATGACCTTGGGTCAATTTTTCCAAATAAGCTTCTTTTTGCTTTCTTCCTCTTTCTTTCCTTCCTTCCTTTCCTTTCTTTTCTTTCCTTTCTTTCTTTTCTCTCCTTTCCCTCCTTTCCTTTCTTTCCTTTTCTTCCTTTTTCTTTCCTTTCTTTCCTCCCTTTCCTTCCTTTCTTTCTTTTTCTTTCTTTCCTTCCTTTTTCTTTCCTTTCCTTCCTTCCTTTCCTTTCTTTTCTTTCCTTCCTTTCTTTTCTCTCCTTTCCCTCCTTTCCTTCCTTTCTCTTTTCCTTCCTTTCTTCCTTTCTTTTTCTTTCCTTTTTCTTCATTTTTCTTTCCTTTCCTTTCTTTCCTTTCATTTCTTTCTTTCTTTTCTTTCCTCCCTTTCCTTCCTTTCTTTCCTTTCCTTTCTTTTCCTTCATTTCTTTCCTTCCTTCCTTCCTTTCCTTCCTTTCTGTTTTCCTTCCTTTCTTCCTTTCTTTCTTTTGCTTTCTTTCTTTTTTCTTTCCTTTCATTTCTCTTTCTTTTCTTTCCTCCCTTTCTTTCCTTCCTTTCTTTTCTTTCCTTCCTTTTTCTCCCTTTTTCTTTCCATTCCTTTCTTTCTCCTTTCTTTCCTCCCTTTCCTTCCCTTCCTTCCTTCCTTTCCTTCATTTCTTTCTTTCCTTTCTTTTCTATGTCTATCATGAATAAATAAAAAATAAAAAATAAAATCTTTATTAAAAAAAAAAAGAGGAATGATTCTCGCTCCCGTGAGACGGCGAGGCCCTCAAGAGGGAACGTGTCACCGTCCCTCCACCCCACTGCGCAGACGGGGCCCGAACGGCAAGAGCGTGGGGACACTGTGCGACGCCAGAGGCCAACCCCCAGAATCGTGTGACTCGTGCGTTCACGCACAAAGAGGCTGCCCTGGGAAGACCTTCTCATCACGCTTCGCGTGCATCGGCTCCGCCGTCTTTGCACTTTCCCCTTCAGAAACGTTGGCTTTTGAGCAGTGAACGCGCCTGCACGGGACGGGCCATTACCGTATCGTCTCCAGTCCTCGGCAGCAGGCACGTGTCTCCACAGAATGAGATTGTTGAGGTGATTCAAGTAGGAAGGCAGGGCGTGAAAGCCCTTCTGGTTGTACCACACCTAAAACACACAAGAAAACACGTAATGGGTCTCGTGAGGTCAGTCCCACGCCGTCAGCTACCCCGAGACACAAAGGACGTGAGTCCACGGGCTTCAGCGCCTGAACGTCGGGCCCGGGCGCAACCCCGCGGGCCGGCAGCAGGCAGGCCCCTCACTCTGCTAATTTCACATTCATCTCGAGCATATAATTTGCAGCTAAAAATAGATTAATTTTCCCCAGAACAAATGTGAATGCTGCTCTATAATTATATTTTCACAGCGAAAAAGGAACCTAAACCCATCATTTTTCTTTCTTTCTTTCTTTCTTTCTTTCTTTCTTTCTTTCTTTCTTTCTTTCTTTCTTTCTTTCTTTCTCGGTCAGTAAGCTAATAAAATTTGACCTGCAAATTAAAAGCAAAGAAAATGATCAGAAAAAAAACAAAAAAGATTACTTTCAAATTAATGACTGAACACGGAACATTATTTCTCCAAATACATTGACCTGAACGTTCGCCGAGCACGGAGAATAGAGCAGCGCGGCTGTCCGTCGGGAGGAAGAGGACGGAGGAGGAACAGGAGACGAGGCCAGGAAAGCCGAGATAACAGAGCAGAGCAAACACACTGATGGGACCTGTACTGAAGGATATTGCTATTCTAATGGACTCTTTTCTATTTTTTTATTTATTTTTTTAAGATTTTATTTATTTATTCACACAGGGAAAGGCAGAGACCCAGGCAGAGGGAGAAGCAGGCTCCATGCAGGGAGCCCGACGCAGGACTCGATCCCAGGACCCGGGGTCACACCCCAGGCTGAAGGCGGCGCTAACCGCTGGGCCCCCGGGGGCCCCTGGGCTGTACATTCCGTTGGGGGAGCTGCCGCACGCTGCGAGGACCCCACGACCCCACTGGCGGCCCCGGTCTTCATCCCGCCGGCTGGACGGCTCGTTTCTCTGGACGGGGCCGTGTTTGGCAATGGGATCAGGGCTGCCACCCGGCAGGTCCCACAAAGAAGCATCCAGGTCCCGCAGTGGCAAGGCCACCAGGCCTCACGCCCCTTGCGGGCAACCACCCCCCCACATCCTCCCAGCACGACCCAGTTCCCGCCAGCTCCCCAGTGGCCACAGCCAAGCGGCTGAGAGCCACGAGGTCAGGAACCACCACTTGCGTCACATAGAAAGGCAAGGCGAGCACGAGATGGGTCGCGGGGCGCCCGGAGCCCACCCCAGTGAGCCGCCCACAAAGGAGACCCCCGACGGCCCTCACCAGCCCGCCACTGCACCTCCGCCTCAAGTCGTTCTTAATGTCACAGAGGATCGTTCGCTAATTCTGGGTTTTTGTTTTTTGTTTTTTGTTTTTTTGTGTGTGTGTTTTAACTGCAAAAAAAGAAGAAATCGCTCTTGGCACTAAGCACAGACCGCAGGACAGTCTAGGCTCTTCTGGGGGAGCGTGGGCGGACCCAAGGTCCTGTGACACCAGGGTTCCCTGAGCGGCATCACTGGGGGCAAGGAGGACAGACCACGGGGTCTCTTCCCTTGGTCAGGGGCTTTCTATCCCATTTTGTTCCAGTTGTTTAATTTTTATCTTCAAAGCAGGGTGAGAGGGTCCCTGGGGGGCTCAGCGGGGAGCGTCTGCCCTTGGACCAGGTCGTGACCCCTGGGTCCCAGGATCGAGTCCCCATCAGGCTCCCTGCATGGAGCCTGCTTCTCCCTCTGCCTGTGTCTCTGCCTCTCTGTGTCTTTCATGAATAAATACATACAAATGAAATATTCTAAAGAAAAAGAAAGAAAAGGAGGGAAAGAGCGCAGCGTGCAGGAAGCCTGATGCAGGGAGGAGAAAAAGGAAGACCTTTACCTTCGCCACAGTGTCAGGTTGGGATGCATCTGGATCCGCATCTTGAGCAGGGATCCGTGCTCCGAACGTCCAGCCTCCAAGCCTGGTAACAGGGGCGGCTGTTAGTACTTTATCTGCTTTTTTTTTTAAAAAAAAAGATTTCATTTATTTATTAGAGAGGGAGAGGGAGAAGCGGGCTCTTCGGTAAGCAGGGAGCTGCCACAGGGCTCGACCCCAGGGCCCTGGGAGCACCCCTGAGCCAACGGCGGACGCCCACCCTGGGATCCGTGCTTTGATCAGTGAGCCAGCACGTGCAGCCGGGGGGCATTTCGTCACCACCCTGACGGCCCAAGAGCGGCTCCAGGGTCAGTGTGACCTGGATCCCAACCACACAGGTGCTGGGGACGCAGGGGGCATGGCGGGCGCGGGAGCCGGGCGTCCACCGAGGACCCCGAGTATTCAACAGGGAGGGCCAAGGCTTCCACACAGGGACGCGCTGTCCGGGGCCCGCACGGTGAGGAGACGCGGCCGACCAGGCCCCGACCAGGCCCCGACCAGGGTGAGGATGCACGACCCCCGGGCGTGGTGCACTCATGCGTTCACTCATTCATTCACTCAGGGTAGAAGTCGTCGGAGAGACGGCGACCGGGGGCCTTTTATGGGCCACGGATCACTGAGTCCCTGGCAAGCAAGCCCTCGAGCCCTCGCCTTGGAAAACAGATTCCGGGACGCGTTTGGGGATACGAGGTGAGCTGGGGACCTGCGGTCTCGGTCACCCGAGCGTCTGAGCCTTGGTCTTCAGCTCAGGTTGTGATCTGGGGGTCGTGGGATCGAGCCCCCCCGGTCGGGCTCTGCGCCCAGCACCCAGCACGGGGTCAGCTTGGGATCCCCGCCCCCTGCCCCTCCCGCCGTGCACACTCGCTCTAATAAATCAATCTTAAAAATCAAAAACAAAACGAAGGAAGAGGTGGGCAGCAGGAGGGGGAGCGTCCAAGGAGGGGACTCCTCCTAGGCCGTCCCCGCTAAGGGGGAGACGGGTCGAGACGCTCCCGACACGGCCTTGGTCTCTGAGAGGGAAACTCGCCTCTGGCGCCCGGAGCGAACCTCTGCGGGCGGCATTTGCACCCGGAAGGAGCCTCACCATGGCCCACAGCATCTCTTGGCGTCTTTAGGAGCGTCAGGGCCGAGCCGGTGACTGGAGGGGAGACGCGGGGACCGCGCAGACCCACCTGGGCTTGGCGGCCGGCAGCAGCAAGTACTCCTCCAGCGGGAAGGCGGACAGGTTCAGCAGCGTGTGGCCCAGGCGGTCGGTCAGGTAGGGGGCCCCGGCGCTCGTGTTCGCGCACTGCCGGCGGTCCGAGGAGGCAAGGCAGACGGGTGGTTAGAGCCCGCGCAGGCTTCCCGGCCTCACGGCGCGCGTCACCGCCCGCGACCCCCTCCCCGCCACTACCTGGGCCTGTGACACGGTCTGGTCTGTTGGCCCCGTATGCGGCGCCCGCCACCCCGACCTTCGCCCTCCGTTCCGCTCGGGAGCTCACGGCCTTTCCCGTGCGTGCGAGGGCGAGACGCCCACGGAGGATGGGGCTTCTGGTGGACTTGGGGAGCCCCGGGCCCCGCGGAGAGGGATGCGAAGCACAGATTCAAAAGCCCATGTGTCTCGCAGAAGCGCCAGGCGTGGAGGCCGAACCAGTTCTCGTCCAGCCTCCGCGTGGAAGGCCGGCGGCTGCACCGAGTCACAGGATGGAGGCTGCAGAGGGGCCCTGCCCGGCCGCCGTGGGGACCCAGACCCCGTGCCGGGGACGGTCAGGAAAGAGAATCCACGGCGGCAGAGACGGCCGCAACTGGCTTCAGCTGCGCAGAAAGGTCCCAGTGACGAAGCTCCGTGCGCTCGGACGCGTCCTCGGGTTCTCTTTCCAGCCTCGCCCGTGCGGCTCCGTCCAGACGCGCCGTCCGGCCCACGAAGGCCAGAACCTGCCTGTCGGCTCCGTCCTGGGGCACAGGCTGCAGACGTCGTTGGAATCAGCACCTCGGGGGGGGGGGGCTCTCCAGGGTTGACGGGCACGTGTGTCCCCAGAAGAGGGGGCGGACAGAAGCAGGGAAGCCGGCAGGATGGCTCCAACGGCCGCCGCCTCCAAGCAGGCAGACCTGACTGCGTCCCCGTGAGCGGGTGCCAGACTTCTGACCCCAGACAGTGACAGCACGGACTTGCCGCTTTCATGCACCGTTGTGACGAGTCCCCCTCGCAGCCACAGGAAGCAAGCGCACCCTCCCCCGTGTGTGGGAAGCCACCTGCTTGCCGACGGCCACCCCTGGGTCCTCCCGGGCTGCCCTCCAGGCAGTTAGGCCCCAGAGCAGCCCCTCATCCTCGGGGCCCAGCCTGATCCCCGGCCCCTCGGCGCGTCCCCTCACGGCATGTCTGCAAGGTCACGCGTCCCGTCCAGCAGAGCTGACCCCGCAACACGGTCGTGGGGTCACAGGAACTCTCGGGTTTGCCTGGAGCCCAAGGGGCTGGACACGGGGCTTCGGGGGGACATAAGCGGAGAGAGACGGTCTGCGTCCTTAGGACACTCGGGTTCCCGGGCCGGCTCGACCCCAGGGGGCAGGGTCTGAGGTCCAACCCGGTGTGACCCAAGGGACGCAGGTGCCACAGGCAAGGACTCAGCGGTCACATAAGCCACAAAACATGCTGGGTGTGTGCTGGCCCAGCCCTGTGGACGGAGGGCAGTGTCACCCCGGCACCGCGGGCAGGAGGGCAGGGGTCACCGGGAAGGTCACAGCGCATGGAGGGCAGGGGTCACCAGGAAGGTCACTGCACACGGAGGGCGGGGGTCACCGGGAAGGTCACTGTGCACGGAGGGCAGGGGTCACCGGGAAGGTCACCGTGCACGGAGGGCAGGGGTCACAGGAAAGGTCACAGCGCATGGAGGGCAGGGGTCACCGGGAGGGGTGTCACGGGCGGGCTGCAGGGGGACCTCGTCAGAGGCAGCTCGTCCGCAGGGCCAGGCTCGCGCGTCCAGGGAGCCGTTGCGCCCACACCCGTTTCCCTATGTGCGTGTCCCCGGAATCTTGCCGCTCACACAAGGTGGCGTGACTCTGGGGACAGCTGAGTCCTTTGCCGCCGCCCCCCAGCCTGGTGACGCCAGATCCGAGGTAGCTCGTAAGGGAAGGCGCAGATTTAACAGAAAGGGAACAGTCGCAGAGCAGGGGATGGACGGCGGCAGCTCCACAACCGGAGCGCGGGGGAAGGGCCGCCGTCGTGCCTGTGGGCCTGGAGCCGAGGCCGCGGGCTGTGCCCCGGGGGAGCTCCCACAGGCTGACCCGGCCGCGGGGGCCCGGGGGCTCGGGGCGCAGGCTGGGTCGGGCACCTCATGCGCCTCCCCCACGGGGCTGCCACTCGCCGCCCGCGTCGGGGGGAAAGCGGGTTCGTCCAGGGCATGACCCCCGGGGTCGCTCCTCGGCAGGGAGGGCCGTGTCCCGGCCGCTGAACGCGGAGCGCCGAGAGCGTGTTCTCCGTGGGCCGTGCTTTCCTGACGGCGGCCGCCGCGCACTCGTGCCCGCTCTCCCCTCCCTCTGGGCACCAGGGCTGCACGCGAGCCCCGTGCCGGTGCCCGACAGGCCGACGCTCGTTATTCGTTCCGTCAGGAGATGCCGCTGAGGAGAGTCCCCGCGGTCTTCGGGGGAATTTCAGCTCATTCACCTGCGCGGACGGGATGGCGGGGCCCCTCCCTCCTCTCTGTGAGCGACCTTAATCCCAAAAGCCAGGCGGTATCTCAGCTTCTAAGGAGTCACTCTCCATGCTCACGTAGGCACGGGACGAGGCTTGAGGTCATCCTCCTTAAAATTTGGGGAAATTTCTCGCCAAAAGGCAATTCTAGCTTCTTCATCACGAATTGAGGAAGATTAATTCGCTTGAAAAATGCCATCGGGGATGTTATCCCGGTGAACAGCAGGGCCACATCCGTGTCACATACACGTCCACTCCAGGCCCAGTCGGCCAAGCATCCGCCCTCGGCGCACGTTGTGATCTCGGGTCCTGGGATCGAGTCCTGCGTCGGGCTCCCTGCTCGGGGGAGTCTGCTCCTCCCTCTCCTCCCACCCGCTCCCACCCTCCGCTCTGCTGTCTCTCAAATAAATAATACCTTGAAAATAGATGAATAAAAAGTAAACGTCCACCCTCCGTAACGAGACTTTTCCAAAAGCCAGCTGGTGCCGTCAACCGGGAGGCTGCGGAGACACTCCGAGTCACGTTACAGACGGAGGGAGCCGACTGCTGCTACTTTCTAGACTCACCAAAGATGCAACACGCCGTACAGACCTACCGGGCAGCCGCAGGAATCCCGGGCTCGCGGGGCAGACGGGGGGTCCAGGCGCCAGCATGAAGCATTCATCCTACAGACAAAGGAGAGGCCCGGGATGATCTCTCAGACCACAGAGCAGTTTTATTCCCACAAAAGAGGGCTGCGTCAGCCTCGAGCCGTCCGCACGACAGGCATCTCCCGCTGCACAAGGCATGGCTCGTACATTGGTTTTCACAGCTGGAGCTGCTAATCTGATGACGATGTTTTATCACAATGACAGTATTTCCAGTCTATTAAATGACGCTCACTTGGTTGGCTGTGCGGGATGGGATGTGCGACCAAGGCTCCCGGGTGGGGGGCCAGGGGACAAGGGGCTGGGGGGCCGGGGGGCCAGGGACGCACTCCAGGGCTGGAAGGCTAGGGGGTTGGGGGCCGGGGGGCTGGGGATGTGCTCTGGGGCTGGGGGGCTTGGGGTTCAGGGGTGTGGGGATGCGCTCTGGGGCCAGGGGTCCAGGGACATGCTCTGGAGCTGGAGGGCTGGGGGGCTTGGGGGCCGGGGGGCCGGGGATGTGCTCTGGGGCCGGGGACATACTCCAGGGCTAGAGGGCTGGGAGTCCAGGGATGTGCTCCGGGGCCGGGGGACTGAGGGGCCAGGGATGTGCCCCAGGGCTGGAGGGCCGGGGATATGCTCTGGGGCTGGGGGGCTTGGGGTCCAGGGGTCTGGGGATGTGCTCCGGGGTCAGGGGGCTGGGGACGTACTCCGGGGCTGGGGGCCGGGGATGCTCTCTGGGGCTGGGGACTGAGGGGCCAGGGGGCTGGGGATGTGCTCCAGGGCTGGGGGGCCTGGGACACACTCCGGGGCTGGGGTCCGGGGACATGCACTGGGCCGGGGGCTGGGGGGCCGGTGACACACTCTGGAGCTGGGGATCTGGGGACATGCTCCAGGGCCGGGGGCTGGGGGGTGGAGGGTTGGGGACTCGCTCCAGGGCCAGGGGGCTGAGGAGCCAGGGGTCCAGGGACGTACTCCAGGGTTGGGGGCTGGGGGACCAGGGACTGAGGGGCCGGGGGGCCAGGGGTCCAGGGATGCTCTCCGGGGCCAAGGGGCTGGGGACATGCTCTGGGGCAGGGGGACTGGGGAGCCAGCGGTCCAGGGACGGGCTCCAGAGCTGGGGGTTCGGGAGTCCGGGGATGTGCTCCAGGGTAGGGGGGCTGGGGGGCCGGGGCCACACTCCAGGGCCGGGGCCACTCTGACGCCTCAGGCCCTGCTCTGGAACCAGCTGGTCCGGGCAGCACTGCAGCAATTAATAAGCACGAGGAGCTGCCGATTCCGCTTCGAGGCGGGACGCAGCAATTTAACGGGCACTTAGAGAGCAACAGCGCAGACCAGCTGCCCGCCCAGTGCTCCTGGGACCTGGCGGCGCTCCCGGCAGCTCCGGGCAGCTCTCAGCCGTGGCACGCCCGTTCTCGTGTTGCTGCCACCCGTGAATACGAGGTCGCTCGGGAACGTTACCAAAGCACACTCACCACCGCCGGCTCCACTACCGAGCTACACTGTCCCCTCGGAACTCGGTTCAGAAGGGGAGACACACATCTCCCGAGCAACGGCCACCCCGCCGGGGGTTTTGCCGACACCTCCTCGTGGGCCCCACTTCTCGGAAGAGAAAGGGGAGGCCCTGCAAGGCCTGAGGTCACCGGAGCGGGGTGGGTCCCCGGGTCCCTGGGCCTGCGCTCGAGGCTCTGGGCCGGGCGGGACCTGCCCCCGACCCGCCGCATCCCCGGAGCCGGGCCCCTGCGTGTCCACGGAGCCTGACCTGCGCACTCCCCGGGCTCGGCCCCAGCACCCGCCTTGCGGGGCCCCGGAGACACAGGTCGCCAGCTGCTGCAGCCTAGGGGACCGAACCTGGGGACCGCGGGCGCTGAGGCTGCCGGTGACACCGCACGGGCTGCAGTCTAACCTGGGGAACCACCTTGCCCCTTGCCCCACCGGGCCCCAGAGTTCCGGGGACGGAATGGCCCATCTCCCACGAGGAGGGGAGGCGGCTCTAGACCAGCGACTCCGCAGGACGCGACTAAGCATCCAAATCCACCAGGCTGCTTCCGAAAAGGGGCAGCGTCGAGCTCATCCTGAAGATCTAATCACAAAGGCAGGTCAAGAACCATCACCACATCCTCCCAGGTGACCCTCAGAGGGCTCACGGGGAAGTGGCCGGTTCCGGGAGAGGCCTCAGGGCAGGGAGATGGAGCCAACCCCGAATCCAAGACCGGCTCTCACTTAGGGAAGGGAACCTCCGGGTTTCACGGAGAACCTTTGGCCTCCACCTGGGACCTTAGCAGATCAGACCTGGTTTTTGTCACCTGGGCAGATGCTGACACAAGCGTTGAGCGGGATGGGGTCAGGGCAGGCTGAGCGGTCATCGCGCACCGATGACTAAGTGCTGGTGGGCAGCAGGCCCGGCCCTCTGCCCCAGGCAGGAGGACAGTCCCCACGGCAGGTGCGCTCCCTTCTCACCGGGGAAGCTGCCCTGGGAAGCCAACCCTGTCACTTCCTTCCTCCCGACCCCTCCCAAGCCCACACCCCTGGGTCCTCTCAATTCTCAAACGTATGGCTTCTTTGTCTAAAAGGTGTGGAGCGGCTGCGGCTGCGTCTCTGCCGTGAGCCCCCTCCCATACTAACTACCCTTGCTCTTCTCCTGTTAATCTGCCGCAGCTCGATTTAATTATGAGACCAGGCAGAGAACCTAGAAAAGAAGCAGGGACCAGCCTCCAGCCCCTCCATCTGCAGCCTTGTGGGAGGCAGCCCCCCGCCAGCCCCGGCCTTTTGTCCTGGTGACCAAGGCACAGGGCAGGACAGGTCGCTGATTAGGACCGCTTGAGAGGAGCCCCCGTGGATTTCACCAAGAGAAAGGAGAAAACCAAACCACAGATCCGGAAAGAAAAGAAGGGCTGAGCAGAAAACGAAGGAAGGAAGGCCGGGCTGAGGGAGGGGCCGAGTCAGCGGGGCCTTAGGGAGGGGCCTGCAGGGGGGATCCCTGCTGTCCTTAGGGCTGAACCTACATTTTTTCCCCCTCTTGAGAGATTTGATAAGGAAATCTCCTTCTGGGCCGCCTGGGGGCTCCGTCCATGCAGCATCTACCTCTGGCTCAGGTCATGATCCCGGGTCCTGGGATAGAGTCCGGCCTCAGGGTCCCTGCTCAGCGGGGGCCCCCTCGGCCCCCACCCTCGCTTGTGCTCGCTCTGTCTCTCTCGAATGAATAAATAAAATCTTAAAAAAAGAAAAGTTCTTTTATCTGCCAGCCAGCTGAGGACAGGAGGTCCCCGAGCTCCCGTCAGTTTCTGCCACCGCATGTCACGTCCTGTGAGGCTCAGCGCGCGGGAAACCAAGGCATCGCCAACGATGCGCCCTCTGTAAGCGGGATGGCTTTGGTTTCCAACCAGACTAGAGTGGGGCAGCATAATGAATTTTCTATTAATTCTTCCTTACTGAGCCCACTAATAGTTATTTGCTCCCGAGCTAATTGCCCACATGACTAATGTGAAAGATGTGTCATCACTAATTAGGAAAACCTACTGCCAATATCGCATTATTGTCTGGATTGTTCTATTTATTACCCCAAAATGTACACTCCGGTACTTAATCCATCATTGTGGTTTTATCACTTTCCCCACGTGCTCTTCCCAGAACTGTAAATTCCTGAGGCAGGGCCAGATCCAGCATCAATCCTGGCTCCGACAGCAGCCCTGTATTTACAGCAGATCCTCGATAAGTAACAGCCAAGCAAACGTAGTGAAAATTGTTTATGAAGAAAGGCAGACTTTCACAAGTTTCATCAAAGAGTCCTCTCAATGCAATCATTTTCAAATCTTAGAAGAAAAATTCGAAAAAAAAAAAAAGAAAAATTCGCCAAAGTAATTCACCCCCAAATGGACTAAACGTTTTCTTGTAAAAAAACAAAAAACAAAAAAAAACATCTTTTCATGCGTGCAAGTTTTCCCAAAAAGTGAATAAGTTAATGCATGTCTCATATTTACTTGCTATTTTATACTTTTTACTTTGGGGTTTTATGAAACAAATTGAACGCTATTAATTATTGATTATTGATTATTTTTCTAATATATAATATAAAGCCTGTGTTTGCCAAGGAAGGAAAGGGGCAAGTATGCAGCCTAACCTACTCCTTAGGCTAATGTTTATTTCCAGTTATTTCGAGTCATTTAAATTTGTTAGTGGGGGTGGCACCTGGGTGGCTTAGCAGGTTGATCGGTGGGACTTGATTTCAGCCCCTGGTATGATCTCGGGGTCATGGGATCACACCGCCCCATCCCAACAGACTCTGTGCTCACCCTCTGTTCCTCCCCACTTTCTTTATCTCTAAAATAAATGAACAAAATCTTTCAAAAATAAAATTAATGAAGTAATAAAATAAAATATAAAATATATGTAATATAAATAAAAATTAAATAAATAAAATAAAAATAAAATAAAATAAATAAAAATAAAATAAAACAATAAAATAAGATAAAATAAAAAATAAGATAAAATAAAATAAAAAATAAAATAAAATAAAATAAAATAAAATAAAATAAAATAAAATAAATAAAATAAAATAAACTTGCAACAGGCAAGACCAGTCAGCAGGGAGATGGTGCTCTGGGTCTGCAGGGTTGGGGCTGCAGCGTGCACTCTGGTAAAGGCGTCTGATACTTACGGGTCTGGGTTTAAACCACCACAGAGCAGATCCTGATCTCCAAACTTCCGCAAAAGCACCTGGGCGAGTTCCTGGCCGTCGCTTCCGCTGCTGTTCATCCAAAGACAAAAAGAAAGAAGGCAGTAAGGCGCCGTGTGCTAGTGCTCATCGGGAGGTCACAGGGCAGCATGCCCTGGCTGAGCTGATGCAGGCAAGCAATTCCTCTGTCCGTGATGGCAGATAAAGCTAATTGTGGAGTCTGTATAGTAAAGCCAAACCAGCAATAAGATTAAGGATTTGCATCTTTATATACGGATATGGATGTTCACAGTGCATTACTGCTCTCATCTTTTCATTTATTACTATAATCCTGCCATCTTTGGCATTTTTGCATGGTTTTTAAAAGTAAATTTTAAAGGCCGCACAATGTTTCATCACATTAATATATTAAAATCTATTTAAAATTCCTCTTACTGTGGGAACTCTGGTTTGGTTTGAAAATTTGTTCAATCACCTAGCTCTGCAATGGAGCTTTGTATTTTTATGTTTTCTTATTTCTATATGTGAGCTATATGGAATGACATTTTCTTGGTAACAAGTCCTGTGTGTGCTTTAAGTACACATCCAATTATCATATTTATTTTACTGGAACAAGTGTCAGAAATCAGGTGATAGTTCAAGCAGCGTTGCTGAAAAAGAACCAAGCCCACCAGTACTGAATTTCCTCACTGAAGACATCGTCAGCGGTAAGACGTTCTATTCCTCTACCTTGGGGGAGGTGTGGAAACAAACTATATTACATTTTGTACATGGATCATAAGAGTCACCGTGACTTGAGAAAATGGAGAGGAAAAGACCACTTAAACCTGTCTAAAATGGGGCACCGGGGTGGCTCAGTGGCTGAGCGCCTTCCTTCAGCCCAGGCCATGACCCCGGGTCCTGGGATCAAGTCCCACGTCAGGCTCCCTGCATGGAGCCTGCTTCTCCCTCTGCCCATGTCTCTGCCTCTCTCTGTGTCTCTCATGAATAAATAAGTAAAATCTTTATTTTATTTTTTTAATTTTTTATTTATTTATGATAGTCACACAGAGAGAGAGAGAGGCAGAGACACAGGCAGAGGGAGAAGCAGGCTCCATGCACCGGGAGCCTGACGTGGGATTCGATCCCGGGTCTCCAGGATCGTGCCCTGGGCCAAAGGCAGGCGCCAAACCGCTGTGCCACCCAGGGATCCCTAAAATCTTTAAAAGTAAATAAATAAACCTGTCAAAGTTGGACTGATTGGGAATGACTTCATTTAAAGCAATTAAAACTCTGAATGACTATTTCCGAAAGAAAGTTGGTTTATTGTTTCTAGAACTTACGCCGTGTCATTCACACAATGCCTCTGAGTAGACACGGTCAGGAACACGTATCCCCAAGATAAGGAAAGACGATGTCTTCCTGGCATGATAGAGGACTCAGGTATAAGGGCGCCCTCAAATCTCTTTCTTGGGAAAAAAGCAGCGCATCAATCAACAAATGCACCAAAGGTTTGTTTTGAAGAACTCGGAACAGTAGCTCCGCTTAAGCAATGGAAGACCCTCAACTAAGGTTCAACCACGGATTCTTCTGATTGTCCACGGACTGGGAGATGCCAATTCCCAAATACGGTTGGGCTGCTACCAGCATCAAAGGTGGGGGGCGAGGCGTCAGGCCTACTGCACCCCACGTCTCTTAGGCGCCAATAAAAGCCCAAAACGAGAACCAATTTCAGGATTTCCGCGTGCAGCCCTTTCCCCAGACGGGATCTCCAACGTTCCTAACCCCTAATGGGCCTCTAACAGCGATCTGCGGTTCCTCTGTTCCTCATTTATCAGCGGCGCCTCGTTATCTATGCGCTTTGAAACCCCCACACTCCTCGGGGCAGCCTTGGGACAGATGCGGCCCAACGGGGCTCCCAGGAGGCCGCACCCCCACCCGAGCCTAGCGGGCCCTGCCCGGCCCCCCACCTCCTGGCCCCTCCCATGCCCGCCCTCCCAGACCCTCCTGGCCCCTCCCGGCCTCGCCCACGCCAGGCTCCCACTGCAGGAAATACAGCAGAGCTTGAGGGTTGGGGCTGACCCCGGCCCACAGGACTCCCTGCAGCTGCAGCGGGAAGGCAGCGAGAGGCGTGTGGAGAGTCCCGACGGCGATGTTTCTCGGAGCAAACAGCCTCCCCGATACTGACAAATGAGAAGATCCTGTCACAAGCAAAGGGACATATTTCCCACTGAAATGTTGCCCATAAAAAGAAAACATTATTTGTGGCATCTTCGGAAAATACTCTGGATTGCTCTCTTTTGACCCATTAATCCAAGAACAAATATGAAAGTCTACAGTATTTTTTTCTTTCCAAGAAACACATATTGATCGATAAAGTGGCTTACTGGGAATAATTACCAAGTGCAAGTTTAAATGTCATAGTTTAGTTTCTACTAGATTTTTGCTCAGGTCTAGAGGTCGCTGTTGAAAAAAATAAAATAAAACAAAACCACCGTGGTTTCCAATTGTCCTTGTTGTCTGAAAATTCAAATGCTTGTTCCTAAAACAATTGCTTTTTGCTTGTCTTCAAATTCTCGCCTATATTTCAATATGTTGTTAGAACCACGTGAAATCTATCATTCCCAGACTAGGAAGTTTAGAATCTGAGGTGATTCTTAAACGGGATACTGTTCCTCTCTCCAGGTTACTCACAAAATGTACTGTGCTTCAGAGTGACCCCGGGGACCTGCTGGAACAGATGCATGTTTCCAAACCTGACCCCAAAGAGGCTTCCTGCACCAAAATCTGAAGGTCTGATGAGAAGAAGATGGAGAATAAAGATCCAACACTCTACAAAGAAGAAATCTTATAAGATCAAGATCTCCTATTACATTATCTACAAAGGAAAGGGAACTGCGAGCCAGACGCCCTGCCTGGAAGCTTCTGGGGTGCAGGGCACCTGCCGTCTGCTGACCACGCTGAAGAAGCAGCATCCAGAGATGACATGCAAACCAAGGCACCATCCGCAGAGCAGGGCAGAAAGAACGGGAACTGCAGATCTGCATGACTTGCAAGTGGACCAGAGTGGACAAGGTGAAGTGGTTTGAAGTCACTTAAGAGGGGGAACGTGTGTCAAGTGTTGGGGCACGCTGGCACAACTAGGAAGCATGCATTATGCACCCCCAGCTTAGCTGCTGTGCATAGCTGTGCTCAGATGCAACATAAGGATCCGTAGACTAGACAGGAATACGCATGTGAGGGGGACAGGGTACGCCACCCCAAAATATGCCTCTTTGGCATAAACATTTTCTTGAGCTGGCTATTTTTAAGAAATACACATAAAAGCAGTGAAGGGGACGCGTATGTGCAGGATGGTAACCGCTTTGGAAAACTTTGGCATTATCTCCTAAAGCAAAAGATTCACATACTCTGGGCCACTGATTAGCAATTACATTTCTGGGACTCCACCCATGAGAAGCTCTTATATACGTGTAAATGAAGACCTTCGCTAGAATATTCTAGAATATTCACGCAGCACTGTTCACCATCATAAGAAAGAAAAAAAAAACTGGAAGGAGCTCCCAATGGCCACCATTAAGAGAAAAGACCAATAAGCTGCTGTGTTCACACAGTGGTACGGCGTCCAACGCTCAACACCGACAACATGTGGAGACGGGCAAAGGTGCAGAATCTCCGTGACGTTCTCAGCAGTGGAGAAGGCCACCCTCAGATGCGTGGGACCCTGCTGACCACTGAACAACACACAGACCCCGAATGTGTCTCAGCCAGAGGCAGAGGCGTGGGGTGCTGGAGTATGGATTCCATGCGTTGTCCTCACGGAGATGCTCATGACGTCCCCGACTCTAGGGGAAGCTAGCAGAGGGACGCAGGCCCTGTGTGGCCAGTTCCACATGGTACAAGCTCTGAGACGCTTACAGAAAAGGAACCCGTTTAACTTTGTTTTGCAGCTTAATCAACCCCAACAGGAAGATGTGACCCCTTTAGCGGCCCTCGGAACGGACCCCCAAGGGAACGGTGCCCCATGGAACAACCGTCTGGGGAATGCACCGGACACAGCCCGTTACATCGCACCATGGGGTGTAGCCTCGTGCTTCCGCCCTTCACTCTGCTTGAAGGCTAAGGTAGTCTCTGCTTGGAAGGCCTCCCGCACCTGCGGGAACACGTAGACATTGCAGGATTGTCCCGTTCCTCTTCACGCTGACCTGCACCTCTTCCTCTGTCTGGAGAAACGCTGCCTCCTACCTGCCCGGGGAGCACCCGGTTGTCACTGAGGACACTCGACTCAGGTGCGTAGGCTTCCAAAGGCCTTCCTGGAGCCCCGGGTGGGGCCCCGCCCCGTCCCCACCAGCACAACCCGCACTGTACGTGGCTGCCTGGTGTGGCATTTCTGAGACTTCCTTGTCCAGCTATTTGTGGGGTGATCTCTCAGCTCGGCCGGGAGCTTCCTGCGGGTAGGACTTGTGTCTGTGTCTGTTTGTGGAATGAGAAGTAGAGCCAGGGCACCTGGGTGGCTCGGGGTGGAGCATCTGCCAACGGCTCAGGGCATGACCTGGGACCTGGGATCGAGTCCCGCATCGGGCTCCCCGCAGGGAGCCTGCTTCTCCCTCTGCCTGTGTCTCTGCCTCTCTCTGTGTCTCATGAATAAATAACTAAAATCTTTTAAAAGAGAGAATTAGATCCAGAAAGCTTGAGCGTTCTTTCCTTCCTGCCCCCAGGAGGTGGTGTCACCCGAGGAGGTCCCCTATGTGTGTGAGTGAGGGGTCTTCAGGATGAGGACCCAGTCAGCACTGCTGCTTCGTTGTCCTTCTATTTCAACATCACCGCACCAAGTGCCAGGACAGGGTCCCCTAACTGTCGCTGATTCATGATGCGTTGAAGGCAACTGGATGGGGCTGATGGACCGTCCCCTGCGGGCTGTGGGAGGAGGTAAAATGCCTCCTAAGTTCAAGGTCAGGGAGAGAGGAAAGGACTGGAAATCGCCTGTGTGCAAGTACTCCAGGGACAGCTGCCCGGTGCTGGGCACCATCCAGGGGCGGCGTGTGGCGTCCGTCAGCGTGAGCTCCGCTGCTTGCCCTCCACGGTCTCCCACTGGAGTGCACACTCCACGGGCGCCGAAGCGCAGCATGCACCAGCTGGTGAAGCACCCGGGGGTACGCTCGGTAAGGATGCTGAGGGGCCACTTGAACAGGACTTCAAAAGAGGCCACACGTGTGTAAGTTGAGCCAGGAAGAAAGGGCCAGACCGCGGCCTAGGGCAGAGAACGCTCCTGCGGTCAAGGTTGGATACGCAAGGTCAGGACAGAGTTCGGAGGCCCCAGGCGGCACAGGGTGGCGGGGCTCCCAGGTGGACTGGACAGGACACAGGCGGCCGGCACCCGGGCGGGCGGTGCAGGGAGCACCTAGTTCGTTCTGCTGGGGGCACGTTTCCCAGCCCGCCGGGGAGCACCATGTGCCTTCCGCTCACCACCCAGAAGCACAGGTGATGCACCGGGGCTGCCCAGGGTATACCAGCAGCCCACGCGTCATTTCTGCCAGGAAATAAGCCAATTACTTTGCATTCGCCATCCCTCCGAATCGTCCGAACAGAATAAGGTGCTCTGTGCTCTCACGGGATAAAGATACAGGGTCCGTAGGAGGAGTTACTCCTCCGTACAGACAAGAACGTGACCCATGAAATGTTCAAGGTGGATGTCGGGAGGCCACCAGGTGTCACTGCTCAGACGTGAACGTAGGTCCACCTACACCGCATCCCAGGTCCCGTCCTGCCAACCACGGTGCTGACGTATACACACCAACCATCACGCTCGTCGTCAACCAGTTTTTATTTCTGATTTTCCTTCCGCATGCGGGGTCTCGTTTTTGTAGAAAGCCAAGTCACTCTTTTTTTTTTTTTTTTTTTCAAAAGGTGACTAAAACGTTGGTTCAGCTGAACAGCACTGGCTAAGGCAGGTGCTATGAAAACGCGGACTGCGATGAACAGTGGCTGCCCACAATTCCGTGCCCATCCAGAAGGCCATGATGGGACCTTGCTTGGAAACGGGGTCTTTGGAGACATAGTTAAGGTGAGATCATAGGGGACCAGGGTGGGCTCACTCCAATACGGCAGAGGCCCTATGGGATGGGGATATTTGGCCGCAGGGACACGCAGGCAGAAGGCCGTGTGTAGGGCTTCCTCTGGCTGGGACTAGGTGGAGAAAGCAGAGACAGTTCGATGGTGGAAACACAGCTGACCACGGACCGGGGTGACGTCCACGTTCAGGGGGGACCCCGTGGGTTTTCCCAAGGTGCCTCAGGAGCACCCCTTCTCGTGAGGACCAAGCGCCCAGCCCAGAAGAGGGAGCCCTGGGGTCTCCTCCAGATGCGCTCAACCACACATCCGCAGCCACCTTTCCACGGTCCGCGCTTTGTTTGCACCTCAAAGTAGAGACCTGGGCTCATTTCTGGAAGACTTTTTCCTGCTACATTTTATCTTGATCGTTGAGTTCAACTTCACAAATACTTAATGAAAGGAACCTTTTCTAGACGCTGGCTGCGGCAAGAGCTACCCTTAGAGGGATGAGTAAGCCTCGATCCTGACCCTCCAGGGAGCCATCCTGCGGGAAGGAAGACACGGATCTGCAGCCACGGGTCAAACCACCGTGGGATCCACGTGGCGTGGTGGCCACGCAGAGAGGGCGGAGGCTGAGGATCCCTGCAGGAGGGACTTCTGAGCCAGATTTTGCAAGTGGTCTTATCCCGAGGGCACCTGGAAGGTTCCATCGGTGAAGCCTCTGCCTTCAGCTCAGGTCACGATCTCAGGTCCCAGGGTCAAGCCCCACGTCGGCTCCCTGCTCAGCACGGAGTCTGCTTCTCCCCTGCTTGTGCTTTCTCTCTCTCAAGTGAATAAATAAAATCTTAAAAAAAAAAAAGTGCAGAGTGCCAGGTACCTGGAGCAGCAGCCACCGCACAGAAGCCTGAAGGACAAGGAGGCCGGGTTCGGACGTACCGTCATCATCCCAGGACAGTGGGGACAGACTCCGGGACCTCTTGCAGGGTCTCCGGATTTTACCCCCGAGGTGTGCAGAGCAAACAGGGTGCACACAGCTGTGCCCGGGCTGCCCTGCTCAGAGCTGGACTGCCGCCTTCCTGCTTCCCTGGCCTGCCTGCCCGGCCTCAGGCCTGAACAAGCCGAGTCCCTGCCTCCTCTCTCTTTGCAGCTCCCAGTGGGAACGGGGAGTCCCGGAAGCCCCCCCTGAAACTAGCAGTTAGCTAGCAGCTGATTCAGGAGCAGGGGCTGTGGACTGGCTGCTTAGGCCCACAGCAGCCAAGATGCACTCCCTCTGCTCCGCTTTCTGGTCGCAGGCCCATAAGACGCGGCTCTCAAAATGGTTCTTCCTCGGCTTCTCAGCCTCGTAGGAGCAGACTCAGCTCCCCCTGCCTGGCCCCCCACTGGTCCCCCCATTGGACACCCCTCCCAGCACCCCCCTGCCCAGCCCCGCCACTGGCCCCTCCTCCCAGCCCCCACCCAGCCTCCCTGCCTGGACGCCCCACTGCCCCTCCCTTGGGCACCCCTCCCAGGCCGCCCCTGGCCCAGCCCCCCACCGCTGGCCCCTCCTCTCTGCTCCCCCACTGGTCCCCCTCATTGGACACCCCTCCTAGTGCCCCCCCTCCTGGCCTCCCCTTGGCCCCCACCTGAGCCTCCCCTGACCCCCCGACCGCCCCCTCAGCCCCCAGGACGTGGAGTTAGAGGCGTCCAGGCTACACACGGAGCCACGAAGCCCCGGGCTTTCTGGGCGCCGAGCACCAAGTCCCCTGTGAGGGGCCTGCCGGCCTGCGCACGGGCTCCTAGGTGGGTGTCCTCCAGGGCGTGCCTTCCTGAGTGGCCGACCTCAGAACTCTTAAGGGAATTCAACAGAGGCGCATCGCTGCCCTTTCCCGAGCCGGAAGGCCTTAGGACCAGGAGGCCGTGCTGAGGTCGGCCAGTGCACCAGGGGCCGAGACTCCCGTGTACCCTCGGGCCGGCCGGGCAAGGCAGTGGCTGCTGACACCACACGCAGGCCTGGATTCCTCGCCCGGCAGCCAGGAGTTCCGCTGGAGAGCACCGGAGGATCGCGATGCAAGTACCGCGTGTCGCCCCTGGAGACCGCTCACAAGTGTCATGAAATGGGGATGCGCCCACCTGCAGAGCAAGAAGGCTGAGAGCCGCTGACCCCGGGCCGTGTGTGTGTGTGTGTGTGTGTGTGTGTGTGTGTGTGTGTGCAGGAAACCAAGGGGAATCACGAGCAGCGTGAAGCCGCTTGTCGGAGAATCATTGTTGGGCTAAGATGCAGACCCCGATGATCAGGTCAGCACGGCCTGGGCGGTCAGGAGATTCCCCGCCGCCGCCGGAGGGAGAGGAGCCAGGAGCATGGGTCCCGGGACGCGGGACCGCTCATCCTGGGACCCGGCACCCAGGACAAGGGCAGCGATTTCGGGGGCACACTCCTTCCGAAAGCAGCGGGACGCACGTCAGATAAATAAATCAGACAAATAAAATCTTAAAAAAAAAAAAAAGGTTCTGGCTTTCCCTCTCCCCCTCTCCTTGCACATGCGCTCTGTCTCTCAAAAAAAAAAAAAAGAAAAGGAAGAAAATATTGAAATATTCACCATATAACCTTAATTACTGCCGTAGAGGCCCCGTGTCCCACCACAGCCACACGGGTTAAAGCTTCAATATCTGACTGCAGGGGGACACCCAGGCCCCCGGGGGCTGGCAGCGGCCCTGATGCGTGGCCTCCCTGCCTTGCCAGCCCCATGGTGGCCTGACCGCGTCCCTGTGTGTCTCTGTGCGCGGGGGTGGGGGGAGACACAATATGCTGCCCTGTGGGCACAAGGATCACCGTGAGCCGAAGGCACCTGACAAGCAGGTGTCGGAGACGCTCTCTGGCTGCACCGGGGGCCCCGTGGGTGAGGCACCTGCCTTCGGCTCAGGTCGTGACCTGAGCTCAGGCCCTGGGTGGAGCCCCGAGGGGAGCTCCACGCTCAGCGTCTCCCTCGGAGCAGCGTCTCCCTCGGCCTCGGCCCCACCCCCTGCTCATGCTAGCTCTCTCACGCTCTCTCTCACTGATTAATTAATTAATTAATAATAATTAATTAATTAATTAATTAAATCTTGAAAAGAAGAAAAAGAGAACAGAAAAGCTCTGGCCTCGCCCCTATTTGCCGAGACGCAGCCATAGTCTGAGTGCCCCCCTCCCTCCACTCTACCAGGGAGCGGACCACCAGCCACAGGTGGAGACCTCTGGGCCAGACACACCCCCCAAGTCCGCGCAAGCATCCCTACCCCGACTGTGTGCCCCCCACTGGCTGCTCCCAGAGCGCGGAGCCTTTATCCAGCGTCCTGTCAAGTCTCCAAAAAATCATGGTTCTCTTGTTAAGATGCAGTCCCGAGCGCCCTCTTGAGCTACGCATACGCGGGGGCTCCCCGGTGCATGTACTCTGCACACGTTAATAAACTTGTGTTTGCTTTTTTCTTGGAAGAAAATGTTAAAATAAAATATCTCTAACTCCCAGGGCCTAATACGTCAGGACTGCATGACTTCTATGCAAAAATGAATGCTGGGAGAGCAAGGAAAATGCTTTCAGACGGACAAAAAAAAAAAAGAGAGAGAGAGAGGGAACAGGCATGGCATACAGTAGGTGCATAATAAACAGCAGCAAAAAAATAAAATAAAATAAAATAAAATAAAATAAAATAAAATAAAATAAAATAAAATAAAATAAAAATAAACAGCAGCGAGTAAACGAACCAAGGACTTTCTGGGGCTGCACACGGATAGGAATGGTTGGACCGTATCTACCTTGAAGACCCTAATGCCTGTGGCCCCACAGCTTGGGAAGGAAGCATGTGATGCGGGAAACGGACGGGGGCGTGAGCCCGAGGGGACGTGATTCCTACAGAGTCGCCTGTAATAGGAGAATTGCTTAAACCAATGAAAACCCCCAAAAGAGAGCATTTGACTGAATCACGGGGTCTCCCTGCCACGTGCTGTTGCACAGCCTGAGGGTGGGTGATGCTGGGTCGCCTGGGGCTCCGGTTTCTGCCCAGGGTGTGATCTCGGGTGGAGCGATCGAGCCCCTGGCGGTCTCCGGACTCGGCCACCGCGGACTTTCTCCGTCTCTGCGTCTGCCTCTGCCTCTCCCCCCCAGCCCACATGCTCCTTCCCTCTCTGCTTCGCCCTAAAGGATGGAACAAATCTCAAAAACGAGAAAATTGAAAATGAGTGGCGTGGGCGTGCTCGACTTACAGGAACAGAAGGATATGTCATCGAGTAAAAAAGCAAAAAAAAAAAAAAAAAAAAGAAGAGTCCCAAAGTGCGATACCGCTGCCCTAAAGAAGTAAAAGTGCTCGTGTTTAGGAGCTTTACGTGCCCGGGGCCCAGGGGTGGCCCAGACAGTGGAGGGTCGGACTCAGGGCTCCCGCGCGGTCCCGATCCGCGGTCGTGGGAAGGGTCCCCGGCCCATCCCTGGGGGGCTCGGTGCGGAGTCCCCTGCACGTGTGCTTCCTCCCTCCCGCGTCGCTTCCCAACACAGGGCACAGGGCGCGGCTCCCCGTCTCAGGGTCGGCAGCACTGGGGGGACCGCCTAGGACCGTCCTTACACTGTTTTGACCGGCCTGCATTTTCTATTATTTTTTTTTCCAAGAAACACATTTACTCATTAAAAAACTCGCGATAGTGACGACTCCTTCCCATTCGAGGCACAAGGCAGGGCTGTGAGCATTCAGCCAGAACACGCTATGGGACGTTCTGTCCTTTTGGTTCATTCCTTTAAAAGATTCAGGGGAAAAAAATAAAATAAAAAAATAAAAGATTCGGGGGGAAGACGGGAGCCTGGGGCTCGGCATGGAGCGTCTGCTTCAGCTCTGGGTCACGGCCTCAGGTCCCAGGATCGAGTCCCACCTCGGGCTCCCTGCTGCTGCCCTTCCCCTTCACTCTCGCTATCTCTGTCTCTGTCTATCAGTCTCAAATAAATAAATAAAATCTCAAAAAAAATAAAAGAAAAAAACAAGAGCATCAAAGCCACTGCTCTCCGTTACCTGTCCTGCCATAACTCAGACGTAAAGGAGGAGAAATAGGTTCTCACCTGAAAAAGTAAGCTTCGGCCCCCTCGGAACGGCCGGGCGCGAGCTCGAGGGGCGGGTAGTCCGTGGCCAGCGGCCTCACCATGAACAAGCCCATGGCCAAGGCCACGAAGAGGACGGGCAGCAGCAGGTTGGAGACGGCGCCCTTCCAGGCCCGGCGCGTGTGGCGGAGCCGCTTCACCAGGAGGGCCGCGGCCTGGGCCAAGGGGGTCCCTGCGGGGGCGCCACCTGCGGAGACAGGGACGGGCAGCCGGCTGAGGCCAGGGGACCGCCCGGGGCCTGCCGATGCCCACGGCCCCCCCTCGGCCCCACTCGGCCCGGCAGCCGGCGGCACGGGAGCCCCGGGGGGGCCGCAGCTCGCTGTCCCCACGGCCGTCCTCCTGAGGATGCTCCAGGTCATGCCCAGGTGCCCCCCCCCGCCCTGGGGGTGTCCCTGTGCAGGGGAGCCAGCAAGGCATCAGGGCCGCATCTGCAGCTCCAGGGGAGGCCCCTCGGCTGCAGGCTCAGCCTCCCGGCCTCCCCTCCTTCCACCTCGACCCTGAGACCCGGCCTGAGGGAGCGATGCACAGCGTGAGCACAAGTCCGGGACGTCCTGCTCCCCCTGCCAGGCCCCTTGGGGAGGGGGGGTCCCCTCCGCCCCCGGGCCACCCGACCGGTGCCTGCAGCTCTCGGTCCAGGCCGCGGACGGCCCAACAGGAGGGAAACGGGAGGCAGACCCAAGGCCTGCAGCCCCAACCCCTGTCCACGGAGGGACGCGGCCGCGCCTTGCGTCCCAGCGCCTTCCAGGTCGGTCTCCCCAAGGCCGCGGACGACGCCAGGTACGTGCTTACAAATACGAAACCGAAATGCAGGTGATAACAGCGCAGGGAATACACTTAAAATCCCCCAAAGAAATCATGTTGAGAGAAAGGACCATTTTGAAAGATCGATCATTTATCAGGGCAGCGAGCACAAGGCTGGCGAGAGCAGCTGGGACGCAACTCCTCGGGCACGCGGTAGGGAGCCCACGGGCACAACCAGGTGCAGGGACGGCGGTGCCCACTGGGTCCGCGGGAAGGACATCACGGGGGTGGGGGGCGGGGGGCTCAGGGGTTGAGCATCTGCCGTCGGCCCAGGGCGTGATCCCTGGTCCCGGGATGGAGTCCCACAGGGAGCCTGTGTCTCCCTCTGCCTCTCTCTGCGTCTCTCATGAATAAATAAATAAAATCTTCAAAAAAACAAAAAGGGGGCTGAGAGAAAACGTGTGAAGAAACGAGGGAACACGAAGCGAGTGTCACGATCAGCAGGGGCCACGCGGAGGGCAGGAGACGTTCAGGGCCACGGGGTTAGCCAGGGCCACGGGGCCTCGAAGGCCCAGTTGGGGGGGGGTGTTCTGAGCACAGACTCGCCCCCTCAGCTCCCCTTTAGCTTCACCGAGAAGCCGTCACCGTCACCTGCGAGGCCCCGGGTCACCAGGGGCAGGCTTTGCTCCCAGCCAGGGGTCCTCCGGGCAGCCGCCCCCGAGACCCCCCCCCCCAGACGGAGTTGGCCCGCAGGCCACGGCTGGGTCCCTCGGAGCTGTCCCTCCTCACCCCAGATGCCAACCTCGAGTGCAGGCTGTCACCTTGCCTCCGAGCAGCTCCTGTGGGCCCTGCCTGGGGTGGAGCTAAAGGGCCAGAGCGGCTCGGAAGTGGGGACTCGGGTCGGCCACCTGACCGAGGGCCGGGACAGGAGGCACAGACAGGAGCAAGGCCACGGAAGGGCGCCGGCTGCCGTGCACTCACTCCCCAGCACCTTCCGAGCACCCCTGGAAGGAAGCTCCCCGCACTCCCCAGTACTGGGACCTAATGGAGCTTCATCAGGCACCCACGACCCACCCCAATGTCCGGGTCTGGCCTGTCTCCCCTCCCTGGGGCTTGGGGCTGGGGCTCCATACACCCGCCTCTAATGGAGAAGCCCCATCCAGCGACCCCGAAGCCCACCCAGCATGGCCCCCCTGGAACGCACGATGCTCCTGGCACTCTCCTTTCTCTGGTGGAAGCATGCCTCACCCTTTTAGGGTCAAGAGGCATTGAAAGGTCACCAGCAGCTGAGATGGGTTATGACCCAACCGAGCCACCGGCCATCATCTTCCAAGAGCCAGCACCCTTCAAAGCAGCCTCTAAGAAGCGCCTTCCAACACCCCATCCAGGGCCCCCCCCCCAGCTGCCTGCCAAACAACGCACCTGCTCAAACACGTCTGCAGCAGGCGGTGCCCATGACACCTGTTTACAGGAAGCTTTCGTCTATGCAGACAGGTGCACAGAAAACGGAAGCGGAGCAAGGCCTTCTAGGCGTCGGAAATGCACCTGCCGGTGGGGGGAACACCAGCAGGGAATGGCCATGTATTTGCCCACTGGCTCTGCTCAGGGAGGACAGGTCGCAGCATCACGGGGGGGACGGCGAGCATTCGGTCCCTTAGTCTACGCAGACCTGGCCTGGAATCCAGACTGGGCACCAACAAGCTGTGTGACTGGTGTAGAGCTGCCTGCGTCTCCAGACGCCGGCTCCGCTCTGACACAGACACTCCCACTTTCCCCTCTCGGTAATGAGAATTCTTTTTTTTTTAAGTAATGAGAATTCCTATTACCACGCTTAGGGCACTGCCAGGACAGGTGTACTGCTGACCTCCAGACATCGTAAAAGCTCACCAGACAGGCTCAGTAAGTCTGTGGGGACAGACGTTTCTCATTATTAAGAAAAATAAATTCTCCCCGCCTTCCCATATGTTAACTGAACATAAATGAGAGAAATAAAGGGCTGAGATGGTTTATGGTCACGGAGGAACCGCCGATCAACTATTTATGGCGAAACTCATAAAAGTATTCACATGAATATTTTAACAGACAAAATTAAAATGCCGGACCAAATTGTTATGAATTGTCTTCTTTCACTTATGACTGTAATTCTATTCGAAGCATCTAGTGACATCCAGGATTAGGCATTCCCGGTGACCCTGACCATCAAATTATTTGGGAAAAATGTACAAAGATTTCTTTTTTTTCTTCTCCTCCTTCTCTTTTTGGGCTGATGGCTTCAATCGCTTGTACATTAGCACCTGGTGGGGAACACCTTAACCTACCGGGGACTCAGCACGCGCCCCAGACGATGATCTCCACGGCACTGAATTCATCCAAAGGTTCTCAAAGCCTTTAAAACGAAGTATTGCAAATGTGATGCGTTCAGGTCCTTTTTTAAAAAATGAACACCCCAAACAAAAAAGTGGTCAAAGAGCATGCATAAATATGTAGTTCGTTAAAGAATTTACAAAAGAAGGGCGTCTGGGTGGCTCAGTCGGGTCCCGACCCTGGGGTCCTGGGATGGAGCCCATGGCGAGACCCTCACTCAGCGGGGACTCGGCTTCTCCCTCTCCCTCTCCCCGCTGCTCATGCTCACTTTTTCTCTCTTTCACTGTCTCTCAAATAAATAAAACTTTTTTTTTGAAATCTACACGAGAGCCGATATATATCACAAAATACGGCGACAATGAAATGTTCAGATTACCAACATGGTTAAGATGAAAAATAACATAAATACCTAACATTACTGCATGTTTAAAGACACAGGCATAAGGATTCAGGGCTTGCAGGACAGCAGACGAGTATGGTCTTCCCGTGGGGAACAAATATGAGCCATCTTTGACCAGTGACTCCCAATCCGACAGTTGTATTATTTAAAAAAAAAAAAAAAAAAAAAAAAAAAAAAAAGGACATCTAGGTGGCTCACTCGTTAAGCATCCGTATCTTGGTTTCGGCTCAGGTTGTGACCTCGGGGACCTGGGATCGAGCCCCACGTGGTTGGGCTCCACACTAAGCATAGGTTCTCCGTCTCTCGCTTTCTCTCTGCCTCCCCTGCCCCTCACACTTGTGTGCACACATGCACAGTCTCTCAAATAATTTAAAAAAATCTTTAAAAAAAGTAAAAAATATATAAACAAGGGAAATTCATCACACATATCAAATAAGGTGGTTTATTACACCTCGCAGAATATAGTAGCAGGACGTTAGAAACAGGTGTCTGGGGGATCCCTGGGGGGCTCAGCGGTTTGGCGTCTGCCTTTGGCCCAGGGCGTGATCCTGGGGTCCCAGGATCGAGTCCTGCATCGGGCTCCCTGCATGGAGCCTGCTCCTCCCTCTGCCTGTGTCTCTGCCTCTCTCTGTCTCTCATGAATAAATAAATAAAATCTTTTTAAAAAAAAAAGGAAAAAAAAGAAAACCAGAAAGAAACATAAAAGGAAAGGAAAACGTTTTCTGACACCAGTATGCTTGTTAACATGACACGAAACCCAAAACACAATTACGTCTTAAATATTAAACATGGTGACACAGAAAATGTACACATTTTAAAACCAAGCTAGGTTACTGAGATCTTAATTAATTTAAGTAAGCTCTGCGCCCAGCAGGGAGCCCCACGTGGGGCTCGAACTCCCAGCCCCAAGGGCAGCCCTGAGCTGGAGAGGATGCCCTGCCCCCCCAAACTCCTGGCCGCGCGTCCCCCCTGGCCACAGATTCATGGGAGCGAGTTAAAGGCTGCGGGAACTCCCAGACGGGGCTGGCAGAGAGACCAGGTGCAGCCCCACTCAGCCAGCTGCTTCCTCGGGGGCAGGTCCCGGAAACACGGAGTTTGGGGATTTTGTTCTCAGTGCACCAGAGCAGGTCCCGGCCCCACAGCCGGACCCTCCGGAGCTCCAGGGGTGGCAGGGAGGGGGAGGGGGCTACGTCCTGCGGCACCTGGCGGCGGCGGCCAGCCCTGAGCACCCACCCGTGCCCACCCGTGCCCACCACAGTCAGACGGAGGTGAAGCGCAGGCGCGGCTGTCTAGGCCGCTCTGTCGGACAGGCCTGGCCTTTGCCTCCCCACAGCCCCGGGCCTCACGGCTGGCACCAGCCGGCCTCCAGCTGGAGGGGTCACGGGGCGTGGGGACGTGGGGGTGGCGGATGTAGCCACACAGAAGAGGAGTCCTCGCACCCAAATCTTCTCTAGGCCCCTGGCCCTGCATTCACCACGCTCCCTGCTCGGTCTTCGTGTGCAGCCACAAGGCGCCCACCCGAGTTCATCCTGCCGAGCTCAGATGGAGCACACTGTCCAGGCCTCAGGGGTGCTCGGAGCCACATGGGGGACCCCCAGTCCTGGGGGATGCTCAGAGCCACATGGGGGACCCCCAGCCCTGGGGATGCTCAGAGCCACGTGGGGGACCCCCAGCCCTGGGGATGTTCAGAGCCACGTGGGGGATCCCCAGCCCTGGGGGATGCTCAGAGCCATGTGGGGGACCCCCAGCCCTAAGGATGCTCAGAGCCACATGGGGGGACCCCTACCCCTGGGGATGCTCAGAGCCACGTGGGGGATCCCCAGCCCTGGGGATGCTCAGAGCCACGTGGGGGATCCCCAGCCCTCAGGGATGCTCAGAGCCACGTGGGGGGACCCCCAGCCCTGGGGATGCTCAGAGCCACGTGGGGGACCCCTAGCCCTGGGGATGCTCAGAGCCCTGTGGGGGATCCCTAGCCCTGGGGATGCTCAGACCCCTGTGGGGAAGAGTCTGCAGGTGGATGTGACCCAACACCCCGTCCGCATCCCTGCGTACGTCTCACCTCCCTCCCCATCCAAGCTTCCCTACTCAGAAGTGACAGCTCGGATCCCCCAGGAGATACCTTAGGGAAGAAGAAATTCGCCCCAGGGTTCAGGGTCCTCCAGCTGGGTCAGTACATAAATTTACACAAGGTGAACAAAAGAAAAAATAAGGAGCTTATAGTACGTGCGCGTGGAGGCCCAATAACAAACCTGAAGCTTGAAGTGGGAGCAGGGCCGGGAGACCGTCTGGGGCGAGGCCAGGGCAGGGGGGTCAGCCCCGCAGCTTCAGGGGCTCCGAGCGGCACCTGCAGGTCTCCGGTCCCTGTCGGGGTGATGCGGGTGTGGAGGGACCCCCTCTCAGGGCGCAGCGCCCCCAGGCCACTGGCGTGTAAGGTGGAGACACTCCTGCTCTGTGGCCCAGGCTCCCCCCGCCACACGCTGGAAGCGAGGCCTGAGAGGAGGGAAGGCCCTCCTCTGTCCAAGGTTCCACGAGAAACTGTGATTTCAAGGCCCGAAGTGGCCCTGGCCCTGGCCCGGCCCGCTGGCCCGCAGCCCCGAGCCTCCTGCGTCCTCCCGACCCCTCTCAGCCCCGAGGGAGCAGCCACTCGGGCACCTGCCCTGTGTGCACTCGTAGCCCACCTGTGGGGGGGCTGCACCTGCCGCGAGCTCCACGGTGGGTGACCTGGCCCCACGCGGCCTCCCACGCTGCTTGCAGGGGCCGCGGCTCCTGAGCTGTGAGGAAAGGCGGACGGAGCAGAGACAGCACTGGGGGTGGAAGCCCGGCCCAGCCTCCAGGCAGCAGGGCCTGGAGCGGCTCTGAAGGCTGCAGGCACTCAGATAACCCGCTGCCCAGCCTCCATCAGCACCGGGGTAGCAAGCAGGGGCGAAAGGTGAGGATCCGAGGGTGGGAGGCAGAGCGGAGTGCAGGTAACCTGGTGCTGGCAAACCAGAGCGGAGACATTTCCCTCACTTGGGGGGTGAGGCTTCAGGAGGAGGGGGGAGGGGATGGAGGGAGGGAGGGAGAGAGAGGAGGGAGAGGAGAGGGAGGAGGGAGAGGGGAGGCAGGGAAGAGGGAGGGAGAGAAGGAGAGAGGAGGGAGGAGCGAGGAGGGAGAGGGGAGGCAGGGAGGAGGGAGGGAGAGAGGAGGGAGGGAGGAGGGAGGGAGAGAGGAGGGAGGAGGGAGGGAAGAAGAGAGGAGGGAGGGGAGGGAAGAGACAAGCAGGCCAGGGCAAAGCCCGACACAGGCCAACATCGCCGCCCAGACCCTCTGGGAAGCAGGCAGATCTGCGAGCGTCGCCTGCCCTGAGCTCGACCACACTGCCGGGCTTGTCCCCGGGGCTCTCGCAGCGGTGGCCACGGCCCACCCGCTCCAGGGAAGCCAGGGTGCTTGTTCCAACCCGCAGATGTGTGGGCCTCAGAACCAAAAGTCACGAAGTTGGACCTAACACTCTGCGCTTTTAATGAGCGTCCAAGTTTTCTCTTTTTTTCTCCCTCTGATGATGGCCACCCTGGCAGGGGTGAGGTGACGCCCCGCTGTGGCTGGGATCTGAGGACATGATGTTGAGCATCTTGCCCGCACCTGTTGTCCATCTGGGTGTTTCTTCTGGAAATATGTCTGTTCTCGCACTTTGCCCATTTTTTATTTGGGTTGCTTATCTTTCTGCTATTGAGTTCGAGGAGCTCCTTAGATTTTTTCGGATATGAACCCCTTATTGGATATACGGTTTGCAAATACTTTTTCCCCAATCAGTGGGTTTCCTTTTCATCCTAAGAAATCCTTTGCTGTGCAGAAGCTTTCGTTGGGAATGAGAAGCCCGATGCCTCCTGCACTACTGGCGGGAACGCAAACGGGGGCAGCCGCTGCGTGGCGGCTGCGAAGGGCCTTCCACAAGAACCACCAGGGGCTCCGTCAGCGGAGCCCCAGCTCTTGGTTTTGGCTCCGGCCGCAATCTCAGGATCATGGGATCGAGCCCCACATGGGGTTCCACCCTCATCAGGGAGTCTGCTTGAGATTCTCTCTCTCCCTCACCCCCTCTCCCTGCTTGTGAACTCACTCTCTTTCTCCACAATAAATTTTAAAAATCATAAAAAAAAAATAACAACTACCGCATGATCCATAAATCCTTCTTCCAGGTATATATCAAAAAAAAAAAAAAAAAAAACGAAATCAGGACCTCAAGGAGATGCCATCCAGGGCCGTCATTCCACAGGGCCACGTACCATACACAAGGGCCCAGACTCCAGCAGCAGGTGGATGGATGAAGAGAACATGCACGTGCACACGTCTATAGAATGGAACGTTGTTCAGCCTTAAATAGGATGGAAAGTGACACCTGCTGCCACGAGGACGACGCGATGGCTCGTGCGAGATGCTCCTTGATCCCACTCATCTGAGGAATCTGAGACGGTGCAGCTCCTGCGCAGTAGTGTGGTGGTGGCCGGGCGCTGGGTGCGGGTACTCGGGGACGCGTGCAGCAGGTGCAGTTCCAGCTCCAGAGACCCACTCCCTGCGCCTCGGGTTCTCTTAGACTGTTTTCCTGGAGGACGAGCTGTGAGCACGGCTCCCGGGAGCCGCAGCCCTCCCACGACACCTCTCAGCCCGGCTCCCCGGATCCTCTGCGGGGCCGGGGCCGCTGGGAGGGTGCAGGAGGCCCTCCGAGAGCAGGGAGCAGCACACCAGGCTGGCGCAGGTGGTGCTGCCAACGGTCACCAAGGACCTGCTACGCAGCCTGCACCTGTAGGTCGCTGAAGCGCAGGATTCCCGGCAGAAAGCAGACAGCATCGTGTGGGTGACAGGAAACCAGCCCCAGGAATAGGGACGAAGGGTCACTAACCGCTCGGGGCAGCTGAGACCGGGGCCTCGCGACCCGAGCCCACGTGGGGCCGGCGTAGGCACAGAGGGTCTAGTAACCGGGCCCTTGGGTGCGCGTGGTCCCACGTGGACTGTCCTGCCCCGTCGAGCCTGGCCGCTTCCACGCAGACGTCGACATCTCACTCAGGGGGCTGGGAGTCCAATCGGGGTGCTGCCTGCAGGCTGGCTTCCCTTGAGGCCTCCTCCTCCGCGCCCCCGAGGCCCTCCCGCTGCGGGCTCACCGCCCCGCTGCCCACGCTCCCCTTCTTATGGGGACGCCAGTCAGACGGGGTTAGGACACTCGTATCACCTCATTTTTACCCTAATTACCTTTTCAAAGATCCTGTATCTCCACATGCTGAGGCACCAGGAGCTCAACATGCAAATCTGGGGGGCAGAGTTCAGCGCACAACACGCCTGCGCTGCTGAGAATCGGGAGAAAGACCCAGAATTCGTGAATCTAAATAGAATTCTCCTTTGGCTATCCCACCACAGCGGAGGGTGTCAACGGGTGCTGCCTGGGCCCACAGTATGGCCCGGGAGCCTAGGAGAAATGCAGGTTCTCGGGCCCCCCCCAGGAACCACCAAATCAGAAAGTCGGGGGCCGAGGCTCCGTCATCTGCGCTCTAACAAATTCTGCAGGTCGTCGTTGCGATGTGAGATCATGCAAGGAGCTGGCCCGGTTACTCATGCCTCTTCCAGACGCCGTGAGCAGCACGCATTGGGGGGCTTTGCAGAAAAGGGAGAGACTCAGGGAGAGGGCAGGAGCAGGGGCTGTGCCTGCAGGGGGGGGGTCCTGTTGGAGCCGCCAGGGTTTGGGCAAATCAGCCAAGTTCCTACAGCTCAGTGTCCACAAAGGAATCCTAACAAAAAAGTAATATCTGAGAGCACCAAGGAGAGAGGAAAGATCTGTGTAAGTGATTCTAGAAACTTCCTCTCTCTAGTGTGGATCACGCCGCCGTCGCCAAAAAGCCACGAAAGCACTTTACCCAGAAGACATTGGCACTCGCTCTCTCCCAAATCCTGATCGAGCATTTTGATAAAGTTCTAGCTGCTAAATGATATAAATTTCACTTAGGTGGATGCCTCCTGTGGAGCTTCATGGGAGGATTTCAGAATACAATAAAATTGGCAAATGCAAGGAAATCTCATACCAAATTTGTCTTAATGCCTCCTGGTCTCACGTCTTTTTTTAGTAATGAAACACTTAAATAGATTTTTTAATGATGTATTTTCCAGTTCCATAATTTGTAATTTGAATGATAAATAAAATTGCATTTTTTATATCATATTTTACAACGGTAATAGAAGACACTATAATGTTCCTTCCCTCGGGGTTCTTTTTTCGATTTAAAGTACCATTTTTTTTTTCACATAACATTAGCTTCTTTGGCACATGTTTTATTTCTAACATATTTGCATGGATTTTCATAATGTTCCCCAAACTCAGAACATGAAATTATCATTTTTTTGGGAAACAGGTGCATAACCATAATGAAGAGGATGTATGTAGGCATTGCACTTCCAATGTAAATCACCCTGAGTTCTCAATGATGACAAAATGTTTATGAGAACATAATCATATTTTCTTTAAATTCGCTCTTACATGAGAAAGTCATTAACTAATGTACCTTAAAAATAAATGAATGCTCAGAGGCAAAACCCTTTAGGTAAAATGCTAATAAAAAGGGAAAATAATGTGTATGCACAGTCGAAGTACAATCTATACATACTCGGTGCAAGAGAGAACAAGTGTATGCTCAGCAGAATATGACTAAGTAGAAATGACACAGCAATAACATAGATGGATCTGAGAGACAGAATATAAAGAAAAAAACACAGACTCCTGTGCAAACTTGATGATGCCGTTTATACGACATTCAATAAAACGCACGATCACTGGAAGGTGAGAGCATCACCACGGGGCCGGGGGTCTGACTTGGAGAGGGCGGCGGGGCCGGGCAAGGCGCTGGGAACGTCCTACCTTGACCCAGGAGGTGGTGACACAGGTGTGTGCCATGGAAGAAGGCGTCTGATTGTGCGACCAAGAAATACGCCATTTGTGATACGATGGAAGTCAGCGAAACAAATGTAAAACACGGTTCTTCAAAAATAAAACATTCACAAGCACAGGTAAGCGACAACCATGTCGTAAAACAAGAAACTCACACGGATGATAAGCATGAAGGGGAATTTAACGTATTGTAGTAATTTTTGGTAGGGAGAAGTCTAAACCAGCCCCAGTCACTCCTACTTCCTGGAAGGTTCCAATCCCCTCCCCTCAAGCGTGGGTAAGTCCTCGAACACCTGACTGTCACTCTTACGACTGGATCACAGCGTTCAGAAGGAAAGGTGAAGAGCTTTGGCGGATCTAGTCTCTAATTTGTTAAGTTGATCAAAACGGGGATTTTTCCACGGGAAGTTGTAGAAGAAACACGTCCTGTTGTGAGGGGACCACGTGGCTAAGATTCCAGGGTGCCCCGTAGGACCTTGAGAGCAAACCCAACAGCCCGCCAGCCAGCTCGTGTGGACCTCAGTCCTGAAACCACAAGGAACTGAGTTCTGCCAACAAGCTGGATGACAGCACGGGTTGGTGGTGCGTCGCAGCGATTTATCACAAGGAATGTTCATCTGCTCTTTGCTTCTTGCAAAGCTCCTAGGACCTGTGGGTTTTCCAAGATGATTAGAGCAACAGCGTGTCTGTTGTTGTGTTAATGAGCTTACGGAGGTGACTGAGAAGCCAGCTAAGGGCCAGGGGAACCACCACCTACATGCAGGGCTGGAACTTTCATTCTCTTCCCCTCGAAGGCCAGGGACCAGAGGGGGGCTGGGGGTCGAATCAATCACCAATAGGCAATGATTTAATCATGCGTGCGTCATAAAGGCCCCATGAAAACCCGAAAGGATGGGGTTCAGAGAGCTTCCAGGCTGGTGACTACTTGGAAATTCAGGGACAGCGGCTCCAGGAGAGGCTGCAAACTCTGGGACCCTTCCCACATTCTCTGCCTCATGCATCTGACGAATTCTGACACTGGCCACACGGAGGATGAATCTTGAAGTCGTTATGCTGGTTGAACTAAGCCAACCACAAGAGGACGGATACCCCGTACGAGGGATCTGGAAGAGTGGAGTTCATACAGACCGGAAGGAGCATGGGGGCCCCAGGGGCTGGGAGGGGGAAGGGGAGCTGGTGATCACTGTGCACAGTCTTGGTTGGAGAAAGCAAAGGAGCCCTGGAGATGGATGGCGGTCATGGCCACGAAATAACGTGAATATACTTGACGCCGCAACTGTGCACCTCAAGACAGTGAAATTCCCATCATGCATGTTGTACCCCAGTAAACAGGTGAGTGAGTAAATAAATATTAACAATTCACTCATTTATTTATCAACCATTTGGCGTTTTCTTGCACTAATAAGCCTTCTACATTAAGAAAAAAAAAAAAAAAGAACAGAATGAAAATTGTGAACGAACCTCACAGATCTATTCGACTAAACCAGAGGGCTTCTAGGAAGCGTCGTGGGGTGGTCTCCTCTGCCCCCCCACCCTCTCTGCAGAACCACAAACAGAAGCAATTATCTCAAAAGGACCTGGATTTGAGCTAATGGAGGAGCACTCCCAGCGTCGGAGGAAGTTCCCTGAAGTTCCCAGGAAGCAGTTCCTCAGATGCAGCGTGAGCACAGACTAAAGGGTCAAGGAGACACAGCAGGGAGCAAGACCACGGAGCTTCTTGGCCACAGGCCTCCCACCAGGGAGAGACAGAGGGTGATTCAGGCAACTGAAGAGCCCTGGGACATCTAGATGGGCCATATGCTGGCCCATAAAACTAGCCTCAATAAATAAAAAAAGACTTAAAAGTATACAGCATTTCCCCCTCTGGTCCCCATAGAATGATATTGGACTTTACTGAAAAAAGAAATCTGGGAAACCCGTAAAAACATGGAGATTTAAAAACATAAACTCAGAGGCACCTGGCTGGCTCAGCTGGAAAAGCAGGCAACTCTGGATCTCTTGGGGGGTAAGAGGTTTGAGGCCCACGATGGGTGTGGAGGCAAGTTAAACAAACACACACTTTTTAAGTTAAAAAAATAAATAAATAAAATAAAATAAAAAAATAAATTAAACAAACACACTTTTTAAATTAAAAAATAAAAATAAATTAAAGAAACACACTTTAAAAAAACACACACTTTTTAAATTAAAAAATAAATTAAATAAATAAATAATAAATAAATAAAACATAATCTTAAATAAACAATGAATCAAACAGGAAACCAAAGGGGAAGTTAGTAAATATTCATAAATAAATAAAAGTGAAGATAACAAGATCCCAAAACTAAGGGACCCATGGAAGGGGTGTACAGAGGGGAATCTACAGCTGTAAACGCTGGTATAAAAGAAAGATCTTGGGGCACCTGCGTGGCTCAGCTGGTTAAACATCTGCCTTCAAGTCAGGTCATGCTTCCGGGTCCTGAGGTCAAGCCCTGAGTGGGGGTCTCTGCTGCTCCCTTTGCTCATCCCCACCCCCCCGCACCCCCATGCTCGCTCGCTTGCTCACAAATAAATACATAAAATTATTGATGAGCACTGGGTGTTATTCTATATGTTGGCAAACTGAACGCCAATAAAAGATACATACATAAATAAATAAATAAATAAATAAATAATAAATAAATAAAATATAAAATAAATAAAATAAAATAAAATAAAATAAATAAAAGAAAGAAAGAAAGAAAAACCCACAAACAAAATTCAGGCTCAGATGGCTTCACTGGTGAATTCCACCAAACATCTGAAGAATGAATTCTTCACAAACATTTGCAAAAACTAGGAGGAGGAGGACGAAACACATTCCAACTCATCCTATGGGGTAACACCGGGATAGCAATCCCAGACAAAGACATCAACACGTAAAACACGACAGGCCACAGGCCAATGCTTATTACAAATACAGACTCAACCCCCCCAAAAAATACCCCCAAATCCTATCTATCGGTCTATTAAAAAAATCATATGGGGAGCCCGGGTGGCTCAGCGGTTGGGCATCTACCTTGGGCCCAGGGCGTGACCCCGGGGTCCTGGGATCGAGTCCCGCATCGGGCTCCCCACATGGAGCCTGCTTCTCCCTCCGCCTGTGTCTCTGCCTCTCTCTCTGGGTCTCTCATGAATAAATAAATTAAATATTTAAAAAAAAGAATCCTATACCATGAAACCAAGTGGGATTTGCCTGAGTTGGCCAATGAAATGCTGCTTTAACAACTAAAAATCAATTCCTACGTCACATCAATAAATAAGGCCAAGAAAACCACACGACCGTCTCAACAGGTGCAGGAAAGCATCCGGCTACTGCTCTCCGCGTGTCACGATAAACCCTCCCATCAACCAGAAACAGAAACTTCCACAGCGTCACAGACGGCATCTCTGGAAAGCCCACGGGTAGGACCACACTTCTCATGTAAGAAAAGACTCTGGCAACCTCAGAGGCCAAGTCAGCCGAGTCCTAGAACCGGGTAAGGGAGCAGAAGAGACGTTTCTCCCAAGAGGATGCGCGAACGCCGGTGAGCTCAGGAAAAGGTGCTCGGCGGCCTCGGTCATCGGGGGCCGCAAGTCCAACCGCAGGAGCTAGCGTCCGCACCCCGACATGCCTCGGCCCCCGCTAGCGACCTCAGGTGCTGGAGCGCCAGCGCAGAACAGGAGCCCACGTCCCACCCGCGGGGTGCGGAGCGTAGGTCGCGGCGTGGAGGCCCGTCCGTCACACGGGTAAACGCACGAGCCAGCCGTTCCCCTCCTTGGCACCTACCCCAGGAGACACACGCCTGCAAAAGCCTGCACACAGGGGCGCCGGGGTCTGTCGGTTAAGCCTCCGACTCTTGATTTCAGCTCAGGTCATGACCTCACGGTCGTGGGATCGAGCCCTGCGTCTGCCGCCGTGCCAGGCCTGGAGCCTGCTTGTCCCTCTCCCTCTGCTCCTCCCTCAACTCCCTCTCTCCTTCTCTGTCAAATAAATAAAATCCTTAAAAAAAAAAAAAAAGCTTGCATGCAAACGTTCACAGTGGCGCATTCGTAACTGGAAACCAGCCAAATGAACAGACAAGCAAAACGTGATCTATCCATACAGACGAAGACCGTTTGCAAATCCAAAGAACGAACACGCGCTACATGCGTGACCCTTGAAAACACGATGCTACGTGGAAAAAAAAAAGCCAGTCAAAAAGGCTCACGTGTTACATGATCCCATTTACGTGCGGTGCCCAGAAGAGGCAAATCTGTACAGAAGGACGGCGGGTCACAGTCACCCGGGAGGATGGGAGCGGATGGCTAAGCTGATGCCCTGTTTCTTTCCTAAAATCGACGGGGGGACGGCCGCACAACTCCGAACAAGCCACAAGCCGCCACGCTGTACGCTTTAAATGGGCGAGCTGTGAGGTGGATGGATCCTATCTCAGTAAAACTGCTCAAACGAGAGATAAGCCTGACGCCGCGGGTCATCGGGGAACAGCGAATTAAAACCGCAGAGAAGGGGGCGCTGGGGGCTCAGAGGGCCTTTGGCTCAGGCCGTGGTCTCAGGGTCCTGGTTCGAGCCCTGCCCGGGCTCCCGCTCACTGCCTCCCCTGTCCTGCACACTCTCTGGCTAGCTCTGTGCTCTCTCCAACAAATATATAAATAAATCTTTTTAAAAAAAGATTTATTTATTTATTTACTTTGATAAACACAGAGAGAAAGAGGCAGAGACACAGGCAGAGGGAGAAGCAGGCTCCATGCAGGGAGCCTGACGTGGGACTCGATCCCGGGTCTCCAGGATTGTGCCCTGGGGCAAAGGCAGGCGCTAAACCGCTGAGCCACCCGGGGATCCCCTTTGTAAATAATCTTAAAAAGGATTTTAAAGAACGATGAGAAACCCCCACATAGCAGGTGCAAAGCCTCAGGTTTGCTGGGGTTTGGGGTTTCTTTGGCCCTGGGACATGGGGCAAACAACTGTCACGTGCTGCTGATGAGCGTGGGGCACCGAGAACCCCCGATATGGGCTCTGACGCATTCAGCTGCTGCTACTTATCCCTGCCTCCGTGCTGCTGTCGGACTGGGGTCTCCAAGGGGGGAGGCGGGTCCCCTGGTCCACCCGGGGCGCGTGCCTGCCTGTTACGAGCACCCGATCTGCTGGCGCTGCAGCCACTCAGCCAGAGGCCGAGCCTGGGGTTGGCCCGACGTCGGTGTCTATGCAACGCATGTGCCTCAGGTCCACACTGAGCTCCGGGGGGGGATGGAAGCTCCAAGAAGGCGAAGCTCCTGCCTGGGCTTCTCTCCACGGGAACCCACTCCCAGCAAAGCGCCCGCTCACCCTCGGCGCCCCGAGAACAAGGCTGGATGGGACCGTTCGGAGCGAGCGGGGACAAGAGGAGAGGTTGTCATGACTCCGATTTTACGTGCGGAGAAACTGCTAATACAGTAAACTCGGTTCTGAAGCCGAGAGTGAGCTGCCCCTCAACACAGCCATGTCTTGTACGAGGCTGGACGAGAGCTGCGGGCTTCTGCATCTGCACGGGCCCTGCCTCCCGGTCGCGCCGTCCGGGCCCCTTCCACCGAGGGGTTCCGGGGAAGGATGCGGGTGCGTGTGCCCCGTGCTTACAGCGCAAAGCAACACCGCATACTTACAGGAGCCCCGAGCCCGCTCTGGGGGCCTCTGGTCCCACCGCGCCCGCTCGGCCGCCGACGGCTTCTTAGAACCTTGCAGCAGCGTCAGGAACACCTTTTGGAAAATGAAAAAGCAAGTTTCCTGTTATCCAGACTCATGTGCACAACGTGCTGGTGTTCCTGGCGTCAGCTGCGCGGAGAGGCCCCCAGGACAGCGTACAGCACACGCACACCCGTGCCTCAGTGCCTTTCCCGGCACTGGCCTGGCCCTCGGCTGCGGGTCGTAGGCCGCCCCTGGCTCCACAGACAGGGGAGCGCTGACCACGGGCCCGCGGGCACTGAAGCCGGACGCCGGGCCAACTGAGGGCAGGAGCGGGCAGGCAGACAGAGGTGCCACTAGCAGCGTGCGTCCAGCGCAACCCGCGTCTGTGGCCGCCGCAGCCTCTCGGGAAGTCGGACGTGAGCCCAGAAACTGGTCTCTCAGCTGGTCCAGCACGGGTGGGAAGCCTCGTGTAAGGATCCCCCCGACGTGGCTCCCACGGGCAGCCCACGCGCCCGCAGCGGCTGGTTCCAGCCACGGCTTGAGGTCCCCGCTTAGTTGGAGCTGGAAGCAGGAGTGCAGCTTTCGTGTGTTCACATCCCAGGACAGCGAGAGGTGAGAAGCCACCTGAGCCAGGGTGGCGATCCAAGCCGAGAGCCACACCTGAGGTCGCCCGGGCCCAGGGGACCTGAGGGCATGTGCATGAGGCTGCGCTTGGTGTGCATGAGCCTGCAGCGGCCTCCGCCATGGGAAAAGCCAGGCACCGGGCACGAGGGCGAGGCTCCCTGCCCAGACCCAGCCAGCTCTGCACCTGTAGGCTCGGGACCCGGCGCCCAGAGCACTGGCTGCACAGTCTCGGGAGCAGGCGAGCCATGATGAGCCGCGCAAGTTCAGCGGGAGAGGGCTTGCACACAATAAAACCTCGCCCGCGGTTGTGCAGGCTGCACCCTCCGACTCTGCCAATCTAAGAAGATAAATGCACAAGTACAGACTGTCTGTGGGTGCCTTGAGGAGCCTCCAGCCTGCAGGGAGCTGGCAAGCAAGCCTGCGGGGTGAGGGGCGCACGATCTCATCCCACATGATGGGACGGAGATCGGAGAGAAACCCGACATCCTCCGGAGTAAAGGGCCTCGAGGTCTCATCAGCTCTGGTCAGCTACTTGTACTAGAAGGTAGCCCCTTGCCAACTCCCAGCAACCCCGGGAAGAGATGCAAACCTCAAGACCACCAGCACCAACCATGATGGCAATTAATGACTGTTGCCCCGTGGTGCCAGCGCGCCACCTGGGGAAAAGGATTCTGCTTCCGACTTAGCTTCCTCTATGATAAATGGTAAGAGTAAGACACATAACGGAGCTGCCGCGAGCGGTGGGCGTGTTTGTACACAGTGGAAGGATGGCACTTGCCCAAGGGAAGCTTCCATGGCCGGTCCTGAGAGAAGCCGGGCCAGTGGAGGAGGAGGAGGGGGACGTAAGGAGTGGAGGAGGAAGAGGAGGAGGAGAAAGATGAGGACGAGGAGGACGAGGGAGAGGAGAAGGAGGAGGAAGAGGAGGAGGAGGAGGAGGGGGAGGAGGAGGAGGGAGGGGGAAGAGGAGCGGGATGAGGAGGAGGGGATGACGTATGGAGTGGAGAGGGAGGAGGGGGAGGAGAAGGATGATGAGTGGAGAAGGAGAGGAAGAGGACGGGGAGGAGGAGGGGGGAGAACGAGGGTAAGGAGGAGGAGGGGGAGAAGGAGGGGGAGGGGAGAGAAGGAGGGGGAGGATAAGGAGGAGGAGGGGGATATACTAGTGGAGGAGGAGGGGAGGAGGGGGAGGAGGAGGAGGAAGGGGAGGAGGAGGGGGGAGGAGGAGGAGGGAGAGGAAAGGGAGGAGGAGGGGATAAGGAGGAGGAGGGGGAGAAGGAGGACTCCGGAGCACCATGTCCCGATGGTCACTTGAGTCTGCCGTCAGCCCGGCCCAGCGACAGCAGCGCGGCTCCTGGCCCAGGAGGAGGCACCGCAGCCCAGGCGCCAGCGTTCACCGAGCGCACTGATGAAGACTTATTTGGGGGCACCCAGGGGGGCTCAGTCAGTTGAGCGCCTGCCTCTTGATTTCGGCTCGGGTGGTGACCTCAGGGCCCCGGGATCGAGCCCCCGGGAGCGTGGAGCCCGCCTGAGTCTCTCCTTCTCCCTCTGCCGCTCCCCTGCTCGCTGCCACTGGCTCCCGTAAATCAACAGGTAAACCCTAGGAAGAGGAGCGCGGCCCGCGGCAGCCCTGGGAAGGCGTCGGAGCGCGGACCACGCCGCTCAGACCCAGCTACTCGCCTGCGGTTCGGGGTAACGTGGGGAGGCCGGAGTGGGTGGCGGCGAAGGGCCCCAGGCCACGCACAGGACCCCACACACCCACCCGGCCTCCTGCAGGACCCTGCCCGGAAGCCGTTTCCCATCTCATCTCATCTTCTGGATTCCCTGCAATTAGCTCCAGTTTCCAAAGTCAAAGGAAAACCAAATGAGGGCAGGTCACATCGCTTTTCCTGACGTTTAAGTGAATCCATCACACAAATTGAGTAAGAACTAGACAGATGATGACATTGCGTCCGACGGTGACAGTATGAACGATCCAAGTTAAGAAGGGGCAGGGGCGGCCGGTGGCTCAGTCAGGCAAGCATCTGGATGTTGGCTCAGGTGTGATCTCAGGGTCGAGGCATCGAGCCCACGTCAGCAGGGAGTCTGGTGGAGACTCCCTTCCCCTTCCCCTCCCCCACTCTCTCTCTCTCCCAAACAGATAAATAAATCATCTTTAAAAAAATGGATAAAGGACCTGAATAGACATTTCTCAGGGGAAGACACGCAGGCGGCCAACAGACCCCTGGAGAGACGCGCCGTCCCTCGTCAGCAGGGAGATACGAGTCCAACCCACAGGGAGACACCACCCCACTCCCGTCCGAACGCCTGTCGTCCAAATGACAAGAAATCACAGGCGTGGGCAAGGACATGGGGAGGAAGGACCCCTCGTGCGCTGCCGGTGGTGACGGGAACCCAGGCAGGCACTCCGGAACACGCATGGACGTCCTCGAAAATTCTATTAAAATGAATTCTATTAAAAATAGAATTACCACGTGACCCAGCACTTCCACCTCTGGGTGGAAATGAAAGGAAATGAAAAGTCTCTACTGAAGAGGCATCTGCTCCCTGTGCTCCCTTTGCTCCCTGCAGCACTGTGTGCAGCAGCCCAAGTGCCAGGGTCCACGGGGGATGAATGGATAAGGAGGGGCTAGTAGACAGACAGGTGGGCAGGTAGACAGACAGATGGGTAGGTAGATAGATAAGCAGGTAGATAGGCAGATGGGCAGGTAGATAGACAGATGGGCAGGAAGACAGATAAGCAGGTAGGTAGGTAGGTAGCCAGGTAACCAGGTAGGCAAGTAGGTAGGTAGGTAGATAGCTAGATAGATAGACAGACAGACACACAGAAGGGCAGATAGGCAGGTAGGCAGATAGACAAGTAGATAAAAAGCAGACAGGTAGACAGGCAAGTAGGTAGATACATAGACAGACAAGTAAATAAACAGAAAAACAGACAGACAAATAGACAGATATAGATAGACAGGCAGGCAGGTAGATCTAGAAAGAGAGCAGGGGGCCCCCAGGGCCGGGTGTCTCCCCAGGGCAGGGGGGTCCCCAGGGCAGGGGGTCCAGCACAGGCTGTCACTGAGTCCGGGTGTGGGAAGGAGGGACCCCAAAGCCGTCGGGGGCGTGGAGGCCCCAGGGGAGTCCCCCGTCCCCCCATCCAGGAGGCTGGCAGGAGCCCGGGACCCCTCCAGGGGCAGCTCCGCGGGCATTTCCTGGGCGACCCTGTCCAGCTGGAGCTCCCCAGGCTGCGTGGAGCCCCTGCCGTCAGCCCCACCGGGCGCAGCCTCGTGGGTCCCGGGGCCTGGAGTCAGATTCCCACCCGGGATGCAGGCGGGGCTCTGAGGGCCGCCCCACAGGGGAGTCATCGCCACCCGGGCGTAGCAGCTACAAAGACCTCAGCTTCTACCTCCATGAAAAACCCCGTCAGAAGCGAAGGCCCCTGCTGCCCGAGGCCTGGGTGGCCCCTGCGTCCTGCGGCAGCCGCGGGGGCCCTGGCGGACGGTGACAGAGCCACCGCGGGCCCCTCGGGCTCCGCGCTCGCAGCCTGCTGTGGCCCGGCCGAGGCCCGTTGATCTGTCGGGCTTCTGCTCAGTAAGGCCTACGATGGAGACGGAGACGGAGCCGGAGCCGGAGACGGAGACAAGTGGCTTAAGGATTCTGACGGGGAAAAGGAGCGAGAGGAGTAGGAGGCAGAGCACCTACTTTCCTGTTCCAGAGTCCCCCTGACGTAGTCCAAGGCTGTGGCTGAAATGCAGCCAGGCCTGATGGTTTGACAGAAGGGACTCAGGGGGGAGGGAGGGAGGGAGGGGACGGAAGGAGGGCTTAGGGGAAAAGGGAGGAAGGGGTGAGGGTAAGAAGGAGGAGGAGGGAGGAGGAGTGATGGGGGCAGGAAGAGGAGGGAGGGAGGGAGGCAGGGGGACGGGAAGGGGAGGAGTGAGGGGAAGGGTGAAGAGAGGAAGAGAGGAAGGGGGAGGGGAGGGGGGAGGGGAGGGACACAAGTAGGGCTTGGGAGGAGGGAGGAAGGGGTGAGAGTAAGAGGGACAAGGAGGGAGGAGGAGTGATGGGGGTCGGAGGGAGGGAGGCAGGGTGAGGGGAGGAGGGTGCGGTGAGGGGAGGGGTGAAGGGAAGGAGAGAGCTTCCCATCAGTTACTGGGGGAACCGGGCAAACCTCGCTAATGAGGCCATTTGCTCACCCGACCTGGGGGCACGACTGGCAGGACACTGGCAGGACACGGGGAGCAGGGAGGCCGGGCCTTTGCACCGGGGCTGTGTCCCGGGGGCCCTGCTCACGCCCGTCCAGCGTATCCACAAGCCCCGCGGGTGTGGCCGGGCCCGGGCCACCCTGCAAGGGCGCCAAGCCCATGGGCTCACCCACTTGCTCACGGATGGCCCAGGCGGGTGGGCCTCGAGGTGGGAGGGGGGCTGAGGCCCGGGGCATGCGGCCGAGGTTAGGGACCTGCTGACAGGGGTGGGACGGGCCTCTCTGAGCCCCGAGACTCGGCCACGGTCACGGGGGACAGGGTCTGGGGCGTCGAACGCCGTCCACACGCACAGGCTGAGTCCCCCTACGTTCACGACCTCTCACGACCAAAGGCCGCCCTGGCTGCGGTGTCCCCGAGGATGCAGCCGCCTCCTGGCCTGCACCCGCCCCGGCGACGCGTCGTCACCCCCGTTCCCCCCAACACACGGCCCGGGGTTCAGGCCCTGACGGCCTCTCGGGCCCCGTCACCATCCCCGACCCGTAAAGAAACAGGGGCCCAGATCCTCCCCAGATTTCTACATTTTAACTTGCGCCGTTGAATTTTTATGTTTTGCTTTGAGAGTAGGTGTGGGGCGGGGTGGGGGGTGCAGAGGCATAGGGAGGCAGGGCCCATGCCCAGCACGGAGCCGCCGGGGCTGGGTCCCCCACCCAAGACAGTGACCTGAGCCACTGAGCCACAGTCGGGAATCGGAAGCCTAAACGCCGGAGCCCCCGATGCCCCAGCGCCCCCAGATCTTCGCCCAAAATCTGCACACCTGTAGTGATGACCAGGTAAGCTCACAGGTGGGGGGGCCTGGCTGACCTCACGGCCCCCCAGCAAAGCTTGCCCTTGGTTTGGGGCCACCTCCTTCGGCAGGACGTGCCTGGCTCTGCGCAGAGACCACCGCCAGGGTGCCGCCACCCGCCCAGCGCCCCGGGGCCGTGTGGGGCGCCCCGAGAGCCAGCAGAGCTCACAAGCTTGACCTTCTGTGCCCTGAGCGTGTCCCTCCATGTGAGGGGACGGGGCCCCCCAGCTACCGACGGTGTCTGCACCCCTAGCGGCTCCTGACGGCACCCAAGGCCTCAAGTCCCAAAACGCATCCTTCCCTTAAAGAGCGACCCCGCCTCACAGGGCACGTCCACACTCCACAGGGGCTCGCACGCAGTGCACGGCCTCCCTCCCCCCCAGCCAGCACGCCTGGCCATCCATCCGTCCATCCGTCCATCCGTCGGTCCGTACCTCCTCCAGCGTGGTGTCTGAAATCCCGAAGCCCGTGAGCCGCAGGCAGGGCAGGTTGTGCTCCAGGGCCCGGAAGAGCGCCCCGAAGCGGGCCCGGTCCGTGTCCCGGGGAAGCCCGTAGACCAGCTCGCCCGGGCTGCTGTCGCGGAGGAAGGCATGTGGGACGTGGCTCTGTATCAGGGCCGTGGCCCGGGCGAGGTCCTGCGAGTCGTCGGCCCCCAGCACAGAAGGCTACCCCGAGAAGGGAAGGAAGGGGGCTTAGTCCCGGAGCGCCAAGTCTCCACCACCCGCGTCACGCTTGAAATGACAGGCACCATTCAGGCCACAGGCGTTCGGGGGATACATCTTAGGTTTTCCCTTAAAATATGCAGAGGGGCGAGGCTGCTGGTCCCCGGGGAAATGGGATCCCCCCAGCAAGGCAGCGAGCCACCTCGGGACAGCGGGATGCTCAGCCCAGGCTAGAGGAAGCTCAATGCAGGGCCACACCCCGGCACCCCGACCCACACGACCTCTCAGGGGCCCTGCTGCATCCGCCTGCGCGATGGGCCCTCCCCGTGGGAAAATGCTCCCGAGCATCTGGGCCAGGACCCCGCACTCTCTCGGGTGGGGGCTTCTGACTCCGCCTGCACCCCCGGTGCTCAGGATGCACTGAGGCCCCAGAGGGTAACCACCTGGCTCACCCTGGGGGACCGGGATCTGGGCTGCTGGGCACCCGGGACTCCGTGAGCCCCTTCGTCCGGGGCCACCAGGGAGCTGCCGTAGCCGAGCCCCCTCCCTGGACCACCAGGAGCCCCCCACAGGGACGCTGTGGTCCCCATATCCTGCTTCTCTCTGGCCCCGGAGCAGCCTTTCCTGCACCTGCCCTGGGGCCCGGGGCCTGGTGCTGCCCTGCGCCCCGACCGTCCCGCGCCCCCTACCTGCTTGGTGAGCGTCAGGAGGAGCCCCTGGCCGTAGGCTTCGGTCAGGCAGGAGGGGGGCCCGCAGAAGCGCAGCCGGCCCTGCTGCAGGACAGCCACGCGGTCGCTGAGCGCCTCCGCCTCGTCCAGGTGGTGGGTCGTGAAGATGACCGTGCGACCTGCGGCCCAACACAGCGGCGTCAGGACCCGCAGCTCGGCGGCCCCAGCGGGTGAGGGGGGCCCCGGAGACGATCCAAGGACCCTCCCTGACTCCAAACCAGAAAACACTGAGCCCGAAGGTCGGGAGGGCCCAAGCCACAGCTTGGAGGCCGTGCTTCGGGGCAGGCGCCCCGGGGACCTGATGCTGTTCCCCCACGTCCGCCCCCCCCCGGTGACCCCGAGGGGCCAATGATGCGCACGGGGTGATGCAGAGGGACAGGAACACGTGCCCCAAAATGGGGGGACGCCTGGTGGCTCTGCGGTGGAGCGTCTGGCCTCGGCTCAGGGCGGGACGCCGGGTCCTGGGATCCAGGGGTCCCTGCTCCTTGGGGAGGCTGCTCCTCCCTCTGCTCCCCCTCCTGCTCTCGTGCACTCTCTCTCTCTCTCTCTCTCTCTAATAGATAAAGTCTTAAAAAAAAAAAAAACTTAGGAATAGTCTAACGAAGACAGTGAAAGGGACTGTGCGCCCCCCACACAGGTGTATTGGGTCCAGAGCTGACCCGGGATGGCCTCGGGGGGACGCTGGGATGCCTCAAGACGCGCCCTAACCTCAAGGACAAGGATCGCTTTTCGAGACGCCCCCTCCCCGCTCCTCCCTCCCAAGGTATGTGCCCCCCACTGCCCCCCACCTGCACCTGCTCGTTTCAGCCTCAGTAAGGACCCACCGCGGTTGACCAAGCGCCCGCCCACCACCGGCAGGGCCCTACACCACTGCCGCAGGTCACCTGCGTGTCCTGAGGCCCTAAGGGCAGGACCCCGGACGCCCCGGGGACGCTCATCCCTCCCGGGTCTGCAGCCACAGACGCCAGGGGCGTGCGCACCTTGGGGCTTCCCCACACGCTCGCTCGGGGGTCTGTCCCTCCCTCACGTCCAACAGGTACACCCCGAGGAGCAGCGCAGGTGCAGCCAGGTGCTCGGCCTGCCCGGCCGGAGGCGGAGCGCAGGCGGATGCATCCCAGGAGGCTGAGCAGGTGGATGCATCCCGGGAGGCGGGGCACAGGCAGATGCATCCCAGGGGGCAGGGCGCAGGTGGATGCATCCCGGGAGGCGGGGAGCAGGCGGATGCATCCCAGGGGGAAGGGCGCAGGTGGATGCATCCCGGGAGGCTACACAGGTGGATGCATCCCAGGAGGCGGGGAGCAGGTAGATGCATCCCGGGAGGCGGGGCGCAGGCAGATGCATCCCAGGGGGCAGGGCGCAGGTGGATGCATCCTGGGAGGCGGGGAGCAGGTGCATGCATCCCGGGAAGTTGCGCAGGCAGATGCATCGTGGGAGGTGGGGAGCAGGTGGATGCATCCCGGGAGGCTGCGCAGGCAGATGCATCCCAGGAGGCAGGGCGCAGGTGGATGCATCCCGGGAGGTGGGGCGCCCATGGGGACCGGCGGTGGGTGAGGGGCGGGAGGGGACCAGGGACAGGACGGGGGGGACCAGGGGTACCTGGGGCGGGGGTGGGGGTGGGGAACCAGGGGTACCTGCGGCTGGGAAGCCGGGGGACGGGTCCGGGGCTCTTCCCGGGGACCCCACCGCCCTGATGTGACTCTGCACCCCCAGGCCCTGCCAGCCTCGTCTGCCCTCGAGCCGACCAGTCAGCGCGGCGCCCGCTCCCCGGGGCCCTCCCTGAGCCTCCCTAGAACCCTGGAGTCACCGCTCACCCTCCAAGGGCCCCGGGAAACGAGGGGTAACCACGGAGGTCGTGCTCCTGAGATTTCCACCGGCAGCGCATGCCACAACCCGGGCTGGAGACCCTGGAGCATCCCATCACCTCCCCCATCCGTCGCCGCCACCTGTTTCCTCCACCCCGGGGCTCCCCCTCTGTTCCCACGTGTCTCCCCAGGGCGCACGAACAGGTGCAGGACGGAGGGGGCTGCGGCTCAGGACCCCAGGACCTGGGGCGACGCGTTCACAGCTCAGGTGGGGCCCAGGGTCCGGTCCAAGCGGGGAGCTTCCCCCTGTGCCCCGGGAGCAGGGGCCCCACGCGGGCCTCGACCCCAGGACCCGGGATCACGACTTGAGCCACGGAGCCCCCCAGGCGCCCCCTCTCTGTGTCTTAAGCAGCAGGTCTCCATGTCCCGCAGGAGATGGAGGCATCAGAAGGCATCTCCATACACAGAAGGTCGGAGAGCGCAGCGGGGCGGAAACCCCGCCAGCCACTCCTGCACCCGACAGCACCCAGCTAGCTCTCCCGGTCCTTGCCACGTGTTTCCCAATTACAGTGTCTCTGCGTGAAAGGCCGCGTCCACGCAGCTTAGGTGTCAGGGTCACAGACAGAGGCAGACGGCAGAGCCCGTCCCTGACGTCACCCAGACACACGGGATAGAGCAGCGGAGACGCGCGGGGCCCAGGGTCAGCACCCAGCAGGTGCCCGGGGAGCACCCAGGCTCCCTCAGCAAGCGCAGGACGCGGGTTCCCGGCCACAGCCGCACCCCCGCCCCGCAGCCTGAGATTCCAGGAGGAGGCGCAGCCCGGACGGGGACAGTGCAGCGGAGATCACGCGGGCCAGGCGGTCACAGAGGGACACCGGCCCCGGGGGGCGAGCCCAGCACGGCACACGTTGCAGGACGCCGCCTCTGGGGCGCCCAGTGGCTCCGTCCCACGAGCACCCCACTCTTGGTTTTGGCTCAGGTCGTGACCTCAGGGTCACGGGGTGCCCCGGACTCCTGCTCGGCGCGGGGCCTACCTCAGGTCGCCTCCCCCCACGAGAGCCCCGCTCGCTCTCTGCAGTAAAGATCTTGAAAAAACTTCACGACGCACCAGCTCCGCCTGCACCTTTGTGACCGTTCCTTCCGAAAGCAGTGATGGGTCCTCGCGGGGCTGGCACCCGGCCCCACGCGGCTCTGCGGCCTCCGGGGACGCTCTGGAGGGCGCCCTGTCCTACCTTTGCGGTGTTTGAGGAGGATGTCCCAGATGCCGCGGCGCGAGCAGGGGTCCACCCCGCTGGTGGGCTCGTCCAGAACCACGGTCCGCGACGCGCCGAGGAAGGCGAGGCCGATGGACAGCTTCCTCTTCATGCCCCCCGACAGGACGCGGGTCTGTGTGTGTTGATGCCGCGTCAGCTCCACATCCTCCAGGGTCCTGCAAGGAGAGCTCCTCGCTCTTGTCCCCGAACGCCTAAAGCCTTCCTTGGCTCCGTCCACCCGCCGGGACCGCCAGCGACTGGGGACTCGGCAAACCGGAGGCGCCGACGAGGCCCAAAAGCCACGGGCGCTCGGGGACCCTGCCCCAGCCACCCTGGCCTTCGGAGGGATTGCGCCAACGGGCCGCGACGCGGGGGCCGCAGGACCCACCCAGGGCTGTTTGGGGAGAACAGTCGTCCCCCTCCCAGGAGTATTTTCTTAAGGGACCTAGATTTCCATGGGGCACTGCGGGGGCACGTGGGATGAGGCGGCCGTGCGACAGTGGAGGGCCTGTGGGATGCTGGGAGGGGCCGTGGGACGGTGGGGGGGCCCATGGGACGGCGCGGTGGGATGCTGCAGGGGGGCAAGCAGAGGCCCACCCACCGCACACCACGGGGCCACCTGCACAAACCTTGTGGCCCGGCCCACACACAGCCACCCGCCTTCCCAGAGGAGCCGCTCCCTCAAATGCCACCAGCAAGGGACAAATAAGAGCAGCCCTCCTGCGCACACAGGTCCCCTGCTCCTTCCCAGGGGCGCGCCATGTGGGCATCCAGGTCTCAGACACAGGAGAGTTTTGGAAGGGGGGCAGGGGGACCCAGAGGCCCTGCACGGGGCGGGGGCAGGGGGACCCAGAGGCCGTGCACAGGGTGGGGGTGGGGGACCCAGAGGTTGTGCACGGGGTGGGGGCGAGGGACCCAGAAGCCCTGCATGGGGCGGGGGCAGGGGACCCAGAGGCTGTGCACAGGGTGGGGTCGGGAGACCCAGAGGTTGTGCACAGGGCAGGGTCGGAGGACTCAGAGGTCCTGCTTGGGGTGGGGGTGGGGGCGGGGACCCAGAAGCCCTGCATGGGGCAGGGTCGGGGGACCCAGAGGTCATGCACTGCACGGGGGCAGGGGACCCAGAGGTCATGCATGGGGTGGGGGCAGGGGACCCAGATGCTGTGCACAGGGCGGGCGGGGGGGACCCAGAAGCCCTGCATGGGGCGGAGGCAGGGAACCCAGAGGCCGAGCACGGGGCTATAGGGCCGGACAAAACCCCGAAGGCCGCCCGACTCCACCTTCACCACGTGCAGACCACGAGTCTGTATTTTAAGCCGTGAAGCCTGCAGCCATCCTGCACATTGGCCCCTGCAGCGACCCGGAGCCCCCGGGAGGGTCAGCCTGGGACACGGGTGTCGTCAAGCTGCCACAGGCCCGGCTCCGCCTCTGGATGGTCACAGGCAGGAGGGCGCAGGCAGGGCTGGCGCTGACCTGTTCACCTCCCGGCGCAGCGTCCGCTGGGTCCAGTGTGGAGCCTTGATGGCGGCAAAGAGCCGCAGGTGCTCGAGGACGGTGAGGTTGTCCAACAGGACGTCCCGCTGTGGACACACGCCCAGCTCCCTCCTGATGGCGGCCAAGTCCGTGTGCAGGCTCCTGCCGTGGACGAGGACGGCCCCAGACGTGGGCGGGTGGAGGCCGGTCAGCACGGATCTGCCGGAGAAGCGCGTGAGCTCGGGGCCCCGAGCGGCCGCTCCAGATGCCAGACCCGGGGGCCGCCGGCTGCACCCCACGGCGCTTGCGGAGTGTCGCTGGCTTCTCCTGGGAAGTGGGGGCCCGTGACGATGCTTACGGCCCCAAACCTGAGCCCCTAGAACATGCCGGCGCGCGGGCGTTCAGGATCATGAACCCAGCTTCCGTTACAAGGTAAGGAAACCGGCGCCTGGGGGCTGAGTCGGCGAGGCACCCGCCTCGGGCTCCCCTACGACCCGGGTCCTGGGGTCCAGCCCCGGTGGGGCTCCCCGCTCAGGGGGGCGTCTGCGTCTCCCTCTGCTGCGCCCCGTTTGTGCTCCCTCTCTCTCCAATAAGTAAATCTTTAAAACCTGAGGAGACCTGAGGCAAGCAGAGCACGAGCCCGCCGCCCATGGTGCGCCCCCGCCCGCCCGCCACCCCACGGCCTGCATGCACGTGGAACGTGTGACCTCCAGGGACCCCGCGGAAGCTCGCCGCCCTGACCCAGTCAGAGGGAGCCGGGGGACGGCCTGGCTCTGCTGCCCGCTCAGAACCTTCACTACTCAGGGGTTTGGGGCCGTCCTCACGGTTCCGAGACTTTATAGGCACGCCCGCCGCCCCTAGCTCGTAGCAAATCCCAAATCCGCCCCTGGCTGCTTATGCACAAGACTAACAGGTGCATCCACGCAGGAGTATCCGTGGGGAGGACCATAGCAGCCCCGTCTACAACCCCGCAAACCTGGACGTAAGCTCGGCCACCACCCACAGCAGGTGTAAGGATGAGCACACGGCCCCAGAGCCCCGCGCCGGGCGCCCAGGGGCGATGCGTCACGGCCACCATGAGCCCCAGCGTCAGCGCCCCGAGGGCACCAGGGAGGGCGCGGCTCCCGAAAGTGCTCTGCGCCGGCGCCCAGCTCACGGCCCGCACAGGCTGCAGCTCCGCCAACCTCCCCAGGGACCGAGCCGCGCAGGCTTCAGGCCTCCTGGGGGTAGGAGAGACGACGCACTCGCAGGCCCCAGGCGCCCGCGCTCCGCTGTCGGCGGGATGCGGGGCGCTGGCTCGCGTCTCCGGGCGCCCGAGGGCTCCCCGTCCTGAGCTGAGACACTGCGAACGCTCGGCGGGATGGGCAGCTGGACTTCAGCTCCGAGCACAGAGCAAAACTTCCCTTTTTTTGACTTCTATTGGAGATTTCTGTGTGTTATTTTGCTACTTTGCTTTAGAAGCTCAAAGCAGGGGCCTCCGGGCGGCTCAGCGGGTGGAGCCCCCGACTCCTGCTTTTGGCTCAGGTCCTGATCTCACGGATTTGGGATCGAGCCCCACGGTCTGGTTCTTTAATCAAATCTGGAGCCATTGGGCCCCAAACCAGAAGTCAAGCCGGGACTCAGGCGGTGGAGAACCTTGCAGACATCCCTCCCGATTCAAGTTCCCAGAGACAGGAGAGCGAAAGGAAGCGTGGCGGGGGGACGGTGCGGCGCCCCAGGACCCACGTGAAGATACAGTGCGGCATCTGCGGGGAGCGAGGGGTCGAGGGACCCCACCCGCCCGCTGTCCCGGGGCCCCGTGGGTCACCACCGCCAGTGCCGAGCGGCTCAGGCCCCGGGGCCGTCCGTCTGTCCCGTGTGTCAACGAGCGTGGGGCGGGACTCACATGACGGTGGTCTTCCCTGCGCCATTGGTCCCCAGCAGGGCGGTGATCTGGTCGCTGTGGAACGTGATGCTCAGGTCTCGGATGGCCGCCTTGTGGGGCTCGTACTCCTTGGTCACGGACACCAGGGCGACGCCCGGGGGGCCTCCTCCAGCCGCCCCCGCCCCGTCGTGTCGCGAGGACCCTGCAGACAAGATGCCGACTCACCCCGACGGGTCCCGGAGCCCCCGGAGCCCCCAGAACACGGCTCGGCCCTGGCAGCGCAGCCTCGGACGCGGATCGCAGCTCACAGAAACGCACCCAGAGGCGCGAGTCCCTTCCCCACGGAAACCAAGAGGCCAATTACATCACAGCAGAAATTACGGGGCGGCCGGGCGGCCGGGCGGCTCGGGGTCCCTGCAGGGAGCCTGCTTCTCCCTCTGCCTGGGTCTCTGCCTCTCTCTCTCTCTGCATCTTTCATAAATAAATAAAATCTTAAAAAATATAAATGGAAGCGCCGTGATGGGAGCCTGTGCTCCCTTCCAGGGGCTGCCTCTGAAGTCCCGCCTCCACGGGACGGCCTAGGCGAGGCCTGGGGGAACCTTCGTGGCGTCTCCGTGAGCACACCGGGCAGCTGCCCCCTTCACCTTTGTTTCTCACCCACTCATGCTAGCACCCAAGCTTTGTTTTGCGGCCGTGGAGCAGGTGCACGCGCGCACAGAGGCTCTGCAAACAGCAGGTGATGGAAGGACCCCAGCGCTCTGGCCCCCGGCCCAATGCCACCACCGGGGGATCGTTCCTCGGGACATAGCCCCGAGCCGCGCTTCTGAGCCCAGCACGGACCCCGGGGCAGCCGGCAGCCGAGGCAGGGGCACAGTTGGAGACTCCAGCCCCACGAGAAACAGAAGGTAAGCAACCGGAAGGGAAGACGGACGTGCCTCCGACGCGGCTGCTTTACAGACCTTCCCTGTCGGAGTCCTCGTGGGGGAAGGACAGGTCAGGGCCAGGCGCGCGGCGTCCTCCTGCCGCTAAGCCACACAGACTCTTCCAATATGATGCAGTAAAGGGGAAATACCACGGTTTCCTTAAACCGAAAGCTCCTGAAAAAAATAATAATAATAAAACATGATGGAAATCAGTTTATTTTTGGGCAGCCCGGGCGGCTCAGCGGTTTAGCGCCGCCTTCAGTCCAGGGCGTGACCCTAGAGACCCGGGATCGAGTCCCACGTTGGGCTCCCTGCATGGAGCCTGCTTCTCCCTCTGCCTGTGGCTGTGCCTCTCTCTGGGTCTCTCATGAATAAATCAATAAAAAAATAATAAAATAAAATGTCAAAAAATAAATAAATAAAATAAAAACAGCGCTGAACAATCGCCGCACGTCCCCGGAGTAGAGCTCCGCGCCCTCCCCCTGCCCGGTGACGTGGTCAGTTGCACACGTGCACAGAATCCTCCAAGTGACTGGGAGCTGAGGCCCGAGTGGCCCTGCAGCCACGGAGACATGGGCGATACTCACCCAGTGTAACCGGAGGCTCAAGGACACGACCACACGCAGATGGGGCGAGTGAAGGAGGGTGCGGGGCTGGGATCCTACGGGCTGAGCCGTGTCCCCCAAGGTTCCCGCGGACGCCCGAGCCCCCAGCTGCCCAGAATGGGGCAGCTTTGGAGGAAGGCCTTCAAGAGGTGCCTAAGGCCAGGCGAGGCCCCGGGTCAGCCCTCATCCCATCCAATGGACGTCCTCACGGGGACAGACTAGGGCAGACGGGGAGCGAGGGCAGAGGGACAGGACGGGGCCATCAACCAGCCTCCTGCGGCCTCTCCCGTGCCAGCCACACGGCCAGTGTTGCCACGCCCGCCCCCGAAAACATGCACCCACAGGCAGGATGTTCTCCAAGGCCCGAGCCAGCGACCAAGCACCCCAGGCGGGGAGGGATGAGCAGCCTTGGATAACCACGGCCTATGCCACACGCTCTCCCCCTGCACCTGCCGGAGGCGACCACTCGAGTCAGGGTGTTGTCAGCACCCCTCCCTCCCGGGGGGCAGGGGCCCAGCCCGCGGCAGGACTTCGAGGAACTGCGTGCAGCAGCCCCCGGGAGCTGCTCCGCCGGGCACAGGCCTGCAGCAGCTGACGCACTGTCGCCCGAGTCGAGCGGGGAGGCCCGGCACCTCGGTGCTCCGCCGAGGGACCCGCTCGGTGACCAGCATCAGCGCCATTGACAGCTCGAGGGCTGGCGGGCAACGGACCCAAACACCTTGGGCGATGAGCGTCTGGATGAGCAGAGGCGAAGGGGCACCGCCCTGCGCTTGGCTTTCCCTTCCAAGTGCAAACGCGCCTCTGAGCGTCTACCAGCCCCGCAACCGGGGGTAACCGGGCACATTATATGTGCAAAGGCCCTGCGCTCCGAGGGCCTGTCCTCCAGGGGAGCCGCCTGCTGGCACGCAGGCCCGGGGGCTCCTAAGCCCTGGCCCCCAAGGCCCCGCAGGGGTCAACACAGAAGCCGGTGAAACCAGGCAGATGGCGCGAAACCAACTTTAACTGGAAGCGCATGGAGGAGAGTCTATGAAACAAGAAGGCTCAGGGCGGGCGAGGTGTGCGCGGGGAGCTCTGCACAGGGTGGCCTTTGGCCCCGAACCCCGCGGGCCTGACCCGGCCTCCCGCCAAGGCTGCAGGGCGAGAAATGTGGGTGGCTGCACCCACCCCGCACTGCAGGGACGGGACAGACGGGGGATGGGGAGGGGACCCCACCCACCAGGCACTGCAGGGACAAGACAGACAGGGGACGGGGAGGCAGGGGACGCTGCCCACCCCGGCCCTGCCGTGAGGCCTTCCAACCTGCCCAGACCCGCCCACGGCGACGCTTCCCGGGCTGAGCCACCTGCAGGGGTGCCCATGGCTGTGCGAGCGGACTTCGGGGTGGCTCCGCCAACAGGCCCTTTAAGTTGCAGGTGTTACTATCACTGGGGCCTGGGGAGGCCGGGAGACGGGAACCCGCCTGGAGCAGGTGGTTGGCTGCTCAGGCCCCAGGGCAGGCGCACAGGGCAGGGGCAGGACGGGCGCAGTAGGGAGACACAGGGAGGGGACTGAGGCCGTGGCCGCTGCTGTGCCTGCTGTGCAGGAGCAGGTGAGGCAGGTGAGGCAGGTGAGCAGGCTCCGGGGCACAGGGGCCCCTCCTGGCTGCGCGTCCCAGCCCTGGGCCATGAGGGCAGCAGCCGGAGAGCCCACGGGGCGGCAGCGGGGCGTAGCCGGGTTGCCGGGTGTGCACAGAACAGCGAGCTACGTCTAGGACGTAGGGGCCAGCCCTGGGGACAGTCCCTCCGGGGGGGGGGCACTGAGGCCCAAGACGTCAGGGTATCAGGAGCACCGGCGATAAGAAGGCACGTGCTTAACGATGGGAGCACGACCGGCCGTTCCTGGGAGGGGTCCGCGGGGCTGGGTGTGCTGCGGGTGCCCGGACAGCCCAGCCAAGAGAGCTGCCCCTGACCTGCCCCCTGGGAGGCCCGTCTCGCACAGCCAGGCGGCGAGGAGCTCAGGTCCTGGGTTCGGGTCCCGCATCGGGCTCCCTGCTCTGCAGGGAGTCTCCATCTCCCCCTGCCTCTGCCCCCCCGTTGTTCCATCTCTCTCTCTCTCTTTCTCTCTCTCTCTCTCTCTCTCTCTGTCAAATAAATAAATAAAATCTTTTAAAAAAGAAAAGAAAAGCCACCTCCAGCAGGCGGGGCCTAGGACCTATGAACCCGGCGCCCTGGGGCAGCTGTAACGACACCGAACCTCCCAGGAAGGCACTGAAAACGCATTTCGTTTTCTGGTGCAGAAACGCCCAGCGTTTCAGGAAACCACGTCATCGGTGCGATGCCAACGGGACGTCTGTGGAGACCCCAGGCAGCTCAGCAGTAGCCGCTCGCGTGGCTCATGACGCACAGATTCAGGACAAAGGATTTGCGATCGCTTCGAACCAACTCAGAACCAAGTATTTTCAGAATTGGCAGTTTTAGGAAACGCGCTACGCTCCGTTAATAAAGGTGTTTGAGAAGCTACGTCCGGTTATCATCATTCTGCGTATTTTTTAAGTCGCTCAGCAAAATAATAAAACATCATGTCGTAGAGATTCCGCATTGAGGTGAGGGGCAGGGAGGACCTGGTTACGTCTGACGCCACCTGCAGGTGCCTGTGCCTCGGCTCTCAGGGACGTCACCCGGGGCTCCATCCCGGACCCTGAGGTCATGACCAGGGCCCCGTGCCGAGCTGGCTGAGCCACGCAGGTGCCCCCACCCCATGTTGGAGCCTGAGAAGTTATCTGACCCCACACTTTCGAGTAAGACCCAGATCATTTACAAAAATGTCACTTTTACGAGCAGCTGGGGGGCTCAGAGGTTGAGTGCCTGCCTTCGGCCCAGGGCGTGACCCTGGGGTCCTGAGATCGAGTCCCGCATTGGGCTCCCTGCATGGAGCCTGCTTCTCCCTCTGCCTGCGCCTCTCGTGAATAAATAAATAAAATCCTTTTTTTTTTTTCAAGTCACATTTATCCACTTCCCTTGGCTGTAATGTTTCCTCCCACATTATTCCTAGTTTAATTAAATTATCCCCGCATTTCTTATCACATACAAAAAACTCTGATTGCTTAACATTAGTTTTCATGACAGTTCTCATCCCGTTTATCTCTGCCATGTGTATTCCTTGCTTCTAGTACCAAACGGCGTTGGATCCTTTTCCTTCCCTTAGATCCGAACCTTGTCCTCGGAAGTAAGGAAAGCGTCCGAGTACCTCCCTCCTTGTTCTAACAGTCGTGCCTCGGCGCTGAGAGTTTATATATTATTTTTTACAGATCACTTTCCTTTTCTTTCTTTCACGTTACACTTAATTTACATTAAACTTTCAAATCAGGTTGGAAGGCGGCCTCACTAGCTGCGGATCCCATTCCAGGAGAGTAAAGGAGCGATGGAAATCATCTGTCCTAAAAGGAACGCGTCGGGTCAGAGAGCTCCTCAAAATCGCAATCCCACTTAGGAAAGCCCATCAGTATTTTCTGGCAGTTTCCTTTTTTTTTATGATTTATTTATTTATTTATTTATTTATTTATTTATTTATTTATGATAGTCACAGAGCGAGAGAGAGAGAGGCAGAGACACAGGCAGAGGGAGAAGCAGGCTCCATGCAGGGACCCCGATGTGGGACTCAATCCCGGGACCCCAGGGTCATGCCCTGGGCCAAAGGCAGATGCTAAACTGCTGAGCCACCCAGAAAGTCCCCCCTTCACTATTTTCAACAATTTTTGACCATTGTCATCAATTTACATTTCTCACTGCCCTTGAGAAGTATTTCACCGGTTGAAACCAAATTGCCTTTTTAGTATTTTTTTTTAAATGATTTATGTGGGTTCCACTCGACTTTCCCAATAGAATGCTTCACCTGAAGCGGTATGAGGCATATGAACTTATACACTGATCTGGAGACAATCAACACACTTAAAATGGTAAACGCCCACGTTGGGGAACGTGGCACCCTGTCCGCTTACTCAGCTCTACTTCACGTTCGCCGATCTTTAAAGAGGAAACGTGTGGGGATGGGGGATGGAGAGCATCCCAAGCAGATGCCGAGCTCAGCGAGGAGCCTGACGCAGGACTCGATCCCGTGACCCCGAGGCCACGACCTGAGCCACCGGGGCGTCCCTCGCCAGATGTGTAGTTTCGTCCTTGATGCATACCGTCCTCTACGCTAGACTCGCACGGACACATCCTACTGCTCTTGGGACGGGCAGCGTGGCACGGTTGCTGCCGACACGCAGCGGCACCTCCAGGCAGCAGGTCCGCGTGCCTGAGACGGACCATCGGATGCCCCCGCCGGCTCGGCAGTCTCGCACAGGACCTGCCTGCGGCGGTGGCCTGTCTCCGTCTCCGGGTTTGGACACAGCTGCCTGCTGCGTGTGCTTCCTTCCCCCAGGGCAGAGCCTCGGCCCCAACGTCTATGCCCGCCCAGGCAGCGCAGCCGACCCCAGCTCACCCGTCCTCCCTCCCTGGGCCCGGTCTCCCGCCCCCCCCCCGCTCACCTTCCGCAGGACCTCGGGGAGGGGCCGCAGCCCGAGGGCCTCCCCGGATCCCTCACCAGGGCCCCGCGTGGGCGCCCATTACAGACCATGTCCCTGTCCGCGTGGCCCGGCCCCTTTCCTCACCCACAGCCGGCCTCCCCAGCTGCCCGCCCTGAGCCCCCGCGGGGTCGCTGCCTCCTCGTGGCCGCAGCGTCCTCGACGGCACAGAGCCCCGCAGCCCCGCACCCCTCTGTCTCCCACCCTGTGGCTCCGGGAGCGGCCGCTGCTACAGGAAGGGGTGCGACCGGCCCATCACAGTATACAGGACAGCATCCCGCCAGGAGCCCCGGACTCAGGTCCCCGGATTCCCGCCCACACCCCCGGTGATCGCCCTGTGGACCCTGAGCCGCCGGCGACGTATAGGGACACTGACACCCCTCGCCACTCGCTTTGTCCCGGGCGAGCCCTCACTCCCCGAAGCTCAGCTTCTCTCCTCCGGGGTCATGACCCTTCCACTTCCACTGTGCTTCGGTCTGCGAGGCCCGTCTGTCCACCTCCTTCCGGCCGCCTGTCCCTGGGCAGCGACTCCCCACCACCCTCCAGTCCCGCGTCCCCCCGCGCCCCGACCCTCTGCTCCTGACACCTCCCGCCCGCCGACCAACCACTACTGTCAACATCACATGCCCCGAACGCCATCCGGGCCCCCAAGCGGGCGAGTCGCCTCGTCACACCCGGCGCTTCTCGCTCTGTTTCACCTTTACCTTGTAATTCCTCAGCTCATTTTTTTAAAAACTTATTTTCCAGAACCCACCCTTTCATTCCTGGAACTTAATATTCCAAACTCAGACACGTTTCAGGTATGCGTTCCCTCTTTCACCCTTGGAGGCCAAGGAGGTCTCTCCCCTGCTTTTTCTGCAAAATAACTTTGTCGGCGGCACATTCCATCTGGGTTCCCTGTCATCCTTCAATTAACACGTGAGCTCTCCGCGTCTGAAATATGTTTTTGTAAATAGAACGGACGGGATTTTTTTCTGTCCCTTCATATTGAATCTATAGGATCAGAGTCAGTCTCTCTCTCTCTCTTTCCTTCGGTTTTAGTTCTTGACTTTATTTATTTATTTATTTATTTATTTATTTATTTATTTATTTATTTTAGTTCTTGACTCTAAAGGCGAGATGCCATTTGAAAGATTCAGGTGCTTTGGAAAACACAGAGACAGAATCACAAGTAATTTCAGCAAGGGCGTCACATGTCATTAAAGCAATTCCTGCTAAAAATATAAAATAGAGACCTTGCAAAAGCAGTGTCTGTCCAGCCGGCACGTGGCACGCCCACCCCTCCCCACTAGCCCAGCGAGGGAACCGTGACCGTCGGTGGGTGACCCCGGGCGCCCCCGTCCCGACCTCAGGTGGCTTCACCTGCCACTCAGGACTCGAACTTTCACCGTCCCCTCGACGATACACCGTACCGGCCCCCTTTCTGAGCCTGAGGTCAAGAATAAGCAATCATTCTGATATTCACACATACTGATTGAAACTGGGTTTAGGGCTTTTTTTTTTCTTTTTTGAAGCTTATTTTAGCATTTTTTTTTTCACTTGCAGAATTCTTACCAGGAACCAAGTTGTTCAGGTACCATCCACATACGAAATAGAGGCCTGAATCGAAGAGGATCATCCAGCAAACCCAGCCGAAGGTCATGCCCATTTGTTCCGGGGGCTGGGACAGGTTATCCCACTGAACCCCTAGAAGGAAGGACAAGGTCAGGGTCGGAATCGCACATGCCATTGTGGGGCTGACTGCGGCAGCGCGTTCCCACGTCCTGGAGGCTCAGAGCAAAGCTGAGCGCAGCCAAGAGCTGCAGGTCACCCCGGGGATCGCGGGTCTTCCAGCAAATCATGAGGCTGCTGAGCTGCACGGCGATTTCCAGGCTCCCGGGGGGCCTGGCGTTAGCCACAGGCCAGTCTCGGACATGTGTGACCGTGTGCAGCGCCGCATCCCTTCTGCCCCCACTGCTACCTCCCCCCATCCCGGCCTCCGCCCTGCACGCCGCCCGCCCGCCCGCAGCCGCCCGACCCCACCAGTCTGACTCACTGATCTCTGTGCCGCGGAGCATCCCTTACCTGCCTCTTGCCCTTCGAGGAAGGTGACGAAGAACACTCCTTGTCCAAAGGCGGTGGTGGAGAGCAGACACTGCCCGCGGCACAGGGAGGGGGAAACAGCGTGTTAGCGCGTGTGCGGACCCCAGCAAGCACGGCGCTCGTCCCCACCGAGGTGGGTGGGCTGCGGCTCTGGGCGCCCACGGGCATGCGGGCCCTGGGCGGCCGGGCCCAACGTCAGCCCGTTCTGGAAGCAGCAGAGCAAGCTAGTTGTGAACGCGAAAGGGGCTTGTGTCTCTGCTGCGATGCTCCGAGCACCGCAAGCCCAAGATGCTGCACACGGGAAAGCGTGCAAAATAGCAGCAAACGGAGCGTGGCGACTGCCCCTTTCTTAGGTTAAGCGAACGCGCCGGAGCAGGGGCAGCACCCGATGGAGCACGTGCACCATTCGGCACTGGAAAGGCCTTATTTCCATTGCAAGGTCCTTTGTCCACAAAAAAGTGCCCTGGGAAAGCGTTTTACGCTTAAGAGGATCGCCGTGTACCAGAGTTTGATTATTTCCAGGGCAGGGATGGGGGGTGGGGGGGCTAGGAGACATCTGAGCGTGTAACAGGGGCACCAGACGCTGCACACTGCAGCACGGAAACATGCACAACCGTACTTGGAATTCACGCAGGTGATCCACAGGTTCTCCTACATGTAAGGAGGTGGGGCTGGGGGTGAATGGTCCCCGTGTTTCATGTTAATGGTCCAGCAAACAGCTCGTTAACACTCAGCCGAAATTATTGGTTATCAATTATTGGTTACCAATCACAGCAGGTGTGACATAAGCTAATTGGAACTGTGAGCACCTATCGATGGATAAAATGCTGATTACAGGCAGCATTTCGGGGCACCCGGGGGGCTCAGCCGGTGAGGCGTCTGCCTTCAGCTCAGGCCATGATCTGGGGGTTCTGGGGTCGAGCCCCACATCGGGCTCCTGGCTCCGCGGGGACCCTGCTTCTCCCTCTGCCTCTGCCCTCCCCCTGCCTGTGCACACATGCGTCCTCAAATAAATAAAATCTTAAATAATAATGATAACAAAGGCGGCAATTGCTTGTCAGGCACACGCATCGGTGCTGTGGGGAAACGGCCAGCAGGAGCCCTGGAGGTGTACGATGTGTACAGAGGTATTTCACGCAGAGACTCCGGACGAGCAGACAAGGGACCCCATCCCCATGGGAGAGGGTACATCAGCTGCCACCTTGACCTCTGCCGGCCTTCAGGGAACCCCACAGGAGCCCCGAGGGTCCACCATCCTGGGAACCTTCCAAATGCTCCCTCAGGACTCTCCTCACACCTCCCAGCAGGCTGCAGTTTGGGGACCTGGCCTGACCTGCGGGGGGAATTGAAATACGGGCTGGTGCCCTGCAGTTGACCGTCCTCAGAGCCACGCGCATGTCCCGTCCACGAGGACGCAGTTCCCTGCTCCCTCCCGGCTCCGTGCTCCCCAGGCAGCTCTCATCAAACAGGGAATGGGCACCTCTCTGGTCCAGGCACCTCTCTGGTCCGTACATCACATCGAGCACGGAAAAGAATTCTCGTACTTTTTCGGGAGGTGCCTTAAACGGTGGAACAATTGTGACGTTGCTAGTGGAGGGATCCTTCCACCCGACATGACGTCATCCCTGATGCTCCAGGAGAAATGCTTATCTTTTGCTTCTAGAACAGCTCTGAGGGTATCCCCAGGGGGCTCAGCGTGCGCCTGCCTTCGGCCCAGGGCATGACCCCGGGGTCCCGGGATCAAGTCCCGCGTTGGGCTCCCTGCGTGGAGCCTGCTTCTCCCTCTGCCTGTGTCTCTGCCTCTCTCTCTCTCTCTATGTCTACCATAAATAAATAAATCTTTTTTTAAAAATAAATAATAAATAAATAAAACAGCTCTGGAAATCTACTGCTTTCCATCCGGCAAACAATGAGACACAGAGGTCCTGTGCTGCCTCTAAGGTGCTACCAATTTCCAAAAAGTGCTGCGGGGACCGACTGCTGGGTGGGTGCAGCGGTTGTGTTGTGCGTTTCTAAAAACAGCAACAGAACGAAACGAAAACCCCACTTACCAGAAACATCTGAACGATGACACTTAATTGGTTACGGAGAACCAGCAGCACGATGTAGGGCAGGAAGCTGATCATGTACACCAGGCTGGCCCACAGGGCTGCTGTGTTCGCTCGGCTGAAGAACGCACCCAGGAGGTAACTCAGCATGACGACCGACACCCCGAAATCCAGGAGAAAGAGGAAAACGATGCAGGCGTTGCTGTGGGCGAAGATGCCGCTCACCTTCAGAATGACGGCCAGCGCGGCACTGCTCAGGGCCAACGTGGCCACGTTCTCCAGGAACCAGGCCAGGAAGAGGACCGTGGAGTGCACCCCCATCATCCTCATGTACTGCCGAGGAGGAAGGGAGAGCACGGTGATCACCCCAAGGCCGAGAAGGAGATGAGACCCGGGTGAGGCCGCACCCGACGCTTCCCTGGAGCCCGGGCCCCGGTGTGGCGGGCGCCCCGGGGACCTCAGGGCTGGGAGCCTGCCCCACGCTGCCTCGTCCATTTGGTCGCTGCTGGTTTTCTTTCTTCCACACCCTCCCCCCTCATTTATTTATTTATTTATTTATTTATTTATTTATTTATTTATTTTTGGTTGTTTTCCTTCGTTTTTATTTTTCATCATTTTGGCTCTATTGGTTGGGTTTAATGAGGACAAAGAGCGCAAAGCAGGGAAGGGGGACCGTGGCCTTCCCACGCCCGGGCTGGAAGGCTTTCCACACAACGACGCGGCCTGAAGTGATGGTAACGGAATCACATCGGTAAACCCATGGGTTTTCAGCCCAGAACTCCCCGGGAGGCCGCGGGTGTACGGCTGGCCACTGGCAAAGGAGACCAGGTCGGTGCGGCCGGGCCTCGACCCCAGCCCCCCACCCGGGGCCCTGCTGGAGGGGGAAACACAGAAATGCAGGGATAAGTCGGTTCTAAGTGCGCGAACAATGCAGGAAGCAGCTGCACCAAAGGACAGGAGGCCAGCGGGCAACGTGCACACCGGTCCTCCCCGGACACCAGCCTCCACCCGGGACGGTCATCCTTAAAAGCAGTTGCAACTGTTCCAAGTTTTAATGATGTTAAAGCCAAAACGGCGAGGCTGCCCGCGAAGGAATCGCCCCGCAAGTCAAGGCGGGAAGTGCGCCCTTGGGCCTTTCCGGGTCATGTAAAAATTGGCAAGTGAGCAACCTGGCCACCCGTCCTGGGCTCCCTCACAGCCCCACAGGAAACACCTGCTAACCCTGGCGGGCGGGAAATGCTTTCCCCAGACCCCCCGCCCCACCCCGGGCATGGGGACCCCGGCTGAGGGGGTGGCTACGGGCCAGGACGCCCGCCCACCCCCGCCGATTACCTCCTCTATCTGGGTCTGTCGCTCGTAAACCAGCCTTCGGACCATGCTGGCCACAGACACCATCCACGTCAGCATCATTATCAGAGGGAAGAAGAAACCGACGTTGTTCAAGAATCTGCAAGGGAAGGATCCCGTGAGCGTCCGAGGCCAAGGGGCGCGTTCCGCTCGGGATCGGGTCCCATGTGCCTGCTTTCCCTGTCGTCCTTACAAGCCTCAAACCCTTCTACGGAGCAATAGCTCGTGTGGCCACTTCCACGGGCCTGTGACTTAGGTCGGCTGGTGGTGTCCCGGGAGGTGTGCAAAGTCACGAAGGACGCTCGCTGGCTGGAGGTCCCTTGAGCGGCCACTGCCCCCGCCCCGTCACTGCTCTCTGACACGCTCCTTGGCAGAGCGGGTGGGAAGAAGGAAATCGGCCGTTACCCCATGATCACAACTTCCCCGTCAGGGGAGACCAGTCTATCTCCCATCGACCGTCTCCGGTGACTGTGGATGATCGCCTACAAGATACCTGACAAGTGGCCGCTCGAAGTCTCCCCACCGTGGGGCGCCCGGGGGCCCGGTCGGTTACGTGCCAGACTCAGCTTCAGCTCAGGTCATAAGACAAGACCCTCACTGGGCTCCACAGTGAGTACGGAGCCCGCTTGTCCCTCCCCTCTGCCTCTCCTCCCGCGCTCATGCTCGCTCGCTCATAAATAAAATCTTTAAAAGAAAGAAAGTCTCCCTGGCTCTTCCTCCCCACTCACTCCCCAACCTCACCCACGAGCTTCCCTGTCCAATGCAACTTGACACGGCCGACCTCCAGAAGGCCCGTTACGGCCACGCCTCACACCCAAGGAGCATTTCTCCATCATTTTCCTTCTTGACTTCTTGGGGGTTTGGTTCCAGTGACTGGTCCCTCCTTCCCTTCTTCCTTTTGCTTCTAGAACCTGACTTTCCTTCTGTCTCTGTCCCTTCACTGTGACTTCCGCTGTAAATACGGGATTCCCACCCCAACCGGGGCCCCGCCTCCTCACCCCACGCCCCCTGAGCTCTGGGCCACACACTCATGATTTGATCCATCATGGGGGCCGCCGAGAGGGGCAAGCCATTTGATGGGCCATGTGGTCCGTGAGCAAACCAGAGAAAGGTCCTGTCATGGAAGAGCCTGTGTTCTGGTGGGGCTGGGGCACACCTGACGTAAGCCAGGATGAGAAGACACACGTGGTCGAGCATGTGGAAGACCAGCACTGGCCCTAGTGGGGAGGGATGTTATCTGCAACAGGGTAGTTAGCCAAGGCGTCCGTGGAAGAGACATCAGAGGGCAGAACAGGTGGAAATGAATCCTGCAGAAATCGCAGGAATCTGAAGTCAGGTTAGGAGGTGGAGGCGGCACATGAGCGGGGCCAGAACCCTAGGAGGACTTTGTGGGTCTAGGTGACAGTAGGTTTACTCAAAAAACAAAGGAATTCCACGAAAGAGTTTTGGAAGGAGGGGAGGGAACCTATCAGGTGTGTGGTTTTTAAGCAGAGCACTGAATGCAGTGACGACAGAGAAGTGGAGGTGGCAAAGCCCAGGAGGAGAACGTGGGAAGGTCACAGTGGACGTGCAGCAGTGTAGATGGACAAGGGTGCAGACAAAGATGCTGACCTGGGGATGGGACCGGCTAGCGAGGTCCCTGCTGCAACAGCCTTGAAGGGACCCCCCCCTCCAGACCTCCCTTCAGAGTGTTAACCATCTGCCCTTCACACTGGGTGGTTGGGCCTGTTGGGGAAGGCCTCCCACTCCTCGGCTTGGCAAAGACAGGCCACGCAGCAGGAGCCAAATATTTGTCAATGAAACCGTAAGTGCGTGAAAAAAAAAGGGAAGGGGGATTAACTTATTTTTATTCATTTTTCTGCCTAAGATGACTATGCTGAGCCATCAACTTTGTGCATCACATTTTAAAGCTAAATATCAGTTAACTTGTATGTTATACGGTGAAGCTAAATAGGTAACTCACACGCTACTCAGTTTCATGAATTTTCTGGGATTTTTTAGTCCTTGTTTTTCATAGTGTCCAGTGCAAGTAAAAGTCTGTGAACGGGAACACCATACAGTATATACCCCTGTATACCCCACAGGTGACATCACTTCTCCCGGGCTAGCCCAATTTACCACAAAAATGAAGCTTGGATCACTCGTAAAGTTAGAAACAACTAATACAGAGTTTGGGTGCGGGGGGTTGAAAAGAATCTATCTACGTGTTCGTGAACTTTATCTTTTTTACTTAAAAGCACTGGAATTGATGGCTATCGGAGTCTGTACTTCCAGCAACGTCTTACAAACAGCCAATTAGTATCACACACAAATATTAAGGTTCCACCCAAGTTACTGCCCAGAAGTCACACTGGGTGGGGATTCTCTGTGGGTCTGGGGCTATGATGTGCATGTCCTATGGACCCTCCACCTTTGTAAAGGAGAAAGTCATGACAGGTCTGCAGTGGAATAAACCCAGTTCTGGAGTTCTTACAGCCACTACCCCGGAGCCAGAGAACGTCCAGACACTCTGCACGTACAGCCTGAGTGAGGCCACTTGGGAGAAAGTGCGTGGAGTGAGAAACGGTAGTACGTGGCTGTGTGCCTCTCCCTTGCCTAATCTGCTGCTGAGAATCAGCCCCTAGTCAACGAGAAGGGAAAAATGTTTGTTCTGATTTTGACAAATGCTTGGAAGTATTTGAAACAGCTGCTAAAATAATCAAGGTCAAGAAGGAGTCACACAAAGTAGGTAAGGGAGATACCAGTAGCAAAGCCCACACTCTGCAGATCTAGAAGGTGTCGTCAAACTGCTCTTCTTAAAGTCCTGGGCACGATCCAGGGTACAGCATATGGAACAGGATGTGTTAAGTGGATGCCAAGCTGCATGTTAAGGGGAGGGTGGTACTAGAAGCCACTCCTGCACCCAGACCCTACTGTTATGCGAAGAACACATGTATCTGCAGGAAGCTCTCAGCCCTTGTGGCCACAGAAATGTCACCTGGTCCTCACCACTAATAGGACCCCTTGCAAACGACTTGTCAGGAATATCCAATTCATTCAGAACGAGTAACAACAATAAAAACACAAATCCAGCACATTTATGTAAGGGATAAAGGTGGTTGAGACCCACAGTTAGTAACAAATGAAAAAAATAAACCCAAAAGATGGTACCGTGAAGCAGATGAAAACAGTGAACATATTTTTTGCTATAAATGTAAAAATATTTAAAAAGGGAATTCCATACATTAAAAAAACCACCCTGTAGCAGAATTGTTACAATTCAGTGATGAGGTGGCAAGACAGCAAGACGAAAGGAAGTGTGTACTGGAAAAACCTAGAAAGAAATAGAAGGAAAACAGTACCCATCAGACAAAGATATAATTGGAAGAAGCACATGTCGATACTGCATAAAACGTGGTATGGGACCATGAAAAATTGACGTAAGAAACACAACGAAGAGAATCAGAAGTGATACAAGGCATTTTTTTTTTTTTTTGTAAAGTAGGAAAATTTTATGGATAAGAAATGCAGGGAAAAGAAATCCGTGCAATTGGAGACTCTGAAAAAGATCTGTCAAAATTTCCATACAAGGAAACTTAAACCTGAATCTACACATTGAAAGGTCTTATCCTGCACCATGCAAAATTATCCTAAAATGGTCAACAGTGAAATGTATCCCACTAAATTCACTCAATTTTTTTTAATTCACTCAATTTTGAAGTCACCAGCAACTCCCCAAAATTAACAGGTCAAATAAAAGCAGGAAAACATCAAAGTGGCCTCAGATTGCTCCATAATCGCATTCAAGGCCACAGATAATGGAGTTATTTCTACAAGATACTTGAGGAAATACTGAGTGAAGGATTTCATATCCAGCCAAGCTGCCTTCAAATATAATTCATTTGGGGAATATAAATAATAGTGAAAGGGAATAGAGGGGAAGGGAGAAGAAATGGGTAGGAAATATGAGAAAGGGCGACAGAACATGGAAGACTCCTAACTCTGGGAAACGAACTAGGGGTGGTGGAAGGGGAAGAGGGGAGTGACTGGGTGGCGGGCACTGAGGGGGGCACTTGAAGGGGTGAGCACTGGTTGTTGGCAAATTGAACACCAATAAAAAATAAACTTATTGTTAAAAAAAACAAATATAAAACTGCAAAGAGTTAAGGATGTAAGAACGCAGGTTGTATGACCTCATATGATCATCCTAAAAAAAAAAAAATAAAAAAAAAACAAAAAAATAAAAAAAAAACAAAAAAAAAAAAAAAGAAATTACTAGAAGACAAATTTTGGCCCACCCAAGGATGACCGGTAAATTACAGTATTAGGATAATGCTCAGCAATGAACATGTGGTTCCAGTAAAAGAAAGACTAAAACAAAAATGGAAATTCATATGACAAGACAGACAGGAAATGTTATGTTCCCTGAAACGTAGAAATGATACAACAAACGATAATTAGAAGGTTAGGAGAAATGAATCAGAGAGAATAAGTTGGCAAGTGTGAAAATTAGAGGGTATTTGTTCAAAGTTCACAGATTATAAGTAGGTGTCTTTCATGGTATAATCTAAGACACTGGATAATATCAACGAAAATTGCATGATGGAGAAGAAAATTTACTGATGGAGAAAGAGAAATTACTTTGCTTTTATTTCACATCATAAAAAAATAAAGGGTTGATATTACTCATATGATGTTGCAACTATAAGATATCCACTAGAACAACAATAAAGCATCACTAAATATGAGGTTTCTTTTTTTTAAAAGATTTTATTTATTTATTCATGAGAGACACAGAGAAAGGCAGAGACACAGGCAGAGGGAGAAGCAGGCTCCCTACGGGGACACTGATGAGGGACTCGATCCCAGGACTCCGGGATCACACCCTGAGCCCAAGGCAGATGCTCAACCGCTGAGCCACCCAGGTGCCCCTAAATATGAGTTTAAAAGCAAAATTACAAGTATAGAAAAATACCTAAGACTATCTATACAAGGAAGTTCACTTCATCCTATTACACACCTACTGTCACCTAAATAAGAAGGTATATGAAACATACAAGAGACACACCCAAAACAAAACATTTCAGAAAAGTCTAAGGGCAGAGGCACATGGCACATCAAGCAAATGGGAACACAGAGATGTAGGGAAGAGAGCGAGAGGGGGAGGGAGAAAGGAAGGAAGGGAAGCAAGCAGGGATCATCACATTAACTTATGTGCACGAAGCATTAACTAGGACTCCAAAGACAGTAGTTCACATCTGTGCTCAGCACAGGAAAAGAGAGAGGGACAACCAAGTAGGAGGGGGACCATGACCTATGTGCCTTAGTCCAGGACACATGAAAGGATGCACATCAAGGAAAGAGAATCCCTAAATAACAAAGTGAATATGGATCGAATCTGTGCTCCCAAAAAAAGAAATTAGAAATTCTTCTAAAGGGCCCAAGAATCATTCACAAGAGGAGATTATCTATTAGCTGACAGGGAGAAATGCTATTAATTCAAAATGTGGACGTGATAAAGATGCTTTCTGAAGTCAATGCAAAAATTAGGGTACACCCACAGGAGGTGGCAGTTAGCATAGGGTGCCTTTTTGAGTGTTTGTCAATCTGATTGAAAAAAATGCTATCACAGAGTAGTTTCTATTTTATTTTTTTTTTAATATTTTATTTGAGAGAGAGAGAGAGCACAAGCAGGTGGAGTGGCAGAGGGAGAGGAGCAGGGAGCCCAATGATGCTCAGTGCTTGACCTGATGCTAGGATCATGACCTGTGCCAGAGGCAGCTACTTCACCAACAGAGCCACCCAGGTGCCCCTTATTTTTTTCTTATTAAAAGTACACTTAGTAACTTTGGAAATTCCTGAGGACTTCCACTTGGAAATTAATAGAAACTTTACTCAAACAGTTCTTGGGAGACGAAGACCATCGGCACCCATATTCCAAGTATTCAGAGAGAATCGATAAATAAAGTCCAAATATAGTTCCATGAAAATGGAAAAAGAGAAGCAGAACATACCGAAGGCCCTTGTACATGTAATGTATTTTAAAACTGCAAAAATAAATAAATAAATAAATAATAAATAAATAAATAAATAAATAAATAAATAAATAAATAAATAGAATAAGATAAAATTGCAGCATCGGCCTGACTCAGGTGGTGGAGCACGTGACCCTTGCTCCTGAGGATGTGAGTTCGAGCCTCACGTTGAGTGAACACCTTTTCTTCCTGCCAGGAACCCAGGAGCCCACGGTACCTGACACCTGGCAAGTGCTGGACACACTGTTTTCCAAAGAACCAGCGCAGGCACCTGTGTCTTAGCAAGATTCATGACGTCCGGTATGTGACATGCGCATCACCACGACAACGCGTGGAAGAGCAGTTCGAAAACAAAACAAAATAGAACTGACGTGTAAGAAGAGGGTATGAAGTAGGATTTTTTTCCCTCTGTTGTCTCAACCCTTGATATTCATTTGTTTATAAAACTCACAATAAAAAAAGAAACATATAAAAGTCAGGGAGGTCAGAATAGGATTCCATCTGCCCCCTACTGTCCACACCGCATAAATCAACCAGGTGTTTTCCAGATGCTTCCGACTATTCACTCCTAGTCTGGAACTCAGACAAAAGTACCTTCAGCCAAAGTCTGCAAACAGGAAATCAAACCGCTGATTTACTAAGCATCTAGGAAAGGACGCTCTGATCTTCAGAAACATTCATTGGCACCAGCTCTTTTCCTGAAGGTGGCGAATGCTGGATTTACATTCTAATGACCCCTTGTCTAGCGTCTCCTCTGCCTGCTGCTGGCCTCTATTAGCCGCAGCTGCAGCCACCGAGTTCAAAGAGGACAGGAGAGGGAAAGAACCAGAGGGACTGGCTTTTGTTTTTCTCACTCAAGATGCAGGGCTTGTGTCCAAAGTGCAGAGCGGCCTCCACATCCCCAGCAGCTCGGCCTCTGCCCGCTGCTCCCCTGCCTCCCTCCACGGCCCCCAGATCGCCCTAGGTGCTCACAGGCAGGTCTCGTCCCCTCCCCAGGTCTGGTTTTCAGCAGCACACCACCGCTGTGCCCTGCAAGCCAGTGAGGTGGGCCGGCGGGCAATAAGCATCCCGATCCCGGCAGGGATCCCCACCAGCAAGCGTCACATCACTGGCCCGAGGTCTGTGACCAGCAAGAGGAGGACCTGGCTCCAAAGGCAAGTTTTCTTTCTTTTTTAAAAATATTTTATTTACTCATTTGAGAAAGAGACTAAGTGATGGAGAGAATAGGAGTAGGAAGGAAAGAGGGAGAAGCAGGCTCCTGCTCAGCCAGGTCAGGATCTCAAAGTTGTAAGACTGGGCTCCAGGCTCAGCAGGGACTCTGCTTAGGATTTTCTCTCTCCTCCCTTGCCCCCCCCCCCCCAACTCCCTCACTCTCACCTTTTCTCTCTCAAATAAATAAATAAATCTTTGAGAGAGAGAGAGAGAGAGAGAGAGAACAGGCCCAAAACATGGGTCACTTGTGCTGAGCCACATCAGCGAGCGAAGCCCAATTGCAGCTCCAGCCACCAGTCAACCTGGAATCACCTGGTCAGCGCTGCAGAGACGCCCCCTGTGTTCCCCTCGGAGGGTAACCTGGCCTGAAACAATGTGCTCTTTGCTAATAATGTCCTCTGAATGTTCTCCTTTTGCCCTGACAAGCCTTTCCCTTTCTCCCGCTCTGGGAGCTTCTTCGTATTTGCCACATGAGATGATGCCTGATGCCTGATTCGGGAACCCTGAATAAAGCCCATTTGATCTTTAAATTTACTCAGTTGAATTTTTCTTGTTTAATAGACTGAATGTCACTTCCCTGGCAAGGCTGCCCTTGGCCACATTAATAATTCCTCTGGAAGCCTTGCCATCCTCGTCCCACACCAGCAGGGCTCTTACCTCCCTCCAGGGCTCAATTCAAGTGTTTACTTTATTGTATGTGTAGACCCTGCTTCCCTCAACTTGGGCTTGGGAGCGGGTGACTTCACCTGTCCCTTCACTGACCCACCCGCGTCTGGAGACAGACACATAGTACATAGTAAATAGTCAAACAAATGAGTCCATTAACGACTGTATAACTCATTCTGCAAGTAGCAGGAGCTACTAAAAACCTCCCACAAGCGTGGTTGGGGGTCGGCACCATGCTTCAGAGCCATCACCCTGGTGGCCGAGGACCAGGGCCTTATAGGATCTCTCCACTGGGCCTCCACCTCCCACAGGCCCACCGAGCCTTCAGGTAAGGACATCACTAGAAACCAGACAGAACAGAAGGATATATGGCGATGAGGGCCTCCAAGACTTGACTCTCAGAAAATGAGGCTACTGCTTCTCGTGCTTCAAAGGACTAAAACAGAGGCTTCTGAGAAATCGTGAAATCCTACCGTATCCGAGGAGGGAATGAGTAAAAGTGACCCCACAACCCCATGGTCCAGGGCCGTAGCCAGACACATGGCTCAGGCAGCGCAGGGCAGGAATGTGTCGACCCATGGGGCTGCAGGTCCTGTGATGACCCTGGGTCTATAGACCATATACCATATATTCCAAAGTATACAATAGAATATTACCCAGCTGTAAAAAGAATGAGATCTTGCCGTTTCCAATGACATGGATGGACCTAGAGGGTCTTATGATGAGTGAGACAAGTCAGAGAACAACAAACACCACGTGATTCTCCTTCTATGTGGAAAGTAAAAAAGACCAAAATAAACAAACAGCACTAATAATAAAGGAAAAAAAAAAAAAAAAAAAACAGAAACAGATTCATAACTACGGAGAACAAAGTGGCGGTTTCCAGAAGGGAGAAGGGACAGGATGGGCGGCATCGGTGACAGGGATGAAAACAGACAAGCTTCTCGTTATAAACCAAGTAGGTCAGGGAGACAGAAAGTACAGCATGGTCCATACTGTGTGACAATATATGATGACGGTGGGGACAGATGGCAGCTACTCTCAATGTGAGTAACGACTGACGGACAGAGTCGCTGAGTCACCGTGTCTCCCTCCAGCCTGAGGCCTGAATGGGTCCCATTCACAAGGGGTGAGAAAGCACATGGGGCCCTTCCTCCTCACAAAGCCCATTAGCCGAGCACCATGGTCGGCTCGGAGGGAAAGCTGGCCACCACGCGGGCCACCTCCGACTTGCCATGAGGACGTTTGCAGAGATGGGGCCGTTCTGCGCAGTGCACCCTCCTGGGGGCAAACCCCAGGCTCCCCTGCACCAGAGGGAGGGAACCTGCCCCTCCTACTTGCTCGCCCCAGCCCCTCTTCCAGGGGGAACATCGACAGCATGCTTTGGAGCTAGAGAGAGGCTTTCAGAATCCCATCTTCCCGAGATTCGGCTAAGGGACAGCATCATAAAAAGTCCATTTCTCCCGGTATCTGGAAACGGGACATTCATCCCCACAACGCCCTGGCACTGGGGCTATTGTGAGGTTTTTACACAACACTTGGCCAGAAAAAAGCCATTTTCTCAAATTTTGCTCTAGGTGATATTTTCTCCAAGAAAAAATAGTTCAGGGAATTCGGCCTGAGATTTAAAGAGAGACCAGCTGGAATGCTACAGTGAGAAGAGTTCGCGCTTCTATCAAGGTAGGAAGACGGGGAAAAAGAAGTAAAGAAACAAAGTCCTCCAAGGGGGAGGGGCCCCGCGAGGAGCCGGGCTGAGGCCGGGGCGAGGGTCCCCAGGACAGGAGAGCCCCGTCCCGGAGGAGCAGGAGCTGCACCGACCTTCCCGGGCGGAAAGGGGCTCGCAGGGAGGTGGAGCAGGACCCAGGAGGGCGGGGATGCCCTCGGGCTCCCGGGGACAATAACAGCAACTGCGCGCCCAGGAGAGTGCGCCGAGCTCCCTAAGGGCTGCAGCGCGGGCGGGGGGACCCGGCGGGACCCGGAGCAGCTGAAGGGGCTCGGGCAGAGGAAGAGGCTCCGTGCGGAGGGGGCTGCGCGGTTCCAGGAGCAGCTCGGAGGGGCTCGGGCGGCGGCTCCACGGAGGGGGCTGCGAGGCCCGGGAGCGCGAATCCACCAGCGCAGGCTCCGGAGCACAGGGCGCCGGGACACAGCCCAGGATCCCGCCTCCCCCGGGACAGGCAGAGGCCGGGAGGGCCCAGGACAGCGAGGACGCTCCTGCCCCAGCTGAGCACATCAGCGGCCCCGCCCCGGAGCCTCCAGGCCCTGCAGACGGAGTTCCTGCCGGAGCTGAATCCAGGTTTCCAGAGCTGCCCCGCCACTGGGGCTGTTCCTCCTGCGGCCTCACGGGGTAAACAACCCCCACTGAGCCCTGCACCAGGCAGGGGCACAGCAGCTCCCCCAACTGCGAACACCTGAAAATCAGCACAGCAGGCCCCTTCCCCAGAACACCAGCTAGACGGACAACTTCCAGGAGAAGCCAAGGGACTTAAATACACAGAATCAGAAGATACTCCCCGGTGGTTCTTTTTTTGTTTGTTTGTTTTTGTTTTTGTTTTTGTTTTTGTTTTGTTTTGCTTTTTGATTTGTTTCCTTCCCCCACCCCCTTTTTTTTCTCCTTTCTTTTTCTTTCTCTTTTTCTTCTTTTTTTTTTTTTTTCGTTTTTTTCGTTTTTTTTTTTCTTTTTCTTCCCTTTTTTTTTCTCTTTCTCTTTTCTTTCCTTCTTTCTCTCCTCTCTTTTTCTCTTTTTCCCAATACAACTTGCTTTTGGCCACTCTGCACTGAGCAAAATGACTAGAAGGAAAACCTCACCTCAAAAGAAAGAATCAGAAACAGTCCTCTCTCCCACAGAGTTACAAAATCTGGATTACAATTCAATGTCAGAAAGCCAATTCAGAAGCACTATTATACAGCTACTGGTGGCTCTAGAAAAAAGTATAAAGGACTCAAGAGACTTCATGACTGCAGAATTTAGAGCTAATCAGGCAGAAATTAAAAATCAATTGAATGAGATGCAATCCAAACTAGAAGTCCTAACGACGAGGGTTAACGAGGTGGAAGAACGAGTGAGTGACCTAGAAGACAAGTTGATAGCAAAGAGGGAAACTGAGGAAAAAAGAGACAAACAATTAAAAGACCATGAAGATAGATTAAGGGAAATAAACGACAGCCTGAGGAAGAAAAACCTACGTTTAATTGGGGTTCCCGAGGGCGCCGAAAGGGACAGAGGGCCAGAATATGTATTTGAACAAATTCTAGCTGAAAACTTTCCTAATCTGGGAAGGGAAACAGGCATTCAGATCCAGGAAATAGAGAGATCCCCCCCTAAAATCAATAAAAACCGTTCAACACCTCGACATTTAATTGTGAAGCTTGCAAATTCCAAAGATAAGGAGAAGATCCTTAAAGCAGCAAGAGACAAGAAATCCCTGACTTTTATGGGGAGGAGTATTAGGGTAACAGCAGACCTCTCCACAGAGACCTGGCAGGCAAGAAAGGGCTGGCAGGATATATTCAGGGTCCTAAATGAGAAGAACATGCAACCAAGAATACTTTATCCAGCAAGGCTCTCATTCAAAATGGAAGGAGAGATAAAGAGCTTCCAAGACAGGCAGCAACTGAAAGAATATGTGACCTCCAAACCAGCTCTGCAAGAAATTTTAAGGGGGACTCTTAAAATTCCCCTTTAAGAAGAAGTTCAGTGGAACAGTCCACAAAAACAAAGACTGAATAGATATCATGATGACACTAAACTCATATCTCTCAATAGTAACTCTGAATGTGAACGGGCTTAATGACCCCATCAAAAGGCGCAGGGTTTCAGACTGGATAAAAAAGCAGGACCCATCTATTTGCTGTCTACAAGAGACTCATTTTAGACAGAAGGACACCTACAGCCTGAAAATAAAAGGTTGGAGAACCATTTACCATTCGAATGGTCCTCAAAAGAAAGCAGGGGTAGCCATCCTTATATCAGATAAACTAAAATTTACCCCAAAGACTGTAGTGAGAGATGAAGAGGGACACTATATCATACTTAAAGGATCTATTCAACAAGAGGACTTAACAATCCTCAATATATATGCTCCGAATGTGGGAGCTGCCAAATATATAAATCAATTATTAACCAAAGTGAAGAAATACTTAGATAATAATACACTTATACTTGGTGACTTCAATCTAGCTCTTTCTATACTCGATAGGTCTTCTAAGCAAAACATCTCCAAAGAAACGAGAGCTTTAAATGATACACTGGACCAGATGGATTTCACAGATATCTACAGAACTTTACATCCAAACTCAACTGAATACACATTCTTCTCAAGCGCACATGGAACTTTCTCCAGAATAGACCACATATTGGGTCACAAATCGGGTCTGAACCGATACCAAAAGATTGGGATTGTCCCCTGCATATTCTCGGACCATAATGCCTTGAAATTAGAACTAAATCACAACAAGAAGTTTGGAAGGACCTCAAACACGTGGAGGTTAAGGACCATCCTGCTAAAAGATAAAAGGGTCAACCAGGAAATTAAGGAAGAATTAAAAAGATTCATGGAAACTAATGAGAATGAAGATACAACCGTTCAAAATCTTTGGGATGCAGCAAAAGCAGTCCTAAGGGGGAAATACATCGCAATACAAGCATCCATTCAAAAACTGGAAAGAACTCAAATACAAAAGCTAACCTTACACATAAAGGAGCTAGAGAAAAAACAGCAAATAGATCCTACACCCAAGAGAAGAAGGGAGTTAATAAAGATTCGAGCAGAACTCAACGAAATCGAGACCAGAAGAACTGTGGAACAGATCAACAGAACCAGGAGTTGGTTCTTTGAAAGAATTAATAAGATAGATAAACCATTAGCCAGCCTTATTAAAAAGAAGAGAGAGAAGACTCAAATTAATAAAATCATGAATGAGAAAGGAGAGATCACTACCAACACCAAGGAAATACAAACGATTTTAAAAACATATTATGAACAGCTATACGCCAATAAATTAGGCAATCTAGAAGAAATGGACGCATTCCTGGAAAGCCACAAACTACCAAAACTGGAACAGGAAGAAATAGAAAACCTGAACAGGCCAATAACCAGGGAGGAAATTGAAGCAGTCATCAAAAACCTCCCAAGACACAAGAGTCCAGGGCCAGATGGCTTCCCAGGAGAATTTTATCAAACGTTTAAAGAAGAAATCATACCTATTCTCCTAAAGCTGTTTGGAAAGATAGAAAGAGATGGAGTACTTCCAAATTCGTTCTATGAAGCCAGCATCACCTTAATTCCAAAGCCAGACAAAGATCCCGCCAAAAAGGAGAATTACAGACCAATATCCCTGATGAACATGGATGCAAAAATTCTCAACAAGATACTGGCCAATAGGATCCAACAGTACATTAAGAAAATTATTCACCATGACCAAGTAGGATTTATCCCTGGGACACAAGGCTGGTTCAACACCCGTAAAACAATCAATGTGATTCATCATATCAGCAAGAGAAAAACCAAGAACCATATGATCCTCTCATTGGATGCAGAGAAAGCATTTGACAAAATACAGCATCCATTCCTGATTAAAACTCTTCAGAGTGTAGGGATAGAGGGAACATTCCTCGACATCTTAAAAGCCATCTATGAAAAGCCCACAGCAAATATCATTCTCAATGGGGAAGCACTGGGAGCCTTTCCCCTAAGATCAGGAACAAGACAGGGATGTCCACTCTCACCACTGCTATTCAACATAGTACTGGAAGTCCTAGCCTCAGCAATCAGACAACAAAAAGACATTAAAGGCATTCAAATTGGCAAAGAAGAAGTCAAACTCTCTCTCTTCGCCGATGACATGATACTCTACATAGAAAACCCAAAAGTCTCCACCCCAAGATTGCTAGAGCTCATACAGCAATTCGGTAGCGTGGCAGGATACAAAATCAATGCCCAGAAGTCAGTGGCATTTCTATACACTAACAATGAGACTGAAGAAAGAGAAATTAAGGAGTCAATCCCATTTACAATTGCACCCAAAAGCATAAGATACCTAGGAATAAACCTCACCAAAGATGTAAAGGATCTATACCCTCAAAACTATAGAACACTTCTGAAAGAAATTGAGGAAGACACAAAGAGATGGAAAAAATATTCCATGCTCATGGATTGGCAGAATTAATATTGTGAAAATGTCAATGTTACCCAGGGCAATATACACGTTTAACGCAATCCCCATCAAAATACCATGGACTTTCTTCAGAGAGTTAGAACAAATTATTTTAAGATTTGTGTGGAATCAGAAAAGACCCCGAATAGCCAGGGGAAGCTTAAAAAAGAAAACCATATCTGGGGGCATCACAATGCCAGATTTCAGGTTGTACTACAAAGCTGTGGTCATCAAGACAGTGTGGTACTGGCACAAAAACAGACACATAGATCAGTGGAACAGAATAGAGAATCCAGAAGTGGACCCTGAACTTTATGGGCAACTAATATTCGATAAAGGAGGAAAGACTATCCATTGGAAGAAAGACAGTCTCTTCAATAAATGGTGCTGGGAAAATTGGACATCCACATGCAGAAGAATGAAACTAGACCACTCTCTTTCACCAGACACAAAGATAAACTCGAAATGGATGAAAGATCTAAATGTGAGACAAGATTCCATCAAAATCCTAGAGAAGAACACAGGCAACACCCTTTTTGAACTCGGCCATAGTAACTTCTTGCAAGATACATCCACGAAGGCAAAAGAAACAAAAGCAAAAATGAACTATTGGGACTTCATCAAGATAAGAAGCTTTTGCACAGCAAAGGATACAGTCAACAAAACTCAAAGACAACCTACAGAATGGGAGAAGATATTTGCAAATGACGTATCAGATAAAGGGCTAGAATCCAAGATCTATAAAGAACTTATTAAACTCAACACCAAAGAAACAAACAATCCAATCATGAAATGGGCAAAAGACATGAAGAGAAATCTCACAGAGGAAGACATAGACATGGCCAACATGCATATGAGAAAATGCTCTGCATCACTTGCCATCAGGGAAATACAAATCAAAACTACAATGAGATACCACCTCACACCAGTGAGAATGGGGAAAATTAACAAGGCAGGAAACAACAAATGTTGGAGAGGATGCGGAGAAAAGGGAACCCTCTTACACTGTTGGTGGGAATGTGAACTGGTGCAGCCACTCTGGAAAACGGTGTGGAGGTTCCTAAAGGAGTTAAAAATAGACCTGCCCTACGACCCAGCAATTGCACTGTTGGGGATTTACCCCAAAGATACAAATGCAATGAAACGCCGGGACACCTGCACCCCGATGTTTCTAGCAGCAATGGCCACTATAGCCAAACTGTGGAAGGAGCCTCGGTGTCCAACGAAAGATGAATGGATAAAGAAGATGTGGTTTATGTATACAATGGAATATTACTCAGCTATTAGAAATGACAAATACCCACCATTTGCTTCAACGTGGATGGAACTGGAGGGTATTATGCTGAGTGAAGTAAGTCAGTCGGAGAAGGACAAACATTATATGTTCTCATTCATTTGGGGAATATAAATAATAGTGAAAGGGAAAATAAGGGAAGGGAGAAGAAATGTGTGGGAAATATCAGAAAGGGAGACAGAACGTAAAGACTGCTAACTCTGGGAAACGAACTAGGGGTGGTAGAAGGGGAGGAGGGCGGGGGGTGGGAGTGAATGGGTGACGGGCACTGGGTGTTATTCTGTATGTTAGTAAATTGAACACCAATAAAAAAAAATAATAAAAATAAAAAAAATAAAAAAAATAGTTCAGGAGCAGAGAAGGAATGGCTGAAAACATCCAAAGCCAAAACGATCATCACTTTGAAAGTAGTCTTCACTTTACAAAGATGGAGGGTAAGGGGCTTTCAGATGATCCGCATAGCGAGGCAGTCCTGGTTCCAATGGCACCCTGGTCATCTGATGACCTCTGTCTCCAAACGGTGTCTTGCTCCTGACCCTCTGCCTGGGCACCGCGCTCTGACACCCCTAGAGAAGCAACCACGCGGGTGCAGCCTGTGCTCAGGCCGCCCCGGGAGGGTACCTCCTGAGCAACCAGGTTTTGCTTCATGAAAAGGCTCCAGGGAGCCGTGGTGCGGAAGGTGTGCGGCCAGGCAAGGAGGGGGCGAGGCAGGTGTCCGGTCAGGGGGCGTGGCCCCGGTCAGGTGGCTGCTGTGCAGCGGACCCTGCTCTGTGGCGCCCCTGGAGGGCGAGCATCTACTGCCTGCCCCATCACCGACAGGTTCCAGGTGGCCCCTCTGCCGGCCTCCCTTCACCCCCTTCTTCTGTGCTCCCCACACCTGCCTCCCGGGGAGTCTCGCTGGGACACAGGACGAGACGCTCCAGGAAGAGTATCCCTCAGGGCTGAGCCCACCCGTGCAGCACTGTGGCTGCCGAGCTCTTGACCACCCGGCCACACCTGGGGGTCCGCGTCCAGTGGGGCACCCCCTCTGCTCCACTCTGCAAGCCCCATCTGGCCCAGGCCCCACTGTCCTTCCAGTGATGTGCTCCAGCTGCTCCAGCCCATAACCGACCATCCCTTCTCTCCCACAAGGACATCACCAGCCAGGTCAGGAGCTAACCCCAGGTGTCCTCAGATGGCCTCGCGAGCCCCTAAGCCACCCCCACGGCCTCTGAACCCTCCCCCTCCCTGCAAGCAGGCCGACTGTTCAGGGTCTGCATGTGAAACCTGTGAATTCTGTTCAGATTCCTCCTGAAGGGTCTTTAAAGCTACGGACGCCTGGTGTCAAATGTGACCTTCCGCACCATCCCATAATCTCCCGCAGTTCCCCCTGGGAATGGGTCACCCGGATGCAGGAAGGCAATCATACGCAATTAAACTGAGGCGTGGACTTCCCTTAAATGCTCTTCGAAACACCTACAGGGGAGTTCGGAGACATCCTCTGCTCAGAGATCCAAACACAAAGCACATCTCACTGTAAAGCAGGAGCCCGCGGGCGGGTGGCTGTGTGGGGCCTACTCACAGGTCCCTGGTGTGGCACGGGTATGGGATAGCCTGCGTCTGCACGGCCGGCTCCACGGCCTCCCGCCCCGTCTGCACCAGGATGATGGCTCTCTCGATCATGTCTTGCAAGGGAACAAAGATGTAGTTGTACTTGAACCCATCGGCCGGTAGGTTCTGAGGATGAAACTTCCAGAGAGGATTTTTCACCAGATCTGTCCTCATGCTGTACAAGATGCTGGTTCGGATGGTGTAGGTGATGTGGGGGGGCAGCCGCACAGGCCGCGTCCCCTGGTCACGGTCGGCCAGCGAACTGTTGAATATGATACCTGCCGGCAGAAAAGGGAACGGGGGTCACCATGCGCTCAGGGCGGCTCCCCCACGGCCCGAGCAGGTGGAGGGAGGCCAAGCCCCACAGGCCCCCAGACTCAGCCCCATGCCCTCCAGGGAAGGATCCGCGTCCCGGGGGGGCAGTGCAGGCAGGCACCCGTCCACAAATCCATACCGTGTGTCATTGATTATTTGCAACAAGATAATCTGTACCCAGAAAAATTTGTACCAAAATGATTTCTTTCGCATTTTTATAGAACTTGGAAAATGGCACCAGGCTGTTCAGATAATCTTCCGTTTTCTGAGAACGAGGCAGGGGAGGAACAGGTTTGCAGGGTTAGGAGGAGGATATTGGGGGATGGAAGGGAATGTGGTCAACGGTGTGGTGACAGCGGCGAGCGACGCGGGACACAGAGAGTTGTCGCATCGCATGATGTACCGAGGCCCAGCTGGGCTCCAATTTCAACCAAGGAACTGGTGCCTTCGGGTTATGGATCGATCACTCGAATGCAAACACGGGGACCGTGTCGGGCACACGAATTCTCTGAGGGTCGCACACCACGCATGCTGGGGGTGGAACGGGATGCTCCGGGGTTCACGCGCGCAAGTCCTGGCGCCCAGCAGAGCAGAATGCGAGCGCACGAGGAGACCGCGTCCTCAGCGAGGCCAAGGGAGGAGGAGCTCCTCAGGGTGGGCTGTCATCCAGGACATCCAGGTGTCCTCGGAGGGGAACGTGGTCCCACACGGAGAGACCCCGGCATGAGGCCCAGACGGTGGCAGTGGACACACCGAGGGGAGGCTGGAGCACGGTCCCCTCGACCTGAGAAGGAGCCGGCCCCGTCGACACCTCGACCACAGACTTCTGGCCCAAACCGTGAGAAAACAGATTTCTGTTGCTGAGACCACAGCCTGGGGTCCCGTGTCACGGCAGCCCTCAGCAAACGCACGCAAACCCAAATGAAAGAATAACTCCCTGTTCATTCAAGACCGGAGCACGCTTGGTGTGTATCCTGGACACGGGCACACGAGTGACAGCGGGGGAACTGGCCGTGGCCTGCCTCCACGTGCCCCCGGGGCGTCAAGCTGCTGCGATCAAAGTAAAAGTGAGGAGGCAACCAGAGCATGACTTTAATCGGGGAGATGCAATTTATCAAGTGAGATTTTACCGTTAAAACAACACCATGAACTAGTAAAACAGGTGCCGCGAATGGCGGGCAGCCCGGGATGGGAGACGCCAAGAGCCACAGCTCACCGCTCAAAGTGAGTCTTTCTGCTTGGTTTTGTTTTAACCGGAAAGGACGTCTTTTCTTTTCAAGCCCCCGTCATACGCGGCGGGGGAGACCGACGCAGAGCGGCAAGCGCCCTGGAGCCCGTGCCTGCCCGAGTGTGTTTCTCGCTGGATACTTACTGGCCAAGAAGTTGTTGTGTCGCATGAGTTCCTGGGCTTTCGCCTCCAGGCTGGCGACAGACTCCAGGGCCTGGAAGCGGTTCAGCGCCACACAGGAGGAGAGGTTGACCAAGACCCGGCCCAGGAAGCGGATGCGTCCGGCACCCCCACGGGCAAACACCTTGTCCAGCTCGCCTCCTGGGGACAGAGTGCAACAGGACATGACCTTCTCTCAGCCCAGCGAGGAGATAAATCCCTTCAATGGAGCACGTGACTGGAGAGTCACACTTCGTTCCTACGGAAGATGTGCTATCTATTTGCTGAGTGCCAACTCTGCCTTTTGGGTTTTGGTTTTGGGTTTGGGTTTGGTTTGCTTTTGTTTTTTTGTTTTTGTTTTTTTTTCTTTTTTAAGTAGGCTCCAAACCCAAGGTGGGGTTCGAATTCATGACCCTGAGATCAAGAGCCTCAGGCTTCACTGACTGAGCCAGCCAGGTGCCCGGTTCTGCAGTCCTGTGATGCTGATCCATTCATGGGGATGAAAAGAAGCCATAGAGGGGCAGAGGGCGGGACCCAGGGACACCAGGTGGCCAGCAACATGCAGAAGAAACCAGGGAAAGCCCATGAGCAGCACAGAAGGCCTTGTACACAGAGAACCCAGCCAAACAATGCTAGTGTCCCAACCTGGTGTCAAGGAATTCCAGAAAACAAGCCCTGAGCCACACAGCAAGTGTTCTGTGAACACCACCCACCCGGTCACATTAACTCTGCAGGAACAGCGATCTGGGATCAAGGAGCGCTGATGCCAAGGAAAGCCAAACCTGGTCCAGCCTGCCCAGGTGTGCGCGTTTGAAATGGACACGGAGCCGGGATTGAAGCTGGCAAGGTCTGGGCCTCCGAGGCTGGACGTGGACCATTCACCTGGACCGGAGACCGAGGGGGACTCGGTACGTGAGGTCGGGCTCCAAGGAAGAGCTGGAGCACCGGACGGAGAGACGTGGAAAACCCAAACAATGCGGAGTGGGGCAGTGTGGGCGGCACACCCAGGACCCAGCCAGGGACGGGGGCGGTTACAGATGTGCTCAGCATACTGGGGTGGGAGCAGGGAGATGCCATCAGGCCCGCCAGGGACACCGAGGTCATGCGTCACCATGGGCTGCAGCAGCGTGCTTGAAGCCTGCTGGGGTGGACCACACCCTCCTCTCCGGCCTCGCCCCTTAGGGGACCCCCAAGAAGCAGACTGCTTGGGACGTCATAAGGGACAGGAAAGGCCCAGCCAAGGGGGGGTGACCGCACACGGAAACACACCCACAACACACACACACACACACACAGCAAATCAGAGCCGCATAGACACAGGGCAGTATAGAGGCCAGGCCCGTCCCTCAGCCACGGGACCCGCTTCCACAGGACCATCCCTGAGCCGTGGACGCCGACAACTGGAACCAGAGCCAGCAACGGGGATCCATCAAGAAACGGAAGCATGACAAGAACCTTCTAGAAAGGACCCCAGGTGGAGATGATTTCTAGTCTTCACAGTAGAAGTATAGACTATGCTTTACAGCACGTGTTGGTCGACATTCTCGCTATGTCTTACTTTACTCTTTTTTAAAGATTTTATTTATCCATGAGAGACACAGAGAGAGGCAGAGACACAGGCAGAGGGAGAAGCAGGCTCCATGCAGGGAGCCCGATGTGGGACTCGATCCCGGGACCCCGGGGTCACGCCCTGGGCCCCCAGGCGTCCCTGCTCCTAAAAGGGTGAAGTGGATTCGCTGTGAGCAAACCCTACCGGTCACTGCGAGAAACCGGGCAATGCCTCAGGGGGTGCAGCCATCGCCGCATCGAGGGAAGGAGCGAGCACACATCAGGCAGGACCAGGGCGATCCTGAGCCCACCCTGCAGCTCAGCGTGAGCCTGGGGTGGCCCATTCACAAGTGTCCTGTGCGTGAGCCCCTGGGGTCCTCGTGGTCCCCCCACGGTCCGGGTCGACCCCTAGCTGCAGGCCTTGTCACCTGTCCACCATGTGGTAGCAGGTAGTGGCCCCCCCGCAGGCCCTGCTGCACCTCCGGATGCCCCCAGGCTCCCACTGATGCCCCCCCCCCTGCCGTGCCCACTCCCCGGGCGCCCCTGGGGCGGCCTCAGCATCATCACTTCCCTCCATGCCGGTCCGCCTGCCCGTCTCTCCTCCCGGCTTCCGGGCTTCACCCGCTCGGCGTGGACCCGCTCTGACGGGCAGCGTGAGCCCCAAAGGCCAGAGATGAATGAGCAATTCCCTCAAGGTCTATCCCTGTCACCTCGATGCGGGTGGAAAAGAGCCGTTAACGCGTCCAGGCTTTGGCACTGTCCGTGGCCAGGGAACACGGTTAAGGCGGTTTCATGCACCCTGTCCCGGCGGCTGAAACGGGACGGTCCCAAGGAACGGAGAAGCGGCCTGAGCCCCGGCCACTCGCTGCCGCTCTCACTCTGCCCCTTCCGGGTCCCAGGCCGAGACACCGCGCAAGGACCCGCCTCCACGGGCCTCTCCGCGCAATGAGAGGCCACGGGGGTTCAGTTTAAGGGAAGTCCCTCGGTTTGGACCACATCTGCTGTGGGGGTGCAGCGTACCGGGTCATGGTCAGGGTCAGGCCGGGGTGTCCACCCCCACTCCCTGGGGCAGCTGTGTCTGCTTGGCCCTGAGACCCTACGTTTCATCCTCATGGAACGCGGGCGATCATAATCTGCTCTGCGGTGTTTTTCTAAAGATCACCTGAAATAAAACGCCCGTCAGCCGTCTGGCGCTCACTGTCTGGAGCACGCTGAGCGCCCACCGGGGTGTCCACTACCGCAGTCACTGATAGACTAGAGAAAACCCGCCTGCAGCAGAGGCACAGACGGAGGGTGCTGCCTTGATCCCAGCAGATAGCGGCTCCTCGGATGCCCGCTCCAACGCCGCCGCACGATCAGAGCTCTGCTCCGCATGGTGGGCAGACTTCCAGATCGCCAGCCACCACCTCCACCCCAACCGAGACAGAGAGCTGGGCACCCAGGTTATGTGCTGTGGAGACACGGATGGCAGGGTCCGCACGGCTGGCTCAGCTGACACAGGGGCGGAGCTGACGCCAGCACCCCCCATCCCGTGGCCCTGGGGACTCCAGCGGGCACGGCTCCGTGCAGCAAAAAGCCATGCGGTGCTTCTCGGGTGCTTCGCTGTGGGCCCTGAGCGCAGGAGAGTGGAGGGCGGCCGAGGGGTGTCCGCAAGGAAGAGACGGGATCCCCAAGAGAGCCCTTCCAGGAAGAGAACTTTGTGAAATGAGTGATTTTCCTCCCCAGGAAAATGTTACCATCTTCTAGCCTCTTTTGTTTTTATATAAAATTATGTCTCTTTTTTCCCCCAGATGCCGAAGCAAAAGTGATGCATGCTTTTGGGGGGTGCACCAAGTTTGCTCTGTGCCTCTGTGGGCCCCGGCACACTGCCAGGAGGCATCCACGCCCCGGGGTCTGCAGACACTGTTCACACACGCACGAAGGCTGGGTGCCTGTGGGTGGCAGCAGCCACGGCGGATGCCCCGTGGGCGTTCGCTCCCCTGTTTCCCAAGCACGGTGGGTAGAGGCTGAGTGCAGAGGTTCCCGTGCACGGTGACAGGCCCCGGGAGCCGTCAAGAGCCAGACACATGAGACACACGGGAGGCGGTAGCCAGCTGGGGGCACAGGGACGAGTAACATCACCCCCACACGGTAGCTGCCGCAGGAGAGCTCGGGAGTGGTGGTGGAGAAGTCAGCAGGGCACGGCTTGGCCGTGGGAGCAGTTCCCAATGATTCTGTGCTTTATGCTGGAAAGTGGGGTTTTTTTTAAGATTTTATTTACCTGAGAGTGTGAGAGCGCACGTGGGCAGTGGGCGGGTGAGCGGAGAGCAGTGGGACAAGGACACGCCAACCCGGGAGCCCGATGCAAGGCTGGACCCCAGGATCCTGGACCGTGACCCGAGCCAAAACCAGGAGCCAGACCCGCCTAAGCCGCTGGGCCGCCCTGGCGCCCCTTGCAGTGGAAAGTGGCTTTGATTGGCGAAGTTTCTCTGTCGTCGCCCGCCATGGGAGGGAGGCCGCTTCGCCTACGGAGCTGTTCGGGAGATGGGGAGCAGCCCGGAGCAGAGACCTGGCCTCGTGGGACCACAGGGCAGGGGACACGTCCTGGATGCCAGGTGGCCAAGCTGCCAAGCAGACACAGCCGGCGGCTTGCAGATGAACCCCGTGGCCTCGTAGAGTCAGGGAACTCGGGGTGCCAGTGGGTTGCCTCGGGTTTAGACAGACAAGGGGCCCCGGGGGGCTCAGGCGGTGACACGTCTGCCTGCGGCTCAGGTCATGGTCTCAGGGTCCTGGGATCGAGTCCTGCATTGGGCTCCCTGCTCCGTGGGGCGTCTGCTTCTCCCTCTGCCTCTAACCACCCTCCCCCTTCACCCCCATGTGCTCTCTCTTTCCCAAATAAGTAAATACATCAAATTCTTTAGAAAGCAAATCAGGAGACACAGGATGGCGCCCCAGCCATGGGGCGGGGGCGGGGGGGGGGGGTGTCAGGTGTCAATAAGTCCAAACAACTGCAGTCGCACTGACAGCGGGTGCTCTGACCACCGTGGCAGCTGGAAACCGGCAACACAGAGATAAATGGAAAATAATGGAAAATAACAGGTATTTAGAAAGTGAGCTAATCAACTTCCAAACGGCCCAAGGATCAAAAACAGCTACACGGCACTGAAGCTAAGAAAGTGGAACGTAGCAAAACGCGCGAGGGGCCACGAGGCCGTGTCCGGGGGGGAGCGTGTGGTCATGAGCATGTGTGTGTCCAGGGGGAAAGGTGCAAATCATAGATCTAAGCATCTCGCTCAAGAAGCTACAAAAAAAAAAAAAAAAAAAAGACAAATCAGTCAAAGGACAGAACCAAAAACAGAAAAGCGAGCGAAACATCAGAAGTCAATGAAATAGAAAACAGAATTAAAAAAAAAATTTTTTAAAACACAGAATTATCACTAAAGCCAAACATTTGTCTAAGAAAAAAAAAAAACACTAAGAAAACCGATGACCCTCCGACAAGAGCAATCAAAAAATGAAAATTAGAAGAGGGAGAGAGAGAGGGGAGCGCACGTTGAAATCTGTCGCTGAAGCGGAACATCCCACACATCGCTCGGCTCTGACAGCGACTCTACTGAGCCACGGGGGCTCCCGTGAGCCGCTGGGCCCCCCTCGTAGAAGCTCCCGGGAAGGCCGCGTGTTCACAGCAGCGGGGCCACTTGCGCCTCTGCCTCGGGCAGGACACCCGGATCCACTGCAGGGACCGCGGCTCCAGGAAGTCCAGAAACGGCATCAGCTCTTTAAGGGTACGTTTTAATTACTTGAAAAATGACTCGAGGCGGTGACATTTATCTTTAAATGTCGTTAACTTGGGGCGCCTGGTGGCTCGGTCCACTAAGTGACCCACTCAGGTCGGATCTCAGGGTCCTGAGTTCAAGTGCCATGTTGGGCTCCACACTGGGCCTGGAGCCCACTTAAGAGATAAAATGAAAGGGAAATCATTTAAATACCAGTAATTTTTCTAAAGGAGTGAATTTAGCACATTTGGTTCTCTCCTAACTGGAAGTATGGTGCCTCCTGCCACCCCCAATCCCTGCGAGCCCCCCACAAGCCCCTCCAAGCCCCCCACAAGCCCCCCAGGCTCCATGAGCCCCCCCAAGCTCCCCACGACCCCCGCAAGCCCCCTGAGCCCTCCACAAGCCCCTCCAAGCCCCCCACAACCTCCCCCAAGCCTCCACGAGCCCCCCTGAGCCCCCATGAGTGTTCCCGAGCTCCCCACGAACCCCTGCGAGCCCTCCACAAGCCCTTCTGAGCCCCCCACAAGCCCCCCCGAGCCTCCCCGAGCCCCCACAAGACCCTCCAAGCTTCCCACAAGCCCCCCCAAGCCTCTACGAGCCCCCCTGAGCCCCCGTGAGCACTCCCAAACTCCCCACGAGCCCCTGCGAGCCCCCACAAACCCCTCTGAGCCCCCAAGGCCCCCCGAGCTTCCATGAACTCCCCACAAGCCCCCACAAGCCCCCCTGAGCTCCCCATGAGCCCTCGAGCCCTCACAAGCCCCCCCAGCCCCTGCAAGGCCCCCGTGAGCCCCGATGAGCCCCTGCAAGCCCCCGCGAGCCCCCCACAAGCCTCCGAGCCCCTGCAAGCCTCCTGCTGGGGGGAGGGGGGTTGGTGGAGCCACGGGCACCACCAGCCCCTCCGCTGCTCAGCCACAGAGCTGTAGAGATGCCCTCCCACGCTTCCCCCGCCCCCGGGGACCCTCCTTTACTCCCATTTAGCCCCCGACTGGGCTGGGCCCCTGAGCACAGGCCCGGGGGGCACCTCACAAGCCTCGATCCTGTCAGGGTGCCTTCGCCCCCACGCAGCCCCCACACGGCCCCCACACGGCCCCCACGCAGCCCCCACACGGCCATGTGCGCCCTGCTGGACGGCCAGTGGGTCTCCAGGTCCCGGCCCAGACCCCGACTGTCCTGCGGGCTCAGTACGCGGTTGCCCGACCTCTAGATGAGTCCGTGCCCTCACTACGGATGCGCGGCGTGAGCGTGGTGGGCTCCCAGAGCTTTCTAACCCGAGCTACGAATCTGCAAGCCGACGTAGCAGCTTTCAATCGACTGTAAACTCAGGGCCACTCACTTGCTCCGGAGCTTACGTGCAGGCTCCGTGACTCCTGCCCTCACGTCAGAAGCTGCCGTTTCGGCCAGTCCCTTGCTGCACAAGCCCTGACTCAATGGTAAATCAGAAAACCCCGGGTACGAGCCACCTCAGGGCATACCCAGCCTTGCGGACGAGCCTCCAGAAGCCCGAGAGGAGGAGCGCAGCCAACATCACTCGGAAACGGGGAGGCAGGACGAGGGCTGCCCGGGGGCGGGCCCCCCTCCCACCTGCACCCGCACCCGCACACTCACCATATGTCTGAAGCTTCCCGCTCAGCGCGTCTAGGTCAAGGTGCAGCTGGCTCTCCACAAAGCTGCGGACGAACTTGTTCCTCAGGGCTTCCTAAAGAGAGAAGCCCGGCGTAGAGACCACCGCCTTTCCTCGAACGGGGAAACACCTGCTCTACCCAAGGTCTCGCTCGCACTGTGGGGGCCGCTCTGAGAACCAGCAACGCCGGCCCTCCGCTCCAGGACGGGCCCGGGGGCTTGGAACGCCCTGGGTCGGCCTGGGTGCCGGCAGCCCCGGCCGTGCCAGGGGGCGAAGGGACAGTGAGTCACTCCCCCCGTCCGGCCTCCCCCGCTGCACCCAGGGCTCGCTGGTCCGCACGGCCCTGCTCCCTCGCCTGCTGCCCGCACGGCGCGGCACGTCACCGAGCCCAGTCGCAGCATCCACCCGCAGGAGGACCCGGACACCGCAGCCTCCCCTGCGCGCCCAGCAGGGTCTCCGGGGCCCAGCCCGACTGCTTTACAGCTGGCGACTGGCTGTTGGCTCCTGGTGCGGCCAGAGTCCCGGCCTGAGGCGGGGTGGGGGGAGGACCAGTCCCAGACCACACAGCGCTGTGCAGCCAGACCGGGAACGAGAGCCCGTCGGGCCGGCCTTCACCTGCCTGTCGGGAGCACATTGGGAGCACAGGAATCAGGCCAGACGAGCACGCACGGGCATGGTGCCCACTGGCAGGCCCCAGGGGGCGGATGGGCACATGCTCAGCCCGGCTATTCCGTGGCCTGCTTGCGTGAGTCCTGAGTCCACGGTCGTTGGGTGCCGGGGAGGCCAGCGTAGGCCCCACGCCCCAAGTCAGGGGCACATTAGGGTGTTGGCCCACGAGGTCAGGGAGCCAAAGCCCAGCCCTTAACAGACCCCGGGGGACAAGCCCACACACCCCTCAGAAGACACAAGGACGCAATCGTGCCCCCGCTTATGCCACTTGAAGAACGAGCAGCCACTGGTAGACCATCCGTCGTGCTCGCGACAGCGGCCTGTGGTGCAGAGCAAGCCTGGCTCCCCTCACCGGCCCCACGTGCTCCACGCCGGGTCGCCGCCTCTGCCCACCAACAGCCCCCAATGGGCATCCCCGATGGGCAGCGCTTGCTTCCCAGCTCGTCCTCCCCCGCGGGTGCCCCCCCCTCACCTGCAGCTGGCTAAGCATCTGGCCGCTGCCGCCGCTCTGAAAGATGCTGGAAATCTTCAACAGTGTTTCTGCCAAGGTCGTGAGCTTGTCCACGAAGTGGAAGGTGTGATTTGCCTGCAAAACCAAGCGTTGGCGGGTGTGACTCCAGGCCTGCGGCCCTGGGGGGCGGGGAGGGGGGTGCTTCGGGGCTGTACGGGGACGCGGGGAGACAGCTGCGGCTGCACCAGCCAGCGGGGCCACGATCCGCCACTGCCGCCCGCAACCTTGAACCTCCCCAGGGCCGGGTGACCCACCCGTGTCCCGGCCTCCGAGGCGAGTCCCCAGACCATCGGCTGCCTCCCACCGTCCCCTAGGGCTGAGCTCCCGGGAGCAGCAAGGTCCCCAGCACACGGCGGCTACGAGCAGTGCTGCACACCCACACATCCTCCTAAAAATACACACTCGGCTAACATCCACGCCTTGGCTCCGTGAAACCCAACGGCAGCATCCCTACGGCACGCACCTCTGCGGGGGCTGGGAGCTGGGACTGAGGCAACCAAAGGGGAACCGTTAAAGGATCTTAAATCCATAAACAGAGGAGCGCCTGGGGGGCTCAGGAGGCTCAGGGTGGAGCGCCTGCCTTTGCCCAGGCGTGACCCGGGGTCCCGGGATCAAGTCCCGCGTCGGGCTCCCGGCATGGAGCCTGCTGCTCCCTCTGCCTGTGTCTCTGCCTCTCTCTGTGTCTCTTGTGAATAAATAACATTTTATTTATTTATTTTTATTTTTTTTACTTTTTTTTAAATGACTTCAAGGACATCTGGGTGGCTCAGGCCCGCGGTTTTGAGTTTGAGCCCAACATTGGGTGTACACGTTACTGAAATAGATTTTTTTAAGACTTAAAATAACAACAACAAAAAAAAACAACTGACTTGGATAAAAAGAAAACCAATAAGTACATGGGCTGCTTTCCTAAATACACAGCAAGATCTACAAATCTCCACTCGTTCCAATTTTAAATGATCTAATACAAACTAAAATAGCAGGGGACATTGAAATATTAATATTGTATGAATTCAGATACTCAGAATAACCAGAGATGATTCTTTTAAAATAATAATCATCGATACTTGATAGAAAAAAATGGTCTAAAAATTAAAACTAACAGTTGAATTTAATAGTATTAGGAAACAAAGCTACCAAATATGGAAAATCCCTAGGACATGCCCAGCGGACCGTGTTTAAGCCGCAGAATGCCATCCGGGCGACCCCAGCCCCAGAACCCCAGGGAGGAGGGCTGTGTCCCCGAGCCAGGGCGCCCAGGGTGCACCTCGCACCACTCTCCCCACAAAGAGCCAGGAAATCACAAGCTGAAAACGAGGGAAGCAAGGACCTGACACCGTATTGAGATCCTTCGGATGTCGAATGACTGGCAAGTGTTTAAAAGCAGCCGCCAAACACGACACGAGGGTTAGCACATAACAAAACAAGAAACCCGGGGCTTAATATTTCCCCTTTTTTTTCAAGATTTTATGTATTTATTGGCAGAGAGAGAGCATACAAGTCGGGGGGGGGCAGCAGATGGAGAGGGAGACGCAGAAGCCCCATTGAGTCCCCGACGTGGGACTCAATCCCAGGACCCCGGGATCACGACCTGAGCCGAAGACAGACACTCACCCACTGAGCCACCCGGCGCCCTATCATTTAATTCACTCTTATTTGCAAGGCAGTGGCTTCTTTGAACCACAGAACACTGAAAACATTTCCCCTTTGATTTAAGAAATCTCGACACCGGACGTGGGACTCGAACTCAGGACCCCGAGATCAAGGGTCGGATGCCCTTTTCAACCGAGCCAGCCGGACACCCCCTTAGTTTTAAAAGTTGGAATTTACAAGGGAGCTGTGATATGGTCACGTTCTATGAAATCCCCGGAACACCCAGAACCCCTGAAAGCTTAACGAGGAAGGGTGTCCGGGGGCTCCGGTGTGTGCCCAGGCCTGTTACGAGCGTAGCTCTGGGAGGACGAGCTCCCGGTGGCTCTCTAGACCCAGATTCAGCAACTATCCCTCCAAAGTAACATTTTCAAGACAAAGACCGAAGTCACTGACGACATGCAGAAGGCAGGGAGCTACATGCAGCTCCCGAGCCGAGTCACAACCTGGGGTCATGCAAGAGCCGCTTGGAGCAAAACAAACTAACGCAATGGCTCACGCGACCACACGCCAGCACTATCCTTTTCCTTTTCCAGTCAGGACCACTTGAAGCTTACACGCGTGTCCTCAGGAGAACACAGGGTCCTCCCGACTGCATGTCCATCCCCCTGAGGGCCTTGAAAGGTGCCTGGGAGCTTCCTTACAAGCCACCGCCCGACTCGGAAACAAAACACAGATTACAGCACAATCTGCTCAAAAGGACAAGGACATGCAAGTATGAATAATCACCAGTCTTGCAGTGCCTGGGGGTGGGCGCCACATAAGGCCCGGAAGGAAGGACCAGCAGAACTGTGTGACCCCAGGGCCGTTCCCAGGAAGCTGATCTCGCCTCCTCCCCGGAGTGAAGCTGACAAAGCCTCACTATCAACCTGGAAACGTCGACTACAAACACATCGGCTCTGACGCATCCTTAACCTCCAGATGCGTCGAGTCAGAGACCAGCCCTCATCCTCCACATTCTCCTGGACCCACGGGCACCGGGCTTCTGTGTAATCATCCTCACGGCAGAGGCTGCTCCACACAACACCCCTGTCACCAAGTGTCCTTTAGGAGCGGGACCCGCCCCACAGAACAGCAGGAGCAGGCAAAGGCCACCAAGAGCCGCGATCTGCACACAAACACACGTGCATCGTTACGAGCCTTTGAAGACCGCTTCCCAGCATTGTGGGTACGGTCAGTAAGATCCTTGGTCATTCGGACTTACCTTTTTTTTTTTTTTTTTTTTTTAAGACTTATTTATTTACTAAAAGAGAGAGAGAGAGAATCCTTCAGCAGACTCCCGGCTGAGCGCAGAGCCCAATGCAGGGCTCCATCCCATGACCCTGAGACCGCGACCTGAGCCAAAATCAAGAGTCATGCGCTTAACCACCTGAGCCACCCCAGAACCCCCAGACTTACCTTCTGGATGACCTTGTTAATCTCTGGAGTGTTTGGTGTGTACAGTATTTTCCCGTGTAATATAGGCTTGAGGAAGGACCACACCAAAGCACCATTTGGAGACTGTAGAATTTCCTGATAGAGGTTCAAGCAAAAAGGTGCTGGGGTAATTAGAAAAAAAAATAAAAATAAGAAAGAGTCAGGATACGGGATGCCCAGACTAAGAGCGACGCTCCCTTGCATATCCATATGGCGTCGCACTTTACAACGGGTGAAACACACTGAGATCTATTTTTCATGCCACGATTCTGAATTTGGGCAGTAAATATGAGAATGATCTTTCCTGTTGCTGGCTTTAGTGGCTCCCGTCTCATAAGAAATTTCAAGATACCGTGGTCATTTCAGTCATTGGAAAGAGAGGACAGCGTGACCTTGACACACTCAGCAATATGAGCACTGACAAAGGCACCAGCAAATAGGAGCAGAAATGTACCTGAACTTTAATCTAGAAAACTGTCAACACTTACAGCATTGAGAACAGAATCGGGTTTTTCCTATGAAATTAGCTTTATACATCGCTCCTGAATTTTCTTCCCTGCACCTACGAAGCAGTGTTGACCTTACTGCTTGTGATATAAATTGCCTTATTTCCACTCTGACACTTTCTCCCTCAGGATGGCTTCCACGTTGCTGTGTGCTGATTGGTTTTAACTGAAGGTTTACTCGACTGACCTAACCCAATAGATACCTACTGGAGGTAGATCCTCCACCAGCATAAGGGTTGTTAACCAAATATTATGAGGTTTGTGCGTGTTTTGATTTTTATGTAGCCCCCATGCTCAGTGTGGAGCCCAACACGGGCCTCGAACTCACGACCCTGAGATCAGGACCTGAGCTGAGATGAAAAGTCGGACACTCAACTGACTGAGCCTCCCAGATACCCCAAAATATTATAAGGTGTTAAGCTTGTGGTGAATAATACTTCAGCAGAACTGGGGCTTTCACCCCTGAAGTCGAGTATTTATATTTACGATGAATATATCTTAGCTTTGATACCAGGATTCCTGACGTCCAAGATATGAATAGTGCCTTCGTGATTATTCCCACTGTTAATTTCATCTTCCCAAATTCTCCATTTGAAAAGGAAAAAGACCAGCTCTTTTTATTCAACAATTGTTGAATTTTTAATCAACTGCAATAAAATTGATAGAAACTCCTGAGATATAAATTAAGAGCATAACTACACAATGAATTTTAAACCATCATGTCTAAAAGCTGATCTTACTAATATTTTTTTTAAAGTCACAGTTTAAATTATCAGCATAATTGAAACAGTAATGATTTCCATTTCAGAAAAGACATAAACATATAGATGTACAGAACAAGAAATCTGAAACCAAGACTCCTGACATCGGTCACTTGAGAGCTGAGTGACCTTAGGTAAGTCACTTAGCCTTCTCTGAGCTTCTAGTATGTCATGTAGAAAAGGAGGGTACTAATATTGTCCATGGTTAATGTGACAGTCATTTGAATTACGATGTATGAAAAAAACAAGAAAGACTGGTCCTCCATGGTAGCTGAATGACTGGATGGATGAATGGTTGAGTGGATGGATAAATGGATGGATGGGTAGATGGGTGGATGGGTGGATGGATGGGTGGATGGATGGATGGATGGATGGATGGATGGATGGATGGGAAGGTGAATGGATGGAGGGATGGAGGGATGGATGGACAGATGAATAGGGAGATGGATGGATGGATGGATGGATGGATGGAGAGATGGATGGGGAGGTGGGGAGGTGGATGGATGGATGGACGGATGGAGAGGTGGGGATGGATGGATCAGTGGATGGATGGATGGATGGTGGTGGATGGATGGGGAGGTAGATGGATGGATAGAAGAATAGATGGACGATAGGTAAGTGAACAGAAGAATGGATAGATGATAGGGCGGGTGGATAGATGGATGGATACATGAGTGGATGGATGGATGATGGAAGGGTAGACAGATGGATCAATGGATGGGTAGAGGAATGGCTGGATGATTAGATTTGATAAGCAAGTAAAAATCCTCAGGAAACCCAAATGCAAGAAAAAAAAGAAGAAATGAGAATTGAGAGGTAGACAACAAATTATCAAATATTAATAACATTAACGTGTTTCTGCTGCCAAATCATGTTATATTTGGCAGGTGTCCCAATGGTCCATTAGCTGGTGAGCGCACTGGTGCACACTGTCTGTGAAGTAGCTGTGAGGGTGCTGCCATGGGGCTCCCCACCCTACACCTCCAGTTCCACAAACCACCACTCTCCTCCTCTTCCCAGTCCCACAGACACTCTCTCCATCCCAGGCTCGCTGTATGTAAGCATCAATTCAAACATCTATTTCGTACGTTAAGTAAAGCGATATAAACCTATAATGCATAACTGATAACTGATGGGGAGCATCTCATACACGGGGGCAGGTGGTGGCCAGAATGCTAACACGGCCACCGCTGGACGGCACACCTTGACCTGTGGACAGAGCTCATGGGTATATGGCGGACGCCGGGCCCAGGCTGGCTCCACAGGTGACGTAAAGGAATCCTGGAGGTATAAGGAAGGTCCTAACCAGCTGACTTGGAGTTTATCAAAAAGAAGATTTCCCTGGCTGAGCAATGCAATAAAAACCACTATTAAAAATACCGGAAGCCGGGATCCCTGGGTGGCTCAGCGGTTTGGCGCCTGCCTTCAGCCCAGGGCGTGATCCTGGAGACCCGGGATCGAACCCACTTCGGGCTCCCAGTGCATGGAGCCTGCTTCTCCCTCTGCCTGTGTCTCTGCCTCTCTCTCTCTGTGTGACTATCATAAATAAATAAAAATTTATAAAAAATAAAAAAATAAAAATAAAAAATAAAAAGACCGGAAGCCCCAGAGTTGGACACTCCTGAGGCCCCAGTGCGTCTGGGACCCCGGCTCCCCTGCACCGGGGAGGGGCCTGGGCTCCCCTGCAAACCCGCTATGTCCTGCAACTGGGGAAATGCATGTGGCTTCCCCCAAATCTGTGGAGCTCAGGGGCAAGGGTGGTGGATGGGTAGGTGGCCTCCTGCCCCACATCAGGGGGACACGTTCTAGGTAGGAAGGCCTGGAACGTGCTGGGGGGCCTGGGTGTGGACGGCTCAGCGTCCCCCACCCCCGCACACGCACACGCAATCTCGTCTGGGAGGCCACTCTTGGCCGGTGAGCCCCCACCTTCCCCCAGAACGTTCAGCACAGAGCAGCGCTAAGGGCCGAGACCCTAAGTAACCGGATCAGACGCAAACAACCGCCGTCTTACTTGCGTCCTCAGGAATGTTGAACTTCTCCTTGTCCCCGCCCAGGAGCTCGGTAACTTGAGGCAGGTTCATGAAGGAGTTGGAGCCGCTGAAGAGCGACGCTGGCTCCTGGCAAACCTGCTTCACCACGAACTGGAAAGAACCGAAGGCTGTGCTCCCGCCCCGACCCTGCTGCGGAGCCTGAGAGCGGGAGGAAGACAGAGGGCATATGAACAGGGGCTCCGACCTCCGAGGGGAAGGACGCACCAGATGCTCACCGCGGCCCCGCGTGCAACCTCTGCTGCGGGCTCCTCCGACCTGGGCACGCGCAGCCTGTCACGCGGTGGGGCCTCTGCGCACGCAGGCGCCCAGCGCATCCCCGACCGTCCCGCGAGGGATGAACACTCCCTCCGACTACCCAGCGGTCTCCTGGGCTGTCTCCTGCCCCGTCACCGCAGGACGTGACGGCGGTGAGCACAGCCCTGTCCCGCCTGGCCCGGCACTGTCCTGCGCATCCGCTCCCCGCACGCACCCGTCCCGGCGGACGGCGGCCAGCAAGGGCTCGCGTCACGCCACTGACCGCATTCAAGTCTCTGTTTTCATCGGCCGCAAACGACTTGCAATTTGTGAACCAATTATTTATATGTAAATACACGCCCCAAGGTTTTTGAAAGCGCTTCACCCCCGGAATTGAGATAAACGGGCCCTCGGAATCTTGTTCGTGCGGAGTCGGTGCGGTGACTCCCGACTTCACGGATGATGCGTGAGCACCCATGGGTGGACGCGGCTCAGCGAAGCCTCCGGGGGATGCCCGGCCCCGCGGGGCCACAGAAGGCACTCCCGCCCCTGTATGTTGCCGCACGCGGACTTGAGATGTGAAGAAAGAGATAAACAAATGCAAAGACGCAGCAAATCGGAGTAATGCCCCGGGCGCCCCGAACACACACCCACCTGGTCAAAGTCGGGCACGTCGGGCACGTCCAGCAAGGTGGTGACTTTATACGTGCGGAGGAACTCGGGGAGCTGCTCCAGGATGTGGCCTGCTTTGGGGAGCAGCTGGCTGAGCCTGGAGACCACGTCCAACAGAGCGCCGAGCGCGCGGCGGACTTCCAACGGCATCAGAACCTCAAAGCAGAAAACACGACACCAGATAACCGACGTGGCACTTTGGAGGGTCCAGAGCTTGCTGGAGCACGGGCGGCCCGGCTACGTGACCTCATTCTCTCTGGAACGAGGGAGAGGACTTCGCTTTGCCATAGAAAGGTCCTCCTCATGCCACACCTGGCTGGGCTCCCTGGCGCATGCTAGGCTGCACCCGCACATCCCAGCGCACGCCGGGCCTGGATGCGGTCTCTCGTGAGAAATTCAAACCGTTTTCAACATATTTCTCTTGACCTTGGAGGCGCCTAAACCGCGGACATTTAGGAGGGTGCAGAGGCGGCCGTCCTTACGGGGGAACCGCCTCCACGTACCGCTAGAACCGCGCGGTTCGGTCCTCATCTGGACACGTGGCCGCCTGCTTCGTGGACGAGTAGACGCGAGCACGGCGAGGAGCCTCATGTCGGAGTCCACGGGCCCTAGGGACAGCAGCGCCCCTGGAAGCCTCCGCGCCACCACCGACCCGGCCCTCTGCGCTGTCCGGGTCCCGGGGGGCGGGGACACGTGCCTTAGGAGCTGCCGGCCTCGGGGAGCAGCGCCGCGACGCGGGGTTTGTTGGGTAAATGGATGAATGAGGAGCCGCGGCCTCTTTCCAAGGGAAGGAGGGAACCACGGGGGCCTCCTCCGTCCACGTTCATTTGCACACTGAATTTTTTGGGCTTTGGGACCCAGGCCGAGGCCCTGTCACTGCCACCTGCTTCTGCTCATCAGCGTCTGCACCTGCGCCTCGGCGGCGGCGGCTGCGCGCTGACCTGCGGGCCGGAGGCCACTGCTCCTCCACCCCCCAACCCCCGGCCGGGCTCAGCCCAGGCTCGCTGGCAGGCGGGAGCCCGTGTCTACCGGCCGTCGTCGCCGCGGCCTGCAGGGGAGGCGTCCGGGCGCCTGTGTGCCAGAGACGACGGATGGGGCCACAGCACTGGCAGCCTCATGGGTCCTGCCCCGGTGTCGGGGAGCGGGGGGTTCGGGCGGGCGAGTGGGTGTGCGGGGCCCCGCATTCCACCCAGGCTGGACTTCCCCCCACCTCCCCTCCCGCAGAACCGGGTCCCCTCGGCTTCCGACAGCCAGGCACCCGAGGCTCCGGCCCAGGACGCGCGCGGTCAGCGGCGCCCTCCTCCTTCTGCCTGGGAGCCTGGCCCCAACCCACACCTCCTCTCGATCGCTCCTCAGGGTTCCTGTCTGGAAGCACCGATCTCAAGTTGGGGGCCCCTGAGAGCATCTGCAGGCCCCAAGACACTGGCGTTGGGGCCGCGGCAGACTTGGGGCGCAACGAACGTGGGACCAAACCACGCACACGTCAGCGGCGGTGTCCATCCAGCCTCCTGGGCAGGGTGGCCTTGCACAGGGGGGACCCTCAGGGGAGCTTCCCTCCTCCTTACAGACTTTTACATGCACGCGATCTGACATTAATTAGCATTCGATCTCAGAACGTGTGCGTGTGTGACCCTCACGGACCCACGGGAGGGAGACCACAGAGGAGATGGGGTTGGGATCGAAGCCCCCAGCTCCAGCCTCCACAGCTGACCTCCGGGCCGGGCACCCAGAGCCCCCTCGCCGCCCTGACACACCTGTGGCATCTCTGAGCAGCCCAGGCGTCAGCAAACCACCCCTGGGGGACTCGAGGACCCAGGCCTGTCCCTACGGGTGGGGGCGACTCCCAGACTCAGTGGGGACAGAGGACAAGAAGAGGTGGAGCCCAGAGAGCAGTCGGTGGGGGGTGAGGGCGCCCCGGGTCGGCCGTGCTCCCTGCCCACGGGGGTGGGGGGTTCAGTGCAGGGTGAGGGCGCCCCGGGTCGGCCGTGCTCCCCACCCATTGTCATCCCCGTCCCACACACTGTCCTGGGATGTCTCAGAGCCCCCTCCCCTCGCCCCACTGCGAGCAGGAGTGTGGGGGCAGGTGTGAGCTGGTTCCTGGGCACCAGGGCCACGGACGGTGGGAGCGGCTCCCGCCTCGGCCAGGGTGCTGGCCCGGCCACAGGAATCCGCTGCCCCAGTGGTGCCCTCGGAAGGGCCCTTAAAGGGGCGGGAACCCGGCCCCAGGGTTTAGGTGGGGCTGTTCCTCGCACTGACCACACCGACTGTCACCGTGTGGTGTCAAGTGTCCCAAGGGGCCCGATTCCAGGACCGGGGGTTGGGAGGGCCCGGACGGCGACCTGAGCGCTTGCATCCCGGGCACCACCCCAGAACCAGCAAGCACGAGACCCGGAGGTCAGCTGGGGACCCGCACCTGCCGCCCCCGCCGGGGACAGGTCAGTGCCGAGGGGCGCCGTGCGCCGAGCCAGGCCCCCCCAGCAGTCACCCCCTTACTTTGTAAATGAGCCTCCGCAGGTCCAGGTTCTGAGTCAGGGACACGACAAGCGCGTAGGCCCGGGGCCCGGGCAGGCCACACAGCTCCCTGGCCGCCTGCGCAGACGTGGGGTCCTCGGGAAACGCCAGCAGTGGGCGCAGGATGTCGGCGTCGCACCTCCCAGACAGAGCCAGCGCCAGGGCACCGGGGAGCACCTGTCGGAGCAGGAGGTCAGGGGGCGCAACCGGCCCAGAGCCCCCAGCGAGGAGCCCCGACTCCTCCCTGGCACACAACCCCCACCCCCCAGCACCCGGCCGCCCCGGCACAGAGCCTCTGCGCTCGCCCCCCTCCCCCAAGGCCTGAGGATTTACCCACAGATACATGGAGCCCCAACCTCTGTTGGGTCCTCACGGTTTGAGTGGGGACGTTCCCGCCACGTGCACAGACGCCCCGTGTGACCCTCCGGCCTCCCCCCTGCACCGCGGCCCCACCCGGCCGCTGACCCTGCCCCGTGAGGCCTCCGCCTCCGACCTCCGCCTCCCTTCCTCCCTCATCTTTCAGGGGAGACCAGCTCACAGGTGGTCACGGTTTTTGCTTGTTTTTTTTTTTTTCTTAGATTTTATTTATTTATTCATAGAGACACAGAGAGAGAGAGGCAGAGACACAGGCAGAGGAAGACACAGGCTCCATGCAGGGAGCCCGACGTGGGACTCGATCCCAGGACCCTGGGGTCACACCCTGGGCTGCAGGCGGCACTAAACCGCTGTGCCCCCGGGGCTGCCTGGTCACGGTTTTTAAAACAAACAGCCCGCCGCTCAGGAGGGACCCGGGCTGCCCAGCACCGCTGATGGCCCACCCTGGACCCCGTGGGCTCCTGGACCCCCGGACCCCCTGACCCCATGCACCCCTGGACCCCATGGATCCTTGGACCTGCAGACCCATGGACCCTTTGACCCCCCCCCAGACCCCTGGACCTGTGGACCCATGAACCCATGAACCCCTGGAACCCGCAGATCCCATGGACCTGTGGACCCTGTGGACCCTGTGGACCCTGTGGACCCTGTGGACCCGCGTACCCCTGTACCCGCCACAGGGAGCGCATCTGCCGTGTCCCTGCGCGGGGGCGGCCGTCCACTAGCGGCCTGTGCAGCGGGATAGGCACGGGGCAGAGTCTCACGGACGGACTTCCCGGTGGTGTGGACGCCGGGACGCACAGAATCGGGCAACCCGCTGGGGCCAAGAAGACCCCTGGGAAGAGATGCCGCCGTTGACTTATCAGGGGCCTTCCTGTGACACCTAAGGAGCCCAGGGAAGTCAGGAAGGAACGGGAGACACCGGGTATCTGTGTGTGGGGGTGTTTTAAGGACTCGGCCCAGGTGCTCAGCGGTCTGAGCCCCAGACCCATGGGATGGGCGGGGCAGGGGCTGCAGATGGAAGAACTGCCGCGGGAGCTGGGGGCAGACTCCTCTCCTCCTGGGGTCAAAGGCTTTCCCCTTACAACCGTCAACTGATTGGACAAGGCCCACCCACATGGTGGTCTTAGCACACCGACCTTGGACGTAGACGTTCATCTGCCCTCGGGAACACGTTCACGACAGCAGTGACGCTGGTGCTTGACCGAACACGAGGTGCCAGTCGGCGGCCTCCCAACCAGACGCAGATGGCCAGCTCGGCCTCACTGCGCTGGTGACGACGCACCACTGGCACGAGGACCCTCAGGAGGGACAGAGGCTCCAGGAGAGGCCGAGGGCGATGGGCCCGCACCCACTCTCCCTGCTGAGCCGCCCCCACCTGCCCTCTGCCCCCCACCCCAATCCCTTAGCGCTTCAGGAAGGGCACCTGGCGGAAAGGGAGGTTTCCAGTGAATGAATGAATGAATGAATGAATGAGGGCTGCTGCCGTCTGTCCGGGTCTGTCCAGGGCCCTCGTGCCCCTGACACACATTCCCTGTGGCCACCTATGAACCTGATGTGACAAATCCGCACCCTGGCTCGGGGCAGGACCGACGAGCCCAGGGAAGAGGACGTGGAGGTCGCGGCCACGGCGCTGCCGGGAGCCGGGCGGCCCAGAAAGTACCGGGCCCCCCAGCGCCGCCCGGTCCCCGACGCAGAGCCATCCCAAGGACCTGGGGACACCGGCGGGTCCGGGGATTCATGTAGCGAGCGAAGCCTAGTGGAGTCGCAGGAAGGCTCCCCCCCTCCTCCCACCACCACCCCGCCCTGGGGTCTGGACACCCAGGGTCTGGACAGCAAGGGCGCCAGGTGGGACGGGGTGGGACGGCCTGCGGCGTGGAGCGCCGGTGACACCTGCTGGCTGCCGGGCGCCGCCAGCCTCTGCTCCCATGCGGGAGCCACAGGGACCCTAACCCTGCTTCCCCACCAGGCGCCCGGCTGCACCTCGGGTCCGACCCCACGCGGACCAGGTGTTCGGGAACCGCCTCCGGCAGCTTCCCGGGAGGACAACGGCGCGACTCGCCACAGACGACTGATGCCATCGCTTGAGTTCCGGTTTCCTGGCTCTGCCCACTCTGCCCTAACGCAGGTTATTCTGAAGGACGGGGCGTCGGGGGGCAGCAGGCTCCGTCCCAGAGCGCTGCGCCAAAGCCAGAGTCGCGGTAACACGAGTCAGCTGAAGCTTCTGCTTTCCCGGGGACAGAAGGCTCATGTCCGTGCTGCGGCCTACTAAGTGTGCAACAGCAGGACGTCACTTAAAATATATTTCTGGATTAAAAAGTACTTTATTGGGACTCCCGGGCGGCTCAGCGGTGGAGCATCTGCCTTCGGCCCAGGGCATGACCCCAGGGTCCCGGGATCGAGTCCCACATCGGGCTCCCTGCACGGAGCCTGCGTCTCCCTCTGCCTGGGTCTCTGCCTCTCTTTCTGAGTCTCTCATGAATAAATAATCTTTTTTAAAAAATTAAAATAAAAAATTAAAACTACTTTATCGCTCCAAACCGCTAACCACCACCTGCGCTCACAGCGAACCGTAACCACGGCTCACAGGCGTGTGTAACAATTGTGAGAGTCTGAGACGCTGCAAGCACTATGGAAACACGACAGACGGGACACGGGGGCGCCGCCAACCCTCAACTGCGCGCCTGTAGCCGATGCACAATAAATAATAAATAAATAATTTAAAATAAGTAAGTAAATAAATAAATAAATAAATAAATAAATAAATAAAACCAATGTACCCGGAGGGTTGCCCGGGACCCCGCTTAACCAAAATCAACGTGAGATTAAATGTCACCGGGGCCCCGCTGGCTGCCAATAAACACCTTCACTTGAGAGCCGTCGTCACGGCTTCTGGAAGGTTCTCAGAGCAGAAAGTCAAATGCCAACTGCAAGCGCTTGAGAGGCCCCTCAGAAAAGCTCGAGCTCAGGCTCAGGCGACTGCAGCCCGGAGACGTGGACTCGCTCTTCCAGCCTCTGCACACAAACGACGGGCGGCATCGGGCGGCTCGTGCACCCCCCGCCCGGGTGCACTGGCCTCGTCGCCACCGCGGTGACAGGACGCAGCTCACCACCCGACCGCTGACACGATGAGCCTCCCTCCACACGCCCCCGGACGGCACACGGGTTTGCGTGTTGTTGAGAATTCTGCAAACCCCACGTAAGCCGGCAGGCCCCCGGGGTGCCGTGCATGTGGGCTGGGACCAGCGAGAGTAAACATCAGTGCCGAGTTACCCTTTCCAGCCCCAAAAAGACAATGCCGTGACATTAGAGATGCCAAGGTCCTGGCATGACAGGGACGCCTCCCCTTCCTTCCCGCCCGCAGCCACCGACTGCCCCGCAGACGATGACAGGGGCCGGGGACGCGGCCCACGGCACCAGGCTGGCCGGGAGGGGGCAGAGGCACGGCGGCCCACACCTGCAGACCCGAGACACCGGCCTCTAGGATTCTGTGGATAGTGTCGTCGGAGATGTGGATGGAGGAGCGGAGCTCGCCGGTCAGCCTGGAGGTGTCCTGCATCAGATCTTTGACTTTTACATCTGAAAAAGCATCAAAGGGAGGAGATCCCGTCATAATTAACGTCCCGGCCGCTGTGACTACAAGGGTCCCCGGCGCAGCCTGGCTAGGATCACCAGCCCGGGGTGACGCTGGACAGAGACGTGCCCTCCCTCCAAGGAGCGAGGCCGTTCACCCCAAAACACACGCCCGGGCCGTGCGGCTCCCCGACCGTCGACCACACTCCCGGAGCCCCGCGCCCCGAGGGATCTGCCCCGGAGAGGCCTGCTTCCCGGGCATGGAGGCCGGCGCCTGCAGGCCTTATCCCGCTCTTTCTACCAAGCGGAGGATCAGGTAGGGAGTTTCCCAAACGCCCTGCACAAGCGTGTGGGCGCATCACGGGCGCTGAGAACCGTCGGCTCGGCGGACGGGAAGCTCCCTCCCGCTCGGGGGTGCCAGGACGTCCCCGGGCTCCCCTGAGCCCGAACTCGCCGTCCCGTAGCGCGACTTCCCCTCCACACGGTCTCTGCCGATGGCCCACGTCTGCGGGGGCGGGGGGGGGGGGCGCCCGCCCTGGGTGACGACGCGGACCCGGAGGAGCCGCCTTACCCTCGGCCGCCGTGACGTTGCTCAGGAAGGTCAGCCCGGGAAGCCGAGCCCGCCAGGCCCTCTGGAAGCCGTGGGCCAACCTACAACAGCAGGAAGCCAGAGCTGACGCGAGTGACATGGAGCAGCAGAAGCGGGGGTGAGCGGGAGCCCCCAGGGAATCACCCAGCCCACATCTCCCACTGCCCTCCGGGTGCCGGCGCCCACGGCCTCCCCAACTCCAGCAGGGTCCCCGGAGCCCCGGCGGCGACGATGCCTCATAAGTGGCTTCCCAGGAATGTGGAAAGGTCACCTAGAACAGACGGCCCCGGCCCGTACGTACGTGGGCACGAGCCGCTGAGCCGCGAGCAGCGGCGACGGGCACTCACAGCCCCGGCCGGCCGCGGGCTCCAGGCCGCCCCTGAGACGCCGCAGGGAGGTGGACAGGTTCCGGCCCAGGCTCTCACAGCTCAGCCGAGGGGGCGAGGACCACATCGTCTGTATTTCCTAGAGAAACAGAAGGTCTAGTCAGAGCGTGTGCTCGTGGGGCTCCCGTCCCGTCTCCTGGCGCTCGGCCGGCGCTCAGCACACCCAGGGCGGCCGGCCCGGAAGGAAGGTGTCCGAGGTACGTCGACACGTAACAGAGTATTCCTGCCAAACGTGGCTTCTGACACTTTCCCTCGAAACCACCAGGAGCTTCCCTCGCAAAGGAGGCTGTGACTCGCGGGGCCACGCGGAGACCGCGGAGACACACACCCCGCGAGGGGACTCCGCTGCCCGGAGGCCGTCCTCGCAGCCGTGGGTGCGGCTGCAGGCGGGTCGGGCTGGGGCTGCAGGTCTGAGCCCGCGGGAGCCGCACAGGGCCGCGCGCCCCGTGCTCCGCGGGGACACTGCAGCCCTCAGGGGGTAAACACGGCCGGGACCCGGGGACGCGGTCAGAGGCCTGGGCCGACCAAGTCCACGAGCTCCACGTCTGGACTCCCTGCTTCACAGTCCAGCGCACTTTGTGTTCCGTCTCCGCTGAGCTCCGTGCTGAGGGCGGCAAGGAGCCGGCGAGAGCTGGTCCCCGTCCCGACCACCGGCTCCGCAGGGCGCTCCCTCCCGGGGACCCCTACGCCGGCGCCGACAGCACCCCCTAGGCTGTTGGCCATATGCCGTCTGCCGGCTGCGGGGCCCGGGGCACCTTCCAGCGAGCCGGACGACGGTATTTCGGTTCCTAAGAGCCTCGCTCCTGCAGGCCTGGCCCCGCCCTCGAGGCCCCACGTCCCAGAGGCAGGGCCTCCAGCTTCCCCTCAGACGGCTCAGTCGCCGCCAGCCAGGGATGAGCCGGGGCTTCAGGGCAGCCGAGAGTGAGGACTCTGCCCCGCGCGGCACTCCCGAAGCATCTCTTGGGGCTTCTTCGTGTGGATCCACGTTATTACGGGTCGGAGGTCCCCTCGGCCCGGGAGGGAGGGAGAGTCGGACGGTCCCAATGCATCGGCCGCCCAGCGGCCCGGGCGCGTCACCCGCTGCTCCCTGGGCCCCACCCGGGTCACCAAGACGAGGCTATGGCTGGCCCACCCGGCGGCCGGCTCCCCGGGCTCCCCGCGCTCCCCACTGCCCTTGCTCGGAGCCCACGACGGGCTGGGGAACGTTCAAGAAGTGGCTCTCTGGGGAAAAAAGCTCTTATCGGTAGAATTTCTCCACCTCTGTGGTATACCCAGCGTCAGCACGGCCGCGTTCGGGCCCCACAGCGCTGGTAACAGCTGCGTACGGGGGCAGGACACCGACCACGTCAGGAGCCCACACGGCCACGCTGGTCAGCCGAGCATCTGCCTCCGGCTCGGCGATCTGGGATCGAATCCCGCGTCCGGGCCCTGCTCAGCAGGGAGCCTGCTCCTCCCTCTGCCCCTGCTCTTGCTCGTCCCCTCTCTCACTCTGATAAGTAAGTAAGATTAAAAAAAAAACACTACAGCAATTAGGAATTGTGCTGTTGAGGCTCAGGGGCCAGCGTGTGGGGTTCCGGAAACCCGACACCCTGCGCAGGAACGCCTGGGCCCGCCCCCAGGGACCCTGGCCAACGCCTCGGGGACGAGGGCCGCGGGCTAACAGTTCAGCTCAGACCCACCGGGCAGCTCCACACGGCCATTTGGGTTGAACGAGCTCCAGGGACCCACCCGCGGGGACGACAAACCTCGTAGTGGTCCAGCCCCCAGGCGGCCACCCGGAGGACAGGGACAAGGAGACGCCGCGTCCCGTCTTGCTTGCAGCTCAGAGCAGCGCACAGAACGTCCCTGGTCAGAGAAGGGTTATCTGCAGGGGAAACACAGGGACAGACAGGTCAGCCGGAAACATCCGGAAACCCCCGGAAACCCCCGGAAACGGAGTTACAGATTCATCGACATCCTGAGATCATCAAAACGCACATTCAGGGTAGGAAAGGGGAAGCCATGGCTTCGGAGTCGCAGACGTCTGGGTATTTTTAGGGGGTAAATGTTCAGAAACGGTGCACCTGCTCCCCCCACGGCCGGGCCCCCTTCCGCAGCCCTTTGGGCAGGTCCCGGTGCAGCGGGTGCGCCCGGGGCCGTCTCGGCGCCCTGACCGCCCTGGAGGGGCTGTGGGCAGCACCCTCTGCGACTCCCAAGGTGCCCCGGCTTGAGGGCGCGTTATCCCCACGGTCGGTCGGTGCGAGGCCCCCGGGACCCCCCAACCTCGCGGCCCAGCCCCAGGTCACGGGGCCCCTGCTCAGGGGACACGGCAGGTGATGGCGGCGACGTCTCACGGTGCGGAGCCCTGCCCCTGGGAAGCCGCCCTTGGCCGTTACCGAGGTCAGAACCGCTTCACCGAACTTCACGGCCAGGGCTCCATTCGCCCGGCACACACCGCACACCCGCTTCCTCCCAAATAGCCTAGAAGAAACATTTGAACGGGGACGCCCGGGGTTGAGCGTCTGCCTCCAGCCCAGGGCGTGACCCCGGGGTCCTGGAATCGAGTCCTGCATCGGGCTCCCCGCAGGGAGCCTGCTTCTCCCTCTGCCTGTGTCTCTGCCTCTCTCTCTCTCTCTCTCTCTCTCTCTGTGTCTCATGAATGAATAAATAAAATCTTTAAAAAAAAAAAAGAAAAGAAACATTGCAAACTAAAGGTAAGAGTAAAAGCTCCCGCCGGGCACCCATGCCTCCCAGCCCCACAGCCTTGCACATACTACGGGCTTAAGATAGTTTGTGACTTTCTGGAATGTTCTTCCTCCCAATGCTTTTTAACGGCTGATGTGACCAAAACCCTCCAAGCCTGTCTAGGAGTTAGTGGGAAGGTTTGGGGCTCAGGGCCGGGCCCCGACGAGCAGGTGCAGAGGCAGCGCGGCCGAGCTGCCCCCCGGCGCTGCAGCCCGGACAGGCCCGCGCTCACCCGAGATGACCTGAAAGGACCTCTGCTCAACGTCCCAGGAGAGGACGCTGACCCCCGCGGGTTTGCCGGCGCCGAGGGCCCGGGGGTGAGCGCACCGGCCCGGCAGCACCAGGGCCTCGACCCAGCAGTGGCCCCGGGTCGGCTCGGCCCCGTGCCCGGACTGCGCACGACGGTTCCACGGAGCAGCTCACGAAGCCCCTCGACTCAGAGACTCCGGCGCAGCCCCCAGGCCCGTCCCCAGGGCCCGAGGCTCCTGCTCAGCAAAGGCCGCCCTGCTGCACCCCCCCCCAGGCTGCTGTCCCCCTGGGTCCCCGAAGCGGCCAGCCCGGGAGCCGCCACCCGAGGGGACGCTCCTCGGGAGCCCGTGTTCCATCCCGGGAGACTCTCTGCTCCGTGAAGACGGCGGAGCCCGGGCCTTGGACACCACCTCTGCCCTCCCATACGGTGTCCACGGGACTCGCCCATCTCACGTGCACCGCAGGGAGTGGCCCAAGGACCCTGCTCGCTCCCCGTGCTCCCCCTGCAGCCCCTGCACAACCCACAGCCTTCCCCAGCACCAAGCCCGCCCCTCGGCGCCCCTAGCGGGCAACTGCACGCCCTGGGCAACCGCACAGGGCCTTTGCCCGGGGCTCGTCCCCCGTCGCTGCTCGCCCCAGCCGCACCTTCGCACCCAAAAGGCACCTGCTGAACAGTGGCGCCTTGCTCATCACCCAAAGTGAGAGGTGTTGTCAGGAGCAGCGAAAACTTTAAAATACTTTTTTTCTGGTTTTGCAGAAAGTCCAGTTGTGCTTCTTACATGATCACATTGTTTCTCCAAAATAATTAAAAAAAAAAAATTTAAACTCCCGGTGACCCTTGAACAACACGGACTTGAGCTGTGTGGGTCAGAGTTACACGTGGGTCTTGGCTGCACGAGGGGCCCGTACCCCGCTCCGTTCAAGGGCCTACAGGACACGCAGCGCGGGATGGACCCAAAGCCATGCTGTGCGGAAGCGACCACCCGAGAGCCGCATTTGCTTAGTTTCTCATTAATGTCGCTATTTCCCGGATTTTGAGCACACATCTCCCGACCGTAAAACCTGCAAAATGTGTCTCCTGAGTAACGTCCCCCAGAACACGGCAGCGTCTCCCTTTGGGACAAACGAATCCCCTGCTTTGAATGAGACACGACGGCGTGTTCAGGAGTTGCGTTACCCGAACCTGCAAGGGCGTCGGGCGCTCCGGTGAAGCACCACTGGCCGCGGCTCTAGGCCGGGTCCAGGTCCACCCGCGTTTTCCTGCTCTGAACTGACCAGCCGGGACGGGTGGGCGCGGCGGCCGGGCAGGGTCAGGCCGGGGGCGACTGCGGGCTGCCGTCAGGGCTGTCATGCACGCTCCCGGGCACGCCTGCCGCCCTGTGGCCCCCCGGCCCCCCACCTGCTGCGGCGCTCCTCCTGGCCCTGGACGCGTCGGATGCCCCGCTCTGGCTCTGCAGCCCCACTGGCCTCAGGGACCCTTCCCGCCGGCCACCCCAGCCTCCTCTGCTGGGGACGGCCCCCGACCACTGCGCTCCCAGGTCCTGGCAACCCGCTCCCACTCCCCAGGCTTCGATCTGGCAATTTGGCAAACCAGAAGGTCAAAGAGGCCCAGTCCCTCCGGTTCCGGGAGCCCGTCAGGCCACACGCCCCGTCCTCCAGCGACAGTTCTCAGAGGTTTCAAGTATTCGATCTGGAGCCCAGAAATGACGACTTTTCTGGTGGTGACACCAGATGGACACGCAAACTACGTGTATTTTGCAAAATACTACGGTATTTTGCACAGCAAGTCACGGCCTGAGCGCTCTTCCTTGTGTGTGATGTGCGGCAGGGACCCGGGCGCCCACCCCAGATCCTCACCCCGCCGAGCCGGTCCCACCCTCCTGCTGCAGGTGACAGGGACGCCGGGCCAGGATGTGCCGGAGTTCCCTTGAAATGAAATCACACGTTCAGAACTGACTGTGCGGCCAATGCAGTGGCAGGTCCGCCCCCTTAACAGCTGCGCCGCAGAACACGGCCCGGCTTCCCTGCAGGCCACTGAAGGCCACTACGTCGGACCCTGGCTGGTACTCTCTGAGAAGCACCAGGATGACTACGTGTCTACAGGTGGCCGGGTTCAAGGTCAACCGAGCATTCGGGACGCAGGAAAAAGATGCAATTTGCCGTTTACCCTTGCAGGCTCCCTTGCACCGAAAACACCCACGGCCTAAGTGTCCCGAGATAGTGAACGCTTGATACACAACAGAATCGCCAGCGTTTGCAACATCTCTAATCGGAAATAGAGATTTACTTTTAGGAAAAGGAAAAAATAAATCGACACGGGTGTGCAGCTGGAGACAGATAGCAGGGCCTCCGCCTGGATGCACTTGCGTGATCACAACGGGCCACCGGCTTGCCAGGGCGGCCACACTGCGGACGAGGGGACGCCGCTCCGGTCCCTGCACCCTGAGGCCTAGCAGCACTGAGGGCCGTGCGGCCCCGCTCGGGACGCGCCGCAGGGGAGCGGCGAGGGGCGTGCACAGGGGCATCACCCAAACAGCGGCGGTCCAGGCCCGGGCTCAGACCCACTGCGCACGCTGCACAAAGTCTAACAACCCGGTCACCCTGTCGGGCAGCTCACGTGTGCCCCACCTGCGTCAGGACGATTGCACGTGGGCTTGCAGCCGTGGGCTTGGCCTCCGGATCTCCGCAGATGAATCAGCTCACTTATGAGATAAATACAGGGTTCTGCGGGAGTGCAGACGCGTGCCCGATGCCACGGAGACAGAGCTGAGGGAGCCGCAGATCCCGCTCCCCGGGGAGGGAGGACGTGGCCATGGGGGGCTACAGAGGACGGGGACAGCATGGGGGTCTCTCCGCACACACGGGTGGAATGTGACTTCCGTGCCGGGAGCACAGGAGAGAAGACACGGTTGCTGCTCTCAAGGACCACTGACCCCTAAGGATGGAGGCGCAGGAGTAAGGGCAAGACAACCGCACGCGACAGCTTGCTTGGCGTGGCTACGGCAGACAGAGAGGGAGGCCTTCCTCCTGGAAGAGCGGCCCTCAGCCCCAGGCCACAGTCCCCGGCCGGCCCTCGGGTCGCGGAGACGAGGATGCATGGACCACGAGCAAAGACAGAGACCGAGAGGCCAGCTCAGGGGCAGAGACGGGGCTGCTCGCCCTGGCTGGGGACGGGCACAGAGACGAACGACCCTCGCCACACGCGCACCCACCTGCAATGATGATGAGCACACGTAGAGCCAGCGCCGTCGCCTTCTGCAGGGTCTCGACGGCTCCCGGGGGCTTCCGCAGCTGCTGGAAGACCTGACACACTGCCACACTGAGGGATAAAACAGACCGCGACCTCACACGGTGCTCGCGCCATCACTGCCGGGTGCGAGAACCGAAGTCCTACCCGCCCCACGTAGGCTCCAGGCACCCACGCAGCAGGGCCAACTCCGAGGACACACGGGGCCCCTGTTCTGCAAGCACGGACTCTGCCCGGGAGGCCAGACGCTCCTCTGACGAAAAGGGTCAGAAATTCAGATTTACCTCTTTTTTGTTTTTCTTGAACCCCAAATAGCTCTTGTCCCACTCAGAGATGAGCCAATACCCTTTCCAAAACCCGAAAGCATCCTCAGCATCCGACACAGCTGAGCAGATAAACCACACCATCCGTAAAGCCACTTGCAAAGGAATTTAACGAAGTCTGTCTGTTTATTCTCTTTTTCTTTTTCTTTTTTTTTTTTTTTTTTTTTTTGACACTGTGGGTCACATCTCCTGATGGAGAGCACAACTGCCCAAGGAAGTTTCCTGAAATTCCTTGGAAAGGAACATCCTTGGGCAACCCGGGTGCCTCAGCGGTTTAGCACCACCTGCAGCCCAGGGCATGATCCTGGGGACCCGGGATCGAGTCCCGTGTTGGGCTCCCTGCATGGAGCCTGCTTCTCCCTCTGCCTGTGTCTCTGCCTCTCATTCTCTCTCTGTGTCTCTATGAATAAATAAATAAAAAAATCTTTAAAAAAAATCTTAAAAAGCACAAAATGTCTACGTGGTTCTACGAGCCGATTGCAGGTTCGAGAGAGCGCGACGCTGTTCGATACTTTCGGAGGTAGAGCAGAATAACACAGAGTCCTCCGGGGACGCCAGGCACAGGGGGCAGTGGTTGCTCTAAACTTGGGAATGAACAAAATAAAGAGGTTTTATTTTTGGATATGATAAAAATATAGTTGAACTGGAGAATATTTGGTGGGGGCAGGAAATGGTTATTCCTGAATTGAGTTTTAGTGCCATAGAAGGACAGACATAACTATCATTTCTGGCCAAATCACCCATGACGGTGTGTAGAGCCCTATGCTAATCAGCAGCTGGTATTACATATTTTGGTAAATTGTGGGATTTTCGTTACTACATTTCAGTTGTGCCTACAAGATCACTGACCCGGAAGCAAGAGTGATGATTTCTTTTCAATGTACAAAGGCCATGTACCGTCTCGCTCAGTAGGTGTATTGTACTGCAAAAGACACCGAATTGCCCCAAATCTGGGCTTCTCAGCCTCCAAAATGAAGACTGTGGTGGGGACCAGCATTTCACAAACTAGAGCACGCTCACGGATCACCTGGGCATCTGGGTAGACCGCAGGCCCTCGGTGGGCAGGTTGGGGCATGCTGGGGACCTGCTCGCAGGTGAGCTGCCGGCCCCATGAGCTCACACTACAGAGCAAAGGGCTCCACCAGGCCTCAAACCCATGACCCCTGGGATTACCTATTCTGAACATTTTTTTGTCTTCCCCATTGAAGAAGCCAATGATAAAAAGAGTGAAAACAGAGAAGGAAAGCACTTTATGGCTAAGATATGGGGAACCCAGCCTTGTGACCTTAGTGGCCACACAGCCAGGTCACAACCAATTCGTTTCCAGTCGTGGGGCACAGTGTAAGCTCCGTCCCCAGAGAAATGGCAACATCAGATGGAAACTGGAGTTGGTGGAGTAGAGGGATTGCCGGGACCACCTCTGCTCACATGGAAATTCACAGCAGAGCCTAAAATCTGACGCCGTGTGGCCTGGGATCAGAGGCAACGCAGACGTGAAGCGAGAAGCTCTGAAAGCCAGCATGCAAATTTTGAAGCAGCGATAGTTCTTCCTGCCAGGAGACCCTTGTCCCACTGACTGAGGAAATCCTGCCAAGTTACCAAGGATGCTGCATTCAAACTGCAGCCCTTAGCGGCAGAACCAGCAGGGAATAGGTCAGGCTCTCTGGCCGAGGAGCAAGGGTCTGGTGGCACCTCCCATCTCCCTGTGGGACAATGAGAAAGGCAGGGACAGGCAGGGACCCTGGACCACCCAACTGTACAGTCACACACAGGAAGGATGGCGTGGACAGAGCCGCGTCTCAGAGACTCTGCACACCCAGGACACAAATCCTCCAGCCTCAGGCAGCAGAAGCTTCCAGAACGTGACCAGGGCTCCCCTGACCTGCCTCAGGGTTGAGGGTAGTGCTTGGAGGTGGATCAACCTAAGGAGAGAAAAAGCCAGGGCGCCTGGCTGGCTCAGTCAGTAGAGCCGGCGACTCTTGATCTCAGAACTGTAAATCTGAGCCCCATGTTGGGTGCAGAGATTACTTAAAAGTAAAATTTTTAAAGAGAAAAGAAGGTAAATAAATAAATAAATAAATAAATAAATAAATAAATAAATAAATAAAAATTAAAAAAAAAAAAGAGAGAGAGAGAAAAGAAGGCAAGAGCTGCCTGTCCCTTTCCAGGGATGGTGACAACTAAAAGCACAGTTTTCAGCCTTATATTCCTATTGGCCTATCAGAGAGTAGGACCTGTGGGAGCCCGAGTATATGAATGGAGACACTGGGTATGTACCTCACTCAGGACAAGTGAATACAGTAAGAAGAAGTTTTTACTTATGAAAATGGAATAGTGAAAAAATAAATTAATTAAAAAAAAGAAAAGAAAAGAAAATGGAATAGTGTCCTTTCAAACACTCTTGGGTAAATCCAAAACACGTTTGAATGCCAAATCACCAGGCAAGTCGTGAAGACGCTAGACTCAAGGCACCGGGTGTTGAAGGAAGCCCCAGTGGGCAACCAAGGTAAAGTCAAGAAGCCTTCCTAACCTGATTCCAGGCCATTCCTACATAGTCTTGTTTTACAGTTACTGCAAGGAGGGGGCGCAAAAAGGAGGTGAATCAGGTGTTTTATTACCTTTGATCCATCAGCGGGACGTCTTGCCAGTAGTCCACCAATTCAATTAATCCCTTCAGGTACTTCTCGAAACCTGACAACGGTTCGAGGAGGTAAGGAAAATCAGGCATCGGGACCGTCTCTTCTTTTCCCACTGTGATCTTCTCTCTGGTGGCTGCATTCATAAAACTCTCAAAAATGGGCTGGAACACAGTTCTCATGGAATTTATCCACTGAGAATCGTTGAGCGGAAGCTCTTCCCCCACGAATGCCATCCTCCTTAACAGGACCTGGACCGCTTCTTCGAGCTGTTGATGCGTTACATCCTGAATCAGAGAGAAGTTGGAAAACAAAGCTCCACTGGCATCATCTCTTCCACCGGAGGCCTCTCCAGCTGTCTCTATGGCTTTCAAAAGGTGGTCTGGATGCTGAGCAAATGTCAGCGACAGATTAAAAATACTCCAGTCGTCCTTCTCTAAGTCATTCCGAAGAGCTTCCAAGGTGCGACCAATCACTGTTCTCAAGTAAGTCCCGATTTCCGTGCTGTCTTGTGAGAACATTTCATTAAAAAACAGGATCACTTCCCGGGTTCTTTCCCATTTCGTATCTTGAGGGTAACTACGCGTGGGAAGTGGCTTCGGATGTAAGAAGTCTATCTGGTTGATGATATTATTTATGGGATCTAAGCAATCCAAAATTTCCTCCCATAGGTTAACAGAACCCATAGCAGATATTCGAGTCCCATTACTGAAAGCTGCCGTAAGATGCTCCATGGTTCCCAAGTGGCTTTTCACAGAAGTTAAAAATTCAACAATTTCTTTCAAAATATCAGAAAAGTCCTTGGACTGGTTCACATAGGAGAATGTGCTTGAGGAAGTGTTGACAACATCAGCGTCTTGTGAAATAGAAGGCTTGACGCCGATCATCCCAAAAGCCAAGTCAATAAATGGCGTCAACAAGTCATTTATATTTTCGGACGTGAAACGGTCTACATTCTGCAAAGCAGTTAATTCGTTCACAATATTTCGGACTCTTTGCTGCAAAATGGAATAGAGACTGTCGAAGAACTTCATAGTGTCACTGGTATTGGAGATGGAATGGGTTTCAGACATGGTGGCCATCTTCCTGGCAACTTTCTGGGCTCGCCCCACAAGTTCCACGGCGGAGGTCACTGAGGCTGCAAGATGGCTCATGTCAGCGATGTCCCTCACCAGCATGGTCAGGGTATCCGACATTTCCAAGAGGGGGCCTGGGGCACCACTCTCTCCACCAGCTCCTGAGATAACACCCAGCAATCTCTCAGTAATTTCTAACGTTGCTCTGTTTCTTAGAGGAAATGGATTATTTGCAAAGGGAAGCAAACCAGTTAGATTAGCAAGTATAACTCCTCGGAGCGTTGGACACGAGTCACGGAAGCCCTGGAGAGGAGAGGTTACAAGCTCGTCCATGAGACGTGCTAGCTCTCTGGAAGCTTCTCTCACGAGCCGAAGAGCTGATCTGAGATCATGACTTAGTTGGAGGAGATCCTCAGAGCTGTTCATGTGGAAGAGCAACCGACTCACGACCGCAAGGAACTCCGAATTATTTTCAGTCTTATTTTCCCCTGGGGTTTCCCTTAGAAGAGCATTAAATAAATCTCTCATGAACTTCGCTCCTCGACCTTTATCAAAATAAAATTCTCCATTGTCTAAAATAAATGAACTTTTGATTAGACGATTTAGAGTCTCCTTTAAACTCAAGAAAATGCTCATCAGACAGTCTTCTTTTGAGGTGGTAAGAAATTGATCCAGTGTCAGAATTTCTAGATATTTATCCTTTGGGACAAAACTGTAAATAAATATTTATTGAATTTCACGTTTAGTAGTGGGGAGATTAAAGCCTAGAGTCCTATCTTTGTTTCATAGTAGGAACACGGACAGATCACACTGGCTACAAGGTGACACGCTCACTCACATTCCAGATGAAAATTAGGATTTCAGAGCCAAATAATGAAAACGACGGAGGAATTTCACAGGTAATCCCATTATGATGCCTCACACCTAGCCACTTCAAAAGCCACATACTTTCAGTTTTAGAAAAGACAGGAAGATGAGATCAAGATAAGCTGCTTCTCGCTGCAAGAGGAACATCTTTCCGAATGTTCCAAGTCCCAGCAAATCGCTCAGACGGGGGGTGGCGCTGCGATGTGTCAGCGGGGCGGGGGGACAGCCCATTCCATGTCACTCCTGGAGGGTGAGAAGGTGGATTCCCTCACAAGAGTAGAGGAGGACAGGAAGCCAGTGGCCCTACCGCAGCATCAACACTAACCCAGGTGCTGCTGGGAAGTGATTCTGCAGGTGCGATTAAAACCTCTGATGAGTAAACTCTGACTTAGTGAAACAGTGTCCTGAGCGGACCCGACTCCATCAGTTAGAGGGCCTTCGGAGCGTGCCTAGAACCCCCCTGACCCAGCAACTGCTCTTCCCAATCACCACCCCCGAAAACCTTTTCCTGTGGGCAGTACGACCCCCCCCTTGGGATCCCACCTGCCTGTGAGCATGCCTTCCGACTCTGCACCTGCTTAGCCCGCGGCCAGAAAGGACAAGAGCCAGCTCCTTCCTTGAATTAAATCCTTGCTCTGACTGGGTGTTATTCTGTATGTTGGCAAATTGAACACCAATAAAAAATAAATTTATTATTAAATAAATAAATAAATCCTTGCTTTGCCTCTATTTCTGTGGTTGTGCCCTGACTGACACAGACATCACAGAACGAGCTGGGATATCCCTCCAACCTTTTCACTGGCAAGCTTCAAATAGAATGAAAAAATAATGTGACTATCAGTTTTAGAAGTATTTTTAAAGACTTTTTTTTTTTTTTTATTGAGAGAGAGAGAGAGCACGAGCAGAGGGAGAGGGAGAAGCAGGCTCCCCGTGGAGCAGGGAGCCCGACACGGGGCCCGATTCCAGGACGTTGGGATCATGACCTGAGCCAAAGGCAGATGCTTTACCAACTGAGCCACCCAGGTGCCCTCAGTTTGAGAATTTTAGATTAATTGGCATGAAAATATTTAAACCCCTCACTGGTGATGAGACAGTTACTACATCTATTCTAATTATGAGCATGTATATGCATACACATATATAAAAACTAATGCTTAAGTTCCACATAAAATAGAACTTCTATAACTATCTTCAGAACCCAAAAATGTAAGAAAGCATTAGTGATTAATGGCCAGGGGCTAGGTTTCCATAAGTGCTTACTACTTAGATGACAATCATCAAAATTATTTCGCTTTGGTATTTTAATAAAATGTCCATTAAAACATCCAAGGTGATAGGTATAAAAGTGCTGTTATTGGTATTTATATGCTTCAGGAAATAAAAGTCAACTGTAACATAGAATAACCTCATTTACTACACAAAAGTAGATGGGCGCCTGGCTGGCACAGTTGGTTAAGCATCCAACTATTGATTTCAGCTCAGATTGTGATCTCAGGGCTGTGAGATCGAGCCCCTTATTGACTCCATACTCCGTGCAAAGGAGTCTGCTTGAGATTCTCTCTCCCTCTCCTCCTCCCTCCCCCACTCAGCATTCTCTCTCCCTCTCTTTCTCCCTCTCAATAAGTAAACCTTCAAAACAAAAAAAAAGTGGGGCAACCGGAGTGGCTCAGCGGTTTAGCACCGCCTTTGGCCCAAGGCCTGATCCTAGAGACCTGGGATCGAGTCCCACATCGGGCTCCCGGCAGGGAGCCTGCTTCGCCCTCTGCCTGTGTCTCTGCCTCTTTCTCTGTTTCTCATGAAGAAAGAAAAGAAAAAAAAGAAAAAAGAAAGAAAAGAAAAGAAAAGAAAAGAAAGAAAAAAGAAAGAAAGAAAAGAAAAGAAAAGAAAAGAAAAGAAAAGAAAAGAAAAGAAAAGAAAAGAAAAGAAAAGAAAAAGAAACCCTTAAAAAAAAAAAGTAGACTCACCTCATCTCTGCAACAATGTCTTTGTGGAAGGCCTTTAGCAGAAGAGATATTTTGTCCTCAGAATTTTCCTCTAGTAAAACTGAGAAGAATGTTTTCAAAACCTGTTCCACGGAATCCACCATGCTTCTTGGAGGCAGGATTATTCTCTCACCGTTTTCTGACAGCGTCTGGTTCAAGGTGAGCTTGATGAAATTCATTATGTGAAGGTCAGTATCACTTGAATTTGAGGCTTCCTCTGGAGAACTCCCGGCTAATGTATTGATTGAGTTAATTAAGAAACTTTCAAAAAGGAGTGGAACAAGGGAGAAATTAGTTAGCTGCTCTTGGCTTAACAGTTGAGTAAGATGGGCAACATCAAAATTACCTTCCCTAGAGATGATTTTGAGTAAACCCAAAAAGGTAGCAATGTCTTTGATCAACAAAGCTAGATCATCAGGTGAACTCCCATTGGCCATAAGAAGAAATAATGTTTGAATCATTTCAGAGTCATCTTGGTTTGCCCCTTTATGAAGCCAGTTTTTTATGACCGACAGAAAATCTTCAGTGATTTCTGATGTCTTCAATGACGACCCCAGGCTTTCAAAAAAATGGGCGAGTTGCAAAGTTACGTTTTGAAGAGTCTCTGAATTAATCATCTGAATTTCTTTGATAATTTCAGAAAGCAGGGGTCTGTTAGGAAAGTCGTGGCTTAGATCTGTCATGATTTGTTCAAGCTCAAGCCTTAGTTTCTCAAAGTAAGAAGAGTTGTAAGCTGCTTCTCTTTTTTTAGTAAAACTTGATGATGCTTCTGAACTACTGCCCGTCAGGTTGACATCTAGAAATGTCATGAATGGAGGATCTAGGGAACGGGTACTATTTTCTGGTTGCTGATCCCCAGAAGGCAATTTCATGATCTTTTCCAAAATTAAGGAAATCTTATTTCGAACAGATGCCTCTGTGCCCTCACTAATGTTAAGGATCTTGTTTAAACTAGCTAGTTTATCAAGAAAGTTTTCATCTAACTGAATTTTTGTAAAGTTAACGTTTTTTAATTGTGCTATGATCTGCGAAGCAATTTGCTTTATGGGGCCACTGGGACAAAGTTCGGAGATACTGTCATTGCTTTGATTTTCAGAAGACGGGACATATGGCAACGCTTTATGCCAAAATTCTTGCATGGTTTTCACAAGCGATGTTTTAACATGGAAGACCTCAGAGAGCTCTAGAAGAATGGAATTCCAGTCCACTAGTTCACGAATTACACAGACCATCTTCCTAGAAATCTCCTCCTGCGAGCCTTCATCCGGACACTGCAAACCTACCGGGGGAGAGAGGTGGAGGTGGTTGAGCATACTGGCCACTTTACTATAAAAGGAAGACGATGTGAGCTCACGGGATTTACAGGCGTCTAACTTGAGGCTCGGCTGAAACCCAGAAGCTGTGTGATTCCAGCACCAAATCACAGGAAGGCAGGTTAAAGCCGCAGAAAGAATTTCCGGTTTCTCTGATATTAATTCAACTGTGTCCAAAAGAGTCTTTATCACGATAGCAAAGTCTTCCTTGGTGACACTGGAAATGCTTATGCCATGAAGGAGAGTGAAGTTGTAGACATCCTTGAGGACTTCGGTGAGGTTTTTGTCGACTCCCCTCTGCAGGAGTCTCACGGCATGAGGAAGCACATAGTATGTGTCTACCACAGCGTTGACATCATCCTTAGGGAACAAGCGTGAGAACTTCAGCAGATGATTGACATTCCAAGCACGTGAGCTGTCCACAAATTTTTCCACCAAGCCAACAAGCAAGTTGGCCCCCAGGCTGCGAGTACCTAACCTACTGACATTCTTCAAGAAATCTGTTAGGCTTTCACTCACTTGCTCAAGTTGGTTGACCAGCAGGTCTATGTCCATCTTCTTGAGAGTGCGCAGGAGAGAAGCTACCTTCTTGAAAACTTGAATGTCACCCGGATCTTGTGGGATCTTATGAAGAACTGAGGGCGTCAGGGAGTTGAACACATCTCTAATCAGTTGGATACCAAGACCTACAGCGTTCATGATTTCATGAGGAATTATTTGTGGTGGATTTTGGAGGTCATGAGAGAAGTTGAAGGCAAGGTAGCTGGCTAATTGATAAAACGAATTGCCCAAGCTGTTGACGTCCTTTTCTTTTGGACTGGTAGCAAATATATTTAAAAACTTTACAGACGTAGAAGAGGAGTCATTTTCTAGGATGTTACTGGAAATTTCTTTCATAAGTTTCTGAATTTCCTTCCCCAGAGCTACTAAATGCCGCCAAAGATCTGTAAACTGGCTAGGTATGTCATCTGACAGTTCTACGGGTCTTAGAATTAATTCAGTAAAACGTTTCCAGTTGGACTGAGATATAAAGTCAAAATCTCTTGTCAAGTTGTTGATAATCATCCTTACTTGGTTTGTGGAACCATTTAAAAGAGTTAGTAAGATCTCAAATTTGGGTACCTTTTCCTTTTCAAAGATTGCAGTGAGCATTGCATTCAGAAAGTCAGTTACATTTTTCAATACGATATTCACACAATTTATGTCTGACTTATTCCATGAGCAGGGAGATTCCTTTATATTTAGAATCCAAGTAACAAGGTTCAATGTAGAGTTAATTTTGTCTCCCACATCTCCGAAACTCCTCCAGTTACCCTGAGGAGAGCCTTGTGCAACACCGGAATTATACATCATGTACAGATGGTTCATGAGGTCTACCCAGGCAATGCATCCCTTCAGGCTGCTAATCGTGTCCTCGGAGGAAAATGTGGAATTTAGCACAGCCAGAATACGTAATGTCCTCTGTGATGTATTTACATGTAAAAAGCCATCTTCCAAAATAAACTCAGTAATGTTTTGGAAAATATTGGCACAGGACAATAAATCTTGGTCATGTGACACATTTTGAAGCAATAACATTGTTTCTCTGAGCTGGGTGAGGACACTTTCAAATTTCACTCCATAATCTGTGACATCATTTGACAGAAAGTGATTTATCAGTCGTACGTTTCTGTTGATGTATTCTGAGGTATTAGTGCTTAACTCCATGAAAACATCAAGCAGAGAATAGAAAAATTCTCTGCTTGCACTTGTGTTTAATGGAAATGTCTTTAGCTGATGCAGGGCAGTTTCCATGGTGAAAACGGATTTCCCTACTTGGCCAGGGCTAAGTGACTTTACCCAAACTAATGCATCACCTAATACTACCCAGAGATCTCTGAGGGTCAAAAAATCATCCCAATCATGAAAGCCATCAGCTTGAGTTACATTCTTAAACAAATCCAGTATGAGTCTGGCAGGGTGATGGGTGGGAAATATTCCCAGGCAGCTTTCAGAAATTTTCACATCACTTTCCAATTCATCCAGAAGCTGAGTGAGACCAACATGAAGAGGAATGAAAACATTCATGTCAAACTGTAATATCTGAGATAGGTTTCCCAAGATTTCAGTCCACATTTGAAGCCATGAGGCGGTACAGTGAACAGCCGTTAATTCATTGAACGTACTGCCATTTGCTGAGAGGTTTGAAAGAATTTGTGTCCATGGAAGGATAAATGAAGACCCTCTCTCTGTTGAGTAATCCACGGAAGAGATGTTCTTATTATCCAAAGCAAAGCATTCATCACCCGACAGGGCTTCTACTGATCCGTTGAAGAGCTGGCTCATGTATTGAAAGAAAGAAATACGGAAATCTTCATCTACCATGAGCAGCTGCTTGAGGCCTGTCAACGTGGCATGGATCACTTCCAGTTCTGGGCCCTCTGTAGACACCAGGGATTGAGCTTGAAGCTCCAAGTAGTTAAAACTTGAAAGCAACTGCTGACAATAAGATCCGTCAGAAAGTCCCTCCAGAACCCCTGTTGTCTCGTATAAAAATGCAAATGCTTTACTGATGTTTTGGAAATTAAATTGCTTTATGATATCCAAAATGTGTTTTGAGGTTTGTGCAAGAAAAGATAGCAAAGACTCTGTGCTCTGAATGCTCAAGAGTTTATAAATATGTTGGAAACACGAAGAATAAATCCGCAGAAGCAAAGCTGAATCTTTGTCGTGGAAGACATTTAGATATATCTGAGTCAAGATTGTATCAACTTCTCGTTTTTCAGGCTCAGAAAGGGCTGAGAAAAGTTCAGATGCATTCCTTATAGCATAGACTGTGTCCAGAGCTTTGGAGACTTGTCCCTGCTTCAGAAACCCGAATTCATAGAGACCACTTATCACAGTTTCACTTACATGTACAAAGTCCATTTCCACAGCTGGCGATTGAGGCCAGTCTGAATGGAACAACTGGGAAAAGTTAAGGCTCTTGCTAAGGACCCTCGCATCTTCCGGGACAGAAAAATTAAGAAGTGTAGACAAGGTTTCCAATTTCATTCTTTCTCCTTTTGAAATGCCATACATCCACAATTCCAGGAGCTTGGGATTAATTTCAAAAAGTACTAATTCCATAAATCTTAAAATATTGTTTGATTCCTTCTTTATCCAGAGATGTTCAAGAGTTTCTATTTTGTCAATCACTGCTTTGCCAAATTCCAAGAGTTTCTGACTATCAATAGCAGATGGGTCTCTCTTTAAACTTTGTAAACGATTTATCCACAAATGGCTCGTGTTCAGAAGAGTCTCAGTGAGGGATGGGGGGTCATGGAATTTGGGCATACTGGGTGAGTCAAAAGGATCAGGCAATAATTTCTCCAAAAATCCCACAAAAGATAAAAAATAGTCTATTTGCTCGTCCTCAAGGGGATGCAACTTCTTTTCCATCATAAGAAGTTCCTTTGTGGAATTCAAGACCCTACAATAGTAACGGAATTGTCTTAGTACCCAAAAATAAATAAATAAGTAAATTCAAGACAAATTCAACTTACTGAATTTTCAAAGTAATACACTTATCTACAGCAAAACATAATTGGACTATTTGCTACACAATATATTTTGCAACTGGAATTAAGTTAATTTGAACATCTGGAAGTGTTTTAGAAAACCACAATTCAGATGCTCAAAATCTGGGCAGCCCGGGGGGTTCAGCGGTTTAGTGCCACCAACTTCAGCCCAGGGTGTGATCCTGGAGACCTGGGATCAAGTCCTGGAGACCCAGGATCGAGTCCCCCTTCTGGCTCCCTGCATGGAGCCTGTTTCTCCCTCTGCCTGTGTCTCTCATGAATAAATAAACTCTTAAAAAAAAGAAAAAGATATAACTCAAAATCTGCTTCCTGCACCAAAAACAATAAATTTTATATTATTTTACTCCATGATTTCTTTTGTAAGATCGTTAAAGCTAAGTTTTCTGTGTATGTCAGAAGAATCTCAGGATTCGATTCCTGTTGTGTCTCCCAATGTCTTGGCTACAGAGGGAGTCCAATGGCAAAGTGTGTCAGAAACTACCCCCTATGATTTAAGGACAACTACTGGAATGGCCTGTTCTGGGAGATATTCCAGTGCTCCTTAAACAATGCAGTACTTCCCACCACTAGAAACTCATGATTGTAGGTCATGTACCTTCTCTCCGGGTGTCTACTTGTGAAATACAAAGAGTTCTCAGAGGAGCAACTCAGCAGTTATGATAAGTCCATACCCGTAATACAAGTCCACACCTGGAGAAGTCACTAACTCAGGAGCCACCAGCCCACTTTTTAAATCACTGGGGCTCTATGTGTTTCAGAGTTTAGAAAGACGACATAAAGGGCACATGGGTGCCTTGGTTGTCTGAGCATCTGACTCGTAATTTTAGCTCCTGTCATGATCTCAGAGTCATGAGATCGAGCCCCAAATGGGTCTCCGTGTAGAGCATGGAGTCTGCTTGAGAGTCTCTCTCCCTCTTCCCCGCCCCTCCTCCGCTTGTGCTCTCGACCTCTCTAAATAAAAATAAATAAAACCTTAAAAAAAAAAAAAAAAAGACATGGTGCATGCACCAGGCAGAGGAATAGGGAGAAGCAGACTCCCCGCTGAGCAGGGAGCCCGATGTGGGGCTCGATCTCATGACCTTGAGATCATGATCTGAGCCCAAGGCAGACACTTAACCAACTGAGCCACCCAGGCACCCCTCGGGGGCTCAGTCAGTTAAGAGTCCAGCTGTTGTTTTGTGCAGGTCCTGATTGCGGGGTCATGAGATGGAGGCCCACGTGGGGCTCCACACTCAGCGCAGAGTCTGCAGCAGACTCTCTCCCTCACCCTCTGCCGCTCCCCCCAGCATTCTCTCTCTCTCTCTCTCTCTCTCTTTCTCAAATAGATAAATATATCTTAAAATATACATGATAGCTAGGGCACCTGGCCAGGTTAGTTGGTAGAGCAGACAACTCTTGATCTCAGGGTTGTGAGTTCACGCCCCACATCGGATGTAGAGCTTACTTTAAAAGAATAAGTAAAATGAAAGGCTCATCCTTTTAAATAAATAAATTAATTAATTAATTAATAATAAATAAATAAACTATATACAATGTCCATAATTATACATAAAAATCTCCACCTCAGTGCACATGCCAAAATAGCAGAGCCTCATACAACCTGGCAGTGCTTGTTCCAAAGGTCATTTCTCTCCCCAAAATCTCTAGAACTACCAGAATCTTAAATCACTGATTCCCTGTCTAACGTAAGCAACTGGATGAGAGTATTATTCCAACATTCCATCTTCGGAGCAGGTATTATAAGTTACGCTTTGGAAAGAAAATCTTATTATTATCGTCTGTATTTCTCTTCAAAATCCATGGAAACATGAGTCATTACATTGTATGGAGCAAATATTATCAAACACCTAATAGGAAACGCCGCATCAACAGCCACATCAGGAGCTCACATTTTAAAGCAAGTGCTTATTGGGCCCCCGGGTGGTGCAGCATGTTAAGCGTCCCACTCTCGACTTTGGCTCCGGTCGTGATCTCAAGGTTGTGAGATCAAGCCCCTCATCAGGCTCTGAGAGGGACCTGGAGTCTGCTCAAGATTCTCTCTTCCTCTCCCTCTGCTCCTCCCCCCAACTCACACTCTCTCACGTTATCTCTAAAAAATAATAACTACACAAATAAATAAGTAAATAAAGTGTTTCTATAAGTAGGTTTTGTCTTTAGATAATAGTTAAATCGAAACCTGGAAATTAAATTCTGAAAACTCACCTAGAGATGGAAGCAGCTGGAGACTTGAGGAAGTTACTCAAAAATGTGAAATAATTATCCGTGATGACTTCCCAATCCATGTTTTCTCCATAACAAGGCGACTCCTCAGAGAAAGCTAAATGGAAAGGCATTTCATATATTGATTTTTAGTTGGACACAACAGTCAAATCTGCCAAAGTGAAAAACACTATAGTGGTTCGGTTAATCCTGGTTGAAAATAAAACAAAAGGTTTGAAATCCTTGAGAGTTGGCTTCCACTTCTGGCAAAGGTCAAATACCACTGGCCATCAAGCAGCATAGATGGTGATCCATAGAAAACAGAAAGTACAGAAGGTGAGACCCAGGATTTCTAGAAGTTTGGTCTTTTCTCATTTTAAACAAGCTGTTTCTGGGGCTCCAGGATGGCTCAGGCGGTTAAGCATCTGCCTTTGGCTCAGGTCATGATCCCGGGGTCCTGGGATTGAGCCCGGACTCAGGCTCCCTGCTCAGCTTCTCCCTCTCCCTCTGCCACTTCTGCTTATGCGTGTTCTCTCTCTCTCTCTAATAAAATCTTTTTAAAAATAGGAAAACAAAGTAGCAAGCACAAAAGGATAAATCATGTTTGAAAAAAATAATAAAATAATAATGTTTGGCATCAAAAATCACTGGGCAGGGGATCCCTGGGTGGCTCAGCAGTTTAGCGCCACCTTCAGCCAGGGCGTGACCCTGGAGTCCCGGGATCGAGTCCTCCGTCGGGCTCCCTGCATGGAGCCTGCTTTTCCCTCTGCCTGTGTCTCTGCCTCTCTCTCTCTGTCTCTCATGAATAAATAAATAAAATCTTTTAAAAAAAAATCACTGGGCATATAAAGAAGCAGAAAGATGTGACCCATGGTTAGGACAAAAACATAATCAATCAAAATAACCCAGAACAGTATGCCATTGGCACAAAAATAGACACATAGATCAAGGAAACAGAATAGAGACCTCAGAAAATAAGCCTGCACTTATAGGGTCAATTAATCTGCAACAAAGGAGACAAGAGCACACAATGGGTAAAAGACAGGCTCCTTAACAAGTGGAGTCGGGAGTACCGGCCGCCACATGCAGACGAGTGAACTGTCCACTTTCTTACACCATGCACAAGAATAACCTCAGAATACACCAAAGATCTAAATGTGAGACCTGAACCCGTAAAACTCCCGACAGAAAATCTAGGCAGTAAATTCTTGGACAGTGGTCTTAGCAATATTTTTTTTGGATCTGTCTCCTCACGGAAGGGCCACAAAATAAAACTATCAAGACTCCATCAAACTGAAACGCTTCTGCACAGCAAAGGAAACCCCATTAATAAAACAAAAAAGCAACCTACTGGACTGGAGAAGAGATTTACGGAGGATACTTCCAGTAAGGAGCCAATGCCCAAAATACATAAAGAACTCCTTCTACTCAACAACAAAAAAACAATCTGATTTAAAAATGGGCAGCTGACCCCGGCAGATATTTTTCCAAAGACAGACAGATGGTCAACAAGCAAGAAAAAACATGCTCCGCATCACTCATTATCAGGGAAATGCTAAAGAGGGGCCCCTGGGGGCTCAGCTGGTTAAGGGTCTGCCTTGGGCTCAGGTCACGATGCGGGGGCCTGGGATCCAGCCCCACGTCGGGCTCCCTGCTCAGGGGGGAGCCTGCCTCTCCCTCTCCCTCTCCCTCTGCCACTCCCCCGCCTGTGCTCTCTCGGTCTCCCTGTCAAATAAATACATAAAATCTTTAAAAATAAATGGAAGCCAAGTCAAGGGTTGAAGTGAAGACCGAATGAAAGAACTGAAACAAAACACAGTAAATGTTGTGATTGTCAATATTATTGAGACTTCCGAACCCAGACTTCTCACTGAAGGTCACTCTTTACAGCCAGTGTTTTTGGAAAAACCAGCAAAATAACGAAGCAAAGCTGCAGCGCAGGACAAGAACACAACAGGAGTGTCAGCCGTCAGCCCAGCCCTGACGGCTGCCAAGTGCAGAACTCGTGTGGCCTGCCGCAGGTGGAGAGACCCGACGAGGGGGGGTCTGACACCGACCTCCACAGCCGGGGGTCCCTGGCGGCCCCTAAAAGCACTAGTTGGGGTGTGGAGGGTCCTCAAAAAGTCCCCAAGAGAGCAGCCCTGCTGGGTATTCATCCAAAGGCCACGAGAGTAGATTCGAAGGGGCACCCGCCCCCCAGCGCTGCAGCAGCAGCAACAGCCAAATAGAGCAACAGCCCCGTGTCCCTGCTGAATGCTAAGGAGGTGGTGCAGGCACCCACTATGGAAGACACCAGCCATCGAAAGGAAGATCTTGCCACCACGACAACGTGGGCAGAACTGGAGCGTGTTCTGCTCAGCCAAGGAAGTCACCCAAAGGGGGACAAATACTGCAATTCGCCGCATACTAGGAGCAAAGGGAAGGGGAGGGAGACAGACCCTTCACTGTAGGGAAGGCCTGCTGGTTGGGGGGGGGGGAGCGGGGGATGGGGACAAATGAGCGCACCCGTCCTGATGACACCAGGCGATACAGGCAACTGCTGGATCGCCGTCTTGCACACCTGAGACTAGTATTAATTATCCTGTAGGTTAGCAAACTGGAATCTAACAAAAAACTGAAAACAACAACAACAAAAACCAAACGGCTGTTTGAGGAGGATGGACACGATTAGGGGGATGTGAGCACGGAGCAGGGACACAGCCTCCTGGCCCCACCGCACGAGGAGGCAGCAGGTGTTCCGAGGGGAAGCCGTGGTGTGCACGGCGCACGGACAACCAGGGCCAGCGTGGACCCCGGGGCGGGCCGGACCCAGGCCACCAGCCCTCCACCAGGTGCCACCCCGCCAGCATCTTCCCAGAAAAGGAGGCCTTTGGAACGAGAGAACACCCGCCTGTGGGTCGCGCAGTGGCAAACGCATCAAATTTGCATTTGAGAGGATTTTGGGGTTTGAGGACGCCATGGAAACAGGGGAGCTGCCCGGCCCGGGGTGCTGCCCCAGGAAGCAGGGTGAGCCGCACATCTGGGCCCCGGAGGGGCTGTTAGGAACGTGGCGTTGTCATCACGGTGGCAAGTGATACCTGGCGAGCCTGTGCTCCCAGCTCCCCTTTAGTCGTCTCTGAGGAGCAAGGGGGCCACGAATGGGGGACTAGTGCCCACATTCCCGTAGTGGAGGCCCCGACTCACCAGGTGGGTGGTTCGGGAGCCTTCCATGCACGTGCACATAGCAGACCAGTTCACAGGTCTTGCGGATGAGTCCCAGGAAGGCTCCCCGGTAGGCTGTTTCCTCCAGGGACAGCTGTACTTCCTCCAGGGTGTGAAATACCCTGCAACAGAGGAGTCCAGGGACAGCTGACGTCTCCTCGTGGTCCCCCAGAAGACACACCAGTACAGATTCATCCAAACGCAAACATACACGCGCGCCGGGCAGTCCACTCGGTCAGAAGTTGGAACCTTTGCGACAGTTTCCTCAATAGCTATCTGACTGCTTACGGATTCCCTCAGCCTGATTTGAAAAGTGAGGGGAAACCACTCGCAGAAACACACGGCACGTAAGACCCAGCAAATCAAGAGAATAGAAAAGCGGAAAATAGAAGGACACAATACGGAATCAACTGTGGAGTCCGGAACCTTGTGAAAGATGAAGTCAATGGTCAACCTTTAAAAGACTTGTTTATTGTTTTTTGTATTTTTATCTTTTTTTTTTTTTTAAAGATGTGCTTACTTATTAGAGATGGGGAGGGGGGCGCATGCACACGAGCAGGGGAGGGGCGGACGGAGAGTCTCACGTAGACGTCCCGCTCAGCACGGAGCCCAACATGGGGCTCGATCTCACGACCCTGAGGCCACGGCCTGCGCCAAAACCAGGAGTCAGGTGCTCAACCTGCTGAGCCACCCAGGCACCCCTAATTTTTTGTATTTTTAAATATTTTCCAATAGTACCAAGTAGGTCCGTCTTTTTTTTAGGTTAAAAAAAAAGGATCATACCTCCCCTCGAAACAGAATATACTAGAAATAGAGGATGCTACGTTGACCCCTATGGAGGGCAGCTAGCCCCCCCCCCCCCCCCCCCGGGTCTCAGCTATTCTGCTGCACGCGGGCTTACACTGCGGCGAGAAGCGGGTCCCGACAGTCCGCGGCAAGGTCACCGTCCCCGGGTGAGGCAGCAGTTCCCAGCAGGCGCAGGAGCCTCCGGCAGGAAAGGTCCACGGCCGCCAGCTGCGCCTCCACCTCCGGCCAGCCCAGAAGTCCTCCGGGTACTGACACTGGCATATCTGTGCGCCCGGTGATGACCTCTTGCAAAAGGTGACCCTTGACAGGAGAAGAGACGCGCTGTGACCCAGGGAGCCAGGCCGGGTGGCGCGGAGAGGCCCTCCCCGCCGTTCACTCCCCACGGGCTCCCTTGAACCGTGACAGAGACGTGGCTGGTGGGCCTCTGAGGAGCCCCAGGGCCCAGGGACCATCCTGGATCCGAAGCCCTAGCCCCGCACCGCGGCTCACCCGGGACAGGCAGGAGGGACTGCGTGCCCAGCGCCGCTGTGGCCGGACCCGTGTCCCCGGAGCTGTGCTGCAGGTACCCCGGGCTGGGCTGCGACACCGCGTCCAGCCACACCCAGAAGGTGCAGGTGCCCCGGGCAGCGCAGCCGACGGGGTGACAAACGGAACCGGTTGCAGGGAGGAAGAAATGGTAGCCGCTACTGGAATGTTCCGTGCTCGGTGGGAACGATCACCTTTCCTAACAAAGCACTCCCCACTGTTGAGCGCTCAGCAGGCGGCACGAGCAGGGAAGGCCGGCCGGCTGTGCCTCCACCCTGGCTGCCTGACACCTGGAGACACGGGCCGTCTTGACATTTGCAGCTGGAGCTGGAGAGGACGGGGAGCCAGGAAGCCAGGGGAGCACAGGGCCGCGTCGGAAATGTGGGGGCTCCCGGTCAAAGCTCGCTACTGTTGGGAGGTCTGGTGGGATGGGGGCCCGTGCCCTCCCGGTGTGGCCAACGCACAGGCCGCAGGGGCAGCTGGCACCGCACAGGGAGCCAACCCCTAAAACGAGCCCGGGGGCTTCCGCGGACGAGATCAGAGGCGGCTACTCACCGCATCCTCTGCTGACCTCAGGAGCTTGTTCAGGACGCTGGTCTCGTCGGAGAAGCCGCGGGGACACGGGAGGGCCGCCCTCCCGGACACGCTCGCGTGCAGGCGCCCCTGCCGGGACAGAGGGCACAGTGGTGACGCCCAGAGGGGCTGGCAGGGGCACAGCCCGCGTCAGCACCGATGCAAACTTCAATGTAAGACCAAGCTCTTGGAAAACGCGCCCGTTCCGCCAGCGCAGCCCACGGCGTGGGCCAAGCGAAGGGCCAGGAGCCTCCCGAGTGTTTCACCAAACCTGTCTGTTCACAGGCCGGGCCACGCTTTACCTGCTCCTGCTCCCGAAGCAGGGACTCCTCTCCCGGCTGCTCCTGTCCGCCCGGGCCGCCGCCGCTGGCCGCCGCCTCCAGGCACGCGAGGGCTCCTGGGGGGCCGCAGAGCGAGGCATCAGGGCTCCCCACGCAGGCTGCTCCCCGCCTGACCCCCACGCACGGCCGTGCACGGACACGGATGCAAAACCCCGCACCTGCGCCCCCCCACACCTGCCACCACACGCTTCATGAGCTTGCCCAGAGAGGGAATCAGAGAACGCGTGATGCGCTCTCACGCTGCTGAAGACCCGGAGGATGGCTTTCCAAGGGACCCCACGTGTGGCTCCTAGCAAGCGGTGCCAAGAACAGCGGCGAGCTCACCTTGCACGAAACGCAGCTTGTGCGCTATCGCGTTCCCGAGGGCCGGGGAAAGGGCGAGCGGCCTCCTCGGAGCCGGCCTTGGTGGCAGGTCTCGAAGAACGTCCTCCAGCTTCTGTAGGTGCAGCAACCTGAGGGCACAGGAAACAACAGTTTCAGATGCCGACTTATGAGTGGTGGGCGGACGCCCCGGCACGGGCGAATCAGCAGCAACCGAAGAGTCTGGAAGGTTCCAGAAGGATGCCCAGCCCGCAGCCCAGCTGCACCCCTGCAGCCGGGGCCGGGAGGGAGGGAAGCAGGCGGGCACTGCTGCAGCCCCGGAGCTCCCCAGCGGAGAGGTGCGGAGCCCACGCCCCGGAGGCCAGGCAGTCCGGGAGCCACCCCAGGAGCTGCAGCGACCTCCCCTCCCCAGAGGCTCTGTGTGGCCCCAGGAGGATGAGGAGGGAGGAGGGAGGGAGGGGGGAGGGAGGGGGCAACCCAGGAGAGCAGCTCCAAAGACAGACGCTCTGAGGTGAGAGGGGCTGAATCTGGGACCAAGTGTGTGAGTGAAGAACCAGGTGGGGGTCGCACCCTGGGAGCAAGCGCCCAGCAGGTGAACGCAGACCCTCACGTTCTCCACAAACACGCGGAATCCTCCTCCAGGAAGAGTGTGAGCAGGAAAGAGAGACACAGAAGATGACGCTAGTGGCACTTGTGCCAGGTCTACAAGGCTGGAGCCTGACCCCGCTGGCCGCACCTGGACCCTGCCTGGACCCCACCGCCACCCCACCCGACCACTGCCTGGCCCCACGGGCCCCGCCTGGCCCTCACCTGACCCCGCCTGAACCCTGCCTGGACCCCACTCCCACCCCACCTGACCACTGCCTGACCCCACCTGGCCCTGCCTGACTCCCCCTACACCACCAGACCACTGCCTGGCCCAGCCTGGCCCCGCGCAACCCCACCTGGCCCCACCTGAACCCCTACCCTTCACCTGACTCTGCCTGGCCCCGCCTGACCCCAATGACCCTGTCTGACCCTGCCTGACCTGCTTGGCCCTCACCTGACCCCACCTGGCCCAGACTGGCCCTGCCTGATTCCCCCCACCCACCCAACCACTGCCTGGCCCCACCTGACCCTGCCTGACCCCACTGGGCCCTCACCTGACCCCATGTGACCCCACCTGGCCCCGCCTGGCCCCACCTGACCCTACTTGGCCCTGCCTGTCCCCAACTGACCCCACTTGGTTCTCACCTGACCCCACCTGGCCCTGCCTGACCCCACTTGGCCCCCGCCTGACCCTGCCTAGCCCTGCCTGGCCCCACCTGACCCCACTTGGTTCTCACCTGACCCCACCTTGCCCCGCCTGACTCCCCCACCCACCCGACCACTTCCTGGCCTTGCCTGGCCCTGCTTGACACGGCTTGGCCCTCACCTGCCCCCACCTGACCCTGCCTGACTCCCCCTGCCCCACCTGACCACTGCCTGGCCCCACCTCGCCCCACTTGGCCCTCACCTGACCCCTGCCTGATGCCCCTCACACCCCATCCAACCACTGCCTGACCCCACCTGGACCCTGTCTGGACCACACCCCCACCCCACCCGACCCCCACCTGACCCCATCAGACCCCACTTACCCTCCCCAGGCCCCACCCAACCACTGCCTGACCCCCACTGGCCCTGCCTTACCCCACTTGGCCCCCACCTGACCTTGCCTGACTCCTCCTGCCTACCCTGCCTGGCCCCGCCTGGACCCTGCCTGGACCCCACCTGACCCCACCTGGCCCCCACCAGACCTCACCAGACCCTGCCTGGCCCTGCCTGACCTGCCCACATCCCACCCAACCACTGCCTGACCACACCTGGCCCCCACCTGACCCCATCTGGCCCCCACCTGACCCCTGCCAAACCCCACCAGACCCCATCTGAACCCACCTGACCCCAAGAGGCCCCCCACCTGACCCCCGCCTGGCCCCACTTGACCATCACCTGACCCCACCTGATCCCACCTGATCCCACTTGGCCCCACCTGACCCGACCTCACCCTCCCGGACCCTACCTGTCCCCCATCTGACCCTGCCTGACCCCACCTGGACCCACCTGACCACCCCTCCTGGCCCCACCTGGCCCCGCCTGGCCCCCCTGCCCGTGCCCACCAACCCCCCTCTACCGCATCTCATCATCCTGGTGCAGGAGGTCCAGGCAGGAACAGGTGCCACCAGCTGCACACCCGCCTCTAATGACCTGCGTCCTTGGTACCAAAGGGAGACTTGTTCAGTCTTCCGGTTGGAAGCTGTGATGTGAGAGACAAGCTGTGAGCAGTGGGCGCCAACGGGTGGGAGCAGGAGCCTGAGCCAGCAGCTTCCCACCAGGGACAGGGGGTCCTACCCGGACCGGAGGAGCCCGGGCAAGCGAGGTGCTGGGGGTTGGGCAGCTGCCGTCTACAATGACACCGAGCGCTAGGAAGGACGCGCCGGGCGATGCCAGGAGGGGACACGAGTCCAGCGGCCGGGGCAGGTGTCGGCCCGGAGGACGGAGCTGGGACCGCACCACGGCCGCCCCCATGACCCCTGCTGCAGCGGGGCTCGCGTCCACCCAGGAGACAGCCGTCTGCACAAACACGGGACGACACGACCCAGGAGGGCGGTGCGGCGGGGTGTCCCAGGAGGCAACTGCTAAGGGGAGGAGGCGGCGGGGCGGGCTCAGGCGAGATGAGGACAGAGTCGTGGGTGCCGCGGGAGGCGTGAGGGAACGGGGAGCCGCCACTAAGCGCGGGGCGTCCTCAGCCCGGGGTCTCCTGCCTGCCCTACGCCCGGCAGATCCTTCCTTCCTTAGAGCGGAGGGCACAGGGCCTCTGGGGTCCTGCACGGAGCCAGCAGTGGGCAGGCTCGTGGGGACGGGTGGGCCCCCCTCCTTCCCACCTGCACGTGGGCAGAGGTGGCTGGGGCGACCCCACCTGCTCCTCGGAGCAGGACCCTCTCTAACATCCCGATCCTGGAGGAGGAGCCAAGAGCCAGAGTGCCCCGGGCTCCCCGTCCCTGGGCCGTGGGACCTTGGTTCTGCTCGTCTGACACGTCCCCAGCCACCCGGGACGTCCCTCCTCCACACACACGCGGGGCCGCCGACGGCGCAGGACGCCCCCGCTGCAGCTTCCCGGCTGCTGGCTGCAAACCCTCCGGCCTCCGTGACGCCGCCCTCACCGGCCCGGCCCGGCCCGGCCCGCCCGAGCAGGGAAAGACGCCTTACGTGTTGGGAGCCGAGTGGTTGCCGCCGGGGCCAGCTGCTGCCACGCTGTCGCCGAGGACGAGGGGCACGGCGTGCAGAGCGCCCGCCCCCTGCCGACGGCCGAGGGCCTCCAGGCCGCGGGGGACCCCCGCCGGCACCTGCCGCCAGCGCCCCAGCACCTGCGAGCAGAAGGGACAAGGTTAGCGCTGCGGCCGCGCGCTGCCGCCCAGAGCCTGTGCCGGGGAGGCCGCGACGGGCCCCGCGATGACGGCCGGACGGCGGCCCGTTCTGGAGATGCGGCCAGTGAAGCGCCTGCTACTCGCCGTACGATTCGATTCCTACCCAGGAGTTAAGGGTTAAAAACGGCATCGAAGGACGCGCGCAGCTTCACGGGGCTGCTGGCTCCCGTCCTCCGCCCGCGGCCACCGTCAGGAGCAGGGCGCCGGGGGGCCCAGACGGCTGCGCGTCCCACTCGGTTTCGGCCCAGGTCATGACCCCCGGGGCGTGAGATCGAGCCCCGGCCCCTTCCCCCCAGGCTCTCTCACTCGCGCTCTCTCTCTCTCTCTCTCTCTAAAATAAATAAATAAAATCTCTTTTAAAAACGGAGAGGGAAGGCCGTCATCACAAACGTCACTAAACCAGCGACGCGGACCCTGAAATCGGACACCTTGGGGACGGCATGAACACGTCGGCGAGCTCTGGTTTCGCGGTGATGACACGCGCCCCCCACGTGCCCCAGGCCCACCCCTGCACCCAAGCACCGGGGGCGTCCAGGCAGCCCCCGGGGACCCCACACGCCACAGCCCAAGTCTGGCTCTTGTCACGACCCGTGTGCGCCTCGGAGGAAGACACGCTTCCTGGTGACCTTTGTGCCAAGGCCGGTGGATGCACTCGGGACACAGGCGCTTGATGGGGGGGACGTGGGGCCCCCGGGGCTCGTCCCTGCAAGGGACTCACCACGAAACAGGAAAAAACGTTGGGAAGGGAATCGAGCTGTGGGCTTAGGGCTTCAGTGAGCGAGGCAAGCTCCGGTGGCCGGGGGCGCAGAACCACAGCAGACGCCCGCAGCTCATGGGCCGCTTCGCCAGAATGAAGTCGGACGCTGCACATCAGCCGAATCGCAGTCGGAGAGACGGGGAGGCACGAGGCGGGTGTGGACCCGCGGGTGGCTCGCGGCGGGACGGCACCTGCTGCAGACCTGGGCCAGCTGACCGCGTGCAGCAGGTGCCCGTGCCCGGACCTGCAGGGCGGACAGCCCCCGGGGTGACCCTCTGGGGGGTCAGGACAGGACGGAACGCACGATCCGCTCCCAGGCCCCCTTGTGGGGATCTACCAACAGCAGGAATCACATTCACTGGCCGTTTCTTCCAGAGTGTTCCCTCCCGGGAACAACACCACAGCCTTGGCCAAGGAGCCGCTCTGGTCCCCGCTCCACGGAGGAAGTAACGGGCCGACGAAGGGTCACCCGTCCGGTCAGTGGGCAGGAAGCCTTCCAGAATTAGGTTTTTCGGGATCGTCTATAAGCGCACAGCACAGCTTCCCCAGGCCCGGGACCCGGGACGAGTCAAACGCTGCTCGTTGTCACCCTCCAAGCAAAAGTGAGCACCAGAGCAGCCCCGTTCAGCTGGCACTTGGAGCAACAAAGCTGCTTTGCCAGAAACAAACATTCTCTCTCCAAATTACCCAAGAGGGACGAGTCACAGCACGAGTCACACTGGATTTCTAGGTCAGAAGCAGGTCGACATTTTGGGTTTTATTAAGGATTTTATTTATTTATTCATGAGACGCAGAGAGAGGCAGAGACACAGGCAGAGGGAGAAGCAGGCTCCCTGCGGGGACTCGATCCCGGGACCCGGGGTCACGCCCTGGGCCGAAGGCAGGCGCTCACCCCTGAGCCCCCTGGGCGTCCTCAGCCTGACATTTTGAACCCAAATCTCCTTTATTTCTGTAAATGAACTTGTACACGCAGTTTCTCTGCCTCTAGGAGGAACGCAGACACCCCGGTCGTAGCCCTGGGACCCCCCTGGGCCTTCGGACTGCCGGAGCCGCGCAGTAAACGTGTGTTGTGCGGGGCCACCATGCAAGAGGGACGTGTTCTAGCAGCCAAGGGAGCTGCGCACCTGGGACATGTGCCCGGGGACCCCCGATCACTTCCCTTGTGATTGTAATCTCAAAACCTTGCCGTTCGATTTTTTTTTTTTTTTAAGATTTTATTTATTTCGGCAGCCCATGTAGTTCAGCGGTTTAGCACCGCCTTTGGCCCAGGGCGTGATCCTGGGGACCTGGGGTTGAGTCCCATGTCCCCTGCAGGGAGCCTGCTTCTCCCTCTGCCTGTGTCTCTGCCTCTCTTTCTCTCTAAGTCTCTCATGAATAAATAAATAATATCTTTTTTAAAAAAGATATTGTTTATTTATTTGGAAGAGAGTGCAAGAGAGAGAGCAGTAGCCGAGCGGAGGGCGGAGGGAGGGAGAAGCAGGGTCCTCGCTGAGCAGGGAGCGCGGCACGAGACTCGATCCCAGGACCCGGGACCACAATGACCGACTGAGCCACTCAGGCGCCCAATCCTTACCCTTTTCGGTAAAGTTCTATACAGTTTGACTCAAACTCTGTTCTAAATTAATAAGAAAGCAGGGTGCTGAGTCTGGAGAAAATAGGGTCCCATCTGCCCCCTGAGCTTCCAATTGGTAGACACTGCGGCGCCCGTGACAGATGCCAGGACGCAACGGCCAGTCCCACGGGACGTCAGGGGTGGATGGCATTGGGCCGGGTGTGGGATGAGAACAGGAGACCGCGGACTGGCCACGCCGAGCCCGCCCGGTGAAAGAATGTTCCAGACGCTCGGCCGCACAGCCGTGAGCGGCGGCCCCCAGCCCACTACACACAGGTAACCCGGAGGTGACCCAGCCGCTGGGGAAGTGCGACGAGTGGCCCCAGGAGGCGCGCCAAGTCCAGACCCAGATGCTAGCAGGAGGTGGTGGTCTCACGGAGCCCCCGGCCCCTCACCGGCAACCACGGGGCCCTGCCCCAGGCCATCCACGCAGCCCACGGCGACAGGCGTGCGCCTCCCGCGTCCTGCTCCACCCCGAGGGGAAGTGCCAGGCAACACGCAGAAGTGACAAAGGGACGCGCAGGCGCCAGGAGTAGCAGTGGCGAGCGGGGCTCCAGGGTCGCACGTCCAACCCCTTTATTTGATGCGGTTTGGAAAGGAGGCTCCTGCCCGCGGCCCCCATCGCCGCTGCCACCCCACTGCTGGCCTGAGAGCGAGAACCACTACGGCTCGTGCCCCTGCTCCCGGCGCCCTGCCTTCGGGGCCGGGGCAACGAGGGAAGGGGGGGCTCCTCGAGGCCAAAGCAGCAGGGCCCGCAGCGGCCAGGCAGCCCCGCGCTCACGGGGCTCCACGTCCTGCTGCTTCTCCCACCCAGGCGCCCCCGGGGGAGCAGCCCACGGCGCGGGAAGCATCACGCGTGCCTACCTCCTGCAGCTCGGCTGAGTAATTCAGGATTTGTTCTGCGTGTGCTTCATCAAAACCAAATCGGGGCTTCAGGTCAGCCTGGGCCATCCGCGGACCCCACAGCAGCTTCTGCAGGGACGGGCTGTCTCCGGCCTCTGCAAGGCAACCAACGATTTGTACCCATCAGAGGACGTGGCCACGGCACGGCGCGTCGGAGCCATTCAGAAAGTGACGCCTCGCTCAGGTCTACAAGAGAAGCGAGTGACGCCCTCCAGGCCATCAGGTTGGAGAAGCAAACAGAAGCTACGCCGGGGGCCGCGGCGCGGCAGGACGGCCACCTCCCGGTCGTGGCGACCCCGGTCTCCAGGAGGAACACGAGAGCATAGCTCGAGGACTCTGAAGCTCACATCACTGTAACTCCGAGGTCGCCCCTCCGGAGGTTCGACATCACTTCTGGGAGCACGTCGCCAACGTGAAAGCCTCCACCTTCCGCGGTGAGCCCTCCGCGACATCCCAGCCGCGACACTGTTTAGGATCGTGACCCACAAGCACCTAAAGGACCCCGAAACCTTTCTCACCGGCGTCACCTCTTGGGACCCTTTTACACTAATGCTGCAGGCCGACCGGGAAGCCCCAAAATCCACGACTCCTCGCTCTCTGTCTGTTGTCTTTACATAAAGGGGGCAAGGTCAGGTTCTGAGATTTTTAAACGTGGCATTGGCTGTGTGTCCAAGAGGTGGCACCCCCGAGGCCAGCATTTCCCTCACCAGGTCCTGCCCACAACACATAGGTAGGTGCAGTGATCGTCCTCTTTGGGGGAAAAGGAATCACCATGTGTCACACTTGAGCTGCAGTCTTGACCCAAACCCAGATCTGATCCCGACCCTGCACTGTAACCACTGATCTCTCCTGCGCTCAGGATGGGCTGGAATTACAGAATTCTAGAAAGGAGAGGAAAAAGAGACAGCGGTGACCGAGAGGTATGAACTATAAAATCATTCCAGAAAGGGGGGACAGCAGGGCTCGGACACCCAGTGCTGAATGGCAGCTCAGATGGTGGGAATTAACAGTTTCACTGAAGAACAGTTTCAGTTTCAAGAACAGAACAGTGAAGAACATCTCGATCTGCACGTGAGGCAAAGGGATTTTTCTTGGGACAAGAGGAATGAGGACAATTTTTCTTCACCCCGAGGTGCTCTGCAATCGTGTGCCTCAGCTCGGACTCCCTGGCAATTGACAGAAAATCAGTTTGATGAGTTTGTTACAACCGAGGTCACCAGGGAGGTGGCAATGAGGTATTTAGTGTGTCGTCACCTCCATCTCCTGGGTTTTGTTCTGAGGGTTAAGGACTCGTGCTTCCCGCTGGACCCACTGCAGGAGAAGTAAATTAGACGTTAAAGACCAGTCTTCCCTCTTGCAGAGGCGCAGATCAACTCTCCTGCCCAAGGAGGCCCCTCTCTACGCTGAGTCCGCAGCCACGGGAAGAACCTGGATGGGATTGGGGTGATGGCGGGTGTCCCATCAGGTTGTTCCAAGGAGCCAGAAAAATCTAAAAGGGTTAGAAATCTCTGTGTAACCACTGTACTGCATGGTTCAGGAGACAGACTTAGAGAGTTGGGGGCGGGCAGAGAGAATCTGATCCTGGGCTCCTGGCCCCAGGCGCCAGCCCCCAGGCCAGCCCTACATCTGCACTAGGAAGGTCTGTCCAAAATGCGGGTTTAACTGCTGCCCCTGAGTCCTTCTGTGATCTGGCCCAGGATCTCACCCACTGCTCCAGCCACAATGGGGATAAAATACGTGGGGCCCTCGCCAAGGCCGGGAGCTTCGCACACAGGTTTTCCTGGCACGGCTCCCTTGAGTCTTTGATGAACTAGAACTCCTCCTTTAAAACTTCTCCTCACGCTTCTCCTGAGAAAGATGCTAGGTTCCTCCTCTCCAGGCTTTGTTTTTTCTTTATTGACATATTTCTCTCCTGTACTAAACAAGACTTCCCTCAGAGCAAGAACCATGTGTTATTCTGCTCTTTATTCCCACTCATGGGACAATGTTTGTTTCATAGAAAGTACTCAATAAGTGTTTACTGAGTGAGTTAAATGGATGGATGAGTGAGTGGGTGGATGGGTGGATAAATGAATGAATGGGTGGACCGGTGGATGGATGTGTGGATGGATGAGTGGGTGAATAGATAGATGAATGGATGGATTATGGACAGATGGTGGGTGTGTGGACAGATGAATGGACAGATGTGTGGATGGGTGAGTATTGGACAGATAAATGAATGGATATGTGGATGTATGAATGGGTGGATAGATTTATGTATAGATAGATGGGTGAGTGGGTGGATGGATGGATAGGTGAGTGGATGGATGTATAGAAGCGTGGGCAGGTGAATGGATGGATGTTGAGATAGATGAATGGATGTGTGGATAGATGGGTAGGTGGACGGATGAATGAATGGGTGGACAGGTGGGTGGGTGGATAGATGGATGGGTGGATGGGTGGGTGGGTGGATGGATAGATGGGTGTATGGGTGGGTGGGTGGGTGGATGGGTAGTTGGGTTGATGAGTATCTAGATGAATGGATGGATGTGTGGATGGTGGTTAGGTGAAGAGATGGATGAGTGGATGGATGTGTGGAGAGATGGGTGGGTAGGTGGATGGATGGATGAATATGTGGATGGATGATGGATAGATGAATGTATGAATTCTAACTCCACAGTTTGCTCCCTGAGTTCCCCTTACAGAAAGAGACAGAAATAGAGGAAAAGAAAGAATTAAAAGTAGAATACTCAGGTCCAGTTGGCAATTCAAGAAATAATGCCCTGAACAGAGAGTAGAATAGTAGCTACGGGAGGCTGGGAGGTAAGAAGTGGGGAGATACTGGTCAAAGGTACAAAGTTTTAGTTATAAGATGATTAAGTTCTGGAGATCTGCTGTACAGCATGGTGACGACAGTCAATAACAGTGTATTGGACACGTGAAATTTGCTAAGGGATCCTACATGTTCTCACCAAACTCTCATTAACTGCAGTGTGGTAACAACTGCACAACCATCACATTGTACACTTTAAACATACAATTTTAGAGGTGCCTGACTGGCTCAGTAGGTAGAGCATGCGACTCTTGACCTCGAGGTCATGAGTTCAAGCCCCATGTTGGGTATAGAGATTATTTAAATAAATAAGACTTAAATATATATATATATATATATAGAGAGAGAGAGAGAGAGAGAGAGAGAGCTGGGTAATTCCATTGCCTTCCTTGTGGAAGGGGCTCATCCATTTAGTTAGCAGACCTTCCAAATCCACACTCGCTGGCCTCTTTTCACCAGCCTTACTATTTTTCAAATATTTTTTCCCAAATAGGATCAGAGGAGAGAGGAAAGATTCCAATCGCAGAACCAATGACAGGTTTAATCTTGGAGGGGGACCAAAGAAAAGAATTTTAAAATCAATCATTTTTTATTAAAAATAACCCATTAATTAGTCTCATTCATTGGGGGAATATAAAAAAATAGTGAAAGGGAATAAAGGGGAAAGAAGAAAAAATGAGTGGGAAATATCAGAAAGGGAGACAGAACATGAGAGACTCCTAACCTGGGAAACGAACTAGGGGTGGGGGTGCCTGGGTGACGGGCACTGAGTGGGGCACTTGATGGGATGAGCACTGGGTGTTATTCTATATGTTGGCAAATTGAACACCAATAAAAAATAAATTTATAAAAAAAATAATAATGACCCATTAATTGGCAACAGCCACAGAATTTCAGTAATGGTAGAAAATCAAATTCAGGTTTGAATTCCAAATTTTCAGTCTGTTTCTCTCTTTTATTAAAAAAAACAGTGGATTCCGCTTTACATTTGACATGTTCATCAAGCCATCTTTTTTGAAGAGCATTTTGGCTCTACGGTGGCTGTCGTAAAGGTAACCAGGGGAACGCTTGAAATTTCTCACGAGCTCTTGGGCACACATACCAGTGGTGGCCACTCCATGTTCCTGCAGAAATGTCAGCATCCAGATGGTCACATTCAGCACGTTTTCAGAAACCGTGGAAAAAGTGTGATTGAGTGGCAGCCAGTCTAAATCTTCCAAAGTTGCCAAGGAACTAGAACCAAAGGAAGACCAAAGCAACATGAGCTGGTTGTGCCCACGGAGCAGCGCCTCCCAGCCGGGTCCCAGCTCTTTGAGGGATGTGGCTGGGCCACTGACACACCAGCATTCGCTGTGGCTTTACACGTGACCCTAAGTCTCTGGCCTAGGGAATAATGCTCACTCAGGGAGCTGGCCAGGCCGGCTGGGGTCCACGGTGCCGCCACCTCCAAAAAGCAAGTGGGCAGACACCTGGCCACTTCCAGCTCAGAACAGCAGGTTAAACTCTGGCGGTGTCCTCCTGGACACTGAGCACCCCAACCCCCCACCGTCTGAACCTCTGAGGATGTCAGGGGTACGATCAGCGGCAGCCAACCTGTTTCTCAGAACAAGGGGCTTCGGGTAGTGCCCGTATATATATATTGTGCTCATGTAATTCTTTAAATAAATATTTAAAATTTTATTTTATAAGTAATTGCATCAAGTATCATTCTAAATGATCAAGCTTGTAAACTACAAAATCCATTCAGCTGAAGTAAGAACATGTCTACATTTTAGCAACCGCAGACCGACCAGACCTAAGTCATGCTTCAAACAAGTTATTTCCCTGTAGCTTCTCCCTAAGGAGAATCTCTCAAGGTCCCTTTGGCACCCCACGACAACAATATAGACCATTAACAAATGATCAGTTTGCATGGCACCACATGTACATACTTATTTCTAAGATTTTATTTATTTATTCACGAGAGACACACAGAGAGAGGCGGAGACCCAGGCAGAGGGAGAAGCAGGCTCCATGCAGGGAGCCCAATGCGGGATTCAATCCCAGGACCCCGGGGTCACGACCTGAGCCAAAGGCAGACGCTCAACCACTGAGCCACCCAGGCGTCCCCCAAATACTTATTCCTGAATCTAAGGCAGATTTTCTTCTTGTTTAAAGAATAGTAGTTGTTTAATTGTGTGTGTGTGTGTGTTTTTAATTGATGTGTAATTGGCTGCACGCAGATTTTCTTGACATCGTGTCGCCAAAGCAAAATATAGAAGTAAAACTAATGCTGGAGCTGATATGGCACCATAGCCGTCAGCAATATCCCGTAATTTCACATCCCGTGTCTCTCCAAGGAGCCCGCTCACGGCCCCGGCCAGCGCAGCCAGTGGGAGCGAGAGTGCAGCCAAGGGCACACCCGCTAGATCCAATGTGTAAGTCACAAAGCAAACCAACCAACGGTCAAAATATGCTCCGTTGTCCTTCGTTGACAAATATGCCTTCATAGCAGCTTGGAAAGTCATGTTCACATTCAGAATTTTCCGATCCTCGGGGCACCTGGGGGCTTAGTCAGGGAAGCGTCCGCCTTTGGCTCAGGCCCTGATCTCAGGGTCCTGGGATTGAGGCCCGAGTCGGGCTCCCTGCTCAGCGGGGTGTCAGCTTCTCCCTCCCTCTCTCCCTGGTCCTCCTCCTCACCTGGCCGTGTTCTCTCTCTCGCTCGCTCTCTCTTTCTCAAATAAATAAATAAAATATTCCTTAAAAATAAAGTAAAATAGCAACCACTACAAATGATGATTTGAAGGGGCACCTGGGTGGCTCAGTTGAGGGAGCATGCGGCTCTTGACCTCAGCATTATAAGTTCACACTCCGCCTTGGGCAGAGAGGTTATTTAAAATTAAAATCTTAAAAAAAATCACAATAGAAATAATCACTTGAAGACAACGGGAATGTACAAAATGATATGATGTCAACTTGCTTAAAACAGGGAGAGTGGGGTCTGCACAGCATGTCTGCCCTCGTGTGAAATATCTACACAGGTAGAGGACGAGACATGGAGATGCAAGACTCCCAGCCACTTCAGGGTGCCGTGATCCCAGACTTCTTTTCCTTGTATCAAGCAAGAGAGCTACCCAGAGAGAGTTTTTCCCCATAAAAACGTGAGGAGGAGGGCAGCCCGGGTGGCTCAGCAGTTTAGCACCTGCCTTTGGCTCAGGGTGTAATCCTGGGGTCCCGGGATCGAGACCCACGTCGGGCTCCCTGCATGGAGTCTGCTTCTCCCTCTGCCTGTGCCTCTGCCTCTCTCTCTGGGTCTCTCATGAATAAATAAATAAAATCTTTTTAAAAAAGAAAGAAAACGTGTGGAGGAAACCGCCCACACACGTGCCCCTGGTAGGTCCTGCACTTACGTCGAGGCCGCATGGAGCAGGTGCACCCCCCCACGGATGTAGTCTTCAGCGCAAACGTCGTTTGCTTGCAGTCTCGGCAGCAGGCGGAGAAAATCCCAGATGTGGGGCTGCTGGTGGAGTTTCTCCAACCTCAAGATCACCTCCTCGGTCTTATTGAGATCCATCTGTTAGGAAACAAAATACCAGGAGTTTGCCCTCTCATGATGTTCATGATTGAAGTAGGGGGGCTGGGTGGGCCGCAGGAGCCTCTGGGAGGTTAAATACTGTGTAGATAATGGGGCGCCTGGGGGCTCAGTGGTTGAGCATCTGCCTTCAGCTCAGGTCATGATCTCAGGGTCCTGGGACTGAGCCCCACATGGGACTCCCCCTCTCTCTCTCTCTCCCCAACTCCTGCTCTCTCTCTCTCTCACTCATTCACTCTCTCTGATGCATAAATAAATTTTTTTAAAAATTTTAAATAAAAGTCTAAAAATGAGAAGGAGGCCAAGAATTAACAATGTGCATTCCAGTCGGTGGGTGTCAGAGGGCTCCCTCCCCAGGCAGAGCTGTGCTGAAGGGGGGTAGAACCCATGTCGCTGAAGCCATAAAGCAGCTGCTTTAAAAATGAGCCTTGGGAGCAAGGGAGGCTGGGATGCCGGGGCAAGACGGGGAGGAAACGCATATTCCAACAGCCCGGCCTGTGGAACGGACACTTCGGAACATTCTAGATGCCTGAGCTTTCCACACCACATGCTAGCAATGGCAAAGCAAGCCGTTAGCAATGGCAAAACTGAGCGTGGGCCCCCAGAGCATCCCAGGACCACTGACCTCCCCCAGGGGTCACACCTCCGCCCAGAGCGGCACCTCTGCTTGCGAGAATTAGAACTCGCCTTTCAGCCCATCTCCTAGGGTGGGCCGGGCCACCTCCAGTGCGGCTCCCACACCATGTGGCCAAAAACTCATTAGGAGGAAGTGTTTGCGGCCCAGTCAGTGGAGCGCGTGACTCTTGATCTCAGGGTTGTGAGTTTGAGTCCCACGTTGGGTGTAGATTACTTAAAAAAACAAGTGACTGAAAAATAAAGTAAAAACCAGTGCTTTGAACTTAACTCTTAGGTCTCTGGAGACTAAGTTTCAAACTTTTGTTAAAATATTTACTGCTAGGGACGCCTGGGGGGCTCAGCGGTGGAGCGCCTGCCTTCGGCTCTGGGTGTGACCCTGGGGTCCCGGGATCGAGTCCCACATCAGGCTCCCTGCATGGAGCCTGCTTCTCCCTCTGCCTGCGTCTCTGCTTCTCTCTCTGTGTCTCTCATGAATAAATAAATAGAATCTTCAATAAGAAATACTTACTGCTATCAAACTGGAGCCGTGAGAAGAATCTACAATAAAAGAGATTTCAGATGTTAGTTCAATAAGCAATCCGCAAGCATTTGCTGGGCCCCTATTTGTTCTAAAATCGAATTAGCTATCACGCATCCCAAAACACGATGACACCCAAGCCGAGGAAGAAGTCTGAAGGAACTGGTCCCTGTGCTTCATCTGCTGTCCCTCTGTATCCGGTATAATATCTTATAAAAAAACAATAAAGCAGCTGGAGGTCTACGGGCCACTCTCCCAACCAGGAGGGGTTTGTGGGAATCTCAGGTTTGTAGTCAAGTCAAACAAAAGTACCTGGGGACCCACTACTCGCAGTTGGAGCCTGCAGTGGGGCTCAGAGGACCGAGCCCCAACCCGTGGGGTGGTTGCGTCAGGTGAAGGAACCAGCGGGACACAGGGGAGCGCGCGTGCGGTGGCAAGCACACCCGACTGTGTCACAAGTGAAGGTGTGGGTTTTCTTTGGCGCGTACGCCATGGGAACGGCTCAAAGTAGCAACACACTGAAAACAAAGTGGAAACTAAAGTTCATCTCAAAAAACATATTAGTTCTTGGGGCATCCGGGTGGCTCAGTCGGTCGCGCATCTTACTCCCGATCGCAGCTCAGGTCTTGATCTCTGGGTCATGCGTTCGAGGCCTGTGTTGGGCTCCACACTGGGCGTAAAGTCTAAAAAAATGGTTCTCTGCTTCATAGAATATTGAAAACCTCACTTGAGAATCACAGTTTAGGGGCCCTTGGGGGCTTCAGTGGGTTAAGCATCTGCCTTCCGCTCAGGTCATGATCCCCAGTCCTGGGATCGAGTCCCACATGGGACTCCCTGCTCAGGGATCGAGTCCTGCTGCTCCTCCCTCTGCCCCCCCACCCCCGCTCGCTCTCTCTGAAATAAATAAATAAAATCTTTAAAAAAATAAAGAAAACCACATTTTATAAAAGTAGAATGATCTTGTGATAGTGCTTAATACAAGGCTTCCATCACTTGAGTCTGGAGGGATTCTGGTCCTTTGCTGACACATTTGGGGTCATTTGCGAAACCTGCCCGTCTTCATTACATTCCCTCATATATAATCCATGGGAAGATAAATATATATATATAAAAAGAACACCTGAGGCAGGAATTTAGAGTCACCAGATTTCACAAATGGAATCACAAGGTGGCCGGTTACATTTGAATTTCAGGTAAACGACATGTACTTTTTCACCATAAGTACGTAATTTTGGAGACAGGCTTATACTGAAACATTGTTTACTGTCTCCCCAGAATCCAAATCTAGCTCAGAGCTAAAATGCAACAGCACCTGGCGGCCGAGTGCGGCCTGTGTCGCGGTCCACGCCTCCCCACGGGTGAGCCAGGCTCCAGGAGCCCCGCATCCCATTCTGCTGCCGGAGCACGCGGGGACACCTGGAGTCGGAGCGCTTAGGACGCGGGCACACGTCCCGTGGACCAGACGTAACAGGCCCCGAGGCCCTGAAGCTCTGTCTGCAGAGCTGATCCTCCAGGACCTTAAAGCATCACTAACACTGACAGACCGACCCAGCTCCCCCGGAAAGAGAGAGAGACACGGGGCGGGGGGGACCTGCAGGGAGACACCAGTGTGCCGTACCCCCTCATGGCCGCACCCCACTCGCCGGCGCCTTCCCGGGCAGGACGTTGGTAGAAATCGGCCTCACAACCAGCCCCGGGTGCTGGGCCTCAGGCACAGACCCAAACCACACAACCTGGTGCCATAAGGCAAACTAAGGCGTAAACAGGATTTTAGGGACCTTCTGGGCTCGGCCCGTGTCCAGAGGGGGCCCAACAGGCAGAGACCAACTTGCCTGCATCCTTGGATCCTCCTGCCCACAGTTCCCGCAGGATTTTCGCCCTGTCCAGGATTTCATAAATCCCCTCGGCAAGGTCCTGCATCTCCTCCAGGAAGGCCAGGTCGTTGACCTTCTCACGACGGCCAGCGGTAGCCCCGAATCTGGAGGAACTTCAAATAAGGAAAATGAATAACGCTCCGCACAGGATCACGTTCCCGGGGGGCTGCCAGGGTTCTTGCTCTCCGCTAACCCCCCCACCCCCTGCGGAGCCGGCTCCGTGACCTCCATCCCCAAGGGAAATGACCATTTTATGAGAATTACAAAAATCTCCGCCAACTGGAAGCCAGAAAGCCGTCCTCAATCCACTGCCCGTGACGCTCGAGCACTGCACCTGTGCAGGAGCGGGCCACGCGCTCGGTTTCCTGGGCCCGTGTCGCCCAGCCCGGTGGGGAGGGGCGCTGGGGCGGGCCTCCGGGACGCAGGTGCACAGGCGCACGACCCACCGCGGGGCCGGGAGGGGGGCCGCCGGGACACCCGGAGAGGATGCGGGACGGAGGCAGAAAGGCTGCGTCCAGAGGGACTCGAGCTGGACCGCCTCCCCGTTCTCTCTAGCTGGAATCTGACAGCGAAACGGTGAGCCACGGACGACGGGGGCCAGAGCGAGCAGGTGCGAAGACTCGGGACGGGAAGGACCCTGTGTGGGCCCCGGAACAGGAGCTGGGACCGGCTTCGCCAGGACAACAGGTGTCTGCACCCAGCGTGGGGCTCAAACTCACAACTCCAAGGTCAGCAGTCGCTTGCTCCACCGGCTGAGCCAGTTGGGCGCCCCGTATGTTCTTTTTCTAATTATTATTTCAAAACCACCTTAATTGTCCATAAGACCAGATTATGAATTATTACTAGCATGACAAATGTTTGCAGGAGAAAAAATACATAGAAAGTCCCGGGTTACAGGGTTGTTTATAGCAGCAACATCCACAAGAGCCAAACTGTGGAAGGAGCCTCGGTGTCCATCAAGGATGATGGATAGAGAAGCTGTGGTCTCTGTATACAGTGGGATATTCCTCAGCCATTAGAAACGACTAACACCCACCATTTGCTTCGATGTGGATGGAACTGGAGGGTATGATGCTGAGTGAAATAAGTCAATTGGAGAAGGACAAACATTATATGGTCTCATTCACTTAGGGAATATAAAAAATAGTGAAAGGGCATAAAGGGGAAAGGAGAAAAAATAAGTGGGAAATATCAGAAAGGGAGACAGAACATGAGAGACTCCTAACTCTGGGAAATGAACTAGGGGGGGTAGAAGGGGAGGAGGGCGGGGGGACGGGGGCACTGGGTGACGGGCACTGAGGGGATGAGCACTGGGTGTTATGCTGTATGTTGGCAAATTGAACACCAATAAATAAAAAGAAAATCCTGAGTTAAATAGTGATGTGTGTTGTGTGTGTTGTGTGTGTGTGCTCACTGGTGTGTGCAGGTGGGAGAGAAAGGGAGCAAGCAGGAGAGAGCGAGCGTGCCCAGGGAAATCCCAGAGGGGCCGTCGGATTGGGGTGTAGAGAATTTCCATCCTCCTGAGTCCAGATCCGCCTTTGGCCTGTTACCAAGGAATGTTTGACCAGCAAGGTGCAGAATGGCGGGGGGCGGGGGGCAGGACTCACAAGAGGCCACTGCCAGCTGACCAGCTTCTTTCTCAGCCCCCAGACGACTAACGAAACGGCCCTCCCAGAGGACCAGGAAGCAATGGTTGGTTCTGGCAACACTCAACAGGTTCCCAGCCAAGAGTCTGAGGATCCCAGAAGCCCGAAAAGTGCTCAGGCCCACCCTTCAGTTTCCCCATGAACGTTCCCCTGGCCTCAGAGTCGCCCTCGGAAAATCCTGTTTATTTCATCTTATTTTTTTAAGTAGGCTCCACGCCCAGCATGGAAAGCAGGCCTCAAACTCACGACCCTGAGGTCAAGACCTAAGCTGCAATAGAGTCAGACACTCAACCGACTGAGCCACCCCAGCACCCTGCAAAATCCTCCTTAAGACAGGATCCTGGGGAGCCTGGGTGGCTCAGTCGGTGAAGTGTCTGCCTTTGGCTCAGGGAGTGATCTCAGGGTCCTGGGATTGAGCCCGGAGTCGGGCTCCCTGGTCAGCGAGGAGTCTGCTTCTCCCTCTGCCCATCCTCCAGCTCGTTCTCTCTCTCTCTCTGTCAAATAAATGCACAAAATCTTTAAAAAAATAAAGCGGAACAGGATCCTAGTATTTTCCACCCACCAGGGTTGGTGAGGGTCAGCACGGGGAGCGTATGTAAGATCTGAGCCCCGAGTCCGGCCCCCCGCGCTCTGTAAATAAGAGCGAACGGCAGTGCTAACACGCGACACGTTTCTAGCCTGAGCTGCAGGGACCAGGGAGCAAGAGAAAGCAGTGGAGTAATTGTTTCCATCACGATCTGCGCTCATTTTCCTTATTACTTTACAATTAGGTGGGCTCTTAGAGAATTAGGATTAATTCTTAAGGCAACCAGATCCAAAGGCAAACATAATTCTAGGAACACCCTTGGGTGGCTCGCACACTGCTCCCTTTCCAGGGGGCTCCAGAGGAAAGACGTGTAAGTCGCCACCGTGACTGTCCCCTGCTGGCGCACGGGGACCTTCCCGGGAGAAGTGGCTTTTGAAACCTGCCGTAGCCTGGGTGTAAAGGAGCGTCTGAGCTTGCGGCAAGTCCACCCGCCGACAGAAAAGCAAGAATGGTCTCCCCGCCGCCTCACTCTCAGTCCGGAGGCGTCCTTGAAGAGCACCCACAGGTCCGCGACACACGGTTGGTACAGAGGATGGGGTCTACACACGACGGGATATTACTCAGCCGTCCCGACAATGAAATCTTGCCACTTGCAGCAACGTGCCTGGAGCTAGAGGGCACGACGCCAAGTGAGCTAAGTCAGAGGAAGACACATACATGGCTTCACTCCTGTGGAATTTGAGAAACAAGACAGAGGATCACAGGGGAAGAGAGGAAAAAATCAAACAAGACGAAATCAGAGACGGAGACAAACCATGAGAGGCTCTTAATGACAGGAAACAACAGGTCGCGGGAGGAGAGGGGGGACAGAGTCGCAGGGGGGCCCGGGACGGGGTGAGCCCTGGTGAATCACTGACCTCAGCCTCTGACACTAACAACACAGCACATGTTAATTAATTGAATTTAATTTTTAAAAAATGTATAAAGGATCTCTGTTCAGATCTCTTCCAGAAAGGACGCAGGCTGCACCGCACACTGGCTGTCATCAAGGAAAACAGAATCCGTGTCCACAGCACCCTCTTGGACTCCCCCGCCTCCTTTGCAGGGGGATCCCCTCCCGGCCCCCGCCCCTGAAACTCGGAGGTCTTGGACTGTTTCCCGGGTTCTCTGGGGAAAGAGCTGCTGGAGAGACCAGAAGTGAGTCCACAGTCAGATGGGGAGGGAAACGGTCCCAACTGACAGCAAGACAGCGTCTGGGGACACGAGACACGGCGGAGTTCATGTAAATTCTAACCACTTCACGACTCAGTGGGAAGAGACTGCTCCCCATGGCCCGACGGCTTTGGCGCTGGTGCAAGAAATCTCTGCTTACCGGCCTTCGTTCTTCAGGGACACAGGGCAATTTTCAGCTGTTTAAAAACTACCGATAAAATAACTGTTAAAAAAAAAAAAAGAACTTGTATGGAAACATAAATTGAAACGCTCTTCAGTAATAAGAGCCAACAGCTGGCGCACCCAGTACGGTGGGTGGAACTTAAGAGCACAGGCTCAGCAGAAAACAGCAAACCAATCTCCTGAAGCTATAGTCTATGTAATTCAACTTATGTGACCTTACGTAAATTTACCTAAACTCTGTAAAGTATACACGATATAATGCATATATAATTATAGCTCCAAATGCGAAGAGTATGGAGGCAGAGAACACGCTAGAACTTGAAGGAGGGGTGCTCACAGCTATACAGGGAGAGCCTGGAGATTATCTGTGATCAAACCAATACAAGATATTGATTGAACACAAGATGCGTATTGATTGTGGTGATGGTTACATGAACCTACACGCAAGAGATCAAACTGTCTAACAATACACACGGGGGAGTGCAGCTAAAACAGGTGAAAACAGAACAAAACCTACAGTCTACTTAACAATAATATGGCACCAACGTCAATTTCCCAGGTTTGATATTGTTGAACAGGATGTCACTATTTGAGGAAGCTGAACTCAAAGTCCTATTTTACGACTCTTTAAAGTCTATAATCACTTCAAGATGAAAGTTAAAAAAAAGTCAAAAAATAAATGACAAACTCACATAAGATATTTACAACTTCTATGACAAAGGGTTTAGCCCCTTTGTATGTAAAGAGCCTCTGGAAATCAAGAATAAAAATAACAATCCAAGAGAAAAAAATGGACAAAGGACACAAGTAAACATTTCTCCGGAAAACAAGGATAAACCGCACATGGAGATATAAAAATAGGCCCGACATCCCCATAATGAGAAAAATGCAAATAAAACCGCACTGATAGATCATTTCTCATCAGGAACGATGAGAAATCAGACTGACAGAAATGTAGAAGTCCATGCAGACCGCTCCCGGTCTCACCACGGTGGGAGAGATATCCTCACACCTTGGAAGACAGAATGCAAAATACTACAACCCCCATAAGGAGCATCTGGGAAACACCATCAAAATCACACATGTACTGGTCTCCTGACTTGTAATTCTGCTCCTAGAAATCACTCCCGCAGACACACATGCACAAGCATGAAATGGCAGGAATCGTTAGAAAAATACAGCAAGGGGCGCCTGGGTGGCTCAGCTGGTTGAGCGCCTGCCTTCCTCTGGGGTCGTGATCCCGGGGTTCTGGGATCGAGCCCCACGGCAGGGGGGGGGGGGGGAGCCTGTTTCTCCCTCTCCATCTACCTGCTGCTCCCCCTGCTTGTGTGTGCACGCTCTCTCTCTCTGTCAAATAAATAAATAAAATCCTAAAAAAAAAAAGAAAAGAAAAATACAGCAAGATGCTAGAGTTAATAAGTCAGTCGTGTAGAAAAGTGAAGTAAAAAATACTCCACTTACATGAAAAAGGCAATAAAGAGGAAAACCAGAGTACACAAGAGACGATAGAAGCAGAAAGCACGTGCCGGTATATGAATCCAATATATTCAGGGTAAACCGTCTGTAGGTTAGACAGCAACTGTCAGGACGGGAAAGACAGAAGTGGCCAGGCGCCATCTAGGTCGTCGGCGTGAAGCCACGGGCAGCCAGAAAGGAGAAGGACGGAGGAGGACGGTACGAGACATTGGGCCGAGGAAAGCTCCGTCTGCACAAACACCACACGACGCCGACTTCAGACGTGGACGATGCCCAGGGCAGGGCTTGCACAGCCTAAGTGCTGGGGACACTGCCCGGCGCCACCAAACCCCTAATGGTCCCGCGTGCGCACCGACCGCACGGCCCCAGAGTAAACGTGGCAAAGCACCATAGAACTGAAAGAAATAAAAAAATCTACAATCAAGATTTCGATTTTGATTCCTTTCTTGTTATTTTGCAGGAGAAGCGGAGCCTCGACGAACTAGAAAAGACCTTCATCACGAGCGTCCCCTGGCCACCGTGGAATTGCGTATGGATTAGTAATAAAAGGCCTCAAGGAAAACGTCCCAATGTTTAAAGGTCAAGCATCTGACCTGCAAGTAACCCACGAGTCAAAGCAGAGCCCACAGCATTCAGTGTGTGTTTTGAACTTCGTACAAATGAAAATACGTCCCATCAGGATCTCTGACGGCGTGAAGCTACACCCGGGAAGAAACGCAAAGCTTTTAATATTTTTTTTAAAAAGATTTTACTTGCTTATTCAGGAGAGACACAGAGAGAGAGAGCGAGGCAGAGACACAGGCAGAGGGAGAAGCAGGCTCCACGCAGGGAGCCCGACACAGGACTCATCCCTGGACCCCGGGGTCACGCCCTGGGCCGAAGGCGGCGCTAACCACCGCTGGGCCACCCAGGCTGCCCGCTTTTAATCTTTACATTAGAAAAGGTCTAAAATCAACGACCTGGCGATGAACATGAAGAACGTGTGTGAACAGGAACACGTGACACTTCCCAAGAAAGAAGAGGCGTCCAGGCAAGAAAAGCAAGAAGTAAAACTGGATTTCCCGGCGGCGTGGCCTAAGGGATCTGTTACAAAGCCACCAGCGGGGATTGTCCACATTAAAAAATGGTTAAACCGGGGCGCCCGGGTGGCTCCGTAGGGGGAGCGTGTGACCCTCGATCTGAGAATCACGACTCAAGTTCCTCGTTGGGCATGAAGTCTACTTAAAAAAGAAAAAAAGAAAAAAAAGTTCAAGATCAGTAACCACCAGAGAAATGTAAGTGCTGCAGTCAGTGGGTGTCTGCCCTCAGCTCAGGTCAGGATCCAGGCCCTGGGGTCCTGGGATCGAGTCGTGTCGGCTCCCAGCTAAGCGGGCGTCTGCCTCTCCCTCTCCCTCTGCCCCCCCCCCCGCTCGCGCTCGCTTGCTCTCAAATAAATAAATAAAATATTATTTTTTAAAAGATTTTATTTATTTATTCATAGAGATGCAGAGAGAGAGAGAGAGGCAGAGACACAGGCAGAGGGAGAAGCAGGCTCCATCCCGGGTCCCCAGGATCACGCCCTGGGCTGCAGGCGGCGCTAAACCGCTGTGCCACCAGGGCTGCCCATAAATAAAATCTTAAAAAAAAAAAAAATGAAGCTCTTATATCACCTGATTTTGAGGCTTTCTCTACAGCTGAGACTATCTGCCCCTGGCGAGTCTCAGGGTCGCTGAGACGTGAGAGCAGGAAGGACTACAGGGTACTCTGAGTAGCGGGCTCCCCACCCTCCGCAAAGGCACCAACGCGGCGTGACGGCAGAGGACAGGCTTTGCCGCGCGTGGAGCACCGGCGAGCTCCCCGGGGCACACGAAGCTCATCGCTCGCCCCACGTCAAACACAAAAATCAACTCAAAACGGACCGTGCACCGAAACAGAAGCTAAACCTGTAAAATCTAGAAGCAGGAGGAAACCTGCCTTCCTCTGGGAGGAAACCACGATCTCCCAGGAGGTGAATATTTCTGTTGGGGAACAACAGAGAAACCCAAACCCAGACAAAACGAAACAGGAAAGGAATCTGCTGCTCCTCAAAAGGCAGGTCACGAACTGGAAGAAAATATTCACAATACAATTCTCCGATGAAAGGCTTGTATCCAGAATATGTAAGGGACAGTAGGAATTCGGTAAAAACAAAGATCACAACTTAACGATTAATTGAACCAAGAGTTCACGCGAACAACAGACACGGGGAAGATGCCCCGACTGGTTCCCGCCTGGGGCGGGCGCCCCCATCGCCGCATCAGATAGCAATTGTCAGACACCAGCAGGTGCCCAAGAAGCCAAGTCACTGCCGACACCACCTGCCCAGTGGCAGCCCTAGTCCCCGGCCCCGCCCCAGCCCGTCCCAGCCCGTCCCAGCTGGGTGCCAGCAACAGACCGCCCCCACTGCCTTAGGTTAAGTGGCTAGGACGACGCAGGGAACTCGGGGAACACGTACTTACCTTTGCCAGTTTATGACGATATGACAGGATTTGAATCAGAGTGGGGTGGACCAGCTGCCCTGGGGGACCTGGGAGGTGCCAGGGCCCAGCCACCTTGCCCCCAGCCTCCCAGCTCCCCAGCCCCCAGCTCCCCAGCCCCTCAGCCCCCCAGCTCCCCAGCCCTCCAGTTCCCCAGCCCCCCAGCCTCCCAGCTCCCCAGCCCCCAGCCCCCCAGCCTCCCAGCTCCCCAGCCCCCAGCCTCCCAGCCCCCCAGCCCCCAGCCCTCCAGTTCCCCATCCCCCCAGCCTCCCAGCTCCCCAGCCCCCAGCCTCCCAGCTCCCAGCCCTCCAGTTCCCCAGCCCCTCAGCACCCCAGTTCCCCAGCGCCTCAGCCCCCCCAGCTCCCCAGCCCCCCAGCTCCCCAGCCCTCCAGTTCCCCAGCCTCCCAGTCCCCCAGCTCCCCAGCCCCCAGCCCTCTAGTTCCCCAGCCCCTCAGCCCCCCCAGCTCCCCAGCCCCCCAGCTCCCCAGCCCTCTAGTTCCCCAGCCCCCCAGCCTCCCAGCTCCCCAGCCCCCAGCCCCCAGCCCCCAGCCTCCCAGCTCCCCAGCTCCCCAGCCCCCAGCTCCCCAGCCCTCCAGTTCCCCAGCCCCCCAGCCTCCCAGCTCCCCAGCCCCCAGCCCCCCAGCCTCCCAGCTCCCCAGCCCCCAGCCTCCCAGCCCCCCAGCCCCCAGCCCTCCAGTTCCCCAGCCCCCCAGCCTCCCAGCTCCCCAGCCTCCCAGCTCCCAGCCCTCCAGTTCCCCAGCCCCTCAGCCCCCCAGTTCCCCAGCGCCTCAGCCCCCCCAGCTCCCCAGCCCCCCAGCTCCCCAGCCCTCCAGTTCCCCAGCCTCCCAGTCCCCCAGCTCCCCAGCCCCCAGCCCTCTAGTTCCCCAGCCCCTCAGCTCCCCCAGCTCCCCAGCCCCCCAGCTCCCCAGCCCTCCAGTTCCCCATCCCCCCAGCCTCCCAGCTCCCCAGCCCCCAGCCTCCCAGCCCCCCAGCCGCCAGCCCTCCAGTTCCCCATCCCCCCAGCCTCCCAGCTCCCCAGCCTCCCAGCCCCCCAGCCCCCAGCCCTCCAGTTCCCCAGCCTCCCAGCCCCCCAGCTCCCCAGCTCGCCAGCCCCCAGCCCTCCAGTTCCCCAGCCCCCCAGCCCCCCAGCTCGCCAGCCCCCAGCCCCCCAGCCCCCCAGCTCCCCAGCCCCCAGCTCCCAGCTCCCTGGCCCCCAGCCCCCCAGCTCCCCAGCCCCCAGCCCTCCAGTTCCCCAGCCCCTCAGCCCCCCAGCCCCCCAGCTCCAGCCCAGAAGCTCCGAGCCACATCCTTGAGAGTTTGCAGGAAGGCCTCCGGGTGGGGCCTGCTCCTACAACACCGGATCCCACCTGCGGGGGGGTGGGGGGGGGAGCCTGGCCTGAGAGTCCCACCCACCCCCAGCCCCGGGCAGGTCCGAAAGTCACCGTCATTAACACAACAAAGACCCCAGGGCCAAGTCCTGAGCTCCAGGAAACGCCAGGGATTTGGAAGCTGTGAGCCCGAAACGGGAGGAAGAGCAAACCCTGAAGGAATATTCGGGCGGCCGCGGCCCGTCGCCCCGCATCCCGACAGCATCCACGGTGGGAAACACAAGGTAAGACTACACCCGACGGCGTGACGTGGAGCCTGGCCGTAAGGAGGAGGCGCCCAAACACCGGGAGGCGGCGGCAGGTGGAGCACCGGCGCCCTGGTTCGCGGACGTGAGGAGGTGACTAGGTGACCTGGCACAACGCTTCGGGGAAACTGGAAGTGCCTCAAAGCTCGAGGGGCACAGTGCCCGTCTGCCTTGGGCTCAGGGCGTGCCCCCGGGTCCTGGGATCGAGTCCCGCAGGAGCTGCCTCTCCCTCTGCCCGCGTCTCTGCCTCTCTGCGTCTCTCGTGAATAAATAAATAAAATCTTAGGGATCCCTGGGTGGCACAGCGGTTTGGCGCCTGCCTTTGGCCCAGGGCGCAATCTTGGAGACCCAGGATCGAATCCCACACCAGGCTCCGGGTGCATGGAGCCTGCTTCTCCCTCTGCCTGTGTCTCTGCCTCTCTCTCTCTCTCTCTCTCTGTGTGACTATCATAAATAAATAAAAAAAATTTAAAAAAATAAAATAAAATAAATAAATAAATAAATAAATAAATAAAATCTTAAAAAGATCCCATTCGCAACAGCAACCAAAAATACACGGTAACTAGGATAGTGTGAGCGGAGGTGTCCATGGCCTTCACGGGGAAATACCAACAAGCCCCGCGGGGACATTCACGCAACACCGACCAAAATCCCAGCAGCGTCCTCTCGGGGCCCTCGCCGAAACGTGTGTAAAGTGCACGAGGAAGCACAGACACTATGGGACACAGGGAGGTAGGCGTGCCTGCCCGGCGGAGCTCCAGGAGGAAGGCCCTGAGCGCAGGCCAGGGTGGCTCCGTCTAGAAGGTTCCAGAGCCCACAGGGCACCAGGGCCACCTGTCCGCGGGCAGCTCCAGGGCAGCTCCACACAGATCGGTGGGGGATGGGAGAGCTGCTCCTGAGGGGAGATAAGGAATCGCTCACCGGATGAGAGAAACAAGTGCAACTGGATCCTCACCCCACGCAGAGACCCAAAGCCTGGACGAATTCAACACTAGGGCGAAAGGAGCAACTGTACTTAGAAGGAACGTGTGCGGGCGCCTGGTGGGCGCATGTTGGGTGTCTAGGTGGGCGTGTGGTAGACGCCTGGGTGGGTGTCTAGGTGGGTGCGTGGTGGGTGCCTGGGTGGGCGTGTGGTGGGTGCCTGGGTGGGCACCTGGGTGGGGTCTAGGTGTGTGCGTGGTGGGTGCCTGGGTGGGCACCCGGGTGGGGTCTAGGTGGGTGTGTGGTGGGTGCCTGGGTGGACATCTGGGTGGGTGTCTAGGTGGGTGCGTGGTGGGTGCCTGGGTGGGCGTGTGGTGGGTGCCTGGGTGGGCATCTGGGTGGGTGTCTTGGTGGACACCTGGGTGGGTATCTAGGTGGGCACGTGGTAGGTGCCTGGGTGGGCACGTGGTGGGCACCTGGGTGGGCGCATGGTGGGTGCCTGGTGGGCGTCTAGGTGGGCACCTGGGTGGGTACGTGGTGGGTGCCTGGTGGGCGTCTAGGTGGGCATCTGGTGGGCACCTGGGTGGGTGCCTGGTGGGCATCTAGTGGGCATCTAGGTGGGCGTGTGGTGAGCGTCTGGGTACTCAGCTGGCTGAGGACCTGACTCTTGATTTCTGCTCAGGTCATGAGCTCGGAGTCGTGGGAATGAGCCCCTGTTGGCAGGCTCCCTGCTTCTCTGCTCCTTCTCCTCCCCCTGCGTGCTCTCTCTCTCTCTTTCTCTCTCTCTCAAATAAATAAATGAACAATATTTTTTTAAAACTAGGATATTAACATGTTATAAAAATAAAACCAGCTTTCCTGGGGAGGAATTTACAAATGAAAGTTAGCAGAACACCCCTGCATCCCCATGAGAATCAGAGAGCGCCAGGGAGGGACCCGGGGAAGTGGGCGGCCTGGGTCATGGGGAGGAGGGACCCAGGGACGTGGGCGGCCCGGGTCATGGGGAGCATGTCCTGCGGGTCATGGGGAGCACGTCTGCAGGCTGGGCCAGGGGCCTGAGTGCTGGGAAGGGCCTAGAAATGAACCCCAGGACCCTGCGGTCTTTGCTCTGTGGCTCCTCAGAGAGAAAACTATAAAGGGGGGCGACGAGGCCTGAGGCGACAGCGGAGCTGAAATCAGGGCCCCGGCTGCAGCCTGACACGGTCCGTCCAGCGCGCAGCCCAGGCCCCTCTGGCCAGCGCGTGTGGACAGGCGTCAGCGTCCCGAGAACGGGTCCTGAGGCCCCCCTCCCAGCACCCCAATGCTGCCCCTTCATTTCCAAGGTCACAAGGGGAGGAGGGCACAGGCAGAGTCGGGAGCGGGATCCACTGCAGGAGCCCCTGGTCGCTAGGCCCCGACCAGGAGGGGCGACTCCGACCTGCATGCCATGGAGGGGCCACGGAGGAAGCCACTGGGCATCAGCGTTCACTAGAGGGGACCTGTGACCTCAGGGCTGGGGGGCAGCCCGCAGAGTGAAGGGTGCAGAGGGCACAGCACCAAGGGGAAGGGGATGACATGTGTCCAGAAGGACTGAGGGGGAAACAGAGGCAGGACGGAAGTCACTACATTTCCTTACCGCCTGTAGCCCGGTGACACGCCCTGAGCCAGGCAGGGGGACCCTCCTCCAGGGACTCAGCTGCCCCATCCTGGCCCGACCCCCAAGACCCCATGAGTCTGCTCCAACACAGAAACGTCCCCTTAGAAACTCCCTTTACCTCTAAGCCCGCAGGGTCACCCCGAGCACCTGGCCCACCCATGTCCACCCGAAGGGGCTCAGGGCTCAGATTGTGTTAGACGTAATAACTGACCTTCTCCCCCCACCAGCCCCCCACCCGGGGTCCTGGAACGCGGCTTCCTCAGGGACTCAGGCACTCCCTGACCCCTCCCGGCCTGGCCTGAGAGTCTACAGTCTACAGCGCGCCCTCCCCCTGCCCCCGGCACAGGCCTCTCTCCCTGGGCTCCAATAAAACCCTGTTTGCACCAAAGCCATCCCAAGAACCTTTTCCGGGCCCTGGGCTTCGAGCCCCGGCGTCTCATCCACGTCAGGGACGGGGTCAGGGCCCCCACAGAATCTCCTGGACTGCCCGCGTCCCTCCTTCTCAGGGCGAGGATGAACTAGCCCTGGGAGGAGGCAGAGGGTCCGGCTGCTCGTAAAGGACCCCGGAGCGGCAGAATGGGGGCGACTAGGGAAAGCGTGCAAACCGTGGGGCGGGCAGGGGTGACCCTCGAGGACTCGGGGACTGAGAAGGAAGAAAGGTGACAAAGCCCAGGGCCGCGCAGTGAGGACGCCAGAGGGAAGGGAGGTGGGGAGCTGCCCACCCTCCTCCGCAGCCCCCTGCCCCAGACGGGGCGAGGGCAGGTGGGCCGGGCCACACACCCGGGAGAGGCTTCCCCCAGAAACCCAGGCGGACCCCGTCCTCGGCGCGGGCAGCTCGGGATCTGCTCTCAGGGCGACTCCTCCTGAGCCCCGACCGCCCCCCTGGAGCCCAGGGCTGTCGCTCCCAAAAGCCGTGCTCGGGAGCACCTCCCACGGTGATGCCATGTGGGATTCCCACCCAGAGCGAAGCTCCGGCCTGACCCAGGGCTCGGAATTCCACACTAAACCCGCCACGATGGGGCTTGAAGAGACCCAAGGGGAAGCTTGCTCTCGCGGGTATAAACCCAGCCGCTTCTGAGCCGCTCACCACAGGCCCATGGACGGATGGAGTCTGCGCGGCCCTGGGGTTCAAGGGCACTCACAGGTGAACGGGGTGGGGGGTGGACAGGCCAGCAGCCTGCAGCCGGCCGCCAATGTCCTCCCCACCCACCTGCGGCCCCTCTGCCCCCCACCACGTCCCCACACCACCCACGGCCTGCGGGTCACTCTGCCTGCGTCACTTTGTGCGTTTCAGACCCGCCTCGGCACCTCTAGACGCCCAGAGCCACTCCTCCCTGGCTACGACGTTCAAGGCTTCCCGCTGCCCTGCCTGGCACGGATGGCCCCAGGACGGGGTATGACACGCTGTCCAGGGTCCGGACAGTCCCTGAGTATCGGCTAAGGGAGGTGGGCGCAGGGAAGTGGGGGGAGGAGAGCAGCTGTGGTCACCAGCGAAGTAAGAGCCGGCGGGCATTGTCCTCCAAACTCAAGAGCCAGGAGGCCGGTGAGGGAACCCTAAGGGTCAGAGACACCAGGAGGCCCCAGATGCCCAGCAGTAAACAGGGCTACTGTCTGGGGGCAAAGCCCACCTTTCCCTACTGGGACAGACCCTAAGGGTCCATTCTGAGTGAGGGGGAGGAGGGGGAGCCCTGGGTGGAGAGGAGGAGGGGGCAGACAGGGAGGACAGGGAGGACAGGGAGGACGGGAGGAGGGCAAGGAGGAGGAGGGGGAGGAGGGGAAGGAGGGGGAGCCCCTGGTGGAGGGGAGGAGGGGGAGGAGAGGAGGGTGGAGAGGACAGGGAGGAGGAAGAAGATGGGAAGGAGGGAGAGGAGGGGAGGACGGGGAGGAGGGGGAAGAGGAGAGGGAAGAGGGGCAGGAGGAGGAGAACGGGGAGGAGGGCGAGGACGGAGAGCAGGAGGGGGAGGAGGAAGAGGAGGGAGGAGGGAGAGCCCGGGGTGGAGAGAAGGAGAGGAGGGAGGACAGGGAGGAGGGGAAGGACAGAGAGGAAGGACAGGAGGAGGAGGGGGTGGAGGGGAGGGAAGAGAGGCAGGAGGAGGAGGAGGGGAGGAGGGGGAGCCCCAGGAGGAGATGCCACCGAGCTGAGCCCCCCAAACTCCCAGAAAGAGGGTGTTACCCCTTTAGTTGCTGCAGGAACAGAACGACCGCTGAGTATCTCGGGTTGACATCCGGCAATTTCGAAATGACTTTCTCTACGTCTCACGTTTCAATTACGCGTCTCCAGTACAGGCAGGTAGGTGAACGTCGCACGGGGTGTGTCACGAGTCACCCAGAAGCCTGCAGCTCCCTCGGGGTCGTGGGGTGGAGGTGCAGGGGTGCTGTAGCGCCCCTCCCATGCGAGTGCCTAGACAGGCCCGGCCTGGAGGCTAGGATGGAGCCGACCCGAGCGTCAGCCGGCGCAGCTGAGCCATCACCCTTCCCCATCTCTTCTGGAGAAGTTTCCAGAGCCTCTGTGTACTGAGTCGTCTCGTAGGGAACCCAGGGGCTCCCACCCTTGAGGCCTTGGATGCCGAGCGACCCCCATCCCCAGGCAGCCCCAGAGTGGCCCGGTCACGGAAGCCCACCACCCCGTGTGAGCTGGTGAATGCCCCGCGGGCCGTGTGATCTCAGCCACGGACGGGACGGAGAGCCCAGTGGGCAGCTCGCACTCACACCTGCCGGTGGCACCTGGTGCCACGACCGCAGTTGACTGCGCCGGTCGGTTGGAGCCAGACTGTTAAGCTACGGAAAACAGTCGCGCGGGTGGTTGCAAGTCCACAGTCCCTCGTGGGTCCAAGAACAAGCGGCAGGAGGCCGCCCCAGCCTGCCGCGGGCTGCCAGGGAGCACACCAGCCTTTGGGTGCTCAGTTCCCGGACTTCAGGCTCTGTGACCCCCCAGGGCACGGAGGCCTCACTACCAGCCCCCACCCCGCCCCGGGCCCCCCAGGCCACTGAGGCCTCACTTCCAGCCTGGCCAGGAAGCTGGCTTTCTCTTACCTCCGAGGGCCCTCCGAGGGCGCTGGGGAGCTCACGTTCCTGCAGGTGGAGCCGGTGTTGCAGAGCAGGGCCTGCATGAAGGGGAGGACACCGCGGCTGGGCAGGTCCCGGGCTTGCAGAAAACCTGAGTGCGAGCAAGGAAGAAGCGCGTCTGTATAAGTGGGGGCCGACGCAGATGCCTCCCCGGTCAGAAGGGAAGTGTCTGAGATGCTGTAATTATAGCATCAACCCGTGATTCACTTGGTCTGGGGGCGCCCGGGGGCTCAGTCAGTGAAGCCTCTGCCCTGGGCTCAGGTCATGATCCGGGGTCCAGTCCCCGCTCAGCAGGGAGCCTGCTTCGCCCTCTGCCCCTCCCCCATCTGGCTCCTGCTCTCTCTGATAAATAAGCACCATCTTTAATAAATAAATGAATAATAAATAAAAGTCTGAGTACTCAAAGAAACCTTGCCCCCAGGCAACCTGGAAACTGCGGATCTAACGGGATGCAGCTAGTAAAGCCTTGGCGGAGGGCCCTTCCCGGGAATCTGGTTTGTTCTGGGAAATGACCGCACTCCCCGAGGCGCGGAGACCCCCATGCCCGCGGTCCATTCCGCACAATGCTCTGCACGCAGAAGACAGCCACCTAACGTTGGATCGTGAATCAATGACTGAATGAACAAGCAAATGACAGGAAGAAAGAAAGAACAAAAGAAAGGAAGAAAAGATGAGCCAGCGGGCTTCTAAGCTAGAGAGGCCAACAGGGTTCTGAGCTAACACAAGGCCCAGGGCGCTGGGGAGGAGACCAGACACAGCTCTGGGGTCGTAGCCAGCTAGTAAGAAAAGGCGTGTTTCCCTAACATGCTCTGTGCCACCAACCCCCGGGACATGGCAGGGATGCCGGCCACCACAATGGGCCGTCAGCGGGCAGAGATGGAGGACTCCAGTCCTGGCATGCGGAGAGCGGGAAGGGTGAGGAAGGGGAACAGACGTGTGTGCGTCATCTCTCTCTTCTTTTAAGATTTTATTTATGTATCTGAGAGAGAGCGAGAGCAAGAGAGATCACAGAGGCAGAGGGAGAGGGAGACCCGGACTTGCCATTGAGAGGAAAGCCCAACCCCAGGACCCTGAGATCATGGCCTGAGCCAAAGGCAGACACTTAAGCGACTACGCCCCCCGGGCGCCCCGCGTTGGTCATCTCTTGTGTGCCAAGCCCCGCGCTGGCCACACGCTCACTGCTGGCTTTCTCACTGAGTCCTTGGGCCGTTCTTGAGGCAGGTAAAATCACAAAGGCGAGGTCGCTGGCCCAAGCCTACACACAGCCGGCGAGTGCACACAGCTTCACAGTGTGGTCTCCGGGCCCTCTGAGGCTCTCCTCCCCACCAGTGCTCTTCTGCATCAACGTGTGGGAAGCGCTGCCAGACCTCCCCTCGCCACTTCTTTGCTGGGACCAGGCTCCCGATACAGAGTGAGGGCAGATGAACGCTCGAGGACCAGGTGTAGGCTTTTACCTAAGGACCACCACAGGCCGCTCTTCCCAGCTGCCAGGACTGAACTAGCACCACTAGTACTTTCAATGTTTTGTTATTTACAACGAGACCACTCAAGGACATTTTGCCACTAGTGACTTGGGCCTTCATGCTGTACGGTCTATGGCTCCGCTGTGCCCTTAGGAGGTGACCATCCTCAGCATCATACAAACCTCCTATGGATCTGACCTGCCACTTCCCTGCTTCTTAGTTGTAAGGAATCCCATTTAGTTTCACTTCTCCCCAAGCTGCTTGCCCTGTCCAGATCATTCCTCTCCTGCACACCTTAGTCCAACAAAGGATCACATGCCAATTCCCCAGGAGCCTTCTCCTCTGTGCTTACATGGCCCCTCTGCAGAATCCCATTGTGACATTTTTGCCAGTGTGTTGTATTAGTCTGGCCTGACGGCACGCTCTTTATAAGGACACGGAAAATACTCTTCTCTATCTTCAGCAAGGACTAGGACACAGCAGGCCCTCAATACATATTTGCCAAATGAGTAAATGAATGAATTTTGTTGGATAGTGATGTGCTATTTTAGATAAAGCCCATCCCTTAATAGTCCTTTATTCATTAACATTTTCAGAATTAGCCACATTATCCATATTTCAAGTGGCATAAATCCAGTAGATAAAAAATAGGCCACCATTTCATAAGCAGCAACGCTGCTAAGATTTCAAACCAGATAAACACAAGGGTCTTTCTGATAAAGCCCTTGGAGCAGAAGTTAATCGGTAATGGGTCATCAGTGCATCACCACCATCATCGCCATCATCACCATCACCATCATCAACACCATCATCATCACCCTCACCATTATCACCATCATCATCACCATCACCACCATCACCATCACCACCATCACCATCACCATCATGACCATCACCATCAGCTATTATCACCACCATCATCATCACCATCACCATCACCATCACCACCATCACCATCATCACCACCATCATCATCACCATCATCAGCACCATCATCATCACCATCATGACCATCACCATCAGCTATTATCTCCACCATCATCATCCCATCACCTTCATCACCACCATCATCACCACCATCATCACCACCATCATCACCACCATCATCACCATCACCATCATCATCACCATCATCACCACCATCATCAACACCATCATCACCACTATCATCACCATCACCATCACCATCATCACCACCATCATCACCACCATCATCACCATCACCATCATCATCACCATCATCACCACCATCATCAACACCATCATCACCACTATCATCACCATCACCATCATCACCATCATCATCACCATTATCATCACCATCATCTCCATAACATCTTCATCATCACTATCACCAGTATCACTACCACCACCTTCCCCACCACCATAACCATGATTGCCACCAGTATAATGTTGGCAAACTGTGAAATGTACCTCCCACTTTTACTTCTACTCTTTATATACATATAATATCACATAAACCTATGCCCAAAGAGGCAGTTTAGAGGAATTAATCTATGTGCTAGATGGAGCAGACATGTGTGAACCTCATTCTTAAGAGAAAAAAAAAACATAAACTGATGCTTATAGCACATACCCCAGAAATATAGCTATTGCGATATTACAATAAATATTCGTTCACTCCACACAGAGTTCTGGGTCTATAAAGAACAGAGGAAAGAGAGCTGCACTTTTTTCTCCAGAGGGCTGTATTTCAACAAGTATAGCAAAAGTGACACTTACAATTGTCTCTGTGTCTGGGAGGTTCTTGAAAGCGAAGCACTGTCAGAATCATGAACAGGATGCATGGCCAAAAGAATTCAGCAAGAGAAAGGACCTGGAGAAGATGTCCAAAAAAAAAAAAAATATATTAGAAATTGAATGAACTGCAAAGTACGATGGTATCCCCCTCTCCTGAAGGATGGTACACTGGCCAGGTCAGGCCTCCTTTAAAGGAATTCCTTGTAAAAAAAAAAATAAAAAATAAAAAAATGAAAAGGAACTCCTTGTCATTCCTACTGCGCATCTCTGAAAACACTCATTTGGGACAGGGACCCACAGAGAAGGCCCAGTTCGTCACTACATCCAGACCCACGACTGTCAGCTCCTCATACTTCTCCCCAAAAGGCAGGTCTTCCACTTCTTTCCTTTTTCTCCACATTCTTATTTATGGTAGACTTCATGACATTAAAGAAATTAAATAAATAACTTCATTCATATTTCTCCTATTCCAACAAGTTAACTATTTTTCTTTTTATTTATGTATTTATGTATTTATTTATGTATTTATTTATTTATTTATTTTTTAATTTTAAGTGGGCTCCACGCTGGGCCCAACATGAGGCTTGACTCACAACCCTGAGATCAAGACCCGAGCTAAGAGTCAGATGCCCAACTGACTGAGCCACTGAAGTGCCCAATATTTTCCTAATTTCTTTAATATTCCTGCCTTTTCCATCCAAATAGACATTTTCCCAGAGAGAGCAGTAGCACACACACACTCACCTCTTTTTATGAGTATTTTCTTTTTTTTCTTTAAGATTCTTATTCATTTATTTATTTGAGAGAGAGAGAGAGCCCAAGCAGAGGGAGGAGAAGAGGGAGAGGGAGGAGCAGACTTTCTACTGAGCACAAAGCCCGACTCAGGGCTCCATCTTACGACCCTAAGATCATGACCTAAGCTGAAATCAAGAGTCGGAAGCTCAACCTACTTAGCCACCCAGATGCCCCTTATGAGTATTTTCTGCTGTTGCTGCACGAGGTTCACAACTAGCATCTTACTGATGGCATTATGTTCTTACCTAATGGGTATATCATAATTCACATTCTTCCATCAACAAATATTTTTTGCATATAAAAAATTTTTCTTTTGAAAAAATAAAAATCCTCCTTAAGATTGGAACAAATTCAAAAAAAAAAAGATTGGAACAAATTCCTAAAATTCAGATTATTGGAGTCAAATCTCTTCACGTAGAAAAAAAAGAGGTACAGATAAGGATTGCAATAATTTGCATGGTCCTGAATTTTCAAAGTAAAAAAAAAAAAAAAAAAAAGGAACTACCATTGATACATGGAATTTAATTATCTAAGAAAGAGATACCCAAGGTAGAGTTCAGTGAAAAACTAATTAAGAGAAAATCTTCAATTATCACCAGTTTATTCTTATTGTCATCATTCTTCCCTTGATTTTTATGTTGGATAATGTTCTCCTGTAGACTTCCATTCATCACACAAATAGAAAACTTTATAACCAGACACAAAACAGGCTAGGCATTCAATAACGCATGAAGAAAAACCTAAGTCGGCAGATTAGGAAGAGAAGGATACTCAGTCTAACACTTAAGAAGGTTATTTCAGATGCCAAGTTACTATGCTTTGAACCAAAACAAACGTCTAATCTCTTCAATTCCTTTGCTCTTTGAACTGCCTGTCCCTAATCTTCCCTGTAATGAAACAGCATCTAAATGCATTAGGTGGGGTGCATGTGGCTGGGAGCCATAAAGGTGAAACACTAGTGAAAAGGTTCCCACCCCTACTGTAATTAAAGAAGATAAGAAGTCGCCACCTTTGTAATAGCTCATGAGATAATATTGTTTGTGCCAGAAAGTGCTTCATTATGAAAAGTTCCTGACCAATTACTGAGCCCAGTATCATACATCCTGATAACGGGGAGGGTGTCTGCAGGAGGCCACCACCTGACTCAAAGGATGGTAATTAAACCAGAAGGAGAGGTCAAGAACGCTCAGAAGACCACAGACCGTTCCGGTCATCTTTTCTGCAACAAATAATCATTTCCTGAAGAATGGGAGTAGAGGCGTGGTGGGGGAGGATTCCCTAATTAACTCTGGCTGAATACAAATGTGCAAAACAGAACACGTGCCTCAAATGCAACAATGACTTGACATCATTAAGAAGAATAAGTACATAATTTTTTGATTTAAAAATTTTAAACAACATGTGATAGCCATTTTTTAAGATAGAGAGGTATAAAGAAAACAAAATGGTTTATAGACCTAGATTCATAGAACAACTTTTGATATTATAAATAATTACATATTTGCATGGTTAGCAAATGTTAAAAGTACAGAAAGAATATAACCACTCTCCCAAAGGATAAATTATCTGAACAGTTTCCTGAATTCATTTTTTAAAAACATATATAAGCAAGGCACCCAGGTGGTTCAGTCGGTTCAGTATCCGACTCTTGGTTTGGGCTCCAGTGGTGACCTCAGGGTTGTGAGATCGAGCAGGGTTGGGCTCCACACTCAGCGCAGAGACTGCTTGGGACTCTCTCCCTCTTCTTGTATCCCTCCTCCCTGAATACACACTCTCTCTAAAATAAATAAATCAATAAATCTTTTGAAAAAAAAACATAAATAAGCATAACTAATGGTTTTGGAAAGAATCTTTCATATCAGCACTTATAGATCTACCTCACCATTTTTAAAGAGCACCTGATAATCTACTGTAGAATTTAATTTATCCAACCAGTCACCAATGGAAACTTGGAAGGTTTTCTGTTTGGGGCCATTGCTATCATGAGTTTTCTGCACGTGTTTGGCTGCCTTTGGTAAGTATATTCATGGAGTACCACTGCCAAGTGAGATAACCAAGTAAAAGTGAGTTTGATTTTTTTTTTTTTTTAAAGATTTGTTTATTTATGATAGAGAGAGAGAGAGAGGCAGAGACACAGGAGGAGGGAGAAGCAGGCTCCATGCGGGGAGCCCTACGCGGGACTTGATCCCAGGTCGCCAGGATCGCGCCCTGGGCCAAAGGCAGGTGCTAAACCGCTGCGCCACCCAGGGATCCCCGTGTTTGATTTTTAATTTGGATAAACACAACCAGCAGGCCCTCCGTAAAAGCTAAGCCAGTCATCCTTCTCTCCAACCACCCTCACTGGCACCCAAGATTAACAAACTTAAATTTCTGTCCATGTTTTCTCAAAGTGATATGCAAAAAGAATTTTTCTTTAATTCTTAACGTCAAGTATTTTTCATAGGCTAGTATATAATAACTCCTGGTCCATTAACTCCTTATTCCCTCTGTCCATGTTTCTATTACATGTATAATATACACTAAAGTTACAGTCAGACGCTAAACGGGCTCTTTGTGCTCACTAATGCACAAACAGCATTCTACATCCGACAGGTTCAAACTCAAGGATACTTGGTCTAACACTGAAGAAGCAGTCTTACTATCCCAGAACCCACTCGATGCATTTTTTTTCCTGTCTGCTTTTTCTTTTTTTTTTTTTCCTAAACTGGTCTGTACATCATTGCTTCCAATTTTCTTTTTTCTTTCTTCTATTTTTTTTTTTTTTTAATTAAGGGACTCCTTAACTGGTCCTTTGTTGGCTTAAAGTATTACAAATATTTTTCTTCAGTGTCTTATTTGCCTTTTTATTGTCAAAATCTCTGATGTACCCAATGTACCAAACTTTTTATTTCTAGCATCTGGATTATTTTCTTCCTGCACATAGAGACCATCATCATTTAAGGGGCCTTGTCACGGCCAAGTTAAAGTAGTCAGTGGCAGCTGTGAAGCTACAAGTACTTACCTGTCCAGTCTTTAAATAAATGGAAAATCTCCAATAACGAATGGAAATAACAGTGTCAAAAAAATAGAACTCTATATGGTATAATTGGGAAGTTTCTTGGAGATCTTGAAATAAAAGAGAACCTCAGTTAAACTTTAAAAAACTGTATCTTGGGTCATTACAAGCCAATCACCAGCTGCTCCGAAAAGCACAGGTAGGAAAAAAAATCTTCTATTGTTCCGACTTTGAAATAACTCTGGTCAGAAGAGAAAAGTATCCAAACACCCAGTTCTGCTGTGTCACTGCCCATTGTGAGCAAGTGAATCACCTCCTTTCATGAGATTGTTTCCCTGGAGGCACGCAGAGGCAGCCGCTCTTTGTCCTCACATTTTTGGATCATGCTTTCCTTCTCAAGTGTCCTCACTATCTTGTAATCTTGCTTGACATTTCTAATCCCATCGCTGCTAAATGGGAACGCTTCCCTCTGTGGCCCACAGCTCAGGCCCACCAGGAGATGGCAAAAGTGCCCAGCTCTGCATCCCAGCTTCCACATCCCACAGTGGCCATGGCCGTGACTCCTATGGACCCCCTTAAAAACCAGCTGAGAGGCAGCGGCATTTGCCAAGACCTTAATACTACATACGCGGAAACATACATGTGAAATATTGAAACTTCCTCACAGATTTTTTTCTTCTCCCAGACAAAATGAGAAGAGAAAAAGAAAAGAAGGTAGAGGGGAAAAATAGACAACTTGTCTTTCTAGAATACAAAAACTACAAAAATGCCAAGAAACGGGTCTCTAGAGCAAATCAAGCAAGACTACTTCAGTCCTGACCCCACCCAGCACCTCCAAAGCTGTAATGCTGCAGCCTGCAGTCCCAGGACCCTCCCCAACATCTGCACCTGCAGGGTGAGCACCCCAAAGGCCTTGCCTCTCTCCTTCCAGCAAGAGGCAGGGAAATGCAGCTGCAAACAATAAATGAAACACAGAGAAGTGAACAATGAGTCTGATTCTGTTGGAGATTTCACGGTTGCACATATTCAGGTGGAAAGAATCCAGAGTTGAAGAACAATTTCCCCAACTGGATGCAGTGAATATGGTATAAAACAGGGGACAAAATTCCAAAGCAGAGCCCAGAGCCCCACTGGTGTAATAACGTCTGCAACTCATCTCACTGGTGGGTAAGCCCCCGACTCATCTCCATGCTCATCAAACCATCCCTCCTGCGTAGAAAATCTGCATATACAGGGTGTGCTCAGAGATGGCACTAGAGTTTGGAGGAGAAATCAGCCTAGTCTTAGATTTATCAAAAAGAGAGTCGAGATCAAATAAAACACCCAGCTGAACTCTCAAGAATGAATCAGATTAAAAGAAAGAGCAGAACAGCTGTCTGAACATTCTGGATGGGAAGAAACAAATAAGCAAACCAAAGTCATAAAGCATGGCTGGAAAGTAAACAACACAAAGAAAATGAGGAATTTCTTTACAACTGTTTCAGAAAGAAAAACAATAAGAACATTCAGAAAACAAGAGCTCCAAAAAAAAAAAAAAAAGAATGTAAATGAAAAGAGAGGTTGCAGCTAAGAAATACATAACGACAGAACCATCACTGCTGAATTCTAAACCATTTAGAAACCACACAAAGAGATGACAGTTAAATTTTGATTTCTGCATTACAGAAACAGTTTGTGATAACAACAGTGATTTTCTTTAAAACACTTTTTTAAAAATTTTATTTATTTATTCATGAGAGACACAGAGAGAGAAGCAGAGACCCAGACAGAGGGAGAAGCAGGCTCCATGCAGGGAGCCCGACATGGGACTCGATCCCAGGACACCAGGATCACGCCCTGGGCTGAAAGCAGGCGATGAACCGCTGAGCCACCCAGGGATCCCTCTTTAAAACATTTTTTTTTTTCTTTAAAACATTTTTAAAGGGGCACCTGAGTGGGTCAGTTGGGGAAGCGTCTGCCTTGGGCTCGGGTCATGATCTGGGGCCCTGGGGTGAGCCCTACTTTAGGCTCCCTGCTCAGTGGGGAGCCTGCTAATCTCTCTCCTCCACCTCTGCTCATGACCTCTCTCTCTCTCTCCCTTTCTCAAATAAATACATGAGATCTTTAAAAAAAAATTTTTTTTAATATGATAACCAACCAAAACGGCCCTTAAAGAAAACTGACATACATATATTCTCAATCATAAGAAAACACAGATCATTTATTAACCATGAATCCCAAGGGGGAAATATCTTGATGATGAAATTCAGCCAATATAAAAATGGGACAAATTTTAAAATCCCACAATGTCCCTTCGGCTTCCAGTATCACACCAAGGAGAAAAAACAGGATCCCTGTCATGAGAACATGGTTTTTGTTGCATGCTGGTCGTCCAGAAAGTAATCTCCAGAGCGCTGCGATGAGGAGAGGGACAAAAAAATTAAAGAGAAGACAGAGGTCATAAGTTGAATCTTTAAGTATGAGATTTAGTTATAGAAGAGAGTCCCCCCGCCAAAGGGAAATGAAGAGGCTACAGGCAAGGCAGTATTCAAATAACAAATGTCTGAGAATTTTCCAGAACATACAAAATTCATTGATAAAGGAAATATAACATTTACCAGGAAACCAAATCTACTTTATTTCTTTTTCTTTTTCTTTTTTTAAGATTTTTAAAATTTATTCATGAGAGACACAGAGAGAGGCAGAGACACAGGCAGAGGGAAAAGCAGGCTCCATGCAGGGAGCCCGATGTGGGACTCAATCCCAAGACCCTAGGATCACGCCCTGGGCCGAAGGCAGATGCTCAATCCCTGAGCCACCCAGGCGTCCCCCAAATCCACTTTCAAAACCTCAGCATAACTAAGTCCAAGAAAAGATTTCAACAGCAATTCAAGAAATAAAGCCACACTATATCAAAAGAATAGACTTGCCAAGGACTCATCAATAGCAAGAAACCAGAAGAAAATTAAGTATCTATAGATTGCTTGGAGAAATTCGGTCCATCTAGAATTGAATATCCAGAAAAATGATCTCTCATGAATGACAGTAAAAGAAAACTTCCAGTGAATTAGAAACCAAAGTTACCCAACTGGAGACGAATGCTAAAGAAATTTGCAAACAAGAGGCTTAAGTTTCAATAAATGCTTGGATTAAACTCACTGTTTGAAAGACAAGAATATTCAGGCTTCATTTAAGAAAACTTTATGTTACTTGGAACAGATAAAATTAAAATATAAGGACACAAACTGGTTGAAGTAAAGAGATGAAAAAGAGGGTGTCTGCTTGGCTCACTAGGAAGAGCATTGACTCTTGATTGCAGGGTTGTAAGTTTGAGCCCCACGTTGGGTGTGGAACCTACTTTTAAAAAATAAATTATAATAAATAAATATATAAATTAATTTAAAAAAAACAAAGATTTATTTTTTAAAAAGAGTTGAAAAAGACACACAAGGTAAATATTAAAATTAGCTGGTCAAATCAGACAAGAGGATTTAAGACAACATTTTTAGGTATAGGAAAGATCACTATGTAATAACAGAAGTTATAGAATAGGAAGATGCAATAATTGTATGCATTTATAAACCTATTAAATATCCTCAAGAAATAGAAAACAAGTGATAGAAATGCAGAAGGAGACCTTTAGCAGCACCTTGGCTGGCTCAGTTGGTAGAGCAAGAAACTATTAATCTCAGGGTCATGAGTTCAAGCCCCATGTTTGGTGTAGAGATTACTTTAAAGTAAAATCTTTTTTTTTAAAGATTTATTTATTTATGATAGACATAGAGAGAGAGAGAGAGAGGCAGAGATATAGGTAGAGGGAGAAGCAGGCTCCATGCACCGGGAGCCTGACGTGGGACTTGATCCCAGGACTCCAGGATCGCGCCCTGGACCAAAGGCAGACGCTAAACCACTGTGCCACCCAGGGATCCCCCTAAAATAAAATCTTAAGAAAAAAAAAAAAGAAATTACAAATTTACTTTCATAGGAGAAAGTTCAATACTTGTCTCACAATAATTCCCTACACCAGCAAAAATCACCTAGAAAATGTATTTTTTTTAAGTAAGATGCCACTAATATTATGAATAAAAGTATTAAGGACCTTGGGAACAAAATCTAACCAAAATACATGCAATTATTTGATGAATAAAATCATGAACTTTATTGAAAGACACCTGAGAGAAACTAAATAAATGAACAGATGAACATTCTCAATGCATTAGAAACTTCAGTATCAGAAAGCTGTTAATTCTGCCCAAACTAATCTATGCCTTCTGTGCAATTCCAGTGGGATTCCAACAGGTTTTTGCTTGTTGTATTTTGATTTTGCTGATACCAATTTTAATGAGCTGGTTCTAGAACGAATCTGGGAGAACGAAGGTCAATATTCAAGACAATTTTCACCAACAGGTTGAAAGGATTTGTCCTCCCACATATCAAGACTTCCTATAAAATGATGGGAGGACTGTGTGCTATTAGCTCAACGTGCAGAGCCTAACCCGAAGAAAGGCAGATGGAGCCAGGAACAGAAGCCAGCATGTCGGAAATGTTATATGGGAAAAAGGTGGCCAGTGGACCAACGGGAGAAAAACTTCTCAGAACACGTGCCAGGTCATTGGTGATCTGTTGAGTAGGGGAGTGGGGGAGGGAGGGATTCAGTCCTGAGCTCTCATCCTAGAAAAAATGAGAAAAAGAAGCTAAAATGTTAACAAGAACACATAGAGCATGTCTTGTCTGTCTTAAGAAGAAAGAAAAAAGCATGAACAACAAAGGAAAATTAAAGCCATATTAAAATTAAAATCTCTGTTCCTCAGAAATCTATTTTTTTAATAATAAATTTATTTTTTATTGGAGAAATCTATTTTTTTAAGATTTTATTTTTAAGTCATCTCCACACCCCACCTGGGAATTGAACTCACAACCATGAGGTCAAGAGCCCCATGCTCTACCAACTGAGCCAGCCAGGCACCCCCAGAAAAACTATTTTTTTAAAGATTCTATTTATGTATTCATAAAAGACAGAAAGAGAGGGAGAGAGGGGAAGAAGCAGAAGGACCCTGATTCGGGACTCGATCCCAAGACCCTGAGATCACCAACCTCAGCCAAAGGCAGACGCTTCACCGCCTGAGCCCCCCAGGTGCCCCAGAAAAGCTACTTTATAAAGTGAGACAAGGCGCAGAAGTGAAGAATCTGCCTCAGCATATATAATTGACATCGTATCCAGAATATCTACACATTCCTACAAATCAATGCGAAGAACAACTACCCAGCAGAAAACACTCAAAGGATCCGAGCTGACGGGAGCGATTTACGAACACCTTGCGGAAGCTCGATGTGGGCAGACCTTAGGGAGGTACAAGTCCAACGCCAACAAGACACCATTTTACAGCCTGTAGTTTGGGAAAAACTAAACAATCTGACACCACCAAGTGTCGGTGGGAACTTTAGAAAACAACCTGATGACATTAATATATCTGAAGACGAACAAATTATATGACCACACACTTCGACAACCATATAATAAGTTGAACCATATTAATTTATCTATATGACATTGGTTTGAGCCTATAAAGAAGGTGCAGGGCGTCTGGGTGGCTCAGTCGGTTGAGCATCTGACTTGTTTCAGCTCAGGTCAGACCTCAGGGTCCCGGGACGGAGGCCCCGGCGAGCTTTATGCTCAGCACCAAGTCCGCTTGTCCCTCACCCTCTGCTCCTGCCCCCGCTCGTGCTCTCGCCCTCTCTCTCAAATAAATAGATAGATAAATAAACTATTTTTTAAATTAAATTTAAATTTAAAAGGTTCAAGCTAACAGTTTTTTTTTTAAAGATTTTATTTATTCGTGAGAGACACAGAGAGAGGCAGAGACCCAGGCAGAGGGAGGAGCAGGCTCCATGCAGGGAGCCCGATGTGGGACTCGATCCCTGGGCCCCGGGGTCACGCCCTGGGCTGAAGGCAGACGCTGAACCCCTGAGCCCCTGGGCGCCCCTCAAGCTAACAGTTTTTGAGAAGGTAATTATATGCAGGAATTGAGAGGAATGCTTCCATTATTCGTGAACAACAACAAAAAAATGGCAGTCATGCAAAAAGCCAGGAGAATTGATCATTAAATTGTTTTGCACTGGAATAATAATAAGAGTCAGTGTACTTTTTCACTCATTCCTTCCTTCCTTCCTTCCTTCCTTCCTTCCTTCCTTCCTTCCTTTCTTCATCCCTTCATCAGGAGGTGCAAAGCGAGTGTCAGGCACTGGGGCAACACCCTCGGCCCAGTCCCGCCTGCTAAGATGCAGCACGCGCCGTGGGAGCATCTGTGGGAGCATCCGTGGGGGCATCCGTGGGGGCGTCCGTGGGGGCGTCTGTGCACAGGCTCTTGTGGAAACGCCCGGGTGAGCTGGAGCCGTCCTCACAGCCTGGCCGCAGCTGGTGTCCACAGGCCCACGTGCAGCATCCGTCCCGCCTCCTACAACCAGCGAGGCCGCTCGGTGCCAGGTTGCGCACCGGGCTCGGTCCCCTGGCCTAGTTCCCAGGCGGCAGACAGGGCCTCGGGCCTGCGCTTCGGGCCAATGGAAACCGTCCGTGGGAAGGCACAGTGTCCCGGACTCGGGAGGGCAGAGGCTGGGGTGGGGGGGGGCTGAGCCCCAAGGCCGAGCCGGGGGGGCAGCTCCCTGGGGCCCAGGGCGTCAGGGAAGGAAGCAGAGCTGAGCCAGGAGCCCCCTGGCCAGACACAGACAGGCGGGAGCATGACATTCGCTGTGCTCTTGGGGCCTGGGCCGTCCCCGAGGCTCTATGAGGTCCTGCTGCAAAACACCGCGTGGCAGTGGGGCCCCACGACCCCGGCTGGAGCCAAGGAGCCCAGCGCCTCGCTGGCCCAGGTCCCCCCCAGCTGGGGCACCCGCAGCCACCAGGCCCGAGCCACCCGCGGCCTCGCTCTCTCGCCTCCCCGTGTCATCTGCTCTTACGAATTTTTGAGCTTCGTGTTGAAAAACACTCGTGTCTTAAATGTTCACTCAGTACCTACGCTGGGTCTCCCAGCACAGGCTCAAGCACGCTTGGAAACACATGACACAGTGACCTTCCGGCTAGCACAGGCAGGGAGGGCCACTGCACGAGGCAGGGGGCAGCCAGGGGCAGCCGGGGGCAGCGAGCTCCGGCCCAGCGTCCTGAGATGACCTTGACAAACTGAAGCTCCGCAGAGTCCCCCCGGGTGTGTTTTAAGTAGATGGAAGTCCAAACAGAGCAAACTCAAATCGAGCGAAACCAGAAGCAAGTAGACTGTTGGTCAAACCTGTCGGTAAGTAAAACATACTTCCTGCAGGTTTGAAACCATAAAAGACCTATTTCAAAGGAAAAGGAAAGGTGATACTGTAAGATACACAGACTACACCGGGCGGTACACGTACAGAAACAGAGGCAAGGGCGGCTGGGCCCGGTGGCTCCGTCAGGGAAGCGCCTGGACCTAGCTGGGTGCGGGCTCCCTGCTCAGCGGGGAGCCTGCTTCTCCCCCACCCCTCACCGTGCTGTGTGCATGCTCTCTCTCCGCCAGATAAATAAATAACATCTTCAAAAAAAAAAAAAAAAAAAAGGCAGGAAGGAAGACGGAGGACAGCTACCTGGGGCGAGGAGGAGGTACTTGCCATCAAGGTCTCAACAACCAAACCACAGGAGAAATTCACCAGCCTCCTAACTACACAAGTGGAAAAGAATTGAACCGGCCATTTATTATTTTCTTAAAGATTTTATTTATTTATTTATTTATTTATTTATTTATTTATTTATTTATATTTTATTTATTTTTAAAGATTTTATTTATTTATTCATGAGACACAGAGAGAGGCAGAGACACAGGCAGAGGGAGAAGCAGGCTCCCTGCAGGGAGCCCGACGTGGGACTCGATCCCAGGACCCCTGGGTCACACCCTGGGCCGAAGGCGGCGCTAAACCGCTGAGCCCCCTGGGCTGCCCAAAGATTTTATTTTTAAGTAATCTCTACCCCCAACACGGGGCTCAAACTCCCCACTGCGCGATCAAGAGTCACATGCTCCACCGACGGAGCCAGCCCGGCGCCCCTGTGGGCAATTTTCATAAGGGAAAATCCATATAAACATGTTCCTTTTTATACAAACCTCTCAAAAGAGAAGGTTAGATGACCCTCAACACACCCCTGGCCGTGCGGGAAGCCCTGGAGCACAGACCACCCGCACCCACACAGGCCACCACGGGTGCCACGTGCCTCGCACAGCCCTTCGGAACAGTGTGCGTGCCTCTGGCTCAGACGTCACCATTTGGAATTCATTGTAACCCCATTGTGTTTGGGGTGGGCCGGCCCGCCTCGCACGAAGGTCATGTTTCATACAACGTGACGAAAGGGGGCACATTCACGTTGGCAAGGCCCTGCTTGCTGGCAACAAGGGAGCCCCGGTGACAGCAGCCCCCGGCGGCACAGAGACCCAGGTGGGGCGTGCAGGTGACCAGCCCCAACCTGGCCAAGCAGGAAGGAGCTCCGCAGTGTCCTGCCAGGCGGGCGTGAGCCTGCTGCCACCACGGTCCCCGTGCCCCGGGTGCTCTCAGCCTCCATCATCCGTGAGGTGGGACTGAGACGTCCTGCCCTGCAGGGGCGTGGGGAAGACCACACAGGCCTGGGGGCCCGGCTGGGGAAGCTAGGATGTGCTGGTTGGCGGAGGGAAGGACGCAGGAAAGGCCTGGGGTGGAGGAAAGAGCCCGGGCTCGCAGATCCTCCCTGTTTGACCTTCCTCTGTGGGTCCCTCCGAGCAGCCTCGTGACCCACACTCTGCCTGGATCCCTACGTCTGGGACAGAGATCAGGATGGGTGGCGGGCACACACCTCCTTGCCCCGTCCCCCTCATCCCCAAGAGGGATTGTTTACAGAAGGGGGCTCTCTGGTGCACGGGTCAGATGGCCAGGATCTCCAGCTCTGAACCCACAGGGTGACAGGTACCTGTGAGCACCACCTGGGGACAAGCCCTGGCTACCTCTTCTGGGACACCAGCAGGGAGGGCCGGCGGCTGAGTGGCAAAGGCAGAGCCGACCTCAGAGCCCCAGGGTGACAAAATCAATGCTCCTCAATCTGCAGGGTGCCCAGGACCCACCCTGGGCTTCCAGTATAATCTCCTGAAACAAGCCTGAGGTGCCCCCTTGCCCGGGTCTCTGGCCTTATTATTTCCAGGAGGTTGGTTTTGTTTGGTTTTGTTTGGTTAATCTTTCTTGTAATTGGAAACCCAGGCTTATGTGAGGTCAAAGTAAATAAACCCGGGGAAACTCCAGGTTTCCTAGGACTCACATTCCTGAGTAGGGAGGAAACACCTCCCTGGGAAGAAGAGGGCTCCCTTTTTGGGTTTTGGTGGTTTGGTTGTTGTTGCTTTTGTTTTTTGTTTTTTCATGGGAGTCACACAAATTCACCATTCTGATGGAAATCTTCCAGAACCAGGGGCACCTGGGTGGCTCAGTCCGTTAAGCCTCAGAGTCTTGATTTCAGCTCAGGTCACGATCTCAGGGCCCTAAGATAAAGCGCCTGTTGGAATCTACACTCAACAGGGAGTCAGTCTGCTTGTCCCTTTGTCCCCTGCCCCCCAACCTCTCTCTCTCAATAAATAACATTTTTTAAAGATTTTATTTATTTATTCATGAGAGACAGAGAGAGAGGGAGAGAGGCAGAGACACAGGCAGAGGGAGAAGCAGGCTCCATGCAGGGAGCCCGACGTGAGACTCGATCCCGGGCCTCCAGGATCAGGCTCTGGGCTGCAGGCGGCACTAAACCGCTGCACCACCGGGGCTGCCCTCAATAAATAACATTTTTAAAAAAGAAAAAAAAGAAAGAAAGAACAAATGAAAGAACAACAGACTGGATACTCTCGCATCCTTAAACCCAGGCCTACAGTGAGCAAAACTCTGAATATGACAAGACCCTGTTCCAGGAGCGCGCGCTGCCCTTCAGAGCTGGCCCGTGTGCTCTGCTCCATGGAGCACCTGGAGACAGCCTGGGGGAAGGGGAAGCTGAGGGTAGGAATTGGGAGTACGGGAAGAATCATCTAAATGAAAGAAAGGGCCCTGCTGGTATGGCGCATGTGACCAGGAGCAAAGCAAACAAACCCACACAGCGTGTGTCCCTTCTAAAGATACAGAGAGGCGTCTGCTTTTCAGTAATTCACTTCTTTTTTTTTTTTAATGTTTTTAATTTATTTTTATTGGTGTTCAATTTACTAACATACAGAATAACCCCCAGTACCCGTCACCCATTCACTCCCACCCCCGCCCTCCTCCCCTTCCATCACCCCTAGTTCGTTTCCCAGAGTTAGCAGTCTTTACGTTCTGTCTCCTTTTCTGATATTTCCCACACATTTCTTCTCCCTTCCCTTATATTCCCTTTCACTAAGGATAAACATTATATGTTCTCATTCATTTGGGGAATATAAGTAATTCACTTCTGAGTGCTTTTCCTGGACCACCGCGCTAAGTAAGCTGAGACGCACCTGACCAACCTTCCCTGACCCCGCGTGACCTCGGGGTGGCCGGCCTCCTCCCCGAGGGCCAGGGCCCGCACTGTCCCAGGACAGGCCTCACTTGCTCAGGCCCCCAGGCGAGACAATATTGGTAAATGACTCTCCGCCACCTTCTTCAGGACCAGGATTCCATGGCCGTGACTTTTAACTTTTTTCAAACCATCAAAGCACGTAGAGGTTCTTAGATCCCTGATCCCTTCAGCAGCACGTGCAACGTCAGTCTGTGCATATAGTTCACGTTTGAACAGTCTCATCTCCTCTAATATAAAGCTACTCTGCTATTTTTTTTTTATTTTATTTTTACCTAATCTCTACAGCCAGCAGACTCGAACTCCCAACCCGAGATCAGGAGTCCCGTGCTCCACTGACTGAGCCGGCGGGGCGGCCCTGCGTACAAGGCAGCCTATTGTCAAGAGCCAGCCTTTGGTCTTTTATTCAAGCTGCCAGCAAAGGGGTCAGCTCCTGACCTCTGACCCTCCGGTTCCAATCAAGGCTCTTATGGATCTTTGCAGTCAATCTGGCAACAAGAAATCGGTGGGTTGTAATGACACAAAAGCAGCCAGCGTCTGTCCGCCTCTAAGATCGAAACAATTTCCAGAAGAAGTAAGAGCTACTTACTCCTGGGATTGGAAAGCCAGGACTTCCTGCAATTTCAGAGGAACCCAGAATCGTGGCAGGAGACTGTTTCCGAAGGGCAACTATTCCTTGGCCCCAGGTGAGCTTGGTAGCAGGACAAAAATGCAAAGATCTCGTGCAAGGAAAACACAAGCTCGTGCACAAAAGCTCCGCGGCTTGAGGTCGCTGGCGCTCGGCTCGGGAACTGGTTCTTCAGAGGAAGCCCGGTGCTCCTGCTGACACGGCCCTCGGATGTTGGGCCCGGGGTGGGGGGCTCCCCAGGGCACCCCTGTGGGAGGGAGTCCGGCTTCGTGCTGAGCGGGAGCCCGAGGGGGCGGCGCCAACTCAGCCCCAGGGCTTCCTGGGAGCTGGCCCGAAGGAACAGCCCTCGCCTGTGACGGAAGCGGCCACGCCCGGCGACACGTGCCCCGGGCCTGGGACGGGGCACGGCGCCTTATGCGGTGGCCGAGGCCCGGCGGCAGGCGGGAGCTCCCTGTTGGACCAGGCCTGGCGGTCCTGGTGGAGCGACCCTGGCAGCTCGGGCCAATGCCGGCCTGGTGTAGGAGGCCCGCAGGCCCCACAGAGCCGAGCACGGTCCTAGGTCCTGCTCGTGCGGGGGCCCCTGGGTGGGGGGCGGGGGGGCGGAGTGGCGGAGCAGCGCCGTCCACTGTGCAGGTGACGGGTCAGCCCCGCTCTTCACAAAACCCAGAAACCCCCAAGAGTTGCAGCACGAGGAGACATCCAGCAGCAGACACTTGGTTTCCATTCTTTCTTCTTGTTGTTGTTATTACATGATTTTTAAAAAGATTGTATTTATCCATGAGAGACCCAGAGAGACAGGCAGAGACAGAGGCAGAGGGAGAGGCAGGCTCCCTGCGGGGAGCCCGATATGGGACTCGATCCGGGGCCCCGGGGTCACGCCCTGGGCCGAAGGCAGATGCTCAACATCTGAGCCCCCCGGGCGTCCCTGTTATTACATTATTAAAGTGAGGAGTGTTGCATCAGACTCATTTACAGTTAAAATGAAATGTGAAAGCACGCAGACAGACTTGCGCAGCAGGGCTCCTGGCCGGAGGCCCTGGGCCGTTTGCCACCGTTGGCCAGCTTGCTTGCGGATGGCCCATGAGGGTGCTCCTGGGGCGCCGGCTCTGGATGTGCTCAGCCCAGTGCCTCTGACCCAGAAACCAGCTCCAGGGAATTCATTCAAGAGGAATGACCTAGCCCAAGATGTGTCCCTCATGCATAACAAAGATGTCAGGCCTGACTGGTAAGAACCAGGAGGAACCTTACAGTCCAGCGTAAGCAGACGCTTGAATAAATTATGTGCATCCAACTGATGAACTATTTTGTGATAAAACCATTCAATATGAAGGCCAAACAGAAACGTTCAAAATGTTGGTCCTCCATGTTAAGTGAAAGCAAAAAGCAAAAGGCTATGGTTTCAATTATGTGAAAATAGCACATTGCATATGACCAACGACAAGAAAAGACCAAAGAAGTAGCAGCCACATTAGGAGAACGACATTTTTAAAGGGCTCCTCATTGTTAAAGTGTCCTCTGTGCAACAGACAAAGATCAGGAGAGAGCATGGGGGGCTCTGTCAGTTAAGCACCCGACTCTTGATGTCGGCGGAGGTCATGATCTCAGGGTCACAAGACCCAGCCCTGCATCAGCCTCTACACTCAGCGCAGAGTCTGCTTGAGAGTCTCTCTCTCTCTCTTCCTCTGCCCCTCCCCTGCTCACGCTCTTCCTCCCTCTCTCTCTCTCTCTCTAAAATAAATAAATAAAATCCTTTTTATTTTTTTTAATTTTATTTTTTTTAAATCCTTTTTAAAAATCAGGAGTAGGCACCTGCGTGGCTCAGTGGGTTAAGCGTCTGCCTTTGGCTCAGGTCATGATCTCAGGGTCCTAGGATCGAGCCCTACATCGGGCTCCTTGCTCAGCGGGGAGGCTGCTTCTCCCTCTCTCTCTGCTCCTCTCATTTGTGTTCTGTCTCTCTCTCTCAAATAAATACATAAAATCTTTTTTAAAAAATAAAAACATAAAAAAATTTAAAAAACAAAAAAATAAAAAATAAATTTAAAAATCAAGAGAAAAAATAAATGATATTTAAATGGTTGTAAAAACAGTCTCCTGTTTCAAGTAAATTTTTTTCCCCAAGGAGAGTAGAAAGTCAGCAATTTCTGAAGCTAAGTATGAGGATAAAAACAAGGGGTAACCATTCATCCATTCTACACTATTCTATCTTTGTCTCAAGGGTCCATAGTAAAGCGTTTTCTTAAAGAACTACAATAATAAAATATAATGAAATGAAGATGAAACGTAAAAGTGCGTATATAAATTCATGTGTATAAAAATTATGTTTTTTAAAGGAAATATACGTGTGAGTTGTATTTTTTTAAAACATTAACTTATTTATTTCAGAGCAGGAGAGACCAAGAGAGAAGCCAACTTCTTGCTGAGCGACACTCGGAAGCTCAATCCTAAAACCCCGAGATCATGACCTGAGCTGAAACCAAGCCCGCAGAGCCCCGGACGCCCCTCACCAGGGGTGTGGTTCCATTTGCTCCCCTGTGAATGGCTCCTTCAGTGCGTTCGTTCACCCTACAGAGCCCCAAAGCCCACTTCTTATCGACTAGGAAACACTGTTCCAGGCTATGTGGTTCCTGCCCCCCACGGGGTTGCTGCCGGAGCAGGCCCTGCTGAATAACCTCGTGCAGGTACCACTCCCTCCCCATCTGCAGGATCGAGCCTCAGAGGCAGGCTCATTTTATAGGTACTTGATCCCCTGTTTTCCATGTCCCGAGCTACAGCTCCTTGAGGGCAGGGCACCCGTCGGTCTGGCTCGCCCAGCATCTAGCACCCAGCAGAGATGCCGGAAATACCGATTCCTCCCTTCCTTCACTTTCTCAACCAGTATGTACTGTCCACCTGTTTTGTGCCAGGTACAGCCTGGGCCTAGCTGAATACGCTGGCGAACGAGTCAGAACAAAACCCCCTGCTCCTGTGGATCTGAGATACCCAGGCAGGCTCCGGAGCGAGCTCACAAATCCGTCAATCCGCGAATCCGTGAATCTGTGGGATGCTGTGGGGTCACAAATACTACAGAGAAGAAGGAGGCAAAGGGCAGGATACAGGACAGCGCTTAAGGAGCCGCATCAGATAAATCAGCGAGTTAGATATTTCTAACCGGAGGTGTACTCAGCTCAGCAGCACTAAGCACCTTGACTGTGTTTGAACCACCAGAGCTCCCGATGCTGCAGGGCACACAGTCCCGGTGCCCGCCCGAAGCAGAAATTGTGCCACGCGGCAAACGAACTCCCACCCGTCACGTTCTTCCACAGAAAAGTAGGCTCAGTTCCTTAGAACTTATGTTGGTAAAATACGGCTTACAGGCCACGTGGCAATAAAACCCGGTGTTCGTGCATTGAAAAACACCTAGGCAGACGCCAACACATAAACAATAAAGCACAGAAGCCCTGCTTGTCAGTTCCTGATCTTTTTTTAAATTTTTTTTTATAAATTTATTTTGTATTGCTGTTCAATTTGCCAACATATAGAATAACACCCAGTGCTCATCCCTGTCAGTTCCTGATCTTAACACTTTCCTGCAAATTTCCGACTGAAGTCCTGTGAATCCTGAAGGCCTCTGCCTGAGAAAGAAATCACCCTTTTGACATTCACCATATTTGGAGGAAGAAAGAAGGCTCTCGATAATGAGAAATCAGCAAAATGAGATTCAACGCCAGTTACTGAGTTTCTTTAAAGGGAAGAAGGGGGCAGTGGGAAAACCCTACGTGCCGCACGCAGACCTTAAAATCTGAAAAGTTGGGCTGCCCTGATGGCGCAGTGGTCTAGCGCTGCTTGCAGCCCGGAGTGTGATCCTGGGGACCAGGGATCGAGTCCCACATAGGGCTTCCTGCATGGAGCCTGCTTCTTCCTCTGCCTGTCTCTGCCTCTCTCTCTGTCTCCCTGAATAAATTAAATAAATAAATAAATAAATAAATAAATAAATAAATAAATAAATAGATAAATAATCTGAAAAGTCTGTAGCCACAGCTGCAGCTCCACCGCTGCTGGACATGACACTCACCGGGGTGCCGTTCAATGTGGCGGGGTTAGAAATACAGCAGAGGGCCTCCTGGGGATGCATGGGCGATTTCTGCATCATGAAAACGCTTCTGTAACAGCAGCACGAGGCTGGTTTGGGCAATTCTGAGCCGCTCAGGAGCACCTTGCAGTGTCGCTGGGATGCATTTCCAGGAGGCTGAGAACTGGCACCGAGGGCACAGGCCCTGCAGCCTCCTGCCTGGGGGCGGGGGTCGCTGCCTGTAACATGCTAGGTGTGCCCGTCCCTTCCACCAGAGGGGTCTGTGGAGGCCCCAAAACATTAGGGTCCAAATCCCCCCTTTAGTTTAGTTGAGGTGGGTATTTCTCTCCTAGCCTTGTTGTGACAAGACGCACCGCCTGGATTTGCCCGCGGTGGGACGGTGGGGCTCCTGTGGCCCTGAGGCAGGTTCTGACTCTGCCACTGGCCTCCCCAGGTCCCTGCAGGGGCCCCCCAGCGGCTCCCACCTCCTCTGTGCCCTCGCCCCCCCTAGGACGGGAGGCACGCTGCACTCACCGGCTGCCGGACTCTGCAGAGCCAATTCTTCCAGAGCAGGGCTCCGAACTGGCGCCCCGCCGGCCCCATGCCGCCTGCTGCTCCGGGCAGGCCCCTGCCGCCTTATATCCCTGGGCCTGGACCAGGGCCCGCCCGCATTAGTCAACCTCAACAAAAGTGAGTGATGCAAGACAGATTATGGTGGCGGGCATCGGATGTCCCTCTTGTTCTGCGTCCCTTGGGAAATCCTGCCCTTTCCCTGCGCCCGGTGTTGGGGGCTGGGTTACGGGGCGGCCTGGGGCCCTTTCCTGCGCGTCTCCACGAGCGCACCCAACTGGGGCGCCCTCGCTGCCCTTGCCAGTGGCAAGCGACTCTTCCTCCCTTCCCGGACTCGCCAGCTGTCACACGAGTCCTGGCCGGAAGCTTTCCCAGGTGGGAGGTCCCCTGGCAGGGGGAAGGAGGTGGGAGCTGCGTGGATCTCCCCCGTGGAGAGCAGGGTGGTTAGGCTCCAGGTCAGCCGGGCTGCTGCACCCCTCCCCGTGTGCCCCCGGGGGTCCATGCGTCAGGCGGAGGCAGGGCAGGCGGAGCAGGGGTCCCATCAGGCCCTGGGGCTTGTGAGCAAACCCTGGAGGACTGCTGGGACAGGAACGCGGGGCACTCGCCCAGGACAAAGGCCCCTGGCAGAGCACCCTGGGGCAGCCGTGCCCGAGCACCAGGCTCAGCAGGCCTGTGGGCCCCCCCGGGATTCTTGCACACACTACCAGCTGCAGGCAGCTGCGTGCCCATTGCTCCACCGTCCCAGAGGCCGGGGCTCCGGGTTCCTGTGGCCCCTGCTGTGGTCAGAGGAATGTCAGGCAACCAGGGCCTGTGGTCTTCCAAGTCATAAAGCAATTTCCACAAGCTACGAAGGCTCCATCGGGGGCTTTTGCAACAGGAAACAGGGACATAGGCTTCAGCAAAGGATTGACTCAACTATCCCATATGCCTTTTTTTTTTTTTTTTTTTTTAAAGAACATTATTTAAAAATTTCTTACATGTCGGGCAGCACTAGAGGGAAGGCCGTCCCGGGCAAGGTGGGGCCCAGCGCACAGACCCCAGCGCCACGGGGTCCCCTGGCTTCACCACCCCCAACCCCATCATGTTCCAGAGGCATCGCAGGCTCCCTCCGCAGGTAATGCATTACGGGCACTGTCCTTATTATTACTTTTCTTAGCTCTAGCACAAAGCAAAGCCCCCAGCTATGGGGTTGGGTTTTTTGTTTTGTTTTTTTCTATTTAATGTTCATAGCAGCCAGTATTTTTGCATACATGCGTGTGATTCCACGCTCTGCTTTCGTGGGAGAGTGCCACGAAAGAGTTGACAGCACAGGGGCTTGGGGGGCGGGGGCTGCTACCCAGAGCAGTTTGCCAACATTCAAGGAGCTCTTATGTTATCTTATTTTTTTTATTTTATAGGACAGCTGCGCATAGAGGTGCAGAAGGAGAGAGACTCGCAAGCTCCATCTCACGACTCTGAGCTCATGACCTAAGCTGAAACCCAGAGTCAGACACTCAACCGACTGAACCATGCAGGCAACCCTCAAAAGGTATATTTTAGCATTTCCAATCCAAGGTGTATACTCCAAATAATTCAAAACAGACATTCAAACAAGTAGGTGTGCATCCACGCTCATGACAGCACTATTCACAATGACCAACAGGTGAAACAGTGCACACCGGATGCTCCGGACAGATGGACGTGTCCGGGATAGACACACCTGTGCGTAGAAAGCAGCCCGGCAGGTGCCACAGCCTGGGGAGGGAGGGTTCAGGGGGTCCTTTAAGTAGGTGTGGGCTTCCCGACGAAGACTTTATCTCCATGCAATCTCTCCGCCCAGCGTGGGCCTGGAACTCATGACCCTGAGATCAAGAGTCACCGGCCAGCCGGGCGCCTGCAGAGGTGCCTTCGAGTGCAGGCAACGAGGGAGAAGCGGGGAATGCACTGATCCTTCACTTTCAGATGGTTGATTCTTTGTTACGTGAATTTCACCTCAATAAAGGATGGTCTTTTAAAGATTTTATTTATTCATAAGAGACCCAGAGAGAGAGAGAGAGGCAGAGACACAGGTGGAGGGAGAAGTAGGCTCCATGCAGGGAGCCCGACGCGAGACTCGATCCCTTGACCCCAGGTCACGCCCTGAGCCGAAGGCAGATGCTCCACCCCTGACCCCCCAGGCATCGCAGTAAATGACTTTTTAAGTGAATTTTGCCACCGGTGTCTTGCCAGGCTCCCCCTAACCTATGGTGCCCTGCACAGGTCTGCATTTGGAGCCTGACAGGCCCGACCATGCTCCCGCCCCTTCCACCTGGCGTCCCGCCACGACCCCCAGGACATCGGGCAGTGGCTCCTGGAGCCCCACTTAGAGGAGCCAAGGCCGAGGTCTCCTCCCCAGTGGCTGGCGCTCGTCCCTCCTGCCGTCAGAGGCGGGCACGTCCACTCCATGGCGTCCTGCCTGGAGCCCCTGCAGCGTGGAAGGCGCCCCCGGTCCCCACACTCCGCACACAAGGACAGGGACACACACGTGGACAGGGGTTAGGGTCCCAGCGCCCGCCTGCTGGCGGAGGTCGTTATCCAGAGGCTGACCGGCAGCCCCTCACCCCCTCCTTGCTCTGGGAGTGTGTGTCCTATCTGCCTCCCCAAGGACATGGCCCCGAGGGAGGGAGCCCCTCCAGGGATCCCAGGGGAGGCCCCGAGGACTCTCACTGGGTTGCAGGTTGTAAAGAAGTTAGTGTTCTGTCGCCTTGGTTCCCGGGGCGCTGACAGCTGCACCCACCGTCCACAGTGGCCGCCTGTCTTCTCGGCAGGTGGCAGGTGCCGCCGTGGAAGCCCTGAGGCTGTGAACCAGCACTGCTCTGCCTCTCCCCGGCCTGTCCTTCCCATCCCTTCCCTCGGACCCCAAAGAGCCTTGAGAAGCCGCCAGGTGCTGGTGGTAACAGTAGGATAGGGGGCTGGGGGGTGGGAGGGGTGCAGGGAAGGCCGCAGCGCAGCGACCCAGAGCGTCCAGGGCCTGGGCCCGCCGCGCAGGAGCAGTCACTGTCCCCGCCACAGGGCGCAGCGGTGGCCAGGACCGGTGCCCCACAGGCCTCAGAGCGGGAAGAAAGGCATTTCTCTTTTCCAGTCCAGGTCCCCCAACGCAGGTGCCCCTCCCCACTCTGCTGCGGGGGCCCTAGGAAACAGTGGGAGCCCCACTCGTGATGAAGCCCCCAAGCGAGGAGCGGGATCGGGATGCAAACGTCCCTGTGCCAAGCCCGGAGGTGGGCATTTGGTCAAAGTGTGCAGAGTTCTCTCCGGAGGCTCCTCCCTCCTCCCCCTGCCTGCCTCCCCCTCCCCTGCTGGGGCCACAGGTCCCTTGGAGGACCCTGGGCTCTACCATCTGCCCCAGCCCACGGCGCTCCCGCAGCAGCCGGGGACACGGCGGCCTCCTGCTGCCACCAGTGCACAGAGGAAGGAATGGTGACATCCCTACAGAGACGTAGACGGAGCTGGTGAGGGAGGAGCCGTGACCTGTCACCTGCTAGACCCCAAGACCTGGCCTTGACTGCCCACCTGCTTGAACGCACTAACTTTTGCCTTACATTTTCCTCTAAGCTCTTCTTTCCGGTTTCCTCTTAACTCAGGCAAATGAAACCAGAGACTACTGCCCACCCCCCCTCCCCCCGCCCCGGAGATGACGACTGTCCTGATGAAGCCCCCAAACACCCCCCAGGCCCCCCAGAGCGACCAGAGCCTTTGAGCTAAACCTGACTCACGTCTGTGCAGAGAGACCACGGAGGCACCTCTGGAATGGCCCACAGCCACCTCCACCTCATCCTAAGACTAGAATCTCCCCCCAGGGAGGAGCACGAGCCCCTTTGCATCACATATGTTGTGGGCACCCGAGGGCGCCTCTACCTAGGGTGACCCTCCACCTAGGGTGACGCCTGTACCTAGGGTGACGAGGCAGCCCGCTGCCCGCCAGCACCCCGACCCAGCCTGCTGCCCAGAGGCCCCCCCAAGCCCCCCTCCCTTCAGTGGCCGGCGTGCAGAGGGAGTGTGGGGTTCAAAGGCCGCAGTGCCAATAGGAGGGCAAAGCCAGGAGGGCAGCTCCTCAGCCCCTCTTGCAGCGGCCCCAGCAGTAATCAGGAAGCGGGAACTCTTCTGAGGCTCCCATTACGGGGTGTGGAGGGGGTGGGCTGGGCTCCCTCCTTTGGGGCTGTGGTTGGCTCCTAGAGCACGGTCCAGGCCTGGCAAGGAAAGGGTTGGGGTGCATTGCGGCCAAGCAGGATGGAGCCAAGCTGGGCAGGAGGTGGGGTGTTCAGCCCTCTCAGGGCCTCTGCCCCCTGCCCTTCTGTGCCTCAGCCTGCAGAGCAGCTGCCTTTGGCTCAGGTCAGGATCACAGGGTGTAGGATCGAACCCCCGCTGAGCAGGGAGTCTGCTTCTCCCTCTGTCCCTCCCCCTGCTCGTGCTCTCTCCCAAAAGAAAGAAAGAAAGAAAAAAAGAGAGAGAGAGAGAGAGAGAGAGAGAAAGAAAGAAAGAAAGAAAGAAAGAAAGAAAGAAAGAAAGAAAGAAGAAAGATAGAAAAAAAGAAAGAAGCAACATCATAAGGAGAAAGAGAAGGAGGGAGTCACGGATCCAACTGTGCCCCCAAATTCCCATGCCGAAGCCCTAACCCCGGGGTGATTTGGGAGCGAGGCCCCAGGGAGGTAATAAAGGTTAAGTGTGGTTCTCGGGGGCCCTGATCCACAGGACTGTGCCCCAGGAGAGGCAGGGACTCCAGAGGTGACTCTCTTCCCAGGCGCGCCGGAGGGAGGTCCGCGTGGACACCGTCTGCGAGCCTGGAGGAACGCAGCCTGCCCACACCTTGACCTCGGAGCCTGGCCCCGTCACCGGAGCAGACAGCGGTGCGCTGCTGAGGCCCAGCCTGGGGCCCTTGCTACCCCAGGAGGCTCACAAGGAGGCCAGGTCTGCGGTGCCCTGCGCGCCGGAGAGGAGGCTGGCTAGGGACTCCGCAGTCCACGCTTGCACCTTGGCCCGTAGGGAGGGCCGTTAACTCTGGAAGACACAGAGGAGTCACGGAGTCGCCAGAAGGGTCTCTGTAGATCAGGATGCTGATCACGCAGCTGCCCGGTTACCCCCCAGGCTGAGGACACCGGGCGCTCTGCGTGGACACGGGGTCACGAATGGTCTGTGCAGCCGACAGCGGGCCACGGGCACGAATCACTGCACCAGGGTGCTGGTTAGCCCCAGCACCTGCGCTTTGCCACCCTCACCTCATCCTGCAAATTGAGGTTTGTTTCTTGGCAAGGCGGCCAGGGCGCCAGGCAGGCGGGAGCAGGGAAGGAGCCCTGAACGCAGGGGCAGGGAGCAGAGGCCCTCGGGGCTGAACCCCCCACCTCCTGCCCAGCTTGGCTCCATCCAGCGCGGCTGCAACGCACCCCAACCCTTTCCTGCGAGGCCGGACCGCTCTAGGAGCCACCCACAGCCCCAGGGGAGCGAGCCCAGAACTTGAAATGTGGAAGATCACCGTGCACGCCCGCTGGTCCCTTTGAAAGGTTATGGTGATGCAGGGGAAAGGTAGAATTATTCCAGACTTTCAGGTAAAATTGCCTCTTTGTCTCCATTAAAAAGCTTCATTAAAATGACAGACAATGGGCAATTAGAAGTTTCATCCTTAAAAAAAAAAAAGTAAATTAAAAAAAAAAGTGTCATCCTTTATAGAACTTTCGTGGCCCGATTGTTTCTTATATGATTCTGATTTCTAAGCCTTGAAAAAGAAGTGACTTTGTGGGTAACTTTAAAAATTTACCTTTCTCTTGTCCTAAAATCCTATCTTGCTGATTTCTCCTACATCTGAATTAATTTCTCTTCTTGCTCTGACCGAAACCCTTAATTCCAACGTGTCTCAGCTCCAAGAGAAAAAACTGATGGGAAGGCGCACGCTCGCCTCCTAAAGGCATCTGCTGCCCCTGAGCAAGTCCTGCGACCCCGACTAACCTTGAACCCAGCGCAAACCTGCACCCCTGGCCCCGGAGGACGCAGCGGGGAGCCCACCTGGCTCCTGCACCTGCAGCCCTGAAAGCCAATCCCTGTTCACACCGACACAGGGTGGGGGTGGTGGGGGTGGGGGTGGCCTGACCTGCCTGCAGGAGGCTCCGCACTGTCCCCAGCTCTGGCCCCCAACCATGGCCCCCGCCTTGACGAGGACCCTCCCCTCTCCCCCCCCCCCCGCCCCCTGCATCCCCCGACCAGGACCCTCCCCGCTTCCCCCGCCCCTGCTTTCCCCCACAGGGACCCCCAGGTCCCTTCCAGTCCCTCCGCTGTGGACCCTGCTGCTCCCACCCTGCGATCTCGGGGGAGGCCGGGCCTTGGCGCCACTGCACCTGTCACTGTGCGGTGCCCTCCTGCCTTCCCTGTGCGGCCCCTGGTCCCCGCCATGCGCCCTCCGCTGCCCCCTGGTGGCCGTGCCCCCGGTTCTGGCGCCCCCCCCCCCCCCCACGACTTGCAGGCTCCTGGCAGCCCCGGGCCGGGGCAGGCTCTGTGCCCTGCTGCCACCCCCTGCCACCCCCCTGCCCTCTCCGCCACTCTGCTGCCATGAGGGCGCTGGTTCTCGGGAGGGCCGCTTCCTCCCAGGCTCCACGGTCCCGCACACTCGGACCCCAGTTGCTGCTTGTGGGGGGGACAGGGCAGCGAGGGTCCGGCTCAGAGGAGCTTCCCCTTGTTCTCCCCCAGCAATCCCATCCACTTGCCTCAGACAACTTGATCGAAGCTCCTAGAAAACAAAACCAATCAAAAAGCAGTAATATTCCTCCAAATTATTCTACCTTAAATCTGGTCTATGACCCTTTTACTTATAAGCCAGGATGGGGGGTGGGGGCGGGGAGGGCTGGGTGGTGCAGCCACTTAAGCATCTGACTCTTGGTTCCAGCTCAGGTCATGATCCCAGGGTCATGAGATCGAGGGTCCTGCTCAGCCGAGGCTGCTTGAGATTCTCCCTCTGTCGCTCCACGTGTGCGCTCTCTCTCTCTCTCTCTCTCTCTCTCAGATCAATAAGCCTCAAGGAGAGAGAGAAGCTAGGCCGCCATGCCCTGGTTGAGCACATTCCACCTTCTCTTCCACTATTGCAACCCAAGCGCCTGCACAGAAGGTAGACACCAGCTCTTGGAGAACCCTGAGAAGTACCCAGAGCAGACTTTCGGGTGGAGACTTCGACGTCCAGCCAGGACCCATATGGCAGGAGGCTCCTTTCTGTTGGGAGCCGGGGTGACTCCTCCCATGCTGCCCAAATCCTGGAAGTGGGAACAGACATGCGGGTGAAACTCCAGGAAGGGGGCCTCCAGCCAGAGGACACTGCCAGGAGATCCCTGGGTCCTGGCAGGTGGCAGCGGCAGCTCAGGGACACTACAGCTGGGACACCGGGCAACGGGGAGCCAGGAAGCGCTCTGTGGACAACGCGGCCAGAGAAGCCTGGGCCCCTGAGCCATGCGTGCCCGGAATGGACACAATCCACGTAGCGAAGGCTACAAGAACGGACTGACTGGGTGTTATACTGTATGTCGGGAAATTGAAGTTAAATGACATTTTTTAAAAAACAACTAACCTTCAAAGTAGACACTACCCAGGACCCCGACCGGTCCCCGGGTGGTACATGTGTGGAGCAGGCGAGAATAGTGCTGCAAAGCCTTCAAAATTTGAATTAACATTAGGTGCACAGAACATCGGAGATGCGGTCAGGACTTGCAGAGCGAGCCTGAGTTGACTGCCTGGTAAAACAGAATGAGGGGCGCCGGGGGGCTCAGCGGTTGGACATCTGCCTTGGGCCCAGGGTGTGATCCTGAGGTCCTGGGATCGAGTCCTGCATCCGGCTCCCACAGGGAGCCTACTTCGCCCTCTACCTGGGTCTCTGCCTCTCTGTGTGTCTCATGAATAAATAAATAAGATCTTAAAAAAATAATAAAACAAAATAAAACAGGGGCACCTAGGTGGCTCAGGTCGGGATCTCAGGGTCAGGCCCCCTGTTGGGCTTCCTGCTCAGTGGGGAATCTGCTTGAGTCTCTTTCTCTCTCTCCCTCTACCTCCCCGTCTCTCAGTCTCTCAAGTAAATAAGTAAAATCTGTAAAAAAAAAAAAAAAATTAACAAAAAAGCATAGCAAGCAAATCAACTTTCCCCAGATTTTAATAGGACCCAGTCTTAGAATAGTCCAAATGTCCAGGATAAAACCCAACATAGACAAGGACTAGAAAACCTAAAAAAAAAAAAAAAAAAAAAAAAAAAAAAATTCTCAAGAGAAAGGCGACCAGTTGACGGCAGCCCCCGAGATGTCCCAGAGGTTGGAATTAGTAGAGTAGCTAACTACTTTAAATAAATTGAAACAACCCTGCTCCATTGAGTAAGCACAAGGAGTGTTGAAACAATTGAAAAGTTAGGTGTTCTCAGCAAAGAATTGGTAGCTATAAAAAAGAACCAGATGGGAAATTTTAGAACTTAAATATAAAACGACAGAATTAGGAACAGCTGCCTGGCTCAGCTGGTAGAGCGTGTGACTCGACCTCAGGGTTGTGGGTTCAAGCCCCATGTTGGCTGTAGACTTAAAATCTTAATAAAATAAGATAAAATGACAGAAATAAGTAATTCCCCAGAGAGGCTCCGTAGCAAACTTGAAAGGGTGGAAAACGTCAGCGAACCTGAACATGGATCAATAGAAGTGATTAGGTCTGGACAACAGACGAACAGAGAGTGAAAATACGAACTCAATCTTAGGGTCCTGTGGCACGTGACAGTTCCCAACCTTCCTGTCACTGATGACAGAAGGACAGGAGAAAGATATTGGTGAAAAAAAAAAAAAAAAAAACTGAAGAATACAAAGATGTGATGCAAAAAGGACAGCCTGCAAAAGGAAAATTGTGTAAATGCATAATTAGGTTTTATCAAAATGAAGACCTTTTGTTCTGCAAAGAGCACCCTCGAGGGAACCAACGGACAAGTCACAGCCTGGGAGGAGAAACCCTGCAAACCACATACCTGACGATGCGCTCACACTTAGAATATATAAAGAGTTGTGAAAACTCAACAATGAAAGAAAAAACTCCCGGGTGCCTGCATGGCTCAGTTAAGTGTCTGCCTTGGGCTCAGGTCGTGATCCGGGGGTCCTGGGATCGAGGCCCACGTCGGGCTCCCTGCTCAGCGGGGCGCCTGCTTCTCCCTCTGCCCCTTCTCTGCTTGGGCCCTCTCTCTTTCATAATAAATAAATAAAATATTTTAAAAATGATTCATTAAAAAAAAAAAAGAAAAAGAAAACCCACAGCAGATCTGGTCTTCATCCAGCCCTCTCTTGCCCCTCCAGCCTCCAAAACCCTGGTAGGACTGGTTTGTGTTATTCACACCCCCCACCCCGGTCCGCATCCCTCCCAAACCCATAGGTTGAGACCAGCCCCCATGTGATGGTTTAGGAGGCCTCTCAGGGGTGGTCGGGGTAGATGAGGTCCCGAGGGTGGGGCCCTATGATGGGACTGGTGACCTTGCAAGGTGAAGAGACCAGAGCCTATGCCCCCCAAGCCAGGACACAGCGGGAAGGCGGAGGAGGGTCCCCACCTGGCATCGAACCAGCAGGCGCCTGATCGTGGGCCTCCCGCCTCGGGAACTGCCAGAGGTCAGTTCCTCTTGTTTAGGGGAACCCCCCGAGATCAGAGTTTGGAGGCTCTGCTCCCCAGCCCTGAGCTCCAGGCGGCGCCTGACTGCAGTCTTGTCGAACCAGGGAAGACGATTGCAAACTCTGGACCGCGGGCTGGCAAGACTGCAGCCACAGTGAACGGGTGAACCCCGGGGAGGCTGCCGCACCTGGGCCCCCCCAGGCCCAGCCTGGTGATGAGACAGCACCCCTGAGGGGGCTAAGAGAGCCCCAGAATCGAAGTAGGCCTATCCCGGGACCCGACCAGCAGCCGGCGCCTAAAGATGGGCACTGCTGTCAAGTCAGGGCCTTGTCCTTGGCCCCGTGGGATCAGAGCCTCTGATCCTTAGGGTTGGGGTCGAGGCGGAGCTCCACGGGCCGGGGAGCACCAGGGAAGGCGGGTGCCTTGGGGTCGACTGTGGAGAATTTTAGCAGCCAGTCGGTAACCCCGTTCTGCAAAACTGAATTGACTCACGATCACACAAATTATGTGAAAAGCTGAAGTGATAAATCCTCAAAACTCACCACTTTGCAACGATCCTACTACTTTTTACTGCTTCTATTTTAGGTGAAATGTAAGTGGATACTTCTATTCACTGACTGTGTGATGCAAACCCCACCCCAACCCACCGTGAGTCCAGTGACCCACGACTTGGAGAGCTCGTGACCCAGCGTGCAGGAGGGTTTACACCCGTGGGAACCGGTGAACGCTGCTGTCGGGAGTTGGTTTTCAGGCTACTTGGGAGGGGACATTACATCACAGGCAGGAGGGTGGGAGCGTCTGCAGGCGCCGCGGGAGATGTGGTCCAGCACTTCACAGGGGAGGTGACTGCGTCCCTCCTGAACCTAGGTTGGCGCCCTGTGTGGGGGCCGCACACGAGGTCACCGGTCGTGCAGGTCACCCAGCTTCGGTGAGCGCCAGTACTCGCCCCTTCCCATCAGAGTTGGGGGGCTTTGGCTGGCCCCGGCGCCCCACTGTCTCCTGGGGAGGGTCCAGAGCAGTGCCCAAGGGTCCTAGGGCCCCGTCCTCTCCTCGTCCGCAGGACCCAGGGTCGCCCAATGCAAGCTCAGACTGGCAGCTGGCCCCTCTGAGCTCCCGTAAGCCCCCCGAGGCCCCACCGGCTCCCCACCTGCCGGGAGGAAGAGGCTCCCACCAGCGGAGATCGCCTCACAGACGGGCGAGCCCTACTCTGCTGTCAGTTAACCCTGTGTCTGCTGTTTCTTAATCCTCAGGCCACAGGGACACATTCTGGGGTGGCCCCTAGTGCCACCTTCACAAGGCCCATCCAGGTGTCTGGGGGTGACACAGATGCACCTGCGGCATCTCTGGATGTAGCACCGGGAGTAGTTGGGCACCTTGCCTGGGGACCCTTCTGCAGACTCACTGCCACCCACTTGGAGCACCTGCCGGACCCCCGGGCGGGGACATCCTGCAAACACAGGGAGCCCGGCCACCCTCGGTCATGGGCGGGGGCGGATCATATCGAGGGCGCCTGGCTGGCTCAGCCAGCAGAGCCTGTGACTCTTGGTCCTGGGGTCGTGAGTTCAAGTCCTACGATGGGTACAGAGCCTACTTAAAATAAAAAATTAAATATCTTAAAAAAATTTGGAATGGCCTCTCCATCTCCAGAAGGGACCAGATGTGAGAAGGGGAGCCGCAAAGAGGTTCAACCTAATTACAATTGTCCCTGGGCTTCCTGCATGGAGATAAAATTATGCCCAAGTGGTTTTCCAGAGAGCGAAACAGCAATGCCTTGTGACCCAGCAGCCCGCTCCTAGGGATGAGATGAGGTCTTGGACTCCAGGTGAGGCTTGGTGGGGCGAGGTCTGGGGCCGCGACCAAGAATCCTTGAGACGTCTGCTCAGCCGGAGTCAGCCTCGCCCTCTCCCTCCGCGCCCACCCCCCACTCGTGCTTTCTCTCTTTCTCAAACACACACGTGCATAAAATCTGTGAAAAACAGAAAAACACTGTGCGGGAGTCCCAGTAGGGAAGAGCAGAGCACCCGCGCGCTTCCCCTCAGAGCCCTCAGTGAGCTCCCCCCGAAAGGCCCCTGAGGGCTGGGGTCTGGGTCCCTCTGGGGCGGGCGGAGGCCATGCCCACTGACGGCAGAGGTGGGTGGCCGCGGGCACGGTGCTGAGAACCCACGGCCATGAGGCATGTGGTCCAAGGAGCGGGGGATGTGTGGGGACAGGGCCTGGGGACATGTGGGGATGGGGCCTGGGAATGGGGCCTGGGGACCTGTGGGGATGTGTGGGGATGTGTGGGGATGAGGCCTAGGGATGAGGCCTGGGGACGGGGCCTGGGGACGGGACCTGGGGACGGGGCCTGGGGACGCCTGGGGATATGTGGGGACGTGTGGGGACAGGGCCTGGGGACATATGGGGATGTGTGAGGACGAGGCCTAGGGATGAGGCCTGGGGACAGGGCCTGGGGACGCCTGGGGATATGTGGGGACGTGTGGGGACAGGGCCTGGGGACGTATGGGGATGTGTGAGGACGAGGCCTAGGGATGAGGCCTGGGGACAGGGCCTGGGGACGCCTGGGGATATGTGGGGACGTGTGGGGACGAGGCCTAGGGATGAGGCCTGGGGACGCCTGGGGATATGTGGGGACGTGTGGGGACGTGTGGGGACGAGGCCCGGGGATGTGTGGAGACATGTGGGGACACCTGGGCCCTGCCTTGAGAGCAGGAGCTGCCAGACGCAGCCTCCAGCACGGCTGCAGGACGTGTGCACCCTGCCTGAGTGAGCGCCCCAGGGCAGCAGGGCAGGGAGAGGGGCCACGTGTCATTGCTGAGCTGCTCTGCACTCAGCCCACCGCCTGGGGGACACTAGGAGAGCCTCCCCGCGAACCTGGAAGCCCACCGTCTCCCGAGGGGCTGCGGATTCTCTGCGTCCTCTGCGGGGGGAAGTGGTCGCCGGGGGCCCCTCACCCTCAGGCCTCACGGAGCCGGGGCAGTCCCCAGGCACGGCCAAGCCCACACGGTCCCGTGCACCTTCCAGGCCACTGCATACGTGTCACGGCCCTCAGAGACACAGACCCAACAGCAAATACGGGCTCTCAGACACGGGGGACGTGTGTGCCAGTAATCCGTAGGGCGGCCTCCCAGCTGGAAGCCCAGGCAGGATTTCTAGGCTGCAGCCGTGAAGCAGAATGACTTCTCTGTGAAAACTTAGAGCCGCCCCCTGATTAGACGAGGCCCACCACATCGTCCAGGGGACTCCCCTTCACTTAGCGTCAAGCGATTCTTCGTCGACCACACGTGCAAACCACCTGCGCGGTGACCACTGGGCTGATGCGGGCACCGCGGTCTCGCCAGGTCGACACCCGACGCTGAACTCACAAGAACCCACAACGCTTTGCGAGGGAGGGTCTGTCCCATATGGTGGCTTCGGAGACAAGGAAGCAGAGACTCGATCTCGTGAACACGCTTGCAGCCTCGAGACGCAGTTGGGGGGTGGCCCTAGCACGTGGAGGGGAGCGGCTGGATGTCAACTGATTTCATGTTCAGGGGATTTGAAATGCAGCCTGAGCTCTGTGCCTTGCGTGCTGAGCGTTTTCCCCCGCCCCATCTCCGTCTGCATAACCCCAGCATCGCGGCCGTTCCTCAGCCACCAGGGGCGGTGGTCACCGGGAAGGGGGCCCGGGCCGGCAGGTGGGCAATCTGGCGCGTGTGCGGTCAGGCCGCCAGCTGCCAACCACGGCCCCCGGACACCCGCAGGGCCAGCCGGCCGACTGGTCGGGGGCCGGGGCCACGGGGGACCCTGAGCCCGAGGGGCAGTCCCCGCAGACGGCGCAGGCTACGGAGCAGGCCTGAACGTGCGGGGCCCGGCCAACCTCCGCCTGTGGCTCCGCCTCTCTCCGTGTCTCTCAGGAATAAATAAATAAAATCTTAAAAAAACAAAGCACCTTCCCGCAGCCATGTAAGCCCCCCCGGCAGCCGTCCCGGGACCCTTTCCGCAGGTCCTCGCTGGTCAACGAGCCCCAGCCCTGGCGCCCAGCACCTGCTCTCCGCCTCTGAGGATGTGACGCCCCAGGGCCCCTCGGAGGTGCATGCATGACCTTGTGCCTGGCTCGTTTCCCCAGGCACCGGGTCCTCTGGGTTCATGCCCGTTGGAGCAGGTGTCACACGGCCTCCCTTTCCAGGGTGAATAACACCCGCTGCACACGCACCACACTCGGCCTATCCTCCATTTGTTGAGGGGCATGCAGGGGTGCAGCACCCAGCTGGAGGCCGGGGGACAGGTGCGCCCAGGTCCCTGCCTGTGACTCAGGTGCTAATACCCAGAGAGGGGCTTGCTGAGCAGGCCTTGCCTGCCTGCCTTCTTCCTTCCTTCCTCCCTTCTTTCCTTCCTTCTTTCCTTCCTTCCTTCCCTCCTTCCTTCCTTCTTTCTTTTGTTTCTTTCTAGATGTATTGATTTATTTGCCGGAGTGAGAGCAGGGGGAGAGGCAGAGGGGGGAGAGGCAGATGCCCTGTGAGCACAGCCCTGAGATTATGACCTGAGCTGAGACCAAGAGTCGGGCGCTCAAGCCGCTGGGCCCCCGGGGCCTCCTGCATGTGTCCCTTGTGAGGCCTCATGATACAGTTTCCATCGTGGCTGCACCTTTTCACGCGGGGTCGTTCTCACCCAGAGGCTTTAGGTGAGTCCCGACAGTTCCGAGTCTGGGGAGCCTGGGAAGCCCTTGGGCCCTGGACGCGCAGTCTGCTGCTGTCCCAGAGAGCCAGCGTCTACACAGACCTCCCGCGCTCCCCGACTCCCACCCTGGCCCGGGCAGGGGCTGGCGCACCCCATGGTCCTGGGTGGAGCAGGGTGGTGGGGAGACCGAGGCAGAGCTCAGTGCAGGGTGCACACGTCCTGCACCAGGGGAGGCAGGTTAGCTACGTGATGAAGGTCACTGCTAAGAAAGCCATCCCGCAGTCCCTGGTCTCCACCTGGGTGGTGGAGGAGGGGAGCAATGTTGCAGGAAAAGCGGAGGGGGGCAGGTGCCAGGACCCTAGGGGGACACTACAGACGAGGGAGCTGCAGCTCGGCGCCCACGGGTCTGTGCGTGAGCACCCCCGCCGCCGAGACGGCACCCCGCTGCGGAGTGAGTGCGGCCCCTGGTCCAGGACACAGCTGCCCGGGCTCCATAAACACCGCATGGTTCCGCAATGGCCTTTCACGTCGCCCTGATTCTGGAACCGTCGGCTTGTCTGGGGTTTGCAGTGTCATTTATTTATTTATTCTTTATGTTTTATTTTATTTTATTGACTTGGGAGAGAGAGGAAGAGAGAGCGAGCACAAGGGGGGGCCGAGCAGGGAGCCGGGCGTGGGCTCCGACCCGGGGATCGAGGCCCCAGCCCAAGGCAGACGCCTCACCCGCTGAGCCACGCAGGCCCTGCTGCCCCGAGACCAGCCCCCGGGCACCTGTCTCACCGTCTGTCCGAACGATGCGGCGGCAGCGGCTTCCTCCGAGAGGCCCGGCACATTCGTCCGACTGACTTCCCACGGCGCTTGGGTGCATCCTCGGCCAACCTGGGCGCCGGCTGGGTGGTGTCCACGCGGGTCTGTGTGCGCACGAGGGCCCCGTGGTGTGCGGGGCTGTGCCGGGGGCACCTGTAGGGCACAAGTAGCTCCTTGTAAACAACCCGCTGCCAGGAGGCCTGACCTTTCGGTTTTACAACGTAAGATCCACCGGGGCCTGTGCTGCGTGGAACCAGGAACGCGCAGCCCCAAGCCCTCGAGGCCGTCAGGGGCCCGAGCTCGCCCCTCCAGGAGCCCGCAGCTCCACTTCCTTGCACAACGGGGTGAGAGTCGCGGCCTGGCCTCCTGGCAAGCGGTCTAGGGTGCGTGGGGCAGTGGCCTGCTGGTTCCCGGGAGCGGAGCGTCCTACATTCGCAAGAATGTTTTCCTCCCAGCACACGTGATCGTCTGTATCTGTAGGACCAGCAGGATTTTACCGTTTAAAAAATTCTTTTCACAAAACTCTCTCTGGAGGGGACCCTGACTTGAGAGCTCCTCTCCTTAGAATTTATTTATTTATTTATTTATTTATTTATTTATTTATTTATTTATTTCTTTATTACTTATTCATTTATTATTTATTTAATTATTATTATTTTTTTTAATTTATGATAGTCACACAGAGAGAGAGAGAGAGAGAGAGGCAGAGACACAGGCAGAGGGAGAAGCAGGCTCCATGCACCGGGAGCCCGACGTGGGATTCGATCCCGAGTCTCCAGGATCGCGCCCTGGGCCAAAGGCAGGCGCCAAACCGCTGCGCCACCCAGGGATCCCTATTTATTTAATTTTTTAATTTATTTTCTCTCCTAAGATTTTAAAAGTCTGAAAGTTTTCTCTAGAAATACTTCAAGCATCGAGGGGAACGTTCTCCAACAAGACCCAACCCAGGCTAAGCTAATGTGGTCAAAAAACACCCCACAGAAGCTTTTAAAAATTTTTGTTACTAATGCAGGATTCTTAGCCCCTGAGCTGCAACCCAATTCCCTAAATTCTTATGGAAGTGTGCACGAAGACTCTACAAAAGGAGATTTTCATGGGGAATTATTTTTTTTAATGTATTTATTTATTTAAGTAATCTTGCCCGAACTGGGGCTGGAACTCAGGCTCCTGAGCTCCCAGGAGTAGCGGGCTCTCCGGGCTGCGCCAGCCAGGCGCCCAGACTGTGACTTTATTTGCAGCCATCGTAGCCGCGCATCCTTAGGCTTTCAGGGTCCCGGTGGCCGCGAGGCGCTTCTTGATGAAGTGGCTCACGAGGCGCTGTGGCCGCTGCTGGTACTTGACCAGCACATCATGCGGGCTACTGACCTGGTCCCCGTCCAGGCGGTTGAGCAGAGTGACACACACCACGGCCACTGCAAAGAGCAAGCAGCACGTCAGGGCGAAGCGCCCGGTTTCTCCCTGGATTCCCCAGGACAAGGTGTCCCCTCCGCTTGCCCCTGCCCTGTTCTCGCCTGACCCCTCCCAGCCTTCACGTCCAAAAGAACCTTCAAGAAAGCAAGGCCCTTGGGGATAGGGGCCTGGAGGCTGGGCCCTGGAGGAGGGACCCCGGAGACCAGAGGCACCTACCTGGGATGCCACACGCGCTGCACATGGCAGCCAAGACTGAAGACTCCATCTCGATGTTGCGGATGCCGGCCGCGTGGGCCGCCCGCAGGTAGTCCTGCTTGTCCTTCTCGGTGTAGGAGCAGAGAGCGCCGTCCAGACGGCCTTGGCCTGGACACGCGGAGATACGGCAGCGTTGACCACACGCGCAGAGGAAGCTCCTACTGCGTGCCAGCACCGCACTACGCGCCAGGGCACAGGGGCCCCTGGGATCCCACTGGCCATGCCCACCCTGGAGCCCACCCCGGCCGCTCACAGCGAGTGCTGTGTGCACCATGGAAACGTGGAAGAGGCGGGAGCCCGGGCAGGAGGGACGCCCCTCACGCAGAAGCCCCATCCGCCGCTGGGAGGGGAGGCCCGGCCCCTCACCTTCATAGAAGTCTGAGGTGCACATGGTCTTGGCCAGGACCGTGGGGAACTCCGGCAGGTCTGTGGCGCACTGCATCAGCTCCTTCGCCAGCTCCTGGTCCAGGTCTGTCCTCTGAACCACCCGCTTCCCCAAGACCATCTGCTCAAACATGGGCGAGAAGGAGGCATCCACCGCCTGCTGGGTGACGACCACGGAGCCAGGCTCCAGACCTGAAGGGAGCAGCAGATGTCGCGGCCACACGGGGCAGACGCAGGGGGCACGCACGGGGGAAAGCGCCTGTCTACGCACCAAAATACCGGGACACCCGCTAATGGTCTGAAACAGACTTCCTAGGGACCCATTTTTTGCATCAAATTCTTTTACTCAAATGATAGGTGTCACGCGTAAGCAGTGCAGAGAATACGGAAGAGAAAAGAGCAAAGAGGACGACACTGCCAGGGGGGCCCCCCTGTCTCCACTACAGGTTCCGGGTCTACAGTCCTGGCTGCTGTCCCCTGCACGCCACCGCTCGGGTGACCACGGTGCTTCCCCGGTTCCTGCTTTATGCTTTCTCGTTAAGATTTCAAGTGACCGCAGAAGTAGACAAGGACGGTCTAAGGAAGCCCTGTGCTCCCCGCACCCGGCCCAGCAGCCCCCGACTCTCAGCCAGTCCCATTTGCCTTTGACCCTTGAGATACTCGGCTCCACATCCTAGGCTTCCCGGGCACACCTTCCCGGGGCGTCTCCACCTTGGGGGGACATCGTTCTGCTCCTAGTCTTTGATCTTCTGAGCACTTTGGGTGAGACTGACCACGAGCCTTTCTGACACCGACCGGAATGGGAAACTGGCTGCTTCAACGTCTAGGGGCGGCGGCGGGGGTGGCGGGGGGAGCCAGGGGATGGTCCCAGCGCCACCGGCCCGCCATCCTCCTGAACCGTGACAGTCCATCCCGCTCCCCGGCGTGTACCTGGCCTCTGTCTCCACCCGCTCTGCTAGGTTGGGCGGTGGGTGGGGGGGAGCGACTCTGCAGTTGCTCCCACCTCCAGGAGGCTCAGTGGCGGCTCTCACTCCCTCGACGCCCCCAGAATGCGGGCTCTCCTGCTGCCCGCGTCCCCCTCCGGCTGTGAGCCCCTCAGGCGGGCGCCGCTGCTGGAGGCTCCCCAGGCCCCTCCCGGGAGCTCCCCGTGGGCAGCACGCGAGCACTGGAGCCGCCCCCCCACCCCCCGCTCCCTGCTGTCTCCCTGCCTCCTGTCCTCCTTCCGTGCTCTCTGCGGCTTTCAGAGACAGGACAAAACACCGTGGTTGGGACCAGCTGGGGACCCTTTAGGCACCTTGAAGACACTTATCTTAACTTTGTCTGCCATCTGTCCCTTTGACTTTCCCGTCGGTTTCCTCCTACCGAGCGAGTCCTTGCAGGAATAGGGAGGGCGGAGGACAGGAGAGAGCGGAGACGCGGTTAGAAGGAAGAGAGAGAGGCAGGCAGCCGGCGGGGCAGCGCTCACCCCGAAGGACCAGGCCCTGCCCAAGCTCGGCCCCACGCCTTTCCATGACCTGCTTCTGGGGGCCGGGCTGCGAGATGCGGCTGGAGAGACATATGGCCAAACAAGCTTCTAGACATGCCTCCTGCTAACGAGCTCCCTCGGGCAAAGCTGGGCACTAGCTCGGAGATGCCAAGCCCGGCCCGCCCGGCGCCAGGTCCTGCGTGGGACGCTGGCCCCGGCGGAGGCCCCGCATGCTCACCGATCCCGCCAGACGTGCCGATGCGGATGACGGTGACGTCGGAGCAGCGGGCGTGGTACAGCAGCTTGATGACCTCGTGCAGCATGACGGACGTGGAGGGGATGCCGATGCCGTGCTAGAACCAGGGGGAGATGCCAGCGTCGTGTCAGGGGGCGGCCGCCTTGTGTCCCTGCGCATCTCAGGCTGACAGCCAGAGAGGACGGACTTCCAAACACACGTTTAAAACTATGAACACTTTGGGAGGTGCAAACGTTTGCCCAGGTCCACACAGGCAGTGCGGCCCACGTGCAGAGCCACCGTCTGCGGCGCTGAGAAGCTCGGTGGGGAACCAGCAGCCGCTTGTCTCTAGGAACTGAACCCGTCTCTGCACCCCGGGGGCGCTCTGGACAGCTGGTGCTGGTCGACGGCTCGCCGCGTCCCTGGCCCCCCCGCCCCGGGGACACAGACGTGCAGGGGACCAGGCTGCACGCGGAGGGCCCGACCCCTTGCAGAGCCCGACCCCAGAGCCCACTGCCAGGGCAGGTACTCACGCTCACAGACAGCACGGGTCCCACTTTGAACATGGCATAGCGGTCGGTCCCCGCGCAGATGTTGGGATACTCAGCACCTGGGTGGTCAAGGCCCAGCTCCTTGGCCATGTACTTGGCGAAGGCCTCCATCCGAGTAGGGCTGCCCCCGACACACACGAACTGCAGCCAGAGAACACAGCCCCGTCAGTCCGGGCGCCGTGCACCGTCCTCGTAGCGGGGTCCTCCCTGGGGCCCCCGCCGACGTCAGTGTTGCCCGGTCTCACGGGAGACGAAGGTCCCTGGCCCCACCCAGAGCTACGCTGTCTGCGGTGCTTCTGCGAGCTGTTCGGGTGCCGGTGCTCTGGATGCTCGCTCAGTTTGAGAAGCACCGACTGGGTCATGGAACCAGCACCGGTGCAGGAGGCCCGGACAGTATAACCAGCCCCACACAACACGGGAACACCAGACCCTTGCTCTTCCGGGCTCTATGGCTGCACCGGCTCTGCCCATCGGGTGCACAGCTTGGTTGGTGTCCCGGAGGGAGCCTAGGTTTGGAATAAAACGATGTGGGCTCCTCGCCGTGCAACTGGGGCCCCTCTGCAAATGGGCTTCCGAGCATCACCTCCACCCACCGCCTGAGAGCCAGATGGCCCAAGCATGGAAAGAGCCAGGGCCCCGTGGGAACTGGGGAATCGGGAGCGATCATGTGGGTGGGTGGCTCTCGGGGATACGAAGCCTTTAATCTGCCAAGCGCCACATCTACGAACTCATTTTTCATTTTGTTGTACACAAGAAGGAAATGTAGGTAAATCAGTTTTAAGCAGTTTGATGTTGAAGGAATTATTAGTCTCTAAACATGACAAAAGAAATTTCCGTAGCCTAGAACAAATTGTAGGTTAAATTGTAATGCACGGAAAGCAAATAACAAAAGAACACCTGGAAAAACACCATAACAGCAAAGGAAACCATCAACAAAATGACAAAGCTGCTGAGTGGGGGAATATATTTGCACATGACATATGCAGAAGGAGCTAATATCCAAAATATATACAGAACTTGGGGCCCCCGGGGGGCTCAGCAGTGGAGCCTCTGCCTGTGGCCCAGGGCATGACCCCGGGGTCCCAGGATCGAGTCCCGCGTCAGGCTCCCCGCACGGAGCCTGCTTCTCCCTCTGCCTGTGTCTCTGCCTCTCTGTGTGTCTCTCAAGAATAAATAAATAAAATCTTTAACAAATGACCTGAATAGACATTTCTCCAAAGACGACATCCAGATGGACCACAAACACATGAAAAGATGCTCAGCGTCACCCATCATCAGGGAAACACAAATCAAAACCACACGATGAGCACTGGGTGTTATTCTATACGTTGGCAAATTGAACACCAATAAAAAATAAATTTATAAAAAAAAAAAAACACACGGAGATCCCACCGGCACCTGTCAGAGTGGCTAAAATCAACAACAAAAGACGCAACAGGCGTCGGCGAGGGTGTGGAGGAAGCGAAGCCTCTCACACACACTGCTGGTGGGAGCTGGTGGGAGTGCGAGCTGCTGCGGCCAACAGCGCGGAGGGTCCTGAGAAAACTAAAACCAGAGCTACCCTCTGGCCTGTGATTCCACTACTGAGCACTGACCCAAGGAAACGAAAACACCAACAGGGAAGTTATGTGCACGCCCGGCGTAGTGAACCAACAGCCACGCACGCACGCGAATGTTAGCCAGCAGGACCTTGCCACTGCACGGCTGCAGCCGGAGGGTGTGTGCTGAACGACGGAAGTCGGAAAAGATAAATACCGTAGGATTTTGCTCACATGTGGAATTTAAGAAACAAAACTAAGAAAAAAAGAGACAAACAAAAAACCAGAATCTCAAATACAAAGAACAGACGCGGTTGCAGGGGCGCCTGGGGGGCTCCGTGGGTGGAGCCCCTGCCCGTGATCCCGGGGCCTGGGGTCGAGGCCCACTGGGGTCCCTGCCACTGGGGTGTCTGCTTGTCCCTCCTGTCCCCCTCCTTGAGCCCGCTCCCGCTCTCTCTTCTTGCTCTCTCTCTCCCGCTGTCTCTCTCTGTCTGTGTCTCTCTGTGTCTGTCTCTGTCTCTCCCTCTGTCTCTCTCCTGCTCTCTCTGTCCCTCTCTCTCTGTCTCTCTCTGTCTCTCCCTCTGTCTCTCTCTCTCCCTCTCTGTCTGTCTCGCCCTCCCTGTCTCTCTCTGTCTCTCTCCCACTCTGTCTCTCCCTCTGTCTCTGTCTCTCTCCCGCTCTCTGTCTCTGTCTCTCCGTCTCTCTCTCTCCCTCTCTCTCTCTGTCTCTGTCTCTCTCTCCCTGAACCCACGTCAGCAGCTGGGAAATCACCACCCGATGAGCACGCAGCTGGGACCCCCTGATGAAAGAGGGCCCGACGGGGCGGCCGGGGAACAGCGGCAACTTCTGGGTCACTCCTGGGTCACTTGTTGCTTCGATGTTGAATCTAAAGGCTGGTGCATCTGACCCCCCGGCACAGCCGCTTCCGGAGTCCTGGGCGCACCAGCACGGAGGCCTCTGGGCCTGCAGCCGCTCAGCTGGGTCAGGAGGGCCGGGTGGCTGAGGCGCCGCCTCTGCCCCACACAGCGCTCCCGTCCTCTTTTCCTTTTCTCAGGGGAGCACTAGGAAGTCTCCTGCACTCGCTTCCCAGCGGGGCTGGGTGTACAGAGGGTTAGGGCCCAACAGGGCCGGACTTACGAGTTCTCTCTCACTCACGAGTTTACATACTTTAAAATCAACAATTTGCCAAAAATCTGATGAAGATATTACTTTCTTTTCAAAGATTTTATTTATTTATTTATTTATTTATTTATTTACTTATTTATTTATTCCTGAGAGACCCAGAGAGAGAGAGAGAGAGAGAGGCAGAGACACAGGCAGAGGGAGAAGCAGGCTCCATGCAGGGAGCCCGACGCGGAACTCGATCCCAGGACCCTGGGGTCATGCCCTGGGCCGAAGGCAGACGCTCAACCCCTGAGCCGTCTAAGTGTCCCTATAACTTTTTTTTTTTATAAAAAGATCTTATTTTTAAGTCATCTCCACACCCAACCCGGCGCTCGAACTCACGACCCCGCAGCCGAGTCGTGTGCCCTCCCGACTGAGCAGCCAGGCGCCCCCTCAGGGGAGACGCAAGTGAGGGCGGCCTCAGCAGACGCCACCCCCCAGCCCTGCCTTGTACCTTCACGTCCCCGAACATGGCGGGGAGGTCATGCGTGCTGGTGCTGAGGCTCAGGTGGTACAGGACGTCCTCCGGCATCGTCGCTACGTTTGGGTTGGCAGGTTGTACGAAGTGGCCACTGTCACGAGAGGAAGGCGAAAGGTTTGCAGAGCACCGGAGACCGGTGGCTGCCGTAGTGGAGGTGCCCGGGGTCCCCAAGATGCGTGTGGCCCGTATCGGGGGGTGACAGGGTCCTGCAGCCCCGCACATGCTCCCCCTCCCAGGCACAGGAACGCGGAGCCCCCGACGCGACCTCGCCCGACGACCAGTGCAGCCGGCTGCCCCCCGCGTGGGCATGCGCCTCAGGACCTTGGCTGCACCTGGAGAACACAACACTCGGGTGGGGAACATGGGTGGAGCGGAGACAAGGCACTGCCCCGGCCCTCCCTCCCAGGGGTCACCTTCCCAGCCTGCACAGCTCAGCGCCACTTCTGTTGCCTTGCTGCACGTCCAGGGAGGGGTGACACGGGCGTCCTTCCCTTTGGTTTCCTCCGCAGAGCTTCCCACCTTCCGCATCGGAGTGGGGGGCTCATGTTATTGTTGCGCCAGACGACACGCTGCTGGCCCGAACAGTGGCCTGCGGTTTGCTTTTTTTCATACAGGGCCGGAGAGGGAATATTTTTGGTTTTGCAGGCCGCAGGGGGCCCTGTCAGCTGTCGTCACGTGAAAGGGGCCACAGACCACACGCAGGCCCGCGTGCTTGGGTTCCAACCCCACGAGCAGGGGTGGGGGTCTGTGCGGTGTTCGGCCTGGCACCCTTACGCACACCGACTCCGAGTTGAACTCTCGGCCCGGAACCCCTGACCCGGTTCCCGTCAATCTAACCCTAAGAAAGAAACGATGCAAGAGAAGCAGCCTCGTGGCCTGGGGCATGGCAGTGGTGCAGCGGACTTAGCAGCCTGGTCAGGCCGGCCACAGGGCCCCCCACCCGGCCCATGGAGCTGCTCGCGGGACGCCCTGGGGAGAGGCCTCCTGTGATCGGCCCGAGGTGCCCAGACGGCAGGGAGTGTGCAGGACCCGTGCCCAGTGTTTCAAAATTTAACCAAAAACACACATTGCCCAGGCACTCGGGAGAGCCGTGATGCCAATCCTTTTTTCTTTTCTTTTTTTTTTAAGTATTTTTGCTTCCGCGGGGCGGGTGAAGGGGACAACACGGGTGGTTTGCCCGTGGAGTGCAAGCAGGTCGGGCTTGAGTTCCGCCCGCGCTGGCGCCTGCCCTGCCCCGGTCACTCCGAGGCACCCGCGGCCCGTGGTGCTCCAAGTCGGAGGGACGCAGCTCTCGGCGGAGGCAGGTCCCACAGCGGGGACTCCTGAGGGCAGCGTGGACGGGAGCGGCAGGCCAGCCCGGGGAAGTGGGGTCCTGCGGCCCACGGCCTCGCTCACCCGCCCATGCCCCCGCCCCTGGGCCGGGAGGAGCGCCGTGACATCACAGCCCGACAGCGCCTCCGGCCCCTCTGCTGTCCAGGTGGTGCCCAGGCGGGGCTGACCACAGAGGCAGGACTGACGAAACAGGACATGATTAGGAAACTTAGCCACATATTTCAACATGGAAAACGCTTTTTTTTCTGTCTCTGATTCCAGGAAGAGAAGGAGAAGGAAATGGGGTGCGACTGCAAGGAGTGGCAACGGTTTTAAAATGCATCAGCTGGGCAGGAGCCACGGTGAACCGGAACACGTTCAAACGGACTTTTTAAAAGATTTCAAAATACCAAGTCAAAGATCTTGCTTGGAAAGCTAGTTCCCTACTCTGCACGCACCTTGCAGTTACTTTATCTGCTTTATTTGGCTGCTTCACTCATGGGACAAATATTCCTGGAGCACCTACTTCGTGAAGGAAACGCAAAACACATGGCGGGTGGCTGGTTCCAGAAGCTTCCCGGTGCGGGGTGTGGGCTGGAGACGGGCGCTCAGCGGCTGAAGAGCGGGTGGACGGAGAGCCAGGCGCCAGGCACGCAGCCCCCCGCGGGGCTCGGGCATTACAGACATCAGGACCCGGTAGGCACCCAACTTGGCGGCAGAAATGCCGGTACTCGTAGCCCGTGGACAGTAGTGGCTCATCTAAAGCCCACGATCGCCCCCGAAGCTGGGCGCCAGCCGTGTTCCCACCTAGAGGCTCCCTTTAAAGATGTGCATCTTTCCTTCTTTTTAAGATTTTATCTATGTATTTTAGAGAAAGAGAGAATCCCAGCAGGCTCCCCACTGAGCTCTGAGTCTCACGTGGGCTCAATCCCAGGACTCCGAGATCACAACCTGAGCGGAAGCCAAGAAAGAGTCCGACGCCCAAGCACCTGCGCCGCCGCACAGGTGGCCCCAAATTAGTAACTCTGAGAGGAAAAGAAGGAGGGGACCGTGCGTGGTGAGCTGGTTGGACGGGAGAGCAAGTTGCACTGGGCTCCACGCTCCGGAGGGGGGGTCTGCGGGGATGCCCTCTCCCTCCCCCCCCGCACCTCCCCTGCTCTTTCTCGAAGTAAGTAAGTAAACGAATAAACAATTTTTTAAGAATTAATGTCTTTCAGAAGAGGCCGCACTTCTGAGCTGGCCTTGGAGCTCCCGCCATGGCAGCCACCTCTCCGCGGCCAACGGGAAGCCAGGGAGCGAGAGCTCTCCGGAAAACGGAATCACAATATGCCCCCAAATCCACCCAGCCTGCCGTCCACTTGGAGCCTCACCTGTGATTGCCACGTGTCTTTGTCTGGGACCCCGAGGAAGCCATTCTCTCACCTAGGGGAAAACAGCACATGATTATTTCAGAATAAACTCAGGTGCATAAAAAATCTCAAGAGTTTATTTGCCAAAAATGTAGTGGAACGGGGCTGCGCCAAACTGGAAGGAGTTAGGAATGCATCTTCAGGATCTGGGAAAGACTTTTTAATTGTTATCGTTTTTAAGATTTTATTTATATGAGAGAGAGAGAGAGAACGAGAAGAGGAGGGGCAGCGGGAGAAGCAGCCGCCCCGGGAGCAGGGAGCCCGACATGGGACTCAATCTCGGGACACGCCCCCCCCATCGTGGCCTGAGCCCAAGCAGACGCTCAACCACTGAGCCCCTCAGGTGTCCCCAGGGAAGACTTGAGAGGAGCAGGTGCAGAGGAGCCGGGCAGTGGTCGGCGGGCGGGCGGGCGGGCAGGGGCTCTGCGCCCGGCTGTCCTCAGCGTTCAGCCTCCCGCCCCGGCCCGAGCCACCGTCTAACACCTCCTTGTGCAATTACTTGAGCCCAGAGGAGGCCAAGCGGACGCCGGGCTCCCGGGCGGTCACAGGGTCCCGCCAGCCGCAGAGGTTCGATGGGCGCAGCACGTGGGCACAGGTGTGTGACCCACGGGCTGTGGACGCAGGGGCTGAGCACAGACACCCGGGGCGGGTCACCCTCTGCTCTCCCAGCCTGGCCCCCACCGCCTGGAAGGGCGGGTCTCCAGGGCCACCCGGGGCAGGGGGACGAGCGGGGGCCGCATCCCTGTGGCCCAAGGAGAACTCGCAGCCACGGCCAGGGCCCCGCCAGGCCAGGGCAGATCGCAGCCTGAGGACTCGGTGACTACAGCCCATGACCTGCTGCAGGGGCAGGAAAGCGGAGCCGGGGTGGCCCCAGGCCCGGGTCATCAGCCAGACAGTCAGCCCCGCACAGCCAGGCCAGGCCAGGGGCTCCCCGCCAGCACACCAGCCGGCTGGCCCAAACCCAAACCCGGAGCCCTCGACGGAGCCCCGAGGGCGCTGTTGGGAAAGGGACAGATCCCCGGACTCCCGACCATTTTTAGCAGACCCCAAGCGCGGAGAAGACCAGGAGCCACCACACCCCCGAGCCCGTTTACTCTGACGGGGACCTGCCTGCGGTGTTGCCCCAGCTGCTGGGTCGAGTTAGAATTCTGTTTCACTCCCGGATAAACCCGCCTGTCCCTGGCAAAGCACCTGGCAGTGTCTATATTTAAGGGTTACCATTGGGGGGATGGGAGGTGGGCGGCGGCCGCCGGGGGCGGGTGAGCAGACAGCCCCCCCACCCTGGGCTTCGGGGTCATCCTCTGCTTTCTCACGGACGCTGGGGCTTGATGGCAAGGGTTCCCCTGGATTCTGAGCCCCGTGCTTGTGTTCAAGCTCTTAGGCTCTATTCCTAGTTTACCAACGCCTTCGTTTTTTTATTTTTTTCCTTTAGCATCTCAGAGTATTCGTGTGGGCTTGGAGCCGCCCTGGCCCTCGGGCTAGGTTCTGCGTGCAACCGGGCTGCTCTTCCAGAAGCTGTGTGGCCTTTGCTCTGATTCCTTCTGGAACCAGTCTGTTCCTGAAAAACCTCAAAGAAATGGGATCCCAGTCGTCGATGTGCTTTGAGGCCCCTGTCCCCCTGCTCCTGGGACTCTGGCCGGTTTTACGTTTAAAAACCATGGTTGCTCCGCATGTGTATTTACAGACATGGGCTGGGCCAGGGGCCGTTATGGGGCCAAACTTAATGTTCTCAGAGCTGAATCAGGTCACTATGGTCCTAAAACTGACAGAACTAAGTGGAATTCCTTCTACATTGGTATTTGGAAGCTTCCAAGCGCTACCAGGAATCTAACATTGCCTCTCTCCAAAATACAGTTTGTAAACTAAACGAGGCAAGCAAACAATTAAAAAGGAAAACTGAGGGGTGCCTGGGGGCTCAGTGGTGGAGCATCTGCCTCGGCTCAGGTCATGATCCCAGGGTCTTGGGGTCGAGCCCCAGGTGGAGCTCCCTGCCCGGCTGGGGCGGGGGGGGGGGGGGGGGGGCGTCTGCTTCCCCCTCTCCCTGCTTATCCTCGTGCACGCTCGCTCTCTCTCTCTCTCTGCGTTTTCTCAAATAAATAAATAAAATCTTGAAAAAACTAAAGAAGATTCTAGTCTTCCTTTTCACTCTGTGCTTATTATTGGGCTGACCTGGGATCTTTCCCTTTCTGTTAAAAAACCCAGTATGAAATGGGAAACTCTGTCTCCCACCCCAGGTTTAATTACCCCGGCCAACCAGCTCGCTCACACCCCAGCTGAGTCTCCTACAGGAAGGACCGTTAAAACTGTCATTCTCTCCAAAGGGGAATCCAAAGGGGATCCGATTTATTCCAATCGGATCAGCGATCGCCCTCTTTCTGGGGCAAAAATCCCAACCCACGGTGCACCTGCCAACAAGATTCAAATAGATCCCTCAAAACCCCTGCCTAGAATTAATCAAAGCCCTATACATACAGACGCCCTGAGGGCGTCTGGCCGCTGAGAGAGCAGGCTCGGGCCTCCCCTGCCCTGGTGCCTGTAGCAGCCTGACCTCACCTGTGAGGAAGCCGACAGCCGGGGCCGGGCTGTGCCAGGGATCTCCGAGCAGGTGCAGAAGGAACACCGTCCCCCCAAATGCCCGCGTGCTGCTGACTCCCTTCCCACCGACCACACCGCACGTATGTCCCTGTAACCGACCTCTGGGTGTGTTTCTAGTACTCCGGGTGATGAGGACAGCCAGGATCTCGCTGCCCTCACCTGGGAGGAGCAGCAGTACACCGGGCAGTCCCGCCCAGGGTGACACAGCATCCTTCTCACTGGCCGCAGACCTCAGAGGCTGACAAGGGCGGCACAGGTCCCTGCAGGCTGCTCCACCCCCCATCCCCACCCCCACCCCGGTCAAATCTTTTGGCCTTAAAGGGACATAAAGCCTCCAAAGAAATGTCGCAGTTTGCACAAAGTCAGTATTTGTGGCACCTGATCTCCAGACGAAGACTCCACGTGGATGCAGTGGACTTCAAGGAATCCTGGATTTCCCAAAGCCTAAAAGCAAGTGCCAGTTAGGAGGCTTTCCTGGCTGCCTGGCTACTGGGGACACTGGATTCCACACTGGTCTCTCAGGGCTCGGTCTGCATAATCTTTACAAAAGAAAGACAAACCTGACCCTCTTATTTGGAAAGAGGCAGATGACAGGCCTTTGAGTCATTAAAGTCTAGCAAAAGCCCCTGCCCTCGGACATCCTAATTATCAATCTCCCTTTTCCCTCTTTGTGCATGATACTGAGGGGATGCCCTTGGAACCCTCACCCCAAAACACGGGGATCTCCATTGCCCCATGGAGGCGTCCCCCCCCCTCGCCCCAGAACATGCCTGCCACCGCAGACACTGTCACCAAGCCCGTGCCCCATGCAGAAGCCCTCCTAGCTCTCCTAGAGCTCAACCTTGAGACAGCCTCCGGGTGACTGCTCCGTTTATGATAAGTCTTTCTGGTCCTAAAAGCCTGCCCCAGAAAAGTGGAATCGATACTGGAAATCTGATATCTGTTGGTTTGATAAAAGGGAATTTGGGTTTATTTATTTATTTATTTATTTATTTATTTATTTATTTATTTTGAGAATCTGGGTTTAGACCAAATAACAAGCAGGCCCTACCAGAAAATTTCAAATCCCCAGTACATGCATCAAACCGCGGGTCCACTATAGACATGACGGTATTCATGGACCAATATGGGTGGGGACTCCGCTTGTGCCCCTTGCCCAAAGTACAATCCCTGGAAACGTACCCATGTTGCCCAATGGACTATGTGAAGTTTGGCCAGTGGGTTTCATGCAGATCCCTCCTTGTCATGGATACAGATTTGTTTTGGGTCACGGTTTTCATATTGGAACGAAGCCTTGTCGTGTGGACAGGCCAACATCTCCTCTGTGACTACGATCCTATTAGAAAAGCTTATCCCTCCCTGGGGGTCCCCTCTTGAACTACATTGTGACCCAGGTGCTTTGACAAGTCTGTGCTGTTCCGCTAGTTTTAGGGCCCTTCCATCGCGCACACGGTCCTCCATCCTCCTGGTTGGTTAAACACGCTAACGGCACCGCAAAGACTCAACCGGCAAAATTTGCGGAGACCCTCCAAACACGTTCATCAAGGGCATTGCCATCAGTCCTGAATCTTGGATCTGCGCCCTTGGGAACTCCTGGACTCTCCCTTTGGGGCCGTCCCGGGATGCCCAATGCTCGTGGCCAACCAGAGACCCAAGAGGCTGAGACAGACGGGAGTGTCCGTGGGCCTGGCCTTGCACATGGACACCGCTCCACGCTCCAGGCTGAGGAAGAGACACTTTCCTCATCAACCCCCTTCTCCCCTCACAACACAGGCCTTGCCTCTGCTCCCTGGGCCCGCCCACGGGTTGGCAACAGCTCCTTCGTCCAGGGCTGTCAACCTCTTTCATCCCCGAATAAACCCACCTGCTGCTGGTAAAGTGACGGGCGTTCTACTCGCAGGGTCGACGGACCCCTACAGCGGACCCCTGAACTACACGGGGTTACGAGAGCTGACGCCCCGCGCTGTGGAAGATCCGCCTGGTGCTTTTGACTTTTGATTCCTCAAAAACTTCACTACGACTCATAGCTGGTTGTTGACCAAGAGCTTTCCGGAAAGCGGACATGACTGATGAGCACGTATTTTGCAAGTTATTAGATGTATCGCATCTATCCGTACTCTTAGGATAAAGTTAGAGAAGAGACAATGTTGTTTAAAGCGTCATAAATAAGAGGAAGTACGTGTACAGCGCTTGGTGTGTTTATCAGAAGGAATCCACCTGCCCGAGGCTCGGCCCAGCTCAAGTCCCCGCAGGAGGCCCGGCTGGGGGAGCTCCTAACCGACCCCCGGTTCCCCCCCAGACCTGGGCTTGGAGCCGTCTCTTGTCATGCTAAGGAGGTGCTATTTGGCAAATGCCTGAGGACGGGGCCTGGTTGCCAGGGAAACCGATCACGTGTTAAGGGTTAGCACGACCGGCCCCTCGCCCACCCCAGGAGGGGAAGGGGCTGCAGGTTGAATCCAGCACCAAGGACCGACGGATTTCCCATCATGTTCTTATACCGAAACCCTCATAAGATCCCAAAAGGATGGGGTCTGGAGAGCTTGCAGGTTGGTGAGCAAGGGATGTGGGGATGGTGGGCCCTGGGGGGCCTGGAGCCCGCGCCCCTTCCCCAGACCCCGCCCGGGCAGCCCTCCTGTCTGTCTCTCATCACAAACCTGGGGTCTAGGGAGGGAACAGTCCCGAGCTCTGTGAGCCGCTCCAGCGACTTCGTGGAAGCCAGGGACGGGCTGTGGGAACCTAGGACGGGCTGGTGACAACCTGGCCGTGGGGCCGGCGTGGGGGGCAGTGCAGGGGGGCCGGCCCTCAGCCCGCGGGCCTGACTGTGTCCCCGGGGAGACGGGGTCCCCAGTGAGTTGCAGTCGGGCGTCAGAGAGTCAATGCAAGGACACCACACACGTGTCAGGATTTAACCAGAGATCGGGATCCTGGGTCCTGATTCCGCGCTGCCAGCACAGCGAGCAAATCCTCCCTGACCGCCCGGCTTCCGCACGCGTCTGGCTTCCAGGAAACACAAGCCTCAGCGGAGCCCCGGTGGCTGCCCTGCGGGGTCCACGCCTCCTGCTCCCCTCAGCCTGTCACTTCTCCCCCGACGGGAGATCAGAGGGGAGGGGGGCGGCTCACTGCGGCGTCCCCAGTCCCCAGGGGCAAGCAGCGCCCCGGCCCCCAACCTGGGCCCTCCGGATGCTAATGTCTCCTCTGCGGGTGGGGAGCCCGCTGGCAGCGAGACCTCGAAAGAGGAAGAGTTAGATGTGCCGTCCCGGAGGCCACGGACCGACCCCAAACAGGAACCCAAGCAGCCGGAGAGCATCCTGTCTGGCCTCACAGGGAAAGTGCTGCTCGGTCGCCCGCTTGTCCCCCTGCCTCTCACCGGAGAAGCCATCGCTGCCCGGTGCTGGTGCCCCTGTGGCCCTTCGGGGCCCTGAGCCTCCCCACGACCGTCCCCTCGCCAGTCCCCACCCTCAGTGCCCAGGAAGCCTGGACTTCGGCACCGCAGGGTTGGAAAAGTGCAGCCGAGGCTGCGGGCGGCCTCATGCGCGGGTTTGCGCCGCCACCGAGCTGCAGGCCTCACGCCCAACGCTGCGGCCCTGTCGCCTGCCTGCCCACGGAGGGGGGTCGAGGCTAGGAGGCGGTGAGCAGAGCGGCCCACGTGGCAGGAGGTCCCTCCCCGGCTCCTGGCGCAGAGGCAGAAACCAGGAGCCCACCATCCTCTCGGGCAGCGGCCCACTCACCTGGACTCCTCCAGCGGCCACAGGTGAACAGGCAGGGATGCGGAGCCGGTTTGCTCTCGGAAAAGAAGCCCCCGGTGCTGAGAAGGAAAGAGGTAATGACTATTCAGGGACACGGTGCTACGTTTGCATTTCAAAAGAATTTTCCCAGTTGGCAAAAAGTGAACAAAGCTGTGTCCGATTTTATCCGACCTTCAAAGGAATCAGGAAACAGGGTTAGCCAGTGGCCAGTCCTGTTCACACGGAGCCCAGTGTGGCCCACAGGGTTTAGTGTAGAAAAGGAGGAGTCCCCGCACGCAGAGTCCACTGCTGCCCAGCGACCACCAGGGTCCCCTTTCCTCCAGCTCACAACAAAAAAACAGACAGAAGGGGAGACAGCACATGAGAGACCCCGACCTCTGGGAAACGAACTAGGGGTGGTGGAAGGGGAGGAGGGTGGGGGTGGCTGGGTGACGGGCACTGAGGGGGCACTTGATGGGATGAGCACTGGGTGTTATGCTGTATGTTGGCAAATTGAACTCCAATTAAAAAATAATTAAATAAATTAATTTAATTTTAATAATAATTAAAAAAAACAGACAGAAGGCCTCAGAGCCCCTGCCTCGGCCCAGGAGGGAGCACCTGCGGGAGTGCAGGCCCACCGTGAGGAAGGGGAGACGGGGATTCACACCCCTCTGTGCAATCTAACCGAGAGGTCGCTGGGAGAATTTAGGGACGATTTCTGACCACTGCTTTTTCAGGGGTCTTGCTGGTTTACAGTGGCCTCACACCAGGGACCTCCCCCTTCCACAGATTATGCAAAAAACCAAAGAACGCGCTTCCTGACAACACTTGTTGGCATAACACGGGATTTCCAGTCTGGGCATCTCAGAGCAAACCCTGGCGCATCCCACTTCCTGTTTCCGAGAAAGGCCAACTTGCAAAACACACCCCTGATTTAGCGGCTGCTGCCCTGCCCATCCATGAAAGGTTGAAAGGCTCGGGCTGGTCCCCGCCGACCCCACCCCCCCAGGCTCGGAGCCTCACTGGGGAGGCTGCTAGGGCGGAGCAGGGTGAATGGAGGAATGGGGCCTCCCAGAGGGTGATGCAGGGAATGACAGGGACTGGAGTTCCTGAAATCCCTTGTCTGCCTCCAGGTAGGGCCTCCTAAAGAAATTCAGTTGTTAGGAATTATCTCCCAGGGAGTAACTCCAATCTCTTCATGAAAATGAACCAAATGGACCTTGTCACGATCCTATCTCCAGTCTATTTTCCTAAGGAATCATTTATTTTTCCAAAGTCCTGTGTCTCCCTAAGCACTCTTTAGCTTCACTCCCCCAGAAGTCGTTTGTTCTCTCAGAAGTGTCCCTCTGCCCCCCCATGCCCTATTATTTTAAAATAGTCAGTAAGCCCCCAAACTGGAACTGCCTCCCGGACCCACACGTTTCTGTTCACTCCGTCTGTACAGACATATGTAAAAATCCGTCTTCTCTCTTGCTATCCTGTCTTTTGTCATTTTAATTTGCAGCCCCCCAAACACCACACCTAAGAGGATAGAAGTTTTTCCTCCCCAAACAGGATTTGGGCACAGTTGGGATTGGAGGGAGATAGAGCATGAGCAGAGGTATGCTAAGAACAGAAAAGTGAGGTATGTTCTGGATCCAGGAGACAAAATCCTAACAACTGACAGGAAGTGGTATTAGGATGCAGCTGGCAGGGATGCTTGTGCGGGTCCTGTCCCTGCAGAAGGAAGCACCACTTCAAAAGTGTCTCTAAGTCCCTAGATCCCTCCCTCAGGGGTGGGAGTTGGGGGTGGTCAGCCTTCCAGAGAAATCCAGGCCTGGATTTGGCTCTCAGGATCCCTGGGGAGGGGGCTTCTGCTCTGAGCACCTAGGGCTCCCCTCTCACCTGTCGCCACATCCAACTTGCAAGAATAGAAACCCCATGGTTGATTTTGGTTTTCTTGGGTTGTTCTCATTATTAGCCCACTAAGCTTAAAATCAGATATGTGGGCTACTCGGTGTGAATAGCCTGGTACGTAAACGTTTATGACTTTTGAATGAACACGGTTCAAAAGCAAATGTGCATGAGTGTCTGTGTGTGTGATTCAGGGACAGAGAGAGGGCAGTGATCAGCGTTTATCTTTAGAGATTAGGAAAAGCTGCCAAGTTTCATTTCCTGTATTAGATTTGTGGTTTTCTTTCTTTTTTTTTTTTTAATAAGATACTATTTATTTGTTCATGAGACGTACACAGAGAGAGGCAGAGGGAGAAGCAGACTCCATGTGGGCCCCGGGATCATGACTGAGCCAAAGGCTCAACCCCTGAGCCACCCAGGTGCCCCCCAAGAATTTATTTATTTCACAGAGAGAGAGCACAAGCAGGGGGAGCGGCGGTGGGAGAGGGAGAAGCAGACGCCCTGCGGAGCCAGGAGCCCAAAGCAGGACTCAACCCCAGGACCCTGGGATCCTGAGCTGAGCCAAGGAAGAGGTTTCACCGACTGGGGCACCCAGGCACAGTTTTGTTTTGCTTTTTAACAATGAGTTTGTATTAATTTTATGATCAGCAAACATAACAAAGTCCTCTTGGACAAAAACCCATGTAAAAAACTAATTTATTTTTTTTTAACTAAAACGTTACTGGGCAGCCCCTGTGGCGCAGCAGTTTAGCGCCGCCTGTAGCCTGGGGTGTGATCCTGGAGACCTGGGATCCAGTCTCAAGTCAGGCTCCCTGTGTGGAGCCTGCTTCTCCCTCTGCCTCTCTCTCTCTGTGTCTCTATGAATAAATAAATAAATAAAATCTTAAAAAAAAAAAAAAAAACTAAAACATTACTGCGGTGCCCACCAGTGCAGAAAGCCCTGGAGCAAATAATGTAATGTGTGGGACCATGAAGCTTCTGCAGAAAGAACTAGAAATCTGGCCTCTAAAAAGGGGAGGGAACGTGCAAACTGGCAGGCAGTAGGCCTGGCTCCGGGGACATGGGACGCACGCAGGATGCACAGGACACGGCAGGCCTGATGGGTAGGGCAGCGGTGAAAACCTTTCTCATGGTTTAAGACGGAGACGACTTCCCCAAATCACTAACCCTTCAAAAGCCAAGCTCAGAGCCAATGAAAGGAACCCAAAGTCTCTAACACGGAAGACAGCAGGAAGGGGGAAGGAGCCAGAAGGGCCAGGCAAGGCAGGGTGTGGACAGACAAAGGGACAAGGAAGGGAACAGCAGGGGCGGGGTGAGGGAGGATGGGTCACAGCAGCCCTAAGACTGCCTCAGTGGCCTTGCAAGTAGCCCTGCTCTCGGTTTTTGTGTCTCTAGGTCGCTCCCACTGAGTGGAGCAGCCTGGGGCGGGGCTGACCTTTGGCACAGAGGCCAGTTCCAGGGTGGCCAGGAAGGCTGCCACCAGCGACCTTGAGTCACCTGGCCAGGCAGGTCACCTGGCCCAGCCCCCACTTGGAGAAGGGAGCCGGATCTGCGGCAGCCCTGAGGCTGCGCCTGGACACTTGACCACAGACACGCATGATGCCCGGGACGCGCCACCTGCCACCAATCCCAGCTGTGCTGGTTCATCTTGGACTGTGGGCTCTCTACAACTGCGGGACAAACGGGTGTCAGGACTCCCGCCGTAACCCTTACTCAAAGGGGTCCAATGCAAGCTTCTGTCCACTGGAGCTCTCAAGGTTTGGTAATGTTAAAAAGAAGAAGAAAAGAAAGAAGAAAGAAGAAGAAAAAGAAAGGACCGGTCCCAAAATGGATTCACTTGCCTGTGGGACAGCAAATGGAGACTTAGTATCTGTTCAATCAAAACCAAATGGGGAGATTATCCTTAAAAAAACTGAGCAGAAGACGTTAGTCATAGGAAGTTTTGTTTTGCATGACTGGACCCAGGCCACTTTCGTGCTCCTGCCTCAGGAAATCAAGAGTGAAACTTCCCCGTTTCCCCAGATGGGTATGGTGAAACCACCAGAAATTCCCTACCATTTAAAAAAATTCTAGGAACGCCTGGGGCTGGGGCGGTCAGCCTGGTGAGCTCAGCCAAGGAGCATCTGCATCGGCTCAGGGTGGGGCGAGTCCTGCGTGGGGTCCCCGCAGGGAGCCTGCTTCTCCCCCTGCCTGGGTCTCTGCCTCTGTGTCTCTCAGGAATAAATAAGTAAAAGTTTTTTTAAAAAATCCCAAAAATAAAAATAAGAGAATTCAAACATGGGCGCCAAGCCCTGTCCAGACCAGCCGGCTGCTTCATGCCGGCCTCGAGCGCGGCCTTCCCTCGCCCCTTCCCTCGCCCCTCTTCCCTCCCTGCCCCTCTTCCCTCCCTCGAGCTGCTCCTCCTCACCACCCTGGGGAGTCGGGGCTTCGGTTCTGTTACTTCGGAACTTTTGACAGTTCTGACCCATTAGCCTCTGCGGAATCTGACCTTTGGCCAGTCCACCTGCCATCAGCTGGTCGGCGGGGACGCCCCGGCCCTTCCCCCAGGAACAGGAGCTTGCGGGAACAATCCTGTCCTGCCATAACGATATGATGACTTCCGTCCCCCCGACAGCGGCCCTTCCCCCCTCCCCCCTCCCTCCCCCCCCCCCCAGCCCTTCTGCCTGTAGCAGTCTCCCGGGGCTCAGCTCCCGCAGCTGATGCGATGCGGCCGCGTGCGTGGGGGACCGAGTAAAGCCAATGGACCCTCCAACCCACTCAGTGGAACTTTGTTCTTTAAGGGTAAAAATCTGTCCCACAAAGTAGCTTTTCACTTACCCCCCAAAGAAAAGGGGGGTTCTATGTGCTCTGCGGCCCGGGCTGCGGGTCCCCACTGCGCGCACCCCCAACCGAGGCGGGCACACCCGCGGCCTTCGGGGCGCCCGGGGCGCGGGGGCGCGGGTCGGGGCGAGGCGGCGGCGGCTGGTCCAGGAACAGCTTCCCCCTGCCCGTACCCCCCCTGCGCCCTCTGCGCGCTCCCTCCCACCCGCGCTCCCCCCCACCCGGATCCCCCCCACCCGGCTCACCCTCCGCCCGCACCGCCCACCGCGCCCCTTACGCGCTCCCCCCACCCCCTACCCTCCGCCCGCACCCCCCCTGCGCCCTCTGCGCGCTCCCCCCCACCCTCCGCCCGCACCGCCCACCGCGCCCCCTACGTGCTCCCCCCACCCCCTACCCTCCGCCCGCACCCCCCCTGCGCCCTCTGCGCGTTCCCCCCCACCCGCGCTCCCCCCCAACCTCTGCCCGCCCCCACCCCCCGCCCTCTGCGCGCTCCCCCCCACCCGCGCTCCCCCCCCCTCTGCCCGCACCCCCCCGCCCTCTGCGCGCTCCCCCCCACCCCGCTCCCCCCCCCGCCCGCACCCCTCTGTGCCTACTCCGCTACCCGCACCCGGCTCTCCCCAACACCGCACCCGCCCCAGCCCTCTGCGCGCTCTCCCCGAGCACCCTCCAAGCACGGCCTCTCAGCACCCCCAGAACCTCAATCGCCCCCGCCCCGCTCCCCCTCCGCCCCCCCGCTCCCCCCCGCAGCCCAATGCGCCTACCCCGCTACCCGCACCCTGCGCCCCGCGCGCCCTCGCCGTGACCGCCCCTCCCGCCGCTGCTCTCGGGGCGCCCTCCCCGCCCGCCCTCGCCGTATACCCCCTCCTCGCCCCTGCCCCCCACCCCTCCCCGCCCCTGCTCGCGCTCCCCGCGCGTCCGTTCGCGGTGCCCCCGCTCCTCTCCGCGGCTGCCGCTCCCCGAGCATCCTTCCCAGCCGGCGCCGCAGCCACCTCCCTCCCCAGCAGGTGACACCAAAGCTGCTGCGCGACCGCGGAGCCCGGGCCCGGCGTGGAGCACTCACCGCGCAGGGACCGGCGGGGTCAGCTCGGACGCGGTCTGCGCGGAGCCGTCACCGCTCCCCGCCCCGCCCGGTTCCCGGCAGGCGCCCCGACTCCGCCCAGGTCCCTTCCTCCGGGCGGGGGCCGCGCTGACTCACGCGGAGGCGGAGGCGCGGTTACTCATTAAGCCGCCGCAGCGCGGGGAAGCCTTGGCCGGACGGCGAACGGGTCACCCCCCGCCCCGCTGCCCCGGGGAGCCGCAGGGCGACCCCCGGCACTGACGCTGTCCGCGCCCCCAGGAGGGCTTGGGGCCGCGGGGAGCCGACGTGCGTGGGAGGGAAAGACGAGCTGGGGGCGGCCCCCCACCCCCACCCCATATCCCCCCACCCCCTGCATCCCCCACCCCTGAATCCCTCATCCCCCCCACCGCCCGCATCCCCCCCACCCCGCATCTCCCACCCCCTGCATCCCCCACCCCACCCCCCGCATCCCCCCCCCCCCCCGCATCCCTCCAACCTCCCGCACCCCCACCGGCACCCCCACCTCCCATCCTCCCTACCCCCACCCCCACCCCCCTGTATCCCCCCACCCCCTGCATCCCCCACCCCACCCCCCTGCATCCCCCCACCCCCTGCATCCCCCACCCCGCATCCCCCCACCCCCTGCATCCCCCCACCCCCCCGCATCCCTCCAACCCCCCCACACCCCCACCTCCCATCTTCCCCACCCCCTGCATCCCCCGCCCCCCCGCATACCCCCAAACCCCCACCCCCCACCCCCTGCATCCCCTCAACCCCCCACACTCCTACCCCCTATCCCCCATCCTCCCTACCCCCCATCCCCCCATCCCTCCATCCTCCCTGCCCCTCCACTCCCCACCCCGGGCTGAGGCTTGGTCCCCCTGCAGCCCCGGGTGGGGAGGAAATCTATTCTCGGGGCGTAGGCAGGATGACCGCGGGGGCGGGGGTCCGGGTCTGTCTACAGTAGCCCCGCCCCGGGCGGGCGCGGAACCTCCGGAGAGATAACAGTGCAACCAGCCCTGGCCGAGCCGGGGCGTATCAGGAGGGGCCGGCCGCCTCGCTGCGGTCCCTCCATCCTGTGGGTTGATTTTTCTGGGCCCCTCGCGGTACTTGGAGCCCGCTAGTGACAGGGGGCAGTGGGACGCACCGGCCGGAGGCGACTGACACATTCAATGGGCCGCCTGCCCAGAGCGCAGGGCCTGGCAGCAGCCAACACACGGGCTGCCCCGCGCTGCCTGGCAGGTGCCCCCGACAGGTGACAGGTGCCCCGGACAGTGACAGGTGCCACGCTGCCCGGCAGGTGCCCCGGACAGGCATCCAGCCCCGGGGGGGGGGGGGGAGCATCTCCACAGCGGTGCCCAGGGTGGCCCAAGGCCCTTGGGCTTGTGAAGGACTTTGTCTTCCATTTCCAAGAGGCTGCCCACGAACTGGGAAATCCAATACCTAAGACGTATTTGTCAAGTTGACACTTCATAAATGCGACAGACTGGAGAAGAAACCGTGGCCGTTTCTAAACTACCACTGAAAGCCCCCGCCCACCAGCCTGCCACCTGCCTGGCTCCCTGCAGAGATGCCAAGGACACGCGGGCCCTCCCCACAGCCAGGCCAGCTCCCCCACCCAGGACCTGGGACCTCTGCAGAGATGTGTTGTGAGTGGCCTCCCACACAAGAAGTCACGCCACAGAGGCCACAGAAGAATAATGTCACCCACTCCTACCTGGCTCACCTGGACCGAGGACTAATTCCACAGGATTCCTCCCAAGAAGAGCTGAGAGTTACTGTAGAGCTTTCAACTGAGGCTCGGTCGCTGCCAGGGCCCACACCCCAAGTCCCAGTGCCAGTGGCCCCCCTTCCATCTCAGGGGCTCTCCTGCGTCCTAGAGCATCAGACAGAGGCAGACGCTTCAAAGAGCGAACAGTATTGTGGGTCCCAGCCAGCATCTTGGTTGTGGAGGAGGACGAACGGAGAAGGCGGCACCTCCGGCCTGGCAAGTTGGGAGCAGGTGCCTCTGTGTCGCCCCCAGCGGGACGTGGAGAGGTGGCCCCGGGCGCCACCAGCTCGCTCGTGCCCTCCTCTTGGCACTTGACTGTCCGAGCACTGCTGCCAGGTGCAGTCTCCTCCACAGGGGCCTCCTCAGCAGGGAAGCCAGGACCCCCGGAGTTGCCTGCCTGGGACCCCAAACTCAGCTGGCAAGCGAGCGCCCACCCGGCAGCCCTCCCCTCTGCTGAACGGCTGTGTGCTCTCGGCTCTCCCCCCAACCCCATGGCTTTACCTCCCACGGCAGTTCTCCCCCATTCCATCCGGGAATCCTAAGAGCCCTTGGCTTCCTGGAAGTTACTGGAGCCCACCTGAGCTCAGTGTACAGATGGGCATGATGTGCACCAGAAATTTCTGTTGTGTGTGAGCCAGGTTGTCTGTTTATTACGGCAACTCGAATGGCAAAGATGAAGTCGTGAGGAGTGACACAGAAGGATGTCTGTGCCCTTTACTCGGTTTCCCCCAGAGGGAACATTTTCACAGACCTAGAGTAGGGTTTGCACCCGGGGCATGACACTGGCACACCCGACACTCTGCACATTACCTGTTTTCTAGTACCCGTTTTCGTGTTGTGTTTAGTTCTCTCTCTCTCTCTCTTTTAGATTTTATTTTTTCATTTGAGAAAGAAGCAGAGCACAAGCTGGGGAGGGGCAGAGGAGAGAAGCCGACTCCCCAGGGAACAGGGAGCCCGACATGGGCTGCACCCCGGGGCCCTGATCCTGCCCTGAGCTGGGGCAGCTGCCTCACCGACCACCAAGGGTTAGGGTGGGTGTTTAGCGCTCCACTATCCCCGCCCCTAATCCCTAACCTGGCATCCGCTCATTGGTCTTCAACTTCTCAAATGTGTCATTAAAAACAAAAGCCTTAGACACAGAAACCAATAGTACCTCACCTTCCCCGACGGCCTTGTCTAGTCAGCAGGGTTCCCTGGAGGTTCGGCCGCTCTTCGTAGCAGGTGCTTCTCTGAGAATGGAAAGGACCTTTCGCTTAGCCCAAGCGGGAAGGCCAGCAGGGGGCCGCGCACAGGTCCCGCCCACGGGAGGGGCCCCACCTGGACCCACCACACCCCATCCCCTGACCCCGGGCCTGGCAGGGCAGGCAGGCCCCTCAGCCCGAGAGCCCACCCGAGCTCTGGTTTATCCCAGGGCGTCCGTCTGCTGTTTCACGAGCCTCCCAGACTCTCCAGCCTCCTCCAGAGCCCCCCTTTACTTTCGGGGCTCCCCTCTGGCTTTGCCCCCAGCCTGGTTGTCGCCGTCGCATTGCCCTGCTATTCCTGCACACACACCCCGGCGGTTGTCTTGAGAGGCCGAGGGCCCTGTGAGCACCCACCCCAGGGAGGACCGCGGCTGTTTCCACGCGGAGGCCGCAGCTGCCGCAACCGTGTCGGGGCCAGTACAGAGCGGAGCGCCCGCTGGGCACGACGGGATCACACGGTTAGTCTCCCAGGAAAGCGCCCAGTTGTCTCCTGCAGGGGGAACACTTTCCATCCTGGCGAGCGACGGATGTGAAATCCAGTCTCTCCACAACCTCGCCAGGATTTGATGTTATCCTTATTTTTTTATTTTAGTCATTCTGAGAATTGTGCACTGATCCCCGGTGGCGGTTTTAATTTGCACTTTCCTGGTTCCTGATGGTGTCAGCGCCTTTGATGTGCTTGTGACACTTGGAAACCCTCTTTGGGGTCGTGCTGGCTTGTGTCTTTTCCTAATTTTGTTAAGTGGATCTTTTGGAGCTTTTGTTGTTGTTTGGTGACTGGTGAAGATTCGAGTACTTTGCGTATTCTCTTTGTACACTCTTTGCCGGGTAGGTCGTTTGTTGGCAAATGTTGCAGATATTTTCTTCCAGTCAGTATCTTATTTTCTTGTTTTTGCTTTTATTTTTGTTTTGTCCTTTCATATGAGCTTTCACAGGGAAAAATTCTTTTTGATTTTGATAAGACCAGTTGATCAATTTTCTCTTTTGTAGATCATGCTTTTGTCATCAAATCTAAAAATTTTTGCACTGCCCTGGATCCTGAGGACTTTCTGTATGTTTTCCTTTAAAGTTTTAATATATTTTTTTATTGGAGTTTGATTTGCCAACATATAGTATAACAGCCAGTGCTTGTCCCGTCAAGTGTTCTTTAAAGTTTTGTTGTGTTATGTTCTACATCTAAATTCATGATCCATTTTTAGGCATGATAGTTTGGTGACGCTGGTTTTTGGCTTTTTGTGCTTTTGTGCATTGAAAAGACCATCGTTCCTCCACTAAATTTCTTTTGCTCCTTTGACAGAAGTTAGGTGAGCATATTCGTGTGGGTCCATTTCTGGATGATCTCTTCTGTCCTCGTCACCTCTTTGTCTCTCCCTGCCTGTCAATACTACAGTAGACTTTAATATTGGGTAGAGTGATTTTTCCTACTTGATTCTTCTTTTTTCAAGATTGTTTCAGCCATTCTAAGACCTCTGCATGTCCATAAAAATTTTAGAATAAGCTTGTCTGTGTCTGCAAAAAAATACTGGGATTTTGATGGGGATTGCCTTAAACCTATAGATCAAGCTGGATCCTGGCATAGCCTCTGTCCTTGGAGCGCACTTGGGTCAGGCTCCTCTGAGTCTTCTTTCTAATGGGACCCCATTCCTACCAACTCAGTTTCACGAAAATCCTGTATTCTCGGTGTTATGGACCAAATGTCTCCTGTCCCCCTAAATTCGTATGTTGAAGCCACACTCCCAGTTTGATGGTGTTAATAAGGTGGGGCCTTTGGGAGGACTTCAGGGTTAGGTGAGGTCTCGGGGGTGGGGCCCGCGTTAGGATTCCTGCCCTTGTGGGAGCTAGATCTGGCTTCTTCTCTCTCTCCACCAGTGAGAACACAAGGAGAAAACAGCTTGTAGCTTCTCACTGGAATTCACCCACCTGGCTCCCCTCCCTTTTCGGGAGCTTGGTTTGCTTTACTGTTGTGGCTCAATACACTTTGCCGCCCACCTCTCCTCACCATCTACCTCTTCCCTCTTCCAAGCAGCGTGACCAAGAACCGTCACGAAAGGGGAGAAATCCTGTAACAGAGGCAGCGCCCTCAGTTCATGCTTTGCTCAGAGTTCTTGTCGTGAGTGGGTGCTGAATTTTGCCAGACGCTCTGTGTCCGTTCATGGAATCCTATGATCTTTCTGCTTCAGCGTATTCCTTGGTGGATTACACACATTGATTCGTGGGTGTTGAACTAGCCTTGCACGCCTGTGACAAATCCTACCTAGTAATAGAATCTAGTTCTTTCTGTACATTGTCTGACTGCTAACATTTGGTTCAAGATTTTTATATCTAGGGGCTCCGGGGTGGCTCAGTCAGTGAAGCGTCTGCTTCAGCCCAGGTCATGATCGCAGGGTCCTGAGATCAAGTCCCACATCGAGCTCCCTGCCCTGTAGGGAGTCTGCTCCTGCCTCTGCTGCTTCCCCTGCTTATGCTCCCTCTCTCTCAAACAAATAAATAGATAAATCTTAAAAAAAAAAACAAAAAAACACTTGAGACTTTATCTGGCTTTCTGAAAATTATTTTATTCATTAATTAAATGGACAAATATAAAACTACATTATCATGCTAATTATGTATAAATAGTAGCAAAATTTATAAAATAAGAAAATTCAGTCTGATTATTTTAAATTTTCTGTTAAGACTACTAAGCTAAATGTTAAAATTACACAGTTTTACCTAAACGATACAAAATAATAAATGTATAATATTATGAATTTCAATTTATGCAAAAAATATTAGCAAAAGTTTTAAACTGGCAAATGCTACCTTGCTTTTACATTAAATGCTTACAGTCTTAAGGCATAATAAATTAATCTTTTTCTTAGTATAAACTGTCACAATATTCTGGAGTTAAATTATTTTGAAACAGAAAAAATTATTTCTACAAAGATTACAGGACCCAATAATGGAAAAGACTTTGCATTTCTTTAAGAGTCTAAATAGTTGATTTCAATCAAAATGTCACCGATGGAGACTAACACAGGAACTGGTGACGTCGGATGACGGGCTGGGAGGAAGTGGCTGGTTCCAAGACCCTGGGACATCCCAGGCCAGCAAGACGCCCAGCGACCCTGTGCCTCACATCCCAGAGAAGCACAGGAAGCAACACCAACACTCAGACTCAGACCAGCTCTGCAACAGTGATGTCAAATCGGCTCGATAAGAAATTATTTCATAAGAATCTATCTTCGTAAAATATAGCAGGAGCCTCCTAAATACAGTTGTCATGTAGTCAGATGCTACTCAGCCGTCGGAAAGCGATCCTAGGTGCGTATCAGGTGGGGTTCAGTTGAGCTCTGCTGGCGTGGAGGCCGGTGGAGACGTGCTTGCCCCTGTAATGCAATGGGAAGAGATGACTACTGGAGAGAGATACAAAGATGACATTTTTTACGAATTAAGATTTTTAACCCATTAATTTTAAGTAACGGAAAGAACATATTTCTGTTCTTATATTCGAGGACCAGTCCTGAAGTCTCTATGAAAATGTAACTCGGGGGGACGCCTGGGTGGCTCAGCGGGTGAAGTGTCTGCCTCGGCTCAGGTCATGATCTCAGGGTCCCGGGATGGAGTCCTGCCTCGGGCTCCCTGCTTCTCCCTCTTCCTCTGCTCCTCCCCCTGCTTGTGCTTCTCTTTGTCAAATGAATAAATAAAATCTTAAAAAAAAAAAAAAAAAAGAAAGAAAAGAAAAGAAAATGCAACCTCACAGAGATCATGACTTTAGCTATTTGTGGGAATTAACAGGAGAGTGAAACGTTTCTGATCCTCCTCTAGCTGCGAGCCCCTCACTTCTGTAGGACTTTACACGGCCTCTGGATTCCTTGGGGTGAGATCCGGGGTGAGACAGGAAATCTCAGGGAACAGAGCCTCAGTGAACGCGGGCTGTGGGGCATACTTCACCTTGAACGTCCCCGGCACCCTCGCCCTCGGGCACCTCCAGGTCGGGGTCAGACTCTGCACCCTGGCGCCCGTCGGGCTCTTGCAGGGACGGAGCCGGCAGGGTCGCCCCGGGGGCCTGCGGGGTCCTCTTGTCTGCGTCCACTCGCTGCTGCAGCCACTCGTCCTTATACCCATTGCTGATAAGTTTGGAAAAGTTTGTGGGTGAACTGGCTTTTTGACTAGGCCTCAAAAAGAGAGAAATTCATGTCAAACTTCAGTGCAAAGGTCAATTAACGGTAGTTCCGACCACATCTCAGCGAGTGAGCCGGTAATAGCCAGGATGCGTTCTTGTTCCTCAAAACATAACAGAGATATTCCTCTCTCTCTCTTTCTCTTTCAATCTCGATGTCCCTCTTCCCAATTTTTAAAGTTGATTTAATTAATTAATTTACTGAAGCCATCTGTATGCTCAACGTGGGGCTTGAACTCAGGACCCCAACAAGCTGCACTCCCAGCGGCGGCCCCCCTTCCCCTGGGAGCCCCAGGTAACGTACTCGCAGCCATCCCTGCACATGGTGGGAGCTTGCTCCGTTGTTTTCAAAACCTTTCCCGTGAGCGTGAGCGCACTAGAGGATACCGTGGCATTTCTTGGGGAAAACACCCGCTTCCCTGGGAGGTGGTGGGTTGCCCGGACGCTACCATCTCTTTACCAGATGGTCCTTTTTCTCGACTAGCTCTTCCTCCACATTAAAGGTGAGCTGTCCTGGGGGTGCCTGGCTGGCTCCATCACGCTCCACGGAGCGTGCGACTAGTGACCTCGGGGTCGTGAGTTTGAGCCCCTGGGTGTGCAGATGACGTCAATAAATAAACTTTAAAGAGAAGATTATCTGCTGCTTCTCTGCACTGCTTTGCCTTTGTCTGTTGCTCACTCGGGGGCCACTCGTTGGCAGGCGCAGAGTGCTCAGGGTGCAGGGACCCTGACGTGGAGGGGGCACCCAGGCCTGGGAGCAGGACCGTGGCACAGGTGGCACGCCTGAGTTGCTGTGTTGTGAAGGGTCGCCTGCTGGCTCCCCTGCTCCCCCAGTGGCAGCGTGGGAACCCCACCTGCTGCCCCATTCGCTGTGCTCACTGACCCGTTGCTCCCCACTGCCCCAGACCAGGGCCTGTTTGAGGAATTCATGGGACAGTTAGTGACACAACTTCTGGCACTCACTGGGGTTCTGAGACAGTGAAGAGAAGCTAAGGTCTAGGGCTTCACTCCCCGAGTGCCAGAGCCCCGAATGTAGAGCCCGAGCGACAAAAGCGGCTGCGGACACACGGTCCAAGCCCTGGTGACAGGACACATCCGGATGGGGCCATGCACACATGTGGGGCGGTGGCCCTGAATTTAAAAGGTAAGGACGGGGTCCCCGGCGGGGGCCTTAGGCAGGACACAGGCTCACGGGACGGAGCAGCCTGTTGGAGACGTTCCGTACCCACACAGCACAGGCGTGGAAGGGGAGCAGCTGTGCTCCACGGGGGCACGACCCCCACGCTGGCGGGCAAGGCTGGGCCACAGGGCTGTGACAGCAACGAGCTGTCACCAAAACGTGTTCCCAGGAAGAGAGCATCATGAGGCCGTCAGCCCAGAGCCGTGTTGCCATTCCTGGGACTCTGTCCTCGGGACGCTGGATGCAGAGGCCCACACCCAAACCTGACCCAGGTGGCGTGGGCACGGCCCAGGTGACTTACATGGGAGGGAAGGAGACTCTGCTTCCTTCGGGGTCTTTGGGGCCGAGCGGGGTCCCCACTTTGCTTGGGTACTTGGAGTTAATGGCTGGTAGCCTCACCTGTTGCAAGAAGCACACAGAACCCTGTTTGGGGGACAGGCATCCCGACGCTGGCAGAGGACATTCCCCGACCGTGGAACCAAACAAACGGGGCGGGAACACTTGGGCAGGCTCATCGTTCCCCCGGCCCAAACCACAGGAAGACGCACTGAGCAAGAGTCCCAGCTGCCCCCGGGGTCCCAGGGCAGCGGCTCTGCCCGGTTGCGCAGAGGCTGGGAGGCTTGGGGCCCACGGAACAGCTCTGTTCCTTCACGGCTGTGCAGCTGACACATTCGGCAAAACCCGGAGAACAGTGCTTGGTAAAAAAAAAAAAAAAAAAAAGTGCATTTCCTGCGTGTGCGTTACACCCTAACAAAGTAGGTCGGGGGGGATGCTACAGGAAAACGAAAGAAAACCCACAAAAAGCAAAAAAAAAAAAAAAAAAAAAAAAAAAAGCTAGCACATGGGGAGGCACCCAGGCATTTCTAGGGAGGAAAGGAGGCCCTTCGGGAAGGGGTTACGCTCCAGCCCAGCACCCCGCGGGTGAGCGGCCGTCCTCGGTAATACGGGCTTGGGTCTGGCACGAGGGGGAGCACGGCAGGGACAGCCAGGCCCTCCCCACGGGGCGCCCCCCAACCCTGGCTGGCACCCCGCACCCTATTCCTGGAGCTCAACCAGCTACCCTGCTGGTGTCTGTCACCACAACCGGCTTGCTCCCTGCCTCCTTGCTTCGCACACTCATCGGGCCCCACACGGTGGGGGTGAAACCCCACTGGACCCGCGGCTCGGACAGCATGTAGTGTCTCCAAGGTCCCCTAGATGCACACGGTGGCGGAGGTTAACACCCAGGACCCCTTCATCGCTCCATGTTTGGGCACTTAGCGTATCACCAAGACTCTGGACCTGATCCTAAAAACAGTGTGTTTCATGGATCATGCAGAGGACCCGAACCCAGAACCTGAGCCAGAGGAAAACCGGGCAGCCCATGGGAGACGACCAACACTCTATGTGGTGTTGAACTGCATGAGTCCGCAGACAAACTGCCAGGGTTTCTCCTCAAACCAGGACACAGAGAAGCCAAGCCTGGGAGTCGGGCGCAGAGGTTCCGGGCACCCACTGGCACCCAGGCTGGGAAAACCACTGTTTGCCTCACAAGGCCTCCGAGCTGGAGCCCCAGGGGGCAGTGCTCAGCCCAGGACAGCGGGGAAGGCCTCTGAATCGAGATAGCCAACCACAAGGCCACCAACTGCAGAGGGCCCCCGAGCTCCTAATTTCTCTTTTAAAATACAAATCCCCAGGGCTCCTGGTGGCTCAGTGGGTCAAGCATCCGCCTTTGGCTCAGGTCATGACCTCAGGGTCCTGGGATCAAGTCCTGCATCGGGCTCCCTGCTCAGCAGAGAGCCTGCTTCTCCCTCTGCCCCTCCTCACACCCCTGCTTGTGCTTCCTTGCTCACTTTATCTGAAATAAATAAATAAAATCTTAAAAATAAAATAAAATAAAAAATAAAATAAAATAAAATAAAATAAAAATTAAATTAAATTCCAATCCCCAAACAAGCCTCTCACCCTGGAGCCAGCTGCTCTTGGTGGTCAAATACCCCCAGGAGCTTTGTACTGGAGAAAAGTATCACTTCTCTCCCCTTATGATCAATAAGGAGTCTTCCAGGGAGATCTTCAGTTAGACACGACAGGTTTAGGGAATGGATAATGAGTAAATACAGGATGTCCTTCCTACACATGCCGGAGGCTGCCCTAGACAAGCATTAAGCAGCTAAAACTCACTTTCTACAAGGTCATCTTACCTGGTGGAGTCAATACGTATAAAAAGGAAAAAAACGGAGTATTATCATGGCCTCTTGCCCTTTAGTCGATTCAAATTTAAAATACAGAACTGGGGGCAGCCCGGGGGGCTCAGCGGTTGAGCATCTGCCTTTGGCTCAGGGCGTGACCCCGGGTCCCGGGATCGAGTCCCACGTCAGGCTCCCTGCATGGAGCCTGCTTCTCCCTCTGCCTGTGTCTCTGCCTCTCTGTGTCTCTCATGAATAAATAAAATCTTTAAAAAATACATACATACACGCATACAGAACTGGGCGCCTGGGTAGCTCAGTGGGTTGAGCGACCGCCGCTGGGTTTCAGCTCAGGCCCTGATCCCAGGGAGGTGCGATGCAGCCCGTGTCGGGCTCCCTGCCCCTCCCTCCCACACGTGGGCTCTCTCTAAAATGAACACGTCTTTTTAAAAAATAAAATACAGAGCCGTGTCGCGGTTCTGCTCTCCGTTTGGCGGCCACAGCGACAGCTGACAGCCGTGTGGAGCCGCAAGCCCCGCAGGGCAGGCGGCCACTCACCTTTCTCTTCTCCTTCTCGCGTTCCTCTGCCTCCCTTTGCCAAACTGTTTTCACGTCAAAGTCGAAGGGCCCTCTTCTGGACTCATAGCTACCGTTGGCCGGCTCGGGGTGAAACTCTTCGTAAACCATGTAATCGGGCATGGAAACGTTGGGGATCCTGCAGAGACGGGGCACAGCGCCCACCTGAGGCCACTCCCTCCCCCTCCTCCCCACTCCCTCCCCTGCCCCTGCCTCCCCTCCCTCCTCCGTCCCCCCTCCCTCCTCTTTTCCCTTCCCTCCTTCACATTTATCATTTCACAGGATCATTTAATAGCACTACCGTTTTTTTCTGTTTTCTGTTTGAAGGTCGTTTTTAAAAAGATTTTATTTATTTAATTTTAGGGAAAGAGAGAGATGGGGGAGCGTGTGAGTAGGGGAAGGGGCAGAGGGAGAGAGAGAGAATCCCAAGCAGATTCTGCCCTGGGCTCGTCCCATGACCCTGAGATCAGGACCTGAGCCGAAATCAAGAGTCGCCACTCAGTGGACTAAGCCACCAGGCGCCCCCACCGGTCATGTTTAATGTAGTATGTAAACTTCCAGCCTGGTTTCCTGTCTCCACTGGAAAGCACTCAGGCCTGGAGCAGGGGCAGGGGGCGGGGATGTGCACCCGCTGCATTCTCCTAGTCACCATCGCCCTCACTGCCCAAGGGCTAAGGGCTGGGGCTTCACCCTGGCAGCAGTGAGGGGCACGGAGGGGGCAGGGCCTGGGCAAGGTGCGGGCCCGCAGCTGGGGGAGGGGAGGGAGGCCCTCGGGGTGCAGTGCTCAGAGCAGGGAGTACAAAGAGCCAGAAGGGGCTCCCGCTGCCCCTGACCCAGAGGGAGGACAGAGGCAGGTGGGAGGCCCCCCAAGGAAGCCAGGGGCGAGGCCAGGGAGCAGAGGTCAGAGGCTGGGAATGCAGGCTAGGGACCCCTGAGGAGAAGCCACCGCAGGGACAGCAGCTGGACCCCCCTATATTTCGGGCTCTGTACGGGCTGGGAAAGGCCCCAGAGACCGAAGGGGCAGGAACTCTCCACGGAAGGCCAGTTTCCACCGCAGCTCCCAGCTCCCGACTTTTCACTGGAGGAAACTGTCTCCTGTACCAACCCCCACTTCACACCCTCTGAGCACCAGGAGGCCTGGACCGTTGACAGGGACCCATGGGGTGGGAGGGGCAGCAGTGCTCTCTGCTCCCCCATGGGGCCCAGCGGGTGGGCAGTGTGAGGCGGAGGCAGGGAGGGGCCGGGCCTCCTGATCTTCCCACAACACCCTGCAGCAGCGGCCTCCTGGGCTGCACAGGGCTGCGCAGATGCTCAGAGGCACCCCTGGCCTCGTGTCCAGGTAGGGGACAGGCTCTGGGACGGACAGGCAGTGCGGTAAGCTGGCCCCCGGGGGCCTGGGGTCTCTGGAAGCTCCTCCTGGGACATGCAGGCCCTCTCCTCTCTGCTTTGCTCAAATCAGAGCTCCGCTGTGTTGGCCGAGTGTGAGTTTTAGATTCCGGGGGGACGGGAACCTCAAGGACAAAACGGCACGTGACCCCAGACACAGGCTTCAGGGACATGGGGTGACAGCTCACACACATCTGGGCTCCTGCCCCAGGCTCCACTGTGAAGCCTCCTGGGAGGGGTCTGGAGGCTAGGGCGTGCATGCCCAAGCACGGGAATTTCTAGGCCTTGCAGACGTTCTGGGGGACGTGGCGTCCCACAGGAACTTGGGAGTGCCTGCATTTCTGGCTTCACAGGGCACCTGCATCCAGCTGCTGGTTATAGGGGCACAGGGGACACAGCTTGAAGCCGAGGCCCCGAGGCAGCCCCAGAGGTCTGGCACTGGCCCCGGCTGGGATCCTGTTGGCCGCGCCCCCTGAGCAGCCCCCCTGAGCCGCTCCCAGGGCTGTACCACCCCTCTCCGTGTCCCTCGGGATACTCACTGTCTCTGCTCGGCCGTGGGCGGCTTGCTGTGGTGCACGTACCAGTCTGGCAGGGAGTAGGCCACCGGGGAGCCCTTCTTGGCCCCAGACACGAAGTGTTTCAGCAGATCTCAAAGCCAAAGAGACACGGCGTGAGCGTGCAGCGCAAGAGCAGGCAGGTGACCACATAGCGGGGACTGTGACTTCTCCCGGGGTCAGCCCAGTCCCGGGGTCCCCAGAGCTTGCCCTGCTACGGAGCTGGCACCCACGTGTGCTGACGTCCACCATTCAGGGGACAAAACTCCTCGGGTCCCCGGGGGGGTGCCTGCTGGCTGCGCTCTCAGCTACCCTCCTCATGTCCGACTGCTCGCTGCCACTGTTCTCACACAGCGGGGAGTGGGCGAGGGGACGTGGTCATCAGGGCCTCCGCTTGGAGCCACCGAGGGGGACAGAGCACAGGCTCCTTCGTGTCTGAGACCCACCAGCTCAGGAGCCACCTGCCCGCTCCGAGGCTTCCGGCCCTCCCGCCACAGCCTCCTCCAAGCCGGGGGCCGGCCCTGCCTGCTAACAGGCCAGCAGATCCCACGTCTCAGGATCAGTAGATGTTTAACACTTTGTTTTGCGTTTGATTTTGAAACATTTCAGACCCAGAGAAAAGTTGCAAGAACGGCCGGGATCCCCCAGCTCCCCCCGTGCTCACATCTGCTTGCTTTCTTCCTCCCTTCTCCCTGCCTCCTTGGGCATTGTCACTGTCACTGCTGTTTTGGAGCAGTTTGGCGACCTCTCGCAGACCTGTGGCCCCTCTGCCCCCATGAACTTGGACGGAAGGTTCCGGAAGGCGGGTGCTACACAGTCACGGTGCCTGGATGGCATCAGCACTGATGTCCCGATGCCATCCTCTTATCTAGCGTGAGATCCCTTAGCGGGAGGCCGGGGGACAGGGAGAGGCCGGAGGAACGTGGAGGCCCTGTCCTGGGCATGACACGGAGCGGGCTGGGTGGGGTGGCCTGGCTCCTGGACACCCAGGCCCAGTGTCTCAGGGGGACCCGTGACGGACACTGATGGCGGCCAGGACAAGGGGAGGACAGGCGGTGGCTCTCGCGTCCCTCAGCACTAGGGCCACCGTCCCAGGGGGACCCCTGCCTCAGTGGCCGTCCCTAAGACGTCCTCGCTTAAACTGTGGGCCACGGCGGATGCTCCTCAGCCTCGTCTGAATCTCGTCTGTGGCCTATGTCGCCACCACAGGACAGCCCTGACGAGGGCCACGCAGGACCCCGCTGGTCACCCCGAGGGGCCAGGGAGCTGCAGGCACAACCCCCCGGGGGGCGGACGGTGGCCCGAGCCCCTCGGCAACCCACCGCGGGCTGGGAGCGGGTGACCCTGCGACGGTGCAATATCCCAGGCTGTGCCGTGACCCTGGATGTCCACTGGCCTGGGGCGGGACGTCCGCGTCACAGGCAGCTCCTCGCAGAGGCAGCGAGGGGCCCTGGGGTGGCGGCGCTGCTTACCGGGCCGGCCGCCTTGCTTGGCCAGCTTCACGTACTCCGAGTCTGTGTCTTTCACCCAGTACCTCCGCGGCCCAGGCACGTGCCCGTGGGGAGGCTCCCTCAGGCCACTGAGGCCTGGGATCTGGGAGGCCGGCGGCGCGTCCACGGGCTTCTCCGACCGCTTCGCGGGAAGGTGGTAATACCAGTCTACAGAGAGGAGAGCGAGGAGCGCTCAGGTGGGCCTGCGCCCCTGCCCACGACGAGCCACGCCAGGCCGGGGTTGCGCCCACGGGACACGGGCACGGGAGAAAGCGCCTCTTTGGAACACCTGCAGCGGCAGCAAGCCAGCGGCCTCCCGCAGGAGGGGCAGCTCCCCGAGCACCGGCCGCACCTCTGCCCCCGGGGGCACGGCCCCCTCCAGGAGTCCAAATCCCCTGTGTGTGGCCCATGTTCCCCCCCGCGGGCCCGGGAGCAGCCTGCGTTTCCGCTACATCGGGGAGCACACGTGCCTGCACAATCCCGGGTCACGCACAGCGCAGCAGGCCAGGCGGGGTGTGTGGCAGGACCGGCCCAGACCTGCTGCCCCGGCACGCTAAGGACACCGAGACACAACGTCTGCCCTGAAGCAGCGGCCTGGGTGTGCACGGCGGCATCTGGCAGCAGCGGGACGAGGCCCCCAGCCCTCTGCCCCTGCGGCCGTGCTTGAGGCCATGGAGGGACCCCCTGAGCCAGAGGTCACAGGTGCACGGACACAGGAGGTGCCCAGGACCACGGAGCCGCACCCCTGCAGTCGCCGGTGGGCCCACGGAGCTGGGGCATGAGGGGTGCAGATGGGGCGGGGAGGCAGGGCATCACCTCTGTGGGCGGCCCTGAGTGGGAGGTGCCACCAGGGAGGGGGAAGGCCACCTGCTGCCCACCCTTCCTCCCCCTCCCTGCTCTGAGCCCCACGGACAGAGGCGCCCCGGGCAATGAGGGGACCACGGTGCTGGCAGAGCAGACACCCAGGACAGCCCCGCAGACCGCTCTGTGACCACCGGGCTCCGTGGGGAATGAGAGGTGGATACAGAACCCCAGGGACCCGCACTACCCAGTGTCTACTTATGGTCCCCAGAGGGAAGAGATGGGGACACTCGGGCTTCTGTGAAGACATTTTTAGGTGAGATCAACATTTACATCAGTGGACTTTGAGTAAAACAGACCACCGTCCATCACGTGGGTGGGCCGCATCTAATCAGTTGAAGACCTTAAGAGAAAAAGACTGAAGTCCCCCCACCCCGGCCCAGGGAGGAGGAAACGCTGCCTCCAATGCCTCCAATAGCCTTTGGGCTCTCGAGGCAACATCAGCTCCTCCCTGGGTCTCCGGCCCTGCGGGCTTTGGACTTACCCAACTCCACAACTGTGTGAGCCACTTCCTTAAAATAAACCTCTCCACAGACAGATGTTAATAGACAGGTGATAGACAGATAGCTGACGGTGATAGAGAGAGAGACGCGCTGTTGGTTCTGCTGCCCTGGAGACTTTAATACCGCAGGTGATGGGAAACTGTGCTGAATAGATTATGTCAACCTGGGTGGCTCGGTTGGGTGAGCGTTGGGCTCTTGGTTTTGGCTCAGGTCATGATCTCAGGGTCGTGGGATCAGGCTCTGTACTCAGCTTGGAGTCTGCTTACGATTCTCTCTCTGCCCCCCCCCCCCCCCGTGCGCTCGCTCACTCTCAAAAAAATAAGAATTTAAACAAAACTACTGTACGTAACACACAAGGATCCCATGAACAACTGTCCTCCAAAGGGAAAAGCTTACACATCCAATTTCTACTTCTAACGCTTGGTTCACTGCATAAAAATGAATCATATTCAACATAAGAAAATATTTGAAGCTCTAAAGGACAGCAATGAGCTAAATAGAGATTTGTAGTTTTGAGAATGAAAAATAAGTATTAGGAAAGGTTTAAGAATGGAGCAGAAGTTCACAGGAGGAAGAGCTCGGGCAGCTTCCTACTCGGATCACATTCAACTCAAATATTCTCTCTTAGAGGGAGGACGTGCACTTCTTGCTTTATTTTTCCTCTCAGTGTTTTGCTTACTAATTAATCCATGGAGGACAGTATATCTTCCAGTTCTCATTACGGGAAGCCTCAGGCAGGCACTGAACTCCACTCCAGGCACTGATAGCTGCGTGCAAAGGCGCTCGTGCGCACACACGCACACACACGCAGGCCGAAAGGAACCAGAACGGTCCTGTAGCCTCAGCACCTAGAATTATTAGGACTCGCACGGCAATTATTACCAGCACTACGACGACCAGTCTCCTTCTGCTTGTTTGGCTCCATCGGCAGCACTGGGCCTCACGTGGATTTCTCTCTCTTTTTAAACATCTATTTACTTAATTGTCAGAGCTTGAGCGGGTGGGGTGGGGGGGCGTGCAGCAGACTCCCCAGGGAGCGTGGACGCAGATGCAGGATTCCATCTCACAGCCCGAGATCACGACCCCAGCAGAAACCCGCGGCCAGGCCGGTGCTGGCGGGACTGAGCCACCGGGGTGCTTGTCTTCTGTTTCCGGGTGTGGCCTCCAAGCGTCCTCACCCGCAGGAGAGGAGCTCCCTTTGCTACCCATGAGGCAAGAGGTTAGGGGGGCAGGCAGCGACCCCAGGGGCTCACGAGGGCTGATGGCCATGCTCCTGCCTTCAGAGTCTGGGCCGAGGAGCCCCCACAGGACGTTTCCTCCGAAAACTGTCTGGGCTTCAATGTGCACGTCTATGAACCGCGGATACTGATGCCACCTCGGGCTGTTCTGAGGGTAAACGCTAGTGTATAAAAGTGCCGGGGCCTTGCAGTGTCCGCTTGGGCCGTGTACACAGGGAGGCCACCCTCCAAGGCGTGCAGCAGTCACAAAAGGCTGAGAGCCTGTGGTGAGGAGGGGAAGCGGCCAGCTCCCCGCCCTGCCCCACCCGGGTCCCAGCAGAGCCACCACGTCACCAGAGGTGGCCACATCTAGCTGGATCCCAAGCTCATCTGGGAACCAAAGGCCAGGCTTCCTTACACTCAGAGCAGACGTGAGCCCCGCGGGGGCCCGCCAGCTTCCCGCACAGCCGCGGAGACCCCTGTGCGTCCAGAGGGGAGGGGAGAAGGCCCAGGGCCGCAGGGGCCTCCAGCTGTGTTCCCTGTCCAGCCACTAGAACCCCCAGGCGTGGCTGAGCTGGTGCGGGGACAAGAGCGCCGCGGGGTGCAGCTGGAAGAGGCCGGGCCTGCACCCAGGGGAGCGCCTGAGGCTCACCTAGGGTCTGACTACCAGGACGCAGGACGGCTTCCCATGCGGCCTCCAACAGGAGTCAGCAGTAGGAAGCCTGCTTTCCTTTGTAGAAAATAGAGTAGATGGGCTGGGCTGTGTTTGGTTTTTCTTTTTCTTCCTTTTCTCTTCCTGTTTCCCTTTAAGTGGCTCTGACCCTGGGGTACAGGAGCTGCTTTCTTTGCCCCCCCACCCCACCCCAGGCCCGCAGAGTCAGGGTGCACAGCCCCATTCCCAGGTCACTCACCGCAGGGAGCGTAGCGGCTCGCAGTGGCGCCCTGCAGCTCTTTGCTTGTGTTCCTCATGCTGGGGTCGCGCTGGGCCCGGTGAGGCCTCTTCCACGGCTCTCAGTCCACCTCCACCTGGCAGGCACGCGAGCGAGCGTCTCATGGTCGGGGACAGGCGTGCATGAGCACGTGGGTATGCCGCAGGGGCCTATGCATGCTGGTATACAGCAGGAGCACAGCCATGCCCTGTACACACCACCCAGGCAGGCGGGTGCACAGCAGGGGACAGAGGTAGGTCATCCTGGGTATACGGTAGGGACCTACACACATTCGTGTAACAGGGCGCGTCCACGCAGGCACAGGACCGGGCGCACACACTCCGGGGTACAGCGGGGACGTCCACGCAGGCACACGCACTCCGGGTACAGCAGGGCGCGTCCACGCAGGCACACGGCCGGGCACACGCACTCCGGGTACAGCGGGCGCGTCCACGCAGGCACACGGACTCCGGGGTACAGCAGGGCGCGTCCACGCAGGCACACGGCCGGGCACACGCACTCCGGGTACAGCGGGCGCGTCCACGCAGGCACACGCACTCCGGGTACAGCAGGGCGCGTCCACGCAGGCACACGGCCGGGGCGAACACACTCTGGGGTACAGCGGGCGCGTCCACGCAGGCACACGGACTCCGGGGTACAGCAGGGCGCGTCCACGCAGGCACACGGCCGGGCACACGCACTCCGGGTACAGCGGGCGCGTCCACGCAGGCACACGGACTCCGGGGTACAGCAGGGCGCGTCCACGCAGGCACACGGCCGGGGCAGCGGGGAATCCGGCGGCGGGAGTCTCGGGCAGGGCCGTCCAGGTCCGGGGCGCGCCGGCCCCGCCCACTCACCTGCAGCCGGGGTCTCGGGGTTGGGGCCGCGGCGCCCAGGCGGCTCTCCCAGCGGCGGGCCCCGGGCGCCCGGCCCACCCCGCACTCCCGGGGGGCGGAAGCGCAGCGCCCCGCGTCGTCCTGGCAACGGCCGGGCGGCCAATGGGTGGACGCGGCGGGAGCGCCCGCAGCCAATCGGAGAGGCCTGCGGGAGCCGGCCGGCCAATCAGGGCGAGGGGCGGGCGGGGCTGGGGGCGGCGCCCTGCTCCCGAGGGGCCCCACCCGGGGAGTTGCCGCGGAGGACAACCAGCGGCGGGCGGGCTCGCCAAGCTCCGTGGATCTACGGCGGTTTTTAAAAAGGGCGAATGGGAGCTGCTGGCTCAGCTGGGGGAACAGGGGATTCTGGATGTTGGGCGGTGACTTCGAGCCCCACCCTGGGCGCCGAGATTGCGAAAAACAAAACACTTTAAAACTAAACTTTAGGGCAGCCCGGGCGGCTCAGCGGTTAGCGCCGCCTTCGGCCCAGGGCGTGACCCCGGGTCCCGGGATTGAGTCCCGCGTCGGGCTCCCTGCATGGGGCCTGCCTGTCCCCCTGCCTGTGTCTCTGCCCCTCTGTCTCATGAATACATAAAATCTTTAAGAAAAAATAAATAAGTAAAAAGAGGAGGAATAAATGCTCGGTAGAGCAGCAAAGGGCCTGTTTGCCAACTGTGTGTCAATAGTGACGTGATCATGTAAACGTCCTTCCTCTTACCCTCTGTTTTCAGGAGGTTTTTTAAAAAAACACTTTTTTAAAGCCTTCGGCCGTGTTTCTGCGGAAAAGTGTTCAGATTTCTGCGGGCCCCCTGCCCCCAGTGCGGACCTGCGGCCTCTGGGTTGGGGACCTGCACAGGTGCAGGCGGAGGGTGCGGAGCCAGGTGGCCAGAACCGGGCTGCAGTGACCGAGCGGCCCTGACTGCGGTTCACCCGGCTCTGGGCCGGGATCCTGCAGACTCCTCGGGGCTGCCCTGGCACGTGTGGGCCCCACTGTGTAGAGGCGCTTGGGTGGCCATCAAGAATGACGGGCCTCCTTTTGCATAGGTCACAGCCTCATCTGCCTAGGGGATTGCGGATCAGGAGAAGGTTGGTTCTGGGAGTAGCTGATCATAATACACCTGAGACGAATTCAGCACTGTGAGATCACTCACACCAGAATTAATTTTTTGTTTTAATTTAAAATAATGAGGGGCCCTGGGTGGCTGTGTGATGGAGCGTCACCTTCCACTCCAGGCCTAATCTAGGGGTCGTGCTCCCCGCAGGGAGCCTGCTTCTCCCTCTGTTTATGTCTCTGCGTCTTTCTGTGAAATAAATTAATAAGTACATACATACACAAATTCTTTTAAAAACATTTAAAATAACAAATAGAATAGTTGATCCTACTAAACTGCAGTGGGCCTAGCAACTATCTTTCTCTGTTTCAGAAGTGGGTTAATAGAAGAGAGAAGAATTCACAGAAGTTGACAGTGTTCCCTAGGAATGGATATCATAATTCAAAAACTGAATTTCTCTTGCTCATCATTCCCTTAGGAGAAAGTTTCCACTTCCGAAGAGCGCTTGAAAGCACAGTGTTTGCAGACATCAGATCAAATGAGAGTTTAGGTAGGGCACAGGACAGGTGAAAACACGACACAGGATAATCTGCTTAGAATGAGCATATCTCATTTCCTCTGCTTCATCACAGGTGGGCTTTCTGTGCCATAACAGCTCTGAGGGTTTAGAAGGATTCAGATGTCCTCACATATAAGCCCACTTATGCACATTTTATGTGATTTTATTTGTAGATGTTTACATAAAATGTCTATCATACATATATCATTTTTTAAGACTTTTTATTTATTCATTTGAGAGAGACAGAGAGGGAGCAGGTGTGTGAGCAGGGGGAGGGGCAGACGGAGAGGAAGGAGCAGAGTCCTGGCTGAGCAGGGAGCTCAGGATCATGACTTGACCCGAAGGCAGGCGCTTGACCAGCTGAGCCACCCAGGTGCTCCTCCTACGTATATCTCATATGCCCATCTCTATGTGCATATCTATATTTATCACATGTATCTTATTATATCATATGTAAGGTTTTATATATTATAAATCATGCGTATAGACCTCTTATTCTAGATATATTATATCTTAATAGGTAGCTCCTGCTCTGGCGTATTTTGAGAAAAGGAAAAAAAAAATGCATTTAGGTACAAATTCTGCTTTCTCAAAGCCCTTGAACTTGTCCTGCCTGCCTAGTCTCTCTGGGTTTACTCCTGTTGTTGGCTGAAGCTGATCTAGTTCAACTCCCAGGACACATGTTCATCTCTGCTTTTGTCTATCCTTGTTATGTATCCAGCCCCGAGTAGCTAAAAGGGCTGGTACGATTCCCTTCCCTAGACATCCTCCCCAGGACTCCATCCGCCCCCTCTCTGTCAGGTGGCTTACTCTTTACACTGGGCCTTCACCAACAGGAGACATTTCTAAACTGAGTGGTTTTTTAAAAAAGTAATAATAATTTAAAATGAGGGGTGAGTACTGTAGTTGGTTAAGTGTCCAACTCTTAGTTTTGGCTCAGGGCACGATCTTAGGGTCCTGAGATTGAGTTGCACGTCAGGCTCTGCGCCCAGCTTGGAATCTGCTTGGGATTCTCTCTCTCTTCTCCCTTTGCCTCTCCCAGCCTAAGATAAATAAATAAATATTTAAAAAATGTTAATCAAAAATAATTTAAAGACAAACTCTTCCTTTGTGATGCAGATTTCAGCATCTCAGTATTACATCACGGTTTGGGTTTTTAGCCTAGTTGGGAAAACAAGACCATCCTCTTCTGTGGGCACAGAGGGAGGCAGGATTTTTTTGTGTCCCTATCATCACCTTCTACCACACCCTGTATTGGGTGTTGAAGTGATAATAGTCTTTTCTTTTTTCTTTGGTAGAAAATTTTCACATTTTAAAATGGATTTAAGCAAGCTACCTTGCTTGAGATGTAACAGGAAAAATTTTGGAAAAATTAACAGAGTGAACACAAAATATACTTAAGTGACAGAAGAGTTTAGATTGGTTTAAATTGGGGATCCCTGGGTGGCTCAGCAGTTGCGCTTCTGCCTTTGGCCCAGGCTGTGATCCTGGAGTCCTGGGATCGAGTACCCACGTCGGGCTCCCTGCAGGGATCCTGCTTCTCCCTCTGCCTGTGTCTCTGCCTCTCTCTCTGTGTGTGTGTCTCTCATGAATTAAAAAAAAAAAAAAAAAAAAAACTTAAAAAAAAAGATAGGTTTAAATTAAATCCCTGCGATACAACAATTTATATACAAGGCCAAAGTCATTGTATTGTTTGGAAGGAATACAAAGTCAATAACTTGTATTTGAGAAATAAAATATATGATTTATTATTTTATCATTATATACTCTATCAGAAACCAGTATTTAGAGCAGAGTTGTAAGATTTTTGTTTGATATCCCAAAATGAGAGGATTTTTTAAAAGATTTTATGTATTTATTTGAGAGAGCGTATAAGCAGGGCCAAAGGGCGAGGGAGAAGCAGACTCCCCAGCTGAGCAGGGAGGCTGACATGGGGCTCAGTCCCAGGACCCTGGGATCATGACCTGAGCCCTGAAGGCAGACGCCTAACTGAGGGTCACCCAGGTGTCCCAAGATGAATTTTTTTTTTAAATATTAATGCAGTATTCTACCGCCTTTCCTCATTCCGGGGGGTAGAATGGGCCCCGTTCATTTTGGGAAACACATCAGTTTGCCTGCTTTGCATGCAAGCATTTCACGGGATCTGCCTGCTAAGTAGTTTCCAGTTGGGAAGGGTCATAACTGAGGATGATGAGGGTAACGTCATCCATGAGGGTGACAATGAAGACAGCTGTAGACAGAACGTGTGTGTCCCCCCCAACCCCCACCCCAATCCATAAGGTTGAAATCCAGTCCCCAATGTGATGGTATTTGGAGGTGGGGCCTGTGGGAGGTGATCAGGTCATGAATGGGATTCATGCCCTCATAGAAGAGGCCCCACGGAGGTCCTCGCCCCTTACCCCACGTGAGGACACAGCAAGAAGGCTCTCCGTGAAGCAGGAGCGCCCCTCACCAGACCCCGAATCTGCCCGCACCGGGATCTCAGACTTCCAACGCCCAGATCTTCGATGAGTTTCTATTGCCCAGAAGCCCAGGTCATCTGCACCCTCATTATAGCGGAACCTGGTACCAGAAGTGGGGCGCTGCTGTAACAAATCCACCAAAATGTGGCCGCGGTGTTGGGCGGGGGTGCCACGGAGAGGCCGGGACGGCTCTGAGGAAGGCCTAGGCAAGCCTGCATTGCCCCGCACAGCAACCCAGGCTGGCCCGGGACAGCTGAGAGCGGAGAGGGCTCCAGGGTGAGCCTGTCCTGCTGTCCTGCTTGGGCGAGGCCAGAGGGCTCGAGCACAGGGTGGTGCACAGGGCATGCCCTGCAGCTTGGCTCCCCGGACTGCTGGCGGGCAGAGGCAGGATGGACTCAGGCTGCACCTGGCACCTGCAGTACCGGCCCATGCGTCCTGCCTCCCCAACCCCCAAGGCCTCGCACGCGCCTACTTTCCTGTAGCCCACAGGCTAGTCCTGCGGTCCTCTTCCCAGGGCGCCCTTCTCTTCCCGGTGTCTCTGCCTGAATGCCGTGGGCCCCGCGGGTGGGCACCTGCCCCCGTGGACGGTCCACGCTCCTCCCTGGGATCCCTTCCAGCCGTGTCCCAGGCACGGACCCCCACGGTTTCACCTAGGGCTGCCCTGCTCCCCAGCGTTTGGTACAGATGACCCATCTCTCCCTCCTGGCTCAGTTAGGGACAGCTGGTAATGGGGACCCTCCAGGCAGGGTCCACGGCGGGGGGAAGTGTCTTGGGGCGCAGCAGAGCAAGGCAGGGAAGGGGAATCGCGAGTATAGATGGCATCAGCCGCAATTTCTAACTGTGCCAATTAGAAAGGAAACCCAATTGCGGGTAGGTCCTTGTCACAATATTGCTATTTAAAATATGTTCTCATAAAGATGGCATTTCGGGGGTGCTTGGGTGGCTCAGTGGGTGAAGGGTCTGCCTTCGACTCAGGTTATATCTCAGGATCCTGGGATCGAGCCCCATGTCGGTCTCCCTGCTCAGAGGGGAATCTGCTTCTCCCTCTTGTTCTGCTGCTCCCTTTCTCATGCTCATTCTCTCTCTCCCTCCCTCTCAAATGAATAAATAAAATCTTAAAAAAAAAAAAAAAAGATGGCATTTAGGGTTGTGCTCTTCAGTACCTCTTGATTCCAAACTTCTAACAACAAGAGATAAAACACTAATAGAAAAAATTTACAACCTGGGAGCCATGGCACACCAATAATGATAAAGATACAGGAAATGGAGTAAAAAGAGGGACTTTCCTGCCCAAGATACTCCTGCCATCCAAACCTGGGACACCGAGGAAACAGGCCTGGACAAGATGGTGATGTACCAGGAAATGAATTATTGGATTTTATCATTAGTCCTGTAGTTTGAAAGGGTTTTAAAAATAAGTACACACCAGGGGTACCTGGGTGGCTCAGTAGGGTGAGTGTCTGACTCTTGATTTCTGTTCAGGTTGCAATCTCAGGGTCCTGGTATCGAGCCTGCGTCAGGCTCTATGCTCAGTGGGGGTCTGTTTGTCCCTCTCCTCCTACCCCCCTTTCTGTCTCTCTCTCTGTCACATAAATAAATAAATAAATAAATAAATATTTTAAAAAACTATTTAAAAAATAAGTGCACAACCCTTAAAGAAATAAAGAAATGATATTGACTTAAAAAAATAAATTTTCAAGCAAAAGAAGAAAGAAATGAAACAAAAACAGGTAGACCAAAAAAGCAGATCCCAGGAGAACAAGGATGTTAGTTGTGAAAAGGCTCAAACTCACCTACCAGAAGGCAAAAGCAAAGAATCCTGAGATACAATCCTAATACAATATCTATTTGATTGGCAGCTGCAGAATAACCTAAGCTCACAGGTGTTTATTGCATGCTGTCATCAGTATCAAAACCCTCAACAGGGGCACCCGGGGGGCTCAGTCGGGGGAGCCTCCAACTCTTGATTTCAGCTCAGGTCATGGTCTCAGGGTTGTGGGATGGAGCCCTGCGTTGGGCTCCGTGCTCAGTGTGGAGTCCACTTGGGATTCTCTCTCCCTGTGCCCCTGCCCCTCCCCACTATCGCTCTAGATAGATAGATGATAGATGATAGATAGAATCTTTTAAAAATGCTCATCAGTATGAGGCAGGTTGAACAGATAATGTCACATGGAAAATAGCATGCAGCCATGAAAGCCTGGGGAAGGTCACCTCCAGGTGAGTTGGGAGGACTTCCAAGATAGATATTTTAAGAGAAAAAAAAGCAAGATGCAAAATACAGTTTACAGTCAGGTACCAATCCCACAATGTGAAGAGATGAGTGTATTTATAGATACATACACAGATAAATATTTGCTCATAACCACATTTTACATAACTATGTCACTATCTGTGCATACGGCATCCCAGAGAGAAAACAAGTAAGTGGTGCCAATGCTGGGAGGGAGGACAGCCTGAGCTGGGATCAGAGTGTGGCACGGCGGCAGCGCTTCCCTGTGCTTCATTCTGTCCCCCTTGAGTTTGGGACAATGATGTAGAATAGGAGACACATTGGGATTTCTTGGGATAGATCTGGACTTCATGGGGTCAAAGAGTAAATCAGTGAATTATAAAGTAGCACTTATGAGTTCACCCTGAAACGAGCACAGATAAAGAAGGAAAAATACTCACAAAAACACCAACTAGAATGGGGCAGTGGACCTACAGGGAGAGTAAATCCCGAAGAACTCACAACGTCCATAGGTGGGCATCACAAGAACCCAAAGGCCGTGGCAAAGAAGCAGCATTTGAAGAACTGATGGGGGGAAAATATTCCAGAAATAAAGAGATGCATGAGCGCCCAAAGAGCAAGGGATACAGTAGCCGATTCTAACAGAAGAAACAACGAGAACTGATATCACACGTGGTGTACTGAAGTGAAACCAAAGAACACCAAAGAAAGAGAGAAAATGTTAAAAAACTGTAAGAGGAAAAAGACCAAACTCTCTCTCTCATTCTCACACACACACACACACACACACACACACACTCACGCACATCACATACGTGTGTTTGCATACACAGACACACAGACACGAGCCCGTACACGCACACAGTGCACACAGACATGCACACACAGGGGATCCCTGGGTGGCTCGGGTCGTGATCCCGGGCTCCCCGCAGGGAGCCTGCTTCTCCCTCTGCCTGTGTCTCTGCCTCTTTCTCTGTGTCTCTCATAAATAATAAATAAATAAATAAATAAATAAATAAATAAATAAATAAATAACATCTTTTAAAAAAGACATGCATGCATAGAGACATGCACACAGAAAGTGTGCACACACCCATGCACACAGACTTACACCCGCACACCTGGGCACACACACACAGAGGAATGGAGAGGAAGAGCGAGGCAGCCACCTGCTCCACGCCCCCGTGGGTCACGCTCCAAAGCTGCCATCGGGGACTGTACACCCGATCAACTCGCTCCTAGGTGTAGGCCTGGTGAACAGTGTGCACGAGACATGCACAGAACGGGCACTGGCCATTATTTGCGTTGCTGAAACACTAAAGGCCGCCTCCGTGTGCGTCCATCCAAGAGCTGGTAAATGACCATGACGTGTCTATGATAAAATATCATCAAATAGGGCACAGCAGTGAAAGTGAGTGCGGTGGCGTTAACTCGTCCCGGGACAGTGGAAGAAAACAGGTTGGGCAGCCCGGGGGTGGGGGTGGGGGGGCTCAGAGGTTTAGCACCGCCTTCAGCTCAGGGTGTGACCCCGGGGTCCCGGGATCGAGTCCTGCGTCGGGCTCCCCACAGGGAGCATGCTTCTTCCCCTGCCTGGGTCTCTGCCTCTCTCTCTGAGTCTCTCAGGAATAAATAAATAAAATCTTTAAAAAGAAAAGAAAAGAAAAGAAAAGAAAAGAAAAGAAAAGAAAAGAAAAGAAAAGAAAAGAAAAGAAAAGAAAAGAAAAGAAAACTGAGGAAGGTCATTTAAGTGGAAGGCATGTAGCCAATATTGTGTTATTTATGGACATCTGTTATGTGATGAATTATTTAAAAACACGCGGGAATTTCGGGTATCAATTTCCAGATCGCAGCCCCCACGGGAAGGAAAGGACAGGAGAGAGATGGGGAGCGATAGTTTGGGGTCTCCGTTGTATCCATGGCATTCCCTTGTGCAGGGAACACAGCCGACCGCTGGTTTGTGGCAGCAGAGAGGGGTACCGGGGGACCGCGGCAGGACGCAGGCCAGTCAGCGGGTGTCACCAGGGAGCACGGACAGTGCTGTGTGGGTGGAGAGGTGCCTGACAAGGCCTGGGCCATTGTGATGTGTCACAGGAGGTGATGCAACAGAAGGGCGGGGGGCAGCTTTCTCCCTGGAAGGAGAACCCCGGGGAGGGGAGCCAAGAGAGCAGCCCTGGACCCTGGTGGGGTCATGCTGTCCACACCGTAGCTGCCAGCCAGGGGCTGCTCTCCCCTCTTCCAGAGCTCTGCTGCCTCGTGGGGGGAAATGAGTGGGAGGCCAAAGCCAAGAAGGGGCGCCAGGCTTTTTCGGGCTCAATCGGAAGAAGCCGGCAGCAGCGCCAGTCTGCATGTCGCGCTCCTGGAGTGCGGAAGCCCCGACCCCAACGGGTACGTAGTAAGCTGCAGTCTCTTCCGTGGGATCTTAGGTTGTCCGGCCGGATGCCGCACGGGCTCTGCTTCCTTGGAAAACAACCCAATGCAGGCCCTTCTCCCTTTGAGAGAAAGTCATCTCCAAACAGTTTCCTGGCAGGGTTCTCTTGATCGCGGGCCTTCCTGCGGCACACTGTCCTCCTTCCAGCCAGGGATGCTTTCACTCATCACAGCCCATGGGGGCCAAGGGTTGTGGACCAGAAGCCACTTTTTATGCTTTACTATTTATTTTTAAAGATTTTATTCATTTAATTGAGAGGAAGTGCACAAGCAGGGGAAGCTGCAGAGGGAGAAGGAGCCGCAGACTCCCCACTGAGCAGGGAGCCCGACCCGGGGCTCGATCCCAGGACCCCAAGATCATGACCTGGCCCGAAGGCAGATGCTTAACCATCAGAGTCCTCAGGTGCCCTGGAAGCTACCTTTTAAAATGAATGAGCTACAGCAGCAGCCACAAGATTACTATTTCACTTCATGAATTTACAGATTGTTCCTGTTTTTACCTAGCTTGCCTGTTCTCTGTGATTTGCGGCATTTAGCGCAACACACAGTTTGGGACTCCGGACACGGAGTGCGTTTAGTGCCTCCTGGGTGGGAAGGGATTGCACGGTTAGTGGGCAGACATTTGGAGCCAATAACTGTGTCCTGTCGTCAGAGCAGGTGTGCACTGGCCACCAGGAGGCAGCAGGGGAGCCAAAGGTGCCAGCCCCCCACCCCCCACCCCCCTGCACCTGCCCCCTCAGCCACCTGCTTGGGAGAACAAAGAGGAGAAGTGACCGGACGTCATGGGAGGGGTAACAGCAAAGCCCTTGCTCCCAACCAATGAGGGAGGGCCACAGAGTCTCCTCAAGTCTCCTGTCATCGTGGTGAGGCGGGAAGACAGCTCCAGGCAGTCATAATCCAGGTGGCAAAGCAGCTGGGGGGCTCTGGAAAGCACTGCCTGACAGCCAGGGTTTTATCAAAACACAGAAGTAACCTGTCCCGAATATGGGAATGTGGCCATCCTCCTCTCCTCCAGCAGCAGGAAGGCTCCGGGGCTGGCAATCCACCTTTGAATGACTCTCTTTAGGCAGGGGACGACCCCTCCCCCCGCCCCCTCCGCCCAGTGACCAATAAATAATATTTATAGAGGATGTGTTTTCAAGATATACACCCCCTTCCACCCCAGCTGAGGGCAAAGAGTGGAGAGAACCTGCTGGGTTGTTAGCACAGCCCACCCACTCTGGGCACCAGTGGGCAGGGTAGCAGCTCCTCCATCCCCTGCCCTGGGCTGGGACTGGCTGACTGGTCCGAGGCTCTTCTGTGGTTTGGTGCGGATCTGAGCTGCTCCTGACTACGAAGCTCAGGGCCACAGGGGCGCAGAGTAGCTTGGTGCATCGCCTAAGTGGTCAGATGACTCCAAAAATTCAACACAGGGTAATCTGTTTACTGTCATTTGAGCCTAAAGCTAAAGAAAGAGCAAAATTTAAAGAAATGAACGTATCAAGAACTCAGTGAAGTCACTCTCAGACTTCCTTAGCACGTCTTCCTGGACCTGGAGCAGGGAATCGTACCTTTTGGTTAATGGGTCAGTTTAACAGGTCAGAAACAAAGCCCAAATTGCTGAGGTGACTTGACAAAGCTCTGCCTCTCCCCTGCCTTGTGATCCATTTGGATCTGTTTTTTTTTTTTTTTTTTTAAGATTTTATTTATTTATTCATGAGAGACAGAGAGAGGCAGAGACACAGGCAGAGGGAGATGCAGGCTCCATGCAGGGAGCCCGACGCAGGACTCGATCTCAGGACCCTGGGGTCACACCCTGAGCCAAAGGCAGATGCTCAACCACCGAGCCCCCCAGGGGCCCTTGATCTGGTTTTTTAAAAAATATGTTTTGAGTGAGAAAAACAAAGTTTGCCAAACCAGAGGGCTTTTGTCCAGAAGCTCCTAGTTTCCTGAGCTTCCTCAGCCTATATCTGAGCCTTTTTCTTTTTTTCCTTTAGAGAGTTGGGTGTGTGGAGGTTCTGTTTGCAAAGATGTCTGGCAATGCACAGCCTCTGGGACCGAGCGGCCCGTCTCTCAGGAGTGCACCCGAACCAAATGTGCCCACGGCACGCCCGGTCCCGGCAGCGCTGTCACAGCTCGGGAAGCCCCGCGACACTGGGGCGGGCGCAGTGCTCACTCAGCAGGGCACCGAGCCATAATGAAAGGGAGGACATCCACACACGGTTCTGCTTACCGCCGGCTCAAGGCCAGGCAGCCCAGTTCACTGGAGACAGAGACCAGGACAGAGGTGACCTGTGGGGCGGAAAGCCCAGGGCCTGATGGGGACGCGCAGGCCTGCGGTGAGCTTCTGCTTGTTCTCGCTGAGGTGTGCTCACGGCTGTGCTCGTCCTGCAAAGGCCCCCTAGCCGGGCAGCTGGGGCTGGTGTCCTCTTCTGCAGGGATGGGAACCCCAATAGAAAGTGAGGTGAAGTGTTACAATTATTTAAAGACCTTCCTCAGATAGTTGTTCCTTGTCCCAGTTCTTTCGCTGAGTCCCTGATTTCTTCCTTTCTTGTATTTTCTTTTCCTTATTTTATAAGCGAGCTCCACACCCAGTGTGGAAGCCAGCACGGGACTCGATCTCGTGACCCTGAGATCATGGCCTGAGCTGAGATCAAGAGTTGGACACTCGACCGACTGAGCCGCCCAGACACCTCCCTTAATACGCAATTTCCATAGAATCAGACCCTCACCTCTTCTCTTTCTGGAAGGATAACCCCTGTGTTCCGCCCTCCGTAGGCATCTATGCACACACGAGAAAGCCAGCACACACGCACGACGCAGACGGCCCCGGAGCTGCACGGTGCGTGGCAGCGGGGGCCAGGATGTCTGGGTGCAGGCTCACCCGGATTCTGCAGCTCGGCGAGGCCATGAATGGACCACACACGCGGCCTCGGACGGGCGCGTAGGCCTGCGGTCAGGGAACGGGAGGCTGCGGCCCGCTAAGTCCTGCTCCTCCTCTCCTAGGCTGACCCGGTCCACGAAGATGGTCCTAAGCACCTTGTGGATCCTGACGCTCCTCCTCGTAGGTAAGTCACACGAGGTGAGGCTCAAGCCGGGCCCCGGACGTTTCTGAGTGGGGACGGGGCCCTCACCGCTGTGAGGACATGCCAGGGAAGGCTGCGGAAGTGAACGCGTGTCACACTCACTCCTCCCGGGGTCTGAAGTGCAGGCCCCACGCAGGCCACACGCAGGTGTCAGACGGCCGAGGTCCCACGTCACCACCCCTGACGCACGGGGAAATCGCTCTTTAATATAGGACACCAGAGAGCCAGGGGCTCAGTCGGCGGAGTGTCTGCCTTCTGGTCGAGCCATGATCTCAGGGTCGTGGGATCGAGCCCCACGTCAGGCTCTGCACTCAGCGTGCAGTCTGCTTCAGATTCCCCGTCTCCCTGTCCCTCCACCCCTTCCCGGTGTGAATGCACACGGGAGCGTGCTCTCTTTAACACACAAAACCTGGGGTGCCTGGGGGCTCCGTGGTTGAATGTCTGCCTCGGCCCAGGGCGTGACCCTGAGGTCCCGGGATCGAGTCCCACGTTGGGGTCCCCACAGGGAGCCTGCTTCTCCCTCTGCCTGTGTCTCTGCCTCTCTCTGGGTCCCTCATGAATAAATAAATAAAATCTTTAAAAGAAAATAAGGTTTTTGCCTATTATGTTCGGTGTTTGGACAATCCCCAGGGATGGCTTCAAGTTCCCCGCCTTTCCCAGGGATTGCTGTGATTCCTCGTTGAGGGCTCTGGTCACTTGTTCACATCGCTGTTTACCACCTCATAGGTCAATAGTGACCTGGCAGAGACGTCCCAGAGTCTGCAGAGAGAGACAATGAGTCCTCTCCAAGTCTTGACCCTGGGGCTTCCTTCAGGGCTGAGCCGGGCCTCCCACGCCCCTGCCTGGACTGCCACGTCTTGCTCACACGGAGCCTGCAGAGCCACCTGAGACGCGAGCCTGGATCCACTCTACCGTCCCTAATGAACACGCATCCGGTCTGGACCCGCGCATTGCAGTCCTCTTTTGCTTCCAAGTTCTGTTCTCACCGGAGACTCCCCCTCTGACTTCTCCCTCCTGTGCTTTGTGGTCTGTCTGCCACTTGCTCACTCACTGTCCCTTGCCCAGGTGGGCAAAACCAATTTATGCCCTTAAATTTTTTTAAAAGAAATTTTGTTTATTTATTTGAGAGAGAGAGAGAGAGAGCGAGCAGAGGGTGGGAGTGGGTGGAAGGAGAGGGAGACGCGGACTCCACGCAGGCGGCCTGTGGCGGGACTCGATCCCAGGACCTGGGCTGAAGGCAGGCACTTCACCGGCCGAGCCAGCCACCCTGTCCTTAATCTTTGAGCGGACACCACAGCCTCCCAGGAAGGCCCTCTAGCCCCAGAGAGTGGGAACACCAGGCAGGCCAAACCTACCCGTCACCGTAGCTTGAGAACCAGTGTCCATCAGCTCCTGGCACGAGCCACGTAGGCTCTGATCCCGGCAGCCACTGCCATGGCGCTGGAAACGGGGACGGCAGCGGGGGAGCAGGAACCCCTTCTCTCTGCCCTCTGGTTGCTGTAAGTTTGGGGTTAGTTTTCAGAGTCCACGAAAAGTAGATCCTGTTCGTCTTTGGCAGCATACGGACATCTCAACGGAGAACTCGTTCAGCCCCCAGTGTTGCTATTTTCCCATATTGTCAGCCAAGGATCCGATATTCTTTTTACGAGTATAGGTACTGTTCATGCTCGGAGAAATTCTTGTTAATGCCCGTGAAACATCAGGCCGCCTGGCTGGCTCCGTCAGCGGAGCTCGCGACTCTGGATCTCGGCGTTGTGAGTTCGAGCCCACGGGTGTAGAGATGACTGAAACATAAAAGTCTTTAGAAAGAACACATGTAGAGCATTGTACATGTTTGCAGACAAACCCTCTCATCAGAGTCGCTCTTTTCTTTCACAGGACTTGGAAATCATAGGTGGCTTAAAGAAGCAGAGTTTCCTCAGAAATCCAGACACTTTTATGCTTTAGTTGCAGAATATGGTTCAAGGCTTTATAACTACCAGGTGAGGTTTTGTTGAATCATTGTGTACGTCACTTGCTTAGAATTTAATATGCTCCCACTTGCAGTATGTGACCTTCGTCTTGCATGGAAACATCTAATAGGGACAACGCAGGGGCCAGAGTCCTAGTCAGTGGTTCTATGGCTAAGAGACCCTACACATTCTGATCCCAGCAGGCTCCTGCCACAGACTGAATGTTTGTGAACCTCTGGTCTTCCCTGTTTCTCCCTTTTGCAATGAGGCCGTCCACCCTACAGCTGTCTCGTCCTTGTGTCTAGCACACACCGTGTGTGCACAGCTTCACAGCTGCAGGAGCTTCAGGAAGAATTGTACCTGGGATTGCACCCATATCTGACTTAGGTGCTCTCTAGACGAGGTTTTGGGCTTCAGACTTTCTTTGGTTCATGCTGGAATGAGCCAAGACTCTGGAGCCTGTTGGGATAGAATGGATGCATGTTGGAAACACAAAGGACTTTAATTTGGGAGGCCAAGGTCAGAATGCCACAGACTGAATTTGGGTGTCGTCCCAGTTGAAAGAGAATCCCCAGGGGCCTTTGGGAAGTGAGGGGGTCACGGGGTGGAGCCTCGTGCCTGGGGTGAGCGCCCTGCAGGAGGAGGCTCCAGAGAGCTCCCCGACGCCCTCTCCACCACGTGAGGACACAGATCGAAGACGCTCTCTGTGAACCAGGAAGCGGGTCTCCCCAGACAAGGATCCACCCACCTTGATCTCGGGTCCAGCCTCCAGGACTGAGGAATAGAATCCTGTTCTTCCTGAGCCCCCCCCAGCCTAGATGTTCTGTTACAGCCACTGAACAGATGCATAAAGCTCTCCAAGGAAGGCTTCAGGGCCCAGAAACCCGCAAGTAGCACTTTGTTGTGAGGCAGTGGCTGGTGCTCTGGACGGGACAGCTTCCCCTTCAGCTGGCAGCCAGCTCTGTCTACATGGGCTTACACTGGGCCAGACAGCCGTGTCCTCCCTCTGGCCCACCCAGCTCTCCAGACCGCGTCTGCCTCCAAAGACCAGAGAAGAGAGGAATGACAGGGGCCAGATGAGCCACTGCTCTGTGGGAAGGACCCCAGCCAGCCAGTGACTTTGCACCTGACCTCACGGCTGCTTTCCTCCAGATCCTGCTGCTCAGCTCACTCGGCAACTCCTGTGTCTGGTCTTGTCCCTCCAGGGGGAGATGTGCTGTCGGGAGGACCATCCCCTGGGAAGCTCGTAGGCTGATACCTGGAATGGATCCCAGTTGCAGGGATGCCATCTGTCCTGCATGTCCTGGGAATCTGAATAATGAGTGTCAGATCCCGGGTTAAAGGAGAGCCCCATGGAAACCCCACAAGGAGGGTCAGCATGAGAGAGCCCCTGCACACGTGGCCTTCACATCAAAGACCAGGACCCAGGCCCACAGGAGCTGGGGCCGGAGAGTCCGATCACCTCCAGGAAAACAGAGACGAGAATTTCATGGGCATGGGCAACAGAGGCCTCCTGTAACCGCCAATTTGGGATTAATGCCTATTACGATTGTACGGGTCAGCTTCACTAGACTATGTGCCCAGATGTTTGGCCAAACACTAGTTCTAGATGTTGTTGTGAAGGTTTTTTTTATGTGATTAGCATTACACCGATAGGCTTTGAGTAAAACAAATCATCCTCTGTGCTGTGGGTGGGCCTCACCCAATCAGTTGAAGGTCTTAAGAGAAAAAGAGTGAGGTCCCCCAAAGATGAGGAAACTCTGCCCCCAAATAGCCTTCGGACTTGGGCTGCAACACAAACACTTCCCCGGGCCCCCAGCATGCCAGCCTCCCTGTAGATGTCAGACTCACCCACCTCCTCAATCATGGGAGCCAGTTCCCTAAAATAAATCTCTCTCTCCCTGTCTCCCTCCCTCCCTCCCTCCTCTCCACACATCCTACTGGTTCTGTTTCTCTGGAGAACCCTGACGAATGCACTCAAGAACTTCCCTGGCGGTTTGTCAGGGCTTTGACATTGGGCGTCCCCTCTGCCTACAATATTCTGGCCGGATCTTCAGGGGAAGCGCCTCTGTGACACCACAGGTGTTACCGGTTTCCACGCGGAAGGAAGCTGTGCCAGGACCCGTGCCTCGCTGACTCTGCCTTATTTCTTTTTTTTTTTTCTCTGCCTTATTTCTAGGTGATTCCTTCCTTTCCTTTCCTTTTCTTTTCTTTTCTTTTCTTTTCTTTTCTTTTCTTTTCTTTTCTTTTCTTTTCTTTTCTTGTAATTTCTTTATAGATCCCAAGCTACAGGCAATAGAAGCTGTTTTTATTCAGTTAACAATAGATCTTAAACAATGTTCCCTTCTCTTTAGATATAATTTTAGAACTACGGCATTTTATGCCTAATATTCCAGTGGATAGATAGGAATAAGTAACATATTTCATAATACTTGTTTCCAAACCATTGGATTGTTTGCAATTTTCCGATATCATCAACACAGATGTCTCTGTTGCCAAATCTTTTCAACCACACTTAATTTTTTGATTTAGGATAAACTCCTACAAGAAGGATAAACGATTCCCAGTTTTTAGGTGACCTTTTATACTGAATCTTAAAGACTTAATACTGCCCTCCGAGAAGCTAGCTGGGCCCCCTGCATCTTCCAGGGCAGGAAGCCGGTGTTAGTAACTCTGCATCTTAAATGATTATAGGGACACGAAATACGTATTTCACTTTCTCCTCAAAATGAGCCTTTCTTAAGAGTATCACTAAATCCATTTATTAGGAAGCTGGCTTAGAACAATTAAGGAAATTAGTTGTGTGCCTGGGGCTCGAGTTCACACCCGGGTTCTGCCGAGAGAGGACTTGCCAGCGTGAACCATGGGCCGCACATGCAGGAGAGCTGGTTATACTGCCACAGGGTGCCGGCCCGGCCACTGTCCCGTCACCCATCAGAGCTTCGGGTCGGTGACCACACTGAGCTGCTCCCACCTGCAGCTGGTTTGCCTCGAGCGCCCTACAGGGCGCAGCCTGCAGCCATTAGGCCTCTAGGACTCACCTGCAAGGTGTGGGGCTCTTGCGGCAGGTGTTAAGGAGAGAGAGAGGTAACAGCCTGGTGAGGTGATCCGAAGCCTCCTGTGGAGTCGGTGCTCCCCCAACCGCCTTCGGGGGCCGTGGTCTGGCAGACACCCGGTGCCTCCACGTCGCCCGGGAAGGCAAACCACGACGGTGCTCACTTGGGACGCAGCACCTGCACTAAGAGTAAGACCACAGGGGCCGCCCGGGGGCTCAGCGGTGGAGCACCGGCCTTCAGCCCAGGTGACCTGACTGTGACCCTGGGTCCCGGGATCGAGTCCCGCGTCGGGCTCCCCGCATGGAGCCTGTGTCTCCCTCTGCCTGTGTCTCTGGCTCTCTCTGTGTCTCTGCATCTCTGTCATGAATAAATAAAATCTTAAAAAAGAAAAAAAAGACCAGACAGAGAAGATTGGCATGGCCCCCGTGCAGATTTGTGAAGTGTCTGAAATTGAGATTTCCATACTTTTAAGGGGAAAAGCATTTTTAAAAAACATGATAGCAGTAAACGACACTGTGGCTCTGGCCACAGCTCGCTCTCCCGTCCCTCCTTGACCACTTCATCCTTCAGTTGATCGCAAATGCGGCTGACCCCAGACCCCAGAGAGTTCTGTGGGGAGGCCACAGCTGCAGGGCGGGACTCCCAGAGTTCTCAGGGAAGTCAGCGCTGCGGGCATCCATCCACAGGCGCAGTGCAACGCAACTTCTCCCACACCTTCGATTTTGGGGTTTTTTTAGCAGTATGCTTAGTGAGAATTTTGGTCATCCTGACTTCCCTGTGCCTCCAATTTGGTCTCTGATTCTAGAACCTGACGTGGGGCCCAAGGCTAACAACGTCCAGGCAGGGAAGGCTCGCCTGCATGCCAGCCCACCACCCTGCACACGTGGTCACAAGGGGATGGGGACCGCACCTTCCAGCCTTCCATCCCCTTCTCCTTATACCTTTGACTTCCTTACTGGTTTATTGTCCTGTGGGTTTTCATACTGTATATGTTCCTACTGTGGAAGCCACTTGAAACCCTTTTTGGAGGAGAAGCCAAAATGAAATTAAAAAAATAACCCTGAGATTTTTTAATTTTCAAGGGACACCCACATGCATTTATCAGCAAATTAATGAGGGAGTACTTTCTACCCACCGTTTTAAGGCTAGAGTGGAAAGCAAGAGATGGAAGTTGAAAACGCTGCCCTTCCCGACAGGGAGCTTCCTCCAAGAGAGACTGAAAACTAGAAATAAGTATCTCTTTCTCTCCTAAAAATAGGCTCCCAAATCCACGACCCTGGCAAAAGAAACACATTAAGGGGAGCCTATACGGAGTTAAATTGCTTGGCAGATTTAAAACGAACAAACGAAATAAAACATGGGGCTCCTGGGAGGCTCAGTTGGTTAGGCATCCAGCTCCTGACCTCAGCTCAGGTCATGATCTCAGGGTCCTGGGATCGGTCTTGCATCGGGCTCCGTGCTCAGCGGGGAGTCTGCTTGGGGTTCCCCTCTCCCTCTGCGCCTCCCCCCACGTGTGTGCTCTCTTTCTCTCTCTAAACAAAAATGACCCCCCCAAACCCAGCAGTGCCTTTTTACTGCACACCAGGCTGCACTGCTTTTGCCGCGGCGCCCTCCCTTGGGCCCTCGTGGGAGGCCCTCCCTGGCGGAGCCACTTTGCGCAGCAAACGGGTAGGAAGGAGCCCAGGTGTCGGAGCCAAAGAGCAGACTGGTCAGCAGAGGAGGGCGGGGAGCGATTTCCCGGCGGCCCATGGGTGGTCCCTGCGGTGGGCTGAAGGATGACCCTCGGAAGCTGGGTGCCTGGCCTGAGAACCTGTGATGTCGAAAGAGTCTCCTGAGATGCAGTCAGGGCTCCTGAGATGAAACCGGCCCAGATTTCCGAGGTGGGCCCTAGACCCAGTGATAGGAGTCCCCGCCAGGGACCCAGAGGGCAAGGCCGGGTGGCTGGGCAGAGACGGGGGCCAGGAGCCGGGAGAGCCCGGCCCCGTGAGGAACAGAGCCCCTCGTGGACTCCAGTTGTCACTGTCAGATTTCGTCCCCACAAAACCTAACTGTTTACAGGAAGGCTGACGGACACACAGGTGTGTTAGAGGTCACTTGGTGTCCACCTGTCATGCAGGGACATCGGGGTGGAAAAGTGATTTCATTCCCCTTTATGAATAAGAACACTCATTCTGCTTGAATAGGTAGGATGCAGAATGATGTGGGTCCTCTGGTTCTTTCCAGGCCCGACTTCGAATGCCGAAAGAGCAACTGGAGCTTTTAAAGTGAGTGAGATTTTCTGATTCGTGGGACTTTCTGGTGTGACTCCAGTGGCGGAATGTTCCTGTAACACTCTGAAACTAAAACCCACTTCTGTGGCTCATTCTTTAAGGGAATGTACACTGAGTGGTGCTTTCAAGATTATTTATGACTAAAAAACAATGAAAACCAGCTAGATAAGAAAAATAAGCCAATGGTTAAGTACATTTGAGAACATGTAATGGAGAATTATGAAGCCTTCAAAATAACTATAATAATAAGTAATATATATTTAATGATTGTAATAAATAGTAATATATCTTGTGCCTGGGAAGTGCAGCAGGACACAGGATTATAAGCAGGATCTCTATTTTGTCACTAATTTTTTGCACAGAATAATGACTGTTATAATGAAACGTAACTGTTTATTTCATGAAGATCTTGTGTTTTCCAAACTCTGAACATGTAGTTTACAAATTGGGAGGAAAGAATACGAGATGAGTAGTGCTTACATTCTTCACCAAAAGGAAATGCATGCTGGCTCGACACATTCTTATGCTACCCACCAGTCATTTTCAAGCTGTAAAAATAGTAAGAGCCATTCTGACACCTACTGTCAGCAGGAACAGTTGGCCCCCTGGGGCTGCGGCCTCCAGCCCCTCAGCCTCCCACCACCAGCCTCTAGCCACACTCCTTTCCAGAGCCTCTAGGACCTCGGGGCTCGGGATGACCCCCCCTGCTCTGTACCCCACTGGAAATGCAGGCTGTTCCCTTTTGAACAAGGGAACAAGGTGAAGGGTTGGGATTAGGCTTCATGCTGTGAGGTCCTGCAGCCTCGGGTCGGGGTGGCGGAGCCCCGAGGGAGGGACAAGGGACGGGCAAGGTAAGCCCCACCTGCCTGCGGAGAGCACCCCCCAAGCTTTGGGGTGCATCCTGGAAGCTCCCCCTGAGTGTGCTTGCTTTTGTAGAGAGTGAGAGGTGGTGCTTTGGACGAAGGGCATCCTGAGCACCCTCGCTCAAGACTTTGCCTACAACATAAAGCCCTTCGGCTCTTGCTCTGCTGCTCCCCAAGCCCAGCTGATGATGGGAGCTCACTTTCCCTCCTTTCACATTGGCATCTCCATTTCCAGGAAGGAAAGCCAGACTTTGGAGAACAACTTCCGTGAAATTCTATTTTTAATTGAACAAATAGATGTTCTGAAAGCACTCCTTAGGGATACGCAGGAGGATTTGCACAGCTACAGCTGGAACACGGACCAGGATGAGGACCAGGACCCCATGGAGGCCACCGATGAGGTAGGGCGCCTGGGAGGGACACATTCCGGGGCTTCTGGTCAAATCCAGGGCTGGCTGCTCTGTGGCTTTGTCCTCCTCCTCAACATTCCCTGACAGCAGCTTACCTCCATAAAGCTTGCCACAGAAACCCACTTTTTTTTTTTTAATCATTTGTGTATCACAGAGAAGACCGTGTTCCAATATAACTGACTTCCTCCCAAAATAAATAACCTGATTCCGTTTTATTTTCCAGTAAAACAGAAGATCATTCAGAAATGCAGCCTCTGAATGTCTATACACAAACACTTAGAATATTTTTATTCAAGGACCGTCTGAAGCTAGTGCACTTGACCTGTCCATTCCCCATTGCACAACACTGTGCTGGAGACCGAAGAGCTTGGCTTTGCTGCTTTTCTCGCTCTTCTGCACTAGCTTCCCTTCTTCCCTTAATGTCCACGTTATTTTATTTACTTGAGGGAGAAGGAACAAATGGGCAAGGGGAGCAGCAGAGGGAGAAGCAGACTCCTCACTGAGCAGGGAGCCTGCTGTGGGGCTCGATTCTAGGGCCCTGAGATCATGACCTGAGCAGAACGCAGATGCTTCACCTACTGAGCTACCTGGGTGCCCTCCTCAATGTCTACTTTCTGAAGCACACAGAAACAGGACTCTGACACCTCCTGCCTTCCAGGCCACATTTTGTCATGGCCCTGGGACAAGGGTCCACGTCAATTTGACCTTGGATGGTGGGTCCTCTGGGACACTTGCTTTATAAAATCAGAACATCCTTAAGAAGCCAATATTATGTGTGCCTGGGTGGCTGAGTTGGTGAAACATCTGCCTTCAGCTCAGATCACTATCTCAGGTTCTGGGATCCAGCCCCACATCGGGCTCCCTGTTCCGCGGGAAGTCTGGTTCTCCCTCTCCCTCTGCTGCTCCTCCAATTTGTTCTCTCTCTCTCTCTCTCTCTCTCTCTCAAATAAATAAATAAATAAATAAATAAATAAATAAATAAATAATATATATGTATATATATATGTGTGTATATATATTTTTAAAAGAAGCCCACATTAACTCAAAGGATGGATACTTTCTAACAAGCATGAACTCCATGTAAACTGCCCGATTCCCAAATACCTACAGAACGATTAAGTCTTTAGGCAAGAATGAAGGGGAGTGCCCAGCAGGTGGCACACACAACCTCATGTGATCTCCTCACTGCAGAGCCTGACGGGGCTTGTTAGGGATTCTAAAGAGGCCTTGGGTCCACCATGCCCCAACTTGGGGGTGTCTGGACACACCTCAGCTGCCCGGGGAGCAGCAATCCCACAGAGCTATGGAGGGCATTGGAAATCTGTGTGCCGTGGCTGGCTCTGTACAGCTCCCTAAATGTTCACTGCTGGTATTTTTGCAGATTATGACACTTAGGTCCACATCAACAAATTGTCAAAACTCATGCAGTTGGCCAAAATTGTTAACTGAAAACTCTTTCTAATACTTGTACAGGAAATGTCAAACTTGGTAAATTATGTCCTTAAAAAGTTGAGAGAGGACCAAGTCCAGATGGCCGACTATGCGCTTAAATCAGCAGGTGAGTAAAAGCTGAAGAGTTAATGCTTCCAAAGTGTCCTGATTCTCCATATGATTTTATTTTATATATTTTTTATTTTTTTAAAAGATTTTTTATTTTTTATTGTTAAGTCATCTCTACACCCAACGTGGGGCTCAAAGTCACAACCCCGAGATCAAGAGTTGCATGCTTTACCAACTGAGCCAGCCACGTGCCCCCTCTCTATTTTTTTATTAAGAAAACATACTCATGTATTCAATAACTTGAGAAGAAGCCAAAATTCACAAATCTAGACAATGAGGAAGAGAATAGAAATGTTTGTAGTTAATTGTTGTCAGGGTGCAAATCTTGGAAGAAGCAAAACTGGGCATCTTCATTACCATGCATTGAAAGGACCACAAAGGGGGGCCCCTGGGTGTCTCGGTGGGTGAAGTGTCTGCTTTTAGCTCAGGTCATGTTCTCAGGGTCCCAAGATCCAGCTTGCATCGGGGAGCCTGCTTCTCCCTCTCCCTCTGCTCCTCCCCTGCTCGTTCTCACCACTCTCTCTCAAATAAATCAATAAATGCTTTAAAAAAAGAAAAAAAAAGGACCACAAAGGAAGCTGTCATGCCACAATGAGGTTGGGAATGCAGAAAATAGGACAAGCGATACAAAAGTTAGAACATTTTATATTTTATATTCTAAAATGACTGCTAATGGCTAATCTAAATGTATTATCAGTGATTAAATGATAATGTTAAAAGACTATTCTTAAAGTTTTCCAATTGAACTTAATTCTTAAGTGCTTACACTAAGAAATGTTAACCTTAATATTCCCTATCTGCCTGTGATAGTCCGTACATGACATGTGCTCAGTGAGCAAGAGGGGGAAAATATAAAACAAATGCAGTAACGCTGATTTTTACCAATCGACAAAGCCAGATTTATACTGGGACAATAAAGTTGTGCCCTGTGTAAAATCGAGAGCATTTGGACTAGAATGATTATTCAGTTGTGTGTGTGCACGTGTGCATGCACATGGGTTGAGAGAGGCAGAGCAAGTGAATAGACCTGCCTGCATCCGAATTTCCTGAAGCATGGGGAGAATTAGCACTGAAATAAGACTTGAGGAGGTGAGAGGCACCTGGGTGGCACAGTCAGTTAAGCATCCGACTCCTGGTTTCAGCTCAGATCGTGACCTCAGGGTCCTGGGATCCAGCCCATGTTGGGCTCTGTGTTCAGCATGGAGTCTGCTTGAGATTCTCTCTCCCTCTCCCTCTGCCCTTCCTGCTCATGCTCTCTCTCTCAAATAAAGAAATAAAACAAAAAAAGGGGGGGGGGCAGCCCCGGTGGCTTAGCATTTTAGCGCTGCCTTTGGCCCGGGGTATGATCCTGGAGACGGGGGATGGGGTCCCATGTCGGGCTCCCTGCATGGAGCTTGCTTCTCCCTCTGCCTGTGTCTCTGCCTCTCTCTCTCTGTGTCTCTCATGAATAAATAAATAAAATCTTAACAAACAAACAAAAAAAGACATGGGGAGATGAACCAGACAGAGAATCCCCCCCTTTTTTTTTAATACTGGCATTTAGATACACCCTTTTTATGCTTTCTTTCCTCTTTCCTCTTCTTTATTTTTTTATTTTTAAAGATTTTATTTTTTTTATTTATGAGAGGCACAGAATGAGAGAGAGACAGAGGCAGAGACACAGGCAGAGGGAGAAGCACGCTCCATGCAGGGAGCCCGACGCGGAACTCGATCCTGGAACTCCAGGATCACACCCTGGGCCAAAGGCAGGCCCTAAACTGCTGAGCCCCCCAGGGATCCCTCCTCCTCTTTATTGAATGCATTTATAGCTTCCATTTCAAAAAATTCACGATGACAAATGCAAATCCAGCAATAGTCCATGTAGAACAAGGACGAGCAGAACATGTTATGGTTTCTTAGTAAATGTGAGCATGAAGTGCATTGCCAGCTTCTGGTTGGACCAACGTGAAGAGAGCCCATGCCAGCTTCTCCCCTCACTGATTACATACAACTGAAAAATTTGGACAAATATAAAAAGCAGAGCCAAAACCATGACCTGAGCCAAAACCAAGAATTGCCTGCTTATATGACTGAGCCACCCAGGCACTGTTGACATTGTTTTTTATGCTTTTTTTTTTTTTTTTTTTTTTTGCTTTTAAGTAGGTTGGGCTGACATAATAGTCTCATCACATGAGCTGTTAAAATATGGGGGTCTGTAAGTCTGGTTAGGTAATAAACACAATACACATAAAATTTCCACCTCTGAATCAATTGTTCAGTTCAGAACTGAATCAATACCAGTTTCAGAAATGTTGTGAAACCACAAGGAACAAGCATGGTTTTCTCAAAGAGACAAAATCTCAGTGGTAATGAGAGCGGGAAGCCATACTTTCCCTACCAGTTCCCCAGTGTGAACTTCACCTTACTTGCAATTTGCCTGGGAATACTTTTCTAACAACGCTATGAAAATATAACTGAAGTTGACTGGGTGACGGGCACTGAGGGGGGCACTTGACGGGATGAACACTGGGTATAATTTTATATGTTGGCAAATTGAACACCAATAAAAAATAAATTTATAAAAAAATGTATAACTGATGTTTTTGGAGACGTGTAATTCTCAATTTTGAAAGTTATTTTATCTTTTTAGGGGCCTCTATTGTGGAAGCCGAGACCTCAGAAAGTTACAAAAATAATAAAGCAAAACTTTACTGGCATGGGATTGGGTTCTTAACTTATGAGATGCCTCCAGATATTATCCTCCAGGTAAAAGTTAGACCCAGAGGAATCTATTTATACTTGAAGATTTTGTTCCTGTTAAGTGTCATGAAAATATTAACACCCAAAATGGAGACCAATCTGAACTTGTCACAGAACCTGAAACCATGTCTTTGCATTTTATTTTATTTTTTATTATTTTTTTAGAGACAGTGGGGGCAGGGAGGAGGGCAGAGGGAGAGGGGGAGATAATCTCCAGCAGACTCCCCGCTGAGCATGGGGCCCGATGTGGGACTCGATCTCACAACCCTGAGACCTGAGCCGAAATCAAGAGTCAGATTTTTAACCGACTGAGCCACCCAGGCACCCCCTACTTGCGTTTTAATAGTCATCAAACTATAGAAATTATTTCTTATTTTATAAGCAGTAATCTATGATTGATTAATTTGTAATTGTTTTTATTATTTTAAAGTCAGTAAACTAGATGATTTACTACTTAAATAGAATGCTTGCGTTCTATATCTTCTCCTTGAGTTGATTCTGTGGCCGCCCTTTTTTTGTTGAAAACTTCAGTCTTCTAACAAATGTTATCTCAAGGTACATGCCCCTCGGTGCAGGCACTGCTGCACGCTGTTCGGGCTACACATTCTTACAGAGTCCAAGTATAACAGGATAAATTTCCAAGTAAGATTCCCGTGAAAACATCTGAGTTCAACTTAGAAGGCTCTAGGGAGACATCAACAGCTGGTAGCACTCGATCTTAACTACAATCTACAAACCTGGAGTCAGTTTCCAAGGTAGGAATACCTCCAGGAGCAATTGTACAGATTTCATTCCAGACTCTGGATCTAGAAAATGGTACATTTTTTCTTCCTTACCACCACCACCACCACCACCACCACCATCACCTCTATCACTGTCTTTGCCACTGGGACGCCATCACCACTCATGCCAACTGGCTGCCTTCTAGACATACAGACTAGTTAGAGTAATAAAAGAAAATACATAATAAATAAATTATGCAATCATATTATAGATAATCCTATAATAAAGGGCTTTGAGTGATAGAAGCACAATGTGCCCTGGGAAAACAACCAAACCCCTGGATATTTGGGCAGTTTTCCTTCATACCATAGGCATAAGCGAGATCTGCGGTCAGTAGTGATTTGCTGACCAATGGTGCAGCGTGGATTTATACAAGATAAGAGATTAACCTGGTGTTTCCTTTCCAGCCGGACGTCCACCCTGGGAAGTGCTGGGCCTTCCCAGGTTCCCAGGGTCACGCCCTGATCAAGCTTGCCAGGAAGATCGTGCCAACCGCCGTTACCATGGAGCACATCTCAGAGAAGGTGTCTCCCTCAGGGAACATCTCCAGCGCACCCAAGGAATTTTCTGTCTATGTGAGAGGCACTCGAAATCCGTGTTCAGAGTGGGTTGTGCTAGGAGGGGGTTGGTTAGGAATCACACGCTGAGATGTCACCTGAACCATGTGGCTAACCATGTTTGTCACTCTGAGAAGGTTATTTCCTTCCAGAACCTCAGCTTTGCCATCTACAAAGAGAGAGGGTTGGACCAGATAATTTCTCTTACTCTTTTTTTTTTTTTTTTACTTTTATCGAAGCTATATGCATACAATTAAAAAATCAACATTCTCATATGCCGATAATGAGACTTTTTTTTTTCTTGTGCCAGGGTTTACACCCCAGCTTCTCTGGAAACTTCTACTTGCCATAGTTTTAGCTGCTCATATGGGTACTTGCCTTCATATTTGCTTTTACCATTACTTCTTTTTTTAAAAGTCATCTCCATGCCTAACATGGGGCTTGAACTCACCACCCCAAAATCGAGAGTCACATGCTCTACCAGTCAGGTGCCCCTACTTTTATTTCTTGATTTTTCAGTTTCGATTATAATCCACTGACTTCCTCTGATGAAAAATGAAGATTAGTCCTCTTCTACAGCTCTCATTCTCATTCTCCTCCCAATTTTGGGGTCTGTCTTTTCTTTAAAAAACAAATTTACTGAGATGCCATTCACACATCAGCAGTTCACTTCCTTAAAGTGTTCACTTCTGCGGCTTTTAGTATATTCACAGACTTGTGTATCCATCACCACAATCAACGTTAGAACATTTTTATTACTTCCAAAGGAAGACTTGCACTCCTTCGTTGTCAGCTGTCATCTCCAACCCCTGGCACCACTGACGTGCTTTGTCTCTGCAAAGTCACCTACTCTGGACATTTCAGTATAGGTGGAATTGTATAATATGTGGTCCGCTGTGAGCGGCTCTTTCCATTTAGCATCATGTTGTTGGGGTTCACCTATGTTATATAACATGTCACTACTTCATTTTTTAAATTGCTGAATAATAGGAGCATCTGGGTGGCCCAGTCTGGTGAGCGTCCGTTCTTGGTTTCAGCTCAGTCACAATCACAGGGTTCTGGGATGGAGCTGGGTGCAGGGCTCTGTGTGCAATGCGACGTCTGCTTAAGACTCTGCCTCTCCCTCCCTGTCTCTGTCTCTCATTCTCTCAAATAAATAAATAAATCTTGAAAAAATATTTTAAACATTGAAAAAATAACAATAAATAAATTGCTGAATAATAATTCGTTGTGTGGCTAAACATGTTTTATCCATCCACTCATCAGCGGAAGGGCATTTGAATTGTTTCCCCCGTTTTGACTATTATGAATAGTGCCCTGAGAGCATTTGTCTTAGTGTGGACACTGGTGTTCCTTTCTCTCGGGTCTGAACCTGGAGGGGGAATTACTGGGTCACGCGATAAATCTGCGTTTCAGGGTGGGGACCCTGGTAGATGCCGCATCTTCCTTTGAATCAATATGCGACGTTTCCACTTACAGTGTGAGTGGTGCTGTTCTCACCGGATCATAGAGTTCATTGAAATACTGTTTTCTTTGTGTATGATTTCCGATGTTCCTGAGGATAACAAATGCCTCATTTTGGGATCCCTGGGTGGCGCAGCGGTTTAGCGCCTGCCTTTGGCCCAGGGTGTGATCCTGGAGACCCAGGATCGAATCCCACGTCGGGCTCCCGGTGCATGGAGCCTGCTTCTCCCTCTGCCTGTGTCTCTGCCTCTCTCTCTCTCTCTCTCTCTCTGTGACTATCATAAATAAATAAAATTTAAAAAAACAAAAAACAAAACAAAACAAAAAAAACAAATGCCTCATTTTAATTTCATTTGCTTACTTTTCTATTTTCCTATCACAGAGCAATCCCCACCCCTCTTTTTCAGAACGGTAAAAATCCTGCCATCATGTTCCTTCATGTCAGGCACTTTCCAAGTTTATTCTTTATTTTTTTATTTTTTAAAGATGTCGCTCTGCGCCACTCTGCCCCTCGGCTCAGATCTGACCCGAACTTCACATCCGCATCCGGGGATTTGACTTAATCACCTAACCTATTATGTAAAAAATCTTTTCTAATTTCCCTTCTTTGTTTTTTGCTCCACCTTCTAAAAGATTTTTATCAAATTCTATCTTAACCCATATGTTGAATTTTTCATTTCCACTGTTGTGATTATTCTTAGACCTTTTTTTTCTGTAAATAACTCCTTTCTTTAGGGTCTAAGTTTCTTCCTTCATGGATGCAATATCTTCTCTTAAGCTTCAGAAGATATTAGTGGATATTAATTAGTCGTGTTGCATTTATCTTCTGCTCTCTCTCGTGTCTTTATCCCCAAATATCACTTTTTCTATTTGTTGAAAACTGCTTTTCTCTCCTGGCTGATGATGCTTTTCTGTTGCATTTAGGAGCCAAAGGGTAAAAAGTCAGCTGAAAGCTCCGCACGCAAGGTGCTGGCTACTGACAGTGAGGCACTTGGGTGGATGTTCTATTTGGACTGTTTCTTCTGGAGCCCCAGAGTATGATACGGGGCAGGTTGACCCTTGAGGAATTCTGCAACCTTGTGCTCAGGAGATTGCAGCTTTGCCACCATCCATGGGGAGAATAGGTTCATGCACCTGTCCCTGCAACTCCGTGCCTGGCCTCCTGCCTTGGCCCTGCCTCTGCCCATTCTGGGAACTTGTGATGGCAGGTGTAGACATGCTACTGGTCCCCCTCCAGCCAGGGCAGTCCACCCACCCATCGGCTATCTCCAGACTTCATCTTAGGTGTTCCCTGTTGCTTTATGCCTTTCTTCAACTCCTTGCTGGCCCTATCTGGATGGGAGGCTTGGAGTTAAAACGTGGGTGCCCACCCTGCTTTGTGCACCCTTTGAACACTTGTAGGTGTCATGATTCTGGGTTATAAGACAGAAAGGAAACCACTGCCCTTCGATGCGAGCCTGATGCTCTCCCCAGTAGGTGTCTGATGACACCTGCAGCTGACACGGGTTGGATTTGAGTAGCTGGAACCCTCTCTCAGAGAGGCACACCCAGGTGCTCATTACAGAGGAATTATGGGTGACCCTTCAGGCAATGAAATTCACTTCTCATCATTTCTCTGTCTCTCTTTTTAAATATTTTATTTACCCATTTGTTGGAGAGAGAGAGAGAGAGACAGCAAGCGAGCACAAGCAGTGGGGAGGGGCAGAGGGAGAAGCAGGCTCTCTGTGAGGAGCCCAGTGTGGGACTCCATCCCAAGACCCCAGGATCATGACCTGAGCTGAAGGTAGATGCTCAACCACTGAGCCACCCAGGTGCTCCTTATGCGTGTATGTTTTTTAAAGATTTTATTTACTTATTTATTTGAGAGAGAGAGAAAGAGAGTAGGGTGGGGGCAGTGGGGGAGAGGAACAAGCAGACTCCATGCAGAGTGCAGAGCATGACCCTGAGATCACGACCTGATCCAAAAACAAGAGTCGGCCGCTTAACCAACTGAGCTACCTTGGCGCTACTCATTTAGTGTTTATTTAATTCAAGGTATGCCAACTGCAAATTCCGTCATTAAGCCAGAGTGAATATTGGGATTTCCTATAGTTCCCTGTCTTATCTATCATCTATATCTATCTATCTATCTATCTATCTATCATCTATCTATCATCTATCTATCATCTATCTCTACCTTTGTAACTATCATCTACGTATCTATCATCCATCGGTCAATTGATCAATCTATCTACCTATTGTCTATCTATAGTCAGACCTGTGGTCAGCCTCTTCTCACCTCACAAGCCCCTGAGTTAAACACCTGTTGGGTGTCAGGGCAGCACCAGCACCTGGCACAGCACCATGGCCCTGGTGGACACCCAAAGATGTCTTGTGAACTGTTGCTACCTGGACAGACGCCAGGCTCTGTTTATTGAACCAAGCATGCACTCATGAGAACCCCCTTGTCTGTTGCTTTCCTTTGCAGGGCATCTCGAAACAGTGTGAGGGAGAAGAGATTTTCCTAGGTCAGTTCGTATATAACAAAACAGGAAGCACTGTTCAGACATTCGAGCTCCAGGTAATGAGAGCCCTGGGAATACACAAGGTGTAAGGAAGTCCATTCCCGGGAGGGGTCCTTGGGTGTTGTGGATGCAAAGTGTTGTGTCAGGATGATTATGACAAAATTGCAAGCTAAGGAAGGCTTGGCTAAAGTTCAATTTTAGCTCCACGTGCTGCATGGATTTTAATGCCGAAAAAAACAGGCAAATACCAGAGTGGGTTCTAAGCCAGATTCTTCCTCATTTGCTATCATGTTTTTGTTTTGTTTTGTTTTACTATATTTATTTTCTCAGTCCTTCTCTTACCTGTTGGGCTCCCTTGATACTATTGGGTTTGGTGTCTCTATGTCACTTCCCATGGAGATGGTTGAGGCAGACAGGAACTCAGGAAGAGAAAATAAATATCAGACAATATGAGTAAAAACCCTCTTCCTGACATTGGGGAGTGTGAGGAAGAGAAAATGAGGGGCAAAAATACCACCTGTTAACATCAAAATCCCTGAAAGCCATTACAGTATATGAAACATGTTTTCATTATTTGTCATTAGCCACAGGAAGATTTAGAAGGCATTGCTTACCAGGTAAAAATAAGTGTGTTCTGTATAATATGCTGAGATAATCCAAGCTGAAAACAATATATGTGTTAGAAATGAATGAACCTAATGAACCCATAGAGTTTCATACATGATTATTCATCCATTCCTCTCTCACTCCCACCTAGGAGCGCTGTAGGGCGGGGGAGTTGGGGGGGGAGCACTTAGTGTCCAGATCGCCACATTTTCTCCCACCTCGCTATCGTCCTTCTTACGAGCCCTGTACTTACAGGCTTATTTTCCCATCCATTAGACTGTTTTTTTTTTTTTTAAGATTTTATTTATTTATTTATTCATGAGATACAGAGAGAAAGAGGCAGAGACACAGGCAGAGGGAGAAGCAGGCTCCCTCTGGGGGAGCCCGATGTAGGACTCAATCCTGAGACCCCAGGGTCATGCCCTGAGCTGAAGGAAGATGCCCAACCACTGAGCCCCCCAGGTACCCACCTTGGGATTCTTTGAGAGGGATTTCTGTATAAGGCATTCATTTGTATCTTCTCTTTATTTTCAGCATGATGTTTTTGAATCCTTATTATGTGTAAAACTGAAAATCCTCAGCAACTGGGGACACCCGAAATACACGTGTTTATATAGATTCAGAGTCCATGGCACCCCAGGAGAATACCCCTAGAGGACCCCCAGCAGACGGCCGTGACCACAGGTCCAGAATATGGGACTGTTCTTAATCCTTTAGGTTCATCGCACCCATAGGAATTGAAACGGGAGTGGGAGGGAAAACTCAAAGTGGTTCATACCTACCAATAAAATGTGAATGAGTTTTACTAGTAAAAAATAGAATAAGTGCAATGTTCTTGTGGTACTTTAGCTTTTGAGGATGAATCAGGTGAAAGCACTAAAAAGAAAGCATTTGGAAGAAGCTGGTATTACTCTACAGTCTCTCAGGCTAGCATCTCTGCCTTCATTACTCATGCAACCCTAACTGTACCAGGCATGGATGGCACGGATGCCCACCACTACTGTCGTGCCATATACGTATACGTAACAGTGATCTAGCAGTGACTGCAGGCACCCATCAATGCAAGCAGGTTAGCCTAAGAAATTAGAGGTAAAAATCAGAGAGGAATCTGACCATGTGACTTGCAGACGGCTTGGTGAATTTCTTGACATGCAGTAAAATCAATGGAGGAATAGGTCACAAACAAGGAGAAACCACAGGAAATTAGTGTACAAAATTATGATATGGAAATTGACTTCATTCATAAATACAAACAACAACCAGTTAGAGGATACAATTTACAAAAGCTGTAACAAAGATTTCAAAAAATAATAAGGGGCCTCTGAGAGGCTCAGTTGGTTAAATGTCTGACTTTTGATTTCGGCTCAGGTATGATCTCAGGGTCATGGTATCAAGCCTTCCATCAGGCTCCATGCTCAGCGGGGAGTCTGCTTGAGATTCTCTCTCCTTCCATCCCTCCCCCTCCCTCTCTCTCTCTTTCTCTGAAATAAGTAAATAAATCTTTATTTTTTTTTAAAGTTTTTTTTTTAAGATTTTATTTATTTACTCATGAGAGACACACAGAGGGAGAGAGAGACAGAGACACAGACACAGACACAGGCAGAGGGAGAAGCAGGCTCCATGCAAGGAGCCCATGTGGGACTCGATCCTGGATCTCCAGGATCATACCCCAGGCTGCAGGCGGCGCTAAACCGCTGCGCCACCGGGCCTGCCCTGAAATAAGTAAATAAATCTTTAAAAAAGAAAAAAAAAAAAAAAAAAAATCTTTAAAAAAAAAAAAAAATCGGGGGATCCCTGGGTGGCGCAGCGGTTTGGTGCCTGCCTTTGGCCCAGGGCGCGATCTTGGAGACCCGGGATCGAATCCCACATCGGGCTCCCGGTGCATGGAGCCTGCTTCTCCCTCTGCCTGTGTCTCTGCCTCTCTCTCTCTCTGTGACTATCATAAATAAATAAAAAAAATTTAAAAAAATATTTAAAAAAAATAATAAATCGGGACTGTACAGTTACCTGTACAGTAGTCCCGATTCTCCTTGGGGGACATGTTCTTGGGCCCTCAGTGCGTGCCTGAATCTGTGGATAGTCCTGAGCCCTATATATATTATATTTTCCCCTCTATACACATACATATGATAAAGTTTAATTTATAAATTAAAACAGTAATAGATCAACAGTAATAACTAACAATAACATAGAATAAGTGTAATAATATATGGTAATAAAACTATGTGAATGTGGTCTCCCTCACACATCATCCTTCCTGGAATGATTGAGAGGATGAGAAGCCCACGTGAGGGGATGAAAGGTGAGTTTTGCAGGCTTGTGACCTAGGGTTAGACTGTACTGACCTCCTGACAGCACATCAGAAGGGGGATCACCTACTTCAGGACCACAGTTGACCCTGGGTACCTAGAACCTGGGATAAAGGGAGTCCATCACAAAGAAACCCCCAAACATCGATGGATCACTAAATCTCCAGTAAATGAAAAAACCTATCTGATCTGAGGATATGAGACCTCCACTATTGAGATGTCAAATCTCCCTAAGTTAATCTATATAATCAATCTGATCTCAGTGGAACAGTGGGAAAAAAATTGTATTTATGAGATGATGATGGGATCTTATTTGGATTTATTGCTAAACTCAATAGGTGACTGTGTATTCTTATTGCTTAGATTTGTATATTTAGACTTATGCATTTATATAATATACACTTACATATTTTATATTTATATTTATGTATTTAAGTTTTTACTTACAGGTGAAATACAATATATTTGCCATATGTCTCAAAATTATATGTGAAGAGGACAAGTATTGATGGATTGATGAAACAGACTGGCCGTGACATGGTCATTGACGTTTGGTGCTGGTCCACGAGGGTTCACTTACACTATTCTGCCTAGATTTAGTATCCGTATTTGATATTTTCAGTTTTAGAAAGTTTTTTAAAAGATTAAAACACATATATACCTAGCAAACCAAAAGAGCTGTGTTTTGAACCAACTGATTCTAAAGTTCCTGTGGAAATAGAAACTTGGTAGGAAGCCAGGAAACCTTTGAAAGTAAGAGAATCAACAGAAGTACCTCTCTACCATAGTGATTTATAAGAAGAAAGATAGTGGGACGTGAGATGTCCTCCCCCTTCTGGCTCTGGGCTCCTTGAAGCCCTGGCAATTCACTAAGTGATGGGAGCCATAGGGTGTCTCTTGTTGTGCTAATGAGACGACCTTGGGAAAGCACTTTGGTTGCCAGGGAACCAACCAGGATTAGAGGTTTCACATTTTCAGCCCCACCCTAAATTTCCAGGGAAGGGATGGAGGCTGAGGTCAGTCACCCAAAGCCAAGGATTACATCACTCATGCTTACTTAATGAAGCTTGTGCAAAAATCCGACAGGTTGGGTTTGAAGAGCTTCCAGGTTGGTGAATGCAGAGATTTTGGGGTGAGTAGTGGTCTGGGGAGCAGGTTTAGGGGTAGGGCCTAGTGTAGTCGTACGTGTAGGTTTAGGGATATGGGTATGGTTGGGGTTAGTGTTAGATATTGTGTAGGTTTTGGGGTAGGGTTAGGGTTCAGGTTCCAGTTAGGGCTTGGGTTCGGGTTGGGGTTAGAGTTAGGGTTATGATTAGGGTTCGGGTTTAGGGTTTGCGTTAGGTTTAGGGTTTTGATTAGCGTTAGGGTTCGGGTAGGGATAGGGGTTAGATTTATGGTTAGGGTTAGAGTTGGCATTAGAGTTCGGTTGTATGTGTTAGGGGCTTGGGGATTGTGTTTGGCTTTTGGTTTGATAGGTGTAGGTTTAGGTTTAAGGTAAGGTTAGTATTAAAGGCTTAGGGTTATTGTCTGAGTTTAGGTCTTGGCATGTGCCTGGCACTGGGTTAGGGTTAGGGTTATTGTCTGGTATACAGGTAGAGTTTGGATCTGGTCATGTGCCTGCCACTGGGATTCATCTCCAATGGGTTAGTTTTAAGTGTTTTGTTTAGGTTTTGGGTAGCATACGTGCTTGGCATCCATCCATTCAGAGGCCTCTGCAGACAATCCAACTCCAGGCTTCTGCTGGGATAAGAATAGCCATGGCAGGCATCTCCTGAGCTGGGATAAGGAGGAGATTTGTGGCTCTAAATACTGTTTATTTGAATTTTCAGTTTCATTTGTTTTTATCTGTTGTGTGCACCCATTTCATCAATTCTAACAATTGTTATTTTAAAGTTTTACTTGAATTCCCGTTTGTTAACACAGTATAATATAGTTTCAGGTGTACCACATAGTGATTCAACCCTTGGCTACAACGCCTGGTACTTGTCACAGGTGCCCTCCGTCAACTCATATCCCATTTCCCCCTCCCCCCGCCTTCCTCTGGTATTTATTAGTTTATTCTCTACTGTTAAGAGTGTGTTTCTTGGTTGGCTTCTCTCAGCACCCCACCCCCTTTGCCAGTTAGTTTTGTTTCTTAAAATCCACATATGAATGAGATCATATGGTATTTATCTTTCTCTGACTGACTTAATTCAGTTAGCATAATTCATTTTATGTTGTAAATGGCATCGTTTCATTTTTTTCTGATGACTGAGTGAGGTTGCAGTGTGTATATTTACCACATCTTCTCTACCCATTCATCTGCCGATGGACATCTGGACTGTGCCCACAGTTTGGCTGTTGTTGATAATGTTGCTACAAACATTGTGCTGCGGTCCCCCTTCCAATCTGTACTTTTGTTTTGTTTTGTTTTTAAGATTTTATTTATTCACGAGAGACACACAGAGAGAAAGAGGCAGAGACACAGACAGAGGGAGAAGCAGGCTCCATGCAGGGAGCCCGATGTGGGACTCGATCCTGGGACCCCGGAATCATACCCTGGGCTGAAGGCGGCACTAAACGTCTGAGCCACCCAGGCTGCCCCTCAAATCTGTACTTTTGTATCCTTTGGGTAAATAACTCACTGTGCGATTTTGGAATCATAGGGTAGCTCTATTTTTAACTTCTTGAGGCCCCTCCACACTGTTTCCCACAGTGGCTGCACCTGTTCGCATTCCCACCAGGAGTGTAAGGGGGCTCCCCCTTCTCCCCAGCCTCACCAACACCTGTTGTTTCTTGTGTTGTTAATTTTAGCCATTCTGACGGCTGTCAGGTGACATCTCATTGTGGTTTGGGTTTGCATTTCCCTGATGATGGGTGATGCTGAGTGACTTTCCGTGTGTCTGGTGGCCATCTGGATGTCTTGTCAGAGACAAAGACCATTCATGTGTTCTGCCCATTTTCAGTTGGATAATTTGTGTTTAGGATGCTGAGATTTATATTTGCTTTATGTATTTTGGGTACTCTTTTTTTAAAAAGATTTTATTTATTTATTCATGAGATACACAGAGAGAGAGAGAGAGGCAGAGACACAGGCAGAGGGAGAAGCAGGCCCCATGCAAGGAGCCCGATGCGGGACTCGATCCCGGGACTCCAGGATCACACCCTGGGCTAAAGGCAGGCGCTAAACCACTGAGCCCCCGAGGGATCCCCCCTGGATGTCAACTCTTTATTGGATGTGTCATTTACAAATATCTCCTCTTGTTTTGTATGTTGTCTCTTAGCTTTGGTTGTTTCCTCCATTGTGCGAAACGTTTTCAACTTGATGAAGTCCCAATAGTTTATTTTTGCTTTTGTTTCCCTCGCCTCAGAGGCGTATCTAGAAAGAAGATCCAATGGCCAATGTCAAAGACATTGCTGCATTGCTGCCTATCTTTTCTTCTTTTTATGGTTTCAGGTCTCACATTTAGGTCTTCAATCCATTTTGAATTTATTTTTCATATATGGTGTAAGAAAGTGGTCCAGTTTCATTCTTTTGCATGTGACTGCCTAGTTTTCCCAACACCGTTTGTTGAAGAGACTGTCTTTTTGCCGTTGGATATTCTTTCCTGCTTTGTTGAAGATTAATTGAGCATAGAGTTACAGGTGTGTGTCTTGTTTCGGTTTTCCATTCTGTTTATTGATCTACATGTCTACTTCTCGTGCCCACACCATAGTCTTTGGATCACTAGAACTCTGTAATATAACTGGAAGTCTGAAATTGTGATGCCCAGCTTTGGTTATCTTTTCAACACTGCTTTGGCTATTTCCAATCTTTCATGGTTCTATAGAGATTTTAGCATCATTTGTTCCAGCTCTGTGAAAAATGCTATTGCTATGTTGACGGGGATCGCATTAAATGTGTAGATTGCTTTTAAGATAGCCTTATTAACAATATTTGTTCTTCCAATCCTTGAGCATGAAATGCCTATTTTATTTGTGTCATCTTCAATTTCTTTCATCAGTGTTGTATAGGATTTATAGTACAGGGCATTCACCTCTTTGGTTAGGCTTCATCCTATCTGTCTTATTACTTTTGGTGCTAGTATAAATGGGGTTGAGTCCTCAATTTCTTTCTGCTGCCTCATTATTGTTGCATAGAAATGCAACAAATTTCTGCAAGTTCACTTTGTGTCCTGTGATTTTACTGAATTTATCAGTTTTAGCCATTTTTGATGGAGATTTTTGGGTTTTCTATACAGAAAATCATTCATCATCAAATAGTGACAGCTTGACATCTTCCTAGCTGATCTGGATGCCTTTTCTTTCTTTTTGTTGTGTGATTGCTGTGGCTAGGACTTCCGGACTGTGTTGAATAAGAGTGATGAGAGTGGACATCCCTGTCTTGACCCTGGCTGTAGAGGAAAAGTTCTTGGTGTTTTCCTACTGAGGATGATATTCTGGGTTTCTCATCTAAGGTTTTTATTATGTTGAGGTACATCCTCTAAACTTAATCTGTTGAGGGTTTTCACCATGACTGAATGTTGTGTTTTGTCAGTGCTTTTTCTGCATCTGTTGAAATGATCACTTGGTTCTTATCCTTTTAATAATGTGGTGTATTGCAGTGATTGATTTGTTAATATTGAACCATCTTGGCAAACCAGGAATAACTCCCACTTGATCATGGTGAATGATTTATTTAATGTATTGTTGGATTCACTGTGCTAGTTTTTTATTGAGAGTTTTTTTATCTGTTAATCAGGGATATTGGCCTTTAGTTCTCTCTCTCTCTTTTTGTAGTGGGGTCTTTATCTGGTTTTGGTATCAGGGTAATGCTGGCCTCATAGAAGGAATTTAAGTTTTCCTTCCTTTTCTTTTTTTTTTGGGGGGGGGGCATAATTTGAAAAGAATGGATATTAAGTCTTCTTTAGATGTCTGGTGGAATTGTCCCTGGAAGGTCATCTGGTCCTGGACTTTGTTGGGAGATTTTTTATTGCTGATTATCTATCTGTTCAAGTTTCTTATTTCTTCCTTTTTGCTATGTTATCAATTTTAGGAATTGATCTATTTCTACCAGGTTCTAAGTTGCTGGCATATAATTTTTCATAATGTTCTCTTATAATTGTTTGCATTTCTGTGGTGTTGGTTGTTACTTTCTCTTCTCTCATTTGTGGTTTTATTTGGGTCCTTTCTCATCTTTATTTTATTTTTTTTAAAGATTTAAGAACCAGCTCTTAGTTTCATTATTCCATTCTATGGTTTTGTTGTTGTTTGTGTATTATTTATTTCTGCTCTCTTCTTTATTATTTCTCTTCTTCTGCAGGCTCTAGGCTTCGTTTGCTGTTCCTTTTCCAGCTCCTTTAGGTGTAGACTTAGGTTGTGTATTGGAGACTTCTTGTTTCTTGAGGTAGGCCTGTATCACTATGTACTTCCCTCTTAGGACTGCCTTTCCTGCATCCCAGAGGTTTGGACAAATATGTTTTCATTTTCATTTGTTTCTATATATTTTTAAAATTTCCTCTTTAATTTCCTGGTTGCTCCATTCATACATAGGATTTTCATAATCTCCACATATTTTTGGTCTTTCCAAATTTTTTCTTGCGGTTGACTTCAAGTTTCATAGTGTTGTGGTCTGAAAATGTACATGGTATGATCTCAATCTTCTTGTACCTGTTGAGGGCTGATTTGTGGCCCATGATGTGATCTGTTCTGGAGAATGTCCCATGTGCACTCGAAAGGAACGTGTATTCTGCTGCTTTAGGATGAAATGTTCTGAATATACTGTTGAGTCCCTCTGGTCCCGTGTGTCAATTGTTCCCCTGTTGATTTTCTGCGTAGATGATCTGTCCATTGCCATAAGTGGGTGTTAAAATCCCTTGTCATTGTATTATTATCAGTGAGTTTCTGTATGTTTGTTAATTGGTTTCTATATTTAGGTACTCCCATGTTGGCAGCATAAATATTTACAATTGTTTGATCTTCTTGATGGAGAGTCTTCTTAATTATGAAATAATGTTCATGTCTTTTGCCCATTTCATGATCAGATTGTTTGTTTCTTTGCTGTTAAGTTTAATAAGTTCTTTGTAGATCTTGGTTATCAGCCCTTTATCTGATATGTCGTTTACAAGTATCTTCTCCCATCCTGTAGGTTGTCTTTTAGTTTTGTTGACTGCTTCTTTTGCTGTGCAGAAGCTTTTTATCTTGATTAAGTCCCAGTAGTTCATTTTTGCTTTTGTTTCTCTTGCCTTCATAGATGTATCTTGCAAGAAGTTGCTGTGGCCAAGTTCAAAAAGGGTGTTCCCTGTGTTCTTCTCTAGGATTTTGATGGAATCGTATCTCACATTTAGATCTTTCGTCCATTTTGAGTTTATCTTTGTGTCTGGTGCAAGAGAGTGGTCTAGTTTCATTCTTCTGCACGTGGCTGTCCGATTTTCGCAGCACCATTTATTGAAGAGACTGTCCTTTTTCCAGTGGATAGTCTTTCCTGCTTTGTTGAATATTAGTTGACCATAGAGTTGAGGGCCCATTTCTGGATTCTCTATTCTGTTCCATTGATCTATGTGTCTGTTTTTGTGCCACTACCACACTGTCTTGATGATCACAGCTTTGTAGGACAACCTGAAATCTGGCATTGTGGTGCCCCTGGCTCTGGTTTTTTTTTTCAATATTCCCTTGGCTATTCAGGGTCTTTTCGAATTCCACACAAATCTTAAGATGATTTGTTCCAACTCTCTGAAGAAAGTCTATGGTATTTTGATAGGGATTGCACTGAATGTGTAAATTGCCCTGGGTAACATTGACATTTTCACAATATTAATTCTTCCAATCCATGAGCATGGAATATTTTTCCATCTCTTTGTGTCTTCCTCAATTTCTTTCAGAAGTGTTCTGTAGTTTTTGGGGTATAGATCCTTTACCTCTTTGGTTAGATTTATTCCTAGGGATCTTATGCAGAAATTTCACCAAAGAAGACAACACATGGCCAACAAGCACATGAGAAAATGCTCCACATCACTTGCCATCAGGGAAAGACAAATCCAAACCACAGTGAGATCCCACCTCACACCAGTGAGAATGGCAAAAATTAACAAGACAGGAAACCACAAATGTTGGAGAGGATGTGGAGAAAAGGGAACCCTCTTGCACTGTTGGTGGGAATGTGAACTGGTGCAGCCACCCTGGAAAACTGTGTGGAGGTTCCTCAAAGAGTTAAAAATTGACCTGCCCGACGACCCAGCAATTGTACTGTTGGGGATTTACCCCAAAGATTCAGATGCAATGAAACACCGGGACACCTGCACCCCGATGTTCACAGCAGCAATGTCCACAATAGCCAAACTGTGGAAAGAGCCTCTGTCCATCGAAAGATGATGGATAGAGAAGCTGTGGTCTATGTATACAATGGAATATTCCTCAGCCATTAGAAATGACAAATACCCACCATTTGCTTCAACGTTGGTAGAACTGGAGGGTATTATGCTGTGTGAATAAGTCAATCGGAGAGGAACAATAATTATATGGTCTCATTCAATTGAGAAATATAAAAAATGGTGAAAGGGATTATAGGGGAAAGGAGAGAAAATGAGTGGGAAATATTAGAGAGGGTGACAGAACGTGAGAGACACCTAACTCTGGGAAATGAACAAGGGGTAGGTGGATGGGGACATGGGGTGACTGGATGACAGGCACTGAGGTGGGCACTTGACGGGATGAACACTGGGTGTTATGATATATGTTGGCAAATCTAACTCCAATAAAAAATATACAAAAAAATAATAAAACTTAAAAATTATGAAATAATGCCCTTCTTCATCTCTTCTTACAGTATTCTTTCTTTTTTTAATTTAAAGATTTTATTTATTCATGAGAGATACACAGAGAGAAGCAGAGGCAGAAACATAGGCAGAGGGAGAAGCAGGCTCCCCACAGGGAGGCCAATGTGGGACTTGATCCTGGGACCCCAGGATCACACCCTGAGCCAAAGGCAGATGCTCAACCACTGAGCCCCCAGGTGTCCCCAGTGTTTGGTTTCAAATCTAGTTTGTCTGATACAAGTATGGGTCCTCCAGCTTTTTTTTGATGTCCATTAATTAGCATGATAGATGATTTTCCATCCCCTGACTTTCGATCTGCTGGTGGCTATAGGTCTAAGGTGAGTGTCCTGTAGGCAGCATATAGATGGATCTTGGTTGTTTTTTTTTTTTTTAAGATTTTATTTATTTATTCATGAGAGAGAGAGAGGGAGAGGAGAAACCTAGGCAGAGAGAGAAGCGGGCTCCTTACAAGGAGCCCAATGTGGGACTCGATCCCAGATTCCAGGATCCCACCCTGAGTCGAAGGCAGAGGCTCAAACCCCTGAGCCACCCAGGCATCCGGATCTTGTTTTTTAATCCACTCTGATACCCTATATCTTTTGATTGGAGTATTTAGTCTATCTACATTCAGCGTGATTATTGAAAGATATGAATTTTTCAAAAATATTTATTTATTCATGAGAGACAGAAAGAGAGAGAGAGGGAGATACAGGCAGAGGGAGAAGCAGGCTCCATACAGGGAGCCTGATGTGGGATTTGATCCTGGGACCCCAGGATCATGCCCTGGGCTGAAGGCAGACACTAAACTGCTGAGCCACCCAGGGATCCCCAACAGATATGAATTTAGTGCCTTTGTGTTACCAGTAAAGTTGGTGTTTCTGGTGATGTTCTTTGGTCCTTTCTAGTCTGTGTTGCTTTTGGTCTCTTTTTTTCCCCCCACTAGAAGAGTCCCTCTTAAAATTCCTTGCCGGACTGGTTTAGGGGTCATGAACTCCTTTATTTTTTGCCTGTCTGGGAAACTCTTTATTTCTCCTTCCATCCTGAATGACAGCCTTGCTGAAGAAAGAATTCTTGGCTGCATACTTTTCCCATTCAGTATATTGAATATTTCCTTCCACTCCTTTCTGGGCTGCCAAGTCTGTGGACAGATCTGCTGCAAACTTGATTCATCCTCCCTTGTAGGTTAAGGACTCCCTCCCCCCACAAACCCCGCCTCCGCCACTTTCAGGATTTTTTCCTTGTCTGTATTTTGTGAATTTGACTACGATGTGCCTTGGCGATGGTTGGCTTCTGTTGAATTTAGTGGGAGTTCTCTGTGCTCTCGGTTTCAGTGTCTGTGTCCTTCCTCGGGTTAGAGAAGTTTACATAATTTGTTCAAGTAAAACTTCTGCCCCTTTTTCTCTCTCTTCATCTTCTGAGTATTCTATGATATGGATGTTATTGTTTTAATAAGTGGCTGAGTTCCCTAAGTCTGCCTCTGTGGTCCGTAACCTTTCTTGTTTTTAAGGCTTCCACTTGGGACTGCATCTCAGTTAAAGCATTTTTAACGTTGGCCTGACTAGATTTTAGTTATTTTATTTCTACAGTAAGGGATTCTCGAGTTTTCTTCTGTGCTCTTTTCCCAGCCCAGCTGCTGTCTTTATAATCATTGTTTTAAACTCCAGTCAGACAACATATATGTGTATTGATGAACTTCCTAGCTGTGAGTACCAGGAGGTTTTTTTGGAGGTGAATTTCTCCATCTCATTATTTTATCCAAAAAGAAGGAAGAAAAAGAAAAAAATAAGAAAAACAACAATAACAACAACAGCAACCGCCCCCTCCCCCCCCCAAAAAAAACCCCACTAGATCCTGTGTGTGTTTTGGCCTGCTTGTTAAAAGAATCTAAATTCCAAAATAAGAAAGAAAATCAACGTACAATCAAAGTAAACAAAAGTAATATATAAGGTATATACATAAAATTAAAATCAAGCAATTAATAAAAAAGAAGAAATGAAAATAAAGCAAGCACAAAGTATAGAGGAAGCTCGACCCCGCTCTCCCCGCGGAGCTGGAGCTCTGCGGCCTCTGTGATCTGTCCACCTGGCAGCAGCGAGGGGTCGGGGCGGGGTCTGAGGGCGGGGCCGCGGCGCTGAGGTCAGGTGCGCACCTGCCTCAGGGGCGATGCACCTGCCTCTAGGGCGATGCACCTGCCTCTGGGGCGATGCACCTGCGGGTCAGAGGCGGGGTCTGGCCTCCCGCGGGCGGCGCTGTGCTGCCCCCGAGCCTCGGCGCTGAGGGCGGGATGCGGCAGGGGCGCCGGGTCCCCTGGGCCTGGGGCTGAGCATCCCGCCCCCCGGTCTGCAGGGGCCTCCGCAGTGGAGCCCCCCGGCCCTGGGCCTCCGCCACTTCTGCAGACCCTGCGTTCACCCTGCCCTCGGCCCAGCTTCTGTTTGTTTTTTGATCTCGGACAAGTGACTGAGTTTCAAACCTCCAAGTTTTAGGGGCTGCCCTTGGGGAGACCCCTGCTCCTCCTGCCCAGAGGGTCTCCTCCCACTTCTGGCCTTTGCTGGCCCGGCCCAGGGACGTGGCCCCGTGACTGCACAGGGGTTTGCAGTTTGTGGCCACACAGGGCAGACAGCTGGCCCTAGTCCCGCGGCTCTCGGCCGGGGTCCCCGCTCCTGGGCCTGGGGACCGTTGGCGCCACCGTCCTTGGGACCCCGGGGACCCTGAGCCCACCCTGTCGCTCCAGGGGCCGCCCCCCGCTTCACCTCCCGAGCACCGTCAAGGCCGGCGTGTCCCCCACTCTAGCAGACTTCTGGAAGTTCTGACTTTGTGCTCTGCTGCTTCTAATACTGTGCGTAGACCCGTCAGCTGGCTCCCTGCCCCTGTGGGATCCGGGGCTGTGTCTCCCCCAGACCGACTGATTGATTTTCTTTTTAAGATTTTATATTTCTGCAATCTCTACACCCACATGGGGCTTGAACTCTATGCCCCAAGAACAAGAGTCACGTGTTCTTACGAACCACACCGAGCGGCCAGGCTCCCTTTGATTGATTGATAGGTAGTAATTGAAGCCGACGTGCTGCCTGTGTCAGGGCAGAAACTGAGCCCCCGCGTCGAGGTGCAGTGGAGTCATTGGGACCTCGATCGATGTTAAAGAAAGCAGAGCCTCCCCGGGAGCCCAGGGAGCGGGGCCCACACACGTGACAAGTTGGCCATTTCCTTGACCAGGAGTCATTTGGCTGCCGATTTATTTAAATTGCTATTCAATGACGAAGGTCGTTCTAGGATGGGGATACAGCAAGAACGTTCTAGGTTTGGAGGTAGCTAAAGCTCCCCTGTCATGGACTCGATGTCTCAGTTGGGTGCAGAGATAGGCGAGCCAGCAAAGAGATGAGAAACATGGCCCTGGGGTGCCTGCCAGCCTGGTCGGGGGACCTTGATCTCAGGACTGTGAGTTTGAACTCCATGTTGGGTGTAGAGAGGACATAAAAATAATATCTTTAACAAATAATAGATGGATGAACTAATAAAGCATGACATCGAAGGTGAGTGCTCGCTTCAGGACAAACCTCAAAGCGGACTACGTCTAACCTGTGACCTGTTCTTGATCGCCCCGCTTGCACTCCTGGGCCCAGATGACGTCCTCCACGAGGGACGGTCCCGCCCGAGTGGGAGTGGGCTTCCTTCCCTGTAAGGCCCGTGCCTCCCCTCGTTCTGCAGGAGAGAAGAGCCAGGAAGGCACGAGCTTGGGGGATCAGCATAAACCTCGGCGATGGTCCTTCCCGATCCCAGGAGCCAGAGCTCGGCCTCCTTTTGGGACCCGATGTCGTAAAGAAGCCCGTGTGGTCAGTGGCTCGGATGCAGGGTGGAGGCTGAAGGAGAATCAGGAAGAACAAAATAGGGGGGAAACCAGAAGCTGAAGGAGAGGAGGACAGATGTCAGCATCCGGAGCCTTCGCGGGGACCCAACGTCCTTTCCCAGGAGGGGCCCCCCCTCTGTAGGTGCTTCCCGCCACCCTGCGCTCCCCATCGGCACCCACAGGCACATCCCCGGGCCTCCAGCACCTCTGCAGCCGTGGTTTGTAGCGTCCTCCGTGTGTCCTACCGGGGACCCCAGCGTCGTGTCTGTAACCATCTGGCTGCTGTCTGACAACAATCGGAGGATTCCGATGTTTGTTGGGTTAGGGGTGTGTGTGTGCCTGTGGCCGTGCCACGATCTGATCCTCGGGCCGCGTCGTCCTGACGCCGAAACGGTTGAAACACCATCATTTCTGGTGCTGGCGCTGGGCGGCTAGCTGGGTTCTCCTGGCCGACCCGGGCTCCCTCGTGCCGTGCCGTCCCGCCGGAGGGTCAGCTGAGCTGGAAGGTCCGGCTCGGCCACATTCCCGTGGGTGGCAGTGGGTCCCTGCCAAGCGCCGGCCGCTTCTCTTCTCCCCGATGCCTCTCCAGCCAGGATCCAGACCTCGGGGCCGCCCTGGGGGGAGCTCCTGAGGAGCCGGCTGCCCATGGGGGGAGCCCTGGGGCTGCCTGTGTGTGGGAGTCTGGGTGGGGACGGGGCTGGGGTCCCTCGGTCCCCTGCGTTGCCTGCCCCCAGGCCGAGCCCCACACTCACACAGTCCCTACTCTCTAGGGCGTGCTGGGTGCCCTCCACACTCTGGTGCGAGAGATCCAGCAGCACCAGGTGTGCACGCTGAGCCCGCACGAGGCCCAGGTGTGAGAGCTGCAAGGGCCTGCTGTCCTGACGTCCAGTCTGGGGCCACGCTGACTGCCCCGCGGGCCCTCTGTGCCCCAGGGAGGAAGCGCCCCGGAGCCCGGGCAGCCCAGGCCCCCTGGACAGAGGGGGCACAGACCTCCCAGGGCGCTTTGCACAGACCCTGGTGACCTGAGGCTCCCCAGCTGTCACTCTGTCCCAGGCCCGTCCTGGCCGCGGGCACAGGCTGAGTCGCAGTATAGTCCGTGGGGTCCTGACCCTGGTGTCTGGCCGCCCCTGGAAGGCACGTGGGGACGTCAGCTGTGTGTGCCTGGCGGCACCCCTGCAGGGGCTGGTTAGGGCCTGGGCGGTGCCCCCTCCTCCTCTCTGGGGGTGTCTCCGCACCCCGTGCACAGGGCTCCGGGAGATGCAGAAATGAGCCGGTCATGCATTTTCACACAACAACACTTTATTGAACTTGCAACAGCAAACGGGATCAGAGCCGAGGGTGTGCGCCTTCCCCTGGGAGACCTTCCTGTCCTTAGAGGAAAGCGGGAATCCCACAGGGGTGCGGGTGCCGGAGTCCCCCACCTGGGAGCCTGTGCGGACTCGACTCCGGGTGGGGGCACGTGTCCTGAGGTTGGGGCATTGAGAGGCGGTTCTGGGGACAGCAGGGCTGACGTGGACCTGCGGCCCATGGGCTCCTGTGCTGGGTCTCCGCAGGGCAGCTGGACCCCGGCCTCGGGCCCCCTAGGGCCGGGTGGCTGACTGCTGGAGCCCCAGCATGTGGAGGAGCCTGCCTCCTGGTGTGGGTGCGGGTGGGGCCCACAGGCCTGCCCCTGCTGCCCTGCCTTGGGGTGTCCCGGGATCCCCGGGGCTGCCCTAGGTCAGCGACCTGGATCTGTGGGGCACGCCCAGGGCCCAGGAGGCCACATCCGGCTGTGAGAGGGCTCGCTCAGCCTGGGGCCAGAATGCAGGCCTGGCCAGGGCCCCGGGGCGCTGGATCCCATTAGTGCTGGGCGGGGGGGGGGGGGGGGGCGGACTCAAGTCACCCCTGCCCCCACAGAGCCCGGGGCCAAGCCAGCCCAGGTCCCTCTGGGTCAGGGGCTGGTGTCCTGTGTGGGGGGTGCCACCCTCCTGGAGGGACAGCGAGACAAGGCTGGGCACGGTGACAGCGGGTCAGAGCCTCCGGGCCCCCTCCCTCACCGCCACGCTCTGCCCCCGAGGCCCGCAAGCATCGAGCTGCCCCGTGGACGCGGAGGGCAGAGGGTCCCGGGCCTGTGCGGGGCCTCAGGGCAGCGGGCTCAGCGCCACCCTGGCTCTGCCCTGGCTGTGCCCGTCACTGCCCAGCGAGGGGCACGAGCTGCAGTGGCCGCGGGGCAGAAAGGGTGTCCTGGGCCCGACAGGTCGTGCCTAGGGGGCTGGGAGGACCCCATGATGGGAGTCCCGGGGGTGCTCCAGGGCCTTGTCCGTTGCGGGGCCTCTGGGGTGGCCCAGGCAGGTGCCGAATGGAAAGGGACCCTGTTTTTTGTCTTGAAGCCCACCATGTCTGGGGGCCACCTGCCTACACCATCTTGTTGCACTGGGAGGGTGGGGAGGGAGTTCCATTGCTGGGGGGGGGAAGTTGGACGATGGCCTGGCCGGGAGGGGGTCCGGGCGGCTCAGGCTGGGTGGCTGGGCCCGGGGAGGCCTGCTCCTCCACCCTGGGCGGTGGCTCAGAGGCCGGAGAAGGGAGGAGAGGCCCGGGCGCCGGGGACACCCGCTCCAGGCCCAGGGGCCTCGTGGGGAACTCCTCAGGTCCCGCTGGAAAGTGGCCGACGGGGTCAGCGTCTCCAGCAGGCTGTGTGTCCCCTGCTGGGGGCCCCGGGGGTCCTCACGGCTCCCGTGTGGCCCCCCGGCCTGACCCTGCGCTCAGCCCCCCACACTGGTGCCCGGGCCCTGCAGTGGGTGCCCGCCTGCCCAGCCCTGGCCTGGGGTCCCCGAGGCTAGAGCAGAAGAGGAGAGCCCCAGAGATGAGGACGGGGGCCCCGGGGGCTCTGTCCCCTGTGGGCGGCCCCAGCAGGCTGAGTCGGGAGGGGCCAGGGCCCTGAGCCCACCTGGGCGGGGGGGTGGGGGGGGGCAGGTCGCACCGCATCCTCCGGAGCTGGGTCATGGAGGCCCGAAGGTGTCTGAGCACCGGTTCGTCCTCCTGGGCCCAGGGCCCAGGTTCGTCCTCCCGGAGCCCTTCCAGGGGCAGCTTCAGGAGGCGCTCTGGGCGGTGGGCGAGAGTCAGACCCAGAGGGCCCTGCCCTGGGGCCCCCGGTGCCCCCAGGCCAGCGGCTGGGGTCCCGCTGTGCCCAGGAGCGCCGTGGGCAGTGCGCTGGCCGGGGTGGCCCCTGCCTGCTGCTCCTTTCAGGGAGCCCCGCTGCACCTGCCTGCCCCGCCTTCCCCCCGCCCCAGGTCTGGGTGCTGCTCAGAGCACAGGGTCACCGCCCCTGCCCCCCTCGGCACACCTGGGCTCCCAGGGGCTCACTTACTCCTGTGCACCTTGAGGATGGTGTAGGCCATGGCCGTGAGCACCCTCTCCCCATCGAGTACGTAGGCATCCCACAGCTTCAGGGTGAGCGAGAAGGGGGTCTAGGGGACAGTGGGGTGGGAGGAGCGGCCTGAGCAGGGCCCCTGGAGGGCTCAGCTGGGGCTAGGCTAGGCCTGCCATCTGCCCCCCGCTGCCTCCGACAAGGCCCCACAGCCCCCCGTGCGTGCCCTCCTCCCAGGGAGATCAGGGCTCCCGGCCGCTCCAGGTTCCGACCCCGGCCAGCACCTCCCGCACCCCTGGGGGCACAGACTCTGCCCGCACTTGACGACACCACACCTCGAGAGGACCCCAGGCTGGCCGCCCGATGGGCCGAGGGCCCGTCCACACTCCGGGCTGACCCGGCCTTCCCCGGGGGAGCTGAGACAGAGACGGCCCACCCCCCGGAACCTCGTCCAGGGACCCTCTGGGCTTCTCCAGGATGGGCTGGGCTGCAAGCCTCAGCCTCAGGGCCCCGGGGTCGGGCCTGGCTCGTCTGGAGGGTGGGACTGAGCTGGGCCCTCCCCGGGGACAGGGGGCAGGTCCGGGAGCGGGGGTCCCGGGGGTCCTCACCCGGCCGAGGAAGCACTGCAGGAACCACTTTGGGGTATAGATGCCGGTGGACATCTGCTCCTCGTCCTGGCGGGAGGGCAGGAGGTGCTCAGGCCCCACGCCGCGGCCCCTGGAGTCAGGTGGACACGCTCCCCATGGCCCAGCCCAGCCCCCGAGCGCCCCCGGGCCCCAGGGGGAGGAACGTGACCCCAACTCTGGGCAGCTCGGAGGGAGGGCCGTGCCTCCCACTCCCCGCCCCAGGCCCCGGGGATGGAGCCTCAGGAGCTCCCACTCGCCATGTGCTTCCTCAGGTCGGGGAGAGCTCTTTGGAGGATGCGCTCGTGATGAGCCTGGAACCTGAGGAGCTTCGGGAAGCCCGGGACGAAGAAGCCTGAGAAGGCCCCAGGCCCCCACGGTCAGGGCCTCCTCCTGCACCAGGCGGGGTGGGGGGTGTCGGGGCAGGGCCCCCCCCCACGCCCTGACCCCCGTGTGCCCACCGCCCTCGGAGCCCTGACTGGACCCGCTCTTCCCAGAGGGCAGGGCTGCCTCCCAGGCTGGGGGCGTGGGGCCCGGGGACCCTCGTCCTCACAGAGACCCCGCGGGGCGTGGGCTGGGGCTGAGGACCAGGCCCGGCTGACCCAGCACCCTCTCTCCTGCAGGGGCCGCCGCGGGGACAGGCGGGTCCCCAGCCCCGAGGGGCAGCAGGTGCAGGCCACGGGGAGGGTGATGGGTGTGCACGGCCCTCTGTGGGGCTTGGGAGTGAGGCTGGGGGCCCCCGGGAGGGGGAGACGCTGTCCCCTGGGCCCCGTGTGGCCGTGGGCTGGCAGGGGGGCCTGGGGGGCAAGCAGGCAGCCGGGCGGGAGGCTGGGGGAGTAGCGGGAGTGCAAGGCCTGCAGACGGTGGGGCAGGTGGCCGTGGCTCCGGGACCCCAAGGCCTCCGGGGAGGCGGGGCCCTTGACCATGGGGGTCGGGCTGGGGGGTCCCCGCCTGTCCCCCGGTGCAGCAGCCTGCAGGGAGGCCCTCCTGACTGCCCTCCCGCCCGGCGGCCCAGCGGGCCCCTACCGTGCATGGCGTGCCTGTCGTCGGTCATCAGCTGGGCCAGCGCCCAGAAGGCGTCCTCCTCGGGCAGGAACATGAGGATGGCCGCGATCTCGCTCATGCCCTGGCAGTAGCCCACCTCCTGCAAGAGCCAGAGCCCCACGGAGGGCGTGCCCCCCGAGGCCCCCTCTGAGCCCTCCTCGCGGGCGTCAGGCTCCCCCCGGCTCCCTCACAGCCCGGGCACCCGGAGGGGGCTCCCAGAGGGTGGGGGGCAGGTGAGGGTCACCCGGACCAGCTCGGGCGCCAGCACCCCGGGCCCCGCTACCGAGCCCTGTGCCCGCCGTGCCAGGGCCCCCATCCTCAGACCAGCAGGAGGGGCCTCCGTGAGCTGTGCCAGGCTGCAGGGGACCCGCCAGGGTGGAGACCCCCCGGAGGGCAGGTGGGGGCCTGACTGTGGCCCCTGTCATGTCCCACGAGGGGAGCTGGACCAGGACACCCCGCAGAGCCGGGGAGTGTGTGAGCTGGGGTCCTCGGGGACCCTTCTGGGATGCGCCGTGGAAGGGGGTGGCCTCGTGGGCGCCTCGGCCTCGTGCCCTTCAGGGGAGTGGGAGGCTTCCCTGCCCGGGTTCTCGTCAGTAGTGCCGTCTGTCGGGGTCCAGACCCGAGCTCTAGGACGGCCGCGGTGCACACGGGGGCCCCGGGCAGCCCCGGCCCTCGGGCACGCAGGCCCTGCCTCCCCTGGGAGGTCTGCACCCCGCCCCCTGCCCGTCCCGGAGGAGAGAGACCCTCCCCGGCATCTCGGGGCCGTGGAGCTGGGGCCCTGACTGTGAGTCCCGCTGGTCACCAGCACTCAGGACAAGGCCGCCCGCGGGACAGGGGGCAGGGACACTCACGGTGTCGTACACCGAGTAGGCCGCCAGCACGAGGAACAGGGCTCGCTGCCTAGGAGGGGGGACAGCGGGGGGCTCTGCTCAGTCAGCCCCCCACAGCGAGACCACCGAGGTGCCGACACCCGCCCCGCAGGCCCCGCGGCCCGCAGGGCCCCTCCGCGGAGGCCGATCTCTGGAGTCAGGTCTGTGCACGGGGACAGGCGGTGACCTCACACGTGCAGCGTGCTGGGGGTTAAGTGTACCCTGGGGTGTCCGACGCCTCCGAGCGGCTCCCGCCATGGGGTGTGCAGCTCTGGATTCCCCGAGCACCGCCAGCGCCCCCTCCAGCCCTGGAGCGGCCCCCCCGCACGTCCCCTGGGAGCCAGCGCTCCCCCTGCCCCGGTCCCCACAGCCCCTGACGCCTCTCCTCCCCTGCCCTGGCCTGGCCTGGCCCCGTGTCCCGGGAACACCACCAGCCCCACGTGGCCCCTGCCCCGAGCCCACGCAGCCGGGGCATCCGTGGCCCTGAGCACACCCCCACGCCTTCCCAGGTGTCCCTGGGCTGGACTCTGTGGGGGGGACCCCGGGCCCACACATCCCAGAGCATCTCGGGGCTCCAGGTCTGAGCCACTGTGAGGAGAGCAGGGAACGTCGTGCAGGTGTGACCCGGATACAGGCTGCGAACCCCTGGGGTCACTATCTGAGCACGGGGGGTACGGGGTGCGGCCCCTCAGCGCTGCCAGGAGCCGCCGGATGCCCCCCGCACGGCGGCCTGAGTCTGCACCCCGGCTCCGCGGCCCCCGGGCCGGGGTGCTGGAGGCCGGCTCCCCCTAGGCGGGGGTCACAGGTCAGCCTGACCCCGCCGCGCTCTGAGGGCCACGGGGGCCCCAGGGGGCAGCAGGTTCCCTGCAGGGAGGAGCACCGAGTTCTCGTGGGGAGACGGTCTGAGCGGCCCCCTGGGAAGCCCAGCTACCCTTGCCTGGTAGCCCCCTAGCCCCGCCCCTGGCGCCCCTGCAGGTCACCCCTGGGGTCCCGGGCTCCCACACACCCTGCCCGCTGCGCACAGAGGTAGCTTCACCCTCTGGTCCACCCACCGGCACCCCCCTGTCGGGGGCTCCTTGCCTTCCCCACCTCCCCGCAGCCCCTGGGGACTCTACGGGACACCCGGGCTTCTGACGGGAGCAGGCTGTCCAGAGAACCCCAAGGTGGCCGGGGAGGCTGAGCATGTCCCACAGGGGGCAGCTGCACCGCGTCCTTGTTGGGGGGGGGGCGGGACCGATAGTGTAGGGGTGGGGGTCTGGAGGTGTGGGGGATGGTGTGGGGGGTGATGTAGGGGGATGGCGTGGGGGCGTTGGTTGAGGGGGATGGGGCGGGGGGCTGCAGACACAGGGCACCCCCTTCTCTAAGGTGCACATGGAGACGTCTACAGATAAAGGCGACCCCAGTCTGGGGTTTGCTGTGACCCCTGCCCCTGCCCCTGGGGCCCCGTGTGCTCAGCGCAGGGCCTGCCTGGACCGGGGCGGCATCTGGGGGTCGTCATGCTATGTGTGCTCACCAACTGCAAATTGTCTAAAATAAAATGCCCAGAATTCAGAAGTACATGCACCGAGGGTGGGTGTCACCCTGACCTGTCCGACCCTCGTCGGGTCCATATGTTCCAGTCCAGCTGCGGCCATGCACCCTGGCCCCCAGGTCCCCTTCCTGCCCCCCACGCCCCCACCCCGGCCCCCTGCTCTTCATGGGTCTGCCCCTCACCCCCTTGGGGTTCAGCTCAGACGGTGACCCCAGGACGGGGCCTCCCCATCCCCGAGACCCTGGGGGTGGGGGCACGGGGGTCATCCCGAGCACCCTACCATGTGGCAGTGTGTTGTTTGCTGCCGTTGCTCCCCCCGGCCTCGGAGACCCCGTGTCCCTTGCACAGAAGCCCCCGGGCCTCTCCCGGGCCCCCAAACCCCGCAGGCCCAGCAGCCTCACCCGACCCCGTAGCCCTCCCAGAACATGGTGTGACTGCGGAACGTCCCATTGACGTCCAGGTCAATCTGCATGATGTCCCGGGAGGAGACCAGGGCCTCCTCCTTCATTTCCTGCAGGGAGACCCTGGGAGGAGGAGCCGGCGTCAGGGACACAGACCCCGACCTGTCAACAGCTGCCGTCCTGGGCAGGGAGCCCTGGGGCCACCATGGCAGTGTGTCCTGCAGGAAGCTCCACCCTTCCCCTGGGGGGCCGGGGATGGCGGGAGTGCCCACCGTGCCCGCGGGGCCTGCGTGAGGGCCTGTGCCCAGCTGTCGTGGGCAGGGAGGGGACTGAGGGTCAGCCCTGGACAGGGAGGGGACATGGAGGATCAACCCGGGTGGGGAGGAGACATGGGGGGTCAGCCCGGGTGGGGAGGGGACACGGGGGTTCAGCCCGGGTGGGGAGGAGACATGGGGGTTCAGCCTGGAGGGGAGGGGACAGGGGGTCAGCCCTGGACAGGGAGGGGACATGGAGGATCAGCCCAGGTGGGGAGGGGACGCGGGAGTTCAGCCCGGTGGGGAGGGGACATGGAGGGTCAGCCCTGGGCAGGGAGGGGACCGAGGGTCCACGGGGAGTGGACGGGCCCCACCTGGTATTTCCCAGCATTCCTGGCCCTAACCTGGTCGACGTTCAGCAATCGCAGCCACACCTGTCCCCGCACCTGGGGTGGGACCCCCTTGTAGACTCAGCATCGCAGCTGCGGGGAGGAAGGCAGTGCTGGTGAGAGGGGCCCAGGGCGGCCCCTTGGAGCCCAGGGAGCGCGAGGCATCTAGAAGTTTCCAGCTTCGGCTCCAGGGTGTCTGCGGGAGGCTGGGTCTCCCTGGAGCTGGGCCCCATCCCCCACGAGGAGCAGGGACCGTGGCCCCGACCTGACACTCCCCCACCGCCGACCCGGGGCCTGGGGAGGCTCGGGCTCCCAGCAGACTCTCCCCAGGCAGGGGGCTCCCCCGAAGACAGGGCAGGAGGACACTGAGGGCGGCCCCCCAGCCCCGTCAGGACGGAGAGCCCTCGGGGGCACCCAGCGCCCCACCTTCTCGCTGGGGAGGTAGTGGTGCCATCGCTTGAGCATTTTTATCCATTTGTCTGCGCGCCAGGTCTCCTGGCGGAGTTTCTGGAAGAGGACAAGCGGGGGCCGCAGGTGAGGCTCCAGCCTGGGAGGTGGGTGCTCGGGCCACGTCCAGTCCCCCGCGGGACCCGGAGGAGCCAGGAAGGCACAGGCCCCCCGCGGACCACGGCTCCGGGTCTGGGGTGCATTCCTGGCAGCCCGTGCACCACTGGGACGGGGGACTGGGGAGACGCCCGGGGATGTCCTGGGGGACGGGGTGCAGACAGCTGGCCCCAGCTCCCCCCACGTCCTGCCCGGGGCCTAGGACGGGCTCTCACCTTGGCCTCGCGAGGGCTGGGGCCGGGCAGCTCCTTGTCCCTGGAAGGCAAGAGACGCAGAGCCCTGAGGCCCTGGCCCCACAGCCACCCCACCCGTCTGCACCCAGGGGCAGTGCCGGGCAGTGCAGGTGACGGCGGCAGGACACCCGGCGCAGGGTGAGGGCTGCCCCGATCGGCCCGTGGCCCGTAGTCCTGCCACTTCAGAGCATTTCTTACGGAGCCACCTAGACAGGGCCATGTGTGCACATCTCACCGTCCTCACCCTGCTTGTGCCATGAGACAACCAAGTGTCTACGCGGTGACCCGGCGCTCGGCTCCCATGGACCTCCTGTCCACGTGTCGGGAGGGGGCCGCAGTGACCGGAGCCACGGCGGTGGGGTGGGCCGGGCAGCCTGCGTGGGAAGGGTGTTGGTGTGTTCAGGCCCCACGAGGAGGGCATAGGTGTGCTCGCACACCGTGCACGCTCAGCGGGCCGCCCCAGGGACCCCCCGGCCCTGCCTTGGGGCCCTCGTGCTGCACACGGTGGCGTGGAATTCCTGCTCACGCTGGAGACAAAGCGAGTCTGTGTGTCAGAACCTGAGCTGTTGGTTCACGCCTCTGAGCAACTCCTACTTTTTCCCTAGATCTTTAGTGATTAAGGAGTTTTTTTCGAAGCCCAAGTACAACCACATTTTGAAGCCAGAAGACTGTCTGAACCGTGCACCATCCTGCAGCTGGACACGAGAACCGTGCAGATCGCTGACCTGGAGGTGAGAGCCCCGGAGGCTAAGTGGGCGGCGCACGTACCAGACTCTGTGCGAATAAACAGATTGAGGAACCTTGCCTTTGATTTTCCCCGAGTCTTGTCTTTTTTATGCTCTGATTTTGTATTTTTACATTATTTTTTCACAGACCTCTTTAACATAATCAGTCATTTTTATATTTATGTTTAATATTTTCAGCATCTTGAGATTCTAATAAATTATATCTAGTTTCTTCAAGGATTTCAAGTTAAAAATTTTTTTTCTAAGTTGTGCTACCATGGATGACAAAATTCTTAATTCTCACTCTTACATTCCCCCTGTTGCCACGAGGTGGCGCGTGTGCATTCAGGAGGGTCTCATTTTAAGGGTGTGCTCGGAGGTGCAGAGCTTGGGAGCGGGTCCCTGGAACCCCCTGGAGCTCAGCCGGGAGCTAAGCTGTTGGCTCTGCACTTAGTTTCGCAGTATAGAGAGGCCCGGTTCTTTATGCCAAGAATTGAGAAGAAATAGGATTCCACTCAAATATGGGGCCAGAAAATGAGGCAAGTGAGGCCCACGTTGCTTGAAACCTTTTCTTTCTTTCTTTCTTTTTTTTTTTTTTTGAAACCTTTTCTGATTATCTGTAGCATGTGAATTTGTGCTGACAGCTTTAGTAGTTCTTTCCCGAGGAGCAGGTTTGCGGTGTTTGGCGACACTAGCAAGTTGCATCCACAGTTACTGGACTAGACGTGGGGCCGGGCAGTGCAGCGGCATCTGAGCGGGGCTGGCGGGGACAGCTGCTAGTTCCTGCCCCGGAGCCCTCGCCGCCTGCTGTCACGCGCTCACGGGAGCCGCGTCCCTTCCTTATCGTTTGCCTGAACAGACCGTGAAAGGCGAGCTGCACTTTGAGATCAGGAAGGCCGGCATGCTGCATGGATTCACGGCCTGGTTCAGTGTCCGGTTCCAGAGCCTGGAGGAGGACGAGCCGCAGCTGGTGCCGAGCACAGGCCCGTTTCACCCGTGAGTGTGCAGCACCCGCAGGGGCTCCGCTGCCCCGGGAGGAGCGGGTGCAGGTTCCCTGCCGCGCAGCCGTTGGGGAGGCAGTGGCGTGTGTGGGCGGTGGGCGGGGGACCGGGACCGTGCCCCACCCGCCCCTGCCCTGGGCTGCCCTGCTTGTCCTCTGACCCCTGCATGAACGGGCGGAGCACACTGCCTGCCTCAGTTGCCCTGGACGCTGCTTCAGCTTCCCATGGTCTAATACAAGCACAACCCATGGAATTGTAGGGGCTTTTAACTCCCCAAGACTTTCTTGAGGAAGGTCAGTGTTTCTTGAGACAAATTTTTTTTAAAGATTTTATTTGAGGGAGAGAGTGGGCGAGAGAGCACATGAGCAGAGGGCGGGGCGGGGAAGGGAGAGGCAGACGCCCCGCTGAGCAGGGAGCCCAATGCGGGACTCGATCCCAGGCCCCGGGGTCATCCCTGAGCCGAAGGCAGACACTCCCCGGACTGAGCCCCCAGCCGCCCCTGGGACACTTCTGTGCAGTAGCATTTTGACGCTGCACGCTGCTCAGGCGTGCTGGGCGCTGCGGTCTGCCTCGGAGCTGTCGCCCGTCGAGGGCGGGAACTCAGACCCCGGGCAGTCGAGCGCCCGCACACGGTGGGGTGGGGCAGGCAGGTGCCGAGCCCGGCAGCGCTCTGGGACGCGGGGACAGGGGCCCTCACAGCGGCTGGGGTCAGAGGGACGTGAGGCCGTGGAGCCGTGTCCTCAGGGCCTGCAGAACCCAGAGAGCGCGGAACGACGGTTTGTCCCAGATGTCGCACTTGCCACACCCCCTCCAGCCCGACTCCCAGGGGCAGTGGCCTTCCTGCACTGCGGAAACTAGAACTCGGCGTTGGCAGCCTAGGGACCGGGCAGGGATGCAGTAGACGCCCGTGCCAGGGTGCGGGGGCCTGGGAGCACCTAGAGCAGCGTGCTCACTGGGCTGTGGCCCAGTCCCTGGCGCCCACAGAGGCCTCGCCATGGGCCTGGTGCATCTGCCCCATGGGGGAGCCTGGGGGTCCACCCCACAGAGGTGATGCGTGCCCCGTGTCTTGCAGAACCACCCACTGGAAGCAGGTGCTGTTTATGATGGACGAACCCATGTCCGTGGTCTCGGGAGATGTGGTCACAGGCTTGGTTGTGCTGCAGAGAAACCCCGTGTGGAGGAGGCACATGTCCGTGGCGCTCAGCTTCCACACAAGACCCCACATCCACACAAGACCCCACATCGCAGAAAGTAAGGCTTGTGCTGCAGGGCGGGTGCTGGGTGCTGGTGCTGGGAGATGGGCGTGGCGGTCGCGATGCCACGGCCTCGGCCTCGCGAGCCTGCGCTGCTTTCTCACCCTCCTCACGGGAATTGGGTGCTGTTATTGGTAGAACAGGAAACAGGGGCAGGAAGGTGAGTCTGAGGGCAGGGGCCCAGCCCAAGGCCACCCTTCCCGTGTCCAGGAGGCCCCGGTGGAGAGTGGGCCGGGCCGCCGTTCCCACACCTGGTGCAGGATGGCAGAGGGGACACGATGGTTCTCCTCTGGTCTCCTACCTGCTTTGTGCTAATTTTATGTCAAAGTCTTAATCTTGGTCATTAAGAAAACTTCTCCGCCTGGAAGTCGCTCTTGGGTGCCATCCTGAGTCGTCATCAGGAGGTGCTGCGTGTGAGTCACACTCAAGCGGTTTATTATGACTGATTTGCTTTGTCTGTTTTCAGGTTGGAGAGAAGGTCTTTCCCATCTGGAGATGACGGTCGAAGTTGTGGGAAGCAGGTGCTGCAGGAACGAGCCCGGGCGGAGACGCGCTTGGATGTGAGCCCCCGTTCCTGTGGCCTGAGAGCTCCCCTGCCCGGCGGCGGGACACCCGTGTGCGTGCACGCTACCTTCCTCGTGGCCTCCAGAGGCGCTGCGTGGGGCTCGGTGGGGACCCCTCACCCCTGTCACTGCCCGTGTCTGTGCTCTAGAAGTAGGCTGTGTCCCCAGGTGTCCACAGTCTGGCTCGTGGCCGAGTCGGTGGCACCGTGTCTCTAAGCTAGGTCTAGATCTCAACTCGTAGGGCACACGTGCATCAACCTCGTACTCCTGTGAAAGTGGCTGTTCACGTATCATGTGTCATGGTGTCCTTGCTGCCCGGGTCCCTCCCTGTCGTGCGAAGGTGGGCGCCCCAAAGCCGTGCAGGGCCTGGAGGCGGTGATGCATGTGACGGGACTCTGCATGGATAGTACAGTCGTAGAGATGTCTTCCACGTAAATTATGTGTTGGCGCATAGCACATACTCAATAAATAATTTTAAAGAAATGAGTGTTGGCGTGTATCCCATTTCCATGTGCGTGTGCTGTGTCGGCAAGCGTGGGATCGTACCGCGTGTGCTGCTTTGTAGCCTTTCTCACCTGGTGTGAAGGAACGTCCCTGCCTGTAGGTCCAGGTCTACGTCTTTTGGTGTGTATTGTTTTGATTTTTAGTTGACTTTACATTGCAATATGAACGGTATATCCCAACCGCGTGAGTGACGGGTGTGCAGGTGTGCATCTCTCTGTAACAAGCACTCGACCGAGACCGTCAGCCGCGAGCGGCTGCCCCAAGTGCCCAGCACGCAGCGCCTCCGAGGGTGGGGCCCCCGGTGACGCGCAGCTTCCTGGGGCCGGTGGGGCACACAGGCTGCTTCCTGGAGCCTGAAGCTTGTGCTGCTCACACTCCTAGGCTGAGGCTCCTGGCGGGGGGGGGGGGGGGGGGGGGGCTTAGGAGCAGGTGTTTGGGAGGTGCTTAGGCCTCGAGGGGGGCCCCCAGGACGGACTCGTGCCCTTCCGGGGGAGAGCCCCTCAGAAGGTGGCTGCCCGGGGACCAGGCCGGGTCTCCAGGTCCCAGGGGGGAGGCCGCTGGGCTGGGGGACGTCCAGCCCCCGGGCCGTTGAAGCCACCGGGCCGGTGCCATCCGGGCCCTGTCCCTCGCTGTGGGCGTCGCTCAGCTCACGGGCACCTGTGAGCCCCGACCTGTGTTGCTGCGGGTTCCCGCCATGTCCTGCCCCGCTGGTGGTCAGCGGGTGGTCAGTGGGTGGCCTCCCGGGCCGGCCCCGGCAGGTGCGGCAGGTGGTGCGTGTGGGCCCGCGCGTTCCCCTTGGGTGCACGGCCGCCGTGGGGCTCCCAGGAGCCAGGGTCCTAGCGTCGGCGTCCTTGGCGGGCCCGGCTAGAAGCCCTTCATAGGCTTGTTCTGCAAACACCTGCTCCGTGGCTTAGTCTTCTCTCTATTTTGATAAACAGAAGTTCTTAAGTGTTAATTTTGTCCGATTCGACATTATTTTCCTTAAGGATACACTTGCTGCATCCGGTGGAAGGAATCTGCTCTCCGTTTACGGCTCCGTCGGTCGCCCTGGCGCACAGCTCAGCGTCCCCCCCCACCCCACTCCCGCCGGCCTTGGTTTCTCTCGGGCCGTCAGGGCGGGCTCGGGATTCGCGTCCCCGGGGGTGGCTGCTCCGGCGGTGGAGTTGCAGCTTCTTTCCTCTCCTGCTGCGCGCACCCTTGCTTTCTCCTCTAGAGCTGCTGCGGCGGCAACAGCATATTTTGATTTATTTTCAGTATCTCCCAGTTCCAAGTATTTTCTAATTCCCATTATGAGTTCTTCTGCTGTCCCAGGGCCATTTAGAAATTGTGGCTTAATTTCCAAAGGTGGAATTTTCTAGGTATTTTTTCTTATTAATCTCTAGCTGAATGTCACTGTGCTCAGAAGACGACCTGAGTGATCTCACTCCCCTGAGGTCACAAGGACTTGAATGTGCGTCATGCTGTCGGATGATGCGGAGGCCACCATGTCGCCGGGATCAGCTCGGGCAGCAGTGTTGCTCGCTCGGGCCCCGATGCTTGGGCCACTTGCGCCTCCTCGTCCCCTCAGGCAGCCGCCAAGGGAGGGAGCGGGGCCTCCGAGGACACAGCTGCACACTCTGACTCCGAGGACACAGCTGCACCTCGGCGGCTTCATTTGACCCATGTCCTTAAGGCCCTGATCTGCAATGCAGTCACACTGCGGGGCCCTGCTGTGACCCCCGACATCCCCGTGCTGGGATGGAACCCCCACTGCTGAGCGGGCCTCTGGGGATGTCAGGGGCTCCTCAATGATGGGGGGGTGAGGCGGCAGGGGATGTTGGGGACCCCTGAATGATGGGGGGGCCACAGGGGATGTCAGGGGCACCTGTGGGGGCGCCTGGCACTCCTGTAGCACAGCCCCACCCCGCACTGCTCACAGGGCCACCAGCTTGCCAGCCCCCATCCCGGCGCCTCTTGGAGGCCTGGCAGCTGGCCTGTGTTCGGGGTGGGGTGGCTTTAGGGGTATCTGCTCAGCGGGGCTGCCCCCGCTGTGGGGGGGTGGGGGGAGCAGCCCCAGGCCGACCCCCTGGCCTGACCCCGTGCCCTCTGCACCCCAGAGCTGACCCCGTGGTGGACCTGGAGGCTCAGGCAAGGTCATCGTTGCAACAGGAAGACCTTGACTGACCTGCATCTGTCTGCTTTTTTACAAAACGTGTTGTGCCCATGTGCGGCAGTGCCCAGGGCCCAGACTGGGTGGGGGCGACTCTTGGGCGTGCAGCGTGGCCTGCTGCCCCTGCTGTGGCATCGGAGCCCCCGAGGGTAGGCTCCAGCCTCTGGCCTCCTGCCTCCAGCCTCCGGCCTCCGGCCTCCGGCCACCGCAGCCCAGCCAGCCCGGGTTCTGAGCGTTCCCAGGCTTCCCCTCTGAGGCCAGCACGGGGCCTGACACGTGGCAGGCACTGCAGGAGCAGGAGACCGAGGGGAAATGAGGCCGGTGCATCCTGGGGAGCCTGCGGGGGGCCGGGGGAGGGGTGTGGCGTCTGGGCCAGGCCTGCTGCCCTGCAGCCTCCTGGCCCTGTCCCCACTGCTGCGCCTCTAGAGGCCTGCAGGCACCCCTGCCCCGGGCACACACCGGGCCACCGTCCCAGCAGCAGGGAGGGCGGTGAGAAGACGGCAGGAGGAAGCCAAGGCTCGGCCCGGATGCGCCGGGCGCCTGGGTGCTGGGCTGCCCCGGTCCATCTGCTCGCCGCCCCTGGGGAGCCGAAGCTCAGCACCTCGGCCTTGCAAGGGCCCCGCATGGAGAGAAGCCCCCTGGGATGGCTGCTGTATCCTGCCCCCAGCTGGTCTCCCTGGCCGCTCTGCTTCCACAGGAAATATGGAAAGTAGCAAGTGGAGCCTGGGGCCTGGCCTGGACTGAGCAAGGGGTGGGGGGCCGCGGCGGGGCGAGTCCCCCCTGGAGCCCTGCCCCGGGCGCTGGTGGCAGCCGGAGGCACCGGCATAGGGCTCTATAGATAGTCAGTTTATACATTTGCTTGGAGTTTACACTAATCTATATTTAAGGTATATGATAATTTAGGTTGACATAGTGGGATAGAAATTTTTTCTTTAGAAATTGTCCATACATTATTCATGCAGGAAATAGTGACCTGACACAAGACACCTGACCTCAACTTCGCACCATGGTGAGAGGTAACCAGGATAAACTGCACTTTACTGTGAAAACTGACACCCACTTCCATCCTGCCAGGGTCTTGCGTCGTTTGCCTCATTGTCAAGGGGACTTTACTTTCCCTGTTCACATCACAAGGATGTGGTGAGGATCAGGTATATGGAAGTGTGTTGGGATCTGTAAGAGACACACTCCAGCCAGCCAGCCATCTGTCCATCCATCCGTCTGTCTATTTATTGTCTTTACTGAGCTTTCATTCACGCTCACGCATGCAGATGCTCACAGAGCCCCGAAATCAGTGTCCCTCTTTTGTCAGACTAATAAATGGAACTTGAAGAGGTTAAGAGGTTTCCCCAAGGTTATGCAGCTGCCAGGCAGGTGCCGGCATGACCATGTGTTGTGACAGGCACTGGATGGTGACTTCGGGTGTGTTAAAAGAAGGCCCCTTGTGGGTTGGGAAGGGGCAGGGATGGGCAGGCTTCTTCACTGCCCTGCAGCTTTCTCCCTAATGCACGAACCTCATTTGAGCTGTTCTGCTCCACTGCACACAGCCCAGAGGGCCGTGAATAATCCGGGAGGAGCTGGGACCTCTGGGGGAAGCAAAGGGTCGGCTTTTGGGGGAGACGGGCCGTATCAGCTGGGAGTACTGTTAAGTGAGGCCTGGGAAATGAGTCCCATTTTTAAAATGTCATTTCATAAACTCACCCTGGAAGCAAATGCATTCTCTGCTGTGCGAGGAGCTCCACGTGGACTCAGAGCAAAGCAAACGGTGGTGATGCTGGTGATAATGACCATTGACATTTATTGCTATTTTGGGCCAGACTTTATGCAGCATCCCAAAATAGGTATTAGTGCCAATTTTACAAAAAAGAAATGGGCTACATATTAAAAAATACATAAAAGTGGAGGTTGAGTGGGGGCCCTATCAGGAATGTGTTTGTTTTTAATGTGCCAGAACATAATTAATATTAAATGACGTGTAAACTAACTAACTAGGAAAATGTGGCTGTAGCCAGCCACAATCTACTCTTTTCCATCCAAGAGCAACAGCTCACTTCTGAAATTCATCAAAGTTCAGTTTGAACACAGAAGAGAGAAACTGGAGGCAAGCATAACTTCAATATTTTCAGCATTACTTTTTGTTACTTTGACATTTCATGTTGCCCTTTTTATATTTTGGGGAGCTGTATTTCCTAAAATATTCTCCCTTAAGAAGTCTTATCAGGGTTCTCCCAAGAAGAAGAACCAATAGGATTTACGTGCGCTACCCACGTCATCTCTCTCGATCTACAGCGTCTCTATGTTTATCCTTCATCACTATCTGTATATGTGGATCATGCCTCTCTCCTGCAGGCTGGAGACCCAGGAGACGTCATGCTGCAGCTTGAGTCCGAAGGTCAAGGTTGTCTGCCATCAGAATCCCCTTTCTCAGGGAGGTCAGTCTCATCTCTACTAAGACCTTCAACTGACTGCATGAAGTCAGTGACTTCATGTGACTGCTCATCACACTGGAAAGCCTCGTCTGCTTTATTCAAAGTCTAATGATCTAAATGTTAATCACATCTAGAACATACCTTCGCAGAGAAATCTAGAACGTTTGACTAAATAGGCCTAGCCAAGTTGGCACAAAATTAACCATCACAAGTGTCACTCATTTAAAAAAATATATATTTGGTTTTTAAAATATTCTTGAACAAAAGGATCCTGCATCTAGTCAAACATTTATTATTTTTTTAATTTATTTATGATAGTCACAGAGAGAGAGAGAGAGAGAGAGGCAGAGACACAGGCAGAGGGAGAAGCAGGCACCGGGAGCCCGACGTGGGATTCGATAAATAAATAAATAAATAAATAAATAAATAAATAAATAAATATTTAAGAAAAAAAGAAATCATGGTGAATTTTCATAGGTGTGAAAATGCCACAAGTAAGAAAATGTCTTTTCTTCTAAAAGATTTTATTTATTTGAGAGACAGCCAGAGAGAGTGAGCGACCAAGAGAGAGCATGGGGAAGGGCATGGAGAAGGACAAGCAGACTCCCTGCTGAGGGCAGAGTCTGACCTCAATCCAAGACCCTGAGACCATGACCTGAGCTGAAACCAAGAGTCAGACAATCACCCAGGAGCCCTGGAAAATGCCTTTTTTATTTGAGATGCGACTGATGGTTTCCCAGGTGAAATGACGTGTTTAAGGTTTTCTTTGAAATTACTCCAGCAAAAAGAAAACTGAAGATCAGTAAAACAAGTATGGCAAAATGCTAATGATTGCCAAAGCTGGGTGACATATATGAAGTCCACTGCTCTATTCTGTGTATGTGTAGATGCTTTCATCAATAAAAGTATACAATAAATAAACCTATTAAATATTAAGAATTTGCATGTTTACATATATAAATATAAATAAGCCTATTAAAACATTATGATTTTCCATATAAAAAAATCTTACATAACAATTTGAATTTGTGTTGGTAAAACTGTATTGCTGAAATTCTTCTCAGCACCCTCCAAGTGCACCTTATACTTTTTCTGTATCCAAGATAAAAGTCGTCTGCTTCCTCAGTTGTTACATTAATAAGCCAGCTGTTCCTTCTGCATTCCCATCTCTGCTCTAGGACCGAAGTCTCTACAGGGCAGAATTTCAGTGACGCACCCTAACACCTCTAACACTAATATTTGTTGAATGAATAATTGTTTTTCTTGCCAGAAAATACTGAGTCGTGAATAGTCATTTCATAAATTTGAACGACGCTTCCATTCAACAATGTAATGATGAGCCAGTGCAACTTTTCAGTAATTAATGCATGAATACAGCATTAGTTTTGCATCTTTTCAGAATTTCTTTTTTATAGTCCATACATTTTACAAGCCTGATAATACAGTATGGTCGCACATTAAGATTACTGGCAGGTTACAAAAGATTCACATTAAGTCGTCGCAAAAGCATATTCATGAAACTCCGCAGAAAATATTCAAAAATGTCTTGCACTTTTCTCAAGTACAACCTGACACGGGCACAGTTCGGTAGCGCGAGGCCGCCCGGGGGTCCGGCCGGGGGGGGGGTCCACTCCTTGGGACTCGCGTCCTCCAGAACACGGTGTTTTGTCAGGAAACCCAGGGCGTGGGTTACAGTCTGCAAAGCCCAAATCAACATCTGATGGAAACTGGCTTCTGAGCAACAGAAACGGTTTTTGAAGAACAGAATTCCTTACTGGTCGCTTCCGGGGCCCCGGAGCCCACGAAAATGGCTTTTAGTGACTTAGGGCGGGTCACGGGGTTAACGGCCTCCTCGGGCGAGGGCGCCACGTAGATCCGTGAGAGGAAAGATAGTCTTCGAGCTGGGTTCTCCGCTTCCCAGGCAGGGCTGGAGGATTCGCAGGCCGGAAAGGGTCGACCTTGCAAGATAAAACGGTTATTCTACCGGCAAATCGGGTTTCCCCAGGAGCAGCAGAGGCGCTGCAGCCTGGAAGCGGCGGGCGGGAAACGCTTTTATATGGAGGGGGGTGGGCGGGGCTGTATGGAAGGAAAGCCCATTGGAGGGCGGCGGCGGCTTCTCACTGGCTGAGTGCGGCGGCGGCTTCTCATTGGCTGCCGGTGATGGTGGTGGCTTCTCACTGGCTGAGTGCGGCGGCGGCTTCTCATTGGCTGCCGGTGATGGTGGTGGCTTCTCATTGGCTGCCGGTGATGGCGGCGGCTTCTCACTGGCTGAGTGCGGCGGCAGCTTCTCATTGGCTGCAGGTGATGGTGGTGGCTTCTCATTGGCTGAGCGTGGCAGAGGCTTCTCATTGGCTGCCGGTGATGGTGGTGGCTTCTCATTGGCTGAGCGTGGCAGAGGCTTCTCATTGGCTGCCGGTGATGGCGGCGGCTTCTCACTGGCTGAGCGTGGCGGCGGCCCGCCCGGAAGTCTTGGCGCTTCCTGCCGCCCTGGGCCGGGTGAGGCCGGTTTCCGCTTGAGGCTGTCCCGACGGCAGTTCCCGCGAGGTCTCCTCGGCTCGGCTCCGGCTCGGCTCCGGCTCCGGCTCCGGGGCAGCAGCAGGGGAGGCGCGGAGGCCCCGTGGAGCCCTGGCTTCCGGCCGGGCGGCGGAGCAGCTCGGGGCCTCGCCGCGGGGCGGGCAGGGGGAGCACGCGGCCTCCGCCTCGAGCTGTGCGGGTGGAGGCACCTGGGCCCCGAGCCCAAGGCGCGCCCGTCCCGCGGCCCCGTCTGCCTCCGGCCGGCCTCCCGGACGCCCCCTGTGCCCGCCCGTGGCCGCCGCGGGAGCCCTCCCCGGCGCAGCGGCCCTCGGGGCCCCCCGGGGACGAGGACGGGGACGGGGACGGGGACGGCGGCGCGGCTCCGGCACGTCCTGCCCCCGCGTGGCCCCGCGTGCCCGTGTGGCGGTGTCGGCCGCCGCCGCCTGCAGCTGGGACGAAGCCGCCCGTACCTCGACGCTCCTCGGCGGCCGCGGCTCCCCGTGGGTCGGGCCGTGGCTGCTGCGTCGTGTTCCGCGTCCCTGTCGGGCGGCCCGTGTCCTCGCCGCGAAGCACGGGCCTGGGGCGGGGCCGAGGGCGGGGGCGGGCGCGTCGCCGGGATCAGCGCCCTCAGGACCCCGAGCGCCCGGCGAGGCCCGCGCCTGCAGCCCCGGGAGTGGGGCCGGAGCCGGGCCCGTCGGGGGAAGCCCTGGCCTCGGCCTCGGGGGCGCAGGGGTGAGGCCCCGCCGTGCAGCCCGCCCCGCCCCGCGGCTCCCTGCGCCCCACCCGGCCGAGGGCGGCGCTTGTCCCCTTGGCTGCGCCGCCGCCGCCGCTGCCGCCGAAGCCTCCCCCGGGGCTGGAGGCCGCGTGCCCAGCGCCGACCACGCCGGGCCGCCTGCGGGGGGCCGGGGCCAGCCTGAGCCGCCGGAAGGGCCCCGCCCCCGCCCCCGCCCCCGCCCCCGCGTGCGCCTGCCCAGGGCCTGACCGGTCGCCGCAGACCTGGGGCCGAGGCCGGACACGGATCCCTGAGAGGCCCCGTCGGCCGCCCCGGCCCCCGCGGTGTCCCCGAGCTGCCCGGCCTCTCCCAGCGCCCGGGGCGTGCCCGGCCCGTCCTCCCGCCCCGCCCTCGGGACCCTCCCGGGAGCCCGGAGTTCTCCGGAGGACACGCGGCCGCTCGCCCAGACCCGGTGCGCGCTGGTCGCCGCAGGTGCCCCCCCCGTGCCCGGCAGCCCGACGCCACGCGGGCCCCTGGACGTTCCCTCCGCCCCTCGTCCTGCGGGCCGCGGTGTCCCTCGGTCGGCGCGGGCTCCGCTCACCGCGGGTGCCTGGGGCCCGTGTGCCGGCGTCGCGGAGCCCCTGCCTGCTGGGAGCGCGGCTCTGGTGCCGGCAGGGGTCGAGAGCGAGGGCAGCCGCGGGGGGCTCGGCGGCTCCTGCGGCGGCTTCGTTCCAGCGACGAGGACGCAGCCCGCAGCGCAGACGCCGCCTTGGGGAGCGACGAGTCGGGGTCCCCCGTGGGTGCCGTGGGGGGCGCGAGCGGCCGCGTCTGGGTCCCGCCGGCTTGCTGCGGAGGCGCCTCCACCCCGGGGCGCCGCGCTCTGGGGCCCTCGTGCCCGCGGCCGCCGAGTGCTCCGCCGCCCCGTCCCGCTGCGGCCCGCGCAGGCCCCGCCCAGTCCTGTGCTCTGCCGGCGGCGGCCCGTGTCCGTCCTGACGCCCGCCCCGCGAGGGCCGCCCTGGGGACCCCGGGCCCGAGGCCGCCCTGGTGGATGAGGCCTCTTGGGATACGAACAAGATTCAGCCTCTGCGGAGGGCGTAAGTGGTTTTTCTGTTGAAACACGGAGCCCCTGCGGTAGCGCGTGCCCCGAGACTCCCCGCCCTTTGCTCCGCGTGCGCGGCGGGCGCTGCTGGGGCCTGCGGTCGCGCCCGCCGCTCCGTGCTGGCTGCGTGTTTCCAGAAGGGTGAGCCTCCGTTCACATTTGATTGCCTTTTCTGGGTCCCACACGGTTCTCCTTGTCCTTACTCCCACCCCGGGATTGTGTTTATTTCCTAGACAAAGTCACTTGTATCTTTGTTTCTCTGGTTCCCGCCAAGGTTAGGAGCCCTGCCTTCCCTGCCCAGAGCACGTGGTCAGGATTTTTTTCCCCTGGCGAAACGCCTTTTGGAGTTGTTTTCTTTTTCTTTCTTTCTTTCTTTCTTTCTTTCTTTCTTTCTTTCTTTCTTTCTTTTTTTTTAAGATCTGAAGCATTAAAAATGTAGTTATTTCAGCTTGAGAGTGGGGAGAGATCACAGATTGACTTTTAAGTTACTCTGAGAAAAGTGATGATTTGTCTCAATAGTTAGATAAGCCCTTACCATACAAATAAAGATGCGGTGATCTTTCATGCCACCCCTTCTTTCCTAAAGAGGAGACCCAGCCTCTTCTGTGGCCACTCACCCAGTGGTGATGCATGTTCCTCCTGAACTGTCTGTGGAAGTTTTGTACTTCTGGTTTGGCAGGTAAAGATCTGTTACATTTGAGCCACCCAGAACCTGGATTCCTTGCTAAGGTACCAGCAATATATCTTACTTACTTATTTATTTAAATATTTAATTTATTTATTCATGAGAAAGAGAGAGAGAGGCAGAGACACAGGCAGAGGGAGACACAGGCTCCATGCAGGGAGCTCGATGTGGGACTCGATCCCGGGTCTCCAGGATCAGGCCCTGGGCTGAAGGTGGCGCTAAACCGCTGAGCCCACCCAGGCTGCCCAACATATCATATTTAGATAGAAAATTTCAGAGAAAGAAAATGTTCAAGTGCCCAAAGTTAGTAAAAATGAAATATGGTATGCTAATATTGCTAATATTTCCATATACACAAAAGATATTTTTCCTTTGTACGTTTGTTTCCTTTCTTGTGTTTGATGGCTTATGGTATGATTTACACATACATCCCTCCCCCTGAGTCTCACACTTCCTGAAACAGATAGGACACATGCAGCATCACCCTTGTGGGGAGAGGTGGCTGCTCTTTGACTAGCCGTTGGCTCTCAGGGATGGACATCAAGGGTTTCTGACTCTGCCCTGTGTGATTCTCACCCACATGGCACTTTGGTTATAGAATTGTCTGAAAAATGGAAGGAATAGATATAGAATACTTTATCCAACCAGAAAATTGACTTGATAATTAAAGATAAATTCAACAAGATTTGAAATGAAATGTTTTTTGAAAACCTCTGAGGCCCCAATTCTGCTATTATCATAACCACTGACAGGAGATAGATTTGGAAAATGTCATACAGTACCCGAATAAGCAAGTCTCCTTCAGAAAACAGTTCTAGATTGACCTGTGGAGAGGCATGCTCACTTCCTCCTGGATTCATGGGTCGGTCAGCTGGGCAGTCTGCAATGCTGTCCTTTAGGGTGGCTGAGGAAGAGAAAATGTTTAATGTTCCTGTTTGGCTTAGCTCTTTTTTTGGTATATTTTTTTATTGGAGTTTGATTTGCCAACATATAGCATAACATCCACTGCTCATCCCATCAAGTGCCCCCCCTCAGATCCCATCACTCAGTCACCCCGTCCCCCCCCCCACCTCCCCTTCCACTACCCCTGTTTGCTTCCCAGAGTTAGGAGTCTCTCATGTTCCATCACCCTATCTGATATTTCTCACTCATTTTCTCCCCTTTCCCCTATAATCCCTTTCACTGTTTTTTATATTCCCCGTATGAGTGGAACCATATGATAATTGTCCTCCGATTGACTCACTTCACTCAGCATCATACCCTCCAGTTCCGTCCACGTTGAAGCAGATAGTGGGTATTCATCCTTCTAATGGCTGAGGAATATCCCATTGTATACATAGACCACATTTCCTTTGTCCATTCTTCTTTCGATGGACACCGAGGCTCCTTCCACAGTTTGGCTATTGTGGACATTGCTGCTAGAAACATTGGGGTGCAGGTGTCCTGGCGTTTCACTGCATCTGTATCTTTGGGGTAAATCCCCAGCAGTGCAATTGCTGGGTCGTAGGGCAGGTCTATTTTTAACTCTTTGAGGAACCTCCACACAGTTTTCCAGAGTGGCTGTACCAGTTCACATTCCCACCAACAGTGCAAGAGGGTACCCCTTTCTCCACATCCTCTCCAACATTTGTGGTTTCCTGTCTTGTTGATTTTCCCCATTCTCACGGGTGTGAAGTGGGATCTCATTGTGGTTTTGATTTGTATTTCCCTGATGGCAAGTGATGTGGAGCATTTTCTCATGTGCTTGTTGGCCATGTGTGTGTCTTTGGTGAAATTTCTGTTCATGTCTCCTGCCCATTTCATGATTGGATTGGTTGTTTCTTGGGTTTTGAGTTTAACAAGTTCTTTATAGATCTTGGATATGAGCCCTTTGTCTGATTATGTCATTTGCAAATATCATCTCCCATTCTGTAGATTGTCTTTTGGTTTTGTTGACTGTTTCTTTTGCTGTGCAGAAGCTTTTCATATTGATTAAGTTCCAATAATTCATTTTTGCTTTTGTTTCCTTTGCCTTCATAATTGTATCTTGCAAGAAGTTGCTGGTGGCCAAGTTCAAAAAGGGTGTTGCCTGTGTTCTCCTCTAGGATTTTGATGGAATCGTGTCTCACATTTAGATCTTTCATCCATTTTGAGTTTATATTTGTGTCTGGTGCAAGAGAGTGGTCTAGTTTCATTACTCTGCGTGTGGATGTCCAATTTTCCCAGCACCATTTATTGAAGAGACTGTCCTTCTTCCAGTGGATGGTCTTTCCTGTTTTGTCGAATATTAGTTGACCATAGAGTTGAGGGCCCATTTCTGAGTTCTCTATTCTGTTCCATTGATCTGTGTGTCTGTTTTTGTGCCAGTACCACACTGTCTTGATGACCACAGCTTTGTAGTACAACCTGAAATCTGGCATTGTGATGCCCCCAGATATGGTTTTCTTTTTCAATATTCCCCTGGCTATTCGGGGTCTTTTCTGATTCCACACAAATCTTAAGATTACTTGTTCTAATTCTCTGAAGAAAGTCCATGGCATTTTGATAGGGATTGCATTGAATGTGAAAATTTCCCTGTATAGCATAGACATTTTCACCATATTAATTCTTCCAATCCATGAACATGGAATATTTTTCCATCTCTTTGTGTCTTCCTCAATTTCTTTAAGTGTTCTGTAGTTTTTAGGGTATAGATCCTTCACCTCTTTGGTTAGGTTTATTCCTAGGTATCTTACGCTTTTGGGTGCAATTGTAAATGGGGTTGACTCCTTAATTGCTGTTTCTTCAGTCTCATTGTTAGTGTATAGAAATGCCACTGATTTCCGGGCATTGATTTTGTATCCTGCCACTTTGCCAAATTGCTGTATGAGTTCTGGCAACCTTGGGGTGGAGTCTTTTGGGTTTTCTATGCACAGTATCATGTCATCTGCTAAGAGGGAGAGTTTGACGACTTCTTTGCCAATTTGAATGCCTTTTATTTCTTTTTGTTGCCTGATTGCTGAGGCTAGGACTTCTAGTACTATGTCGAATAGCAGTGGTGAGAGTGGACATCCCTGTTGTGTTCCTGATCTTAGGGGAAAGGCTCCCAGTGTTTCCCCATTGAGAATGATATTTGCTGTGGGCTTTTCATAGATGGCTTTTAAGATGCTGAGGAATGTTCCCTCTATCCCTACACTCTGAAGAGTTTCTATCAGGAATGGATGCTGTATTTTGTCAAATGTTTTCTCTGCATCTATTGAGAGGATCATATGGTTCTTGTTTTTTCTCTTGTTGATATGATCTATCACATTGATTGCTTTCCGAGTGTTGAACCAGCCTTGCATCCTGGGGATAAATCCCACTTGGTCATGGTGAATTATCTTCTTAATGTACTGTGAGAGGACTCAGGCCCCCAGCTCTGCCCAGACCAGGGCCGGGACCTGCTGAGGATCAAGGTGTTCCTCACGAAAGCAGTTCACAGCACACGACTGGTAGACAGCTGCTCTCCAGGGCAGCCCAGGTCCCATGTGTGCCCCTTACCTTGGGCCATCCTGGGCAGAGGGTCAGAGCGAGGGCAAGGGTCTGAGGTCTCTACCACTGTCAGTGGCCTGCAGCACAGCCCAGTGGGTGGGGACAGGCCCGAACTAGCGACACGTGGGCAGACTGCCTGGAGACAATGGCAGAGGCAAGCAGAGGACCTATTCAGGGTCTTCGAGGGCTGACAGGCCTGCAAAGGACCCCTGCCTCCCTCCCCGCAAAGGATCCCAGCCCCTGTGGGATTCACGTAGCCTAAAATTAACCATTTTAAACTGAGAAACCACCACCTCTCTCTCCATCCAAGATACTGGATCCACACCCCCAAAAGGAAAGCCGGTGCCCATTTAGCGGCCCTCCCCGATGCCCTGACCCCAGCCCCTGGGGTCACAGTGGACCCCTGCATGGACAGTCCACAGCACTGCTGTACGAGACTCCACAGGTGCTGCTGCTTTGCAGTTACCCCTGCAGCTGGGTAATTTCATAGTTCTCAGTGTATTTTCAAGGTTGACTAGACCCGTTTCATCTTTGAGTTTCTTTTTGAGCAGCTGTAACCATCTGTCCCGTGTTGTTCAGGCCCAGAGTCTTCCTTGGGCTGTCTTCCTGTGCGGCTGCTTACTAGCTATGGAGGGGATGTGCTCAGCTGCATCACTCAGTTTACTGCGTACAAGTCCCAAGCACAGGAATGGGTTAGGACTAGCTCTCAGCAATGACACAGTGGATTAGCAGGTAGGAAACAGAAGAGTAGACTGTGCCCGTTACATGGTAAGGAAGTTTAGGAGAAAAAGAGCTCTGGGAGATTATAAGAAATAGCCCAGTTCATAGCTTCAGAAAAATGAGCCCTTTGTTCTGAGCCAAAGCTCTGGAAGATGGAGGAACATTTAATTTATCACAAGAAATGATAAAGTAAAGGAAGGAAAGAAGTTAGACCATCTGCTAGGACCTCTCCTCTGCACCTGCCATTCTGTGAGCCTGGTGGGAAGCCGGTGCCCATCTCCTTCCACAGAGAGCAGAGCCCAGGGTCCATATGACAGGCTGGGCAGAGAGACACACCTGCAGTCTGGGTCACCTATTGTACCTGAGCTGAGCGTGAGGCCTTCTTCCTGTGTCCGGGACCCAAACACTGCGGTGCCGCTTCTGCCTCACAGAAGGTCAACGCTTAGAGCTTGTGGGCAAGCTCCTCTCGTAGCTTGATCTGGAGCCACACGGCCGCTTACCTGCAAAGCAGCTCTTCACCTTCAGGTAGCCCACGACCAGCCTGAGGATGCAGAGCTTGTCAAGCCGGGCTGCACGTCCTCGGGGTAGGGCAGCAAGGTGGTCAGTTTGCTCAGCTCTGGATTCCAACGGTCCGGTGCTGCTTCAAAGGGTTGCATTTGGCTCCCTCTGGAGGCTGTGGCTCAGGACTTGGCAGGGAGAGAGCAGCAATCATTCTCTACCTCCCTCTGTACCTTCACCGGAGTCACCCGCAGGGCCCCCAGGCCATGCCGGACGCCATCTGGCCCCAGGTCCTGGTGCTTGGAGGCAGGGACCCTTGTCCTTCAGGTTCGGGTTCTGTCCTCACTGCCCTCCTGGCCGGCGGGCCCTATTCATACTGTGCACATGCGAGACCTGGTGGCCCTCAAGGCACTAGGGGCCCAGGACTGGTCATCCCCTCCCAACTTTCTGGTAGCCTGACATGTTTCCAACCATTTTTTAAAAAGATTTTATTTACTTATTCATGAGAGACACAGAGGCAGAGACACAGGGAGAGCGAGAAGCAGGCTCCCTGCGGGGAGCCCAACGTGGGACTCGATCCCAGGATCCCGGGGTCACGCCCAGGGCCGAAGAAGGCCAGTGCCCAACTGCTGAGCCACCCAGGGGCCCCAATATCCACACATAAATTTTAAATGAGTAAATCTCCATACTACAATTAACACTGAAAAAGCTGAAGCTCCATTTAAGAAATTATAGTTAAGAATTGAGCCTACACACAGACACAAACACACACACACATTAACATACATCTACATGTATACTCTCTTTCTCTGCATGCACACACCCATGCACACCCCAGACCAATGTACATCATAATTACATTGTTAAAAACCAGGGATGGGGAGAGCCAAAGGAAAAAAGACCCATTTCATACAGACAAATAAAGACAGAATAAATGACTTCTCGTCAGAAAAAATGCAAACCAAAGCACAACAGGGTGATATCTTTAATGTTCCAAAAGAAGGGAGCTGTTAACCCAGAATCTCGTATCTGGAGAAATGATCCTTCAAAATGAGGGCAAATTAAAGAAATTTTCAGACAAAAATTCAAAGATTGTATCTCCAGAAGATTTGAGCTACAAAAATACTAAAGAAATTTCTTCAAGCTGAAGAAAAATGGCATTAGGTAGAAATGTGGATCTCCACGAATGAATGAACAATGTTGTAGACAATAAAAAATTTAATGATTTTATTTAAATGGTAATTGTGTAAATAAAAACAGTATTGCATCATGGGGCTTGCAACATATGTAGAAGTAGAATTTGTGAAAACAATAACACAAAGGATGGGAAGTGGAATTACATTGTTGTGAGGTGCTTATGTTGTCCATGAAGTAGTACAATATTATTTGAAAGTAGACAGTAATAAGTTAAGATGTGCATTTTATGCCTTATGGCAACCACTGAAAAAATAAAACAGAAGTACAGCTAATCTGTACTTATTAGAGGAGAAACATGAGATACTAAAGAAGAATGAGGGGATCCCTGGGTGGCGCAGCGGTTTAGCGCCTGCCTTTGGCCCAGGGCGCGATCCTGGAGACCCGGGATCGAATCCCACGTCGGGCTCCCGGTGCATGGAGCCTGCTTCTCCCTCTGCCTATGTCTCTGCCTCTCTCTCTCTCTCTGTATGACTATCATAAATAAATAAAAATTAAAAAAAAAAAAAAGAATGAAATCCAAAGGTAGTAAGGAAAAGAGGAAAAATAACAAAGATGGAACAAAGAAAAAACAGCGAGATGGCAGACTTAACCCTATTGATAGTGACAAAAATGTAAACAGAGGATATCAGACTGACCTGATATATGGTGTCTGGAAGAAACCCAATTAAAAGGTAAAGACACAGATTAAAGTGAAAAGATTGGAAAAAGACATACTATGTACACACTAGACATAGGAAATCTGGAGGTGCTGACAAAGAAGACTCACCAAAGAGAAAGATATTTTCATAATATTAAAAAGGTCATACCAATCATATATGCATTTAATAACAGAGTTTCAAATATGTGAAGCAAGAACTGACGTAACTGCCAGGAGAGACAGGCGAATCCATTAACTAGAGTTGGGGACTTCTGCGCTATTCTCTCAGTAACTAATAGGACAGATTGCTAGAAAATCAAGGACATACAAGACATGAACGCTATCCTCTAACTTGGTATGATTGACATTTATAAAACAGTGTACCCAACGACTGCAGAATATAGATTCTTTTCATGCACATGCAAAAATTCACCACGGGAGACCATAAAACAAGCCTTAGTACATTTAAATAGATTCAAATCATTTAATCATCATAGAGTATATTCTCAGACCACAATATTTGTGAATCAATAATTAAAACATCTGAAAAGTCCTCAAATATATGAAAATCAATACATTTTAAAATAACTCATGGGCCAAAGAAGAAATCACAGGGAAAATAAAAACATTTCTAAGTGGTAATGAAAGACAACATGCCAAAATTTGTGGGGTACAGTTAAAAGATGATTGTGTAGAAGGAAGATTATAATCTTATATAAGTAAAGGAGGAAGTTTTACAGTCAGTGATCTGGGTTGCCTCCTTAAGAAGCTAGAAACACAAGAATAAACTAAGCCCAAAGCATGTAGAAGGAAAGGAAATAATCAAGTTAAAGCAGAACAATAAAACAGAAAATGGAGGAGCTAAATGAACCAAAAACTGAAAATATCAACAAAATTGTTAATCATCCAGCTAGAGTAATCAGTTCCCGCCAAAAAGAAAATGCAAATTACCAACAGCAAGGAAAAAAGGGAGATAGTTCTAGATCCTACAGACATTGAGAGGAGAAAATCTTTGTGACCCTGCAATATGCAAAGATGCCTTAGATGGGACACCAAAATCACTAACCGTAGCAGAAAAAGATTGATAAACTGGACTTCACCAAAATTAAAAAACCGAAAAGGCAAGCCACAGAATGGGAAACAATACCTGCAGTACATGTAGCTGAGACAGGAATTGTATCCAGAATACATGAAGGACTTTCACTAACCAATTAGAAATGGGCAAATAATTTGAATAGATACCTCATTAAAGAAAATATGCGGGGATCCCTGGGTGGCTCAGCGGTTTAGCGCCTGCCTTTGGCCCAGGGCGCGATCCTGGAGTCCCGGGATCGAGTCCTGCATCGGGCTCTCGGCATGGAGCCTGCTTCTCCCTCCTCCTGTGTCTCTCCCTCTCTCTCTCTTTCTCTCTCTCTCTTCTCTCTATGTCTATCATAAATAAATAAATAAATCTTTAAAAAAAAAGAAAATATGCTAATGACCAAAAAGCATGTAAGATCATAGGCACCATCATAATTCATCAGAAAATGCAAATTAAAGTAAATTACTTGTACACATACATTAAAATGGCCAAAATTCAGAAGATTGACACCCAAGTGTTGGAGGGGATTTAGAGTAACTGGAATTGCCATTAGTGGAAAACTTTGTTTCTTTTTTTTTTTTTAAACTTTCAGTTTCTTAAAATGTTAAACATGACCTAGTAATTCCATTCCTGTCTACCCACTGGAGTGAAATGAAAACATGTGTCTGCTGGGGACTATTTATAGCACTTTATTCATAATGGCCCCAAATGGGACAAGCCAGCCAAGTGGGTGAGGAGAGGCTCAATAGCTCAGCCCCCACCCCCACCCTGTAAGGCTCCTTGGAGCCTGCTAACCGGGGGACCCTGTCCCACGAGGTCTGCCCTGGTCTTCTCCAGCCGGATCCCAGCCCCTTTGAACAAGCCACAGAGAGGGGCTGGGTCTCTGTTGGGCAGCCCCCTCACCACCCAGCTTTGGTGACTTGGCCTCAACCCAGAGGATAACAGAAGTCTCCACCTCTTAGGTTGCCTGGGGATCAATGATAACACAGATGCCATGGTGCAGAACCTGTGCCATCCTTGTGTGGTTTGCTGACAATGTTAGTTTGTGTGTCCCATCACTGTATTATGTGGAAATGTGGACGATTTCATTTTACATTTAAAAAAATTAGGGCACTGGAGGATGTAACTAAGTTCAAAGGACTTTGGGTAGATTCGTTTGTTAAATCTTCACAAACTGCTTTGAAACAGAGCCCTGAGGAGGTTTGTAGGGCCACCAACACCTGGATTTGAATCAGCAGAACAAAATGGGCAAATTGGTATATGCTGATGTTTTTTACTCTTGGAAAAAAAAAAAAGAAATACAATTTTCAGTATATATAACACTCTTAGGGACCCCTCACCCCATTTTATTTTATTTTATTTTATTTTATTTATTTTTTTATAATAAATTTATTTTTTATTGGTGTTCAATTTACCAGCATACAGAATAACATCCAGTGCTTAAACATCTTTTTCAATTAACCAGTGATGACTGGTTTCCGTACCCTGGAAAAATAACTTCTGATGAGCTGGTTCTGGGATACCTATGCCCCTACCAGGAAGTTTTATGATATATATATATTTGTGGTAAAATACACACACCATAAATGTTACCATTTTAACCATTCAGTGGCATTAAGTACACTCCGGATGCTGTATAACCATCACCGCTATCGGGTTCCAGAACTTTTCCATCAGGCCAGGGAAACCCTTCACCTGGTAGCAGTCGCCTCCCCTCTCCCACTCCCTTGCAATTACTCATCTACTTTCTGGATTAGCTATTCTGGACATTTCACACATGGTGTCATGGGCCATTTGCCGTTTTGTACATGGCCTCGATCGCGGCACTTTACGCAGAATTAGGATCGGTACTTCTAGAGGCTTTGGAAATTTCTCACAAACCTGCCTCCAGGTGCTGGGAAGGAACCCTGTGCCCCTGGAGGCTGCTCCGGGTCTCCGCGTCCCTGGGGAAGTGCTCTGAGCCTGTGGATGCCGGCCAGGCTCTGCGGGGTCCCCCGGGGTCTGCCGGGTTCCCGGGCTCTGCGGGTCTCCCAGGCTCTGCGGGTTAGGGACACCTCCCGGCAGGGTGTACCCCGCTCTTCGGTGGTTAGGGACACTCCCGGCAGGGTGTACCCCAGCTCCTCGGTGGTTAGGGACACTCCCGCAGGGTGTACCCCAGCTCCTTGGTGGTTAGGGACACTCCCGCAGGGTGTACCCCGCTCCTCGGTGGTTAGGGACACCGCCTGGCAGGGTGTACCCCGCTCCTCGGTGGTTAGGGACACTCCCGCAGGGTGTACCTCAGCTCCTCGGTGGTTAGGGACACTCCCGGCAGGGTGTACCCCGCTCCTCGGTGGTTAGGGACACTCCCGGCAGGGTGTACCCCAGCTCCTCGGTGGTTAGGGACACTCCCGCAGGGTGTACCCCAGCTCCTTGGTGGTTAGGGACACCGCCTGGCAGGGTGTACCCCGCTCCTCGGTGGTTAGGGACACTCCCGCAGGGTGTACCCCGCTCCTCGGTGGTTAGGGACACCGCCTGGCAGGGTGTACCCCGCTCCTCGGTGGTTAGGGACACTCCCGCAGGGTGTACCCCAGCTCCTCGGTGGTTAGGGACACTGCCTGGCAGGGTGTACCCCGCTCCTCGGTGGTTAGGGACACTCCCGCAGGGTGTACCCCAGCTCCTTGGTGGTTAGGGACACCGCCTGGCAGGGTGTACCTCGCTCCTCGGTGGTTAGGGACACCGCCCGGCAGGGTGTACCCTAGCCCCTCGGTGGTTAGGAACACCGCCCGGCAGGGTGTATCCCGCTCTTCGGTGGTTAGGGACACTCCTGGCAGGGTGTATCCCACTCCTCGGTGGTTAGGGACACTCCCGGCAGGGTGTACCCCAGCTCCTCGGTGGTTAGGGACACTCCCGCAGGGTGTACCCCAGCTCCTTGGTGGTTAGGGACACCGCCTGGCAGGGTGTACCCCGCTCCTCGGTGGTTAGGGACACTCCCGCAGGGTGTACCCCGCTCCTCGGTGGTTAGGGACACCGCCTGGCAGGGTGTACCCCGCTCCTCGGTGGTTAGGGACACTCCCGCAGGGTGTACCCCAGCTCCTCGGTGGTTAGGGACACCGCCTGGCAGGGTGTACCCCGCTCCTCGGTGGTTAGGGACACTCCCGCAGGGTGTACCCCAGCTCCTTGGTGGTTAGGGACACCGCCTGGCAGGGTGTATCCCACTCCTCGGTGGTTAGGGACACTCCCGCAGGGTGTACCCCGCTCCTCGGTGGTTAGGGACACTCCCGGCAGGTTGTACCCCAGCCCCTCGGTGGTTAGGAACACCGCCCGGCAGGGTGTATCCCGCTCTTCGGTGGTTAGGGACACTCCCGCAGGGTGTACCCCGCTCCTCGGTGGTTAGGGACACCGCCCGGCAGGGTGTACCCCAGCCCCTCGGTGGTTAGGGACACTCCCGCAGGGTGTACCCCAGCCCCTCGGTGGTTAGGGACACCGCCCGGCAGGGTGTATCCAGCTCTTCGGTGGCTGCTGGTGGAGCTGGGAGCGCCCAAGCGGGGGCCTGTGCGAGTGCGTGTTCGTGTTTGTGTGCCCAAGAGCCGCTCTGCCATTGTGCCCGCTGCGTGTGTGATGCTCCAGGTGCTTCAGGCTCCTGAAGAGTAGGCTTCGCACCCCTCAGGTATGGGGATGACGTAGGAGTGCTTTTATTTTAACTGATCATAGAATGAAAATAATCAAGGGCACTTAAAGAACACCAGTAATACGATACATTAGTGACCGACTGTATATGCTCCAGGAGGCATGATAGGCATCTCGGTGTTTTCCTTTGCACATCAGACCCCTTCCTTGAGTTTAATGAAGTTGATTCGAGGAGTGGAGGCAGAAACACGGGGCCCAGTCCTGAGAGCAGCTTACTCCCAAGTGTTTGCAGACGTCAGAAGAGCACCCGGCCAACTGTGAGCTGCAGTCGGAGGGGTCTAGGGCCCGGGCTGAACGTGGAGGAAGGGAAGCGTTTCCTGCCCATCCCCCCAGCAGCGCCTTTGCAGTCCCTCCACAGCCATAGGTGGAGACCCCCCTGACAAGTAAGAGAGCCATGGTGGTGCCACAGAGACCACGCTCCTTCCTGGGTTCCTCTCCCTCTTCCTTCTCTTCCCGGGTGATGCAGAGGCCAGGCCGTTTCCAGCAAAATCTGGGAATGCATTTCATAGCCTGGGACTTAAGGGCCAGTGCTGCAGGTTCAGGGATCCATGCGCTACAGCCTCTTTATCTTTAATGTAATGGGGGCTGAAAAAGTGGTCTCTGAGTCTTTTACAATCTTTTCTCAAAAAAAGACTTTTAAGACTTCTGCTAATTCAGTGGCATCTTTATTCCTAGAATCACTTGAGTTTCAATGGTATTGCCTAATTTCCCTGTCCATGGTGTCCTCTAGTGTTTTTTCTCTGCATATTTTTAAAAAACAGATGATGTGGATAATGTATTAAACTGGACCCTTTGGACTTTACAACAAGGAAAACTTGGTAATAATTAATTGGATAAAGGGTATAGGCTTATACCGTATAGGCTTCCTAAAAGAACCAGGGTGTGTGTTTCATTGTATGATTGGACATGCTCTGCTCACTGTTAGCAAGGGCACTGGGTCTCGGTGCCTAGCACCTGTGGGGAGGAGCCAACATTGTTAGCGAGCTGGCTCTTTACTGAGGCCATCAGTGAGGCAGTGCACAACTGACGTATTTCGTTTCAGTCCTGCAGATTGGACAGGAGGAAGTTGCCAGCTGGAAAGTCTCCTGAGATTTAAGAGTGCAGAGGACCAGGGCCACTTACAAGTCAGCAATTGTCTACCTTCTTGAATTGCAAAAGCTGAATTATTTGGCTCATGGCAGCGTTAGGGATGGGATCATCAAACTGTGGTATTCTGGAAGCCAGGATGTGATAGCCTGGAGGATCAGGGGATCCTGCCCCCCAAACCACTCTCGATAGGCCTGCTGCTGCTGAAGGCCTCTGTGCCTCTGGCTCTACCATAAATCTGGGTGGGGTGGTGGCCTGGGGACTGAGAGGTGTTCTTGGACTGTTTGGGGCCACCTGGCCATCCCAGTTCTTTGTTCCCACTGTTTTGGAGGCAGAGAGAAGGCTGGGCCAGAAGCCACTGACTAAAGAGATAGGACCAATAGTCATGGCAGGACTCAGGAAATCAATCAATTGGCATCAAAATAGTGTTTGGGACAGTGTCAGCGAAGGGTGCCCTGGCGCAGGAGCCTCTTACTGTTCAGTCCCCAAGGCCACCTCCAGGATAGTTACCTCCCCTCTCAGAATGCTGTCCCCAGGCAATAACCCTTTTAGTAGGGCCACAGAGAACAGAAGGGAGCAGAAATCAAGTCTTCCGTGCAGGGGGAACCCAGCCAGCCAAGCTGTCCATTGAGCAGGACGTCACTTTCTCCCTATCCAGAGGGGCGTGATGTGTTATTCAGACCACTGATGACTGGATTTACATTTCCTTTTCTGAAAGAGAGTTTTTATTCTGATTGCTCTGCTTTCCTTCCTTGATTAGGTTAGATATCTGGGTAACTGTTAAATCCATGGTTGCAAGATCATGAAACTGAACATTTTCACCTTCCATGATGCGTGTACAGCACCCCCAGGTTTTCAGCTTGTTGCAGTATGATCTACTTGGATCCAGTCCTGAGCCATCTTCCAAAGGAAGAGGAGTTTTTTGTGATTGAAAGGATTGTTGCATTATGAGAAGTGCAGTCTTTGGAATAATTAGTTAGGGAAAGGGTGTGTGTACATGTGTATGCAAATCTGCATGCATACTCGGGAACCAAGGGGTGGACTGTGGTTGAATATGTAATGTTTTTTGCTTGCTCTGTTGTATTAATTGTAAGTGGCTGTTGTAACAAATTTCTTGGTGGCTTAAAACAACACAAATGTGTTCTCTTAGAGTTCTGTAAGGAGTCGGAGGTTTAATATAGGTTTCACCAGGCTAGACTTAAGGTGGTTAGCAGGGCTGTATTTCTTTCTAGAGGCTCCAGGGGAGAAGCTGTTTCCTGTTCATTCAGCTTGTTGGTAGGATTCAACAAGTTGTCGGACTGAGGTCCCATTTCCTTGCTGGTTATGAGCTGAGGGCCATTCCCTTCTTCTTTTCTTCTTCTTTTTTTTTTCTTCTTCTTCTTCCTTCTTCCTTCTTCTTCTTTCTTCTTCTTTCTTCTTTCTTCTTTCTTCTTTCTTCTTCCTTCCTCCTCCTCCTCCTTCCTCCTCCTCCTTCCTCCTCCTCCTCCTCCTTCCTCCTCCTCCTTCTTTCTTCCTCCTCCTTCTTCCTTTCTCCTCCTCCTCCTTCCTTCTTTCTTCCTCCCCTTCTTTCTTCCTCCTCCTTCCTTCCTCCTCCTCCTCCCTTCTTCCTCCTTCTTTCTTCTTCTTCTTCTTCTTCTTTCTTTTTCTTCTTCTTCTTCTTCTTCTTCTTTTCTTCTTCTTCTTTTCTTCTCCTTCCTCCTTCCTTCCTCCTCTGCTTTCTTCATCTATTTATTTGTTAGAGAGAGAGAATAAGTAGGAGGGGCAGATGGAGAGGAAGAGAGAATCCAAAGCAGACTCTGTGCTGAGTGTGGAGCCTAATGCGGAGTTTGACCTCATGACCCTGAGATCATGACCTGAGCCAAAGCCAAGAGTCAGATGCTCAACTGACTGCCACCCAGGTGCCCCATTCCCAGCTTCAGAGGCCACTCACATGTCTTGATTTGTGACACCTTCCTCCATCTTCAGTGCCAGCAATGGTGAGTCCAGTGCTTCTCACAGACTCTTCTGCTTTCCTTCTCTATGGACTCATCTCATTAGATTGGAGCCACTTGAGTAATTCCAGATAATTTCCCTATTTCAAGGTCAACTGATAAGGTAATCTTAATTCTATCTGTAACCTTAATTATTTGTTGCATGTAGCAGAATATATATACAGATGCTGGGGATTAGGTGGCCATCTTTGAGGTGCCATCATTCCACCTGCCACAGTTACATGCTCAGGAGAGGGGGGACTTGTGGAGTGTAGAATCTGCATATGATCAGTTTTACCTGATTCTGCTAAATAATTTTCCAAAGTGGTTGTACTCACCAAACACTATTCTGTTTTGTTGATCTATTTGTTTAATCATATGCTCATATCATACTGTCTGAGTTTCTGTAGCTTTTAATTAGTAAGTCTTAATATCTGGTAATGTAAATCTTCTTTCTTATTCTTCTTTGGTATTGTATTTGCTATTTTAGTCTTGCATTTCCATATAAATTTTTTAATTAACTTGACTTCCACAATACCTGCTGGAATTTTGAATGGGATTGTTAGATTCTATAGATAATTTGGGGGAAGAATTCACATTTTATAATAGAGTATTTTGTTTTTAAAAGATTTTATTTATTTATTCATGAGAGACACACAGAGAGGAAGAGGCATAGACACAGGCAGAGGGAGAAGCAGGCTCCATGCAGGGAGCCTGATGTGGGACTCGATCCTGGGTCTCCAGGATCACACCCTGGGCTGACGGTGGCATTAAACCACTGAGCCACCCAGGCTACCCTTATAATAGAGTCTTCTAATCCATGGATAAGGCATATCTGTCTTTATTTTGGTCTTCATTATGTCTCTCAATAATGTTTTACAATCATCTATCCATTTATTTATTTGTTTTTGAGAGAGGGTGCGGATGGAGGGAGGGGCAGAGGGAGAGTGAGAGTGAGAATCTTAAGCAGACTCTGTGCTGAGCAGGGAACCTGACATGGGGCTTCATCTCACGACCCTGAGATCAATGACCTGAGTCAAAATCAAGAGTTGGACACTTAACTGACTGAGCCACCTAGGTACTCCAAACATATATATTTTTACATATACTTTATTAAATCTTTTCCTAAGTGTTTTATTTTTGAAGCAATTATAAATGGTGTCATTTAATAATTAATTTTCCAATTGTTGCTGTTGTTTAGAAATATAAAATTATGTCCAGTAACTCTGATTATTAATCATAGTAGTTTCTCATAGACTTCTTTGGATTTTTTTAGTGTTCATATTGATGTAATCAATAACAAATGACATCTTTATCTACTCCTTTCCAGTCTCATTACTTTTCTCTTTCTTGTCTTATTGAGTCTGGGTGGCATCTCCAGCCCATCATTGAATGGGGATGGTGTGAGCAGCCATTTGTACTTTGCTCCAAAACTCAAGGAGAAGGATTTTTTAGATTTCACCATCAAGCATGATGTTTGAGTGTTTTGAAGACACATCAAGAGGTTAAGTAAATTTACTTCTATTCATAGTTTTTTCTTTTTATCATGAATGGATTTTTAATTTTATACAATAATGTTTCTCCCTCCACTGACATGATCATATGTTCTATAGATATGGTTAATTACTTAAGTAGATTTTTGAATGCTAAATCAATCTTGCTTTTCTAGAATAAGTCTGTTTGATCACACTGTACTACCCTTTAATACTGTCTGGTACTTTGATAGCATTTTATATCATATAGTTTTGTAATGTTTTCTTTAGTGATTATAGATTTGACTTTCATTACCCTTGTATTTAATGCCTCTGTGAAGCTTTTGTATCAAGGTTTGCTAGCCTCAGATATTGAATTGGAAATGTTCTCTCCTTCCCTTTCTCTGGATAAATGGATATAAGTTTGTGTTATTTTGACATGAAACACGTGGCAAAGTTACCCAGCCTGGAGTTTTTGGTTAGAAAGTGACCCAGGAGGGGTGCTTTCAGCCTGGTTCAATGTCCAGCAATCGATTCAGTGTCCAACTGGTGATTTTGGCTCAGGTCATGATCTTGGGGTCCTGAGATCGAGTCCCGAGTCTAGCCCCACACTCATTAGGGAGTCTGCTTGAAAATTCTCTCCCTCTGCCTCTGCCTACCCCCTATTTGTGGATACAATCTCTGTTTCTCAAATAAATAAATAAATCTTAAAAAAAAAAGAAAGACTAACCCAGGCGGGAGGGATGCAGGACCTGCTTGTCATGGAGCCAAGGAATATGATACGAAGAGGCATCTGAAGGAAACAAAGATGGAACATACAGCACTTTAGCTATGTGGCTCCGGTGGACATGAAAAGGACATAGTGTCTGAGTCTCAAGGTCTGAAGAATTTTCAAAACCTGTGCCCACAGTTGGCTGACTTTCCTCTGATATGAACCAGCATCAACTCCCAAACTATAAACTCCCTCATTTGCTCTTTTGTTGTCCTTGTTATATTAAGAGTTTAAATAAAAATGCTTTACACACAAAAACAAATTAACGAGGGGCCTGAATCCCAAGACATTAGTGAGTCTGACTTCCCGCTGCTTCCCCTCAAAGCGCCTGCTGTTTCAGGGCTGAGGAATTGGGCAGAATGGGGCTGATCGGAAGCAAATGATAAGCAGTGAGTTCCAGCACCTGGGGAGACAGAAACTGGAGTTCTGCAGAGAAGTGAGCCCCATACTTTCTGTTTTCTGCCCACAACAACATTAATCTAGAAATTGGTACTGAGGTATACTGATACAATAAGGTAAAATAAGGTATATAATAAGTAATACATGATGATGAAGATAGATGATAGATAGATAGATAGATAGAAGATAGATAATAGATAGATAGTCTCTATCTATAACATCCAATAACAATGATCCCAGGTCTTAGCTTCTACAAATGAACCAGAGCTCCATGATTCCAGGGCCATGTTAGGAAAATTACAAGGTGAAGCCTGGAGCATCTTGTGCCAAAACAGCAAGGAGGGGCTCACAGACTGGAGGCATGTTACAGGGATACAGGAGCCAGCCTGGAGGGCCTCCTGTTGGTCAAGTCTGAGATGGTTTGAATGTCAAGAGAAACAGTGAGAGAACGGACTAACTCAGTAAAATAGGAAATCATATTACAGATATAAATACATCAGTGATTACATCGAAAATTCTATGATGAAGGGGGTATTTATATAGTTGGAAAGTATTTCCCTACAAAATGCTTAGTAATTTCAAAGGAGAAAGAGTATCATCATGGTGGAGACTGTGGGAGATCCCAGCTTCAGTGCGTGATTGTCAGTAGTACAAGGAGAACTTGTGGGCCTCCTACAAGGACATAGGCACAACATTACCTCAAGATGTTTTGCCAAAGATACACGACTTTAATCTATGCATGAGGACATGTCAGATGATCCAGATGAGGGGCCTTCCATGTTCTACAAACAGCTGGCTGTGGTGTTGGAAAGTACCCAGGGACTGGAGAGGAGACATGGAGTACCTTTTACTCTGCAGGGCATTATTATAGATGAGACTTGAGTACAGGCCAGAGGACCAGGTGTCAGCTCTACATCCATGACAGCTCCCTCATTTTCAAGGATGCACTGCAGTTGTGTGTGGGGAAAAGTCCTTGTTTGTAGGAAATACATGCCAAAATCTTCAGGGGTGATATGGTGTCAGTTTTGCAACTTTCTCACAAATGTATGTCTAGGTTTTCTCTAAGTTTGTAATTATTTCAAAATTATAAGAAACAAATTGAATTTATGACTTTCCCACTAAGAAAACTCCAGGCCTGGCTGGCTTCATTTGGTAAATTCTATCAAAAACCTAAGGAATAATTAAAGTCAGTATTATAGAAAATCTTTTAGAAAATGGAGGCAGGAATACTTCTGAGATCATCTCATGGACCCAGGATACCAGTGATGCCAAACCAGACAAGGATATTATAAGAAAAGAAAATTGCAAACCAGCATCTCCCCATGAACAGAAAAGTCCTCAACAAAATATTGGCAAATTGATGGAGCAATCCATAGAAAGAATAATACATCACCATTTCCTTGTTGTGTGACCTTGGGCATTTTACTTGGCTGCTCTGAACCTCATGGCCCTCACACACCCTTCCTGAGGATAGTGCCTCGAACATTCGTTCTAATGATTTCCCCATCTTTTTCACCGCAGTAGGCCAGGGCCAGTATGAGGACCCCAGCCCCAGGGCACAGTCACTGGGTCAAGGAGCAGACCCGCTGCCTCTGTGGGTCCCATCAGTTTCTCTCCTCCTGGAACTCAGGTCTTGAGCGGTGACCAAAGGCAGCCACAAGAGGACATGGAGGTGGCACCCACCGTTCCCACAGCAGCCGGGACTCCGTCTTCCCAGGTGTCTGTCTCTCCCTTTGGCACAATGAGGAATGACCCTCACCTCTCAGTATATCCCCATTGCTTTGGTGGTTAGAGTGAATTTCTCTTGCTTGTAAGCAGCACTTCTCACTGTGGGAGAGGAGAGGATGTGCCTGCACATGGGTGAGGGGGTGGAACTTGAGGGAAGGGCAAGGAGGGCTGAGTCCCCAACAGCAGGTCAGATGGTCAGCCCTGAAGGGAGTGACCTCAGGGTGGGTAGTTAAGAGAGCAATATTTACATGAACATAGCAGAAACTTGCCTGCTAGATGAAAGATTAAGAGTTGGACTCATTTTTAAAAAAGATTTTGTTTATGCATGAGAGACACAGAGAGTGGCAGAAACACAAGCAGAGGGAGAAGCAGGCTCCCTGTGGGGAGCCCAATGTGGGACTCGATCCCAGGATCCCAGGATCACACCATCGGCCAAAGGCAGACGCTCAACCACTGAGCCACCCAGGTGCCCCCAACTCAGTTTTTGACTTTGGAGTGCTGGCAGCCTCCGAGCCTCACCTTCCTCTTTCCTTTTGTCCCATGTCTGGGTGAGATGGTGAGAAAGCTGAGTGCTCCCTCCCTTGGCAGGTGAGAGATTCAGAGAGCCCCTGAGCCAGTGTTACACTGGGGATTTGTGGTGATTTCCTAAATTCCATAATATATGTAATTCATTCTGAATGTCCTAGTCCTCAAATGTCCAGTTCCCAGAGGGAGAAGAGGGAAAAATAAAGGGGGCTGGAATAAAACCCTGTCTCTTAATTTCCCTGGTGGCTTCTTTAGCCAGTAGGTTTGCGACAATGGCAGTCTACCTCCCTGCCTGTACCTCCAAGATCAGAAGCAGCAATCACAGTATAAATCCCTGATACTTGTAGGGAAAGATCCATATTGTCTACATTAGCCCCCCAAAATCACATTCATGACATGTCAGGGATGCAGACATGAATGTCTGCCATGTGGCCGAAGATGAGGATTGAGTGGCCACCACATGCTGAGAGTGGAGAGAAACCACAGTGTGCTGCCCAGTAATTCCCCTGAAGGCTGCAAGCCTTTGAAAAGACCCCAGAATTTCAAAATAGTTACATCAGACATATTCTTCAAGTACAATTTTTGTCTAGAATGGGAGATGTTTTCCTGGAGCTTCCTGCTTTGCCACCTTCTCTAACATCATTCTAAGACCATTCACAGTTATTGTAATCCTTGCCTTTCTGAAAATTTGTTCCAGAGATGCCTGGGTAGGCTCCATCAGCTAAGTGTCTGACTCTTGATTTCAGCTCAGGTCATGGCCTCAGGGTCATGAGAGTGAGCCCCTCATGGAGTTTGCTTGGGATTCTGTCTCTCTCTCTCTGTCTCTCTCTCTCTCTCTCTCTCTCTTTTTTTTAAGATTCATTTATTTTTTTATTTTTTTTATAATTAATTTATTTTTTATTGGTGTTCAGTTTGCCAACATACAGAATAACACCCAGTGCTCATCCCATCAAGTGCCCCCCTCAGTGCCCATCACCCATTCATCCCCACCCCCGCCCTCCTCCCCTTCCACCACCCCTAGTTCATTTCCCAGAGTTAGGAGTCTTTATGTTCTGTCTACCTTTCTGACATTTCCCACACATTTCCTCTCACTTCCCTTATATTCCCTTTCACTATTATTTATATTCCCCAAATGAATAAGAATATATAATGTTTGTCCTCCTCTGATTGACTTATTTCACTCAACATAATACCTTCCAGTTCCATCCATGTTGAAGCAAATGGTGGGTATTTGTCATTTCTAATGGCTGAGTAATATTCCATTGTATACATAAACCACATCTTCTTTATCCATTCATCTTTCGATGGACACCGAGGCTCCTTCCAGTTTGGCTATTGTGGACATTGCTGCTAGAAACATCGGGGTGCAGGTGTCCCAGTGCTTCATTGCATCTGTATCTTTGGGGTAAATCCCCAGCAGTGCAATTGCTGGGTCATAGGGCAGATCTAATTTTAACCCTTTGAGGAACCTCCACACAGTTTTCCAGAGTGGCTGCACGAGTTCACATTCCCACCAACAGTGTAAGAGGGTTCCCTTTTCTCCACATCCTCTCCAGCATTTGTGGTTTCCTGCCTTGTTAATTTTCCCAATTCTCACTGGTGTGAGGTGATACAGTCAACAAAACTAAAAGACAACCTACAGAATGGGAGAAGATATTTGCAAATGACGTATCAGATAAAGGGCTAGTTTCCAAGATCTATAAAGAACTTACTAAACTCAACAGCAAAGAAACAAACAATCCAGTCATGAAACGGGCAAAAGACATGAAGAGAAATCTCACAGAGGAAGACATAGACATGGCCAACATGCACATGAGAAAATGCTCTGCATCACTTGCCATCAGGGAAATGCAAATTAAGATTCATTTATTTATTTATTTGTGATAGACATGGAGAGAGAGAGAGAGGCAGAGACACAGGAGGAGGGAGAAGCAGCCTCCACGCCAGGAGCCCGACGTGGGACTCGATCCCGGGACTCCAGGATCGCGCCCTGGGCCAAAGGCAGGCGCCAAACTACTGAGCCACCCAGGGATCCCCAGGATTCTCTCTCTTGATCTCTGTCTGCCCCTCCCACCCTGCTTGTACTCTCTTTAAAAAAAAAATGTGTTCCATCTGTTCTTTGTTTTCCAACATTTCCAATTTGGAGATTACTGGACACTGGTTCTAAACTGACACTAATTTCAGGAAACCTAAAATGTCACTGTGGTCCACTAGTCAGCACAGGGGCTTAGGGAGAGCAGGTGAGCAAGGCAGTTTGGTGCCAGGGCATCTCCGAGCACGTCTGGTATGTTTCCAGAGCGATCTTGTGTAACGGAATTACATTTATTGAATTCACATACTCAGTAACTGGCTGAACTGTGTTGCTTCCCTGGCTTCTGGAATAGCGCTATACCGGTAGGAAGGAAGAGGGTTAGAATTCACTAGAACTCTTTCTACTTAGGAAAATAGTAAACCAACAGAAATTCCACATTCTGGAAGAGATTAGTGCCACCATGAAGGACTTGAAAGGACTTGGAAAATTGGGGGGTGAGTGGCGAATCTCTCATAGGTTATTCAATTCACATATCTGGCCTGTGCAGAAAACAGAAGGATCTTGTAAAATGATGGTAAATTCTAGTAAGCTTAACTAGATGGTATCTCCAATTGTAAGTGTTGTTCCAGATGTGGTTTTATTGCTGAGTAAATTAACACATCCCCCATACCTGGGTATGCAGCTTTTGATCTGGAAAATGCCTTTACCACACCTTGACATCTATTAGTAAAGACCAACAGAATACTTTTCTTTTAGCTGGCGAGACCAGAAGTACACGTTCCCTGTCCTACCTCAGAGGTATATCTACTCTCTAACTATATATCATAATTTGGTCCACAGGGATCTTGATTGTCTTTCCCTTCCACAGGACACCACATGGGTCCTGATGGCATTATATTGATTGACCTAGTGAGTAAGAAGTAGCAAATACTCCAGAGTTATTGGCAACACATTGGCATGTCAGAGGGTGAGAACTAAATATGATAAATTCAAAGGCCTTTCTCCTCAGTGAAATTTCTAGAGGTCCCTTGGCACCAGGCATGTCAAGATATTCCTTCTAAAGGGCAAAAAAGAGGCAGAATGCCTAGTGGGCCTCCTTGGATTTTGGAGGCAACATATTCCTCATTTGGGTCCATTTACTGAGTGACCTTGAAAAGCTGCTAGTTTTGGGTGGGACTCAAAATGAGAGAGGGCTCTGCAATAAGTCCAGGCTGTCATGCAAGCTGCTCTGCTACTTGGGCTATATGATGCAGCAGATCCAATAGTTCTCAAAGCAGCAGTGGTAGGTAGAGGCTTTCTGGATGTGAGTCACAATGTGGACACCTAGTATTTGTGAGGAAATTCCTATTATCCTCCAAAAACCCTATTATCTCTCTTTGGGGAACAGCTTTTGGCTTGCTACTGGGCCTTGGTAGAGACTGATGCTACCAAGTTACTATGCAGTCTGAGCTTCCGGTATTAAGCTAGACATCGTCTGACCAATAAAGCCATAGGGTCGGGCATGCACAACAGTATTCCATTGTTGAATGGAAGCGGTCCATACAAGATTAGGCTTGTACATGCCCTGAAGGCACAAGGAAATTACACGAAGACATAACCCAAAAGCCCACGGACCTCACTCCTGCTACATTACCTTCTCTCTCCTAGCCTGCATCTATGGCCTCCTAGGGATGTCTGCACTGTTAGTTGACTAGGAAAGTGAAAGCTGAAGCTTGGTTTACAGATAATATGCACGCACCATTCAAAAGTGGACAAATGTGGCACCACAGTCCCTTTCTGGGACATCCATGAAGGACAGTGGTGAAAGGAAATCTTCTGAGTGGGAACAATCAGGTGCAGCTAATTGTTCATTTTGCTTTGGAAGAAGTAGTCAGAAGTATGGTTTTGGGCTGTGGCCAACGGTTTAGCTGGATGGTTAGCAATTTGGAAGGAATATGATTAGAAAATTGGTGAGAAAGAGGTGTGGGGAGGAGAAATGTGGATAGACCTTTGAGTGTTCAATAAACATGAAGATATTTTTGGGAGGTACTGTACTGTGTGGGATCATTGATCTCAATTAGCAAGGGGAAATTGGGCTGCTACTACACGGTGGAAATAAGGCCAAGGGTGTCTGAAATACAAGTGAGCCTTTAGGATGACTTTTACTACTACCAGTTTCTGTGATTAAAGCTGATGGAAAACTACAATGATCCAATTCAGGCAGGAGTATTAATGATCCCCACACTTCAGAAATGAAGATTTGTGTAATCCGTCTGTCTAAGAAATCCACCTAAGCCCCACACATTATTAAAAAGCTCAAAATGGATATCAAGCATATGTATACTGTAAAACTATAAAACTCTTAGAAGATAAAATAGGAGGAATTCCTTGTGCCCTGGGTCTTGGTAAAGAGTTCTTAAACACGACAAAAAATGGGGCAGCTGGGTGGCTCAGTTAACGAAGCCTTGGACTTTGGCCCAGGTCATGATCTCAGGGTCCTGGGATTGAGCCCTGTGTGAGGCTCTGTGCTGAGCTGGGAGTCTGCTTGAGGATTCTCTCTCTCCCTTTGCAAACCCCCCCCCCCCATCTCTCTAAAATAAATAAATCTTTAAAAACAAAACAAACGAAAAATCCCAGGGCACCAAAAGCATGATCTGTAATAGGAAAAATTGGACTTCATAAAAATAAAATAATTTGTTCTCTGAAAGATTCTGTTAAAAAGATAAAAAGACAAGCTACATCCTGAGAGAATATTTACATGCTATATTATTTGACAAAGGAGTCTTATCTAGATTATGTGAAGAAGCCTGAGAACTCGATGTTTAAAAACCAAACAATCTAATTATAAAATGGACACCCAAAAAGAAAGACACAAAGAGAAATTTCACTGAATAAGATATACAAATGACAGATAAGCACATGAAAAGATGTTCAACGTCACTACCCTTTAGTAAAGTATTGAGACCATGATAAGGTATCACTACAAGCTATCAAAATAACTAAAATATAAGATAATGGCATATGCATGTTACCTCAAACTGGATTAAAGACCTAAATATAAGATCCCAAACTCCAAAACTCCTAGCAGAAAACACAGGGGAAAGCTTCATAACATTGGATTTGGCAGTGATTTCTGGGACGTGACACCAAAAGCAGAGGCAATAATAGCAAAGACAAATGGGACTACATCAAACTTTAAAACACTCATGCATCAAAGGGCACAATGGACAGAGTGAAAAAAGTCTATAGAATGGGAGAAAAGATTTATAAATCATTAAAGTGATAAGGGATTAATAATATAAGGAGTATGTAGACAACTCCTACAACTCAATAGAAAAAAATCAAGTAAGTTGGTTTAAAAAGGATTCAACAATATGAACTGACCTTTCTCCAAAGAAGATATACAAATGACCAACAAGTTTACAAAAAGATGCTCAACATCACTAATCATTAGAGAAATGCAAATCAAAACCACAGTTAAATATCACTCCACACCCATTAGGAAGAGTACTATCAAAAGATCAGAAAATAACAAGTGTTGACAAGGATGTGGAAAAATTAGAAGCTCTGGAAAACCACTATGGGAAACCGTGTGGCAGTTCCTCAAAAAAAAGCAAAAGTAGAACTACCGTGTAATTTATCAATTTCATTTCTGGGTATAATCCAAAAGAATCGAAAGCAGGTCTTGAGATATTTCCACACCCCTGTTCATAGCAGCATTATTCACAAAAGGTGAACACAAGGGGATCCCTGGGTGACTCAGCGGTTTAGCGCCTGCCTTTGGCCCAGGGTGTGATCCTGGAGTCCCAGAATCAAGTCCCGCGTCGGGCTCCTGGCATGGAGCCTGCTTCTCCCTCTGCCTGTGGCTCTGCCTCTCTCTCTCTATGTCTATCATGAATAAACAAAATCTTTTTTAAAAAAAGGTAAACACAAGAAATCCATGAATGGATGGAAGAATATACAGAGTGTGGTATATACATTTACTGGCATGTCATTCAACCTTAAAAGGCAATCCTGTCACACACTACAGAATGGACATTAAGCCTAGTATTATGAACCAGTCACAATATGACAAATATTATATGATTCCAGTTAATGAGGTATCTTAAGTAGCCAAATTCATAGCAATAGAAAGAATGGTGGTTACCAGATGTTGGGATTAAGGGGAGAAGGAGGGCATTGGTTAATAGGCATAGAATTTCAGATTTGAAAGATGGAAAAGTTTTGGAGATCCATTGCACAACAACATGAATATACTTAATACCTCTGAGTTATATGCTTATAAACAGTGAAGATGGTTGATTTTACATTATTTGTAGTGTACCATAATTTTTAAGAAGATAATCACATACTAAATATTGAGGAGGATGTACAGCAACTGGATTGCTCCTACACTGTGGTAGGATTGTAAATGTCCCAGCCACTTTGGAAAACAGTTTTGCAGTTACTTTAAACATTGACTATACCTGTATCACACAGTACATCAGTTGTGCTTCTGGGCATTTGTTTCAGAGAAATGAAAACTTATGTTTACACAAAGATTCGTATACAGTTGTTCAGAGTAATGCAAAACTCCCTAACCAGTACCCTAACCTGTACCCTAACCCTAACCCTAACCCGTACCCTAACCCCTAACCCGTACCCTAACCCCTAACCCGTACCCTAACACTAAACCTAACCCGTACCCTAACCCTAACCCGTACCCTAACCCGAACCCTAACCCGTAACCTAACCCTAACCCGTACCCTAATCCTAACCATAATCCTAACCCGTATCCTAACCCATACCCTAACCCTAACCCGTACCCTCCTTAACCCGTACCCTAACCCGTACCCTAACCCTAACCCCTAACCCTAACCCTAACCCTAACCCTAACCACTAACCCGTACCCTAACCCGTACCTTAACCCTAACCCGTATCCTAACCCTAACCCCTAACCCTAACCCTAACCTGTACCCTAATCCCTAACCTGTACCCTAACACCTAACCCGTACCCTAAACCTAGCCCTAACCCCTAGCCCAAACCCTAACCCATAACCCTAACCCTGCCTTCACCCCTTACCCTAAACTCTAACCCCATCCCCCACTCTATCTCTAACCGTATTCCCTCCCTCTATTCCCTAACCCTAAACCCTATAACCTATCTGTAACATTACCCTAATCCAGACCCTAAGTCAATTTCCTAGTCCCTAATACCTTACTTTAACTCCTACCTCTTGACCCTTACCCCATCCCTCACCCTCACCAGTAACTCGTATGCATAACCATGATCACTAATCCATATCATCTAAGCTAACCTTAACCACCTATTGCTCACCCTAAACCCTAACCCTATCTCAATTCTCCCCATTCACTTACCTTGTCGTTCTGAGTAGCCCTGCTGAGGTGGATGTGACTCTGAACAGCGCCTCCAGGGTCCTCCAGCGGGTCCTGAGGAAGCCGGACTCCTGTCTTGGCGGACGTGGCCCCATGTCTTCCTGAGTCATAGACATTGGGTCCTGAGGACGAGAGGGGTCCTGTCACTGTGGACTATGCCTCACATCCTCCAGAAGCCTCCCCGCGGGTTCTGAGGAGGCCAGGCTCCTGTCACCATGGACGCGGCCCCACATGGGACTGAAGCCTACCCGCGGGTCCTGAGAAGGCCGGGGCTCCTGTCAGCGTAGACGCTGCCCAACGTCATCCCGAAGACTCACCGCAGGTCCTGAGGAGGCTGGGGTTCCTGTCCCCATGGACACAGCCCCACGTCATCCCAAAAACTCACCGTGGGTCCTAAGGAGGCTGGGGCTCCTGTCCCCGCGGACACAGCCCCACGTCATCCCAAAAACTCCCCGCGGGTCCTAAGGAGGCTGGGGCTCCTGTCCCCGCGGACACAGCCCCACGTCATCCCAAAAACTCACCGTGGGTCCTAAGGAGGCCGGGGCTCCTGTCAGGGAGGACGCGGCCCCACATCTTCCTGAAGTCTCACCGCGGGTCCTGAGGAGACCGGGCTCCTGTCAGCGAGGACGGGGCTCCACATCCTCTGGAAGCCTCACCGCGAGTCCTGAGGAGGCCAGGGCTCCTGTCACCGTGGAGGCAGCCCCACATGGTCCTGAAGCCTACCCGCGGGTACTGAGGAGGCCGGGGCTCCTGTCAGCGTGGACGCGGCCCCACGTCCTCTTCAGGCCTCCAGAGCGCAGAGGGGCTCCTGTTACTGCTGGCGGACGAGGCCTACTGCGCATGTGCGCCCTTGACCCGGGCCTGGGTTCGGGCGCCCCCTGCGGGACGCTCAGGAGCTGAAGGAGGCCGTGCAGGAGGCGGCGTCCCCGCGCCCAGGGCCGGACCTGCCTCCTTCCAGGCTCCAGCTGAGACCTAGGAGCTTCAGAAACGTCGCGCTGAAATGGAGCCCAACACCCGGCTTCCCCAGAAATACTTAAGGACAATGAATTGGAGCCCACAGGATGCGAAATGAAATGTGGACCAAACTTTTACCACGTCCGCCAAGACTCACTCAACCCTCTTCCACTGTGGGCGGGACCGCGGGCTGGTGCAGCCGCCCTGGAAACAGTCAGGAGGCTCCTCAGGAAGTTACCGATAGACCTGCCCTGCGACCGGCAGGTGCACGGCCTGGAGCTCACTCCGAAGATACAGATGCAATGAAATGCCGGGACACCTGCGCCCCAATGTCTACAGCAGCCAGGTCCACAGTAGCCACACTGTGGGAGGAGCCTCGGTGCCCTCTGCCAGATGATGGATAAAGAGGATGGGAGATAGATGATGGTCATAGAGAGAGGAACGGTACTCAGCTATCAAAGAGAAGGAAATCTTGCCATTTGCAATGACGCGGATAGAACTAGAGGGATCATGTTAAGTGAAATAAGTCAGTCGGGAAAGAGAATGACCGTGTGGTGTCATTCATAGGTGGGATTAAAGAAGCAAAGCAGATGAACTACTGTGAAGGGAAGGAGAGACAAATAAGATGAAAACAGATGCAGGAAATACAGACTCTTAATCATAGGAAACAAACTGAAGGTCGCTGGAGGGGGGGGGAGGGGTTAACGGGGGACGGGCACAAAGGAGGGCAGGTGATGTCACAAGCACTGCTGTTCTCTCCAACGGGTGAATCCCTGAATTCTACCTCTGAAAGTAGAATTATACTTTCGCTATAACGAAAACACTATACGTTAAATCATTGGGTTTAAATTAAATTAAGTTAAAAAATATCAGTTGTATCAGAGCACATTTCCTTCTGAACTCTCTGTTCTGCTCCTTCAGCTTATGCTGGAACCACCCCCTGTGGGTCTAAGTAGGTGCCACGCCTCGTTCATGGCCCAACCCAGGGCTAGAACTCAGGACCCCGAGATCAGGACCAGAGGTGAGGTCAGGAGTCGGATGCTTAACCGACAGAGCCAGCCGGGGGTCCGAGAACCACACTGCTTTATCCTGTGTCTCTGTGACATCGTTTGAAATAGGAAAGTGCTGCGTCCCACTCTATCCTGCTTTTCCAATACTGATTTGCTGTCCGGGGTCATTTGTGGGGGCTGACGGATGTTAGGTTTTTTTTTTTTTTTCCTATTTCTAGGATCTACCACCATGATTTTGATAGGAATGACATTGAAACCGAGGGTGGCTTCAGGAACTGCGGACATTTTCACAAGATGAGGCTCCCACCCCACGAGCCCAGGACGACCTCCCAGAGCCTGGTACGGCTCAGTGCACAAGTCTTGTGCTCCTTTGGTTCAGTCTCATTATTTATTCTCTGTGATGCTCCTGAGAAGGGAGTCACGTCCTTCATTTCCTTCCTGAGTGCTCATTGTCGGGACACAGCAAGGCTACTGAGCTCTGTAGGTTCAGTTGGTGTCCCGTGAATTTACTGAATTCAATCATTAGTTCTAACAGGTTTTGGTGTGGGCTCTCGGGTTTCCTGTTTCTAGTACCGAGTCTTCAGCAAGTAGGGACAGTGTGACGTCCCTCTTCCAGGTGTGAAACCTTTGCTGTTTCCTGTCTGTTGACTACATTAGGACTTCCAGTGCTGAGAGGGGACCTCCTTGGCTTGTTCCTACTCTTAGGGGAGATGATTTCAGGTTTTCACCCTTGAAGATGATGTCAGCTTCCTAGCGGCCTTTATTCTGTTGATAGACATTTCCTCAAAACCCACTATGCTTTTGATGCTGTATTTTGTCAAATGTTTTTTCTGCAACTCTTGAGAGGATTGTATGCTTTTTGTCCTTTCTCTCGTTTTTCTTTTTTTTAAGATTTTATTTATATATCCTTGAGAGACACAGAGACACAGAGAGAGAAAGGCAGAGACACTGGCAGAGGGAGAAGGCGGCTCCATGTAAGGAACCCGACGTGGGACTCGATCCCAGGACTCCAGGATCACGCCCTGGGCTGAAGGCAGGCGCTAAACCGCTGAACCACCCGGGGCTGCCCCACGTCCTTTCTCTGGTTAATGTGATGGATCCTGCTGACTGATGGACAGAGGGGCCGTGGGTAGGACACGGGCGACATAGATGAACAATAGTAACAGCTATAAGCGTCTGGTTCGTAAATAAAATAAGTCACAGAAATTTAGAAAATAGAGTCAGTACTGTTCTGACAACTTTGTACGGGGACAGACGGTGACGCCGCTTCTCGTGGGGGGAGCTGAGTAAGGCACAGAATTGTCAAGTCACTAGTTGTAGCCCTGAAAATATTGTCGCATTGTGTGTTGACTGTACTTCAGTAAATATCAAGGAAAAGGGGTTTCTGGTAGGACTCCCGGTGGGTCCGTGAAAGGCATTTACACGGTCGTTACACACACGAAGGCACCTCTGCAGAGGGGATAAAGATGCTCACGTGTCTTCATGTTAATTTTTAGAAAATTTACTTGAGAGAGGGTGTGGTAGGGAGGGGCAGAGGGAGAGGGGGAACCTGGAGCGGACTCCTCACCCAACGGAGCCCGAGCCCCACGCGAGGCTCCATGCCACAACCTCGAGATCCTGACCTGAGCCAAATTAAAGAGTAGACGTGGAACCGACTGAACCACCCAGGAGCCCCTCAAATGTTAAGTGTGACCCCATGCTGTGAACTCTGGGGGTCGGGGGGACATCTGTGACCCCCAGTCTGCCTAGAATGGTGGGAGGCCTGCAGGGCCCAAGGATGGGAACTGAGGATGTGGGAGGGTGCCTGCATCCCCTTCCCACCTGGTGTGGGGACAGGACCCTCCCCCAGGACCCTCGGCCTTCAGGGTGAAGGGCTAAGTGCTGATTGGACCCCGCCTGCCCACAGTGATGATGCGGGACCCCACTGTGGGCGGAAATGTGCAGCCCCCGGGTTCCACCGCTGCCTGGCGCTCACTGTGCTTCTGCAGACCTTCGGAAGCACTCGTGCTTTGGATCTGGCTCACAGCGACCCGACTCTCCTGCTCTCCCCAGTAGCTCAGTACTCCCACTCTCCTCAGTACCCCCACTCTCCCCAGTATCCCCACTCTCCCCAGTACTCACACTCACCCCAGTACCCCAACTCTCCCACTCTCCCCAGTACTCCCACTCTCCCCAGTACCCCAACTCTCCCCAGTACCCCAGAACTCCCACTCTCCCCAGTTCCCCAACTCTCCCACTCTCCCCAGTACACGGTGCATAAAGAGGAGGCACTCACACAGTGACAGGTCACAGGTGAGTGGCCCCTGATGCCTGCTCCCCGTGGACCACTCTGGGGCCTGTGTGTCTGGGTGGGGGCGTTGGCCTCCTGGGCTAGGGTCCAAAACACCCCGACCCCAATGAGATGACCTTGAGCAGCTCCTGCAGCCCTTCCACAGCCCCACGGGGTGAGGGCGGCCCCCTAAGGCCCTGTCCAGGGAAGGAGGCTGCAGTCGGAGTTCGGCAGCTCCCCCGGGACACCCGCTCCCCTGTAAGGCCTGTGCTATGCAGGGAGACACAATACGTGACCTTTCCAGCCCGTCCTAGATGCAAGGACCCCGACAGGGATGACACCCCCCCCGCCCCACTCTGTGGTGAGGGGAGGACGGTCAGGGCCTGCTGGGTCCCCCTGACCGGTGAGCAGGCTTGCTCTTCACGCACTGGAGTGCGGGCAGAGTCCCTCGTGCTCCCCCCAGACCCCCCCTCAGGCTATTCACGCATCATTGCCCTCAGGGTGGGGAGTTTGGTCGCACTCTTGCTGGCATCAGGTTTTAATTTTGATGAAGTCTAGTCCGTTGCTTTCTCCCCTCGGTCGTTGTGCTTGTGGAATCTAAGAGAAACCTTCGATATCCCCCGGGCTGGGAGACATCACCCCGAGCATCAGATCGGCAGTTCGCCAGAGCCTCCTGGGTCCCCCGCCCGTGTGCTCCTGATACCGGGGTGGGAGCGCTCTGTGATCCCAGCGTGACGGCGTGTCCTGGGACAGTGGCTGGGAAGGTGGACTGTAGGTGGGCGAGTGACAGACAGGCAGTGAGGGCCCATGTGTGATGTTCCAGCCAAGCCTGTGCCCCTCAGGGCTATGGGGTTGTCTCCGGCTCCGGTCAGACGGAGGGGGACCTGCCCACGGGGAGCACCCGGACGCATGTGTCCTCAGAAGGTTTTCATGTGCCGTCATTCTTGGATGTGTTTGGATTGCAGCACCATGCAGGAGGACTCGGAGAACCTACTGGCCTTGGGAAGGGCCAATAACGTGGCCCAGTACCATCAGGTGAGGCCCAGAAGGGACCATAGACAATACACACCCACGACAAGGGAGACCATACCTGCAAGGCAGGGGAGGCCCAGGAGAGGATCAGAGCCAAGGATGAGTCAGGTTAGCCCAGACAAGGACCATAGTCACCAGGAACAACTGAGACCTTGGGGATGGTACTGGTGTCAGTAGCAACTAAGGGTCCATCCTGGATGTTAGTCATTGGTAGCTGAGGAGCCCAGTCACCAGGTACAGTGAGGCCTGAGTGGGGACCACAGTCACCAGGTCCAGATGAAGTCCACAGCTACCATGTCCAGGTGAGGCCCAGGTGGGGACCAGAGTCACCAGGTCCAGGTGAGGTGAAGGTGGAGACCACAGTCACCAGGTCCCGGTGAAGCCAAGGTGGGGACTACAGTAGCCAGGTCCACATGAGGCCCAGATGGGGACCAGAGTCGCTAGGCTCAGGTGAGGCCCAGTTGGGGACTAGAGTCACCAGGTCTGGGTGAGGCCCAGGTGGGAACCACAGTCACCAGGTCCAAGTGAGGCCCAGGTGGGAACCGCCTTGATAGAAATGCGAACTCTTCTCATTGTAGCGTTCCAACTCTCTTTAAATCTCAGGCCGAATTCATAAGTTTTCAGGATGATTTGAAAGTTAGCTAGGTAATTTGGTGGGGACAGGTGACTTGGGGACCCTACTCTTCGACTGTCTTGCCCTTCTGACAGGAATATTTTTAGCAGTGAACAGTAAAGTCTGTTTATTAAAAGTTGTTATTGATTTGTGCAAACAAATTTCTGTAGGCTTAAAGCAACTGTGAATCACACATATCCACACTGGCTAGAAAAATTTTTTAACCTGAGTTTCTAGATCATTTTCATTATGTGAGTGATTTCTTTCTAAAACTAATTACCAAAGGAAGTAGGGCAATGTGACAAGAGAAATAGCCAAACAACATGAGAAAAAAGAAACAAACATATGGTTCTTGGTTTTTCTCTTGCTGATATGATGAATCACATTGATTGTTTTACGGGTGTTGAACCAGCCTTGTGTCCCAGGGATAAATCCTACTTGGTCACGGTGAATAATTTTCTTAATGTACTGTTGGATCCTATTGGCCAGTATCTTGTTGAGAATTTTTGCATCCATGTTCATCAGGGATATTGGTCTGTAATTCTCCTTTTTGGTGGGGTCTTTGTCTGGTTTTGGAATTAAGGTGATGCTGGCCTCATAGAACGAATTTGGAAGTACTCCATCTCTTTCTATCTTTCCAAACAGCTTTAGGAGAATAAGTATGATTTCTTCTTTAAACGTTTGATAGAATTCCCCTGGGAAGCCATCTGGCCCTGGACTCTTGTGTCTTGGGAGGTTTTTGATGACTGCTTCAATTTCAGCCCTGGTTATTGGCCTGTTCAGGTTTTCTATTTCTTCCTGTTCCAGTTTTGGTAGTTTGTGGCTTTCCAGGAATGCGTCCATTTCTTCTAGATTGCCTAATTTATTGGCGTATAGCTGTTCATAATATGTTTTTAAAATCGTTTGTATTTCCTTGGTGTTGGTAGTGATCTCTCCTTTCTCATTCATGATTTTAGAACCATATGATCCTCTCATTGGATGCAGAGAAAGCATTTGACAAAATACAGCATCCATTCCTGATCAAAACTCTTCAGAGTGTAGGGATAGAGGGAACATTCCTCGACATCTTAAAAGCCATCTATGAAAAGCCCACAGCAAATATCATTCTCAATGGGGAAGCACTGGGAGCCTTTCCCCTAAGATCAGGAACAAGACAGGGATGTCCACTCTCACCACTGGTATTCAACATAGTACTGGAAGTCCTAGCCTCAGCAATCAGACAACAAAAAGACATTAAAGGCATTCAAATTGGCAAAGAAGAAGTCAAACTCTCCCTCTTCGCCAATGACATGATACTCTACATAGAAAACCCAAAAGTCTCCACCCCAAGATTGCTAGAACTCATACAGCAATTCGGTAGCGTGGCAGGATACAAAATCAATGCCCAGAAGTCAGTGGCATTTCTATACACTAACAATGAGACTGAAGAAAGAGAAATTAAGGAGTCAATCCCATTTACAATTGCACCCAAAAGCATAAGATACCTAGGAATAAACCTAACCAAAGATGTAAAGGATCTATACCCTCAAAACTAGAGAACACTTCTGAAAGAAATTGAGGAAGACACAAAGAGATGGAAAAATATTCCATGTTCATGGATTGGCAGAATTAATATTGTGAAAATGTCAATGTTACCCAGGGCAATATACACGTTTAATGCAATCCCTATCAAAATACCATGGACTTTCTTCAGAGAGTTAGAACAAATTATTTTAAGATTTGTGTGGAATCAGAAAAGACCCCGAATAGCCAGGGGAATTTTAAAAAAGAAAACCATATCTGGGGGCATCACAATGCCAGATTTCAGGTTGTACTACAAAGCTGTGGTCATCAAGACAGTGTGGTACTGGCACAAAAACAGACACATAGATCAGTAGAACAGAATAGAGAATCCAGAAGTGGACCCTGAACTTTATGGTCAACTAATATTCGATAAAGGAGGAAAGACTATCCATTGGAAGAAAGACAGTCTCTTCAATAAATGGTGCTGGGAAAATTGGACATCCACATGCAGAAGAATGAAACTAGACCACTCTCTTTCACCACACACAAAGATAAACTCAAAATGGATGAAAGATCTAAATGTGAGACAAGATTCCATCAAAATCCTACAGAAGAACACAGGCAACACCCTTTTTGAACTCGGCCATAGTAACTTCTTGCAAGATACATCCACGAAGGCAAAAGAAACAAAAGCAAATATGAACTATTGGGACTTAATCAAGATAAGAAGCTTTTGCACAGCAAAGGATACAGTCAACAAAACTAAAAGACAACCTACAGAATGGGAGAAGATATTTGCAAATGACATATCAGATAAAGGGCTAGTTTCCAAGATCTATAAAGAACTTATTAAACTCAACACCAAAGAAACAAACAATCCAATCATGAAATGGGCAAAAGACATGAACAGAAATCTCACAGAGGAAGACATAGACATGGCCAACATGCACATGAGAAAATGCTCTGCATCACTTGCCATCAGGGAAATACAAATCAAAACCACAATGTGATACCACCTCACACCAGTGAGAATGGGGAAAATTAACAAGGCAGGAAACAACAAATGTTGGAGAGGATGCAGAGAAAAGGGAACCCTCATACACTGTTGGTGGGAATGTGAACTAGTGCAGCCACTCTGGAAAACTGTGTGGAGGTTCCTCAAACAGTTAAAAATATACCTGCCCGACGACCCAGCAATTGCACTGTTGGGATTTACCCCAAAGATACAGATGCAGTGAAACGCCGGGACACCTGCACCCCGATGTTTATAGCAGCAATGGCCACGATAGCCAAACTGTGGAAGGAGCCTCAGTGTCCAACGAAAGATGAATGGATAAAGAAGATGTGGTTTATGTATACAATGGAATATTACTCAGCCATTAGAAATGACAAATACCCACCATTTGCTTCAACGTGAATGGAACTGGAGGGTATTATGCTGAGTGAAGTAAGCCAGTCGGAGAAGGACAAACATTATATGTTCTCATTCATTTGGGGAATATAAATAATAGTGAAAGGGAATATAAGGGAAGGGGGAAGAAATGTGTGGGAAGTATCAGAAAGGGAGACAGAACGTAAAGACTGCTAACTCTGGGAAACGAACTAGGGGTGTTGGAAGGGGAGGAGGGCGGGGGGTGGGAGTGAATGGGTGACGGGCACTGGGGGTTATTCTGTATGTTAGTAAATTGAACACCAATAAAAAAAAAATAAATAAAAATAAATAAAAAAAAGAAACAAACAAAAAAATGCTAAGCATTTTTCTCGGGATGAGAGAAATCCTGATCGTGTAAGGTTTTTTTCACTCTGCCCTGAGAAAAACCAATTCCCTGACTCAGATGCTTCAGGAGACAACTGGGTTTCTGATCCAGTAAATCGTGACTGCCTCTGGTACTTGGTTCCCACAGCTGTGGATGTGGCCTCAGACCAGCTCGGTGGTTTCCAGGCTGCACTTGGAGGAATTGGAAGGGCTCTGAACATGCACCTTAGGGGCAGTCTGGGATCCATACCCTACAGCTTTTAATTGATAGGTACACCAACTCACATAAAACTTTGCTAGAAAGAAGTCGAATTGTGAGTTTTAAGAAGAATTGAAAACGGGCAGCCTGGGTGGCTCAGCCGTTTAGCACTGCCTTCTGCCCAGGGCGTGATCCTGGAGACCGAGGATGGAGTCCCACTTCGGGCTCCCTGCATGGAGCCTACCTCTCCCTCTACCTGTGTCTCTGCCTCTCTCTCTCTCTCTCTCTCATGAATAAATAAATAAAATATATTTTTAGCAAGTATATTGTAGGGCAGCCCCAGTGGCTCAGCGATTTAGCGCCACCTTCATCCCAGTGTGGGATGCTGGAGATGCAGGATGGAGTCCCATGTCAGGCTCCCTGCATGGAACCTGCTTCTCCCTCTATCTGTGTCTCTGCCTCTCTCTCCCTCTCTCTCAAATAATAAATAAATAAATAAATAAATAAATAAATAAATAAATAAATAAAATGAAAAAGTATATTGCAGCTATATTGGTAGCTGTATTAATAAAGTGTGTTGTTTTTACATTTTATGGTGACTGGACCTAGCAAGTCTCTACATCAACAACCATCACTTCTAGTCCTCACAACAGTGTCATGGGACAGGCGGTATTATTTCCTTTTTATAGATGAAATTGATGACCTCAAGCACATGCGGTTCCTTCCCTTTCTTTTTTTCTGTTCAGAATATACAAGCTATAAGAGAGTAAATTGCAAGAAAGCCACTTGCGTGACGAACACCTCTACTTTCCTCAGATGATTTTAATATTTTTCTCAATTCTGAACTCCTTATCTATCTTACTACTCCTTTTCAAATAACTTAGGATACATTTTCCCAGGACTTGTTCAGAGAACCAGTCCCTGGATTAATGTCTTTCCCTAAGTATGAATCAGTGACCTGAAACAGACCCAGCATACACAGATTCTCCTATTTATTCAACAGCCATCCATTCCAAAAAGAAGTCTATTTGGCCTTCTATATGGCAGGTACAGAGACAGGCTCCGTCCCCACTGGGTTTCGATCTATGTCTCAGAGTACTACCTGCAGGCTTTTGAACTTCATATCAGGAGCCTTAATGCTGATTTCTGAGGGCAAAACAAGCAAGTCCACAGTTCTCCTTCATGCTTCCCCAGCAGACCCTTGGGTTCTCTCCACAGAGTTGAACTGTTACTGAGCCATTGGTTGTGTAGGTCAGTCACAGAGCAGCATTGCCATCCAAAACAAAAAGGAGGAAAAAGGAGTTTGGAAGTAGTTGGGTCTCACAAATCGTAGGGAGGGAATATTGAAACTGACAATGTTTCTTAGTGCACCTTTTCTCAGAGCCACATCTCTCCTGTTCTTGACTGAGGGACAGGAGAGTCTAGGTAGGGAGAAATAGGTAGGGGGCTACAGATTCAGGCTCACAAAGATCCTAAGGATGCTGAGATGTAAGGAAACCAGAAATAAAGGAACAAACGAGACCACCCTGCCCTAGGTATGGGTAGAGAGGGTCTTTTTTATGACAGTCCTCTGTGCCCAACAAAGGATAACCAGACTCTAAAAAGAAGTAAACCATTAAAGATGTTATCACTAGTCCTTACTCAAACCAAGACATCCCAAGAATGAGAAGGCCACAAGCTCCCTGATCAGTTCTAAATGAAAAACTGTCAGTGGAGGCCCATGTGGGCAACCCAGCCTGGGCCCCTCCCACTCCTGAGAGCTTTCTCAGTATCCTTGCTTAATAAACTCCCGTCACTTTACTCACTCTTTGTCCACCAGATTCATTCTTCGACTCCGTGAGACAAGAACCTGACTTTCTCACTTCATTCCGCCTGCTGCACTTCTCTTACCCAAGCTCCCTGGGAAATTACTTCATTGGCTTAATCCCATCTCACTCTCCTCCTGCCTCATATCCTTTGGATTCTTCACCACCAAAGGCCAACGAACCAAGAGATGCAGGGAGGGATAGAAGACCCAGGTGATAGGGGGTATTAAGGCCAAAGAAATATAGTTTAAAATTACATCTGCTTTTTTAAAAAAAGATTTTGTTTATTTACTCATGAGAGACACAGAGAGAGAGAGAGAGAGAAAGAGAGAGAGGCAGAGACAGAGACAAAGGGAGAAGCAGGCTCCCTGTGGGAAGCCCAATGTGGGACCCCATCCTAGGACCCCAGGATCAACCACTGAGCCACCCAGGCATCCCTACAATTACATTTCCTAACAAACTTGCAGTCCATAAACAAATACTTGAAACCGACAGAGTGGGACATTCTTCCAAGAATTCACAGCTGCCTGAATGTTAATGCTTTGCTAGAGGCCAAAAGCAACATTTGTTTGCTGATAGCCAGACCTCCAGGATCCTGTAAATCTTTCATGTGTGAAAATCCTTTTGGAAACTTCTTTTATCTCTAGAGTCCCCACCCCACACAGCAACTTAAAAGTTTATAACCAAGGCTCCTCATAATCCTGGTGAAGCTTTTCAGACCCAGGGGTCCTGTCCCCATACTTTAATAAAAGCACCTTTTTGCATGAAAAATGTCTCAAGGATTCTCTCTTGACCACTGGCTCCTGGCCCACAGTACATCACAGGTACATCTCTGAGTTAATTGCATCAGCACATCAGGAAAGTACAGAAGATTTTTGCCTATCTTCTTGTATGACACATTCTGGAGGGGGACATTCCCATCTGTTCGATCTGGGTTTTTCTCTTCCTGGGATATATAGCTAGCTAGCTAGGTAGATGATAGAGTGATAGATCTACGGATAGATCAATCCCAGGAACATAAATAGATGTTTATATAAACAAACATATAAACATAAATCTATGTTTCCACTTAATATATTTATTATTAAATGTATTACTCATAATATAATAATTATTATCTATAAACAGAACTATATATTTATATTTAAATATGCAAAATAAACATTTCTATATCTAATCTCTATACGTCCATATATAGATCTCCCTATAGAGATAGAGACAAAATGGTTAGAAATAGGTGTGTGCAGAAAGAGAGAGAAATAGATATAGACCTATAAATATGGAGAGGATCTGCTTTCAAATTCTATCCAACGACCTCTCCTCACAGGCACAGGCAAACGCACACACATATACTCAAGAGCCTTCTGGTATGTGGCCATGACAGGAAATAACACCCCTTGAGATGCCATCTCTTCTCCAACTTAAAGGTACCCGCTTTTCTCCAAAGAATACCTACACAGAGTGAGCAAGCACATGAAAAAATGCTCCACGTGACTTTTCATCAGGGAGACAGAAATCAAAACCACAATGAGATACCACCTCACACCAGTGAAAATGGGGGAAATTAACAAGACAGGAAACGACAAATGTTGGAGAGGATGTGGAGAAAGTGGAACACTCTTGCATTGTTGGTGGGAATGTGAACAGGTGCAGCCACTCTGGAAAACAGTGTGGAGGTTCCTCAAAAAGCTGGAAATGGAGCTATACTACAACCCATCGATTGCACTACTGGGTATTTACCCCAAAGACACAGATGTAGTAAAATGACTGGACACTTGCACCACAATGTTCACACCGGTAATGTTAATAGCAAAACTGTGGAAGCCTTGATGTCCTTCAACAGATGAATGGATAAAGATGTGGTCTATATATACAATGTATTATTATTTAGCCATCTGCAAGGATGAATACCTACCATTTTCATGGACATGGAACTGGAGGGTATTATGCTGAATAAAATAAGCCACATGGAGAAAGAATTATGCGGTTTCACTCTTATGTCGAATGTAAGAAAGAGTGAAGAGGATCATAAGGGAGAGGAGGGAAACTGAGTGGAGAAAATTGAGAGAGGCAGTGTTGTCCCCAAGATTGCGAATCCGAGAAACCACCGAGGAGCCGACACTGATACAAACACACGAGGGTTTATTTACAAGCTCGAGCTTGGGTCCAAGTGTACCCGACACAGCAGAGCAAGGACTTGGACCCTGAGACTAAGGGGCGTGGCAGCTTTATAGGGGCCAGTGGCCCATGGGATACACAGAAAGGTGCACAGTCATGTCGGTCCACACGCAGGTGGCCGATTGAATTACATCTTACCCTATAGTATCCATTTGAGCTGGCCTATTACTTTGGTCAGAATTGGCGCGCAGTTTTGGTGGGCACAAAGCAGGATTACATGGTTATGAGCCGATTTCCGATTAGGGTGTGCCCAGCGGCCCGACTAGTGTGGGGCAGCGCCTTAAGCAATAAGCAGGTTATGTGGGGGTCATACAGGAGGTGGCAGGTGTAACACAAAATGGAATCAGTCCTGCTCTGCTTGTCCAGGGTAGGGGATTTTTGTTAAATTTCCTGGGTCTCACAGAAGATAAACTATGAGAGACTCCTAACTTGGGGAAACAAAGGATTGCAGAAGGGGAGGTGGGTGGGAGGATAGTGTAACTGGGGGACGGGCATTAAGGAGGGCATGTGATGTGATGAGCACTGGGTATTATACTACATGTTGACAAATTGAATTTAAATAAAAAATTTTTTTTAATTTAAATTTAAATTAAAAAAAGGTACTGGACGGCTCAGCCGTCCTCAGCAATTCATTTATGAAATGGCCTTCAGTAGATCATAAAAAAGTTACGAATGTGAATGGAAAATGACTGAAACTCTTTCCCAGTTCAAATAAATAAGTATTCTGAAAAGCAAATCAAAGTTCCAGAATGGAAAAATGCAAAAAACGAGGGAGAGGGAGAAAGAGAAATGAATTCACTTTTTGTGATATTTATTAGTGATGGTCCAATAATGACAAATCCATGATTGTCATTAAAAACAAAGAGTTAATGAACGGTATAGAAACCGATCCCCCAACTAACAGATAAGGCAACTGAGAAGACAAGAGAAGTAATGCACACTGCTCAGGGTCACACGGGTGGCAAGGGGCAAAGCCAAGACTCGATTCTGGTCCAGAGTTCTTTAAACGACCACAAAACGCTAACGTCACAGCTTCAGGCTCATCTAGAATTAGTGTCACTTTAGCTCAATAAAACATTCAACCAAAGTAGTCTTTCTTCTGCCAGCTAGTTACATTTCATGAAGCACCCTAAAAGGGATTCGAATTATGTCTCCATGTGCGTCATCAGAATACTGCCTGATGAATTAATTAAACAAAGGTATTCCCCAAAAAAAACCTTAGCTGTGAGACCTTGCCTACCCTTTCACTTTCCAAGTCTTCATGCTTCTATATCTAATTGCCTATATTGTCATAGAAGCCAACCTTACTCAGATTGAGTTTGTCCAAGCTGAGAACTAAGTGCCAGTTTTAATATTTTTAAAACTCAATTTAAAAATAGTTAAACAGAGAATTTCAAATGGCAAACACTGATATTTACATCATCTACTCTTATAACTAACAGAAGGGGTAATCCTGAAACCTAGATGCAGTCGTACCTTTATATGAAAGTATAAAAGCAGAAAGAGTAACCCAAAATTGTCTATTTCACAAAAGCCTATCTAAACTAGTTATGTTCAATGGTGTCTGTCTTGAAGCAACAATCTCTAGAAAGACCTTGTTCAGACCTAGCTCCACCACCAATAAGCATGTGAACTTGGACAATCCAATCCTCCAGAACTCTGTTTCTTTCCTGTGCCTCAGAAGAGAGGACCAGAGCTGATGATCCCTCAGTTCCCTCTCAGACCTAAAATGCTGCTGTGGGGTCCTAAACACTCTATACTGAGCACAAAAAGATGGGGGATCTTATATATACTCAAATGCTAAAATATAAAACTAACTCTGAGCATAGATCCTGAGTATTTTAGGGTTCTCTCCTATGGCAATAGAAAATCCCCAAATCTATACCCCTTTTTATCACAGGCGGTGGGTATATGGGTCCAAGCCACTAGAAATAATAAATATGTGTATCAGAACAGCCATCTACCCTCATGCTCGCTGCTTTTCAAAGCAAAGCCCTCAAAGAACTCCATTATTATTTTCTGAGGGAACCGGTTAACATGTAGAATCCTAACCTGCCCCTTCCTTTAACCTAAAAAAAAATTAAAATGTTGGCTGGCCATATTAACAAGCTCTCCAGGTTATTCTTTTGCACACTAACATTTGAGAACCACTGGCTAGGCACCAAGGAGAATTGATTTACCTTAAAATAGCAAAATTTGAAATCCTATGTCCTTTCCTATTTTCAGATCATAATAAATAAAGAAATGAAACAGCGAAGAGAGAGGGAAGGAGGCAAACAGAAACAAAGTGCCAATCAAAAATGAGATTTACATAAAGTTTGTCTTTCAAAAATTTATGGACAAAAGACTCCATACTGATGGAAATATGTTAAAGGGACACAGGTGTCAACTGAAAGAGCTCCTGTGACCAGAGCAGAGACAATATAAGCAACAAAATAAGTAGTGTTGGATTATAACCCAAAGCGTAAAATAAATATCCATGAATCTATACTAATATTAAAAATTGTAAAAGAAAGAAAGAGGGGCACCTGGGTGGCTCAGTCAGTTAAGCTTCTGCCTTAGGCTCAGATCATGATCCAGGTCCCAAGGCAGGCTCCCTGTTCAGCAGGGAACCTGCTTCTCCCTCTCCCTCTGCCCCTCTCACTCATGCTTTTTCTCTCCTCTCTCTCTCAAATAAATAAATAACATCTTTGAAAAACAAACAAACAAACACAGAAGAAAGAGAAATCTCCCATGTAGAAGAATTTCAAACAATTTGTGAAGACATTCCACCCTCAAGTTCATGAGCATAGCTTCCCACTCTTATGTGTGGAATACACATAGTAACTTCCTTCTACAAAATATATTATGAAAAAGTTATAATAATAATGATAATATAATAATAATAAAGAATCACTTTACTATGGAGAAAGCTGACAAACACTATCTCAGCAAGATGATCAGATCGATACCAAGACTGAAATATCATGTTGATAGTATCTATCCTTTATATGATATAATAAAAATGGCAGTATATCCTCTGTATATAATCCACAATCGCAGTTCAATCATGAGATAAACAACAGACATGTCCCACCTGAGGGAAATTTTACAAAATACTCTACTTCTCAAAGTGTTCCAGTTCAACAACAACAAGGAAAGGCTGAAAAATTGTCACAATCCAGAGGAGCCTAAGAAAACATGAGGACAAGTGTAATGTGATGTGAAGGATGGTAACTTAGCAAAAACTAGGGACATCTGAATAAAGTATGGTCTTTGGTTAATGCGACTATTTTAATATTGATTCATTAGCTAATATTTGTACTGTACTAATATAAGATATTGATAATTGGAGAAATTGAGTGCAAGCCCATGAGAATTCTCTGTACTACCTTCTCAATTTCCCTATAAATCTTTGTTTTTTTTTCTAATCAGTAAGATTTATTTTGAAAATTGACTTAAATGAATCAGGCTCCAAGTATGAAGACATTTTAAGAATAGTTTAATTTTTGCCTTATTCTTAAAGAGTTCCTTCGATGGGAACAAAGTAAGAATTTTATATCAGAAGGAAAGAAAAACACTTATGAACACCTCCTCAATCTGAAAAGCAGGAAAGGATATTAAATAGCAAAAATCAGATAAAAATACTTCTTTTATAGTAGACACCATATTGCAAGTGCATTTAAAATTAGCAATGCATGACATTTATTTCCTGGACATTTGTCTTCCAAAGAGTTCACAGTGCTTCAGTGTCAGTTAAGAAATGATTCATGTGAAATTTTTATTAAACCAAATTTACTGGGAAATTACTGTCCAGATAATACTTTATTTTGATTTTATTGAGTTCCTTCCTAATCACTGAGCCTTTTCGTTAGAGCTTTCAACTATAGCAAATGCCTTAAAGGCCAATTTTTAAGTTGCTATTATAATACCCTAATGGAATCACGTATCGTTTTCCTTCACTCAGATATGGCACACAGTAGGCACCTGATAAAATACTGAATGAGTGAATGGATAAAATTGCTTTTTATCATTTCATTCAGCAATTTCATTCTTATCTTTGTCCATTTCATGTTCTAATGTTTATCAACATCAACTCAAGAAGGTTAGGGATCCATTAATTTATTAAGTATTTGGTGCATAGCTACTATGTGCAAGGTGCTAGGAATACCAAGTTAACCAGACATAGATGCAGTCCCTAGCTCCCTCCAGGCCATGCTGGTGGGAGAGACGGATACTAACCAAAAAGTGACAGAAAGACAACTAAACAAGATTATAGTAGCCAATATAAAGGTAAATATACAGCTTACTACAAGTACATGTATAACAAGGCTTAGTCTAACTGGGGCCTCAGAGAAGATGACCAGAAGAAGCAACATTTATATTAAGCCTTAGAGAAAGGAGAAGGTAAGTGGTGGAAGGAGAATATTATGAGGAAAAGGAAGGTTTCTGCCTCTGAATTGTAGGGCTCTGGGTAAGTCCCTTGAGCTTAGGCTCTGAACCTACTTCTTTCTCTGCAAAACTGTGACAGTAATAATGCCTGTGCCATAGAGCTCTAATGAGTAAAGAGTTGACTTTATTTGTACAATATCTAGGATGTTAGTAAGTACTTAATAAATATTTTCTGGTGGCCATAACAGCCTGGAGCCAGGCTTCCTGAGTTCGAATCCACTTAACTAGCTAGGTCAAACGACCTTGGACAAGATGTTTTCTTCCTATCTATCCTTTAGTTGGCCCATCAAGATAACATTATCTGCCCATAGGGTTGTTGGAGGATCCCATGAGTTCTTTTATGTGAAGCATGACACAATTCTTGACACATAATATGTGCCATATGAATGTTAACTTGTATTAGCAATAAAGAAATCCTACAACAGTCTAATGAGGTGTTTAGAAATTATTTTATAGCTTTTAAGGGAATTGAAATTCAAAAAGAACCTAAGTGTCTGTCCGTGTTTACGTAGCTAACCAGTTCATTATCTGAAACCCAAACTCACAATTTCTGATTTTAACCTCACTCCAAGAGGCCTCCGCAAGCCCAAGAAAAAATTGCCTTCCTGGGATCTCAAGGAAGAATCCTTAACATAATAATATGACCATTGGTAATAATGTCTCTTGGTTCTTTCCAAATCCATAAAGATGCTTTTCCTGATGAGTGACTGAGCTGTGAAGAGATGAGAAACCCTCATCCCTCTGAATTACTTGTGTCAGAATATTTTAACCATAGTACTACGGATAGTAAATTATACTTATTAACAGGAAATATGTCTCAGATTGGAATCTGAGCAATCAGATGGGCAGAGAAAAACCGCTTTGACTTGCTCTTCATCTTTTAAAGACAAAGGAGAGCTTTTCTATGTACAAAGTCAGTTGTCAAAAAAGCCTTAGGGAATAAGAGTCTGCAGCATCGAATCCGGCTTCACAGCCCAGACGCCGGTGCTCCAGGTCTTCCTGATCCCAAATCCCTGGACCTGTCCCCCAACACAGGCTGCCACCAGAGGTCATTTGCAATTGCTCTCTTAGGAGCTCCAGGGAAGGGGAAAGGAGCTAGATAGGAAGACGGGACGCGTGGAAGTCGAGAAAATTAAGGCCATTCCACTTTTTTTTTTAATTTTTTAATTTTTATTTATTTATGATAGTCACAGAGAGAGAGAGAGAGAGAGAGGCAGAGACACAGGCAGAGGGAGAAGCAGGCTCCATGCACCAGGAGCCCGACGTGGGACTCGATCTTGGATCTCCAGGATCAGGCCCTGGGCCAAAGGCAGGTGCTAAACCGCTGGGCCACCCAGGGATCCCCATTCCGCTTTTAGTCCAGTGTTAGCACACGTCCAGCCATCCCATGCCCCTGCAAAGAAGAGCTGAAATTTCCATTACTTCTGTTACAGGAAAAAACAAAAGTTTACAGCTTAATGTCTTTGAAAGCCCCACATTAGCATAAGAACTGAGCCCAGGCCTAGGGTGGGAAGCCCCTATTAGAAGGAGAACAGAGCTCAATGCCCTTGAAGGCCCCATATCAAAATGTAAACAGAACTTGAGGAATTGCTCCAGCCCTTCTGGAGGTCCCTGAGACCAGCCCTTAAAACTAAGCTAAAGGGATCCCTGGGTGGCGCAGCGGTTTAGCGCCTGCCTTTGGCCCAGGGCGCGATCCTGGAGACCCGGGATCGAATCCCACGTCGGGCTCCCGGTGCATGGAGCCTGCTTCTCCCTCCTCCTGTGTCTCTGCCTCTCTCTCTCTCTCTCTCTCTCTCTGTGACTATCATAAATAAATAAAAAATTTAAAAAATAAAAAATAAAAAAAAATAATAAAACTAAGCTAAAACCCACCTCGGGGTCCAAGTCCCTGCTCCGCTGTGTCGGCTGTACTTGGACGCAAGCTCGAGCTTGAAAAAAAACCCTCGTGCGTTTGCATCGGTGTCGGCTTCTCGGTGGTTTCTCGGATTTGCAATCTTGGGCACAACAGTCTGAGATAAAAAAACCAAACCAAAGAAACTCGGACGCAGGCAGAGTAAACGCAGGGGTCTGAGAGAAGCGGCAGAGACCCGGGGGCTTGGGGGCTCTTCTGTGGAGGCCATCCACCTCATTACCCACCTCCACACCATCCACCTACATCATCATCCCCCATTGGATCGCCCCCATACCATCCCCCCTACACCATCCCCCTGACACCCCCACACATTCCCCACCCACACTATAAACACACATCACCACCCCTAAACCATCCCCCACACTCCACCACCATCATACCTCTGCCCCCACACCATCAGCCCCCAGCAAGGACCTGGGGCAGCAGTCCCCTGTGGGACATGCTCAGCCTCCCCGGGGTTCTCTGGACAGCCTGCTCCCATCAGAAGCCCTGGTGTCCCATAGAGTACACAGGGGTTGCAGTGAAGAGGGAAGGCCGGGAGCCCCCCGACAGGGTGGATGCAGGTAGGTGGAGCATGGTATGCACTGTGCCCTGCCTCCTCCCACTGTCCCTCCTGGAGGGCAGCACACCCTACACAGGACACCAGCCCCTAACCCAGAGGGACCTGGGCTGGCCTGGCCCCGGGCTCTGTGGGGCTGGGGTGATTTGAGCCACCCCCCAGGCCCAACACAAAGACTAATGGGATCCACCCCCATGGCCCTGGCCAGGCCTGGATTCTGGCCCCGGGCTGAGCGAGCCCTCTCACAGCTGCATGTGGCCTCCTGGGCCCTGGGTGTGCCCCACAGATGCGGGTCGCTGACCGAGGGCAGCCCTGGGGATCCCGGGACACCCTAGGGTGGGGAGAGCAGGGGTAGGCCGGTGGGCCCCACCAACACCCACAGCAGGAGGAAGTCTCCTCCAGGTGCTGGGGCCCCAGGGAGCCCGAGGCCGGGGTCCGGCTGCCCTGCGGGGACCCAACACAGGAGCCCATGAGCTGCAGGTCCAGGTCAGCTCTGCTGTCCTCAGAACCGTCTCTCAGGCTGAAACCTCAGGACACAAGCCCCCCACACGGAGTCCACACATGCTCCCAGGTGGGGGACTCCAGCCCCTGCCCCCCCACCCCCTGTGATCCTTGCCCTCCCCTAAAGGACAGAAAGGTCTCCCTCCCCAGGGGAAGGCACGCACTCTCGGCTCTGAGCCGTTTGCTGTAGAAAGTCAAGAAAGTGTTGTGGTGCGAAAATGCACAGCCAGCCCATTTCTGTGTCTCCAGGAACTCTGTGCATGGGTCGTGGAGAGACCCCTAGAGAGGAGGAGGGGGCACCACCCAGGCCCCAACCAGCCCCTGCAGGGGCGCCGCCAGGCACACACACAGCTGACGTCCCCACGTGCCTTCCAGGGGCGGCCAGACACCAGGGTCAGGACCCCACGGACTTTACTGGGTCTCAGCCTGTGCCCCGCGGGCCAGGAGGGCTGGGACAGAGTGACAGTCAGGGAGCCTCAGGTCACCAGGGTCTGTGCAAAGCGACCTAGGAGGTCTGTGCTCCCTCTGTCCTGGGGGCCTGGGCTGGCCAGGTTCCAGGGCACTTCCTCCCCTCCCCGCATCCCCGTGCCTGTGTGCCTCGGGCACAGAGGGCCTGTGGGGCGGTCAGTGTGGAAGGGAGGTCAGGACAGCAGGCCCTGGTCTTGTGCCCAAGATTGCAAATCCGAGAAACCACCAAGGAGCCGACACCGATGCAAACACACGAGGGTTTATTTACAAGCTCCAGCATGGGTCCAAATATACCCGACACCGCGGAGCAGGGACTTGGACCCCGAGACTAAGAGGCGGCGTAGCAGCTTTATAGGGGCCAGTGGCCCATGGGATACACAGAAAGGTGCACAGTCATGTCGGTCCACATGCAGGTGGCCGTTTGAATTACATCTTACCCTATAGTATCCATTTGAGCTGGCCTATTACTTTGGTCAGAATTGGCGCGCAGTTTTGGCGGGCACAAAGCAGGGTTACATTGTTCTGAGCCGATTTCCGATTAGGGTGTGCCCAGCGGCTCGACTAGGGTGGGGCAGCGCCTTAAGCAATAAGCAGGTTATGTGGGGGTCATACAGGAGGTGGCAGGTGTAGCACAAAATGGAATCAGTCCTGCTCTGCTTCTCCAGGAGTAGGGGATTTTGTTAAATTTCCTGGGTCCTGGGATCCGTGGGTGGCGCAGCGGTTTAGCGCCTGCCTTTGGCCAGGGGCGCGATCCTGGAGACCCGGGATCGAATCCCACGTCAGGCTCCCGGTGCATGGAGCCTGCTTCTCCCTCTGCCTATGTCTCTGCCTCTCTATCTCTCTCTCGCTGTGTGACTATCATAAATAAATAAAAAGAAATTTCCTGGGTCCCACACTGACTGCATGTACACTTCGCTTCTAACAGGCCTAGGTTTGATGCGGGACAGAAGTTGTGTGAGAGGCAATTGGAAGGTGCAGGCCAGGAGACAAGTGTCTTGAAACTCAATCCAGCGACTACCGAGGAATTCCTCTCATACATTGCTACTACTTCCATACAAGAGAAGCTAGTTGAACGCAGTGTCCAGGGGATCTTGATTCTGAGAGGTGAGACCCCACGCAGTCCCTCACAGTTCCACACTGCTTGCAGATAGAGTATCGAACATCCTCACTAGAGATGTATGCCAGAAGCTCATGGGACGCAGGGGGCAAGTCGAAGTCTTCAATGGTTGTGTCTCCAGGTGCAGTAGAGTGGTATTCATGAACCTCCTGACTTTCAGCTTTGAGGCATGCTTCCTTTTAAGAGCTGAATTCAAGACAGGACCCTCCCGCATCCTGCAGGCCTGTAGACATAACTGCTAACATCCTTATATTAGGTGCTGGGAGAGGTTGTGAGAAATGCATGTGGAAGCATGAGGCCTGTACTCACGTGTATCTGAGTTCAATACAACGATTGCCAACGTCCTTGTTCAATTAGAGTGTAGCTCGGGTATACCTTGCCTTGATAACTGTCTAGCAGACATCGGCCTGCAAAGCATACACACTTCTGAGAGTTGAGCTTTTGGCCTGTACTTCCCACATCCTGCCTGCAGATACACTTCGCTGCTAACAGGCCTAGGCTCGATGCGTGACTGAAGTGTTGTGAGAGGTAAGTGGAAAGTCCCGGCACTCAAGACTAGTGCCTCCAAGCTCAATCCAGCGATTTCCTAGTAATTCCTGTAGTAGACAGGTGCTACATACTAAGTTTCATACGTGAGAAGCTAGCTGAACCCTGAGTCCAAAAGCATCTCTCTCCCGAGAGTTGAGCTCACACCCAGTCCCTCACAGTTCCACACTGCCTGCAGAATGAGTTTTGAACATCTTCACCAGAGACATTTGTCAGAAGCTTGTGAGACACAAGTGGAATCATGCAGGCCTGGAAGGTGTCTCCAGGTGCAGTAGAGTGGTACTTTTCGAACCTCCTGAGTTAGAAGACTGCTATGGTCTCACGACCATTAGAACGCAGCTAGTTGAAAGCTGGCTTCTAGGCATGCTCTCTTGTGAGAGCTGAGCTCAGGACAGGACCCTCCCGCATCCTGCCTGCCCATTGTCATAGCTGCTAACATCCTTAAGTGAGGTGCTGGGAGAGGTTGGAGAAATGCGAGTGGAAGTGTCAGGAGTGTACTCACGTGTATCTGAGTTCAATATAGCGATTGCAAAAGTCCTTGTTCAATTAGAGTGTAGCTCGGGTATACCTCGCCTCGATAAGTGTCTAGCAACGTCGGCGTGCAAAGCATACACACTTCTGAGATTTGAGCTTATGGCCTGTACCTCCCCCATCTGACAGCCTGTGCGTTCCGCTTCCACAGCTTTTCGTTGTATGCGGGAGAGTAGCCGAGTGAGAACCAAGTCTCTGCCTGTCAATTTGGCTCCCAGCAGACAGCTGCCTGCAAGGCATGCACACACCTTTGGATTGAGTTTAGGACTTGAACCTCCCACATGCTGACCGCCTTTACGCTTAGCTTCCAAAGGATTTTGTTCGATACGGGACGCAAGTTTTGCGAGAGGCAAATGTGTGTTAGTTCAATCCAGCAACTTCTGAGGAATTCCTCCCTCCGATGGGAGCTACATACTAACTTCCAAACCTGAGTAGCTAGCTGAAAGCTGTCTCTCTGGGGAACTTCCCTCTCAGAGTTGAGCTGAAACCTGGTCCTTCCCAGTTCCACACTGCCTGCAGATACAGTTACGAACATCCTCACTAGACATGTTTGTCAGAAGCTCATGGGACGCAAGGGGCAAGCTGCAGGCTTCAAGGTTGTGTCTCCAGGTGCAGTAAAGCGGTATTCATGGAACATCCTGAATTACAATGCTGCCACGTTCTGATGGCCATCAGAACGCAGTTAGTAGAAAGCTGGCTTCAAGGCAGGTCTCCTTTTGAAAGCTGAGCTCAGGGCAGGACCCTCCTGCATCCTGCCTGCCCATAGTCGTAGCTGCTAACGTCCTTATCTTAGGTGCTGGGAGAGGTTGGAGAAATGCAAGTGGAAGTGTCAGGATGGTACTCACGTGTATCTGAGTTCAATACAGTGATTGCCAACGTCCTTGTTCAATTAGAGTGTAGTTCAGGTATACCTCACCTCGATAAGTGTCTAGCAGACATCGGCCTGCAAAGCATACACACTTCTGAGAGTTGAGCTTATGGCCTGTACCTCCCCCACCCTGACTGCCTGTATGTTCCACTTCCACAACATTTCGTTGTATGCAGGACAGTAGCGGAGTGAAAACCAAGTGTCTGCCTTGTCAATTTCGCACCTAGCGGACACCTGCCTGCAAGGCATGCACACTCCTTTGGATTGAGTTTTTGGCTTGTACCTCCCACATGCTGACCACCTGTACGCTTCACTTCCAAAGGATTTTGTTCGATACGGGACACAAGTTTTGCGAGAGGCATGTGTCTCCTCGTTCAATCCAGCGACTTCTGAGGAATTCCTCCCTCAGAGGGGAGCTACATACTAACTTCCAAACCTGAGTACCTAGCTGAAATCTCTCTCTCTGGGGAATTTCCTTCTGCGAGATGAGCTGACACGCAGTCCTTCCCAGTTCCACACTGCCTGCAGATGCTGTTACGAACATCCTCACTAGACATGTTTGTCAGAAGCTCATGGGACGCAAGGGCCAGCTGCAGGCTTCAATGGTTGTGACTCCAGGTGCAGTAGAGCGGTATTCATGGAATGTCCCACCTTACAATGCTGCTACATTCTCACGGCCATCAGAATGAGCTAGTGGAAAGCTGGCTTCTAGGCATGCTTCCTTTTGATAGCTGAGCTCAGGGCAGGACCCTCCCGCATCCTGCCTGCCCGTAGACGTAACTGCTAATATCCTTATGTTAGGTGCTGGGAGAGGGCGGTGAAATGCATGTGGAAGTGTTAGGCCTGTACTCACGTGTATCTGAGTTCAATACAATGATTACCAATGTCCTTGTTCAATTAGAGTGTAGCTAGTTTCTAACTCCCATGTACGAGTGGGTAGCAGACATTTGCCTTCCAGTTGTACACACTTTTGAGAGTTGAGCTTATGGCCTGTACTTCCCACATGCTGCCTGCAGGTACACTTCGCTGCTAATAGGCCTAGGCTCGATGAGTGATGGAAGTGTTGTGAGAGGTAAGTGGAAAATCCCGGCATACAAGAGTAGTGCCTCCAAGCTCAATCCAGCGATTTCCTAGTAATTCCTGTCTTAGACAGGTACTACATACTAAGTTCCATACGTGAGAAGGTAGCTGAACTCTGAGTCCAAAAGCATCTCTCTCCCGAGAGTTGAGCTCACTCCTAGTCCCTCACAGTTCCACTCTGCCTGCAGAATGAGTTTTGAACATCTTCACCAGAGACGTTTGTCAGAAGCTTGTGAGATGCAAGTGGAATCATGCAGGCCTGGAAGGTGTCTCCAGGTGCAGTAGAGTGGTACTCTTCGAACCTCCTGAGTTAGAAGACTGCTATGGTCTCATGGCCATTAGAACGCAGCTAGTTGAAAGCTGGCTTCTAGGCATGGTCTCTTGTGAGAGCTGAGCTCAGGGCAGGACCCTCCCGCATCCTGCCTACCCATAGTCATAGCTGCTAACTTCCGTACATTAGGTGCTAAAAGAGGTTGGAGAAATGCGAGTGGAAGTGTCAGGACTGTACACGTGTATCTGAGTTCAATATAGTGATTGCCAACGTCCTTGTTCAATTAGAGTGTAGCTCGGGTATACCTCATCTCGATAAGTGTCTAGCAGTCATCAGCTTGCAAAGCATACACACTTCTGAGAGTTGAGCTTATGGCCTGTACCTCCCCCATCCTGACTGCCTGTACGTTCCGCTTCCACAGCATTTCATTGTATGCGCGAGTGTGGCAGAGTGAGAACCAAGTGTCTGCCTTGTCAATTTGGCTCCCAGCGGACAGCTGCCTCCAAGGCATGCACACTCCTTTGGTTTGAGCTTAGGACTTGAACATCCCACATGCAGACCTTCTGTAAGTTTCGCTTCAAAGGATTTCGTTCGATAGGGGCGCAAGTTTTGCGAGAGGCAAATGGGTCTCCGGGCCTCCTCTCCGGGTCTCTGTGGTCTGACAACTTGGTGGCAGTGAGTGGTCTATGTGGTGTCTGGGGATGGGATGTGGCGCTGATTGTCAGGTGCACATCTGCCTGGGAGATGCACCTGCGGGGATCAGTGATGGGGTGGGCGTCAGCACCTCTGGCCTCCAGCGGGCAGTGCTGTGCTGCTCCCTGAGACTCGGGTCTGATGGGGGGGAGGCGGGTGGGGACGCTGGTCCTCTGGCTCTAGGACTGAGGATTCCACCCCCCAGTCTGCAGGCCCACCACAGAAGAGCCGCCAAGCCCCCGGTTCCCTGCCGCTTCTCTCAGAACCCTGCTTTCACTCTGCCCGCATCTGAGTTTCTTTTGGTTTTGTTTTTTATCTCAGACTGTTGTGCCCAAGATTGCGAATCTGAGAAACCACCAAGAAGCCGATTCCGATGCAAACACACGAGGGATTATTTACAAGCTCGATCTTGTGTCCAAGTACAGCCGACACAGCGGAGCAGGGACTTGGACCCTGAGGTGGGTTTTAGCTTAGTTTTAAGGGCTGGTCTCAGGGACCTCCAGAAGGGCTGGAGCAATTCCTCAAGTTCTGTTTACATTTTGATATGGGGCCTTCAAGGGCATTGAGCCCTGTTCTCATTCTAATAGGGGCTTCCTGCCCTTGGCCTGGGCTCAGTTTTGATTCAATTGTGGGGCTTTCTAGGACATTAAGCTGTAAACAGCAAAGGTTCTACACATGGAAGGAGGACGTCACACTGTCCCTATTTGCTGAAGACGCGGTACTAGAAACAGGAAACCCAAGAGCCTCCACCAAAACCTGTTAGAACTAAGGAGTGAGTTCAGGAAAGTTGGGATCCCTGGGTGGCGCAGCGGTTTGGCGCCTGCCTTTGGCCCAGGGCGCGATCCTGGAGACCCGGGATCGAATCCCACATCGGGCTCCCGGTGCATGGAGCCTGCTTCTCCCTCTGCCTGTGTCTCTGCCTCTCTCTCTCTCTCTGTAACTATCATGAATAAATAAAAATTAAAAAAAATTAAAAAAAAAAAGTAAAGTAATGGGACACAAACTGACCCTACAAAGCAGAGTAGCCTTGCTGTGTCCCGACAATGAGCACTCAGGAAGGAAAGGAAGGACGTGAAGGCCTTCTCAGGAGCATCAAGGAGAATAAATAATGAGACTGAACCAAAGGAGCACAAGTCTTGTGCACTGAGCCATACCAGGCTCTGGGAGGCCGTCCTGGGCTCGTGGGGTGGGAGCCTCATCTTGTGAAAATATCCCCACTTCCTGAAGCCACCCTCAGTTTCATGGCATTCCTATCAAAATCAGGGTGGCAGATCTTAGAAATAGGGAAAAAAAACAAAACCCATAAATCCAACCCCCACAACAAATGACCCCGGACAGCAAATCAGTATTGGAGAAGCATGACAGAGTGGGACGCAGCACTTTCCTATTTCAAAAGATGTCACAGAGACACAGGATAAAGCAGTGTGGTTCTCGGGCCCCCGGCTGGCTCCGTCAGTTAAGCATCCGACTCCTGACCTCATCTCCGGTCCTGATCTCAGGGGTCATGAGTTCTAGGCCTGTGTTGGGACATGGATGAGGCGTGGAGCCTACTTAGACAAACCAGACCCACAGGGGGTGGTCCCGGCATAAGCTGAATGAGCAAAACAGAGAGTCCAGAAGGAAATGTGCTCTGATAGAACTGATTTTTTTAACTTAATTTAAACCCAATTAATTAACGTATAGCGTATTATACTTTCAGAGGAAGAATTCAGGGATTCACCAGTTGGAGATAACAGCAGTGCTCATGACATCATGTGACCTCCTTCATGCCGGTACCCTGTTATCCGCCCCCTCCAGCGACCCTCAGTTTGTTTCCTATGATTAAGAGTCTGTATTTCCTGCATCTGTTTTCATCTTATTTGTTTTTCCTTCCCTTTACAGTTGTTCATCTGCTTTGCTTCTTTAATTCCACCTGTGAATGAAACCACACGTCATTCTCTTTCCCGACTGACTTACTTCACTTAACATGATCCCTTTAGTTCTATCCACATCATTGCAAATGGCAAGATTTCCTTCTCTTTGATAGCTGAGTTCCATTCCTCTCTCTATGACCATCATCTATCTCCCATCCTTTTTATCCATCATCTGGCAGAGGACACCGAGGCTCCTCCCACAGTGTGGCTACTGTGGACCCGGCTGCTGTGGACATTGGGGTGCAGGTGTCCCAAGTCTCATTGCATCTGTATCTTCGGAGTGAGCTCCAGGCCGTTCACCTGCTGGTCGCAGGGCAGCTCTATTTGTAACTTCCTGAGGAGCCTCCACACTGTTTCCAGGGCGGCTGCACCAACCCACGGTCCCGCCCACAGTGGAAGAGGGTTGAGTGAGTTTTGCAGGACGTGGTAAAAGTCTGGTCCACATTTCATTTCACGTCCTGTGGGCTCCAATTCCTTGTCCTTAAGTATTTCTGGGGAAGCCGGGTGTTGGGCTCCTTTTCAGTGAGATGTTTCCAAAGCTAACAGGCCCCAGATGAAGCCTGAAAGGTGGCAGGTGCAGCCCAGAGAGCACCCGCTGCCTCCTGCACAGTGTCCTGTAGCGCCTGAGCATCTCGCAGGGGGCGCCTGAGCCCAGGCCCCTCCCATGGGGCACGCATGGGCAGTAGGCCTCCTCTGCCTGCACTAACAGGAGCCAGCCTGTGCTGGGGAGGCCTGCGGAAGACATGGGGACCCGTCTATGCTGATGAGCTGCAGCCTCCTCAGGACCCGCGGGGAGTCTTCAGGGGGAAATTGGGCCACATTCATGCTGACAGGAACCCCGGTCTCCTCAGGACCCACGATGAGGCTTTAGGAATATGTGGGCCCACATCCACCCTGACAGGAGCCCCTGGGCACCTCAGGACCCTCAGGGAGGCTTCTGGAAGATGGGGGCCCACATTCACGCTGACAGGAGCCCTGAGCACCTCAGGACCCGCAGGGAGGTTTCAGGAAATTGTGGGCCCGCATCCACGCTGAGAGGCACCCCTGAGCAGCCTCACGACCCGCGGGGAGGCTTCAGGAAGATATGGGCCTGCATCCACACTGACAGGAGTCCCTGAGCTGCCTCAGGACCTGTGGGGAGGCTTCAGGAAGATGTGGAGACACGTTCACTCTGGCAGGAGCTCCCGGGTCCCTCAGGACATAAGTTGAGGCTTCTGGAAGCTGGGGGCCGCGTTCATGGTTACAGGAGCCCCAGCCTCCTCAGAACCCTCGGCGACACTTCGGGAGGATTTGGGGCCACATGGACATAGCAGGACGCTGACTTCCTCAGGACCCCTGGTGTAGACTTGGGGAAATATGTGGATGCGTCCATGGGGACAGAAGACCCCAGCTTTGTCAGGGCCTGTGGTGAAGCCTAAGAAAAATGTGGGTGCCGCATCCACAGTGACAGGAGTCTCCAGCCTCCTCAGGACCCACTGTGAAATTTTGGGAAGATTTGGGGCCACATCCATGCTGACAGGAGCCCCGAGCCTCCTCAGGTCTTATGGTGAGGCTTGAGGAAAATGTGGGGCCACGTCAATGCTGACAGGTACCCTGTCTTCCTCAGGACCTGCCCTTTGGCTTCGGGACATAAGGGGCTGCGTGTATGCTGACAGGAGCCCACAGCCTCCTCAGGACCCGCGGTGAGTTTTCTGGGGGACGTGGGTCATGTCCAGGGTGACAGGAGCCCCCGGCCTCCTGAGGACCTGCTGTGAGGCTTCCAGAGGATGTGAGGCATAGTCCACAGTGACAGGAGACCCAGCGTCCTCAGGGCCCGCTGACTATGACTCAGGAACACGTGGGGCCACGTCGCACTCACAGGAGCCTGGCTTCCTCAGGACCCCTTGGAGGAATCTGGAGGAGCTGTTGGGGGCCACGTCCACATCAGAAGGGACTCCTCAGAACCACAGGGTAAGTGAAAGGGTAGAATGAATGGTAGGGTGAGGGGAGGGGAGGAAGTTGGTGGTTAGCCTTAGGTTAGATGTTAGGGGTTAGTGATTATGCTTATGGTTACGAATTAGAGGTTAGGTGAGGCATAAGGGTATTGGTCAGTGTTAAGAGTTAGGATGGGGGTTAGGGTAAGGGACAGGATTTAGTGTTAGGGTTAGGGTTTAGGCTCTAGGGATTAGGGCAGGAAGTTAGAGGTTGGGGTTAGGGTTATGGTTAGAGTTAGGGTTGGGCTTAGGTTTGCAGTTAGGGTTAAGGGTTAGGGTGTGAGTTATGGTTAGGGGTTAGAGTTAAGGGTTACAGTTAAACTTAGGGCTAGGTTTAGGGTTAGAGCGAGGGTTAGGATTAGGATAGGGGTTAGGGCTAGGGTTAGGGTTAGTGTTTGGTTACGGGTTAGGGTTAGGGTCAGGTCAGGGTCAGGGTACGGTTTTGGAAAAGGGTTATATAGGGTTAGGGAGTGGGTTAGGGGTTGGTTTTAGGGTATGGGTTAGGGTACAGTTTGTGGTATGAGATAGGATTAGTATTAGAGGGTTAGGGTTAGGGTACAGGTTAAGGTTAAGAATAGGATTTGAATACCTTATTTTAAGGTTAGGGTTAGAGGTTAGGGTTCCGGTTAGATTTAAGGTAGGGGTCAGGGTTAAGGAAACCTAAGTTTAGGTGAACCTACATTTAGGAGTTAGGGTGAGGGTTGGCAGAAAGGTTCAGTGAATGTGTTTTGGTCTTGGGGTTTGTGTTTGTTTTTCGATTAGTGATGGGTCTTGTTTAAGGGCTAGGTTAACATTAGGATTAAGTGTAGGGTTAGGGTTATGTCTGTGTATGGTTAGAGTTTGGGTCTGGCATGTGCCTGCACTGGGACTCCTAGCCTCTTGGGCCATTTAGTTTTATGCACTCTATTTAGGTTTTGGGTTCAAAGATAGCCTGACTCCACCAAGTCAGTGGCCTCCCCAGAGAATCAAAATCCAGCCTTCTGATGGGGTCAGAATAGACATAGCAGGCTTCTCCCGAGCTGAGCTAAGGAGGGGATTTGTGGCTCTAAAGACTCTTTATTTGGATTTTCAGTTGCCTTTCTGATTTTATCTCTAGTGCGTACAAGTTTCATCAATACTACCTATTATTATTTTAAAGTTTTACTTGAATTCCTGTTTGTATACACAGAATGATATAGTTTCAGGTTTACCACATAGTGATTCAACCTTTGGATACAATGCCTGGTACTGGCCACAGGTGCCCTCCACTATCCCCATCCCCTGATTCCCCATCCCCCTCACCTTCCTCTGGTATTTATTAGTTTATTCTCTGGGGTTAAGAAAGTGTTTTTTTGTTTGCTTCTCTCATCCCCCCTGTGTCCCTTTGCCAGTTTGTCTGGTTTCTTAAAATTCACATGTGAATGCAATTGTATGGTATTTGGTATCTTTCTCTGACTGACTGAGTTCATTGAGCATAAGTCCTTTCCACTTATCCCACGTCATTGTAAATGGCTTCATTTCATTGCTTCTGATGACCTGATGATGTCGCAGTTGGTATATTTACCACATCGTCTCTGCCCATTCATCACTCGATGGACATCTGGGCTGTATCCACAGTTTGGCTGTTGTTGATAACGCTGCTACAAACACTGGGCTGCGTGTCCCACTTCGAATCTACTAAACGACTTTTGTATCCTTGGGGTAAATACCTAGCTCTGAAATTTTGGAATCATAGGGTAGCTCTATGTTTAAATTCTTTTTTAATTTTTTTTTATGATAGTCACAGAGAGAGAGGCAGAGACACAGGCAGAGGGAGAAGCAGGCTCCGTGCACTGTGAGTCCAACATGGGATTCGATCCCGGGTCACCAGGATCCTGACATGGGCCAAAGGCAGGTGCCAAACCGCTGCACCACCCAAGGATCCCCTATTTTTAAAGTCTCTAGGACCCCCCACAGTGTTTTCCACAGTGGCTGCACCTGTTCGCATGTCCACCAGGAGTGTAAGGGGGCTCCCACTTCTCTATAGCCTCAACAGCACCTGTTGTTTCTTCTGTTGTTAATTTTAGCCATTCTGACGGCTGTCAGGTGACATCTTATTGTGGTTTTCATTTGCATTTCCCTGATGATGGGTGACGCGGAGTGTCTTTCGGTGTCTGGTGGCCATCTGGATGTCTTGTCAGAGACAAAGTCCATTCATGTCTTTTGCCCATCTGCAGTTGGATAATTTGTGTTTAGGATGCTGAGATTTATATTTGCTTTACGTATTTTGCATACTAACTCTTTATTGGATATGTTGTTTACAAATATCTCCTTTCAGTTTGTATATTGCCTTTTAGCGTTGGTTGTTTCTTTCACTTTGCAGAAGCTTTTGAATTTGATGAAGTCCCAATAGTATTTTTGCTTTTGTTTCCCTCAACTCAGAGGCATATCTAGAAAGAAGATCCAATGGCCAACGTCAAAGATGTTGCTGCCTATCTTTTCTTCTTTGTATGGTTTCAGGTCTCACATTTAGGTCTTTCATCCATTTAGAATTTATTTTTTATATATATGGTGTAAGAAAGTGGTCCAGTTTCATTCTTCTGCATGTGGCTGCCTGGTTTTCCCAACACTATTTGTTCTTATCCTGGGGTCAAGGTTAGGGTTTTTTGAAGAGACTGTCTTTGTGCCATTGGATATTCCTTCCTGCCTTGTTGTCGATTAATGGATCATAGAGTTACAGGTTTGTATCTTGTTTCAGCATTCCATTCCATTCTATTCTATTGATCTAAGCGTCTCCTGTTGGGAGATTCTTGATTGCTGATTCAATTTCGTTGCTGGTTATCTGTCTGTTCAAGTTTCTTATTTCTTCCTTTTTCATTTTTGCTATGTTATATATTTCCAGGAATTGATCTATTTCTTCCAAGTTCTAGTTTGCTGGCATATAATTTTTCATAATGTTCTCTTATAAATGTTTGTATTTCTCTAGTGTTGGTTGTTATTTCTCTTATCTCATTTGTGATTTTATTTGGGTCCTTTCTCATCATTTATCTGTTTTCTTTTTTAAAGATTTTATTTATGGATTCATGCGAGACACAGAGAGGCAGGGGTATAGGCAGGGGGAAAATGAGGCTCCATGCAGGGAGCCTGATGTGGGACATGATTCCCCAGGACCCCGGGATCATGACCTAAGCCAAAGCAGATGCTCAACCACTGAGGCACCCAGGTGCCTTGCTGATTAAATTCCTTTGCTAGTTATGGGTGTGTTCACATTTTCTATTTCTTCCTATTTCAGTTTTGCTCATTTATACATTTCTAGGGATTTGTCCATTTATTCCAGGTCTCCCAGTTTGTTAGTGTATAATCTTTCATAGTATTCCCTTATAATTGTCTTATTTTTCTGGTGTTGATTGTGATCTCTCTTCTCTCTTTTGTGATTTTATTTATTTAGTTCTTTTCTGTTTTCTTGTTGATAAGGCTGGCTAGGGCTTGATCCATTTTCTTAGTTATTTTGAAGAACCAGTTCTTAGTTTCATTATTCCATTCTACTGTTTTGTTGTTTCTGTATTGTTTATTTCTGCTCTCATCTTTATTTTTTCCCTTCTTCTGTAGGCTTTAGGCTTTGTTTCCTATTCCTTTTCCAGCTCCTTTAGGTGTAGTGTTGGGTTGTGTATTGGAGACTTCTTGTTTCTTGAGGTAGGACTGTATTGCTATCTACTTCCCTCTAAGGATTGTCTTTGCTACATCCTAGAGGTTTGAAGAAACATGTTTTCATTTTCATTTGTTTTAAATTTCCTCTTTAATTTCCTGGTTGCTCCATTCATTCTCTAGTAGGATGATCATAATCTCCACGAATTTTTGGTCTGTCCAAATTTTTTCTTACTGTCGACCTCGAGTTTCATAGCGTCGTGGTCCGAAAATGTACATGGTGTGATACCATCCTTCTTGTACCTATTGTACCTGTTGAGGGCTGATTTGTGGTCCATGATATAATCTATTCTGGAGAATGTCCCCTGTGCACTTGAAAAGAATGTGTATTCTGCTTTAGGAAGAAATGTTCAAACTATATCTGTTGAGTCTCTTGGTCCAGTGTGTCAAGGCTATTGTTTCCCTGTTGATTTTCTGCATAGACGATCGGTCCATTGCCATAAGTGGGTGTTAAAATACCCTGTCATTGTATTATTATCAGTGTGTTCCTGTGCGTTTGTTGTTAATTGGTTTCTATATTTCAGTACTCCCATGTTGTCAGCATAAATATGTAGTTGTTTGATCTTTTTTTAAAAATAAATTTATTTTTTATTGGTGTTCAATTGACCAACATACAGAATAACATGCAGTGCTCATCCAGTCAAGTGTCCCCCTCAGTGCCCGTCACCCATTCACCCCCACCCCCTGCCCTCCTCCCCTTCCAGCACCCCTAGTTCTTTTCCCAGAGTTAGGAGTCTTTATGATCTCTCTCCCTTTCTGATATTTCCCAAACGTTTCTTCTCCATTCCCTTATGTTCCCTTTCACTATTATTTATATTCCCTGAAGGAATGAGAACATACACTGTTTGTCCTTCTCCAATTGACTTACTTCACTCAGCATAATACCCTCCAGTTTCATCCACGATGAAGCAAATGGTGGGTATTTGTCGTTTCTAATGGCTGATTAATATTCCATTGTATACATAAACCACATCTTCTTTATCTATTCATCTTCCAATGACACTGAGGCTCCTGACACAGTTTGGCTATTGTGGACATTCTGCTATAAACATCGGGGTGCAGGTGTCCCGGCGTTTCATTGCATCTGAATCTTTGGGGTAAATCCCCAATAGTGCAATTGCTGAGTCGTCGGGCAGGTCTATTTTTAACTCTTTGAGGAACCTCCACACAGTTTTCCAGAGTGACTGCACCAGTTCACATTCCCACCAACAGTGTAAGAGGGTTCCCTTTTCTCCGCATCCTCTCCAACATTTGTGGTTTCCTGCCTTGTTAATTTTCCCCTTTCTCACTGGTGTGACATGGTATCTCATTGTGGTTTTGATTTGTATATCCCTAAGGGCAAGTGATGCAGAGCATTTTCTCATGTGCATGTTGGCCATGTCAATGTCTTCCTCTGTGAGATTTCTGTTCATGTCTTTTGCCCATTTAATGATTGGATTGTTTGTCTCTTTGGTGTTGATTTTAAGAAGTTCATTATAGATCTTGGAAACTAGCCCTTTATCTGATACGTCTTTTGCAAATATCTTCTCCCATTCTGTAGGTTGTCTTTGAGTTTTGTTGACTGTATCCTTTGCTGTGCAAAAGCTTCTTATCTTGATGAAGTCACAATAGTTCATTTTTGCTTTTGTTTCTTATGCCTTCATGGATGTACCTTGCAAGAAGTTGCTGTGGCCAAGTTTAAAACGGGTGTTGCCTGTGTTCTCTATGATTTTGATAGACTCTTGTCTCACATTTAGATTTTTCATCCATTTTGAGTTTATCTTTGTTTATGGTGAAAGAGAGTGGTCTAGTTTCATTCTTCTGCATGTGGATGTCCATTTTCCCAGCACCATCTATTGAAGAGACTGTCTTTCTTCCAATGGATAGTCTTTCCTCCTTTATCAAATATTAGTTGACCATAAAGTTCAAGGTCCACTTCTGGGTTCTCTATTCTGTTCCATTGATCTATGTGTCTATTTTTGTGCCAGGACCACACTGTCTTGATGACCACAGCTTTGTAGTACAAGCTGAAATCTGGCATGTGGTGCCCCCAGATATAGTTTTCTTTTTTAAAATTCCCCTGGCTTGGGATCCCTGGATGGCGCAGCGGTTTGGCACCTGCCTTTGGCCCAGGGCACGATCCTAGAGACCCGGGATGGAGTCCCACATCGGGCTCCCGAAGCATGGAGCCTGCTTCTCTCTCTGCCTGTGTCTCTGCCTCTCTCTCTCTCTCTGTGTCACTATCATAAATAAATAAAAAATAAAGTAAAATAAAATAAAATAAAATAAAATAAAATTCCCCTGGCTTTTCGGGGTCTTTTCTGATTCAACACAAATCTTAAAATAATTTGTTCTAACTCTCTGAAGAAAGTCCATGGTATTTTGATAGGGATTGCATTAAACGTGTACATTGCCCTGGGTAACATTGACATTTTCACAATATTAATTCTGCCAATCCATGAGCATGGAATATTTTTCCAACTCTTTGTGTGTTCCTCAATTTCTTTCAGAAGTTTTCTATAGTTTTTAGGGTATAGATCATTTACCTCCTTGGTTAGGTTTTTTCCTAGGTATCGTATGATTTGGGTGCAATTGTTAATGAGATTGACTCCTTAATTTCTCTTTCTTCAGTCTCATTGTTAGTGTATAGAAATGCCTTTGATTTCTGGGCATTGATTTTGTATCCTGCAACGCTACCAAATTGCTGTTCGAGTTCTAGCAATCTTGTGGGGGAGGGTTTTGGGTTTTCTAGGTAGAGTATCATGTCATCAGCAAAGAGGGAGAGTTTGACTTCTTCTTTGCCAATTTGAATGCCTTTAATGTCTTTTTGTTTCCTGATTGCTGAGGCTAGGATTTCCAATACTATGTTGAATAGCAGTGGTGAGAGTGGATATCCCTGTCTTATTCCTGATCTTAGGTGAAAGGCTCCCAGTGGTGCCCCATTAGGAATGATATTTGCTGTGGGCTTTTCGTAGATGGCTTTTAAGATGTCGAGGAATGTTCCCTCTATCCCTACGCTCTGAACTGTTTTGATCAGGAATAGATGCTCTATTTTGTCAAATGCTTTCTCTGCTTCTAATGAGAGGATCATATGGTTCTTGGTTTTTCTCTTGCTGATATGATGAATCACATCGATTGTTTTACGAGTGTTGAACCATCCTTCGGTCCCGGGGATAAATCCTACTTGGTCATGGTGAATAATAGTCTTAATGTATAGTTGGATCCTATTGGCTAGTATCTTGTTGAGAATTTTTGCATCCATGTTCATCAAGGATATTGGTCTGTATTCTCCTCTTTGGTGTTTCTTTGTCTGGTTTTGGAATTAAGGTGATGCTGGCTTCATAGAACGAATTTGGAAGTACTCCATCTCTTTCTACCTTTCCAAACAGCTTTAGTAGGATAGGTATGGTTTCTTTAAACGTTTGATAGATTTCCCCTGGGAAGCCATCTGGCCCTGGACTTTTGTGACTTGGGAGGTTTTGGATGACTGCTTCAATTTCCTCCCTGGTTATTGGCCTGTTTAGGGTTTCTATTTCTTCCTGTTCCAGTTTGGTAGTTTGTGGCTCCAGGAATGCGTCCATTTCTTCTAGATTGTCTAATTTATTGGCGTATAGCTGTTCATAATATGTTTTTAAAATCGTTTGTATTTCCTTGTGTTGGTAATGATCTCTCCTTTCTCATTCATGATTTTATTAATTTGAGTCTTCTCTGTCTTCTTTTTAATAAGACTGGCTAATGGTTTATGTATGTTATTAATTCTTTTAAAGAACCAACTCCTGGTTTTGTTGATCTGTTCCACATTTATTGTGGTCTCAATTTCCTTGAGGTCTGCTCAAATTTTAATTAAATCTCTTATTCTTTTTTTTTTTTAATTTTTATTTATTTATGATAGTCACAGAGAGAGAGAGAGAGGCGCAGAGACACTGGCAGAGGGAGAAGCAGGCTCCATGCACCGGGAGCCCGACGTGGGATTCGATCCCGGGTCTCCAGGATCGCGCCCTGGGCCAAAGGCAGGCGCCAAACCGCTGCGCCACCCAGGGATCCCTCTCTTATTCTTTTGGGTGTAGGATCTAGCTGCTGTTTTTTTCTCTAGCTCCTTTATGAGTAAGGTTAGCTTTTGTATTTGAGTTCTTTCCAGTTTTTGAATGGATGCTTGTATTGTGATGTATTTCCCCCTTAGGACTGCTTTTGCTGCATGCCAAAGATTTTGAACGTTTGTATCTTCATTCTCATTAGATTACATGAGTCTTTTTAATTCTTCCTCAATTTCCTAGTTGACCCTTTCATCTTTTAGCAGGATGGTCCTTAACCTCCACGTGTTTGAAGTCCTTCCAAACTTCTTGTTATGATTTAGTTCTAATTTCAAGGCATTATGGTCTGAGAATATGCAGGGGACGATCTGAATCTTTGGTATCGGTTCAGACGCGATTTGTGATCCAGTATGTGGTCTATTCTGGAGAAAGTTCCATGTGCACTTGAGAAGAATGTTTATTTAGTTCAGTTTGGATGTAAAGTTCTGTAGATATCTGTGAAATCTATCTGCTCCAGTGTATCATTTAAAGCTCTCGTTTCTTTGGAGATGTTGTGCTTAGAAGACCTATCAAGGGTAGAAAGACCTAGATTGAAGTCACCAAGTATAAGATAATTATTATCTAAGTATTTCTTCACTTTCGTTATTAATTGGTTTAAATATTTGGCAGCTCCGATATTCGGGGAATATATATTGAGGATTGTTAAGTCCTCTTGTTGGATAGATCCTTTAAGTATGATTTAGTGTCCGTCTTCATCTCTCACTATAGTCTTCGGGGTAAATTTTAGTTTATCTGATATAAGGATGGCTACCCCTGCTTTCTTTTGAGGACCATTTGAATGGTAAAAGGTTCTCCAACCCATTATTTTCAGATTGTAGGTGTCCTTCTGTCTAATATGAGTCTCTTGTAGACAGCAAATAGTTGGGTCCTGCTTTTTTATCCAGTCTGAAACCCTGCGCCTTTGAAGGGGTCATTAAGCCCGTTCACGTTCAGAGTTACTATCCACAGATATGAGTTTAGTGTCATCATGACATCTATTCAGTCCTTGTTTTTGTGGATTGTTCCACTGAACTTCTTCTTAAAGGGGAATTTTAAGAGTCCCCCTTAAAATTTCTTGCAGAGCTGGTTTGGAGGTCACATATTCTTTCAGTTCCTGCCTGTCTTGGAAGCTCTTTATCTCTCCTTCCATTTTGAATGAGAGCCTTGCTGGATAAAGTATTATTGGTTGCATGTTCTTCTCATGGAGGACCCTGAATATATCCTGCCAGCCCTTTCTGGCCTGCCAGGTCGCTGTGGAGAGGTCTGCTGTTACCCTAATGCTCCTCCCCATAAAGGTCAGGGATTTCTTGTCTCTTGCTGCTTTAAGGATCTTCTCTTTATCTTTGGAATTTGCAAGCTTTACTATTAAATGTCGAGGTGTTGGACGGTTTTTATTGATTTTATGGGGGGGATCTCTCTATTTCCTGGATCTGAATGCCTGTTTCCCTTCCCAGATTAGGATTGTTTTCAGCTAGGATTTGTTCAAATACATATTCTGGCCCTCTGTCCCTGTCGGCGCCCTCGGGAACCCGAATTACAAGTAGGTTTTTCTTCCTCAGGCTGTTGTTTATTTCCCTTAATCTGTCTTCCTGGTCTTTTAATTGTCTGTCTCTTTTTTCCTGAGTTTCCTTCTTTGCCATCAACTTGTCTTCTATGTCACTCACTCGTTCTTCCACCTCCTTAACCCTCGTCGTTAGGACTTGTAGTTTGGATTGCATCTCATTCAATTGATTTTTAATTTCTGCCTGATTGTATCTAAATTCTGCAGTCATGAAGTCTCTTGAGTCCTTTCTGCTTTTTTCTAGAGCCACCAGTAGCTGTATAATCATGCTTCTGAATTGGCTTTCTGACATTGAATTGTAATCCAGATTTTGTAACTCTTAGGAGAGAGGACTGTTTCTGATTCTTTCTTTTGAGGTGAGGTTTTCCTTCTATTCATTTTGCTCAGTGCAGAGTGGCCAAAAAAATTTGTATTGGGAAAAGGAGAAAAAGAGAGGAGAGAAAGAAGGAAAGAAAAGAGAAAAAGAGAAAAGGAAGAAAAAAAAAGAAAAAAGAAGAAAAAGAGAAAGAAAAAGAAAGAAAGGAATAAAGGGTGGGGGATGCAACAAATCAGAAAGAAGAAAAGAAAAGAAAAGAAGAGAAGAGAAAAGAAAAGAAAAAAGAAAAGAAAAGAAAAACCACGGGAGAGTATCTTCGATTCTGTATACTTTAAGTCCGTTTACTTCCCCTGGAACTTGTCCGTCTAGCTCGTCTTCTGGGGGAGGGGCCTGTTGTGCTGATTTTCAGGTGTTAGCTCTTGAGGGAGCTGCTCCGCCCTCTGCCTGGTGCAGGGCTCAGTGGGGGTTGTTTAACCCGTGAGGCCCCAGGAGGAACCATTCCAGTGACGCCAGCAGCTCTGGAGCCCTGGATTCAGCTCCCACAGTAACTATAGAGCTCTCCCTCTGCAGGACCTGGAGGTGCCACGGCAGGGACGCTGATCTGCTCAGCTCTGGGCAGAAGCGTCCTAGCTGTCGTGGGCCTTCCCGGGCTCTGCCTGTCCCAGGGGGAGGCCAAATCCTGGGCTGTGTCCTGGCACCCTGTGCTCCAGTGCCTGCGCTGTTGGATTCCCCCTCCCGGCCACACAGCCACCTCCGCGGCGCTGCTGCCCGAGCCCCTCTGAGCTGGTCCCAGAGCCCCGCAGCCCTCTCCGCAGGGATCCTCTTCCTCTGCTGGAGCCCCCATCGAGCTGCTCCTGGCCTCGCAGCCCCCTCCATGCGGAGCCGCCGCCCGAGCCCCTCTGAGCTGCTCCGGGTCCAGCCATGGGCCCTGCAGTCTTTTAGGGAGCTCGGCCGCGGGGTATGGTGCAGTCTCCTGGGTGCGCAGGTGTCTGTTAGTGTTCCAGGGAGCCCGAGGGCATCCCCGCCATCCTGGCATCCTGCTCCAACTCCCTGCGGGTGCCTTTCCACCCAGGAAGATTGGTGAAGCTCCTGCTTCTCCAGGACAGAGCTTTCCTGTCCTGGGGGCACTCGCCCCAGCCTTAGCCCGGCACCTCGTGGGGCCCCTCCCCCTTGGATGCCTTTTGTTTCTTTATTTCTTTTCCCCCCTCTTCCTACCTTGATAGAAGTGTGAACTCTTCTCACTGTAGCATTCCAGCTGGTCTCTCTTTTTAAAGAGAGAGATTTTCAGGATGATGAATATTATCTAGGTAATTTGGTGGGGACAGGTGATTTGGGGACCCTCTTCTTCTGCCATCTTGCCCCTCCCTCCACTTTCCTATTTCAAACAATGTCACAGAGACACAGGATAAAGCAGTGTGGTTCTCGGGCCCCGGCTGGCTCCGTTGGTTAAGCATCCGACTCCTGACTTCACCCTTGGTCTTGATATCGGGGTCATGAATTCTAGCCCTGTGCTGAACTGTGGACGAGGCATGGAGCCTACTTAAACAAACCAAACCCACAGGGGTGTGGTTCTGGCATAAGCTGAAGGAGCAGAATAGAGAGCCTGGAAGAAAATGCACTCCGATACCGTCAACTGTTTTTTAAACTTAATTTAATTTAAACCCAATTAATTAAGAGTATAGTGTATTATACTTTCAGAGGTAGAATTCAGGGATTCACCAGTTGGAGATAACACCAGAGCTCATGACATCACGTGCCCTCCGTCATGCCCCTCTACCAGTTATCCTGTCCCTCCACTCCCCTCCCCTCCAGCAACCCTCAGTTTGTTTCCTCCTTCCTGGAGTCTTTTTCCTCCATGTCTGTTTTCATCTTATTTGTTTTTCCTTCCCTTTACAGATGCCCATCTGCATTGCTTCTTTAATTTCACCTATGAATGCAACAATACAGTAATTTTCTTTCCTGACTGACTTTTTTCACTTAACAAGATCCCTCTAGTTCTATCCACGTCATTGCAAATGGCAATATTTTCTTCTCTTTGATAGCTGAGTACCATTCCTATCATCTAACTATCTATCATCTATGACCATCATCTATCTTCCATCTTCTTTATCCATCATCTGCCTGAGGGCACCAAGGCTCCTCCCACAGTGTGGCTACTGGACATTGGGGTGCAGGTGTCCCCGAGTCTCATGCATCTGTATCTTCGGGGTGAGCTAAGGCCGTGCACCTGCTGGTCATAGGGCGGCACTATTTATAACTTCCTGAGGAGCCTCCACACTGTTTCCAGGGTGGTTGCACCAGCCTGCGGTCCCGCCCACAGAGGAAGAGGGTTGAGTGAGTTTTGCAGGACGTGGTTAAAGTCTGGTACACATTTCTTTTTGTGTCCTGTGGGCTCTAATCATTGTCCTTAAGTATTTCTGGGGAAGCCAGGTATTGGGCTCTGTTTCAGTGAGTCATTTCCGATGCTCATAGGCCTCAGCTGTAGCCTGGAAGGAGGCAGGTGTGGTCCCGTGTACGGGGACGCTGCCTCTTGCATGGCCTCCTGCAGTGCCTGAGCGTCCTGCAGGAGGCGCCCGAGCCCAGGCCCTGCTCAAGGGCTGGGAAGGCTCAGTAGGCCTCGTCCACCTGCAATAACAGGAGCCCACCTGTGCTGGGGAGGCCTGAGGAGGACATGGGGACGCATCCACGCTGATGAGCCCCGGTCTCCTCAGGAACCGCGGTGAGGCTTCAGGAAGATGTGAGCCCGCATCCACCCTGACAGGAACACCTGGGCCGCTTCAGGACCTGCAGGGAGGCTTCAGGAAGCTGTGGTGCCACTTCCACTCTGGCAGGAGCTCCCGGGCCGCTCAGGACATAAGTTGAGGCTTCTGGAAGGTGGGGGCCGCATCCACGGTGTCAGGAGCCCTGGCCTCCTCAGAACCCGCAGTGACGTTATGGGAGGACATGGGGCCACGCCCACACCACAACGCTGACGTCTTCAGAACCCCCGGTGTAGACTTCGGGAAATATGGGGATGCTTCCATGCAGACAGAAGACCCCAGCCTTGTCAGGGCCTGTGGTGAGGCATAAGAAAGATGTGGGTGCTGAATCCACACTGACAGGAGTCTCTGGCCTCCTCAGGACCTGCCCTTTGGCTTCGGGATATATGGGGCTGTGTTTATGCTGACAGGAGCCCACAGCCCCCTCAGGACCCGCGGTGAGTTTTCTGGGGGCCATGGGGCCATGTCCAGGCTTACAGGAGCCCTCGGCCTCCTGAGGACCTGCTGTGAGGCTTCCAGAGGATGTGAGGCATAGTCCACAGTGACAGGAGACCCGGCGTCCTCAGGACCTGCTGACTATGACTCAGGAACACGTGGGGCCACGTCCACACTCACAGGATCCTGGCTTCCTCAGGACCCCCTGGAGGACTCTGGAGGTGCTGTTGGGGGCCACGTCCACATCAGAAGGGACTCCTCAGAACCACAGGGTAAGTGAATTGGTAGAATGAGTGGTAGGGTCAGGGGAGGGGAGGCAGTTGGTGGTTAAGTTAGGTTAGATGTTAGGTGTTAGTGATTATGCTTATGGTTCCGGATTAGAGGATAGCGTGAGGGATAAGGGTAAGGGTGAGTGGTTAGGAGTTGGATGGGGGTTAGGGATTAATGAAAGGGGTTAGGGTTAGTGTTAGGGACAGGATTTAGAGTTAGGGTTAGGGTTTAGGCTTAGGGATTAGGACAGGATGTTAGGAGTTGGGGTTATGGTTATGGTTAGTGTTAGGGTTGTGATTAGGTTTGCAGTTAGGGTTAGGTGTTAGGACGTGAGTTAGGGTTAGTTGTTAGGGTTAGGGTTTAGGGTTAAAGTTAGGGCTAGGTTTAGAGTTAGGGTGAGCGGGAGGGTTAGGATAGGGGTTAGGATTAGGGTTAGTGTTTGGTTAGGGGTAATGGTCAGGTCAGGGTCAGGGTAGGGTCAGTGTACGGTTTTGGAAAAGGGTAAGAGATAGGGTTAGGCAGTGGGTTAGGGGTTAGTTTTAGGGTACGGGTTAGGGTACGGTTTGGGGTATGAGATAGGGTTAGTATTAGAGGGTTACGGTTAGGGTACAGGATAAGGTGAAGAATAGGATTTGAATACATTAAGTTAAGGTTAGGGTTAGAGTTTAGGGTTAGGGTTAGATTTAAGGTAGGGGTCAGGGTTAAGGAAACCTAAGAATAAGTTTAGGAGTTAGGGTGAGGCTTGGCAGGTAGGTTCAGTGAATGTGTTTCGGTCTTGGGGTTTGTGTTTGGTTTTTGATTAGTGATAGGTCTTGTTTAAGGTTTAGGTTAATATTAGGCTTAAGTGTAGGGTTAGGGATATGTCTGTGTATGGTTAGAGTTTGGGTCTTGGCCTGTGCGTGCACTGGGACTCCAGGTATCTTGGGCAGTTTAGTTTTATGCACACTATTTAGGTTTTGGGTTCAAAGATAGCTTGATTCCAACAAGTCAGTGGCCTCCCCAGAGAATCAAAATACAGGCTTCTGCTGGGGTCAGAAAAGACATGGCAGGCTTCTCCCGAGCTGAGCTAAGGAGGGGATTTGTGGCTCTAAATACTCTTTATTTGGATTTTCAGTTGCCTTTCTGATTTTATCTCTTGTGCGCACATGTTTCTTCGATACTAACAATTATTATTTTAAACTTTTATTGAATTCCTGTTTGTAAACACAGTATGATATATTTTCAGGTTTGCCACATACTGATTCAACCCTTGGATGCAACGCCTGGTACTGGTCACAGGTGCCCTCCACTATCCCCATTGCCTGATTCCCCATCCCCCCCCCCACCTTCCTCTGGTATCTATTATTTTATTCTCTGTGGTTAAGAGTGAGTTTCTTGGTTTGCTTCTCTCATCCCACCCTATCGATCCCCTTGCCAATTTGTTTGGTTTCTTAAAATTCACATGTGAATGCAATTGTATGGTATTTGCTATCTTTCTCTGACTGAGTTCATTGAGCATAAGTCCTTTACAATTCTCCCAGGTCATTGTAAATGGCTTCATTTCATCCCTTGTGATGACCGAGTGATGTCGCAGTGTGTATATTTACCACATCGTCTCTGCCCATTCATCTGTCGATGGACATCTGGGCTATATCCACAGTTTGGCTATTGTTGATAACGCCGCTACAAACTCTAGGCTGCGTGTCCCTCTTTGAATCTAAGAGACTACTTTTATATCCTCGGGAAAAATACCTAGCTGTGCAATTTTGGAATCATAGGGTATTTGTACTTTTAACTTCTTGAGGACCCTCCACACTGTTTTCCACAGTAGCTGCACCTGTTCACATGACCACGAGGAGTGTAAGGGGGCTCCCCCTTCTCCATAGCCTCACCAACATCTGTTGTTTCTTGTGTTGTTAATTTTAGCCATTCTGTCGGCTGTCAGGTGACATCTCATTGTGGTTTTGGTTTGCATTTCCCTGATGATGGGTGACGCTGAGTGTCTGTCCGTGTGTCTGGTGGCCATCTGGATGTCTTGACAGAGACAAAGTCCATTCATGTCTTCTTCCCATCTGCAGTTGGATAATTTGTGTTTAGGATGCTGAGATTTATATTTGCTTTACATATTTTGCATACTAACTCTTTATTGGATGTGTTGCTTACAAATATCTCCTCTCATTTTGTATGTTGCATTTTAGCGTTGCTTGTTTCCTTCACTTTGCAGAAGCTTTTCAATTTGATGAACTCCCAATAGGATTTTTGCTTTTGTTTCACTCGCCTCAGATGCATATTTGGAAAGAAGATCCAATGGCCAATGTCAAAGATGTTGCTGCCTATCTTTTCTTCTTTGTATGGTTTCAGGTCTCACATTTAGGTCTTTCATCCATTTTGAATTCATTTTTTATATAGATGGTGTAAGAAAGTGGTCCAGTTTCATTCTTCTGCATGTGGCTGCCTGGTTTTCCCAACACCATTTGTTCTTATCCTGGGGTCAGGGTTAGGGTTTGTTGAAGAGACTGTCTTTGTGCCATTGGATATTCCTTCCTGCCTTGTTGTCGATTAATGGACCATAGAGTTACAGGTTTGTATCTTGTTTCGGCTTTCCATTCTATTCTATTGATCTAAGCGTCTCCTGTTGGGAGATTCTTGATTGCTGATTCAATTTCTCTGCTGGTTATCTGTGTGTTCAAGTTTCTTATTTCTTCCTTTTTCATTTTTGCTATGTTATATATTTCTAGGAATTGATCTATTTCTTCCAGGTTCGGGGTTGCTGGCATATAATTTTTCATAATGTTCTCTTATAAACGTTTGTACTTGTAGTGTTGGTTGTTATTTCTCTTTTCTCATTTGTGATTTTATTTGGGTCCTTTCTCATCTTTATATCTTTCTCTTTTTTAAACATTTTATTTATGTATTCATGGGAGATGCAGAGAGGCAGAGGTATAGGCAGAGGGAAAATGGGGCTCCATGTGGGCAGCCTGATGTGGGACTTGATGCCCCAGGATCCTGGGATTGTGACCTGAGCCAAAGCAGATGCTCAACCACTGAGGCACCCAGGTACCTTGCTGATTCAATTCCTTTGCTAGTTATGGGTCTGTTCACATTTCTATTTCTTCCTATTTCTGTTTTGATTGTTTGCACATTTCTAGGGATCTCTCCAATTCTTCCTGGTCTCCCAGTTTGTTAGCGTATAATCTTTCATAGTATTCCCTTATAATTGTCTTATTTTTCTGGTGTTGATTGTGATCTCTCTTCTCTCATTTGTGACTTTATTTATATAGGTCTTTTCTCTTTTCTCGTTGATAAGGCTGGCTAGGGCTTTGTCTATTTTATTAATTATTTTGAAGAACCAGCTCTTAGTTTCGTTATTCCATTCTGTTTTGTTGTTTCTGCATTGTTTATTTCTTCTCTCATCTTTATTTTTTCCCTTCTTCTGTAGGCTTCAGGCTATGTTTGCTATTCCTTTTCCAGCTCCTTTAGGTGTCGGGTTAGGTTGTGTATTGGAGACTTCTTGTTTCTTGAGGTAGGCCTGTATTGCTATGTACTTCCCTCTTAGGACTGCCTTTGCTACATCCCAGAGGTTTTGAGAAACATGTTTTCATTTTCATTTGTTTTAAATTTCCTATTTAATTTCTTGGTTGCTCCATTCATTCTCTAGTAGGATGTTCATAATCTCCACGTATTTTTGGTCTGTCCAATTTTTTTTTCTTACTGTCGACTTCAAGTTTCATAGCGTCGTGGTCCAAAAATGTACAGGGTGTGATATCAACCTTCTTGTACCTGTTGTACCTGTTGAGGGCTGATTTGTGGGCCATGATATGATCTGTTCTTGAGGTTGTCCCATGTGCAGTTGAAAGGAATGTGTAGGGATCCCTGGGTGGCGCAGCAGTTTAGCGCCTGCCTTTGGCCCATGTTGCGATCCCGGAGACCCAGGATCGAATCCCCCGGTGGCCTCCTGGTGAATGGAGCCTGCTTCTCCTTCTGCCAATGTCTCTGCCCCTCTCTCACTCTCTCTCTCTCTGTGACTATCATAAATAATAAAGAAAGGAAGGAATGTGTATTCTGCTTTAGGATGAAATGTTCAGACTATATCTGTTGAGTCCCTGTGGTTCAGTGTGTCAAGGCTATTGTTCCCCTGTTGATTTTCTGTATAGACAATCAGTCCATTGCCATAAGTGGGTGTTAAAATCCCCTGTCACTGTATTATTATCAGTGAGTTCCTGTACGTTTGCTGTTAATTGGTTTCTATATTTAGGTACTCCCATGTTGGCAGCATATTTAGTTGTTTGATCTTGATAGAGAGTCTTTTTAATTATGAAATAATGCCCTTCTTCATCTCTTCTTATACTATTTGTTCTTTCTTTTTGAAATTTAAATATTTTATTTATTTATTCATGAAAGATACACAGAGAAGCAGAGGCAAAACATAGGCAGAGGGAAAGGCAGGCTCCACAAAGGGAGGCCGATGTGGGACTCGATACTGGGATCCCAGGATCAGCCCTGAGCCGAAGGCAGATGCTCAACCACTGAGCCAACAGGTATCCCCCAGGGTTAGGTTTCAAATCTCCTTTGTCTGATATAAGTATGGGTCCTCCAGCTTTCTTTTGATATGCATTAGCGTGATAGATGACTTTCCATTCCCTGACTTTCAATCTCCTGGTGTCTATAAGTCTAATGTGAGCATCTTGTAGGCAGCATACATGAATCTTGTTTTTTAAATAATGATTTTATTTATGAGAGAGAGAGAGAGAGACAGAGAGAGAGAGAGGCAGCTAGAAAATTAGGCAGAGAGAGAAGCAGGCTCCCCACCAGGAGCAGAATATGCAACTCGATCTCTGACTCCAGGATCACACCCTGATTCAAAGGTAGAGGCTCAACCCCTGAGCCACCGAGGCATCCCGGATCCTGTTTTTTAAGCCACTCTGATACCCTGTATCTTTTGATTGGAGCATTTAGTCTATCAGCATTCAGAGTGATTATTCAAAGATATGAACTTTGTGCCTTTGTGTTTCCGGAAGAGTTGGTGTTTCTGGTGACGTTCTCTGGTTCTTTCTAGTCTTTGTTTCTTTTGTTCTCTTTTTTCCCCCACTAGAAGAGTCCCTCTTAAAATTCCTTACTGGACTGGTTAAGTGGTCATGAACTCCTTTTTATGTTGCCTGTCTAGGAAAATCTTTCTCTCTTCTTCTCTCCTGAATGACACCCTTGCTGAAGAAAGAATTCATACAAATTGGACTCCAATAAAAAGAAATTTAAAAACATAAAATAACTTCTTTCTAATATGATTGAGGACAATGTCATGTAGGAGGAAAACCAGAAGCACAAAGAGAAGAGGAGAGATTTCACCCTCTGTAGCCTTCACAGGGACCTGGTGTCCTTTCCTAGGAGGTGCCCCCTGTCCGTAGGATGCATCCTTCCCCTCTGTGCTCCTTGTTGGAACCCAGCAGGCACATCTCCATGCCTCCAGTACGTCTGCAGTCATGGTTTATAGCGTCTTCCATGTATCCTATTGGGGATCACAGCGACTTGTATGTAACCATCTGGCTGCTGTTTGACAACATTGGGGGCATTCCAACTTTTGTTGGTTTTGGGGTGTGTGTGTCTCTATGACATGCAGCTATCATGTGCACCTATTGTATCCTATGGCTGGGTAACCCAAAACCCCGAAATGGTTGGCAAAACCTCATTTCTGGTGCTGGCGCTGGGTGGCTAGCTGGGCTCTCCTGTCCCCTCCGGGGCTCGCTCATGCAGTGTCTTTCTGCTGGAGGGTCAGCTGAGCTGGAAGGTCCGGCTCGGCCACATTCCCATGTCCGGCAGTGGGTCCTGCCAAGCGCTTGCTGCTTCTCTTCTCCCCAATGCCTCTCCAGCAGGGAGCCAGACATTCGGGCCACCCTTGGGGGGAGCTCCTGAGGAGCCAGCTGCCTATGGTGGGGAGCCATGTGGCTGCCTGTATGTGGGAGTCAGGGTGGGGATGGGGCTGGGGTTGTCGGTCCCCTGTCCTGACTGGCCTTCAGGCCGAGCCCCATGCTCACCCACCCCTTACTCACTCGGGCAAGGAGGGTGCCCTCCACACGTTGGTATGAGAGATCCAGCACCACAAGGTGTGCATGCTGGGTCCACCTGGTGAGGGTGGCCCAGGTGCATGAGCTGTAAGTGTGGGAACCAGGAAATTTAACAAAAATCCCCTACCCCTGGACAAAGAGAGCAGGGCTCATTCCATTTTGTGCTACATCTGCCACCTCCCCTATGACCCCCAAATGGTCTACTTATGGCTTAAGGCGCTGCCCCACCCTAGTCAGGCCGCTGGGCACACCCTAATTGGAAATCAGCTCATAACAAGGTAACCCTGCTTTGTGCCCGCCAAAATCATGCACCAATTCTGACCAAAGTAATAGACCAGCTCAAGTGGATACTATAGGGTAAGGTGTAATTCAGTCGGCCAACTACATGTGGACCGACATGATTGTGCAACTTTCTGCGTATCCCATGGTCCACTGGTCCACGAGCTGCCTCGCCTCTTAGTCTCAGGGTCCAAGTCCCTGCTCCAATGTGTCTGGTGCACTTGGACCCAAGCTCCAACTTGTAAAGAGACCCTCAGGAGTTTCATCGGTGTCGGCTCCTTGGTGGTTTCTCGGATTCGCAATCTTGGGCACAGCACAAGGGCCTGCTGTCCTGATATCACTTCCACGGCCACGCTGACCACCCCGCAGGCCCTCTGTGCCCAAGGCACCCAGGCACGGAGATGCGGGGAGGGGAGGAAGTGCCCTGGAACCCGGCCAGGCCCGGCCCCCTGGACAGAGGGAGCAGTGACCTCTCAGGTCACTTTGCACAGACCCTGGTGACCTGAGGCTCCCTGGCTGTCACTCTGTCCCGCCCATTCTGGCGCACAGGGCACAGGCTGAGTCCCAGTAAAGTCTGTGAGGCCTGACCCTGGCGTCCGGCCACTCCTGGATGGCACGTGGGACGTCAGCTGTGTGTGCCTAGCGGCGCCCCTGCATGGGCTGGTTGGGGCCTCGGTGGTGCCCCCTCCTCCTCTCTGGGGGTCTCTCCACGCCCTATACTCAGAGTTCTGGGAGACACAGAAAAGGGCTGGTTGTGCATTTTCACACCACAACACTTTATTGAATTTGTACAGCAAATGGGCTCAGAGCAGAGGGTGCGCGCCTTCACCTGGGGAAGGAGACCTTTTAGTCTTTAGGGGAGGGCAAGAATCACACGGGTTGGGGGGGGGTGAGTGCTGGAGTCCCCCACCTGGAAGCATGTGTGGACTCTGGTTGGGGGCGTGTGTCCTGAGGCTTCAGCCTGAGTGACGGTTCTGAGGACAGCAGAGCTGACCTGGAACTGCAGCTCATGGGCTCCTGTGCTGGGTCCCTGCAGGGCAGCTGGACCCCGGCCTTGGGACCCCTGGGGCCCCAACACCTGTAGGAGCCTGCCTCCTGGTGTGGGTATGGGTGGGGCCCACCGGCCTACCCCTGCTCTCCCCACCCTGGGGTGTCCCGGGATCCCCCGGTCTGCCCTAGGTCAGCGACCTGGACCTGTGGGGCAAGCCCAGTGCCCAGAAGGCCACATTCAACTGTGAGAAGGCTCGCTCAGCCCGGGGCCAGAATCCAGGGCTGGCGACGGCCATGGGGGGGCTGGATCCCATTAGTCTTTGTGTTGGGCCTCGTGGGGGCTCAAATCAACCCAGCTCCCCAGAGCCTGGTGCCCAGTCAGCCCAGGTCCCTCTAGGTTAGGGGCTGGTTCCTGTGCAGGGTGTGCCACGCTCCAGGAGGGACAGTGAGCGGAGGCAGGGCACAGTGGGTCCTCTGCACCACTCACCTGAACACACCATTTCGGGGGCTCCCTGTCTTCCCTCCTCCCTGCAACCCCTGGGTACTTTATGGGACACCCAGGCTTCTGATGGGAGCAGGGTATCCAAAGAACCCCGGGGAGGCTGAGCATGTCCCACAGGGGGCAGCTGCACCGGTTCCTTGCTCAGGGCCGATGGTGTGGGGGTGGATGATGTGGGGGCATGTGTATGATGGTGGTGGAGTTGGGGGCTGGTGTAGGGGGGATAGTGTTGAGGTATAGTGTGGGTGGGGATTGTGTGGGGCTTTGTGTGTGTGAGGGGGATGGTGTAGGGGCAAGGCCATGGGGGATGATGATGTAGGGGGATGATGTGTTTCTGGGAAATGGGGGGATGGGGTGGGGGGCTGGCAGACACCCGGTAAACCCTTTCTCTAAGATGCATGGGGAGACGTCTACAGATAAAGGCGACCCCAGTCTGGGGTTTGCTGTGACACCTGCTCCTGGGTCCCCGTGTGGTCAGTGCAGGGCCCTGGCTGGACTGGGGGCAATATCTCGGGTCATCATACTATGTATGTTTACAAATTGCAAATTGTCTCAAATTAAATGCATAGAATTTAGAAATATATAAAGCACTGAGAGGGGGTGTCACCCTGACCCATCTGACCCTCATCGGATCGATGTGTGTCCTCCTCCAGTCACAGCCATACACCCAGCCCCCAGGTCCCCTTACTGCCCCCCACGGCCTGCACCCTGCTTTTCAGAGGATTGTCCCTCACACCTTTGGGGTTCAGCTCACATGGCAACCCCTGGAGGCCCCATCCTAGTGGCCTCCTCATCCCTGAGAACCCGGGGGAGGGGGCACGGTGTACATCACCAGCACCTTACCATGCAGCTGTGTGTTGCTGTTGCTGTTCTTCTCCCAGCCTCGGAAGCCCTGTGTTCCCGACCCAGAAGCCCCTGGTCCTCCCCCGGAGCCCGATCCCCCCTGGCCCCTCAGCCTCACCCTACCCTGTAGTAGTACCAAAACATGATGTGACTGCTGAATGTCCTGTTGACGTCCAGGTCTACCTGCGTGATTTCCTAGGAGGAGTACCAGGGCCTCCTCCTTCATTTCCTGTGGGAAAACCGGGGAGGAGGAGCAGGCATCAGGGATACAGACCCTGACCTGTCATGAGCTGCTTTGCTGGTCAGGGAGCCCTGGGGCAACCATGGGAGTGTGTCCTGCAGAAACCTCCTTCCTTCCTCTGGGAGGCCGGGAATGGTGGGAGTGCCCACCGTGACCGTGGAACTGCGTGAGGGCTTGTGCCCAGCTGTAGTGGGCGGGGAGGTGACTGAGGGACAGCCTGGGTTGGAGGGCATAAGGGTTCAGCTCAGGTGGGGAGGGGACATGGGGTGTTGTGCCCAAGATTGCGAATCTGAGAAACCACTACAGAGTTGACACCAATGCAAACAAATGAGGGTTGATTTCCAAACTCGAGCTTGTGTTCAAGTACACACGAACCCAACACAGTGGAGCAGGGACCTGGACCCCGAGTTGGGTTTTAGCTTAGTTTTAAGGGCTTGTCTCAGGGACCTCCAGAAGGGCTGGAACAATTCCTCAAGTTCTGTTTACATTTTGATATGGGGCTTTCAAGGGCATTGAGCTCTGTTCTCATTCTAATAGGTGCTTCCAGCCCTTGGCATGGGCTCAGTTCTTATTCTATTGTGGGGCTTTCCAGGGCAATAAGCTGTAAACTTTTTTTTCCTGCAACTGAAGTAATGTAAATTTCAGCTCTTCTTCACAGGGGCCTGGGATGGCTTGACATTTTCGAACGCTGAACTTAAAGTGGAAAGGCCTTCATTTTCTCGGCCTCCTTGTATCCATTCCCATCCTAGCTAGCTCCTACCCCCTTCCCAGGAGCTCCTAAGAAAGCAATTGCAAATGACCTCAGCCTGGCAGCGTGTGTTGGGGGACAGGCCCTGGGATTTGGAATCAGGAAGACCTGGCTCCTGGGCGTCCCATTTCTGCAGCGGGATTCGATACTGCAGACTCTTACTCCCTGAGGCTATCTTGACAACTGACTTTGTACATAGAAAAGCTGTCCGTTGTCTTTATAAGATGAAGAGCGAGTCAAAGTGTTTTTTCTCTGCACTTCTGATTGCTCAGATTCCAATCTGAGATGTATTTCCTGTTAATAAGGATAATTTACTATCCGTAGTACTATGGTTAAAATATTCTGACACAAGTAAATCAGAGGGATGAGGGAATGTCTTCTCTTTCTTCACAGCTCAGTCACTCATCAGGAAATGCATCTTTATGGATTTGGAAAGAACTGAGAGACATTATTACCAATGGTCCTATTATTATGTGAAGGATTCTTCCCTGAGATTCTTCCCCTGTTTCAACTGACACTGAAACACTGTGAACTCTCTGGAAGACAAATGTCAGGGAAATAAATGTTATACATTGCTAATTTTAAACACACTTGCAATATGGTGTCTATTATACTAGAATTATTTTTATCTGATTTTTGCTATTTATTATCCGTTCCTGCTTTTCAGGTTGAGGAGGCATTATACGTGTTCCTAAGTGTTTTTCTTTCCTTCTGATCTAAAATTCTTACTTTGTTCCCATGGAAGGAACTCTTTAAGAATAAGGCAAAATTAATTCAACGATTCTTAAAATGTCTTCACACTTGGAGCCTGATTCATTTTAGTCAATTTTCAAAATAAATCTTATTTATTAGGAAAAAAACAAAGATTTATAGGAAAATTGAGAAGATAGTACAGAGCATTCGCATGCACTTGCACTCAATTTCTCCAATTATTGATATCTTATATTAATATGGTACAAATATTAGCTAATGAATCAATATTAAAATATTCGCATTAACCAAAGACCATACTTTATTCAGATTTCCTTAGTTTTTGCTAAGTTACCACCCCTCATATGACATTCTATTTGTCCTCCTATTTTCTTAGGCTCCTCTGGATTGTGACAGTCTTTCAGGCTTTCCTTGATTTGTTGAACTGGAACACTTTGAGAAGTAGAGTATTTTGTAAAATTTCCCTCAGTTGGGACATGTCTGTTGTTTATATCATGATTGAAATATTTCTGTAGATTATATACAGAGATATACTGCCATTTTCATTATATCATACAAAGAATAGATACTATCTACATGATTTATCAGTCTTGGCATCGTTCTGGTCATTTTGCTGAAGTAGGGTTTGTCAGCTTTCTCCGTAGTAAACTGATTATTATTATTATTATTATTATTATATTATCATTATTATTTTAAGTTTTTCATAATATATTTTGTAGAAGGAAGTTACTATGTGTATTGCACACATTAGAGTGGGAAGCTACGCTCATGAACTTGACGGTGGAATGTCTGCACAAATTGTTTGAAATTCTTCTACATGGGAGATTTCTCTTCCCTCTAGGTTTGTTTGATTATTTTTTTCAAAGATGTTATTTATTTATTTGAGAGAGTAAGGAGAGAAAAAGCATGAGCGAGCGGGACAGAGGGAGAGAGAGAAGCAGGTTCCCAGATGAACAGGGAGCCTACCTTGGGACCTGGATCATGATCTGAGCCTAAGACAGAAGCTTAACTGACTGAGCAACCCAGGTGCCACTCTTTGTTTCTTTCTTTTTTTTAATAATAAATTTACCTTTTATTAGTGTTCTATTTGCCAGCATACAGAATAACACCCAGTGCTCATCCCGTCAAGTGCCCCCCTCAGTGCCCGTCACCCATTCACCCCCACCCACCGCCCACTTCCCCTTCAATCACCCCTAGTTCTTTTCCCAGAGTTAGGAGTCTTTATGTTCTGTCTCCCTTTCTGATATTTCCCACTCATTTCTTCTCCCTTCCCTTATATTCCCTTTCACTATTATCTATATTCCCCAAATGAATGAGAACATACAATGTTTGTCCTTCTCCGATTGAGTTATGTCACTCAGTATAATACCTTCCAGTTCCATCCACCTTGAAGCAAATGGTGGGTATTTGTTGTTTCTAATGGCTGAACAAGGCCCACCTTTTCTCTCTCTTCATCTTCTGAGTCTCCTATGATATGAATGTTATTGTTTTAATAAGTGGCTGAGTTCCCTATGTCTGCCTCTATGGTCCATAACGTTTCTTGTTTTTAAGGCTTCCACTTGGGACTGTATCTCAGTTATAGCATTTTTAACGTTGGCCTGACTAGATTTTAGTTCTTTTATTTCTACAGTAAGGGATTCTCTAGTTTTCTTCTGTGCTCTATTTCCAGCCCAGCTGCTATCTTTATAATCATTGTTTTAAACTGTAGTTAGATATCATATATGTGTATTGATGAACTTCCTGGCTGTGAGTACTACCTCATGTTATTTTATGGAGGAGAATTTCTCCATCTCATTATTTATTCCAGAAAAGAAAGAAGGAAGAAAAAGAAAAACCAAGACAAACAATAACAACTGCCCTCCCCCCCAAAAAAACCCCAGATTATTTTGGCCTGCTCGTTAAAAGATTCTAAATCCCAAAATAAGAAACACAATTAAAGTACCATGAAAGTAAAAATAAGAAATATATAAGGTACATACATAAAAGTTAAAATAAGGCAATTAATAAAATAGAATCAAAGAAAATAAATGAAAAAAGAGCACAAACTACAAAGGAATCTAGACTCTACTTTCGAGGCAAAGCTGAAGCTCTGCAGCCTCTCTGGTCTGACAACTTGGTGGCATCAAATGGTCTGTGTGGGGTCTGGGCATGGGCCTTGGCGCTGATTGTCAGGTGCACATCTGCCTGGGAGTTGCACCTATGGGGGTCAGAGGCGGGGTGGGCGTCATCGCCTCTGGGCTCCAGCAGGTGGCGCTGTGCTGCTCCCTGAGACCAGGCCCTGATGGGCGGGATGCAGGTGGGGTCTCTAGGTCCTCTGGCTCTGGGGCTGAGCATCCTGCCCCCCAGTCTGCTGGGGCCTCCACAGAAGAGCCCCCAAGCCCCCGGGTCTCCGCCGCTTCTCTCAGAACCCTACGTTCACTCTACCTGCGTCTGAGCTTCTTTTGGTTTTGGTTTTGTATCTCAGACTGTTGTGCCCAAGATTGCGAATCCGAGAAACCACCGAGAAGCTGACACTGATGCAAACACACGAGGGTTTATTTACAAGCTCGAGCTTGTGTCCATGTCTACCCGACACAATGGAGCAGGGACTTGGACCCCGAGGTGGGTTTTGGCTTAGTTTTAAGGGCTGGTCTCGGGGAACTCCCGAAGGGCTGGAGCAATTCCTCAAGTTCTGTTTACATTTTGATATGGGGCCTTCAAGGGCATTGAGATCTGTTCTAATAGGGGCTTCCTGCATTTGGCCTGGGCTCAGTTTTTATTCTATTTTGGGGCTTGCTGTGTCCTGACAATGAGCACTCAGGAAGGAAATGACGGATGTGACTCCTTTCTCAGGAGCATCACAGAGAATAAATAATGAGACTGAACCAAAGGAGCAGAAGACTTGTGCACTGAGCCATACCAGGCTCTGGGAGGCCATCTTGGGCTCGTGGTTTGGGAGCCTCATCTTGTGAAAATGTCCGCAGTTCCTGAAGCCACCCTCTCTTTCAATGTCATTCCTGTCAAATCATGGTGGCAGATCATATAAATAGGAAAAAAAAACCCATAACATCTATCCGCCCCCACAAATGACCCCGGAGAGCAAATCAGTATTGGAGAAGCAGGACAGAGTGGGACGCAGCACTTTCCTATTTCAAACGATGTCACAGAGACACAGGATAAAGCAGTGTTGTCCTCGGGACCCCGCCTGGCTCCGTCGGTTAAGCATCCGACTCCTGACCTCACCTCTGGTCCTGATCTCGGGGTCGTTATTTCTAGCCCTGGGCTGGTCCATGGATGAGGCCTGATGCCTACTTAAACAAACCAGACCCACGAGGGTTGGTCCCAGCATAAGCTGAAAGAGCAGAACCGAGAGTCCAGAAGGAAACGTGCTCTGATACAACTGATTTTTTAACTTAATTTAATTTAAACCCAATTAATTAACGTATAGTGTATTATACTTTCAGAGGAAGAATTCAGGGATTCACCAGTTGGAGAAAACCGCAGTGCTCGTGACACCACGTGCCCTCCTTCATGCCAGTCCCCTGTTATCCTCTCCCTTGTCCCCTCCCCTGCAGCAACACTCAGTTTGTTTTCTATAATTAAGAGTCTGTATTTCCTGCATCTGTTTTCATCTTATTTGTTTTTTCTTCCCTTCACAGATGTTCATCTGCTTTGCTTCTTTAATTCCACCTATGAATGACACCACACGGTCATTCTCTTTTCCGACTGACCTATTTCACTTAAGATGATCCCTCTACTTCTACCCACGTCATTGCAAATGGCAAGATTTCCTGCTCTTTGATAGGTGAGTACCATTCCGCTCTCTATGGCCATCATCTATCTCACATCCTCTTTATCCATCATCTGCCAGAGGGCACCGAGGGTCCTCCCATATTGTGGCTACTGTGGACCTGGCTGCTGTGGACATTGGGGTGCCGTTGTCCCACGTCTCACTGCATCTGTATCTTCGGAGTGAGCTCCAGGCTTTACACATGCGGGTCGCAGGGCAGCTCTATTTGTAACTTCCGGAGGAGCCTCCACACTGTTTCCAGGGCGGCTGCACCAACCCACGGTCCCGCCCACAGTGGAAGAGGGTTGAGTGAGTTTTACAGGACGTGGTAAAAGTCTGGTCCACATTTCATTTTGCGTCTTTTGGGCTCCAATTCTTTATCCTTAAGTATTTTTGGGGAAGCTGTGTGTTGGGCTCCTTTTCAGTCAGACGTTTCCGAATCTAACAGGCCACAGATGGAGCCTGGTAGGAGGCAGAGGTGGGCCCCGGGATGAGCACGTGCCTCCTTCACAGCCTCCTGTAGTGCCTGAGGATCCCGCAGGGGGCGCCCAAGCCCAGGCACCGCCCAAGGGGCAGGCATGTGCAGTAGGCCTCGCCTCCCTGCACTAACATGAGCCAGCCTGTGCTGGGGAGGCCTGAGGAAGACGTGGGGACATGTCCATGCTGATGAGCCACAGCCTCCTCAGAATGTGCGGGGAGTCTTCAGGGGGATATTGCACAGCGTTCACGCTGACAGGAGCCCCGGTCTCCTCAGGACACACGGTGAAGCTTCAGGAAGATGTGGGCCCACATCCACCCTGACAGGAGTCCTTGGGCTGCTTCAGGACCTGCGGGGAGGCTTCAGGGAATTGTGGGCCCGCACCCACCCTGACAGGAGCCCCTGGGCTGCCTCAGGACCCGCGGGGAGGCTTCAGTAAGATGTGGGCCCCCATCCACCCTCACAGGAGCCCCTGGGCCGCCTCAGAACATGTGGGGAGGCTTCTGAAAGATGGTGCGCCGCGTCCACTCTGGCAGGAGCTAACTGGCCCCTCAGGACATAAGTTGAGTCTTCTGGAAGCTGGGGGCCGCATCCACAGTGACAGGAGCCTCGGCCACCTCAGAGGGCCGCTTCAGGACCTGCGGTGATGCTTCGGGAGGACGTGGGGCCATGTCCACACAACCAGACGCTGATGTCCTCAGGACCCCCGGTGTAGACTTCGGGAAATATGGAGATGCGTCCATGCGGACAGAAGACCCCAGCCTTGTCAGAGCCTGTGGTGAGGCCTAAGAAAAATGTGGATGCCGAATCCACACTGACAGAAGTCTCCAGCCTCCTCAGGACACGCTGTGAATGATTCGGATGATTTGGGGCCACGTCCATTCTGACAAGAGCCCCCAGCCTCCTCAGGTCTTATGGTGAGGCTGTGGAAAATGTGGGGCCACGTCAAGACTGAGAGGACCCGCGTCCTCCTCAGGACCTGCACTTTGTCTTCGGGACACATGAGGCTGCGTCTAGGCTGACAGGAACCCACAGCCTCCTCAGGACCGCGGTGAGTTTTCAGGGGACATGGGGCCATGTCCAGGCTGACAGGACCCCCCGGCCTCCTGAGAACCTGCTGTGAGGCTTCCAGAGGATGTGAGGCATCCAGAAGGATGTTCCTCCTCCTTCCAGAGGAGGCATACTCCACGTTGAGAGGAGACCCGGAGTACTCAGGACCCACTGACTATGACTCTGGAACACGTGGGGCCACGTCCGCATTCACAGGAGCCCGGCTTCCTCAGGACCCCCTGGAGGACTCTGGAGGCGACGTTGGGGGCCACGTCCATGTCAGAAGGGACTCCTCAGAACCATAGGGTAAGTGAATGGGTAGAATGAATGGTAGGGTCAGGGGAGGGGAGGTGGTTTGTGGTTAGGCTTAGGTTAGATGTTAGGGGTTAGTGATTATGCTTATGGTTACAGATTAGAGGTTAGGGTGAGGGATAAGGGTAAGGGTCAGTGGTTAGGAGTTAGGATGGGGGTTTGGGTTAGGGACAGGAGTTAGAGTTAGGGTTAGGGTTTAGACTTTAGGGATTATGGCAGGAGGTTAGGAGTTGGGGTTTGGGTTATGGTTAGAGTTAGGGTTCGGCTACGTTTGTAGTTAGGGTTAGGGGTTAGGGTGTGATTTAGGGTTAGGGGTTAGTGTTAGGGGTTAGATTTAAAGTTAGGGCTAGGTTTAGGGTTAGGGCGAGGGTTAGGTCATCTTCACCAGAGACGTTTGTCAGAAGCTTGTGACACCCAAGTGGAATAATGCAGGCCTGGAAGGTGTCTCCAGGTGCAGTATAGTGGTATTCTTCGAACCTCCTGAGTTAGAAAACTGCTATGGTCTCACGGCCATTAGAATGCAGCGAGTTGAAAGCTGACTTCTATGCAAGCTCTCTTGTGAGAGGTGAGCTCAGGGCAGGACCCTCCCGCATCCTGCCTGCCCAGCCTCATAGTTGCTAACATCCTTGTGTGAAGTGCTGGAAAAGATTGGAGAAATGCGAGTGGAAGTGTCAGGACTGTACTCACGTGTATCTCAGTTCAATACAGCGATTGCCAACGTCCTTGTTCAGTTTGAGTGTAGCTCGGGTATACCTCGCCTCGCTAAGTGTCTAGCAGACATCGGCCTGCAAAGCATACACACTTCTGCAAGTTGAGCTTATGGCCTGTACCTCCCCCATCCTGACTGCCTGTACGTTCTGCTTCCACAGCATTTCATTGTATGCGGGAGAGTAGCGGAGTGAGAACCAAGTGTCTGCCTTGTCAATTTCACGCCTAGCGGACAGCTGCCTCCAAGGCATGCACACTCCTTTGGTTGAGCTTATGGCTTGTAAAGCCCACATGCTGACCGCCTGTACGCTTCGCTTCAAAAGGATATCGTTCGATACGGGACAGAAGTTTTGCGAGAGGCAAATGTGTCTTAGTTCAATCCAGCAACTTCTGAGGAATTCCTCCCTCAGATGGGAGCTACGTACTAACTTCCAAAACTGAGTACCTAGCTGAAAGCTCTCTCTCTGGGGAACTTCTCCCTCGGAGATGAACTGAAACGTGGTCCTTCCCAGTTCCACACTGCCTGCAGATGCAGTTACAAACATCCTCACTAGACATGTTTTTCACAAGATCATGAAATGCAAGGGGCAAACTGCAGGCTTCAAAGTTGTGTGTCCAGGTGCAGTAAAGTGGTATTCATGGAGCATCCTGAATTACAATGCTGCCACGTTCTCATGGCCATCAGAACGCAGTTAGTAGAAACCTGGCTTCGAGGCATGCTTCCATTTGAAAGCTGAGCTCAGAGCAGGATCCTCCCGCATCCTGCCTGCCCGTAGTCGTAGATGCTAACATCCTTATGTTAGGTGCTGGGAGAGGTTGGAGAAATGCAAGTGGAAGTGTCAGGACTGCACTCACGTGTATCTGAGTTCAATACAGTGATTGCCAACGTCCTTGTTGCATTAGAGTGTAGCTCGGGTATACCTCGCCTCGCTAAGTGTCTAGCAGACATAGGCCTGCAAAGCATGCACACTTCTGAGAGTTGAGCTTGTGGCCTGTACCTCCCCCATCCTGACTGCCTGTGCGTTACTGTTCCACACCATTTCATTGTATGCGGGACAGTACCGGAGTGAAAACCAAGTGTCTGCCTTGTCAATTTCGTGCCTAGCGGACAGCTGCCTCCAAGGCATGCACACTCCTTTGGCTTGAGATTATGGCTTGTACCTCCCACATGCTGACCGCCTGTACGCTTCACTTCCAAAGGATTTCGTTCGATACAGGACGCAAGTTTTGCAAGAAGCAAGTGTCTCTTAGTTCTATCCAGTGACTTCCTAGGAATTCCTCCCTCAGATGGGAGCTACATCCTAACTTCCAACCTGAGTACCTAGCTGAAGGCTCTCTCTCTGGGGAATTTCCTTCTGCGAGATGAGCTGACACTCAGTCCTTCCCAGTTCCACACTGCCTGCAGATGCAGTTACGAACATCCTCACTAGACATGTTTGTCAGAAGCTCATGGGACGCAAGGCCCAGCTGCAGGCTTCAATGATTGTGTCTCCAGGTGCAGTAGAGCGGTATTCATGGAACGTCCCGCCTTACAATGCTGCTACGTTCTCACGGCCATCAGAAGGAGCTAGTAGAATGCTGGCTTCTAGGACTGCTTCCTTGTGAGAGCTGAGCTCAGGGAAGGACCCTCCAGCATCCTGCCTGCCCGTAGACATAACTGCTAATATCCTTATGTTAGGTGCTGGGAGAAGGCCGGGAAATACATGTGGAAGTGTCAGGCCTATACTCCCGCTTATGTGATTTGAATACAGCGATTTCAAACGGCCTTCCTCAAAGAGTGTATCTAGTTTCTAATTCCAATGTACGAGTGGGTAGCAGACATCTGCCTCCCAGGCGTACACACTTTTGAGAGTTGAGCTTATGGCCTGTACTTCCCACATCCTGCCTGCAGGTACACTTCGCTGCTAACAGGCGTAGGCTTGATGCGTGACTGAAGTGTTGTGAGAGGTAAGTGGAAAGTGCCGGCACACAAGACTAGTGCCTCCACGCTGAATCCAGCGATTTCCTAGTAATTCCTGTCTTAGACAGGTGCTACATACTAAGTTCCATACGTGAGAAGCTAGCTGAACCACGAGTCCAAAAGCATCTCTCTTCTGAGAGTTGAGCTCACACCCAGTCCCTCACAGTTCCCACTGCCTGCAGAATGAGTTTTGAACATCTTCACCAGAGATGTTTGTCAGAAGCTTGTGAGACGCAAGTGGAATACTGCAGGCCTGGAAGGTGTCTCCAGGTGCAGTAGAGTGGTATTCTTCGAACCTCCTGAGTTAGAAGACTGCTATGGTCTCACGGCCATTAGAAGGCAGCTAGTTGAAAGCTGGCTTCTAGGCATGCTCTCTTGTGAGAGCTGAGCTCAGGGCAGGACCCTCCCGCATCCTGCCTGCTCATAGTCATAGCTGCTAACATCTTTACGTGAGGTGCTGGGAGTGGTTGGAGAAATGCGAGTGGAAGTGTCAGGACAGTACTTATGTGAATCTGAGTTCAATACAGCGATTGCCAACGTCCTTGTTTAATTAGAGTGTAGCTCGGATATACCTCCCCTCGATGTCTAGCAGACATCGGCCTGCAAAGCATACACACTTCTGAGACTTGAATTTATGCCTTGTACCTCGCACATGCTGACTGCAGATACACTTCGCTCCTATCAGGCTGAGGCTCGATGCGTGACAGAAGTTTTGTCAGAGGTTAGTGGAAGGTCCCGGCCCACACGACTAGTGTCTCCATGCCCAATCCAGAGATATGTGAGGAACAGCTCTCTTAGATTGGTGCTACATACTAAGTTCCATACATGAGAAGCTAGTTGAACACAGTGTCCAAAGGGTACTTGCCTCTGAGACTTGAGCTCACCTCCAGTCCCTCACAGTTCCACTCAGCCTTCAGATGGAATTTTGAACATCCTCACTAGACATGTTTGTCAGAAGCTCATAGGACACAAGGAGCTAGCTGCTGGCTTCAATGCTTGTCTCTCCAGGTGCAGTAGTGTGGTATACATGGAACGTCCTGACTTACAGTGGTGCTACATTCTGAAGGCCATAACAACGCAGCTAGTAGAAAGCTGGCTTTGAGGCATGCTTCCTTTTGAGAGCTGTCTCAGGGCAGGACCCTCCCGCATCCTGCTTGACTGTAGACATAGCTGCTAACATCCTTGTGTTAGGTGCTAGGAGAGGTTGTGAGAAAAGCATGTGGAAGCGTCGGGCTTGAACTCACGTGTATCTGAGTTGAATACAGCGATATCCAACGGACTTCTTCAATCAGAGTGTAGCTATGTTCTAACTCCCATGTACGAGGGGTTAGGAGAAATCTGCCTCCCAGGCATACACACTACTGAGAATTGAGCTTATGATCTCTACCTCAACATCCTGCCTTCAGGTACACTTCGCTTCTAAAAGGCCTAGACTCGATGCGTGACGGAAGTGTGGTGAGAGGTAAGTGGAATGTCCCGTCACACAAGACTAGTGCCACCAAGGTCAATCCAGCGATTTCCTAGTAATTCCTGTTTTAGACTGGTGCTACATACTAAGTTCCATAGGTGAGAAGCTAGCTGAACACCTTTTCCAAAAGCAACTTAGTTTTGAGAGTTGAGCTCGCACTCAGTCCCTCACGGTCTGATACAGCCTGCAGAATGAGTATCAAACATCTTCACCATAGACTTTTGTCAGAAGGTTATGAGACACAAGTGGAACAAGGCAGACCTGGAAGGTATCTCCAGGTGCAGTAGAGTGGTAGTCTTGGAACCTCCTGAATTAGAATACTGCTACATTCTCACTGCCATAAGAACGCAGCTAGTTGAAAGCTGACTTCTAGGCATGCTTCCTTGTAAGAGCTGAGGTCAGGGCAGGACCGTCCCACCTCCTGACTGCCTGTAGACTTAGGTCCTAGCATCTTTATGTTAGGTGCTGGAAGAGGTTGTGTGACAAGCATGTGGAAGTGACAGGCCTGTACTCACGTGTATCTGAGTTCAATACAGCGATTGCCAATGTCCTTGTTCAATTAGAGTATACCTCAGTTCTAGCTCCCATCAATAACTGTCTAGCAGACATCTGCCCGTAAAGCATACACACTTCTGAGAGTTGAACTTATTCCCTGTACCTCCCACATGCTGACTGCAGGTACACTTTGCTCCTATCAGGCCTAGGCTTGAATCGTGACTGAAGGGTTGTGAGAGGTTAGTGGAAGGCGCTGGCCCACACGACTAGTGTCTCCAAGCCCAATCCAGAGATATGTGAGGAACTGCTCTCTAGGATTGGTGCTACACACTAAGTTCCATACATGGGAAGCTAGTGGAACGCAGTGTCCAAAGGGTACTTTCTTCTGAGACTTGAGCTCACCCTCAGTCCCTCACAGTTCCACACGGCCTTCAAATTATTTTTTTTAATTTTTATTTATTTATGATAGTCACACAGAGAGAGAGAGAGAGAGAGAGAGAGGCAGAGACACAGGCAGAGGGAGAAGCAGGCTCCATGCACCGGGAGCCCGACATGGGAATCGATCCCGGGTCTCCAGGATCGCGCCCCGGGTCCAAGGCAGGCGCCAAACCGCTGCGTCACCCAGGGATCCCCCTCCACACGGCCTTCAGATGAAATTTCGAACATCCTCACTAGACGTGTTGGTCAGAAGCTCATAGGACAAAAGGAGCTAGCTGCAGGCTTCAATACTTGTGTCTCTAGGTGCAGTAGAGTGGTATACATTGAACCTCCTGACTTACAATGTAGCTACATTCTCATGGCCATAAGAATGCAGCTAGTGGAAAGGTGCATTTGAGGCATGCTGCTGAGGATCAGAGTCACCCGTTCCAATTGAGGTCCAGTGGGGAATAGAGGAACCATGTCCTGATGATGCCCAGGTAGGGACCAGAGTCACCAGGTCCAGATGAGGCCCAGGTGGGGAGCATATTCACTAGGTCCAGGTGAGGCCCAGTTGAGGACCAGAGCCACCAGGTCTGGTTGAGGCCTAGAGGGGTACTAGAATCACCTGGTCCAGATGACATCCAGATGGGGACGAGAGTCACCAGGTCAGTGTGAGGCCCAGAGGGATTCCAGAGTCATCATGTCCAGGTGAGGCTCAGGTGTGGAACAGAGTAACCGGGTACCAATGATGCCGAGGTGAGGACCAGAGTCACCAGATCTAGGTGAGGCCCAGATAGGATCAGAGTCACCAGTTCCAGGTGAGACCAAGAAGGAGGCCACAGCAATCAGGTCCAGGTGTGGAACAAAGTCACCAGGACAGGTTGAGGCCCAGTTGGAGACCACATTCACCAGGTCCAGGTGAGGCCCAGATGGTGATCAGAGTCACCAGGTCCGGGTGAGGACCAGGTAAGGACCAGATTCACCAGGTCCAAGTGAGGCCCACGTGGGGACCTGACTCACCAGGTATGGGTGAGGCCCATGTGGCAACCCCACTCACCAGGTCCAGGTGAGGCCCAAATATGGATCAGAGTCGTGTTGTTCCAGGTGAGGCCAGAAGGAGACCACAGGAACCAGGTCCAGGAGAGCCCCATATGGGAACCAGAGCCACAAGATCCAGGTGAGGTCCAGGTGGAGACCACAATCACAAGGTCCAGGTGAGGCCCGGTAATGACTAGATTCACCAGGTCCAAGTGAAGCCCAGGGGGGGACCAGAGTCACCAGGTAAGGGTGAGTCCTAGAAAGGGAACCAGAGTAATCAGTTTAGTTTGAGACCCAGAGTGGGACCAGAGGTCCCCGATCAAAGTGAGGCCCAGGTGTCAAATAGAGTATCCAGGTCCCAATGATGCCTAGGTGAGGACCAGAGTCACTAGGGCCATGCAATTCCCAGATGAGGATCAGAATCACCAGGTCCTGGTGAGGCATAGAAGGAGACCACAGTCACCAGTATCAGGTGAGCCCCATGTCGGAACCAGAGCCACTCTATCCAGCTGAGTCCCAGGTCCATGTGAGGCCCACGTGAGGACAAGATACACCAGGTTGAATTGAGGTACAACTGGGGATAAGAGTCACCAGGTCTGGGTGAGGCCTAGGTGGGGACAAGATTCACCAGGTCTGAGTTAGGTCACAATGGGGATGAGAGTCACCAGGTCCAGGTGAGGCCAAACTGAGGACCAGAGTCACCAGATCCAGGTGAGGTCCATGTTGGAAAGAGAGTCACCAGGTCCAGGAGAGGTCCAGGTGGGGACCAGAGTCACCAGATCCAGGTGAAGCCCAGGTGGGGACGAGAGTCACCAGGAACAGATGAGGCCCAGGTGAGTACCAGAGTTACCAGGTACACGTGAGGCCCAGGTGGGGACCAGAGGCAAAGGTCCATGTGAGGCCGGCTGGGGACCATGGACAACGGTCTACGTGAGGTCCAGGTGTGGAACACAGTAACCAGGTCCAGGTGAGTCCCAGGTTGGGACCAGGATCACCAGGTACAGGGGAGGGCCTTGAAAGAACCAGAGTCAACTGTTCAAGGTGAGGCACAGGTGGCAACCAGGGTCAGCAGGTCCAAGTCAGGCCAAAGTGGAATTCACAGTCACCAGGTCAGAGTGAGACCCCAAGGGGGACCAGAGTCACCTGGTCCAGGTGAGGTCCAGTTGTGGAACACAGTAACCGGGTCTCAATTATGCCCAGTTGAGGATCATGGTCAACAGAGCCAGGTGAGGCTCAGATGGGGATCAGAGTCACCAGGTCCAAGTGAGGCCCATGTGGGGACCACAGTCACCATATCCAGGGTAGTCTCAGGTACAGACCAGATTCACCAGGTCCAGATGAGGTGCAGGTGGCAACCACACTCACCATGTCCCTGTGAGGTCCCAGTGGGGACCATAGTCACCAGGTACATTAGAAGCTAGAAACACTGTAGCCACCTGGTCCACATGAGGTCCATGTGGTAATGAGAGTCACCAGTTACAGGTGTGGTCGAGGTGGGGATCAGACTCACCCGGTCCAGTTGAGACCCAGGTGGGAACCATTGTCACCATCCAGGTGTGGCCCAGCTGAAGACCAGAGGTAACAGGTCCAGGTGGGTCCCTGTTAGGGAACAGTGTAACCATGTCCTGATGTTACCCAGGTGGGTAACAGAGACACCAGGTCCAGGTGAGGCCGAGGTGGACACCAGAGACATGAGGTCCAGGTGAGGTCCCGGTGGGAACCACAGTCACCAGGTCAGGTGACGCCATGCTGAGGATCAGAGTCACCAGTTCCAGGTGAGGCCCAGGTGGGGCCAGAGTCACCTGGTACAGAAGAGGTCAAAGTGAGGACTGAGTTACCAGATCCAGGTGAGTCCCTGTGGGGAATATAGTAACCATGTCCCGATGATGCCCAGGTAGGGACCAGAGTCACCAGGTCCAGATGAGGCCCACGTGGGGAGCATATTCACTAGGTGCAGGTGAGCCCCAGTTGAGGACCAGTCATCAGGTCTGGTTGAGGCCTAGAGGGGTACTGGAATCTCCTGGTCCAGGTGACGTCCAGATGGGGACCAGAGTCACCAGGTCAGGGTGAGGCCCAGAGGGGTTGCAGAGTCATCATGTCCAGGTGAGGCACAGGTGTGGAACAGAGTAACGAGGTCCCAATGATGCCCAGGTGAGGACCGGAGTCACCAGATCTGGGTGTGGCCCAGATAAGATCAGAGTCATCTGTTCCAGGTGAGGCCAAGAAGGAGTCCACAGCAATCAGGTCCAGGTGGGGAACAAAGTCACCAGGACTGGGTGAGGCCGAGATCGGGACCAGATTCACCAGGTCCAGGTGAGGCCCAGGTGGTGACCTGAGTCACCAGGTGTGGGTGAGGACCAGGTAAGGACCAGATTCACCAGGTCCAGGTGAGGCCCACGTGGGGACCTGAGTCACCAGGTGTGGGCGAGGCCCAGTTGGTAACCCCACTCACCAGGTCCATGTGAGGCCAACCTGCAGGCCAGAGTCACCAGGTCCAGGTGAGGCCCTGGTGGGGACCGGAGTCACCAGGTAAATGTGAGGCTAGAAGGACATCACAGTCACCAGGTCCAGGTGTGGTTCATGTGGGAACGAGAGTCACCAGGTCCAGGTGAGACCCAGGTGGGACCACAGTAACAAGGTCCAGATTGAGGCCTAGGTGGGGCCCAGAGTCATCAGGGCCAGGTGAGGCCAAAGTGTGGAGCAAAGTTATCAGGTCCAGGTGAGTCCCAGGTGGGAACCAGTCACCTCGTCCAGGTGAGGCCCACAAGAGTAGTGCCTCCAAGCTCAATCCCGCGATTTCCTAGTAATTCCTGTTTTAGACTGGTGCTACATACTAAGTTCCATACTAACTAATTGAACCCTGCATCCAACGGCAACTTACATCCGAGAGTTGGGCTCACACGCAGTCCCTCACAGTTCCACACTGACTGCAGAATGTGTTTCCAATGTCTTCACCAGAGATGCTTGCCAGAAGCTTGTGAGACGAAGTGGAATAATGCAGGCCTGGAAGGTGTCTCCAGGTGGAGTAGAGTGGTATTCTTGGAACCTCCTGAGTTAGAATACTGCTGCGTTCTGAGGGCCAGAAGAATGCAGCTAGTTGAAAGCTGGCTTCTAGACATGTTTCCTTGTGAGATTTGAGGTGAGGGCAGGACTCTCGTGCAACCTGACTGCCTGTAGACATAGGTCCTAACCATGTTAGGTGCTGGAAGAGGTTGTGAAAAGCATTTAGACGTTTCAGGCTTGTAGTCACGTGTAACTGAGTTCAATACAGCGATTTCCAACAGCCTTGTTCAATTAAACTGTAGCTGGGTTCTAACTCCCATAAAAGAGTGGCTAGCAGACATCTGCCTGCAAAGCATACACGCTTCTCAGAGTTGAGCTTATGGCCTGTACCTCCCACAATCTGATGGCCTGTACGGATCGCTTCCACAGCATTCCGTTCTATGCGGGACAGTAGCGGAGTGAGAACCAAGTGTCTGCATTGTCAGTTTCACGACTACTGGACACCTGCCTCCAAGTGTTGCACACTCCTTTGGATGAGCTTATGGCTTGTTCCTCCCACATGCTGACCGCCTGTACCTTTCACTTCGAAAGGACGTCGTTCGATACGGGACACAAGTTTTGTGAGAGGCAAGTGTCTCCTAGCCCAATCCAACGACTTCTGAGTAATTCCTCCCTCAGAAGGGAGCTACATACTAACTTCCAACCTGAGTACCTGGTTGAAAGCTGTCTCTCTGGGGAACTTCCTTCTGCAAGATGAGCTGACACGCGGTCCTTCCCAGTTCCACACTGCCTGCAGATGGAGCTACGAACATCCTCACTAGACATGTTTGTCAGACGCTCATGGGATGCAAGGGCCAAGCTGCAGGCTTCAAGGTTGTGTCTCCAGGTGCAGTAGAGCTTTATTCATGGAACGACCTGACTTCCAATGCTGTAAAGTTTGGGTTAGGTTACGGGTTAGGGTTAGGGTTAGGGTCCTGTTTAAGCTTAGGGTTAGGGTTAGGGTTAGGGTTCATGTTAGGGTTAGGGGTAGTTTCAGCATTAGGTGTAGGCTACGGTTTAGGATTAGGGTTAGGGTACGGGTTAGGTTACGGTTTAGGTTATGGGTTGGGGTATGGGTTAGGTTACAGTTTAGGGTACGGGTTAGTGTTAGTGTTAGGGTTAGGGTACGGGTTAGGGTTAAAGTTAGGGTACTGTTTAGGGTTAGGGTTAGGTTACGGGTTAGGGTTAGGGATAGGGTAAGGGTTAAGGTTAGGATTGTTAGGGTTAGGCTTATGGTTAGGATTAGGGATTGGGTTTCGTTAGGTTTAGGGTTGGGGTAAGGTTAGGGTAGGGTACGGGTTAGAGTTTGGGTTAGGGTACGGGTGAGGGTTAGGGTAAGCGTTAGGGTACGGGTTAAGGTTAGGTTTAGAGTTAGGTTTAGGGTTAGGTTTAAGGTTAGGGTATGGGATAGGTTTAGGTTTAGGGTACTGTTTAGCCTTAGGGTTAGGGTTAGGGTTAGGTTACAGGTTAGCGTTATGGTTAGGGTTAGAGTACGGGTTAGTGTTAGAGTTCGGGTTATGTTTAGGGTTCGGGTTAGGGTTAGGCTACGGGTTAGGGTTAGTGTTACGGTTATGATTAGGGTTCAGTTTAGGCTTAGGTTTAGGGTACAGATTAGGGTTAGGGTTAGGGTTAGGGTTAGGGTTAGGGTATGGTTTAGAGCTATGGTATGGATTACGGTACGGGTTAAGGTATGTGTTAGGGTACTGGTAACGGTTAGGGTTTGGGTTAGGTTTAGGGTACGGGTTAGGGTTAGGTTTAGGGTTTGGGTTAGGGTACAGGATAGGGTTAGGTTTAGGGTTAATGTTAGGGTTCGGGTTAGGGAACGGGATAGGATTAGGGTTTGGGTATGGGTTAGGGTACAGGTTAAGTTATGGTTTAGGGTTAGGGTATGGGTTACAGTTAGGGTTCAGGTTAGTGTTGGGGTTAGGGTTAGGTTTAGGGTACGGGTTAGGTTTAGGGTTACGGTATGGCTTAGGGTACGGATTAGGTTTAGGGTTAGGGTATGGGCTAGGGTTAAGGTACAGGAGAGTTAGAGTTAGGACATGGGTTTGGGTTAGGGTTAGGGTTAGGGTATGGCTTAGGGTTAGGTTTAGGGTTAGTGTTAGGGTTAAGGTATTCGTTAGGGTTAGGGTTAGGGTACTATTTAGGGATAGGGTTAAGGTTAGGTTTAGTTTACGGGTTAGGGTTAGGGTTAGAGTTAGTTTACGTGTTAGGGATAGGGTTAGGGTGAGGTTTAGGGTTAGGTTAGGGTTAGGGTTAGGTTTAGAGATAGGGTTAGGGTTGTGATTAGTGTTAGGGTTAGGTTAGGGGTAGTTTTAGTGTGAGGGTACTGGTTATGCTTAGGGTTAGGGTAGGGTACGGTTTTGGGTTAGGGTACAGGTTAGGGGTAGTGTTAGGGTTAGGAGTTAGGGTTAGGGTTTGGGTTAGGGTTAGGGTTAGGTTTAAGGGTTAGGTTTAAGGGTTAGGGTTAAGGATTAATGTTAGGGTTAGGGTTTAGGGGTTCGGGTTCGGGTTAGGGTTAGTGGTTAGTGTTAGGGTTAGGGGTTAGGGGTTAGGGTTAGGGTTACTGTTAGGGTTAGGATTTAGGTTTAGAGTTTGGGTTAGGTTTAGGGTTAGGGTATGCTTTAGGGTTAGGTTTAGGGTTAGGGTTAGGGTTAAGGTACACGTTAGGGTTAGGGTACTGTTTAGGGTTAGAGTTAGGGTTAGGTTTAGTTTATGGGCTAGGGTTAGGGTTAGGGTTAATTTACGTGTTAGGGATAGGGTTAGGGTGAGGGTTATGGTTAGGTTAGGGCTAGGGTTAGGTTTAGAGATAGGGTTAGGGTTATGATTAGAGTTAGGGTTAGGTTAGGGGTGGTTTTAGTGTTAGGGTATGGGTTATGGTTAGGGTTAGTGTAGGGTACGGTATAGGGTTAGGGCATGGGTTCGGGTTAGTTTTAGGGTTAGGATTAGGGTACGGGTTAGGGTTAGTGTTAGGGTACCATTTAGGGTTAGTGTACGGGTTAGCGTTAGGGTTGGGGTTAGCGTAAGGGTTAGGGCACGGGTTAGGATTAGCGTTACGGTATTGTTTGGGTTAGGGTCAGGGTTAGATTTAGGTTATGTGTTAGGGTTTGGGTACGGTTTAGGGTTAGGGTACGGGTTAGGTTTATGGCACAGGATAGGGTTAGGGTTAGGGTACCGGTATGGGTTAGGTCAGGTTTAGGTTTAGGGTATGGGTTAGGGTTAGGGTACGGGTTAGGGTTAGGGTATGGTTTAGGGTTAGGGTACGGGTTAGGGTTAGGGTACGGGTTAGGGTTAGTGTAAGGGTTAGGGTTAGATTACTGTACAGGATAGGGTTAGGGTTAGGGTACTGGTTAGGGTACAGTTTAGGCTTAGGGTTAGGTTTAGGGTAGGGGTTAGAGTTAGGGTACATGTTATGGTTAGGTTTAGGTTATGGGTGAGTGTTAGGGTTAGGGTATAAGTTAGTGTATGGGTTAGGTTTCAGGTTAGGTTTAGGGTTAGGTTTAGAGTTAGTGGTTAGGGTTAGTGTTAGGGTGAGGGGTTAGGGTTAGGGTTAGGGGTTAGGGTTAGGTTTAGGGTTAGGGTTAGGATTAGGGTTAAGTGTTAGGTTTAGGGGGTTAGGCATAGGGTTAGGGTTAAGGGTTGGTGTTAAGGGTTAGGGTTAGGGGTTAGGGGTAAGGGCTAGGGTTAGGGGTTAGGTGTTAGGGTTAGTGTTAGTGTTAGGGTTAAGGTTAGGGGTTAAGTTTAGGGTTAAGGGTTAGGGTTAGGGTTTGGGTTAGTGTTGGGATTAGGGTTAGGGTTAAGGGTTAGGGTTAGGTTTAGGGTTAGTGGTTAGGGGTTCATGTTAGGGTTAGGGTTAGGGGTAGGGGTTAAGGTTAGGGTTAGGGGTTAGGGTTAGGATTGGTTTAGGGTTAGGGTTAGGGGTTAGGGTTTAGGGTTAGGGTTAGGGGTTAGGGTTAGGGTTAGGGTTAGGTACGTGTTAGGGTTAGGGTTAGGGTTGGGGTACAGGTTAGTGTTAGGGTACCTGTTAGGGTTAGGGTATGGGTTAAGTTTAGGCTTAGTGTTCGGGTTAGGGTTAGGGTTAGGGTTAGGTTTTCGGTTAGTGTTAGGGTTAGGGTTAAGGGTTAGGGTTAGGATAGGTTTAGTGTTAGGGTTTAGGGGTTAGGGGTTAGGGTTAGGGATTTGATTCGATTCAATTCTTTTCGATTCAAATCGATTCGATTCAATTCTTTCAATTCGTTTCTTATCGATTCAATTCTTTTCAATTCGATAGATTCTTTTCTATTCGATTAAATTTGATTCGATTCGATTCTTTTCGATTCGATTTGATTCGAGTCTTTTTGATTTGATTCGTTTCGATTCGATTCTTTTCAGTTCGATTCGATTCAAATCTTTTCGATGCGATTCAATTTGATTCTTTACAATTCGATTCGATTCTTTTCAATTTGACTCCATTTTTTTCGATTCGATTCGATTCTTTTCCATTCGATTTGATTCGATTCTTTTCGATACGATTTGATTCTATTCTCTTCGATTCGATTCCCTTTGATTCGATTCTATTCTTTTCAATTCGATTCGTTTTTTTCGATTCGATTCGATTCCTTTCGATTCGATTCAATTCGATTCAAATCTTTTGTTTCGATTTGATTCTTGTCAATTCGATTCGATTCTTTTCAATTCGATTCGATTCTTTTCGATTTGATTCAATTCTATTCGAATCTTGTCAAATCTATTCTATTCTTTTCGATTCGATTCTTTTTGATTCGATCGATTCTTTTCGATTCTATTCGATTCTTTTCAATTCGATTCGATTCTATTCTGTTGGATTCGATTTGATTCAATTCAATTTGATACTTTTCGATTCGATTCTTATCGATTCGATTCAATTTTCGATTTGATCGATTCTTTTCAATTCGATTCGATTCGATTCTATTTGATTCTTTTCGATTCGATTTGATTATTTTTGATTCGACTCAATTCGATGGTTTGATTCGATTATTTTCTTTTTTTTCGATTATTTTCTATTCGATTTGAGTCGATTCTTTTCGATTCGATTCGATTATTTTCGATTTAATTCGATTCTATTCGAATATTTTCGATTCAATTCGATTGCATTAGATTCGATTATTTTTGATTCAATTCGATTCGATTATTTTTGATTTGATTTGATTCATTTCGGTTCGATTCGATTATTTTCAATTCGAATCAATTCGATTCTTTCCGATTCGATTCTTTTTGATTTGATTCGATTATTTTCGATTCGATTCGATTGTTTTCAATTCATTTTGATTTGATTATTTTCGATTCGATTCGATTTGATGCGAATCGATTATTTTCGATTCGATTCAATTATTTTCGATTCGATTCGATTATTTTCGATTCAGTTCGATTCAATTATTTTCGATTCGATTCGATTAGATGTGAATCGATTATTTTCGATTCGATTCGATTCGATTTGATTATTTTTGATTCGAATAGATTCGATTCTTTTCAATTAGATTATTTTCGATTCGATTGGATTATTTTAGATTCAATTGGATTATTTTCGATTCAATTCGATTGGATTATTTTCGATTCGATTCGATGCGAATATATTTCTTTTTTTTCGATTTCGATTCAATTCGATTCGATGCGATTATTTTCGATTTGATTTGATTATTTTCAATTCGATTCGATTTGATTCGATTCGATTAATTTCGATTCGATTCGATTATTTTCGATTCAATTTGATTGGATTCAATTCGATTATTTTTGATTCGATCCGATTATTTTTGATTTGATCGATTCTTTTCGATTCAATTCAATTATTTTCGATTTGATTCGATTCGATTATTTTTGATTCAATTCGATTCGATTCGATTACTTTCAATTCAATTCGATCGATTCAGTTCAATTATTTTCGATTTGATTCGATTATTTTGGATTCGATAAGATCACTTTCAATTCGATTATTTTCGATTCGATTTCATTATTTTCAATTCAATTCAATTCGATTATTTTCGATTAGATTCAATTCAATTATTTTCGATTTGAGTTGATTCGATTATTTTCAATTCGATTCAATTTGATTATTTTCATTTCGATTCGGTTCGATTTGATTCTATTATTTTCGATTCGATTTGTTTCGTATCAATTTGAATCGTTTTGATTCAATTCGATTATTTTCGATTTGAATCAATTCTTTTTGATTCGATTCTTTTCGATTCGGTTTGATATTTTCAATTCGAATCGACTCGATTCTTTTTGATTCGAGTATATAAGATTCGATTCGATTCTTTTCGATTCAATTCAATTCGATTCGATACGATTGTTTTCAATTGTATTCGAATCGATTCTTTTCGGTTCTATTCGATTCGATTCTTTTCGATTCAATTCGATATGATTCGATTCTTTTTGATTCCATTCGATACGATTCTATTCTTTTCGATTCGATTTGATTCGATTCTTTTCATTTTGATTCGATTCGTTTCGATGCTATTCAATTCGATTCTTTTTGATTCGATTCGACTCGTTTCGATGCTCTTCAATTTGATTCTTTTCGATTCGATTCGATTCTTTTTGATTCGATACTTTTTGATTCTATTCGATTCTTTTCGATTCGTTTCGATTCTTTTCAATGTATTCGATTCGATTCTTTTCAATTCAATTCGATTTGATTCTTTTCAATTCTATTAGATTTGATTCTTTTCAATTCAATTCTATATGATTTGATTCTTTTCGATTCAATGATACCATTCAATTCTTTTCGATTCGATTCGATTCCTTTTCTTTTCGATTTGATTCTTTTTGATTCGATTCTTTTCAATTCAATTGGATTATGTTCGATTGGATTCTTTTCCATTCAATTCAATTGTTTTCGATTCCATTCAATTAGTTTTGATTTGATTCGATTCTTTTCGATTCAATTAGATTCCATTCTTTTCAATTCAATTAAATACGATTCTATTCTTTTCAATTCGATTCGATTTGATTCTTTTTGTTCGATACGATTTGATTCAATTCTTTTCTATTTGATTCGATTCAATTCGATTCTTTTCAATTCGATCTTTTCGATCGATTCAATTTGATTCTTGTTTCGATTCGATTCTTTTCGATTCGATTTGAATCTTTACATTTCGATTCAAATCGATTCTTTTCGATTCGATTCTTTTTGGTTCGATTCGATTCTACTTGATTCATTTCGAATCGATTCGATTCTTTTTGATTCGATCTATTCGATTCTTTTCGATTCAGTTCGATTTGATTCGATTCTTTTTGATTTGATTCACTTCTTTTCCACTTGATCTGATTCGATTCGTTTTGATTTTTTTCGATTCATTTCAATTCGAATCTATTCGATTCTTTTCGATTCAATTCGATTCGATTTGATTCTTTTTGATTCAATTCGATTCAATTCCATTCGATTCGATTCTTTTCGATTCGATACGATTCGATTCGATTCTTTTCGATGCGAATCTATTCGATTCGATTCTTTTAGATTTGATTCGATGCAATTCTTTTCAATTCGATTCGATTCGATTCGTTTTGATTCATTTCGATTCTCTTTGATTTTTTTGATTCGATCTTTTCAATCGATTTGATTCGATTCGATTCTTTTCGATTCAATTATTTTCGATTCGATTTGATTCTTTTCTATTCGATTCTTTTCTATTCGATTTGATTCTTTTCTATTCGATTCTTTTCATTTAGATTCGATTCTTTTCGATTCGATTCAATTCGAATCTTTCCGTTTCGATTATATTCTCTACAATTCGATTCTTTGGATTTGACTCTTTTTGATTAGATTCGATTTGATTCTTTTCGATTCGATTCGATTCGATTCAATATGATTCGATTCGATTACTTTTGGTTCGATGCAATTTGATGAGATTTTTTTCGAATTGATTTGATTCGATTCGATTATTTTCGATTCGACTCAATTTGATTCGATTTGATTATCGATTCCATTCAATTCCAATTATTCTCGATTCGATTTGATTCGATTATTTTTTATTCAATTCAATTCAATTATTTTCGATTCGATGTGATTTGATTTGATTCTTTTCGACTCAATCAATTCGAATTGATTCTTTTCAAATCGATTCGATTAGATTCTTTTCGATATGATTGCATTCGATTCTATTCTTTTCGATTCGATTCGATTCTTTTCAATACAATTCTATTCTTTTCGATTCTATTCGATTTGATTCCTTTCAATTCGATACGATTCGATTCTTTTTGATTCGATTTGATTCAATTCAATTCTTTTCAATTCGATCTTTTCGATTCGATTCGATTCTTTTCAATTCAATTCGATTCGATTCGTTTTGTTTCGATTTGATTCTTTTCTATTTTATTTGATTCGATTCATTTCAATTAGATTCGATACTGTTCGATTCGATTCTTTTCGATTCAATTCAATTGGAATCGATTCGATTCTTTTTGATTCAATTCCATTCGATTCAATACGATTCTTTTCGATTCGATTCTTTTCAGTTCTGTTCGATTCGATTCTTTTCGATTCAGTTCAATTCAATTCTTTTTTATTCGATTCGATTCTTTTCGATTCAATCTGATTCGATTCATTTTGATTTTTTCGATTCGTTTCTATTTGAATCTATTAGATTCTTTTCGATTCAATTCGATTCCATTGATTCTTTTCGATTCGATTCGATTCTTTTCAATTTATATGATTCGATTCGATTATTTTCGCTTCGACTCGATTTGATTTGATTCCATTCGATTATCGATTCAATTCCAATTATTTTCGATTCGATTCAATTATTTTTTATTCAATTCGATTCAATTATTTTCGATTCGATGCAATTTGATTCGATTCTTCTTGTTTCAATTCAATTCGATTCTTTCAAATTCGATTCAATTCGATTCTTTTCATTTCGAATCGATTCTTTTCGATTTGATTCAATTCTTTTCAATTCGATTTGATAATGTTCGATTCAATTCTTTTCAATTCAATTCGATTTGATTCTTTTCGATTCAATTCGATTCCATTCGATTCAATTCTTTTTGATTCGATTCTCTTTTCGATTCAATACGATTCAATCGATTCTTTTGATACGAATCAATTCAATTCCATTCTTTTTGATTCGATTCGATTCAATTCTTTTAGATTTGATTTGATATGATTCTTTTCCATTAGATTCGATTTGATTCGTTTCGATTTGTTTTGATTCTCTTTGATGTTTTTTGATTCGATCTTTTCAATCGATTTGAATCGATTCGATTCATTTCGATTCGATTCGATTCAAATTTTTCAATTCTATTCTTTTCAATTCGATTCTTTTCGATTCGATTTGATTCTTTTCGTTTCGATTAGATTCTCTTCGATTCGATTCTTTTCGATTCAATTCTTTTTGATTCGATTCGATTTGATTCTTCTCCATTCGATTCAATTCACTTTGAATCAATTCGATAAGATTCTTTTCGTTCGATTCAATTCTGTTCGATTCTATTCTATTCTATTCGATTCTTTTCAATTCAATTCTATTCGATTCTTTCGTTTCTATTCGATTCTTTTCGATTTGATTCGATTCGATCATTTGGATTCGATTTGTTACATTTCAATTCGATTCTTTTCGATTCTGTTCGATTCGATTCTTTTCGATTCAGTTCAATTCGATTCTTTTCGATTTGATTCGATTCTTTTCCATTCGATATGATTCGATTCGTTTCGATTTTTTTCGATTCGTTTCAATTCGAATCTATTCGATTCTTTTCGATTCAATTCGATTCGATTGATTCTTTTTGATTCAATTTGATTCGATTCCATTCGATTCGATTCTTTTCGATTCAATTTGATTTTTTTCGATTCGATACGATTCGATTCGATTCTTTTCTATTCGATTCAACTCAACTCGATTCTTTTCGATTCGATTTTTCGATTTGATTCTTTTCAATTCAATTCAATTCTTTTCGATTTGATTCTTTTCGTTTCAATTCGATTCGATTCAATTCTTTTCGTTTCAATTAGATTCTTTTCGATTTTATTTGATTCGATTATTTTCAATTCGATTCGGTACTGTTCGATTCGATTCTTTTCGATTCAATTCGACTGGAATCGAGTCTTTTCGATTCAATTCTACTCTATTCGATACAATTCTTTTCTATTGTATTCGATTTGATTCTTTTCGGTTCTATTCGATTTGATTCTTTTCGATTCAACTCCATATGATTCGATTCTTTTTGATTCCATTTGATACGATTTGATTCTTTTCAATTCGATTCGATTCGATTCTTTTCATTTTGATTCGATTCGTTTCGATGCTATTCAATTCGATTCTTTTTTGATTCAATTCGATTCATTTCCATGCTATTCAATTCGATTCTTTTTGATTCGATTCGATTCTTTTCGATTCAACTCGATACTTTTCGATTTGATTCGATTCGATTCTTTTCGATTCGATTTGATACAATTCGATTGTTTTCGATTCGATTTGATTCGATTCTTTTCGGTTCTATTCAATTTGATTCTTTTCAGTTCAGTTCGATATGATTCGATTCTTTTCGATTCAATGATACCATTCGATTCTTATTGATTCGATTCCTTTTCGTTTCGATTTGATTCTTTTCGATTCGATTCTTTTCAATTCAATTCGATTATGTTCGATTGGATTCTTTTCGATTCAATTCGATTCGATACGATTCTTTTTGATTCGATTTGATTCGTTTTGATTTGATTCGATTCTTTTCGATTCAATTCAATTCGATTCTTTTCGATTCAATTAAATACGATTCTATTCTTTTCAATTCGATTTTATTCTTTTTGATTCAATACGATTCAATTCGATTCTTTTCGATTTGATTCGATTCAATTCGATTCTTTTCAATTCGATCTTTTCGATCGATTCGATTCGATTCTTTTCGTTTAGATTCTATTCTTTTCGATTCGATTAGATTCTTTTCAATTCGATTCGATTCTACTCGATTCATTTCGAATCGATTCGATTCTTTTTGATTTGATCTATTCGATTCTTTTCGATTCAGTTCGATTCAATTCGATGCTTTTCGATTTGATTCAATTCTTTTCCACTCGATCTGATTTGATTCGTTTTGATTTTTTCGATTCGTTTCAATTAGAATCTATTCGATTCTTTTCGATTTGATTCGATTCTTTTTGATTCAATTCGATTCGATTCAATTCCATTCGATTTGATTCTTATCGCTTCGATTCGATTCTTTTCAATTCGATACGATTCGATTCGATTCTTTTCGATGTGAATCAATTCGATTCGATTCTTTTTGATTTGAATCGATTTCATTCTTTTAGATTTGATTCAATACGATTATTTTCAATTCGATTCGATTCGATTCATTTTGATTCGTTTTGATTCTCTTTGAATTTTTTGATTCGATCTTTTCAATTGATTTGATTCGATTGGATTCCTTTTGATTCAATTCTTTTCGATTCGATTTGATTCTTTTCTATTCGATTCGATTCTTTTTGTTTATAGGTTTTTTTTTTTTAATTTTTATTTATTTATGATAGTCACAGAGAGAGAGAGAGGCAGATTCACAGGCAGAGGGAGAAGCAGGCTCCATGCACCGGGAGCCCGATGTGGGATTCGATCCCGGGTCTCCAGGATCGCGCCCTGGGCCAAAGGCAGGCGCTAAACCGCTGCGCCACCCAGGGATCCCCGATTCTTTTTGTTTAGATTCGATTCTTTTCGATTCGATTCGATTCGAATCTTTTCGTTTCGATTAGATTCTCTACAATTCGATTCTTTGGATTCGATTCTTTTTTATTCGATTCAATTTGATTCTTTTCAATTCGATTCAATTCTTTTCAATTCGAATCGATTCAATACGATTCGATTTGATTACTTTTGATTCGATGCAATTTGATTCGATTTTTTCGAATCGATTTGATTCGATTTGATTATTTTCGATTCAACTCGATTTGATTCAATTCGATTATTTTCGATTCGACTCGATTTGATTCAATTCGATTATCGATTCCATTCAATTCCAATTATTCTTGATTCGATTCGATTCGTTTTGATTATTTTTTATTCAATTCAATTCAATTATTTTCGATTCAATGCGATTCGATTCGATTCTTTTCGATTCAATCAATACGATTTGATTCTTTTCTATTCGATTCGATTCTTTTCGATTTTATTGCATTCGATTCAATTCTTTTCTATTCGATTCAATTCTTTTTGATTTGATTCGATTCTTTTCAATACAATTCAATTCTTTTCGATTCGATTCGATTTGATTCCTTTCGATTCGATACGATTCGATTCTTTTCGATTCTATTCGATTCAATTCGATTCTTTTCAATTCGATCTTTTCGATTTGATTCGATTCTTTCCGTTTCGATTCGATTCTTTTCGATTCGTTGCTTTTCGATTCGATTCAATTAGATTCTTTTCAATTCAATTCAATTCGATTCCTTTCGTTTCGATTTGATTCTTTTCTATTTTATTTGATTCAATTCATTTCAATTAGATTCAATACTGTTCGATTCGATTCTTTATGATTCAATTCAATTGGAATCGATTCAATTCTTTTCGATTCAATTCGATTCTATTCGATACGATTCTTTTCAATTCGAATCTTTTCGGTTCTGTTCGATTCGATTCTTTTCGATTCAGTTCGATTCAATTCTTTTTGATTCGATTAGATTCTTTTCGATTCGATATGATTTGATTCGTTTTGATTTTTTTCGATTCTTTTCTATTCAATTCGATTCGATTGATTCTTTTCAATTCAATTTGATTCGATTCCATTCGATTCGATTCTTTTAGATTCGATTTGATTCTTTCTGATTCGATTCGATTCTTTTAGATTTGATTTGAGGCAATTCTTTTCAATTTGATTCAATTCGACTCGTTTTGATTTGTTTCGATTCTCTTTGATTTTTTGATTCAATCTTTTCAATCGATTTGATTCGATTCGATTCTTTTCGGTTCAATTCTTTACGATTCAATTTGATTCTTTTCTTTTTTTTCGATTTGATTCTTTTCGATTCGATTCTTTTCGATTCGATTTGATTCTTTTTGATTCGATTCGATTCGATTAGAATTGATTCAATATGATTCGATTCGATTACTTTTGATTCGATGCAATTTGATTTGATTTTTTCGAATCGATTTGATTCGATTATTTTGATTTGACTCAATTTGATTCGATTCGATTATCGATTCAGTTCAATTCCAATTATTCTCGATTCGATTTGATTCGATTCGATTATTTTTTATTCAATTCAATTCAATTATTTTCAATTTGATGTGATTCGATTCCATTCAATTCTTTTCGATTCAATCAATTCTATTCGATTCTTTTTGATTTGATTGCATTCAATTCAGTGCTTTTCGATTCAATTTGATTCTTTTCGATTCGATTCGATTCTTTTCATTACAATTCAATTCGATTCGATTCTTTTCGATTCGATTTGATTCGATTCTTTTCTATTCTTTTCAATTCGATTCGATTTGATTAGATTCGATTAGATTTGATTCAATTCGATTCATTTTTTTCTAATCGATTCAATTCTTTTCGATCCCACTCCTTTCGACTCGATTTATTTGGATTCGATTCTTTTCGATTCGATTAGATTCTATTCTTTTTGATTCGATTCAATTCGATTCTTTTTGATTCGTTTCTTTTCGATTCTATTCGAATCTTTTTGATTCGATTAGATTCTTTTCAATTCAATTCGAATCGATTCGAAACTCTTAGATTCAATTCTTTTTGATTCGATTAGATTCGATTCGATTTTTTTCGATTCGATTAGATTCTTTTCGATTCGAGTCTCTTCTATTCGAGTTTCTTTTCGAATCGATTTGATTCATTTCTTTTTGATTTGATTTGATTCGATTAGATTCGATTCTTTTCAATTCCATTCGATTTGATTCTTTTCGTTTTGATTAGATTCTCTTTGATTCAATTCTTTTCGATTCGATTCGATTTGATTCTTTTCGATTCGATTCGATTTGATTCTTTTTGATTCGAGTCTCTTCGATTCGAATTTCTTTCTTTTTTAATCGATTTGATTTGATTCTTTTCGATTTGATTCGATTCGATTTGATTCTTTTTGAGTCGATTCGAATCAATTCGGTTTTTTTTCAAATCGATTCGATTCTTTTCGATGCGACTCTTCGATTCGATTCTTTTCGATTCGATCCTTTTCAATTCAATTCGATTCTTTTCGATTCAATTTGACTTGATTCTTTTCGATTCGATTTGATTCTTTTCGTTTCGATTCTTTTCGATTCGATTCGATTCTTTTCTATTCTTTTCAATTCGATTCGATTCGATTTTTTCGATTCGATTCTTTTCAATTCGATTAGATTCTTTTCAATTTGATTCTTTTTGATTCAATTCGATTCGACTCTTGTCTTTTCGATTCGATTCTTTTTGATTTGATTCGATTCGATTTTTTTGTTTCGATTAGATTCTCTTTGATTCGATTCTTTTTGATTCGATTCTATTCGATTCGAGTCTTTATGATTTGACTCGATTTGATTCTTTTGGATTCGATTCGATAATGCTCCATTCAATTCTTTTCTATTCATTTCGATTCGATCCAATTCTTTTGGATTCACTTGGATTATTTCCGATAATTTTTTATTCGATTCGATTCCTGTCGAATCGATTCGATTCGATTCTTTTCGATTCGATTCGATTCAATTCGATCTTTCCGATTCAATTCGATTCTTTTCGCTTCGATTCGATACTTTTCGATTCGATGCTTTTTGATTCGATTCAATTCGATTCTTTTCAATTCAATTCGATTCGTTTCTTTTCGTTTCGATTCTTTTCAATCCGATTCGATTTGTTTCTTTTCGTTTCGATTAGATTCTCTTCGGTTCAATTCTTTTCGATTCGATTCGATTTGATACTTTTTGATTCAATTCGGTTCTTTTCACCTAGCTTCGATTTGATTCTACTCGATTCGATTCATTTCGATTCTTTTTTATTCGATTCTATTCGATTCTTTTTGATTCGGTTCGATTCTTTTCAATTCGATTCTTTTCGATTCGATTCGATATTATTTGATTCGATTATTTTTAATTCGATTCGATTTGATTCGATTGTTTTTGAATCTATTTGATTCGATTCGATTATTTTCGATTTGACTCGACTTGATTTGATTTGATTCCATTATCGATTCGATTCAGTTCCAATGATTTTCGATTCGATTCGATTCGATTATTTTTTCTTCAATTTGATTCAATTATTTTCGATTCAATGCAATTCGATTCAATTCTTTTCATTTCAATTCAATTCGATTTGATCTTTTCAATTCGAATCGATTCAAATCTTTTCGATTCGATTTCATTCTATTTGATTCTTTTTGAATCGATTCGTTTCGATTCTTTTCGATTCGATTCGATTCAATTCTTTTTGATTCGATTCGATTCTTTTCGATTCAATTTGATTCGATTCTTTTTGATTCAATTCAAAAGGATTCGGTTCTTTTCAATTAGATTCTATACAATTCTATTCTTTTCGATTCGATTCGATTTGATTAGATTCGATTCTTTTCGATTCGATTCGATTCAATTCGATTCTTTTTGATTCGATTCGATTTGATCCTTCTGATTCGATTTGATTCTTTTCGCTTCAATTCTATACTTTTCGATTCGATTCGATTCTTTCCAATTCGATTCGATTCGATTGTTTTTGTTTCGATTCTTTTCGATATTATTTGATTCGATTCATTTCAATTAGATTCAATACAGTTCGATTCGATTCTTTTCGATTCAATTCGATTGGAATCGATTTGATTCTTTTCGATTCAATTCGATTCGATTCAATATGATTCTTTTTGATTCAGTTCGATTCGGTTCTTTTCAGTTCGATTTGATTTTTTCCATTCGATATGATTCGATTCGTTTCGATTTTTTCGATTCGTTTCGATTCGAATCTATTTGATTCTTTTCGATTCAATTGGATTCGATTGATTCTTTTTGATTCAATTCGATTTGATTCGATTCCATTCGATTCGATTCTTTTCGATTTGATTCGATCCTTTTCAATTCTATACGATTCGATTCGATTCTTTTTGATTCGATTTTTTCGATTCGATTCTTTTCTTTTTTTTAATTTTTTATTTATTTATGATAGTCACACACACACACAGAGAGAGAGAGAGAGAGAGAGAGGCAGAGACACAGGCAGAGGGAGAAGCAGGCTCCATGCACCGGGAGCCCGACGTGGGATTCGATCCCGGGACTCCAGGATCACGCCCTGGGCCAAAGGCAGGCGCCAAACCGCTGCGCCACCCAGGGGTCCCATTCGATTCTTTTCAATTCGATTAGATTCTTTTCAATTTGATTCTTTTCGATTCGATTCGAATCTTGTTTCAATTCGATTCGTTTTGATTCGATTCGATACGATTCGATTCTTTTCGGTTCTATTCTATTTGAATCTTTTCAATTCAATTAGATATGATTCGATTCTTTTCGATTCAATTCGATACCATTCGATTCTTTTCGATTCGATTCAATTTGATTCTTTTTGATTCAATTCGATTTGATTGTTTACGATTTGATTCGATACAATTGGATTCTTTTCGTTTCGATTCGATTCTTTTTGATTCGATTCTTTTCAATTTGATTCGATTCTTTGGATTCGATTCGATACTCTTCGAATCGATTCAATTCTTTTGGATTCAATTCGATTCATTTCGATTCTTTTCAATTCGATTCTAATCTTTTCACTTCGCTTTGATTCGATTCTACTCTATTCATTTCAAACCGATCAATTCTTTTTGATTTGATCTATTCGATTATTTTCGATTCGGTTCGATTCGATTCAATTCTTTTCGATTCGATTCGATTCTTTTCCATTTGATCTGATTAGATTCATTTCGAATTTTTTCGATTCAATTCGATTCCAATCTATTCGATTCTTTTCAATTCAATTCGATTCGAAATCCTTTCTTTTCGAATCGATTTGATTCGATCCGATTCTTTTTGATTCCTTTAGAATCGATTTTTTCGATTCAATTCTTTTAGATTGGATTCAATTCGATTTTTTTCAATTCGATTCGATTCTTTTCGATTTGATTCGATTCTATTCGATTCCATTCAATTCGATTTGAATCTATTTGATTAGATTCTTTTCAATTCTATTCTTTTCGATTTGATTCGATTTGGTTCTTTTTGAATCGATTCGATTCTTTTCAATTCAATTCTGTTCTTTAAGGTTCAATTCGATTTTTTTGATTCAATTCGATTCTTTTCGATTCGATTCGAGTTGATTCTTTTCGATTCGAATCGATAGTTTTCTATTCTTTTCGATTCCATTCGATTCAATTCGATTCTTTTCGATTTGATTTTTTTTATTCGATTCGATTCTTTTCGATTAGATTCTTTTTGATTCGATTCGATTCCTTTCGATTCAATTCGATTCCATTCTTTTCCACTCAATTCTCTTTGATTTGATTCGATTCTTTTCCATTCGATTCGATATTTTTGATTCGATTCGATTCTTTTCTATTAGATTTTTTTGATTCTTTTCGATTCAATTCGATTCCATTCTTTTCAATTTGATTTGGTTCTTTTTTATTCGATACGATTCAATTTGATCCTTTTCGATTTGATTTGATTCTTTTCGATTCGATTCGATTCAATTTTTTTCGTTTCGATTTGATAGTTTTTGATTTGTTTCTTTTTGATTCGATTCGATTCGAATCTTACGATTCGAGTCTTTTCGATTTGAATTCCTTTCTTTTCCAAACGATTCGATTCGATTCTTTTCGATTTGATTCGATTCAATTCTTTTCAATTCGATTCGATTGGATATTTTTCAGAGATTCGATTCGATTCAATTTGTTTTGATTTGATTCGATAGTTTTCAATTTGTTTCTTTTCAATTTGATTCGATTTGAATCTTTCGATTCGATTCGATTGAATTCTTTTTGATTCGATTCGATTCTTTTCGATTCTTTCTACTTCCATTCGATTTGATTCTTTTATTCCGTGCGATTCGATTCGATTTTTTTCGAATCGCGTCGATTTGATTCTTTTCGATTCGAGTCTTTTCAATTCGAATTCCTTTCTTTTCGAATGTATTTGATTCGAATTGATTCGATTCTTTTCTATTCGATTCCATACGATCTTTTCAATTTGTTTCGATTCGATTCGATTCTTTTAGATTAGATTCGATTCGTTTTTTTCAATTCAATTCGATACTTTTTGATTCGATTCGATTCGATTCTTTTCGATTCGATTCTATTCTTTTTGATTTGATTCGATTCAATTCTTTTCGATTCGATTCTTTTCGATTCAATTCGATTCTATTCGATTTGATTCTTTTCGATTCAATTCGATTCTTTTTGATTGGATTGATTATTTTCAACTCGATTCGATTCCATTCGATTCATTTTGATTCTTTTCAATTCGATTCGATTATTTTTGATTCGACTCAATTCGATGGTTTGATTCGATTATTTTCTATTCGATTTGATTCGATTCTTTTTAATTCGATTCGATTATTTTCAATTCAATTCGATTGTATTCGAATATTTTCGATTCGATTTGATTGCATTAGATTCGATTATTTTTTATTCAATTCGATTCGATTATTTTTTATTTGATTCGATTCATTGTAGTTCGATTTGTTTATTTTCGTTTCGAATCGATTCAATTCTTTTCAACTTTTTAAAATTTTTATTTATTTGTGATAGTCACAGAGAGAGAGAGAGAATGAGGCAGAGACACAGGCAGAGGGAGAAGCAGGCTCCATGCACCGGGAGCCCGATGTGGGATTCAATCCCGGGTCTCCAGGATCGCGCCCTGGGCCAAAGGCAGGCGCCAAACCGCTGCGCCACCCAGGGATCCTGATTTGATTCTTTTCGATTCGATTCTTTTTGATTCGATTCGATTATTTTCGATTCGATTCGATTGTTTTCGATTCATTTTGATTCGATTATTTTCGATTCAATTCGATTCGATTATTTTCAATTCGATTCGATTCTTTTTTATTTTATTCGATTATTTTCGATTCGAACCAATTCGATTCTTTTCGATTGGATTATTTTCGATTCGATTTGATTATTTTCGATTTGATTCTATTATTTTCGATTCTATTCGATTGGATTATTTTCGATTCGATTCGATGCGAATCGATTATTTTCGATTCAATTCGATTCGATGCGATTATTTTCGATTCAATTCAAATCAATTTGATTATTTTTGATTCGATTTGATTGGATTCGATTCAATTATTTACATTCGATTCAATTATTTTTTATTCGATTCGATTCTTTTCGATTCGATTAGATTATTTTCTATTCAATTCGGTTTGATTCGAATCGATTATTTTCGAATCAATTCGATTTGACTAGGTTCGATTATTTTCGATTCGATTCGATTCGATTAGTTTCGATTCAATTCGATTCGATTTGATTTGATTATTTCGATTCGATTCGATTAGATTATTTTAGAATCAATTCGGTTCGATTCGATTCGATTATTTTCGATTCAATTCGGTTCGATTTTATTCGATTATTTTAGATTCAATTCGGTTCGATTCGGTTCGATTATTTTCGATTTGATTCAATTTGATTCGATTATTTTCGATTTGATTCGATTGGATTAGTTGAGATTTTCGATTCGATTCGATTCTTTTCAATTCAATTCATTTCCGATTCGATTTGATGTGAATTGTTTATTTTCGATACGATTACATTCGAATCAATTCGATTATTTTCGATTCGATTCGATCGATTCTTTTCAATTCGATTCAGTTCTTTTCAATTTGATTTGATTCTTTTCGATTCGTTTCAATATTTGTGATTCGAATTGACTCTTCTTTTCGATTCGATTATTTTCGATTCGATTCAATTATTTTAGATTCGATTTGATTATTTTCAATTCAATTCGATTATTTTCAATTCGATTCATTGTGAAACGATTATTTTCTAATCGATTCATTTTAATTTGATTCGATTCGATTCCATTCGATTTGATTATTTTCGATTCGATTCGATTATTTTTGATTCGATTCGATTATTTTCGATTCGTTTTGATTATTTTCCATTCGAATCGATTCGATTATTTTCGATTCGATTATTTTCAATTCAATTCGATTATTTTCCATTCGATTTGATTATTTTCGATTCAATTCATTTCGATTATTTTCGATTCCATTCTTTTCGATTTGAATCGATTCGATTCTTTTAGATTCGATTCGATTCTTTTCGATTCGATTCGATTATTTTCGATTCAATTCGACTCAATTATTTTCGATTTGATTCCATTCGATGCGAATTGATTATTTTCGATTTGATTCAATTTGATTCGATTATTTTCGATTCGAATAGATTCGATTCTTTTCGATTCGATTGGATTATTTTAGATGCTATTCAATTATTGTCGATTCAATTCGATTGGATTATTTTCAATTTGATTCGATGCGAATCGATTATTTTCAATTCATTTCGATTCGATGCGATTATTTTTGATTTGATTTATTTTCGATTCGTTTCAATTCAATTAATTTTGATTCAATTTGATTATTTTCAATTCAATTCAATTCAATTTGATTATTTTCAATTCGATTTGATTGGATTCGATTCGATTATTTTCGATTCGATCTAATTATTTTTGATTCGATCGTTTCTTTTTTTTAATTTTTATTTATTTATTATAGTCACAGAGAGAGAGAGAGAGAGGCAGAGACATAGGCAGAGGGAGAAGCAGGCTCCATGCACCGGGAGCCTGACGTGGGATTCGATCCCGGGTCTCCAGGATCGCGCCCTGGGCCAAAGGCAGGCGCTAAACTGCTGCGCCACCCAGGGATCCCCGATTCGATCGATTCTTTTCGATTCAATTCGGTTCAATTATTTTCAATTCAATTCGATCGATTCAGTTCAATTATTTTCCATTTGATTCGATTCGATTATTTTCGATTCGATCCAATTATTTTTGATTTGATCGATTCTTTTCGATTCAATTCGGTTCGATTCAATTCGATTATTTTCAATTCAATTCGATCGATTCGGTTCAATTATTTTCGATTTGATTCGATTTGATTCTTTTCGATTTGAATCAATTCAATCGATATTTCTGATTCGATTCGATACTTTATTTGATTTTTTTCGATTCTTTTCGATTCGATTCGATTCAATTTCGATTCGATTCGTTTCTTTTATATTCAATTTGATTCGATTCGATCCTTTTCAATTCGATTCCATTCTTTTTGATTCGATTCGATTCGATTTGAATCTATTCTATTCGATTCTTTACAATTCTATTCTTTTCTATTTTTTCGATTCAGTTCTTTTCGATTCGATTTGATTTGATTCTTTTCGATTCGATTCGATATGAATCTATTCTCTTCGATTATTTTCAATTCGATTCTTTTTTATTTGATTCGATTTAGTTATTTTTGATTCGATTCGATTTGATTCTTTTCGATTCGATTCGATTATTTCCGATTCGATTCGATTCTTTTCGATTCAATTCTTTTCGATCAATATGATTCAATTCGATTCTTTTCGATTCGATTCGAGTCAATTCTTTTCGATTCGAATCGATACTTTTCTATTCTTTTCGATTCAATTCGATGCGATTATTTTCAATTCGATTCCCTTTGATTCGTTTGTTTTTCGAATCGATTTGATTCTTTTTGATTTGACCCTTTTCGATTCGACACATTTGGATTCGATTCTTTTTGATTCAATTTGATTCAATTCGCTTCTTTTCAAATCGATTCAATTCGATTTGATTTGATTCGATTCGATTCTTTTCACTTCCATTCGATTCGATTCTTTTGATTCGGTGCAATTCGATTCGATTTTTTTCTATTCGATTCGATTCTTTTCGATTCGAGTCTTTTCGATTCAAATTCCTTTCTTTTCAAATCGATTTGATTCGATTTGATTCTTTTTTATTCCATTCAAATCGATTTTTTCGATTGGATTCTTTTAGATTCGATTCAATTCAATTTTTTTCGATTCGATTCTGTTCTTTTCGATTCGATTCGATTCTTTTCGATTCAATTCAATTCGATTTGAATCTATTTGATTAGATTCTTTTCAATTCGATTCTTTTCTATTTGATTTGATTCGGTTCTTTTCAATTCTTTTCGATTTGATTCTATTCTTTTTGGTTCAATTCGATTTTTTTATTCAATTCGATTCTTTTCGATTCGATTCGATTCGATTGTTTTTGATTCAAATCGATACTTTTCTATTCTTTTCGATTCAATTCGATCCGTTTCGATTCTTTTCGATTCGATTTGATTCTTTTGGATTCGTTTCGATTCTGTTCTTTTCTATTCTTTTCAATTCGATTCGATTCGATTCTTTTTGATTCGATTCAATTCGATTCGTTTTGTTCGATTGATTCTTTTCGAATCCACTCCTTTCAACTCGATTCATTTGGATTCGATTCTTTTCGATTCAATTCGATTCTTTTCGATTCTTTTTAATTCGTTTCTTTTTGATTCCATTCGAATCTTTTCGGTTCGATTAGATTCTTTTTGATTCAATTCGATTCGATTCGAAACTCTGATTCAATTCTTTTCTATTCGATTCGATTCGATTGTTCGATTCTATTCTATTCAAATCTTTTCGATTTGATTCAATTCTTTTCGATTCCTTTCGATTTTTTCTATTCGATTCTTTTTTATTTGATTTGTTTCGATTCTTTTCGATTCAATTCGATTCTTTTCGATTCGATTCGATTCTTTTTTATTCCTTTCGAATTGATTTCATCATTTTCGATTCGATTCGATTTTTTTCATTCGATACCATTTTTTTCATTTCAATATGATAGTTTTCGATTCGTTTCTTTTAGATTCTATTCGATTCAATTCTTTTTGTTTCGATTCGATTTGATTCGACTCTTTCGATTCGAGTCTTTTCGATCCGAATTCCTTTCTTTTAGAATCGATTAGATTCAATTCTTTTCGATTCCATTCAATTCGATTCTTTTTTTGAAACAATTCGATTCTTTTCGATGCCACTCTTTTCGATTAGATTCATTTGGATTCGATTCTTTTCGATTCAATTTGAGTCGATTCTTTTCGATTCGATTTGAGTCGATTTTTTTGATTCGTTTCTTTTTGATTCCATTCGAATCTTTTCGGTTCCATTAGATTCTTTTCGATTCAATTCGATTCGATTCGAAACTCTTTGATTGAATTCTTTTCGATTCAATTCGATTCTTTTCGATTCGATTCATTTCTTTTCGATTTGATTTTTTTCTATTCCATTCTTTTTTATTTGATTTTTTCAATTATTTTCGATTCGATTCGATTTGATTCTTTTCAATTCGATTCAATCCTTTTCGTTTCAATTCGATTCGATTCGATTTTTTTGGTTTCATTACGATAGTTTTCGAATTGTTCTTTTCGATTCTATTTGATGCGATTCTTTTTGTTTCGATTCGATTTGATTCGAATCTTTCGATTCGATTCTTTTCGATTCAATTCGATTTGTTTCAATTAGTTTCTTTTCACTTCCATTTGATTCGATTCTTTGGATTCAGTGCAATTCGATTCGATTTTTTGGATCTGATTCGATTCGATTCGATTCAATTCAACTCGATTCTTTTCTATTTGGTTTGATTCGATTCTTTTCAATTCGAATCGATTCGATTAGATTCTTTCGATTCAATTCAATTCGCTTCTCTTAGATTTGATTCGATTCGATTCTTTTCGATTCGATTCGATTCTTTTCACTTCCATTCGATTTGATTCTTTTGATTCGGTGCGTTTTGATTCTACTTTTTTGATTCGATTCGATGTATTCTTTTCGATTTGATTAGATTCAGTTCTTTTCGATTTGATTGTTTTAGTTTCGATTCGATTCTTTCCGATTCGATTAGATTCTTTTCGATTCAATTCAATTCGATTCTTTTCGTTTAAATTTGATTTGATTCGATTCTTTTTGAGTCAATTCTTTTCTATTCGATTCTTTTCACTTCCATTCGATTCGATTCTTCTGATTTGGTGCGATTCGATTCGATTTTTTTCGATTCGATTCGATTCTTTTCCATTCGATTCGATATTTTCGATTCGATTCGATTCTTTTTTATTATATTTTTTCGATTCTTTTCTATTTGATTCGATTCTTTTCGATTTGATTTGATTCTTTTCTATTCGATACGATTCGATTCTATCCTTTTCAATTTGATTTGATTCTTATGATTCGATTCGATTCCATTTTTTTTGTTTCGATTCGATAGTTTTGTATTCTATTCGATTCGAATCTTTCTATTCGAGTCTTTTCGAATCGAATTCCTTCCTTTTCCAACGTTTCGATTCGATTTGATTCTTTTCGATTTGATGCGATTGGATTCTTTTCGATGCGATTCGATTCAATTCGATTTTTTCGATTCGATAGTTTTCGATTCATTTCATTCGATTTGATTTGATTCGATTCGAATCTTTTGATCCGTTTCTTTTCGATTCAATTCGATTGCATTCTATTTGATTCGATTTGATTCTATTCTTTTCGATTCAATTCAATTCTTTACACTTCCATTCGATTCGATTCTTTTGATTTGGTGCGATTAGATTCGATTTTTTTCAATTCGATTCAATTCGATTCTTTTCAATTCGAGTCTCTTCGATTTGAATTTTTCTTTTCGAATAGATTTGATTCGATTCTTTTCGGTTTGATTAGATTCGATTCGATTCTTTTCGATTCGATTCTTTTCAATTTGATTTGATTCTTTTCGATTCAATTCAATTCGATTCAATTTGATTTGGTTTGATCCTTTTCAATTCGATTCGATACTTTTTCGATTTGATTTGATTCTTTTCTATTCGATACAATTCGATTCGATCCTTTTCGATTCGATTCAATTCTTTTCGATTCGATTTGATTCGATTCTTATATTCGATTCGATTTGATCTTTTTCGATTCGATTCTCTTCGATTCGATTCGATTTTTTTCATTTCCATTCGATAGTTTTCTATTTGTTTCTTTTCTATTCGATTCGATTCTATTCTTTTCGATTCGATTCGAATCTTTCTATTCGAATGTTTTTTATTTGATTCCTTTCTATTCACATCGATTCGATTTGATACTTTTCGATTCTATTCGATTCGATTCTTTTTGATTTGATTCGATTTGATTCGATCATTTTCACTTCCATTCGATTCGATCCTTTTGATTCGGTGCGATTCGATTCGATTCTTTTCGATTCGATTTGATTTGATTCTTTTTGATTCGAATGTCTTTCTTTTTAAATCGATTTGATTCAATTCTTTTCGATTCGATTCAATTCTTTTTGATTCGATTCGATTCTTTTTGATTCAATTCGATTCGATTCTTTTCGAGTCTCTTCGATTCGGTTTTTTTTAATCGATTCGATTATTTTCTATTCGATTCGATTCATTTCTATTCGTTTCTTTCTAAACGATTCGATTCTTTTCGATTCCACTCCTATCGACTTGATTCATTTGGATTCGATTATTTTCGATTCGTTTAGATTTCATTCTTTTCAATTCAATTTGATTTGATTCTTTTTAGTTCGTTTCTTTTTTATTCTATTCTAATGCTTTTGGTTTGATTAGATTCTTTTCTATTCAATTCGATTCGATTCAAAACTCTTCGATTCAATTGTTTTCGATTCAATTCTTTTCGATTCGATTTGATTCTTTTCGATTCGATTCAATTTTTTTCTATTCGATTCTTTTTTATTTGATTTGTCTCGATTATTTTCTATTCGATTCGATTCAATTCTTTTCGATTCAACTCGATTCTTTTTATTTGTTTCGAATTGATTAGATCCTTTTCGATTCTATTCGATTCAATTTTTTTGATTCGATACGATTTTTTTCTTTTCGATATAATAGTTTTCAATTAGTTTCTTTTCGATTATATTCGATTCCATTCTTTTTGTTTTGATTCGATTTGATTCGAATCTTTCGATTCGAGTCTTTTCGATTCGAATTCCTTTCCTTTAGGATCGATTCGATTCAATTCGATTAGTTTTTTCTGAAACAATTCGATTCTTTTTGATTCTACTCTTTTCGATTAGATTCATTTGGATTCGATACTTTTTGATTCGATTTGATTCTTTTCGATTTGATTTGATTCGTTTCTTTTTGATTCGATTCAATTCTTTTCGAGTCGATTTGATTCGAATCAATTCGGTTTTTTTCAAATCGATTCGATTCTTTTCGATTCGACTCTTCAATTCGATTCTTTTCGATTCGATTCTTTTCGATTCGATTTGATTCTTTTTTATTCAATTCAATTCGATTCTTTTCGATTTGATTTGATTCTTTTCGGTTCGATTCGATTCTTTTCTATTCGATTCGATTCTTTTCTATTCTTTTCAATTCGATTGGATTCAATTATTTTCAATTCGATTCGATTCAATTCAATTCGTTGTTTTCGAATCAATTCGATTCTTTTCGATTCCACTACTTTCGACTCGATTTATTTGGATTCGATTCTTTTCCATTCGATTAGATTCTATTATTTTTAATTTGATTCGATTCTTTTTGATTCGTTTCTTTTCGATTCTGTTCGAATCTTTTCGATTCGATTAGATTCTTTTTGATTCAATTCGATTCGATTCGAAACTCTTCGATTCAATACTTTTGATTTGATTTGATACGATTGTTTTCGATTCGATTCAATTCAATTCTTTTCAATTCGATTCTTTTCAATACAATTCTATTCTTTTCTATTCGATTCTTTTTATTTGATTTGTTTCGATTATTTTCAATTCGATTCGATTTGATTCTTTTTCATTTGATTCGATTCTTTTTTATTCATTTCGAATCGATTCGATCGTTTTCGATTCGATTTGATTTTTTTCGATTCGATACGATTTTTTTGTTTTGATATGATAGTCTTTGATTCGTTTCTTTTCGATTCTATTCGATTTGATTCTTTTTGTTTCTTTATTTTAAGATTTTATTTATTTATTCATAAGAGACAGAGAGAGAAAGAGGCAGAGACATAGGCAGAGGGAGAAACAGGCTCCATGCAGGGAGCCCGACATGGAATATGATCCCAGGACTCCAGGATCATGCCCTGGGCCAAAGGCAGGCGCCAAACCGCTGAGCCACCCAGGGATCCCTGATTCTTTTTGTTTCAATTTGATTTGATTCGAAATTTCGATTCCTTTCGATCCAAATTCCTTTCTTTTAGAATTGATTCAATTCGATTCTTTTTGATTTGATTTGATTCGATTCGATTCTTTTCGATTTCATTCGATTCAGGTCTTTTTGATTTGATTCGATTTGATCCTTTCGTTTCGATTCGATTCTTTCCGATTTGATTCGAATCTTTTTGATTCGATTTGATTCTTTTCGATTCAATTTGATTCGATTCTTTTCGATTCGATCCGATTCTTTTCTATTCGATTTGATTCGATTCGATCCTTTTCGACTCGATTCGATTCTTTTCGATTTGATTTGATTCTTTTCTATTCGATACAATTCAATTCGATCCTTTTTGATTCGATTCGATTCTTTTCGATTAGATTAGATTCGATTCTTATTCGATTCAATTCGATCTTTTTTGATTTGATTCGATACAATTCGATTCGATTTTTTTCGTTTCCATTCGATAGTTTTCTATTCGTTTATTTTCTATTCGATTCGATTCGATGCTTTTCTATTCGATTCGATTCGATTCGAATCTTTTCGATTCAATTCGATTCGATTCTTTTCGATTGGATTAGATTCGTTTCGTTTCTATTCATTTCGATTCTTTTCAATTCGGCTCGATTCTTTTCTTTTTTTTTTTTAATTTTTATTTATTTATGAGTCAGAGAGAGAGAGAGGCAGAGACACAGGCAGAGGGAGAAGCAGGCTCCATGCACCGGGAGCCTGACGTGGGATTCAATCCGGGGTCTCCAGGATCACGCCCTGGGCCAAAGGCAGGAGCTAAACTGCTGCGCCACCCAGGGATCCCTTCTATTCTTTTCAATTCAATTCGATTCAATAATTTTCGATTCGATTCGATTCAATTCGATTCGTTTTTTTCGAATCTTTTCGATTCCACTCCTTTTGACTCGATTTATTTGGATTCGATTCTTTTCGATTCGATTAGATTCTATTCCTTTCGATTCGATTCGATTCGAATCTTTTTGATTCGTTTCTTTTCGATTCTATTCGAATCTTTTCGATTCGATTTGATTCTTTTCGATTCGATTCGATTTTTTTCTATTCGATTCTTTTTTATTTGATTTGTTTCGATTATTTTCTATTCGATTCGATTCAATTCTTTTCGATTCGATTCGATTCTTTTTGATTCGTTTCGAATTGATTAGATCCTTTTCGATTCAACTTGATTCGGTTTTCTTTATTTGATACGATTTTTTTCTTTTCGATATGATAGTTTTCGATTAGTTTCTTTTCGATTCTATTCGATTCGATTCTTTTTGTTTCGATTCGATTTGATTCGAATCTTTCGATTCGAGTCTTTTCGATTCAAATTCCTTTCCTTAAGGATCGATTCGATTCAATTCTTTTCGATTCAATTGAATTCTATTCATTTTTTCTGAAACAATTCGATTCTTTTTGATTCAACTCTTTTCAAATAGTTTCATTTGGATTCGATACTTTTCGATTCTTTTCGATTCGATTCGATAAGATTCTTTTTGATTCGTTTCTTTTTGATTCCATTCGAATAGTTTCGGTTCGATTAGATTCTTTTCGATTCAATTCGATTCGATTCGAAATTCTTCGACTGAATTGTGTTCGATTCGATTCTTTTTGATTCGATTCGATTCAATTCATTTCTTTTCGATTCTATTTTTTTCTATTCGATTCCTTTTTATTTGATTTGTTTCAATTATTTTTTTTTAGTTTTTTTAATTTATTTATGATAGTCACAGAGAGAGAGAGAGAGAGGCAAGACACAGGCAGAGGGAGAAGCAGGCTCCATGCACCGGGAGCCCGACGTGGGATTCGATCCTGGGTCTCCAGGATCGCGCCCTGGGCCAAAGGCAGGCGCCAAACCGCTGCGCCACCCAGGGATCCCTGTTTCAATTATTTTTGATTCGATTTGATTCGATTCTTTTCAGTTTGATGCGATTCGAACCTTTTGGATTTGATTCGATTCATTTGATTATTTTCGTTTCGATACGATAGTTCCTGATTCGTTCTTTTTGATTCTACTCGATGCGATTCTTTTTGTTTCGAATCGCTTTGCATGTGGAAGTATCAGGCCTGTACTCACGAGTATCTGAGTTGAATATAGCGATTTCACACAGCCTTCTTCAGAGAGTGTAGCTAATTTCTAACTCCTAAGTACGAGTGGGTATCAGACATCAGCCTCCCAGGCGTACACAGGTTTAAGAGTTGAGCTTATGACCTGTACTTCCCACATCCTCCTGCAGATACAATTCGTTGCAAACAGGCCTAGGCTCGATGCGTTTCTGAAGTGTGAGAGGTAAGAGGAAAGTCCCGGCACAAAAACTAGTGCCTGCAAGATCAATCCAGCGATTTCCTAGTAATTCCTGTTTAGACAGGTGCTATATACTAAGTTCCATACTTGAGAGCTAGCTGAACCCGAGTCCAAAAGCATCTCTCTTCTGAGAGTTGAGCTCACACCCAGTCCCTCACAGTTCCACATTGTCTGTAGAATGAGTTTTGAACATCTTAACCAGAGATGTTAGTTGGAAGCTTGTGAGACAGAAGTGGAATAATGCAGGCCTGGAAGGTGTCTCCAAGTTCAGTAAGGTGGTATTCTTCGAACCTCCTGAGTTAGAAGACTGCTATGGTCTCACAGCCATTAGAACACAGCTAGTTGAAAGCTGGCTTCTAGGCATGCCACCTTTTGAAAGCTGAGCTCAGGGCAAGACCCTTCCGCATCCTGCCTGCCCGTAGTTGTAGCTCAAAAATCCTTATATTAGAAGATGAGACAGGTTGGAGAATGCAAGTGGAAGTATCAGGACTGTGCTCACGTGTATCTGAGTTCAATACAGCGATTGCCAACGTCCTTGTTCCATTAGAGTGTAGCTCGGGTATACCTCGCCTCGATAAGTGGCTAGCAGACGTCGGCCTGCAAAGCATACAAACTTCGGAGAGTTGGGCTTATGGCCTGTACCTCCCCCATCCTGACTCGTGTACGTTCCTCTTCCACAGCATTTTGTTGCATGCGGGACAGTAGTCCTGTGAAAACCAAGTGTCTGCCTTGTCAATTTCGCGCCTAGCAGACTCCTGCCTGCAGGCATGCACACGCCTTTGGCTTGAGCTTATGGCTTGAACCTCTCTCTTGCTGACCGCCTGTATGCTTCACTTCGAAAGGATTTCATTTGATACGGGACACAAGTTTTGCGAGAGCCATGTGACCCTTACTTCAGTTCACTGACTTCTGAGGAATTCCTCCCTCAGATGGGAGCTGCATACTAACTTCCAAACTTGAGTACCAAGCTGAAAGCTGTCTCTCTGCAGAATTTCCTTCTGTGAGATGAGCTGACACGCGGTCCTTCCCAGTTCCACACTGCCTGCAGAAGCAATTACGAACATCCTAACTAGACTTGTTTGTCAGAAAGTCATGGGATGCCAGGGGCAACCTGCAGGCTTCAGGTTGTGTCTCCAGGTGCACTAAAGTGTGTTCATGGAATATCCTGATTTACAAGCCTGCTGCATTCTCATGGCCATCAGAACACAGTTAATAGAAAGCTGGCTTTGAGGCATCCTCCATTTGAAAGCTGAGCTCAGGGCAAGACCCTCCCGCATCCTGCCTGCCCGTAGTTGTAGCTCAAAAATCCTTATATTAGAAGATGAGACAGGTTGGAGAATGCAAGTGGAAGTATCAGGACTGTGCTCACGTGTATCTGAGTTCAATACAGTGATTGCCAACGTCCTTGTTCAATTAGAGTGTAGCTCGGGTATACCTCGCCTCGATAAGTGGCTAGCAGACATCGGTCTGCAAAGCATACACACTTCTGAGAGTTGAGCTTGTACCTGTAACTCCCCCATCCTGACTGCCTGTACGTTCCTCTTCCACAGCATTTCATTGTATGCTGGAAAGTAGCAGAATGAAAACCAAGTGTCTGCCTTGTCAATTTCCTGCCTAACAGAAAGCTGCCTCCAAGGCAAGAACACTCCTTTGGATTGAGCTTAGGTATTGAACCTCTCACATGCTGACCGCCTGTGTGCTTCGCTTCCAAAGGATTTCGTTCGATACGGGACGCAGGTTTAGCGAGAGGCAAATGTGTCTTAGTTCAATCCAGCAACTTCTGAGGAATTCCTCCCTCAGATGGGAGCTACATTCCAACTTCCAAACCTGAGTACCTAGCTGAATGCTCTCTCTCTGGGGAACATCCCTCTTGGAGATGAGCTGAAACGTGGTCCTTCCCAATTCCACACTGCCTGCAGATACAGTTACAAACATCCTCACTAGACATGTTTGTCAGAAGCTCATGGGATGCCAGGGGCAAGCTACAGGCTTCAAGGTTGTGTCTCCAGATGCAGTATGGCGATATTCATGGAACATCCTGAATTACAGTGCTGTCATGTTCTCATGGCCATCAGAACACAGTTAGTAGGGGATCTCTGGGTGGCACAGCAGTTTGGCGCCTGGCTTTGGCCCAGGGCACGATCCCGGAGAGTCGGGATCGAATCCCACATCGGGATCCCAGATCATGGAGCTTACTTCTCCCTCTGCCTGTGTCTCTGCCTCTCTCTCTCTCTCTCTGTGACTATCACAAATAAATAATTTAAAAAAATAAAAATAAAAATAAAAAAAGAACACAGTTAGTAGAAAGCTGGCTTCGAGGAATGCCTCCTTTTGAAAGCTGAGCTGAGGGCAGTACCCTCCCGCATCTTGCCTGCCCGTAGTCGTAGCTGCTAACATCCTTATGTTTCGTGCTTGGAGAGGTTGGGGAAATGCAAGTGGAAGCGTCAGGACTGTACTCACGTGTATCTGAGTTCAATACAGAGATTGCCAACGTCCTTGTTCAATTAGAGTGTAGCTCGGGTATACCTCGCCACGATAAGTGTTTAGCAGACATCAGCCTGCAAAGCATACAAACTTCAGAGAGTTGGGCTTATGGCCTGTACCTCCCCCATCCTGACTGCCTGTACGTTCCTCTTCCACAGCATTTCGTTGTATGCGGGACAATAGTCCAGTGAAAACCAAGTATCTGCCTTGTCAATTTTGCGCCTAGCGGACACCTGCCTGCAAGGCATGCACACGCCTTTGACTTGAGTTTATGGCTTGAAACTCCCTCTTGCTGACCGCCGGTATGCTTCGCTTCCAAAGGATTTCATTTGATACGGGACGCAAGTTTTGCGAGAGCCATGTTTCCCTTAGTTCAATTCAGTGACTTCTGAGGAATTCCTCCCTCAGATGGGAGCTACATACTAAATTCCAAACCTGAGTACCAAGCTGAAAGCTCTCTCTCTCTGGGGAATTTCCTTCAGTGAGATGAGCTGACACGTGGTCCTTCCAAGTTTCACACTGCCTGCAGATGCAGTTAAGAACATCCTCACTAGACTTGTTTGTTAGAATCTCATGGGATGCCATGGGCAAGCTGCAGGCTTCAAGGGTGTGTCTCCAAGTGCAGTAAACTGTGTTCATGGAACATCCTGAATTACAAGCCTGCTGCATTCTCATGGCCATCAGAACGCAGTTAGTAGACAAACTGGCTTCGAGGCATGCCTCCTTTTGAAAGCTGAGCTCAGGGCAAGACCCTCCCGCATCCTGCCTGCCTGTAGTCGTAGCTGCAAAAATACTTATGTTAGGTGCTGGGAGAGGTTGGAGAATGCAAGTGGAAGTATTAGGACTGTGCTCACGTGTATGAGTTCAATACACCGATTGCCAATGTCCTTGTTCAATTAGAGTGTAGCTCGGGTATACCTCGCCTCGATAAGTGTCTAGCAGACATCGGCCTGCAAAGCATACACACTTCTGAGAGTTGAGCTTGTGGCCTGTACCTCACCCATCCTGACTGCTTGTACGTTACTCTACCACAGCATTTCGTTGTAAGTGGGACAGTAGCGGAATGAAAACCAAGTGTCTGCCTTGTCAATTTCCTGCCTTGCAGACAGCTGCCTCCAAGGCATGCACACTCCTTTGGATTGAGTTTAGGACTTGAACCTCTCACATGCTAACCGCCTATATGCTTCGCTTCCAAAGGATTTCATTCGATAGGGGACGCAAGTTTAGCAAGAGGCAAATGTGTCTTAGTTCAACTTCTAAGCAACTTTCCAGCAACTTCTGAGGAATTCCTCCCTCAGATTGAGCTACACTTCCAAACCTGAGTACCTAGCTGAAAGCTCTCTCTCTGGGAACATCCCTCTCGGAGATGAGCTGAAACGTGGTCCGTCACAGTTCCACACTGCCTGCAGATACAGTTACGAACATCCTCACTAGACATGTTTGTCAGAAGCTTATGGGATGCCAGGGGCAAGCTGTAGGCTTCAAGGTTGTGTCTCTAGGTGCAGTAAAGCAGTATTCATGGAAATCCTGAATTACATTGCTGCCACGTTCTCATGGCCATCAGAACACAGCTAGTAGAAAGCTGGCTTCAAGGCATGCCTCCTTTAGAAAGAAGAGCTCAGGGCAGGACCCTCCCGCATCCTGCCTGCTCGTAGTCATAGCTGCTAACATCCTTATGTTAGGTGCTGAGAGAGGTTGGAGAAATGCAGGTGGAAGTGTCAGGACTGTACTCACATGATCTGAGTTCAATACAGCGATTGCCAACGTCCTTGATCAATTAGAGTGTAGGTTGGGTATACCTCGCCTCAATATGTGTCTAACAGACATCGGCCTGCAAAGCATACACACTTCTGAGAGTTGAGCTTGTGGCATGTACGTCCCAAATCCTGATTGCCTGTACGTTCTTCTTCCACAGCATTTCGTTGTATGCAGGACAGTAGCGGAATGAAAACCAAATGTCTGCCTTGTCAATTTCCCGCCTAGCGGACACCTGCCTCCAAGGCATGCACACTATTTAGAACGAGCTTAGGACTTGAACCTCTCACATGCTGACTGCCTGTATGCTTCGCTTCCAAAGGATTTCGTTCGATACAGGACGCGAGTTTAGCGAGAGGCAAATGTGTCTTAGTTCAATCCAGCAACTTCTGAGGAATTCCTCCCTCAGATGGGAGCTACATACTAACTTCCATACCTGAGTACCAAGCTGAAAGCTCTCTCTCTGGGGAACATCCCTCTTGGAGATGAGCTGAAACGTGGTCCTTCCCAGTTTCACACTGCCTGCAGATAGTTACGAACATCCTCACTAGACATGTTTGTCAGAAGCTCATGGGATGCCAGGGTCAAGCTGCCGGCTTCCAGGTTGTTCTCCAGGTGCAGTAAAGCAGTATTCATGGAATATCCTGAATTACAATGCTGCCATGTTCTCATGGCCATCAGAACGCAGTAAGTAGGAAGCTGGCTTCGAGGCATTCCTCCATTTGAAAGCTGAGCTCAGCTCAGGACCCTCCCGCATCCTGCCTGCCCGTAATCGTCGCTGCAAAATCCTTAGTTTCGTGCTGGGAGAGGTTGGAGAAATGCAGGTGGAAGTGTCAGGACTGTACTCACGTGTATCTGAGCTCAAAACAGCGATTGCCAACGTCTTGTTCAATTAGAGTGTAGCTCGGGTATACCTCGCTTCGATAAGTGTCTAGGAGACATCGGCCTGAAAGCATACAAACTTCGTAGAGTTGGGCTTATGGCCTGTACCTCCCCCATCCTGACTGCCTGTACATTCCTCTTCCACAGAATTTCGTTGTATGCGGGACAGTAGCCCAGTGAATCCAAGTGTCTGCCTTGTCAATTTCGCGCCTAGTGGACACCTGCCTGCAAAGCATGCACAGGCCATTGGCTTGAGCTTATGGCTTGAACCTCTCTCTTGCTGACCGCCTGTATGCTTTGCTTCCGAAGGATTTCGTTCAAAACGTGACTCACGTTTTGCGAGAGCCATGTTTCCCTTAGTTCAATTCAGTGACTTCTGAGGAATTCCTCCCTCAGATGGGAGCTACATACTAACTTCCAAACCTGAGTACCAAGCTGAAAGCTCTCTCTCTGGGGAATTTCCTTCTCTGAGATGAGCTGACACGCGGTTCTTCCGAGTTCCACACTGCCTGTAGATGCAGTTACGAACATCCTCACTAGACATGTTTGTCAGAAGCTCATGGGATGCCAGGGCAAACCGCAGCCTTCAAGGTTGTGTCTCCAGGTGCAGTAAAGCGGTTTTCATGGACATCCTGAATTACAAGGCTGCCACATTCTCATGGCCATCAGAACGCAGTTAGTAGAAAGCTGGCTTCGAGGCATGCCTCCATTTGAAAGCTGAGCTCAAGGCAGGACCCTCCCGCATCCTGCCTGCCTGTAGTCGTATCTGCAAAAATCCTTATGTTAGGGCCTCGAGAGGTTGGAGAAATGCAAGTGGAAGTGTCAAGACTGTACTCACGTGTATCTGAGTTAAATACAGCAATTGCCAACGTCCTTGTTCAATTAAAGTGTAGCTCGGGTATACCTCGCCTCGATCAGTGTCTAGCAGACATCGGCCTGCAAAGCATACACACTTCTGAGAGTTGAATTTATGCCTTGTAACTCGCACATGCTGACTGAAGGTACACTTTGCTCCTATCAGGCCTAGGCTTGATGGGTGACAGAAGTTTTGTCAGAAGTTAGTGGAAAGTGCCGGCCCACATGACTAGTGTCTCCAAGCCCAATCCAGAGATATGTGAGGAACTGCTTTCTTAGATGGTGCTACATACTAAGTTCCATACATGAGAAGCTAGTTGAACACAGTGTCCAAAGGGTACTTGCTTCTGAGACTTGAACTCACCCCCAGTCCCTCACAGTTCCACACGGCCTTCAGATGGAATTTCGAACATCCTCACTAGACATGATTGTAAGAAGCTCATAGGACACAAGGAGCTAGCTGCAGGCTTCAATGCTTGTCTCTCCAGTTGCAGTAGAACGGTATACATGGAACATCCTGACTTACAGTGGTGCTACATTCTCAAGGCCATAACAACACAGCTAGTAGAAAGCTGGTTTCGAGGCTAGCTTCCTTTTGAGAGCTGAGCTCAGGGCAGGACCCTACCACATCCTGCCTGACTGTAGACGTGGCTGCTAACAAAAGCAACTTACTTTACAGAGTTGAGCTCGCACTGAGTCCCTCACAGTCCGATACTGCCTGCAGAATGAGTATCAAACATCTTCACCGTCACCATAGACTTTTGTCAGAATCTTGTGTTAGGTTATGGGAGAGGTTGTGAGAAAAGCATGTGGAAGCGTCGGGCCTGAACTCACGTGTATCTGAGTTGAAAAAAGCTATTTCCAATGGGCTTCTTCAATCACATTGTAGCTATGTTCTAAATCCCATGTACAAGTGGGTAGCAGAAATCTGCCTCCCAGGCATACACACTTTTGAGAGTTGAGCTTATGGCCTGTACTTCCCACATCCTGCCTGCAGGTACACTTCACTGCTAACAGGCCTAGGCTCGATGCGTGACGGAAGTGTTGTGAGAGGTAAGTGGAAAGTCCTGGCACACAAGACTAGTGCCTCCAAGCTCAATCCAGCGATTTCCTAGTAATTCCTGTGTTAGACTGGTGCTACCTACTAAGTTCCAAAGGTGAGAAGCTTGCTGAACGCCTTGTCCAAAAGCAACTTACTTTCCGAGTTGAGCTCGCACTGAGTCCCTCACAGTCCGATACTGCCTGCAGAATGAGTATCAAACATCTTCACCGTCACCATAGACTTTTGTCAGAATCTTGTGAGATGCAAGTGGAACAATGCAGACCTGGAAGGTATCTCCAGGTGCAGTAGAGTGGTCATCTTGGAACTTCCTGAATTAGAATACTGCTACATTCTCACTGCCATAAGAACGCAGCTAGTTGAAAGCTGACTTCTAGCCGTGCTTCCTTTTAAGAGCTGAGGTCAGGGCAGGACCGTCCTGCATCCTGACTGCCTGTAGACATAGGTCCTAGCATCTTTATGTTAGGTTCTGGAAGAGGTTGTGTGAAAAGCATGTGGAAGTGACGGGCCTGTACTCAAGAGTATCTGAGTTCAATACAGCTATTGCCAACGTCCTTGTTCATTTCGAGTGTAACTCAGTTCTAGCTCCCATCAATAAGTGTCTAGCAGACATCTGCCTGTAAAGCATACACACTTCTGAGAGTTGAACTTATGCCCTGTACCGTCCACATGCTGACTGCAGGTACACTTCGCTCCTATCAGGCCTAGGCTCGAATCGTGACAGAAGGGTTGTGAGAGGTTAGTGGAAGGTGTTGGGCCACACGACTAGTGTCTCCAAGCCCAATCCAGAGATATGTGAGGAACTGCTCTCTAGGATTGGTGCTACATACTAAGTTCCATACATGAGAAGCTAGTGGAACGCAGTGTCCAAAGGGTACTTTCTTCTGAGACTTGAGCTCACCCCCAGTTCCTCACAGTTCCACAGAGCCTTCAGATGAAATTTCGAACAGTGAGGACTAGACGTGCTGGTCAGAAGCTCATAGGACAAAGGAGCTAGCTGCAGGCTTCAATGCTTGTGTCTCTAGGTGCAGTAGAGCGGTATACATGGAACGTCCTGACTTACAATGTAGCTACATTCTCACGGCCATAAAAATAGCAGCTAGTGGAAAGGTGCATTCGAGGCATGCTGCTGAGGATCAGAGCCACCCGTTACAGGTGAGGCCTAAGTGGGGCCAGTGTCACCTGGTACAGAAGAGGCCAAAGTGAGGAACAGAGTTACCAGGTCCAGGTGAGTCCCAGTGGGGAATAGAGAATCCATGTCCCGATGATGCCCAGGTAGGGACCAGAGTCACCAGGTCCAGATGAGGCCCAGGTGGGGAGCATATTCACTAGGTCCAGGTGAGGCCCAGTTGAGTACCAGAGTCACCAGGTCTGGTTGAGACCTAGAGGAGTACCAGAATCACCTGGTCCAGGTGACATCCAGATGGGGACCAGAGTCACCAGGTCAGGGTGAGGCCCAATGGGGTTCCAGAGTCATCAGGTCCAAGTGAGGCTCAGGTGTGGAACAGAGTAACCAGATCCCAATGATGCTGAGGTGAGGACCAGAGTCACCAGATCTGGGTAACGCCCACCCACATAGGATCCGAGTCACCAGTACCAGGTGAGACCAAGGAGTCCACAGCAATCAGGTCCAGGTGGGGAACAAAGTCACCAGGACTCGGTGAGGCCCAGATGGGGACCAGATTCACCAGATCCAGGTAATTTCCAGGTGGTGACCAGAGTTACCAGTTCCGGGTGAGGACCAGGTAAGGACCAGATTCACCAGGTCCAAGTGAGGCCCACGTGGGGACCTGTGTCACCAGGTATGGGTGAGGCCCAGGTGGCAACCCCAGTCACCAGGTCCAGGTGAGGCCAACCTGCAGTCCATAGTCACCAGATCCAGGTCAGGCCCTGGTGGGGACCAGAGTCACCAGGTAAATGTGAGGCTAGAAGGACACCACAGTCACCAGGTCCAAGTGTGGTTCATGTGGGAACGAGAGTCACCAGGTCCAGGTGAGACCCAGGTGGGGACCACAGACACTAGGTCCAGATTGAGGCCTAGGTGAGGGGCCCAGAGTCATCAGGGCCAGGTGAGGACAAAGTGTGGAGCAAAGTTATCAGGTCCAGGTGAGTCCCAGGTGGGGAACAGGTAACCATGTCCCATTGATGCCCAAGTGGGACCAGAGTCACAAGTTCCACATGAGGCCTAAGTGAGGAGTAGATTCACCAGGTCCTGTTGAGGCCCAGTTGAGGACCAGAGTCCCCAGGTCCGGGTGAGGCCCAGAGGAGGACCAGAGTCACCCAGTCCAGGGAATAAAGAGGTGGGGACCAGAGTCACCACGTCAGGGTGAGACCAAGAGGGGGACGAGAGTCACTAGGTCCAGATGAGGCCCCGATGTGGAATTGAGTAACCAGGTACCATGATACCCATGTGAAGACCAGAGTCACCAGGTCCAGGTGAGGTCCCTGTGGGAACCAGTCACCTCGTCCAAGTGAGGCGAAGGTGGGTCCACAGTCATCAGGTCAGGGTGAGGTCCAGACGGTGACCAGAGTCACCAGGTCCAGGGGAGGCCCAGGTATAGAAGAGAGTAACTAGGTCCCAATGATGCCCAGGTAAGGACCAGAGTCGCCAGGTCCAGGTGAGGCCCAAATATGGATCAGGGTCGTGTTGTTCTAGGTGAGGCCAGAAGGAGACCACAGGAACGAGGTCCAGGATAGCCCCATATGGGAACCAGAACCACCTGATCCAGGTGAGGTCCAGGTGGGGACCAGAGTCACAAGGTCCAGGTGAGGCCCAGGTGGAAACAAGATTCACCAAGTCCAGGTGAGACCCAGGTTGTGACCAGAGTCACCAGGTCCAGGTGAGGTCCAGGTAAGGACCAGATTCACCAGGTCCAAGTGAAGCCCAGGGGGAGATAAGAGTCACCAGGAAAGAGTGAGGCCCAGTAGGGGGACCAGAGTAACCAGTTTAGTTTTTGGCCCAGAGTGGGAACAGAGGTCCCCAGTCAAAGTGAGGCGCAGGTGTGGAATAGAGTATCCAGATCCCAATGATGCCTAGGTGAGGACCAGAGTCACTAGGGCCATGCAGGGCCCAGATGGGGATCAGAATAACCAGGTCCTGGTGAGGCATAGAAGGAGACCACAGTCACCAGTATCAGGTGAGCCCCATGTGGGAACAAGAGCCACTCTATCCAGCTGAGTCCCAGGTCCTGGTAAGGCCCACGTGAGGACCAGATTCATCAGGTCGAATTGAGGCATAGCTGGGGACAAGAGTCACCAGGTCTGGGTGAGGCCTAGGTGGGGAAAGATTCAGCAGGTCTGAGTTAGATCAAAGTGGGGACAAGAGTCACCAGGTCCAGTGAGGCCAAACTGAGGACCCGAGTCACCAGTTCCAGGTGAGGTCCATGTTGGAAAGAGAGTGACCAGCTTCAGGAGAGGTCCAAGTGGGGACCAGAGTCACCATATCCAGGTGAAGGCCAGGTGGGGACCAGAGTCACCAAGTCCAGATGAGGCCCAGGAGAGGACCAGAGTTACAGTTACACATGAGGCCCAGGTGCGGACCAGAGTCACCAGATCCAGGTGAAGCACAGGTGGGGAAAAGATTCACTAGGTCCACTGAGGCCCACGTGAGGACCAGATTCATCAGGTCGAATTCAGGCATAGCTGGGGACAAAAGTCACCAGGTCTGGGTGAGGGCTAGGTGGGGACAAGATTCAGCAGGCATGAGTTAGGTCAAAGTGGGGACGAGAGTCACTAGGTCCAGGTTAGGCCAAACTGAGGACGAGAGTCACCAGATCCAGGTGAGGTGCATGTTGGAAAGAGAGTCATCAGGTCCAGGAGAGGTACAGGTGGGGACCAGCTTCACCATATCCAGGTGAAGCCTAGGTGGGCCCAGAGTCAGCAGGTCCAGATGAGGCCCAGATGAGGCCCAGAGTTACAAGGTACACATGAGGCCCAGGTGGTGACCAGAGGAAACAGGTCCATGTGAGGCCAGCTGGCGACCATGGTCAACAGGTCTACTTGAGGCCCAGGTGTGGAACACAGTAACCAGGTCCAGGTGAGTCCCAGGTGGTGACAACAGTCACAACGTCCAGGTGAGGCCCATGTGGGGACCAGGATCACCAGGTACAGGGGAGGATCTTGAATAAACCAGAGTCAACAGTTCGAGGTGAGGCACAGGTGGCAAAACGAGACAGCAGGACCAAGACAGGCCAAAGTGGGATTCACAGTCACCAGTTCAGGTTGAGACCCAGAGGGGGAATAGAGTCACCTGGTCCAGGTGAGGTCCAGATTGGAACACAGTAACCGGGTCCCAAATACACCCAGTTGAGGACCATGGTCAACAGGGCCAGGTGAGGCCCAGGTGGGGACCACAGTCACCAGACCCAGGATAGTCTCAGGTGCAGACCAGAGTCACCAGGTCCAGGTGAGTTGCACGTGGCAACCACACTCACCAGGTCCCGGTGAGGCCCTGGTGGGGACCAGAGTCACCAGGTACATGAGACGCTAGAAACACTGCAGCCACCAGGTCCACATGAGTTCCATGTGGAACGAGAGTCACCAGTTACAGGTGAGGCCCAGGTGGGGGTCAGACTCAACGGTCCAGGTGAGACCCAGGTGGGAACCAGTGTCACCATGTCCAGGTGTGGCCCAGGTGAAGACCAGAGTTAACAGGTCCAGGTGGGTCCCTGTTAGGGAACAGTGTAACCATGTCCTGATTCTACCCAGGTGGGTACCAGAGACACCAGGTCCAGGTGAGGCCCAGGTGGGGACCAGAGACATGAAGTCCATGTGAGGTCCCAGTGGGAACCACAGTCACCAGGTCAGGTGAGGCCATGCTGTGGATCAGAGTCACCAGTTCCAGGTGTGGCCCAGGTGGGGCCACAGTTACCTGCTACAGAAGAGGCCAAAGTGAGGACCAGAGTCACCAGGTCCAGGTGAGTCCCAGTAGGTAATAGAGTAACCATGTCCCAATGATGCCCAGGTAGGAACCAGAGTCACCAGGTCCACATGAGGCCCAGGTGGGGAGCATATTCACTAGGTCCAGGTGAGGCCCAGTTGAGGACCAGAGTCGAGGTCTGGTTGAGGCCTAGAGGGGTACCAGAATCACCTGGTCCAGGTGACATCCAGATGGGGACTCGAGTCACCAGGTCAGCGTGATGTCCAGAGGGGTTCCAGAGTCATCATGTCCGGGTGAGGCTCAGGCGTGGTACAGAGTAACCAGGTCCCAATGATGCCCAGGTGAGGACCAGAGTCACCAGATCTGGGTGAAGCCCAGATAGGATTAGAGTTACCAGTTGGAGGTGAGGCCAAGAAGGAGTCCACAGCAATCTGGTCCAGAGGGAGAACAAAGTCACCAGGACTGGGTGAGGCCCAGAGGGGGACCAGATTCTCCAGGTCCAGGTGATTCCCAGGTGGTGACCAGAGTCACCAGGTCCGGGTGAGGACCAGGTAAGGACCAGATTCACCAGGTCCAAGAGAGGCCCACATGGGGACCTGAGTCTCCAGGTATGGGTGAGGCCCAGGTGGCAACCCCACACCAGGTCCAGTTGAGGACAACCTGCAGTCCAGAGTCACCAGATCCAGGGGAGGCCTGGGTGGGGACTGGAATCACTAGGAAAACGTGAGGCTAGAAGGACACCACAGTCACCAGGTCCAGGTGTAGTTCATGTGGGAACGAGAGTCACCAGGTCCCGGTGAGACCCAGGTGGGGACCACAGTCACCACGTCCAGTTTGAGGCCTAGGTGGGGGTCCAGAGTCATCAAGGCCAGGTCAGGCCAAATTTTGGAACAAAGTTATCAGGTCCAGGTGAGTCACAGTTGGGGAACAGAGTAACCATGTCCTATGATGCCACGTGGGACCAGAGTCACATGGTCCAGTTGAGGCCTAAGTGAGGAGTAGATTCACCAGGTCCTGTTGAGGCCCAGTTGAGGACCAGAGTCCCCAGCTCTGGGTGAGGCCCAGAGGGGGACCAGAGTCACCCGGTCCAGGTGATATCCAGGTGGGGATCAGAGTCACCACGTCAGGGTGAGGCCAAGAGTTGGACAAGAGTCACTAGGTCCAGGTGAAGGCCCGATGTGGAACTCAGTAACCAGGTTCCATGATGCCCATGGGAGGACCAGATTCACCCGGTCCAGGTGAGATCCCTGTAGGAACCAGTCACCTCGTCCAGGTGAGGTCCAGGTGGGACCACAGTCACCAGATCAAGGGTAGTCTTAGGTGCAGACCAGAGTCACCAGGTCCCGGTGAGTCGCAGGTGGCAACCACACTAACCAGGTCCCGGTGATGCGTGGTGGGGACCAGAGACACCAGGTACTTGAGAAGCTAGAAACACTTCAGCCACCAGGTCCACATGAGGTCCATGTGGGAACGAGAGTCACCAGTTATAGGTGAGGCCCAGGTGGGGATGAGATTCAGCTGGTCCAGGTGAGACCCAGGTGGGAACCAGTGTCACCATGTCCAGGTGTGGCCCAGGTGAAGACCAGATTTAACAGGTCCAGGTGGGTCGCTGTTAGGGAACAGTGTAACCATGTCCTGATTCTACCCAGGTGGGTACCAGAGACACCAGGTCCAGGTGAGGCCCAGGTGGGGACCAGAGACATGAGGTCCAGGTGAGGTCCCAGTGGGAACCATAGTCACAAGGTGAGGAGAGGCCATGCTAACGATCAGAGTCACCAGTTCCAGGTGAGGCCCAGGTGTGGCCAGAGTCACCTGCTACAGAAGAGGCCAAAGTGAGGACCAGAGTTACCAGGTCCAGGTGAGTCCCAGTGGGGAATAGAGTAACCATGTCCCGATGATGCCCAGGTAGGGACCAGAGTCACCAGGTCCACATGAGGCCCAGGTGGGGAGCATATTCACTAGGTCCAGGTGAGGCCCAGTTGAGGACCAGAGTCACCAGGTCTGGTTGAGGCCTAGAGGGGTACCAGAATCACCTAGTCCAGGTGACATCCAGATGGGTACCAGAATCACCAGGTTAGGGTGAGGTCCAGAGTGGTTCCAGAGTCATCATGTCCAGGTGAGGCTCCGGTGTGGAACAGAGTATCCAGGTACCAATGATGCCCAGGTGAGGACCAGAGTCACCAGATCTGTGTGAGGCCCAGATAGGATCAGAGTCACCACTTCCAGGTGAGGCCAAGAAGGAGTCCACAGCAATCAGGTCCAGGTGGGGAACAAAGTCACCAGGACTGGGTGAGGCCCAGATGGGGACCAGATTCACCAGCTCCAGGTGAGGTCCAGGTGCTGACCAGAGTCACCAGGTCCAGGTGAGGCCAACCTGCAGGCCAGAGTCACCAGATCCAGGTGAGGCCCTGGTGGATACCGGAGTCACCAGGGAAATGTGAGGCTAGGAGTACACCACAGTCACCAGGTCTAGGTGTGGTTCATGTGGGAACGAGAGTCACTAGGTCCAGGTGAGACCCAGGTGGGGACCACAGTCACCAGGTCCAGATTTAGGCCTAGGTGGGGGCCCAGAATCAACAGGGCAGGTGAGGCCAATGTGTGGATCAAAATATCAGGACCAGGTGAGTCCCAGGTGGGGAACAGAATAACCATGTCCCATTTATGCCCTGGTGGGACCAGAGTCACAGGGTCCACACGAGGCCTAAGTGAGGAGTAGATTCACCAGGTCCTGTTGAGGCCCAGTTGAGGACCAGTGTCCCCAGCTGTGGGTGAGTCCCAGAGGGGGACCAGAGTCACCCGGTACAGGTGATATCCAGGTGGGGACCAGAGTCACCATGTCAGGGTGAGGCCCAGAGGGAGATGTGAATCACTAGATCCAGGTGAGGCCCCGATGTGGAACTGAGAAGCCAGGTCCAATGATGCCCATGTGAGGACCAGAGTCACCAGGTCCAGGAGAGTTCCCTGTGGGAACCAGTCACCTCGTCCAGGTGAGTCCAGGTGGGACCATAGTAACCAGGTCAGTGTGAGGTCCAGAGGGGGACCAGAGTCACCAGGTCCAGGTGAGGCCCAGGTATATAAGAGAGTATCCAGTTCCCAATGATGCCCAGGTAAGGACCAGAGTCACCAGGTCCAGGTGAGGCCCAAATATGGATCAGAGTCGTATTGGTCCAGGTGAAGCCAGAAGGAGACCACAGGAACCAGGTCCAGGAGAGCCCCATATGGGAACCAGAGCCCAGGTGAGGTCCAGGTGGGGACCACCGTCACAAGGTCCATGTGATGCCCAGGTGGCAACAAGATTCACCAAGTCCAGGTGACACCCAGATGGTGACCAGAGTCACCAAATCCAGGTGAGGCCCAGGTGGGGACCACAGTCACCAGATCCAGGGTAGGACTAGGCAAGGGCCAGATTCACAAGGTCCAAGTGAAGCCCAGGGTGGGACCAGAGTCCCCAGGTAAGGGTAGGGCCCAGAAATGTAACCAGAGTAACCAGTTTAGTTTGAGGCCCAGAGTGGGACCAGAGGTCCCTGTTCAAATGAGGCCCAGGTGTCGAATAGAGTATCCAGGTCCCAATGAAGCCTAGGTGAGGACCAGAGTCACTAGGGCCATGCAAGACCCAGATGGGGATCAGAATCACCAGGTCCTGGTGATGCATAGGAGGAGACCACAGTCACCAGAATCAGGTGAGCCCCATGTGGGAACCAGAGCCACTCTATCCAGCTGAGTCCCAGGTCCTGGTAAGGCCCACGTGAGGACCAGATTCATCAGGTCGAATTGAGGCATAGCTGGGGACAAGAGTCACCAGGTCTGCGTGAGGCCTCAGTGGGGACAAGACTCACCAGTTCTGTGTTTGGTCAAAGTGGGGACGAGAGTCACCAGGTCTAGGTGAGGCCAAACTGAGGACCAAAATCACCAGATCCAGGTGAGTTCCATGTTGGAAAGAGTGTCACCAGGTCTAGGAGAGGCCCAGGAGGGGACCAGAGTCACTACATCCAGGTGAAGCACAGGTGGGGAAGAGATTCACCACGTCCACGTGAGGACCACGTGAGGACCAGATTCATCAGGTCGAATTGAGGCATAGCTCGGGACAAGAGTCACCAGGTACGGGTGAGACCTAGACGGGGACACGATTCACCAGATCTCAGTTAGGTCAAAGTGGGGATGAGAGTCACCAGGTCCAGGTGAGGGAAAACTGAGGACCAGAGTCACCAGAACCAGGTGAGGTCCATGTTGGAAAGCAAGTCACCAGGTCCAGGAGAGGTCCATGTGGGGAGCAGAGTCACAAGATCCATGTGCAGCCAGGTGGGGAACAGAGTCACCAGGTCCAGATGAGGCCCAGTGAGAACCAGAGTTACCAGGTACACGTGAAGACCAGGTGGGGACCAGAGGCAACAAGTCCATGTGAGGCCCAGGTGAGGACCAGAGATACCAGGTACACGTGACACCCAGGTGGAGACCAGAGGCAACATGTGTGGAACAACGTCCATGTGGGGATGGCTGGGGTCCATGGTCAACAGGTCTAGGTGAGGCCCATGTGTGGAACTCAGTAACCAGGTCCAGGTGAGTCCCAGGTGGTGACAACAGTCACCACGTCCAGGTGAGGTTCAGGTGGACCAGGATCACAGGGGAGGCCCTTGAAAGAACCAGAGTAAAAAGTTCGATAGAGGTGCATGTGGCAACCACACTCACCAGGTCCCGGTGAGGCCCTGGTGGGGACCAGAGTCACCAGATACATGAGAAGCTAGAAACATTGCAGCCACCAGGTCCACATGAGTTCCATGTGGAATGAGAGTCACCAGTTATAGGTGAGGCCCAGGTGGGGATCAGACTCACCAGGTCCAGGTGAGACCCAGGTGGGAACCAGTGTCACCATGTCCAGGTGTGGCCCAGGTGAAGACCAGAGTTAACAGTTCCAGGTGTGTCCGTATTAGGGAACAATGTAACCATGTCCTGATGCTACACAGGTGGTTATCAGAGGCACCAGGTCCAGGTGAGGCCCAGGTGGGGACCAGAGACATGTGATCCAGGTGAGGTCCCAGTGGGAACTACAGTCACCAGGTCAGGTGAGGCCATGCTGAGGATCAGAGCCACCAGTTCCAGGTGAGGCCCAGGTGTGGCCAGAGTCACCTGGTACAGAAGAGGCCAAAGTGAGGACTAGAGTTACCATGTCCAGGTGAGTCCCAGTGGGGAATAGAGTAACCATGTCCCGATGATGCCGAGGAAGGAAACAGAGTCACTAGGTCCAGATGAGGCCCAGGTGGAGACCGCAGCCACAAGGTCCAGATTTAGGCCTAGGTGGGGGGCCAGAGTCATCAGGGCCATGTGAGGCCAAAGTGTGGAGCAAAGTTATCAGGTCCAGGTGAGTCCCAGGTGGGAACCAGTCACCTCGCCCAGGTAAGGCCCACAAGAGTAGTGCCTCCAAGCTCAATCCCACGAGTTCCTAGTAATTCCTGTCTTAGACTGGTGCTACATACTAAATTCCATACTAGCTAATTGAACCCTGCATCCAAAGGCAACTTACATCCGACAGTTGGGCTCACACGCAGTCCCTCACAGTTCCACACTGACTGCAGAATGTGTTTCCAACGTCTTCACCAGAGACGCTTGTCAGAATCTTATGAGACGCAAGTGGAATAATGCAGGCCTGGAAGGTGTCTCCAGGTGGAGTAGAGTGGTATACTTGGAACCTCCTGAGTTAGAATACTGCTGCGTTCTCTGGGCCAGAAGAATGCAGGTAGTTGAAAGCTGGCTTCTAAACATGCTTCCTTGTGAGAGTTGAGGTAAGGGTGGGACCCTCCTGCAACCTGACTGCCTGTAGACATAGGTCCTAACATCCTTATGTTAGGTGCTGGAAGAGGTTGTGAAAAGCATGTAGACGTTTCAGGCTTGTAGTCACGTGTAACTGAGTTCAATACAGCGATTTCCAACAGCCTTGTTCAATTGAAGTGTAGCTAGGTTCTAACTCCCATAAAAGAGTGGCTAGCAGACATCTGCCTGCAAAGCATACACGCTTCTCAGAGTTGAGCTTATGGCCTGTACCTCCCACAATCTGACAGCCTGTACGGATCTCTTCCACTGCATTCCATTCTATGCGGGACAGTAGCGGAGTGAGAACCAAGTGTCTGCCTTGTCAATTTTGTGCCTAGCGGACAGCTGTCTCCAAGTGATGCACACTCCTTTGGATGAGCTTATGGCTTGATCCTCCCTCTTGCTGACCACCTGTATGCTTCACTTCCAAAGGATTTCATTGAAAACGGGACATAGGTTTTGCGAGAGGCTAGTGTCTCTTAGTTCTATCCTGCGACTTCTGAGGAATTACTCCCTCAGATGGGAGCTACATACTAACTTCCAAACCTGAGTACCTAGCTGAAAGCACTCTCTCTGGGGAATTTCCCTCTGCGAGATGAGCTGACACGCGGTCCTTCCCAGTTCCACACTGCCTGCAGATGCAGTTACGAATATCCTCACTAGACATGTTTGTCAGAAGCTCATGGGATGCAAGGAGCAATCTGCAGGCTCCAAGGTTGTGTCTCCAGGTGCAGTAAAGCGTATTCATGGAACATCCTGAATAACAAAGCTGTCAGGTTCTCATGGCCATCAGAACGCGGTTAGTAGAAAGCTGGCTTCTAGGTATGCTTCCGTTTGAGAGCTAGCTCAGGGCAAGACCCTCCCGCATCCTGCATGCCCGAAGACGTTAACTGCTAATATCCTTATGTTAGGTGCTGGGAGAGGACGGCGAAATGCATGTGGAAGTGTCAGGGCTGTACTCACGAATATCTGAGGTGAATACAGCGATTTCAAACGGCCTTCTTCAAAGACTTTAGCTACTTTCTTACTCCCATGTACGAGTGGGTAGCAGACATCTGCCTCCCAGGTGTACACACTATTGAGATTTGAGCTTATGGCCTCTACTTCCCACATTCTGCCTGCAGTTACACTTCGCTGCTAACAGGCCTAGGCCCGATGCGTGACTGAAGTGTTGTGAGAGGTAAGTGGAAAGTCCCGGCACACAAGACTAGTGCCTCCAAGCTCAAGCCAGCGATTTCCTAGTAATCCTGTCTTAGACAGGTGCTACATACCAAGTTCCATACATGAGAACTAGCTGAACCCCGAGTCCAAAAGCATCTCTCTTCCAAGAGTTGAGCTCACACCCCGTCCCTCACAGTTCCACCCTGCCTGCAGAATGAGTTTTGAACTTCTTCACCAGAGACCTTTGTCAGAAGCTTGTGAGTAGCAACTGGAATAATGCAGGCCTGGAAGGTGTCTCCAGCTGCAGTAGAGTGGTATTCTTCGTACCTCCTGAGTTAGAAGACTGCTATGGTCTCACGGCCATTAGAACGCAGCTAGTTGAAAGCTGGCTTCAAGGCATGGTCTCTTGTGAGAGGTGAGCTCAGGGCAGGACCCTCCCGCATCCTGCATGCCCATAGTCATAGCTGCTAACATCCTTATGTTACGTGCTGGGAGAGGTTGGAGAAATGCCAGTGGAAGTGTCAGGACTGTACTCACGTGTATCTGAGTTGAATACAGCGATTGCCAACGTCCTTGGACAATTAGAGTGTAGCAGTGGTATACCTCGCCTCGATAAGTGTCTAGCAATCAGCCTGCAAAGCATACACACTTCTGAGAGTTTAGCTTATGGCCTGTACCTCCCCCATCCTGACTGCCTGTACGATCCACTTTCACAGCATTTCGTTGTATGCGGGAGAGTGGTGGAGTGAGAACCAAGTGACAGCCTCGTCAATTTCGCGCCTAGCGGACACCTGCCTGCAAGGCATGCACTCTCCTTTGAATTGAGCTTATGGCTTGTACCCGCCACATGCTGACCGCCTGTACGCTTCACTTCCAGAGGATTTCGTTCGATACGGGACGCAAGTTTTGCGAGAGGCAAGTGTCTCTTAGTTCAATCCAGCGACTTCCGAGGAATTCCTCCCTCAGATGGGAGCTACATATTAACTTCCAAACCGGAGTACCTAGCTGAAAGCTCACTCTCTGGGGAATTTCCTTCTGCTAGATGAGCTGACACACGGTCCTTCCCAGTCCACACTGCCTGAAGATGCAGATACGAACATCCTCACTAGACATGTTTGTCAGAGTCTCATAGGACGCAAGGGCCAGCTGCAGGCTTCAATGGTTGTGTATCCAGGTGCAGTAGAGCGGTATTCATGGAACGTCCCGCCTTTCAGTGCTGCTATGGTCTCATGGCCATCAGAACGAGCTAGTAGAAAGCTGTCTTCTAGGCATGTTTCCTTTTGAGAGCTGAGCTCAGGGCAGGACCCTCCCGCAACCTGCCTGCCCATAGACGTAACTGCTAATATCCTTATGTTAGGTGCTGGGAGGGGACGGCGAAATGCATGTGGAAGTGTCAGGCCTGTATTCCCAATTATCTGAGTTGAATACACCGATTTCAAATGGCCTTCTTCAGAGTGTAGCTAGTTTCTAACTCCCATGTACGAGTGGGTAGCAGACATCTGCCTCCCAGGCGTACACACTTTTGAGAGTTGAGCTTATGGCCTGTACTTCCCACATCCTGCCTGCAGGTACACTTCACTGCTAACAGGCCTAGGCTCGATGCGTGACTGAAGTGTTGTGAGAGGTAAGTGGAAAGTCCCGGCACGCAAGACTAGTGCTTCCAAGCTCAATCCAGCGATTTCCTAGTAATTCCTGTGTTAGACTGGTGCTACATACTAAGTTCCATAGGTGAGAAGCTTGTTGAACGTCCTGTCCAAAAGCAACTTACTTTACAGAGTTGAGCTCGCACTCAGTCCCTCATGGTCCGGTACTACCTGCAGAATGATTATCAAACATCTTCACCATAGACTTTTGTCAGAATCTTGTGAGACGCCAGTGGAACAATGCAGACCTGGAAGATATCTCCAGGTACAGTAGAGTGGTCATCTTGGAACTTCCTGAATTAGAATACTGCTACATTCTCACTGCCATAAGAACGCAGCTAGTTGAAAGCTGACTTCTAGCCATGCTTCCTTGTAACAGCTGAGGTCAGGGCAGGACCGTCCCGCATCCTGACTGCCTGTAGACATAGGTCCTAGCATCTTTATGTTAGATTCTGGAAGAGGTTGTGTGAAAAGCATGTGGAAGTGACAGGCCTGTACTCACGTGTGTCTGAGTTCAATACAGCGATTGCCAACGTCCTTGTTCAATTAAAGTGTACCTCGGTTCTAGCTTCCATCAATAAGTGTCTAGCAGACATCTGTCTGTAAAGCATACACACTTCTGAGAGTTGAACTTGTGCCCTGAACCTCCCACGTGCTGACTGCAGGTACACTTCGCTCCTATCAGGCCTAGGCTCGAATCGTGACAGAAGGGTTGTGAGAGGTTAGTGGAAGTTGCCGGCCGACATGACTAGTGTCTCCAAGCCCAATCCAGAGATATGTGAAGAACTGCTCTCTAGGATTGGTGCTAGATACTAAGTTCCATACATGAGAAGCTAGTGGAACGCAGTGTCCAAAGGGTACTTTCTTCTGAGATTTGAGCTCACCCCCAGTCCCTCACAGTTCCACATGGCTTTCAGATGAAATTTCGAACATCCTCACTAGACGTGTTCCTCAGAAGCTCATAGGACAAAAGGAGCTAGCTGTAGGCTTCAACACTTGTGTCTCTTGTGAAGTAGAGTGGTATACATGGAACCTCCTGACTTACAATGTAGCTACATTCTCACAGCCTTTAGGACGCAGCTAGTGGAAAGGTGCATTTGAGGCATGCTGCTGAGGATCAGAGTCACCCGGTCCAGGTGAGGCCCAGGTGGGGCCGGAGTCACCTAGTACAGAAGAGGCCAAAGTGAGGACCAGAGTTACCAGGTCCAGGTGAGGCCAACCTGCAGGCCATGCAGAGGAACCATGTCCCAATGATGCCCAGGTAGTTACCAGAGTCACCAGGTCCAGATGAGGCCCAGGTTTGGAGCATATTCACTAGGTCCAGGTGAGCCCCAGTTGAGGACCAGAGTCACCAGGTCTGGTTGAGGCCTAGAGGGGTACCAGAATCACCTGGTCCTGGTGACATCCAGATGGGGACCAGAGTCACCAGGTCACGGTGAGGCCCAGAGGGAGTCCAGAGTCATCATGTCCAGGTGAGGCTCAGGGGTGGGACAGAGTAACCAGGTCACAATGATGCCCAGGTGAGGACCAGAGTCACCAGGTCTGGGTGAGGCCCAGAAAGGATCAGATTCACCAGTTCCAGGTGAGGCCAAGAAGGAGTCCACAGCAATCAGGTCCAGGTGGGGAACAAAACCACCAGGACTGGGTGATGCCCAGATGGGGACCAGATTCACCAGGTCTAGGTCAGGCCCAGGTGGTGACCAGAGTTACCAGTTCTGGGTGAGGACCAGGTAAGGACCAGATTCACCAGGTCCAAGTGAGGCCCACGTGGGGACCTGTGTCACCAGGTATGGGTGAGGCCCAGGTGGCAACCCCACTCACCAGGTCCAGGTGAGGCCAACCTGCAGGCCATAGTCACCAGATCCAGGTCAGGCCCTGGTGGGGACCGGAGTCACCAGGTAAATGTGAGGCTAGAAGGACACCACAGTCACCAGGTCCAGGTGTGGTTCATGTGGGAATGAGAGTCACCAGGTCCAGGTGAGACCCAGGTGGGGACCACAGTCACCAGGTCCAGATTGAGGCCTAGGTGGGGTGCCCAGAGTCATCAGGGCCAGTGAGGCCAAAGTGTGGATCAAAGTTATCAGGTCCAGGTGAGTCCCGTGTGGGGAACAGAGTAACCATGTCCCATTGATGCCGAGGTGAGACCAGAGTCACAAGGTCCAGACGAGGCCTAAGTGAGAAGTAGATTCACCAGGTCCTGTTGAGACCCAGTTGAGGACCAGAGTCCCCAGCTCCAGTTAAGGCCCAGAGGAGGACCAGCGTCACCCGGTCCAGGTGATAAACAGGTGGAGACCAGAGTCACCACATCAGGGTGAGGCCAAGATGGATCGAGAGTCACTAGGTCCAGATGAGGCCCCGATGTAGAACTGAGTAACCAGGTCCCATGATGCCCATGTGAGGACCAGAGTCACCAGGTCCAGGTGAGGTCCCTGTGGGAACCAGTCACCTCCTCCAGGTGAGGCCCAGGTGGGACTACAGTCACCAAGTCAAGGTGAGGTCCAGAGGGAGACCAGAGTCACCAGGTCCAGGGGAGGCCCAGGTAGAGAAGAGAGTAAACAGGTCCCAATGATGCCCAGGTAAGGACCAGAGTCACCAGGTCCAGGTGAGGCCCAAATATGGATCAGGGTCGTGTTGTTCCAGGTGAGGCCAAAGGAGACCACAGGAACGAAGTCCAGGAGAGACCCATATGGGAACCAGAACCACCAGATCCAGGGGAGATCCAGGTGGGGACCACAGTCACAAGGTCCAGGTGAGGCCCAGGTGGCAAGAAGATTCACCAAGTCCAGGTGAGAACCAGGTGGTGACCAGAGTCACCAGGTGCAGGTGACGACCCGGTAATGACCAGATTCACCAGGTCCAAGTGAAGCCCAGGGAGGGACGAGAGTCACCAGGTAAGGGTGCGGCCCTAAAAGGGAACCAAAGTAAGCAGTTTAGATTGAGGCCCAGAGTTTGACCAGAGGTCCCCGGTCAAAGTGAGGCCCAGGTGTGGAATACAGTATCCAGGTCGCAATGCTGCCTAGGTGAGGACCAGAGTCACTAGGACCATGCAAGGCCCAGATGGGGATCAGAATCACCAGGTCCTGGTGAGGCATAGAAGGAGACCACAGTCACCAGTATCAGGTGAGCCCCATGTGGGAACCAGAGCCACTCTATCCAGCTGAGTCCCAGGTCCATGTGAGGCCCACGTGAGGACCAAATTCATCAGGTTGAATTGAGGCATAGCTGGGGACAAGAGTCACCAGGTCTGGGTGAGGCCTAGGTGGGGAATGACTCACCAGGTCTGAGTTAGGTCACAGTGGGGACTAGAGTCACCAGGTCCAGATGAGGCCAAACTGAGGACCAGAGTCATCAGATCCAGGTGAGGTCTATGTTGGAAAGAGAGTCACCAGGTCCAGGAGAGGTCCAGGTGGGGACCAGCGTCACCGGATCCAGGTGGAGCCCAAGTGGGGACCAGAGTCACCAGGTCCAGATGAGGCCCAGGTATGGATCAGAGTTACCAGGTACACGTGAGGCCCAGGTGGGGACCAGAGGCAACAGGTCCATGTGAGGCCGGCTGGGGACCATGGTCAACAGGTCTATGTGAGGCCCAGGTGTGGAACATTGTAACCAGGACCAGGTGAGTCCCAGGTGGTAACAACTGTCACCAGGTCCAGGTGAGACCCAGATGGGAACCAGGATCACCAGGTACACGGGAGGCCCTTGAAAGTACAAGAGTCAACAGTTCGAGGTGAGGTGCAGGTGGCAACCAGAGTCAGCACGACCAAGTGAGACCTATGTGGGGTTCACAGTCACCCGGGCAGGGTGAGATCCAGAGGGGGACCAGAGTCACCTGGTCCAGGTGAGGTCCAGTTGTGGAACAGTGTAACCGCGTCCCAATTATGCCCAGTTGAGGACCATGGTCAACAGGGCCAGGTGAGGCCCAGATGGGGATCAGAGTCACCAGATCCAGATTGAGGCCTAGGTGGGGGCCCAGAGTCATCAGGGCCATGTGAGGCCAAAGTGTGGAGCAAAGTTATCAGGTCCAGTTGAGTCCCAGGTGGGAACCAGTCACCTCGTCCAGGTGAGGCCCACAAGAGTAGTGCCTCCAAGCTCAATCCTGCGATTTCCTAGTAATCCTGTCTTAGACTGGTGCTACATACTAAGTTCCATACTAACTAATTGAACCCTGCATCCAACGGCAACTTACATCCGAGAGTTGGGCTCACACTCAGTCCCTCACAGTTCCACACTGACTGCAGAATGTGTTTCCAACGTCTTCACCAAAGACGCTTGTCAGAATCTTATGAGACGCAAGTGGAATAATGCAGGCCTGGAAGGTGTCTCCAGGTGGAGTAGAGTGGTATTCTTGGAACCTCCTGAGTTAAAATACTGCTGCGTTCTCAGGGCCAGAAGAATGCAGGTAGTTGAAAGCTGGCTTCTAAACATGCTTCCTTGTGAGAGTTGAGGTGAGGGCGGGATCCTCCCGCCACCTGACTGCCTGTAGACATAGGTCCTAACATCCTTATGTTAGGTGCTGGAAGAGGTTGTGAAAAGCATGTAGACGTTTCAGGCTTGTAGTCACGTGTAACTGAGTTCAATACAGCGATTTCCAACAGCCTTGTTCAATTGAAGTGTAGCTAGGTTCTAACTCCCATAAAAGAGTGTCTAGCAGACATCTGCCTGCAAAGCATACATGCTTCTCAGAGTTGAGCTTATGGCCTGTACCTCCCACAATCTGACGGCCTGTGCGGATCGCTTCCACAGCATTCCGTTCTATGCGGGACAGTAGCGGAGTGAGAACCAAGTGTCTGCATTGTCAATTCGCGACTACCGGACACCTGCCTCCAAGTGATGCACACTCCTTTGGATGAGCTTATGGCTTGTTCCTCCCACATGCTGACCGCCTGTACCTTTCACTTCAAAAGGACGTCGTTCGATACGGGACACAAGTTTTGTGAGAGGCAAGTGTCTCCTAGCCCAATCCAACAACTTCTGAGTAATTCCTCCCTCAGAAGGGAGCTACATACTAACTTCCAAAACTGAGTACCTAGTTGAAAGCTGTCTCTCTGGGGAACTTCCTTCTGCAAGATGAGCTGACACGCGGTCCTTCCCAGTTCCACACTGCCTGCAGATGGAGTTACGAACATCCTCACTAGAGATGTTTGTCAGAAGCTCATGGGATGCAAGGTGCAAGCTGCAGGCTTCAACGGTTGTGTCTCCAGGTGCAGTGGAGCTTTATTCATGGAACGAACTGACTTAATGCTGTAAAGTTTGGGTTAGGTTATGGGTTAGGGTCCTGTTTAAGCTTAGGGTTAGGGTTAGGGTTAGGGTTAGTGTTAGGGTTCAGGTTAGGGTTAGGGGTAGTTTCAGGTTTAGGGGTAGGCTATGGGTTAGGGTTAGGGTTAGGGTTAGGTTACGGGTTAGGTTACGGGTTAGGGTATGGGTTAGGTTATGGATTAGGGTTCGGGTTAGTGTTAGTGTTAAGGTTAGGGTACGGGTTAGGGTTAGGGTTAGTGTTAGGGTATGGCTTAGGGTTCGGTTTAGGTTTTACGGTAGGATTAGGGTTAGGGTACGGGTTAGGGTTAAAGTTAGGGTACTGTTCAGGGGTTAGGGTTAGGGTTAGGTTACGGGTTAGGGTTAGGGATAGGGTAAGGGTTAAGGTTAGGAATAGGTTAGGGTTAGGGTTAGGATTTGGGATTGGGTTTCATTAGGTTTAGGGTTGGGGTAAGGTTAGGGTTAGGGTACGGGTTAGAGTTTGGGTTAGGGTACAGGTGAGGGTAGGGTAAGCGTTAGGGTACGGGTTAGGATTAGGGACAGGTTAAGGTTAGGTTTTGGGTTAGGTTTAGGGTTAGGTTTAGGGTTAGGGTATGGGATGGGGTTAGCTTTAGGGTACTGTTTAGCGTTAGGGTTAGTGTTAGGGGTAGGTTACAGGTTAGAGTTACGGTTAGGGTTAGAGTACGGGTTAGGGTTAGTGTTATAGTTCGGGTTATGTTTAGGGTTTGGGTTAGGGTTAGGCTACGGGTTAGGGTTAGTGTTAGGGTTATGATTAGGGTTTGGTTTAGGCTTAGGTTTAGGGTACAGATTAGGGTTAGGGTATGGGTTAGGGTTAGGGTGAGGGTACGGTTTAGAGATATGGTATGGATTACAGTACGGGTTTAGGTATGGGTTAGGGTACTGGTAACAGTTAGGGTTTGTGTTAGGTTTAGGTTACAGGTTAGGGCTAGGTTTAGGGTTAGGGTTAGGGTACAGATAGGGTTAGGTTTAGGGTTAGTGTTAGGGTTTGGGGTTAGGGTACGTGTTAGAGTTAGGTTTAGGGTACTGTTTAGGGCTAGTGTTAGGGTTAGGTTAGGTTACGGGGTTAGGGTTAAGATTAGGTTAGGGTAGGTTACTGTTAGGGTTAGTGGTTAGGGTTAGGTTTCGGTTAGGGTTAGGGTTAGGGTTAGGGTACTGTTTACAGTTAGGTATAGTGTTAGGTTTAGTTTACGGGTTAGGGTTAGGGTTAGGGTTAGGGTGAGGTTATGGGTTAGGGGTTGGGTTAGGGTTTGGGTTAGGGTATGGATACGTTTAGGGTTAGGGTTAGGGAACGCGTTAGGGTTAGGGTTGGGTTTAGGGTTAGGCTTAGGGTACGGGTTCAGGTTAGGGTTAGGGGTAAGGTATGGGTTTGTTTATGGGTTAGGGTATGGGTACAGTTACGGGTTAGTGTTAGGGTTTGGGTTAGGGACAGGATAGGATTAGGTTTTGGGTTCGGGTTAGGGTACAGGTTTAGGGTACAGGTTAGTTTATGGTTTAGGGGCAGGGTACGGGTTAGGGTTAGTGTTAGGAGTTAGGGTTAGGGTTTGGTTTAGGGTTAGGTTAGGGTTAGGGGTATGGTTAAGGGTTAGGGGGTTAAGGCTTAGGGTTAGGGTTAGGGGTTAGGGGTTCGGGTTCGGGTTAGGGTTAGGGGTTAGGGGATAGTTTAGGATTAGGGTTAGGTGTTAGGGGTTAGGGTTAGGGTTACAGTTAGGGTTAGGAGTTAGGGTAAGGGTTTGGGTTAGGGTTAGGGTTAGGGTTAGGGTTAGGGTTAGGGTACGGCTTAGGGATAGGGTTAGGGTTAAGGTACATGTTTGGGTTAGGGTTAGGGTACTGCTAGGGTTAGGGTTAGGGTTAGGTTTAGTTTATGGGTTAGGGTTAGGGTTATTTTACGTGTTATGGATATGGTTAGGGTGAGGGTTAGGGTTAGTTTAGGATTAGGGTTAGGGTTAGGTTTAGAGATAGGGTTAGGGTTATGATTAGTACGGTTAGGTTTAGGGGTAGTTTTAATGTTTGGGTACGGTTTATGGGTAGAATTAGGGCAGGGTACGGTATAGGGTTAGGGTATTGGTTAGGGTTAGTTTTAGGGTTAGGATTAGGGTACGGGTTAGGGTTAGTGTTAGGGTACCATTTAGGGTTAGTGTACAGGTTAGCGTTAGGGTTGGGGTTAGCGTAAGGTTTAGGGCACAGGTTAGAATTAGGGGTAGGGTATTGTTTGGGTTAGGGTTCAGGGTTAGATTTAGGTTTATGTGTTAGAGTTAGGGTACGGGTTAGGGTTAGGATACGGGTTAGGGTTAGTGTACGGGTTAGGGTTGGGGTTAGAGTATGGTTTAGGTTAGGGTACAGGTTAGGGTTAGGGTACGAGTTACGGTTAGGCTTCAGTTAGGGTTAGGGTTAGGGTAAGGGTTAGGGTTAGGTTTTAGGGTTAATTGTTGAGGTTCAGGGTAAATAAATAGCGTTAGTGGTTAGGGGTTAGGGGTAGTGTTAGGGTTAGGGTTAGGGTTAAGGTTTGTGGTTACGGTTAGGGGTTAGGGTTAGGGTTTGGGTTAGGGTTAAGGGTAGGGTTAAGGAATAGGGTTAGGGTTAGGTTTAGGGGTTATGGGTTAGGGGTTAGGGTTAGGGTTGGGGGTTAGGGGTTAGGGTTAGGGTTACGGTTAGGTTTAGGAATTAGGTTACGGGTTAGTGTATGGGTTAGGTTTCAGGTTAGGTTTAGGGTTAAGGTTAGGGTTAGTGTTAGTGTTATGTTTAGGAGTTAGGATTAGGTTTAGGGTTAGGGGTTAGGTTTAGGGTTATGTTAAGGTTTAGGGTTAGGGTTAGGGTTAGGGTACGTGTTACGGTTACGTTTAGGGAACAGGTTAAGGTTAGGGTTAGGGTACTGGTTTGTGTATGGGTTAGGGTACAGGTTAGGGCTAGGGTACGGGTTAAGGATTAAGGGTAGGGTTAAGGGTAGGGTTAAGTATTAGGGTTAGGGTTAGGGGTTAGAGGTTATGGTTAGGGTTAGGGTTTAGGGCTTAGGGTTAGGGTTACGGTTAGGGTTAGGAATTAGGTTTAGGGTTTGGGTTAGGGTTAGGTTTAGGGTTAGTATTAAGGGTTAGGGTTAAGGATTAGGGTTAGGGTTTGGGGTTAGGGTTTGGGTTAGGGTTAGTTTTAGGGTTAGGGTTAGGGTGAGTTTAGGGTTAAGGTTATGGTTAGGGTACGGGTTTGTGTTAGGGTGTCTGTAAGATTAGGGTTATGGTACGGGTTAGGGTTAGGGTATGGGTTTGGTATGGGTTAGGGTTATTGCTAGGGTTAGGGTATGGGTATGGGTTAGGGTTAGGGTTAGGGTACAGGATCGGGTTAGGGTTAGGATACGAGTTAGGGTTAGGTTTAGGGATTGGGTTAGGGTTAGGGTTAGGGTACGGGTTAGGGTTAGGTTTAGGGTATGGGTTAGTGTATGGGTTAGGTTACAGGTTAGGTTTATGGTTAGGTTTAGGGTTAAGGTTAGGGTTAGTGTTAGGGTTATGTTTAGGGTTAGGGTAAGGATGAGGGGTTAGGGTTAGGTTTAGGGTTAGGGGTTAGGTTTAGGGTTATGTTAAGGTTTAGGGTTAGTGTTAGGGTTAGGGTACGGGTTACGGTTAGAGTACGGGTTACGGTTATGGTTAGGGAACAGTTTAGGGAACGGGTTAGGGTACTGGTTAGTGTACGGGTTAGGGCTACTGTACTGGTTAGGGTTAGGGTACGGGTATGGGTTAGTGTAAGGGTTAGGGTTAGTGTACGGGTTAGGGTTAGGGTTAGGGTATGGTTTAGGGTTAGGGTATGGGTTAGGGTTAGGGTATGGGTTACGGTTAGGGTTCGGTTAGTGTTAGGGTTAGGGTAATTGTTAGGGTTACGTTTAGGGTTAAGTGTTGAGTTTCAGTGTAATTAAATAGCGTTAGGGGTTAGGGGTAGTGTTAGGGTTAGGGTTAAGGTTTGGGGTTATGGTTAGGGTTAGGGGTTAGGGTTAGGGTTTGGGTTAGGGTTAGGGTTAAGGGTAGGGTTAAGGAATAGAGTTAGGGTTAGGGTTAGGGGTTAGGTGTTTGGGTTAGGGTTAGGGGTTAGGTTTTAGGCTAGGGTTAGGGTTAGGGTTAAGGGTTTGGGTTAAGATTTAGGGTTAGGGTTAGGTTTATGGGTTATTGGTTAGGGATTAGGGTTAGGTTTGGGGGTTCAGGGTTAGGGTTAGGATTACGGTTAGGGTTAGGAATTAGGTTTAGGGTTTGGGTTAGTTTAGGGTTAGGGTTAGTGTTAAGGGTTAGGGTTAAGGGTTAGGGTTAGGGTTAAGGGTTAGGTTTTGGGTTAGGGTTTGGGTTAGGTTTAGGGTTAGGAGTTAGGGTTAGGGTTAGGGTTAGGGTTATGTTATGTTAGGGTAAGGGTTAGGGTTAGGGTGCGGGTTACGGTTAGATTACGGTTACGGTTATGTTTAGGGAACGGGTTAGGGTTAGGGTTAGGGTACTGGTTTGTGTATGTGTTTGGGTACGGGTTAGGGCTAGGCTTAGGGTTAGGGTTATGTTTAGGGTTAGGGTAAGGGTGAGGGGTTAGGGTTAGGTTTAGGGTTATGTTAAGGTTTTGGGTTTGGGTTAGGGTTAGGGTACGGGTTACTGTTAGAGTATGGGTTACGGTTACGTTTAGGGAACAGGTTAGGGTTAGGGTTAGTGTACTGGTTTGTGTATGGGTTTGGGTATGGGTTAGGGCTAGGGTACGGGTACGGGTTAGGGTTAAGGGTAGGGTTAAGGATTAGGTTAGGGTTAGGGTTAGGGTTAGGGGTTAGGGGTTTGGGTTAGGTATAGAGGTTAGGTTTTGTGTTAGGGTTACGGTTAGGGTTAGGGTTAAGGGTTAGGGTTAGGATTAGGGGTTATGGGTTATGGGTTAGGGGTTAGGGTTAGGGTTTAGAGCTTAGGGTTAGGGTTATGGTTAGGGTTAGGAATTAGTTTTAGGGTTTGGGTAGGGTAAGGGTTAGGGTTAGCGTTAGTGTTAAGGGTTAGGGTTAAGGGTTAGGATTAGGGTTAGGGGTTAGGGTATGGGTTACGGTTAGAGTATGGGTTACGGTTACGGTTAGGGAACGGGTTAGGGTTAGGGTACGGGTACTGGTTAGGGTTAGGGTACGGAATAGGGTTAGTGTAAGGGTTAAGGTTAGGGATAGTGTACGGGATAGGGTTAGGGTTAAGGTACGGGTTTGGGTGCGTGTTAGGGTACAGGTTAGGGTTAGGTTTAGGGTACAGATTAGAGTTAGGGTACAGGTTAGGGTTCGGTTTATGTTATGGTGAGTGTTAGCGTTAGGGTACGGTTTAGTGTATGGGTTAGGTTTCAGGTTAGGTTTAGGTTTAGGTTTAGAGTTAGGGGTTAGGGTTAGTGTTAGTGTTAGTGTTAGTTTTCGGGTTAGGGTTAGGGTTAGGGGTTAGGGTTAGGTTTAGGGGGTAGTGTTAGTGTTAGTGTTAAGGTTAGGGGTTAAGGTTAGGGTTAGGGTTTGGGTTAGTGTTAGGATTAGGGTTAGGGTTAGGGTTAAGGGTTAGGGTTAAGGGTTAGGGTTAGGTTTAGGGTTAGTGGTTAGGGGTTCCAGTTAGGGTTAGGGTTAGGGGTAGGGATTAAGGTTAGGGTTAAGGGTTAGGGTTTGTTTTTGGTTTAGGTTTAGGGTTAGGGGTTAGGTTTTAGGGTTAGGGTTAGATGTTAGGGTTAGGGTTAGGGTTAGGAGTTAGGATTAGGGTTATGGTTAGGTACGTGTTAGTGTTAGGGTTAGGATTCGGGTTAGGGTACGGGTTAGGGTACGGGTTAGTGTTAGAGTAATGGTTAGGGTTAGGGTTGTGGACGGGTTAGTGTACGGGTTAGGGTGTGGGCTTAGGTTTAGGGTACGGGTTAGGGTATGGGTTAGGGTTGAGGTACAGGTTAGTGTTAGGGTACCTGTTAGGGTTAGAGTACGGTTAGGGTTAGTGTACGGGTTAAGTTTAGGGTTAGTGTTCAGGTTAGGGTTAGGGATAGGGGTTAGGGTTAGGGTTAGGGTTATGGTTAGAGTTAGGGTTAGGGTTAAGTGGTAGGGTTAAGAGTTAGGTTTAGGATAGGTTTAGTGTTAGGGTTAGGGGTTAGGGTTAGGGATTTGATTTGATTCGATTCTTTTCGATTCGATTCGATTCAATTCTTTTCGATTCGAATTGATTCGATGCAATTCTTTCAATTCGATTCTTATCGATTCGATTCTTTTCAATTCGATAGATTCTTTTCTATTTGATTCAATTTGATTCGATTCGATTCGAGTCTTTTTGATTCGATTTGTTTCGATTCGATTCTTTTCAGTTCGATTCGATTGAAATCTTTTCGATGTGATTCAATTCGATTCTTTATGAATCGATTTGATTCTTTTCAATTCGACTCGATTTTTTTCTATTCGATTCGATTCTTTTCCATTCGATTTGATTCGATTCTTTTCGATACGATTCGATTCTATTCTTTTCGATTCGATTCTCTTCGATTCTATTCTATTCTTTTTGATTCGATTCGATTTTTTCAATTCGATTCGATTCCTTTAGATTCGATTCAATTCGATTCAAATCTTTCGTTTCGATTCGATTCTTTTCATTTTGATTCTATCTTTTTCGATTAGATTCGATTCTTTTCGATTTGATTCAATTTGATTCGAATCTTTTCGAATCGATTCTATTCTTTTCTATTCGATTCGATTTGATTCTTTTCGATTTGATTCGATTCTTTCGATTCGATTCAAATCTTTTTTTTAAGTTTTTTTTAAAAATTTTTTTATGATTTACTTATGATAGTCACAGAGAGAGAGAGAGAGAGAGGCAGAGACATAGGCAGAGGGAGAAGCAGGCTCCATGCACCGGGAGCCTGACGTGGGATTCGATCCCAGGTCTCTAGGATCGCGCCCTGGTCCAAAGGCAGGCGCTAAACCGCTGTGCCACCCAGGGATCCCACGATTCAATTCTTTTTGATTCAATTCGATTCGATTTGATTCGATACTTTTCGATTCGATTCTTTTCGATTCGATTCAATTCTTTTCGATTTGATCGATTCTTTTCAATTCGATTCGATTCGATTTGATTCAATTTGATTCTTTTCGATTCGATTCGATTATTTTTTATTTGACTCAACTCAATGGTTTGATTCGATTATTTTTGATTCGATTTGATTCGATTCGATTATTTTCGATTCAATTCGATTGTATTCGAATATTTTCGATTCGATTCGATTGCATTAGATTCGATTATTTTTTATTCAATTCAATACGATTATTTTGATTTGATTCGATTCATTGTGGTTCGATTCAAATATTTTCGATTCGAATCGATTTTTTTCGATTCGATTCTTTTTTATTCGATTCGATTATTTTCAATTCGATTCGATTTGATGCGAATCGATTATTTTCGATTCAATTCGATTCGATTCGATTATTTTCAATTTGATTAGATTATTTTCGATTCGAATCAATTCGATTATTTTCGATTGGAATCTTTTCAATTCAATTGGATTATTTTCGATTCGATTCGATGCTATCGATTATTTTCGATTCAATTTGATTCGATGCAATTATTTTCGATTCAATGCAAATCAATTTGATTATTTTTGATTCGATTTGATTCGATTTGATTCGATTATTTTCAATTCGATTCAATTATTTTTGATTCGATTCGATTCTTTTCGATTCGATTCGATTATTTTCTATTCAATTTGGTTCGATTCGAATCGATTATTTTCAATTCAATTCGATGTGATTCGGTTCGATTATTTTCGATTTGATTCAATTATTTTTGATTAAATTCGATTCGATTCAATTCGATTATTTTCGATTCAATTTGATTCGATTATTTTCAAATCAATTCGGTTCGATTCTATTCGATTATTTTAGATTCAATTCGGTTCGATTCGGTTCGATTATTTTCGATTTGATTCGATTGGATTAGTTTAGATTATTTTCGATTCGATTCGATTCTTTTCAATTCATTTTGATTATTTCCGATTCGATTAGATGCGAATTGATTATTTTCGATTCGATTACATTCGATTCGATTATTTTTGAATCAATTCGGTTCGATTCGATTTGATTACTTTAGATTCAATTCGGTTCGATTCGGTTCGATTATTTTCGATTTGATTCGATTGGATTAGTTTAGATTATTTTCGATTTGATTCGATTCTTTTCAATTCATTTCGATTATTTCTGATTCTATTCAATGCGAATTGATTATTTTTGATTCAATTACATTCGATTCGATTCGATAATTTTCGATTCGATTCGATTCTTTTCAATTCGATTCAATTCTTTTCGATTCGATTCAATATTTATGATTCAAATGACTCAATTCTTTTCGATTCGATTATTTTTTATTCGATTCAGTTATTTTCGATTTGATTATTTTCAATTCGATTCGATTCGATTATTTTCGATTCGATTCGATGTGAATCGATTATTTTCTAATCGATTCGTTTTAATTCGATTCGATTCGATTATTTTTGATTCGATTCGATTCGATTATTTTCGATTCGGTTCGATTATTTTCGATTTGATTCTTTTCGATTCGTTTCGATTATTTTCCATTCGAATCGATTCGATTATTTTCGATTCGATTATTTTCAATTCGATTCGATTATTTTCAATTCGATTTGATTATTTTCGATTCAATTCAATTCTATTATTTTCTATTCAATTCGATTTGATATGAATCGATATTTTGATTCAATTCGATTCGATTCGATTATTTTCGATTCGATTTGGTTCGATTATTTTTGATTCAATTCGATTTGGTTCGATTATTTTCGATTCAATTCGATTCTTTTCAATTCTATTCGATTCTTTTGGTTTCCATTTATTTGATTGTTTTCGATTCTATTGATTTGATTCGATTATTTTCGATTCGATTCTCTTCTATTCCATTCTTTTCGATTCGATTCGATTCTATTCGATTCGATTTGATGATTCGATTAGATTATTATCAATTCGATTTGATTCGATTCTTTTCGATTCGATTCGATTATTTTCGATTCGTTTCGATTCAATTATTTTTGATTCAATTCGATTCTCTTCGATTCCATTCTTTTCGATTTGAATCCATTCGATTATTTTCGATTCGATTCTTTTATATTCGATTCCATTATTTTCGATTCGATTCGATTATTTTTTATTCAATTCGATTCAATTATTTTCGATTTGATTCAATTTGATGCGAATCGATTATTTTCGATTCGATTCGATTCGATTATTTTCAATTCGAATCGATTCGATTCTTTTCGATTGGATTCTTTTCGATTCGATTGGATTCTTTTCGATTCGATTGGATTATTTTCAATTCAATTTGATTGGATTATTTTCAATTCGATTCGATGCGAATCGATTATTTTCGATTCAATTCGATTTGATGCGATTATTTTCGATTCGATTTGATTATTTTCGATTCGATTCGATTTGAATCGATTCGATTAGTTTCGATTTGACTCGATTACTTTCGATTCAATTCAATTCAATTTGATTATTTTCGATTCGATTTGATTGGATTGGATTCAATTATTTTCAATTCGATCTGATTATTTTTCATTCGATCGATTCTTCTCAATTCGATTCGATTATTTTCAATTCGATTCGATTCGCTTATTTTCGATTCAATTCGGTTCGATTCGATTCAATTATTTTCAATTCAATTCGATCGATTTGGTTCAATTATTTTTTATTTGATTCGATTCGATTCGATTATTTTCGATTCGATAAGATTACTTTTGATTCGATTATTTTCGATTCGATTTCATTATTTTCAATTCAATTCAATTCGATTATTTTCGATTCGATTCGATTCAATTTTTTTCGATTCGATTCGATTATTTTCAATTCGATTCAATTTGATTATTTTCATTTCGATTCAGTTCGATTTAATTCTATTATTTTCGATTCGATTTGTTTCATATCGATTCGAATCGTTTTGATTCAATTCGATTATTTTCGATTTGAATCAATTCTTTTCTTTTCAATTCTATTCTTTTCGATTCGGTTTGATATTTTTGATTTGAATCAACTCGATTCTTTTTGATTCGAGTATATAAGATTCAATTCGATTCTTTTCGATTCAATTCGATTCGATTCAATACGATTCTTTTCGATTGTATTTGATTCGATTCTTTTCGATTCTATTCGATTCGATTCTTTTCGATTCAATTCGATATGATTCGATTCTTTTCAATTCCATTCGATACGATTCGATTCTTTTCGATTCGATTCGATTCTTTTCATTTTGATTCGATTCGTTTCGCTGCTATTCAATTCGATTCTTTTCGATTCAATTCGATTCATTTCGATGCTATTCAATTCGATTCTTTTCGATTTGATTCGATTCTTTTCAATTTGATTTGATTCTTTTCGATGGATTCGATTCGATTCTTTTCTATTCGATTCGATACAATTTGATTCTTTTCGATTCGATTTGATTTGATTTTTTTGGGTTCTGTTCGATTTGATTCTTTTCAATTCAATTTGATATGATTCAATTATTTTCGATTCAATACCATTCAATTTTTTTCGATTTGATTCGATTCCTTTCTTTTCGTTTCGATTCGATTCTTTTCGATTCGATTTGTTTCAATTCGATTCGATTATGTTCGATTGGATTCTTTTTGATTCAATTCAATTCGATACGATTCTTTTCGATTTGATTCGATTCATTTTGATTCGATTCGATTCTTTTCGATTCAATTAAATACGATGCTATTCTTTTTGATTCAATTCAATTTGATTCTTTTCGATTCGATACGATTCGATTCGATTCTTTTTGATTTGATTCCATTCAATTCGATCTTTTCGATCTATTCTATTCGATTTTTTTCATTTAGATTCGATTCTTTTTGATTCGATTCGATTCGATTCGAATATTTTCGTTTCGATTAGATTCTCTACAATTCGATTCTTTGGATTCGATTCTTTTTGATTTGATTCAATTTGATTCTTTTCGATTCGATTCGATTCTTTTCAATTCGAATCGATTCAATACAATTCGATTACTTTTGATTCGATGAAATTTTATTCGATTTTTTCGAATCGATTTGATTCGATTATTTTCGATTCGACTCGATTTGATTCGATTCGATTATTGATTCCATTCAATTTCAATTATTCTCGATTCAATTCGATTTGATTCGATTATTTTTTATTCAATTCGATTCAATTATTTTCTATTCGATGTGATTCAATTCTATTTGATTCTTTTCTATTCAATCAATTCGATTTGATTCTTTTCAATTTGAATCGAATCTTTTCGATTTGATTGCATTCGATTCAATTCTTTTCGATTCGATTCGATTCAATTCTTTTCGATTCGATTCGATTCTTTTCAATACAATTCTATTCTTTTTGATTCGATTCGATTTGATTCTTTTCGATTTGATACGATTCGATTCTTTTTGATTCAATTCAATTCAGTTTGATTATTTTCAATTCGATCTTTTCCATTTGATTCGATTCTTTCTGTTTCGATTCGATTCTTTTCGATTCGTTGCTTTTCGATTCAATTCGATTCTTTTCAATTCAATTCGATTCGATTCTTTTCGTTTCGATTTGATTCTTTTCTATTTTATTTGATTCGATTCATTTCAATTAGATTCGATACTGTTCGATTCGATTCTTTTCGATTCAATTCAATTGTAATCGATTCGATTCTTTTCGATTCAATTTGATTTGATTCGATACGATTCTTTTCGATTCGATTCTTTTCGGTTCTGTTCGATTCGATTCTTTTCGATTAACTTTGATTCGATTCTTTTCGATTCGATTCGATTCTTTTCGATTTGATATGATTCGATTCGTTTCGATTTTTTTCAATTCTTTTCGATTCGAATCTATTTGATTCTTTTTGATTCAATTCGATTTGATTGATTCTTTTCGATTCGATTCGATTCCATTCCATTCAATTCGATTCTTTTCGATTCAATTCGATTCTTTTCAATTCGATATGATTCGATTCAATTCTTTTCGATTCGATTCAATTCAATTTGATTCTTTTCCATTCGACTTTTTCGATTCGATTCTTTTCAATTTGATTCTTTTTGATTCGATTCAATTCGACTCTTGTCATTTCGATACGATTCTTTTCGATTCTTTTCATTTCGATTAGATTCTCTTCGATTCAATTCTTTCCGATTCGATTCTTTTCGATTCGATCCGATTCGATCCGATTCGATTCTTTTTGATTCGATACGATTCAATTTGATTCTTATCACTTCGATTCGATTTGTTTCGATTCTTTTCAATTCAAATCGATTCAACACGATTCGATTAGATTATTTTTGATTCGATGCAATTTGATTCGATTTTTTTCGAATCGATTTGATTGGATTCGATTATTTTCGATTCGACTCGATTTGATTCGATTCAATTATCAATTCAATTCAATTCTAATTATTTTTGATTCGATTCGATTCGATTATTTTTTATTCAATTCGATTCAGTTATTTTTGATTCGATGTGATTCGATTCGATTCGATTCTTTTCGATTCAATCAATTCGATTTGATTCTTTTCAATTCAATTCGATTCGATTCTTTTCGTTTTGATTGCATTCGATTCAATTCTTTTCGATTCGATTCGATTCTTTTCGATGCAATTCGATTCTTTTCAATACAATTCTATTCTTTCGATTCGATTCGATTTGATTCTTTTCGGTTCGATATGAATCGATTTGATTCTTTTCGATTTGATTCAATTCAATTTGATTCTTTTCAATTCTTTCTTTTTGATTCAATTCGATTCTTTTCGATTCGATTCAATTTGATTCTTTTCGTTTCGATTAGATTCTCTTCGATTCGATTCTTTTCAATTCAATTCTCTTCGATTATATTTGATTCTTTTTGATTCGATTCGATAATATTCTTTTCGATTCGATTCGATAAGATTCTTTTCATTCGAATCATTTCTGTTCTATTCTATTCTATTCTATTCTATTCTATTCTATTCTATTCTTTTCAATTCGATTCTTTTCGTTTCGATTTGATTCTTTTCGATTGGATTCTTTTCGATTTGATTTGATTCGACCATTTGGATTCGATTTGTTACATTTTGAATCGATTCTTTTCGATTCAATTCGATTCTTTTTGATTCAATTGGATTCGTTTAATTTTTTTATTTTTTGTTTAGATAATTTTTGATTCGATTCGATTCTTTTCGCCTAGCTTCGATTCATTTCTACTCGATTCGATTCATATCGATTCTTTTTTATTCGATTCTATTCGATTCTTTTCGATTCGGTTCGATTCTTTTTTATTTGATTTGATACGATTTGATTCGATTATTTTTAATTCGATTCGATTTATTTCGATTGTTTTTGAATCTATTTGATTTGATTCGATTATTTTCAATCGACTCGATTTGATGTGATTCGATTCGATTATCAATTCGATTCAATTCCAATTATATTCGATTCGATTCGATTCGATTATTTTTTATTCAATTCGATTCAATTATTTTCGATTCGGTGCAATTCAATTCAATTCTTTTCATTTCAATTCAATTCGATTTGATTCTTTTCAATTCGAATCGATTCAATTCTTTTCGATTCGATCTCATTCGATTCTTTTCGAATCGATTCATTTCGATTCTTTCTGATTCGATTCGATTCGATTCTTTTTGATTCGATTCGATTCTTTTCGATTCTTTTTGAGTCGATTTGATTCGATTCTTTTTGTTTTGATGCGATTCTTTTCGATTCGATTCTTTTCGATTCTATTCATTTCGATTCTTTGCGATTCATTTCAATACGATTTGGTTCTTTTCAATTAGATTCTATACGATTCTATTCTTTTCGATCCGATTCGATTCTTTTCGATTCAATTTGATTAGATTAGATTCTTTTTGATTTGAATCGATTCAATTCGATTCGATTCGATCTTTCCTATTCGATTTGATTCTTTTCGCTTCGCTTCGATACATTTCAATTCGATTCTTTTTGATTCAATTCGATTATTTTCAATTCGATTCGATTCAATTCTTTTTGTTTCGATTCGATTCTTTTCTATTTTATTTGAATCGATTCTTTTCAATTCGATTCGATTCGATTATTTTCCTTTCGATTTGATTCTTTTCTATTTTATTTGATTCGATTCATTTCAATTAGATTCGATACTGTTTGATTCGATTATTTTCCATTCAATTCGATTGGAATCGATTCGATACGATTCTTCTCAATTCAATTCGATTTGATTCTTTTTGGTTCTGTTCAATTCGATTCTTTTCGATTCAGTTCGATTCGATTCTTTTCCAGTCGATATGATTCAATTCGTTTCGATTTTTTCGATTCGTTTCAATTTGAATCTATTCGATTCTTTTCAATTCAATTCGATTCGATTGATTCTTTTCGATTCAATTCGATTCAATTCCATTCGATTTGATTCTTTTCGATTCGATTCAATTCGATTCTTTTCTATTCGATACGATTTGACTCAATTCTTTTCGATTCGATTCAACTCAACTCGATTCTTTTCGATTCGATTTTTTCAATTCGATTCTTTTCTATTCGATTCGATTCGATTCGATTCTTTTCGTTTCAATTAGATTCTTTTCGATTTTATTTGATTCGATTCTTTTCAATTTGATTGGGTACTGTTCGATTAGATTCTTTTCAATTCAATTCCATTGGAATCGATTCTTTTCGATTCAATTCGATTCGATTCGATTCTTTTCAGTTCTATTTGATTCAATTCTTTTCAATTCAATTCAATATGATTCGATTCTTTTTGATTCCATTCGATACGATTTGATTCTTTTTGATTCGATTAGATTTGATTCTTTTCGTTTTGATTCGATTCGTTTCGATGCTATTCAATTCGATTCGATTCTTTTCGATTTGATTTTTTTCTATTCATTTCGATTCTTTTCGATGCTATTCGATTAGATTCTTTTTGATTCGATTCGATACGATTTGATTCTTTTCGATTCGATTCGATTCGATTCCATGCTTTTCAGTTCTATTCGATTTGATTCTTTTCAATTCAATTAGATATGATTTGATTCTTTTCGATTCCATTCGATACCCTTCGATTCTTTTCGATTCAATTCAATTCGATTCGATTTGATTGTTTACGATTTGATTCGATATAATTGGATTCTTTTCGTTTCGATTCGATTCTTTTCGATTCGATTCATTTCGATTTGATTCAATTCGATTCTTTGGATTCGATTCGATACTGTTCGATTTGATTTAATTCTTTTGGATTCAATTCGATTGGTTTCGATTCTTTTCAATTCGATTCAAATCTTTTCACTTTGCTTAGATTAGATTCTACTCTTTTCATTTCAAATCGATCGATTCTTTTTGATTCGATCTATTCGATTATTTTGATTCGGTTCGATTTGATTCAATTCTTTTCGATTTGATTCGATTCTTTTCCATTCGATCTGATTAGATTCGTTTCAAATTTTTTCAATTCGATTCGATTTGAATCTATTTGATTCTTTTCGATTCAATTCAATTCTTTTCCATTCAATTAAATTCTATTCGATTCCATTCGATTTGATTCTTTTCGGTTCGATTCGATTCTTTTTGATTCGATTCAATTCGATTGAATTCTTTTCGATTCGATTCAATTCGATTGAATTCTTTTCGATTCGATTCGATTCGATTCTTTTCGATGCTATTCAATTTGATTCTTTTCTTTTTTTTTCAATTTGATTCTTTTCGATTCGATTCGATTTGATACGATTCGATTCTTTTCGATTTGATTCTTTTCAATTCAATTAGATATGATTCGATTCTTTTCGATTCAATTCGATACCATTCGATTCTTTTCGATTTGATTCAATTTGATTCTTTTCGATTCGATTCGATTTGATTGTTTATGATTTGATTCGATACAATTGGATTCTTTTCGTTTCGATTCAATTCTTTTTGATTCGATTCTTTTTTATTTGATTCGATTCTTTGCATTCGATTCTATACTGTTTGATTCGATTCAATTCTTTTGGATTCAGTTCGATTCATTTCAATTCTTTTCGATTCGATTCGAATCTTTTCACTTCGCTTCGATTTGATTCTACTCTATTCATTTCAAATCGATTCGATTCTTTTTGATTCGATCTATTTGATTATTTTTGATTCGGTTCGATTCAATTCAATTCTTTTCTATTTGATTTGATTCTATTCCATTCGATCTGATTAGATTCGTTTCAAATTTTTTCAATTCGATTCGATTCGAATCTATTCAATTCTTTTCGATTCAATTCGATTCAAATTCCTTTCTTTTCGAATCGATTTGACTTGATTCGATTCTTTTTGATTCCATTCGAATCTATTTTTTCAATTCAATTCGATTCGATTATATTCGATTCGATTCAATTCGATTTGAAGCTATTCGTCTAGATTCTTTTCAATTCGATTCTTTTCGATTTGATTCGATTCGGTTCTTTTCGATTCGAATCGATTCTTTTCGATTCGATTCTATTCTTTAAGGTTCAATTCCATTTTTTTGATTCAATTCGATTCTCTTCGATTCGATTTGAGTCGATTCTTTTAGATTCGAATCGACAGTTTTCTATTTTCGATTCCTTTCGATTCGATTCGATTCTTTTAGATTCGATTCGATTCTTTTAGATTCGATTCTTTTAGATTCGATTCAATTCCTTTCGATTCAATTCGATTCGATTCTTTTCCACTCAATTCTTTTCCATTTGATTCGATTCTTTTCCATTTGATTCGATATTTTCGATTCGATTCGATTCTTTTTTATTAGATTTTTTTATTCTTTTCTATTCTATTCGATTCGATTCTATTCGATTTGATTCTTTTCAATTTGATTTGATTCTTTTCTATTCGATATGATTCAATTTGATCCTTTTCGATTTGATTTGATTCTTTTCGATTCGATTTTTTTATTTCGATTTGATAGTTTTTGATTCGTTTCTTTTTGATTTGATTCGATTCGAATCTTACGATTCGAGTCTTTTCAATTCGAATTCCTTTCTTTTCAAAACGATTTGATTCAATTCTTTTTATTTGATTCGAGTCTTTTCGATTCGATTCGATTTGATTTTTTTCGATGCGATTCAATTCGGTTCAATTTTTTTCGATTTGATTCAATAGTTTTTGATTCGTTTCTTTTCGATTTGATTCGATTTGAATCTTTCGATTCGATTCAATTCTTTTCGATTCGATTCAATTCTTTTCGATTCGATTCGATTCTTTACACTTCCATTTGATTTGATTCTTTTATTCCGTGTGATTTGATTCGATTTTTTTCGAATCGCGTCGATTCGATTCTTTTCAATTCGAGTCTTTTCAATTCAAATTCCTTTCTTTTCTAATGGATTTGATTTGATTCGATTTGATTCTTACCTATTCGATTCAATTCGAATCTTTCTATTCGAGTCTTTTTGATTTGAATTCCTTTCTTTTCGAATCGATTCGATTCCATTCTTTTGGATTTGATTCCATTCTTTTCGATTCGACTCTTCAATTCGATTATTTTGGATTCGATTCTTTTCTATTTGATTCGATTCTTTTCGATTCGATTATGTTCGATTCTTTTTGATTCAATTCGATTCGATTCTTTTCGATTCAATTCGATTCTCTTCGATTCGATTTTTTCTATTCTTTTCAATTCGATTCGATTTGATTATTTTCGATTCGATTCGATACATTTTGATTCTTTTTTTCTAAATGATTCGATTCTTTTCGATTCCACTCCTTTCGACTCAATTCATTTGGATTCGATTCTTTTCGATTCGATTAGATACGATTCTTTTTGATTCCATTCAATTCGATTCGAAACTCTTCGATTAAATTCTTTTCAATTTGATTTGATTCGATTGTTTTCGGTTCGATTCGATTTAATTCTTTTTTATTCGATTCGATTCTTTTCGATTCGATTTGATTTTTTTCTATTCGTTTTTTATTTGATTTGTTTCAATTATTTTCGATTCGATTCGATTCTTTTCCATTCAATTCGACTCTTTGATTCGTTTCGAATCAATTCGATCCCTTTCGATTCGATTCGATTTGATTTATTTCGATTCGATACGATTTTTTTCATTTCGATATGATAGTTTTTGATTCGTTTCCTTTCAATTCGATTCGATTCGATTCGATTGTTTTCGGTTCGATTCAATTTAATTCTTTTTGATTTGATTCGATTCTTTTCCATTCAATTCAATATTTTCAATACAATTTTTTATTAGATTTTTTCTTTTCGATTCGATTCGATTCTTTTCGATTTGATTTGATTCTTTTCTATTCGATACGATTCGATTCAATCCTTTTCGATTCGATTCGATTCGATTCGATTTTTTTCGTTTTGATTCGATAGTTTTTGATTCGTTTCTTTTTTATTTGATTCGATTTGAATCTTACGATTCGAGTTTTTTCGATTTGAATTCCTTTTCCAAACGATTTGATTCGATTCGATTCTTTTCGATTCGATTCCATTGGATTTTTTTTGGATGCGATTCAATTCGATTCGATTTTTTTCAATTTGATTCGATTGTTTTCGATTCATTTCTTTTCAATTTGATTCGATTCGAATCAAATGTGTCGACTCGATTCTTTTCGATTTGATTCGATTCGATTCTTTTTGATTCGATTCTTTTCGATTCGATTCGATTCTTTACACTTCCATTCGATTCGATTCTTTTGATTCCATGCGATTCGATTCGATTTTTTTCGAATCGATTCGATTTGATTCTTTTCGATTCGAGTCTTTTCGATTCGAATTCCTTTCTTTTCGAATCGATTTGATTCCTTTCTTTTCGATCCGATTCAGTTTGAATCTATTCGATTAGATTCCTTTCAATTCGATTCTTTTCGATTTGAATCAATTCGGTTCTTTTTGATTCGATTCTTTTCAGTTCAAATCGATTTTTGTGATTTGATTCAATTCTTTTTCATTCGATTTGTTTCGATTCTTTTAGATTGGATTTGATTTGATTCCATTCTTTTTTATTTGATTTGATTTGATTCTTTTCGATTTGAATCATTTGGATTAGGTTCTTTTTGATTCAATTCGCTTCAATTCTTTCGATTTGATTCGGTTCGATTCTTTTTGAATCGAATCAATTCAATTCGATACTTTTCGATTCGATTTGATACTTTTTTATTTGACTTTTTAAAATTCTTTTCGATTCGATTCGATTCGATTCGATTTCGATTCGATTCATTTCTTTTATATTCGATTTGATTCGATTCGATCCTTTTCGATTCAATTCCATTCTTTTCGATTCGATTCGACTCGATTTGAATCTATTCTATTCGATTCTTTACAATTCTATTCTTTTCTATTTGATTCGATTCAGTTCTTTTCAATTCGATTCTATTTGATTCTTTTCGATTCGAATTCCATTCTTTTCAAATCGATTTGATTCAATTCGATTCTTTTCTATTCGATTCGATATGATCTTTTCAATTCGATTCGATTCGATTCAATTCTTTTAGATTAGATTTGATTCGTTTTTTTCAATTCGATTCGATACTTTTCGATTCAATTCTTTTCGTTTCGAGTCAATTCTTTTCGACTCGATTCGATTTGAATCTATTCGATTAGATTCCTTTCAATTAGATTCTTTTTGATTCAATTCATTTCTTTTCAATTTGATTTTTTCTATTTGATTCTTTTTTATTTGATTTGTTTCAATTATTTTCGATTCGATTCGATTCGATTCTTTTCAATTCGATTCGATTCGATCCTTTTTGTTTAGATTCGATTCGATTCGATTTTTTTGGTTTCGATACGATAGTTTTCGAATCGTTCTTTTCGATTCTATTCGATGCGATTCTTTTTTGTTTCGATTCGATTCGAATCTTTTCGATTCGATCCGATTCTTTTCTATTTGATTTGATTCGATTCAATCCTTTTCGATTCAATTCGATTCTTTTCGATTCTATTCGATTCTTATATTCGAATCGATTCGATCTTTTTCGATTCGATTCGATTCTCTTCGATTCGATTCGATTTTTCCATTTCTCTTTGATAGTTTTCTATTCGTTTCTTTTCTATTCGATTCGATTCGATTCTTCTCGATTCGATTTGATTCGATTCGAATCTTTCTATTCGAGTGGTTTTGATTTGAATTCCTTTCTTTTTGAATTGATTCGATTCGATTCTTTTCGATTCGATTCAATTCTTTTTGATTCGATTCGTTTCGATTATTTTCACTTCCATTCGATTCAATTCTTTTGATTCAGTGCGATTCGATTCGATTATTTTTGATTCCATTCGATTCGATTATTTTCGATTCGAGTCTCTTCGATTCGAATTTCTTTCTTTTCAAATCGATTTGATTTGATTCTTTTTGATTTGATTCGATTCGACTCTTTTTGATTCTATTTGATTCTTTTTGATTCGATTCAATTCTTTTCGAGTCGATTTGAATCAATTCGTTTTTTTTCAAATCGATTCGATTCTTTTCGATTCGACTCTTTGATTCGATTCGATTCTTTATGATTCGAGTCTTTCGATTCGATCCTTTTCGATTCAATTCGATTCGATTCTTTTCGATTCGATTTGATTATTTTCGTTTCGGTTCGATTCGATTCTTTTCGATTCGATTCTTTTCTATTCTTTTCAATTCGATTCAATTCAATTATTTTCGATTCGACTCGATTCAATCGATTCGTTTTTTTCGAATCGATTTGATTCTTTTCAATTCCACGCCTTTCGACTCGATTTATTTTGATTCGATTCTTTTCAATTCGATTAGATTCTATTCTTTTCGATTCAATTCGATTCTTTTTGATTCGTTTCTTTTCGATTCGATTCTTTTCGATTCAATTCTTTCTGATTCATTTCGAATCGATTTGATCCTTTTCAATTCGATTCGATTAGATTTTTTTCGATTTGATATGACTTTTTACGTTTCGATATGATAGTTTCGATTCCTTTCTTTTCGATTCTATTCTTTTTGTTTCGATTAGATTTGATTCAAATCTTACTATTCGAGTCTTTTCGATTCGAATTCCTTTCTTTTAGAATTGATTCGATTAGATTCTTTTCGATTTCATTCGATTAGTTTCGATTCTTTTCAATTTGATTCGATTCAGTTGTTTTGATTCGATTCGATTTGATTATTTTTGTTTCGATTCGATTCTTTCCGATTCGATTCGATTCATTTCGATTGGATTTGATTCTTTTCGATTCAATTTGATTCGATTCTTTTCAATTCAATCCGATTCTTTTCTATTCGATTTGATTCAATTCGATCCTTTTCAATTCGATTCGATTCTTTTCGATTCAATTCGATTCTATTCTTTTCGATTCGATTTGATTCTTTTCGTTTCGGTTCGATTCGATTGTTTTCGATTCGATTCAATACTTTTCTATTCTTTTCAATTCGATTATTTTCGATTTGATTTGATTCAATCGATTCATTTTTTTCGAATCGATTCAATTCTTTTCAAATCCACGCCTTTCGACTCGATTTATTTTGATTCGATTCTTTTCAATTCTTTTAGATTCTATTCTTTTCGATTCAATTCGATTCTTTCTGATTCGTTTCTTTTCGATTCGATTCTTTTTGATTCATTTCGAATCGATTCGATCCTTTTCAATTCTATTCGATTTGATATGATTTTTTACGTTTCGATATGATAGTTTTCGATTCTTTTCTTTTAATTTCTATTCAATTCGATTCTTTTTGTTTCGATTCGATTTGATTCGAATCTTTCGATTCGAGTCTTTTCTATTCGAATTCTTTCTTTTAGAATTGATTCGATTAGATAATTTTCGATTTCATTCGATTAGTTTCGATTCTTTTCAATTTGATTCGATTCAGTTCTTTTTGATTCGATTCGATTTGATTATTTTCGTTTCGATTCGATTCTTTCCGATTCGATTCGATTCATTTCGATTGGATTTGATTCTTTTCGATTCAATTTGATTCGATTCTTTTTGATTCGATCCGATTCTTTTCTATTCGATTTGATTCGATTCGATCCTTTTCAATTCGATTCGATTCTTTTCGATTCGATTCGATTCTTTTCGATTTGATTTGATTTTTTTCTATTAGATTCGATTCTTTTCGATTAGATTCGATTCTTTTCTATTCAATTTGATTCGATTCAATCCTTTTCGATTCGATTCAATTCTTTTCGTTTTGATTTATTTTCTATTCGATACAATTAGATGCGATCCTTTTCTTTTCGATTCGATTCTCTTCGATTCGATTCAATTCTCTTCGATTCGATTTTTTTCATTTACATTCGATAGTTTTCTATTCGTTTCTTTTCTACTCGATTCAATTCGATTCTTTTTGATTCGATCTGATTCAATTCGAATCTTTCTATTCGAAAGTTTTTGATTTGAATTCCTTTCTTTTCGAATCGATTCAATTCGATTCCTTTCGATTTGATTCAATTTGATTCTTTTTGATTCGATTCGATTTTATTCGATTATTTTCACTTCCATTAGATTCGATTCTTTTGATTCGGTGCGATTTGATTCGATTTTTTTCGATTCGATTATTTTCAATTCGAACGTCTTTCTTTTCAAATCGGTATGATTCGATTCTTTTTGATTCGATTCCATTCGATTCTTTTCAATTCGTTTCGATTCTTTTTGATTTGATTCGATTCAATTCTTTTCGAGACTCTTTGATTCAGTTTATTCAAATCGTTTCGATTCTTTTCGATTCGACTCTTTGATTCGATTATTTTGAATTCGATTCTTTTCAATTCGATTTGATTCTTTTTGATTCGATTTGATTCTTTTCAATTCGATTTGATTCGATTATTTTGGATTAGATTCGATTCAATTCGATTCATTTCTTTCTAAACGATTCGATTCTTTTCCATTCCACTCCTTTGGACTCAATTCATTTGGATTCGAATATTTTTGATTCGATTAGATTCGATTCTTTTTGATTCATTCCGATTTGATTCTATTTAATTCATTTCTTTTTGATTCTATTCGAATGTTTTCGGTTCGATTAGATTCTTTTCGATTCAATTCGATTGGATTCGAATCTGTTCGATTCAATTGTTTTCAATTGGGTTCGATTGGATTCGATTGTTTTCGATTCGATTTGATTCAATTCTTTTCAATTCGATTTGATTCTTTTTGATTCGATTCAATTTTTTTCTATTCGATTCTTTTTTATTTGATTTGTTTCGATTATTTTCTATTCGATTCGATTTGATTCTTTTCGATTCGATTCGATTCTTTTTGATTCGTTTTGAATTGATTAGATACTTTTCAATTCGATTCGATTCGATTTTTTTTAATTTGATATGATTTTTTTATTTTCGATATGATAGTTTTCGATTAGTTTCTTTTTGATTGTATTCGATACGATACTTTTTGTTTCAATTCGATTTGATTCTAATCTTTCGATTCGAGTCTTTTCGATTCGAATTCCTTTCTTTTAGAATCGATTCGATTCAATTCTTTTCGATTCGATTCAATTCAATTCGTTTTTTCTGAAGCAATTCAATTATTTTTGATTCTACTCCTTTCGATTAGATTTATTTGGATTCGATACTTTTCGATTCGATTAGATTCAATTATTTTCGATTCTATTCGATTCTATTTGATTCGTTTCTTTTTGATTCCATTCAAATCTTTTCGGTTCGATTAAATTCTTTTCGATTCAATTCGATTTGATTTGAAATACTTCGATTGAATTCTTTTCGATTCGATTATTTTCAAATCGATTCGATTCGATTTGATTATTTTCAATTCGATTCAATTCATTTCATTTCGATTCAATTTTTTCCATTTGTTTCCTTTTTATTTGATTTGTTTCAATTATTTTCTATTCGATTCGATTCTATTTTTTTAAACCACAGAATATATTTAATTTAAATTAAACATGAACTAAAATAATGTTCGGTCCTTATCAAGTACCAATTACATTGTTAAAAAAAGAAAAGTACATTTCTTTCTACATTCTGGCAATCCAACAAGGCACAAGTCACGTCCAGTTTGCTGAGGTGACAGATCCAGCAGTCAACATCGATGATCATGGTTTTCAGGGGGTCGGGGAGGCACGACCATACTTCATACAAAACGATTCTGCAGCAATTGTGAAAGAGAGGAACCTCCTCCTAATCTATAAGAATGAGAGTCCAAGTAGCAGGAAGAAGGAGATTTGTATAATGAATGTATTTTATTAAATAGACAGTTAATATGTTCCTGCTTCTTCATTCCAGATTGCCTTTTGTGTCACCCAACTTGATGGCAGTGGCAAAGCTTCCTAACATGTCTCAGGGATAATACTCTTTTCATTATAGGTACTTTTTTCTTCTTCCTTCTTTTTAATTTTTTTGGAATGATATCCTTCCAAAGTAAAGAAAGCCAACTTCTTGAAGACACAGGTCATTCAGCTTAAAGTGTCACCCTGCACCTTCTCCTCGGGCTATGGGGAGGTACAAGCCAAAAGCTCAATCCAAAGGAGTGCGCATGCCTTGGAGGCAGCCGTCTGCTAGGCGCGAAACTGACAAGGCAGACACTTGGTTCTCACTTCGCTACTGTCCCGCATACAACGAAATGCTGTGGAAGCGGACCGTACAGGCAGTCAGGATGGCCGAGATAAAGGCCATGAGCTCAACTCTCAAACTGTGTATGCTTTGCAGGCCGATGTCTGCTAGGCACTTATTCAGGGGAGCTAGAACCGAGCTACACTCAAACTGAACAAGGACGTTGGCAATCGCTGTGTTGAACTCAGATACACGAGAGTGCAGGCCTGTCACTTCCACAAGATTTTCACAAAACCCCTTCCAGCACCTCACGTACTTATGCTACGACCTATGTCTACGGGCAGTCAGGATGCGGGAGGGTTCTGCCCTGACCTCAGCTCTCACAAGGAAGCATGCCTAGAAGCCAGCTTTCAACCAGCTGCGTTCTCATGGCAGTGAGAACGCAGCAGTATTCTGAGTCAGGAGGTTCCAAGATTACCACTCTCCTGCACCTGGACATACCCTCCAGGTCTGCATTGTTCCACTTGTGTCTCAGAAGCCTCTGACAAACGTCTGTGGTGAAGATGTTGGAAACTCATTCTGCAGGCAGTGTGGACCTGTGAGGGACTGAGTGTGAGCTCAACTCTCAGAACAGAGATGCTTTTGGACTCGGGGTTCAGCTAGCTTCTGTCGTATGGAACTTAGTATGTAGCACCTGTCTAAGACAGGAATTACTGGGAATCGCTGGATTGAGCTGGGAGGCACTTGTTTTGTGTGCCGAGACTTTCCACTTACCTCTCACAGCACTTCAGTCACGCATCGAGCCTAGGCCTGTTTGCAGCGAAGTGTACCTGCAGGCAGGATGTGGGAAGTACAGGCTATAGCTCAACTCTCAAAAGTGTGTACGCCTGGGAGGCAGATGTCTGCTACCCACTCGTACATGGGAGTTAGAAACTAGCTACACTCTTTGAAGAAGGCTGTTTGAAATCGCTGTATTCAACTCAGATAATCGTGAGTAGAGGCCTGACACTTTGACATGCATTTCGCCACCCTCTCCCAGCACCTAAGGATATTAGCAGTTACGTCTACGGTCAGGCAGGATGCAAGATGGTCCTTCCCTGAACTCAGCCTCAGAAGGAAGCATGCCTAGAAGCCAATTTTCTACTAGCTCGTTCTGATGGCCGTGAGAACGTAGCATTGTAAGGTGGGATGTTCCATCACTACCGCTCTACTGCACCTGGAGACACAACCATTGAACCCTGCCGCTGGCCCTTGCGTCCCATGAGCTTCTGACAAACATGTCTAGTGAGGATGTTCGTAACTGTATCTGTAGGCAGTATGGAACTGGGAAGGACCATGTTTCAGCTTATCTCCGAGTGGGAAGTTCCCCAAGAGAGAGCTTTCAGCTACGTTCTCAGGTTGGATGTTAGTATGTAGCTCCCATCTTAGGGAGGAATTCCTCAGAAGTCGCTGGATTTTACTAAGAGACACTTGGCTCTTGCAAAAATTGCATCCCGAATCGAACGAAATTCTTTGGAAGTGAAGCGTACAGGCGGTCAGCTTGTGGAAGGTACAAGCCATAAGCTCAAGCCAAAGGAGTGTGCATGCCTAGTAGGCAGCTGTCTGCTAGGCGCAATATTGACAAGGGAGACACTTGGTTTATACTCCGCTTCTCTCCCGTATACAACGAAATGCTGTGGAAGCCGAACTTTCAGGCAGTCAGGATTGGGGAGGTACATGTCATAAGCTCAACTCTCAGTAATGTGTATGCTTTGCAGGCTGATGTCTGCTAAACACTTATCGAAGCGAGGTATAGCCAAGCTACACTGTAATTGAACAAGGACGTTGGCAATCGCTGTATTGAAGTCAGATGCACGTGAGTACAGTCCTGGCACTTCCACTTGCTTTTCTCCAACCTCTCCCATCATCTCACTTAAGGATGTTAGCAGGTATGACTATGGGCAGGCAGGATGCGGGAGGGTCCTGCCCTGAGCTCAACTCTCACAATAGAGCATGCCTAGAAGCCAGCTTTCAACTGGCTGCATTCTAATGGCCGTAAGATCATAGCAGTCTTCTAACTCAGGAGGTTCGAAGAATACCACTCTACTGCACTTGGAGACACCTTCCAGGCCTGCATAATTCCACTTGCTTCTCAGAAGCTTCTGACAAACGTCTCTGGTGAAGATGTTCAAAACTCATTTTGCAGGCAATGTGGAACTGTGAGGGTTTGGGTGTGAACTCAACTCTTGGAAGAGAGATGCTTTTGGACTTGGGGTTCAGCTTGCTCTCACGTATGGAACTTAGTATGTAGCACCTGTCTAAGACATGAATTACTAGGAAATCGCTGGATTGAGCTTCGAGGCCCTAGTCTTGTGTGCCAGGACTTTCGTCTTATCTCTCACAACACTTCAGTCACTCATCAAGCCTAGGCCTGTTACCAGTGCAGTGTACTTGGAGGAGGATGTGGGAAGTACAGGCCATAAGCTCAACTCTCAAAAGTGTGTACGCCTGGGAGGCTGATATCTGCTACCCACTCGTACATTGGAGTTAGAAACTAGCTACACTCTGATGGAAGAAGGCCGTTTGAAATCGCTATATTCAACTCTGATAATGGTGAGTAGAGGCCTGATACTTCCACATGCAAATGGAATCGAAACAAATAGAATCACATCGAATAGAATCGAAAAGAAAGAATCGGAAACTATCGTATCGATACGAAAAAAATGGAATTGAATCGAATCGAATCCAAAAGGATCGAATTGCATCGAATTGAAAAGAATCGAATCGAATCGAAAATAATTGAAACAAATCAAATAAAAAGGAATTGAATTGAAAAAATCGAATCGAAAAGAAATATATTGAATCAAATCGAAAAGAATCGAATTGAATCGAATCGAAAAGAATCGAATTGAAAAGAATTCAATCGAAGAGTTTCCATTCAAATCGAATTGAATCGAAAAGAATCTAATCGAACCAAAAAGATTCGAATGGAATCAGAAAGAAACGAATCAAAAAGAATCAAATCGATTCATAAGAATCAAATCTAGGGATCCCTGGGTGGCGCAGCAGTTTGGCGCCTGCCTTTGGCCCAGGGCGCGATCCTGGAGACCCGGGATCGAATCCCACATAGGGCTCCTGGTTCATGGAGCCTGCTTCTCCCTCTGCCTATGTCTCTGCCTCTCTCTCTCTCTCTCTCTGTGACTATCATAAATAAATAAAAATTAAAAAAAAGCATCGAATCTAATCGAATCGAAAAAGTTTCGAATCCAAATGAATCTAACCGAAAAGAATGGAATCAAAAAGAATCGAATTTTTTCAGAAAAAAACGAATCGAAGTGAATCAAATCGAAAAGAATTGAATCGAATTGATTTTAAAAGAAAGGAATTCGAATTGAAAAGACTCGAATCGAAAGATTCGAATCAAATCGAATCGAAACCAAAAGAATCGAATCAAATAGAATCGAAAAGAATCTAATCGAAAACTATCATATCGAAAAGAAAAAAATCGTATCGAATCAAAAAAATCGAATCGAATTATATCGAAAAGGATCTAATCAATTCTAAACGAATAAAAAAGAATCGAATCGAATCAAAAAGAATAGAATCGAATAGGAAACAATCGAAATAAATCAAATAAAAAAGAATCGCATAGAAAAAATCGAATCGAATCGAAAAGAATCAAATCTAATCGAAAAGAATTGAATCAAATCGAATTGAAAACAATCGAATCCAATCGAATCGAAAACAATTGAATCAGAGTTTCGAATCGAATCGAATTGAATCGAAAAGAATCTGATCGAACCGAAAACATTCGAATGGTTTCAAAATAAACGAATCAAAAAGAATTGAATCGAATCGATTTGAAAAGAATCGAATCTAATCGAATCAAAAACTATTGAATCCAAATGAATCTAATCGAAAAAAGTGGAATAAAAAAGAATCGAATTGTTTCAGAAAAAACGAATCGAATTGAATCGAATCGAATAGAATTGAATGGAATCGATTTTAAAAGAAAGGAATTCGACTCGAAAAGACTCGAATCAAAAGATTCGAATCAAATCTAATCGAAACAAAAAGAATCGAATAGAATCGAAAAGAAACTAATCGAAAACTATCATATCGAAAAGAAAAAAATCGTATCGAATCAAAAAAATCGAATTGAATCGAATCGAAAAGGATCTAATCAATTCTAAACGAATCAAAAAGAATCGAAATGAATCGAAAAGAATCGAATCGAATAGAAAATAATCGAAACAAATCAAATAAAAAAGAATTGAATAGAAAAACATCGAATCGAATCGAAAAGAATCAAATCGAATCGAAAAGAATTGAATTGAATGGAATCGAAACAATCGAATCCAATCGAAAACAATCGAATCGTAGAGTTTCAAATCGAATCGAATTCAATCGAAAAGAATCTAATCGAACCAAAAACATTCAAATGGAATCAAAAAGAAATGAATTAAAAAGAATCAAATCGAATTGAATCGAAAAGAATCGAATCGAATCGAAAATAATCGAATCCAAATGAATCGAGTTGAAAGGAGTGGAATCGAAAAGAATCGAATAGTTTAGAAAGAAACAAATCAAATTGAATTGAATCAAATAGAAAATAATCGAATCGAGTCGCACCAAATCAAAAGAATTGAATCGAATGGAAGTGAAAATAATCGAATCAATTCGAATCGAATCAAAATAATCGAATCAGTGATCCCTGTGTGGTGCAGCGGTTTGGAGCCTGCCTTTGGCCCAGGGTGCGATCCTGGAGACCCACGATCGAATCCCACATCAGGTTCCCTGCATGGAGCCTGCTTCTCCCTCTGCCTATGTCTCTGCCTCTCTCTCTCTGTGATGACTATCATAAATAAATAAAAATTTAAAAAAATAAAAAATAAAAAAATAATCGAATCAAATTGAATCGAAAAGAATCGAATCGATTCGAAAAGAAAGGAATTAAAATCAAAAACATTCGATTAGAAAGATTCGAATCAAATCGAATTGAATAGAAAAGAATAGAATCAAATAGAAAAGAAACGAATAGAAAACTGTCGAATGGAAATGAAAAAAATCGAATCGAATCGTATCGAAGAGAATTGAATCGAATCGAAAAAGATCGAATGGAATCGAATATAAAAATCTAATCGAATCGAATAAAAAAGAATCGAATCGAATCGAAAAGGATCGAATCGAATTTTATCGAATGGAAAAGAATCAAATCAAATCGAAAAGAATCGAATTGAATCGAAAAGAATCGAATCAAATTGAATCGAAAAGAATCAAATCAAATCGAAAAGAATCGAATCAAATTGATTCAAAAAGAAAGAAATTCATATAGAAGAGGCTAGAATCGAAAAGAATCAAAATGAATCGAATCGAAAAATATCGAATCGAATCGCACTGTATCAAAAGAATCGAATCGAATGGAAGTGAAAATAATCGAATTGAATCGAATCGAATAAAAAAGAATCGAATCGAATCAAAAAGAATTGAATCGAATCGAATCGAAAAGAATCAAATCGAATCGATTCGAAAAGAAAGGAATTCAAATAAAAAACACTCGAATAGAAAGATTTGAATCGAATCGAATCGAATCGAAAAGAATCGAATCGAATAGAAAAGAAACGAATAGAAAACTACCGAATGGAAACGAAAAAAATCGAATCGAATCAGAGAGAATCGAATTGAATCGAAAAAGTTCAAATCGAATTGAATATAAGAATCGAATCGAATCAAATTGAAAAGAATCCAATCGAATCGAAAAGGATCGAATCGAATTGTATCGAATAGAAAAGAATCGAATCAAATCGAAAATATCGAATCGAATGGAAAAGAATCGAATCGAAAAGAATCTAATCGAATCGAATCGTTTGGTAAAGAAAGGAATTCGAATCAAAAAGACTCAAATCATAAGATTCTAATCGAATCGAATAAAAAAGAAACGAACCAAAAACTATCGAATTGAAACGAAAAAATCGAATCGAAACGAATCGAAAAGAATCGAAGAAATCTAATAAAAAAGAATTGAATCGAATCAAAAAGAATTGAATCTAAGAGTTTTGAATCGAATCGAATTGAATCGAAAAGAATCTAATCGAAACGAAAATATTCGAATAGAATCGAAAAGAAACGAATCAAAAAGAATCGAATCGAATTGAAAAGAATAGAATCTAATCGAGTCGAAAAGAATAGAATCCAAATAAATCAAGTTGAAAGGAGTGGAATCGAAAAGAATTGAATCGATTCGAAAAAAACGAATCGAATTGAATCTAATTGAATCGAAAATAATCGAATCAAATCGAATTGAAAAGAATACAAAAGAATCGAATCGAATCGAAAAGAATTGAATCGAATGCAATCAAATCGAAAAGAATCGAATCGAATTGAAAAGAATCAAATCGAATTGATTGAATCAAAAAGAATCGAATCGCATCGCATCGAATCGAAAATAATTGAAATGAATAAAAAATAATCAAATCGAATTGAATCGAGCATAATTGGAATTGAATTGAATCGATAATCGAATCGAATCAAATCAATTCGAAAAAAATCGAATCAAATTGCATCGAATCAAAAGTAATCGAATCGTATTGAATCGATTCGAATTGAAAAGAATCAAATCAAATCGAATCGAAAAGAATCAAATCGAATCGAATCAAAAAGAATCGAATCCAAAGAATCGAATTGTAGAGAATCTAATCGAAATGAAAAGATTCGAATCGAATCGAATAAAAAAGAATCGAATCTAAACGAAAAGAATCAAATCGAATCGAATTGAAAAGAATCAAATCGAATTGAAAAGAATCGAATAGAAAAGAATCAAATCGAAAAGAATTGAATCGAAAAGAATTAAATCAAATCAAATCGATTGAAAAGATCGAATCAAAAAAATCAAAGAGAATCGAAACGAATCAAAACGAATCGAATCGAATCGAATTGAAAAGAATCATATTGAATCATATCGAAAAAAATCTAATCGAATCGTATCGAATCAAAAAAACAAATCGAATCAAATCGAAAAGAATAGAATCGTATTTAATTGAATCAAAATAATCGAATCGAATTGAATCGAAAAGAATCGAATCGAATCAAAACGAATCAAATCAAATCGAAAAGAATCGTATTGAGGGGATCCCTGGGTGGCGCAGCGGTTTGGCACCTGCCTTTCGCCCAGGGCGCGATCCTGGAGATCCGGGATCGAATCCCATGTCGGGCTCCTGGTGCATGGAGCCTGCTTCTCCCTCTGCCTGTGTCTCTGCCTCTCTCTCTCTCACTGTGTGCCTATCATAAATAAAAAATAAAAAATTAAAAAAAAAGAAAAGAATTGTATTGAATCGAATTGAATCGTAAAGAATCCAATTGAACGTAATCGATTCGAATTGAAAAGAATCGAATTGAAAAGAATCAAATCGAACGGAAAAGAAAGGAATCGAATCGAATAGAATCGAATCGAATGGTATCATTGAATCGAAAAGAATCGAATCATATCGAATTGAATTGAAAAGAAATTGAATAGAATCGAAAAGATTCGAATCGAATCAAAAAGAATCGAATCGTATCGAATCAAATAGAATAGAATCGAGTCGAATACAATGAAAAGAATCAAAATGAATCGAAAAGAATCGAATCAAATCGAATCAAATATTATCGAATCGAATCGAAAAGAATCGAATTGAATAGCATCGAAATGAATTGAATCGAAAAGAATCAAATTGAATAGCATCGAAACGAATCGAATCAAAATGAAAAGAATCGAATCGAATCGAAAAGAATCTAATCGTATCGAATGGAATTGAAAAGAATCGAATCATATCGAATTGAATCGAAAAGAATCGAATCGTATCGAATTGAATCGAAAAGAATCGATTCCAATCGAATTGAATTGAAAAGAATCGAATCGAACAGTACCGAATCGAATTGATAAGAATCGAATCAAAATTGAAAAGAATCTAATTGAAACGAAAAGAGTCGAATCAAATCGAATTGAAAAGAATCGAATCGAAAAAATCGAATCGAATAGAATCGAGTTGAGTTGAATCGAATAGAAAAGAATCGAATCGAATCATATCGAATTGAAAAGAATCGAATCGAATCGAATTGAATTGAAAAGAATCGAATCGAACTGAATCGAAAAGAATCGAATCGAAATGTAACAAATTGAATCCAAATGATCGAATCGAATCAAATCGAAAAGAATCGAATCGAAACGAAAAGAATCGAATAGAATCGAACTAAAAATAATCGAATCTAATCGAATCGAATCGAATCGAATCGAACAGAATTGAATCGAATGAAAAGAATCTTATCGAATTGAATCGAAAAGAATCGAATCGAATTAAATGGAGAAGAATCAAATCGAATCGAATCGAAAAGAATTGAATTGAAAAGAATCAAATCGAAGAGAATCTAATTGAAACGAAAAGAATCAAATCGAATCAAAAAGAATAGAATCAAAACGAAAAGAGACGAATTGAATCAAATCGAAAAGAATCGAACAGAAAAAATCGAATCGAATCGAATCGAAAAGAATCTAATTGAAAAGAATAGAATCGAAAAATTCGAATCGAATCGAATCGAAATGAATCGAATCGAATCAAATTGATTGAAAGATCAAATCAAAAAACATCAAAGAGAATCGAAACGAATCGAAACGATCGAATCGAATTGAAAAGAAACGTATCAAATCAAATCTAAAAGAATCGAATCGAATCGAAAAGAATCGAATCGAATTTAATTGAAAAGAATCGAATCAAATTGAATTGAGTCAAAAAGAATTGAATCGAACAGTATCAAATCGAATTGAAAAGAATTGAATCAAATTGAAAAGAATCGAATCAAAACGAAAAGAATCGAATCGAATCGAATTAGAAAGAATCGAATTGAATTGAAATGAGAAGAATCGAATCGAATTGCATCGAAACGAAAATAATTGAATCGAATTGATAAAAAATAATCGAATCGAATCAAATCGAAAATAATTGAAATTGAATCGAATCGATAATCGAATTGAATCAAATCGAGTCAAATCGAAAATAATCGAATCGAATCAAATGGATTCAAAAACAATTGAATTGAATCGAATCGAAAAGAATCGAATTGAATCGAAAAGAATCAAACCAAATCAAAAAGAATCGAAAAGAATTGAATCAAGAAGAATCGAAATGAATTGAATCGAGTAGAATCGAATCGAAGCTAGGGGAAAAGAATTGAATCGAATCAAAAATTATCTAAACGAATCCAATTAAATCCAAAAGAATTGAATCGAATCGAATCGAATCGAATCAAAAAGAATCAAATCGAAATGTAACAAATCGAATCCAAATGATCGAATCGAATCTAATCAAAAAGAATCGAATCGGAAAGAATCGAATTGAATTGAATCGATTCGAGAAGAATCGAATTGAATGGTATCGAATCGAAAAGAATTGAATTGTATCAAATTGAATCGAATCGAAAAGAATCGAATCGAAGAGAATCGAATCGAAACGAAAAGAATCGAATCGAATCGAATTGAAAAGAATCGAATCGAATTGAAACGAAAAGAATCAAATCGAAAAGAATGGAATTGAAAAGAATCAAATTGAAAAGAATCGAATCGTATCGAATCGAAAAGAATCGAAAAGAATCGAATCAAATGGAATCGAATCGAATGAATCGAAAAGAATCAATCGAATCGAATTGAATAGAAAAGAATTGAATAGGGGATCCCTGGGTGGCGCAGCGGTTTAGTGCCTGCCTTTGGCCCGGGGCGCAATCCTGGAGACCCGGGATCGAATCCCACATCGGGCTCCCGGTGCATGGAGCCTGTTTCTTCCTCTGCCTGTGTCTCTGCCTCTCTCTCTCTCTCTCTCTGATGACTATCATAAATAAAAATTTTTAAAAAATGTTTAAAAAAAAGAATCTAATAGATTCGAATCGAAACGAATCGAAAAAATCGAAATGAATGGAATCATATCGAATGGAAAAGAATCCAATCGAATTGAAAAGAATCGAATCGAACGTAATCGAAAAGAATCGAATCGAAATGTAACAAATTGAATCCAAATGATCGAATCGAATCAAATCGAAAAGAATCGAATCAAAACGAAAAAAATCAAATAAAATCGAATTGAAAACAATCGAATCGAATCAAATGGAATAGAATCGAACAGAATTGAATCGAACGAAAAGAACCTTATCGAATCGAATCGAAAAGAATCAAATCGAATCGAATGGAGAAGAATCAAATCGAATCAAAAAGAATCGAATAGAAAAGAATCTAATCGAAACGAAAAGAATCAAATCGAATCGAAAAGAATCGAATCGAAACGAAGAGTCGAGTCGAATCGAATCTAAAAGAATCGAATAGAAAAAAATCGAATCGAATCGAATCGAAAAGAATCGAATTGGAAAGAATAGAATCGAAAAATTCGAATCGAATCGAATCGAAATGAATCGAATCGAATTAAATCGATTGAAAAGATCGAATCAAAAAACATCAAAGAGAATCGAAACGAATTGAATTGAATCAAATTGAATTGAAAAGAATCGTATCAAATCAAATCTAAAAGAATTGAATCAATCAAATCAAAAAGAATGGAATCGAATTGATTCGCATTGAAAAGAATCAATCGAATCGTATTGAATCGAAAAGAATCGAATCGAATAGAAAAGAATCGAATCGAATGGAATCGAATCGAATCGAATCGAAATTAATCGAAAAGAATCGAATCGAATCGAATTGAATCGAAAAGAATTGAATCGAAGAATATCAAATCGAATTGAAAAGAATTGAATCAAATCGAAAAAAATCGAATCGAAACGAAAAGAATCGAATCGAATCAAATTCGAAAGAATCGAATTGAATTGAAATGAGAAGAATCAAATCAAATTGCATCGAATCGAAAATAATTGAATCGAATTGAATAAAAAATAATCAAATAGAATCGAATTGAAAATAATTGGAATTGAATCGGATCGATAATCGAATCGAATCAAATCAAGTCGAATCGAAAATAATCGAATCGAATCAAATGGATTAAAAAACAATTAAATCGAATCGAATTGAATCGAAAAGAATCGAATTGAATCGAAAAGGATCAAACCGAATCAAAAAGAATCAAAAAGAATTGAATCAAGAAGAATCGAAATGAATTGAATCGAGTAGAATCAAATCGAAGGTAGGGTAAAAAGATTGAATCGAATCAAAAATTATCTAAACGAATCCAATTAAATCCAAAAGAATTGAATTGAATCGAATCGAAAAGAATCGAATCAAAATGTAACAAATCGAATCCAAATGATCGAATCGAATCAAATCGAAAAGAATCGAATCGAAAAGAATCGAATCGAATCGAAAATAATCGAATTGAATCGATTCGAGAAGAATCGAATCGAATGGTATCGAATCGAAAAGAATTGAATCGTATCGAATCGAATCGAAAAGAATCGAATCGAAGATAATATAATCGAAACGAAAAGAGTCGAATCGAATCGAATCAAAAAGAGTCGAATTGAAACGACAAGAGGCGAAGCGAATCGAATCGAAAAGAATCAAATTTAAAAGAATCGAATCGGGGATCCCTGGGTGGCACAGCGGTTTGGCGCCTGCCTTTGGCCCAGGGCACGATCCTGGAAATCCGGGATCGAATCCCACATCAGGCTCCCGGTGCATGGAGCCTGCTTCTCCCTCTGCCTATGTCTCTGCCTCTCTCTCTCTCTGTGACTATCATAAATATATAAAAAAATAAAAGAATTGAATCGAATTGAAAAGAATCAAATCGAACAATCGAATCAAAAAGAATCGAATTGTATCGAATCGAAAAGAATCGAATTGAATCGAAAAGAATCGAATCGAATCGAATCGAAAAGAATTGAATCGAATTGAATAGAAAAGAATCAAATAGATTCGAATCGAAAAAAATCGAAACGAATCGAATCATATCAAATCGAAAAGAATCGAATCGAATCAAAAAGAATCGAATCGAACTGAATCGAAAAGAATCAAATTGAACAGACCGAAAAGAATCGAATCGAAAAGAATCGTATCGAATCGAATCAAATAGAATCGAAAGAATCGAATCGATTCCAATCGACTTGAATCGAAAAGAATCGAATCGAACAGTATCGAATCTAATTGAAATGAATCGAATCAAATAAAATAGAAAAGAATCAAATCGAAACGAAAGGAATCGAATCGAATCGAATTGAAAAGAATTGAATCGAATCGAAATGAAAAGAATCGAATCGAATCGATCAAAATGATCGAATTGAAAAGTATCGAATTGAATCGAATCAAATTGAAAAGAATCAAATCGAATCGTATCGAATCAAAAAGAATCAAATCAAATCGAATCGAAAAGAATAGAATCGTATTTAATTGAATCGAAAAGAATTGAATCGAAAAGAATCGAGTCGAATCAAAATGAATCGAATCAAATCAAAAAGAATCGTATCAAATCGAATCGAATTGAATCGAAAAGAATCGGATCGAATCTTATATACTTGAATCAAAAAGATTCGAGTCGATTCGAATCGAAAATATCAAACCGAATAGAAAAGAATTGAATCGGGATCCCTGGGTGGCGCAGCGGTTTGGCGCCTGCCTTTGGCCCAGGGCGCGATCCTGGAAACCCGGGATCGAATCCCACATCAGGCTCCCGGTGCATGGAGCCTGCTTCTCCCTCTGCCTCTGCCTCTCTCTCTCTCTCTCTGTGACTATCATAAATAAATACAAATTTTAAAAAAAATTAAAAAAAAATAAAAAATAATAAAAAATGAAAAGAATCGAATCGAAAAGAAAAGAATCGATTCAAATCGAAAATAATCGAATTGAATCAAAATGATTCGAATCGATACAAAACGAATCGAATCGAAAATAATAGAATCGAATCGAACCGAATCGAAATGAAAATAATCAAATTGAATCGAATTGAAAATAATCGAATCAAATCAAATCGAAAATAATTGAATCGAATCTAATAGAAAATAATCGATTCGTATTGAATTGAATCGAAAATAATCGAATTGAATTGAATTGAAAATAAAAAATCGAATTGAAAATAATCTAATCGAAAGTAATCTTATCGAATCGAAAATAATCAAATCGAATCGAAAATAATTGAACCGAATCGATCAAATTGAGTTGAAAATAATCGAATCAAACCGAATTGAATTGAAAATAATTGAATCGAATCGAATCGAAAAGAATCGAATCAAAACAAAAATAATCGATCGAATCAAAAATAATCGGATCAAGTTGAAAAAAATTGAAGCGAATCCAATCAAGTCGAATCGAAAATAATCAAATTGAATTCAAATGAATCGAAAATAGTCGAATCGAACCGAAATGAATCAAATCAAATAAAAAATTATCGAATCGAATTGAATAAAAAATAATCGAATCTAATGCAATCGAATCGAATCAAAAATATTCGAATAGCATCGAATTGAATCGAAAATAATCCAATCGAATTGATAAGAATCGAATCAAATTGAATAGAAAATAATCGAATCAAACCATCGAATTGAGTCGAATCAAAAATAATCGAATCGCATTGAAAAGAATCAAATCGAATCGAATCGAATCAAATTGAAAAGAATCGATCAAATCAAAAGGAATCGAATCGAATCGAAAAAATAGAATCAAATCGAAAGAATAGAATCGAATTGAATCGAAGAGAATCAAATTGAAAAGAATAGAATTGAATCGTATCGAAAAGAATCGAATCAAATCGAATGGAAAAGAATCGAATCGAATAGAAAAAAATCGAGTCGAATTGAAAAGAATCAAATCGATTCATAAAGAATCGAATTGAATCACATCGAAAAGATTTCAATCGAATCGAACTGAAAAGAATCAAATCGAAACAAATCGAATCAAAAAGACTCGAATCGAATCGAATCAAATGGAATCAAATAGAAAAGAATCTATCGAATTGAAAAGAATCGAATCGATAAGAATCGAATTGAAAGAATTGCATCGAATCAATTCGAATCGAAAAGAATTGAATCGAATCGAATCGAAGAGAATCGAATCAAATCAAATCCCTAACCCTAACCCCTAACCCTAACACTAAACCTATCCTAAACCTAACTCTTAACCCTACCCCTTAACCCTAACACTTAACCCTAACCCTAACCCTAACCGTAACGCTACCCCTAACCCTAACCCATAACCCTAACCCTAACCCTACCCCGACCACTAACCCTAAACTTAACCCGTACCCTAACCAAACACATACCCTAACCCTAACAGGTACACTAACACTAACCTGTACCCCAACCCTAACCCGGACCCTAACCCGTACCCTAACCCTAAGCCCGTCCCCTAACCCGTACACTAACCCGTCCCCTAAACCTAACCTAACCAGTACTCTAACACTAACCTGTACCCTAACCCATACCCTAACCCGTATCCTAACCCTAACACTAACACGTACCTAACCATAACCCTAACCCTAACCCCTAACCCTAACACCTAACCCTAACCCTAACCCATAACCACTAACCCTAACCCTAAAACAAAACCTAACCCTAACCCCTAACCTTAACCCCTACCCCTACCCCTAACCAGAACCCCTAACCACTAATCCTAAACCTAACACTAACCTTTAATCCTAACCCTTAACCCTAACCCTAACCCTAATCCTAACACTAACCCAAACCCAACCCTAAACACTAACCCTAACCTTAACCCCTAACCTTAACCCTAACACTAAAACTAACCCTAACACCTAACCACTAACCCTAGCCCTACCCCCTAACCGCTAACCCCTAACCCTACCCCTAACCCTTAACCCGAACCCTTAACCCGAACCCTAACCCTAACCCAAAACCTAACCCCTAACCCTAACCAAAACCCGTAACCCCTAACCCTAACCCTTAACCCTACCCTTAGCCTAACCCTAACCCAAACCCTAACCCCAAACCCTATCAGTAACCCCAAACCTTAACCCTAACCCTAACGCTAACACTACCCCTAACCCTAACACCTAACCCCTAACCCTAACCTCTAATGCTCTCCGTAACCCTTAAACTCAACACTTAACCCTAAACCTAACCCTAACCCTTACCCTAAACCGTACCCTAACCCTAACCGAACCCTAACCGTAACCCGTACCCTAACCCTAACCCGTACCCTAACCCTGACCCATACCCTAACCCCAACCTTAACCCGTACACTAACCCTAACCCGTATCCTAACACTAACCCATACCCTAACCCTAACACGTAACCTAAATCTAACCCTGACCCTAACCCAAACAATAACCTAACCCTAACCCTAACCTGTGCCCTAACCCTTACACTAACCCCAACCCTAACGCTAACCCGTACACTAACCCTAAATGGTACCCTAACACTAACCCTAACCCGTACCCTAAACCTAACCCTAAAATTAACCCTAACCCGTAACCTAACCCTATAACATACCTTACCCTAACCCTAAACATAACCCGTACCCTAACACTAAAACTACCCCTAAACCAAACGCTAACTCTAATCATAACCCTAACCCTATCTCTAAACCTAATCCTAAACCTAACCTAACTGTAACCCTCACCCTAACCGTATCCCTAACACAGAAACTAACCCTAACCCTAACCCTAACCCATAAACTAAACCTAACCCTAACCCTAACCATAAACAGTGCCCTAACCCTAACCCTAACATGTACCTTAACCCTAAATCTAACCCTAAACCTAACCCTAAGCGGTACCCTAACCCTAACCCTAATCCGTACCCTAACCCATACCGTGACCCTAAACCTAACCCATACCCTAAACCTAACCCAAACCCTAACCGTTACCAGTACCCTAACCCATAACTTAACCCGTACCGTAATCCATACCATATCTCTAAACCGTACCCTAACCCTAACCCGAACTCTAATCTGTACCCTAAACCTAAGCCTAAACCAAACCCTAATCATAACCCTAACACTAACCCTAACCCGTAGCCTAACCCTAACCCGAACCCTAAACATAACCCAAACTCTAACTCTAACCCTAACCCGTACTCTAACCCTAACCGTAACCCTAACCTGTAACCTAACCCTAACCCTAACGCTGAACAGTACCCTAAACCTAACCCTATCCCATACACTAACCCTAAACCTAACCCTAAACCTAACCCTAAAACTAACCTTAACCCGTACCCTAATCCTAACCCGTACCCTAACGCTTACCCTAAGCCTCACCCGTACCCTAACCCAAACTCTAACCCATACCCTAACCCTAATCTTACCCCAACCCTAAACCTAATGAAACCCAATCCCTAATCCTAACCTTAACCCTTACCCTATCCCTAACCCTAACTCGTAACCTAACCCTATCCCTAAACAGTACCCTAACTTTAACCCTAACCCATACCCTAACCCTAACCCTAACCATAAACCTAAACCGAACCCTAACCCGTACCCTACCCTAACACTAACACTAACCCATACCCTAACCCGTAACCTAACCCTAACACTAACCCTAATCCTAACCCGTAGCCTACCCCTAACCCTAACTTGAACCCTAACCCTAACCCTAACCCTAAGCTTAAACAGGACCCTACCCCTAACCCTAACTTGAACCCTAACCCTAACCCTAACCCTAAGCTTAAACAGGACCCTAACCCTAACCCTAACCCGTAACCTAACTCAAACTTTACAGCGTTGGAAGTCAGGTCGTTCCATGAATAAAGCTCTACTGCACCTGGAGACACAACCTTGAAGCCTGCAGCTTGCCCCTTGCGTCCCATGAGCGTCTGACAAACATGTCTAGTGAGGATGTTCGTAGCTCCATCTGCAGGCAGTGTGGAACTGGGAAGGACCGCGTGTCAGCTCATCTTGCAGAAGGAAGTTCCCCAGAGAGACAGCTTTCAACTAGGTACTCAGGTTTGGAAGTTAGTATGTAGCTCCCTTCTGAGGGAGGAATTACTCAGAAGTTGGATTGGGCTAGGAGACACTTGCCTCTCACAAAAATTGTGTCCCGTATCAAACGACGTCCTTTCGAAGTGAAAGGTACAGGCGGTCAGCATGTGGGAGGAACAAGCCATAAGCTCATCCAAAGGAGTGTGCATCACTTGGAGGCAGGTGTCCGGTAGTCGTGAATTGACAATACAGACACTTGGTTCTCACTCTGCTACTGTCCCGCATAGAAGGGAATGCTGTGGAAGCGATCCGTACAGGCCGTCAGATTGTGGGAGGTACAGGCCATAAGCTCAACTCTGAGAAGCGTGTATGCCTTGCAGGCTCTGCTAGCCACTCTTTTATGGGAGTTAGAACCTAGCTACACTTTAATTGAACAAGGCTGTTGGAAATCGCTGTATTGAACTCAGTTACAAGTGACTACAAGCCCGAAACGTCTACATGCTTTTCACAACCTCTTCCAGCACCTAACATAAGGATGTTAGGACCTATGTCTACAGGCAGTCAGGTTGTGGGAGGGTCCTGCCCTCACCTCAACTCTCACAAGGAAGCATGTCTAGAAGCCAGCTTTCAACTAGCTGCATTCTTCTGGCCCTGAGAATGCAGCAGTATTCTAACTCAGGAGGTTCCAAGAATACCACTCTACTTCACCTGGAGACACCTTCCAGGCTTGCATTATTCCACTTGCGTCTCACAAGCTTCTGACAAGGGTCTCTGGTGAAGACGTTGGAAAGACATTCTGCAGGCAGTGTGGAACTGTGAGGGACTGCGTGTGAGCCCAACTCTCGGATGTAAGTTGTCGGTGGATGCAGGGTTCTATTAGCTACTATGGAACTTAGTATGTAGCACCAGTCTAAGACAGGAACTACTAGGAAATCGAGGGACTGAGCTTGGAGGCGCTGCACTTGTGGGCCTCACCTGGACGAGGTGACTGGTTCCCACCTGGGACTCACCTGGACATGATAACTTTGCTCCACACTTTGGCCTCAACTGGCCCTGATGACTTGGGCCCCCCACCTAGGCCTCAATCTGGACCTAGTGACTGTGGTCCCCACCTGGGTCTCACCAGGACCTGGTGACTCTCGTTCCCACATGACCCACACCTGGACCTGGTGACTGTGGTGTTCTTGTAGACACATTTACCTGGTCACTCCAGTCCCCACCAGGGCCTCACCTGGATCTGGTGACTCTGGCCTGCAGGTTGGCCTCACCTGGACCTGGTGAGTGGGGTTGCCACCTGGGCCTCACCCATACCTGGTGACACAGGTCCCCACGTGGGCCTCACCTGGACCTGGTGAATCTGGTCCCCATCTGGGCCTCACCCAGTCCTGGTGACTTTGTTCCCCACCTGGACCTGATTGCTGTGGACTCCTTCTTGGCCTCACCTGGAACTGGTGACTCTGATCCTAACTGGGTCTCACCCAGATCTGGTGACTCTGGTCCTCACCTGTGGACCATTATGACCTGGATACTCTGTTCCACACCTGAGCCTCACCTGGACATGATGACTCTGGATCCCCTCTGGGCCTCACCCTGACATGGTGACTCTGGTCCCCATCTGGATGTCACATGGACCAGGTGAATCTGGTACCCCTCTAGGCCTCAACTAGACCTGGTGACTCTGGTCCTCAACTGGGCCTCACCGGGACCTAGTGAATATGCTCCCCACCTGCGCCTCATCTGGACCTGGTGACTCTGGTTCTACCTGGGCATCATCGGGACATGGTTACTCTATTCCCCACTGGGACTGACCTGATCCTGGTAACTCTGGTCCTGATTTTGGCCTCTTCTGTACCAGGTGACTCTGGCTCCACCTGGGCCTCAACTGGAACTGGTGACTCTGATCCTAAGCATGGCCTCACCTGACCTGGTGACTGTGGTTCCCATCGGGACCTCACCTGGACCTCATGTCTCTGGTCCCACCTGGGCCTCACCAGGACCTGGTGTCTCTGGTACCCACCTGGGTAGCATCAGGATATGGTTACACTGTTCACTAACAGTGACCCAGCTGGACCTATTAACTCTGGTCTTCACCTGGGCCACACCTGGACATTGTGACACTGGTTCCCACCTGGGTCTCACCTGGACCTGGTGAGTCGGATCCCCAACTGGGCCTCACCTGTAACTGGTGATTCTCGTTCCCACATGGACATCATGTGGACCTGGTGTCTGCAGTGTTTCTAGCTTCTCATGTGCCTCGTGACTCTGGTCTCCACCAGGGCCTCACAGGGACCTGGTGAGTGTGGTTGCCACCTGCACCTCACCTGGACCTGGTGATTCTGGTCTGCACCTGAGACTACCCTGGATCTGGTGACTGTGGTCCCCACCTGGGCTTCACCTGGATTTGGTGATTCCGATCCCCATCTGGGCCTCACCTGGCCCTGTTGACCATGGTCCTCAACTGGTCAAAATTGGGACCCGGTGACTGTGTTCCACAACTGGACCTCACCTGGACCAGGTGACTTTGGTCCCCCTCTGGGTCTCACCATGCCCTAGTTACTGTGAACCCCACTTTGGCCTGACTTGGACCTGCTGACCCTGGTTGCCACCTGCGCCTAACCTCGAACTCTTGACTCTGGTTCTTTCAAGGGCCTCCCCTGTACCTGGTGATCCTGGTCCCCACCTGGGCCTCACCAGGACGTGGTGACTCTTGTCACCACCGGGGACTCACCTGGACCTGGTTACTGTGTTCCACACCTGGGCCTCAAGTAGACCTGTTGACCATGGTCCCCAAGCCGGCCTCACATGGACCTGTTGCCTCTGATCCCCACCGGGGCCTCACGTGTACCTGGTAACTCTGGTCCTCACCTGGGCCTCATCTGGACCTGGTGACTCTGGTCCCCACCTGGGCTTCACCTGGATCTGGTGACTCTGGTCCCCACCTGGGCTTCACCTGGATCTGGTGACTCTGGTCCCCACCTGGACCTCTCCTGGACCTGGTGACTCTCTTTCCAACATGGACCTCACCTGGATCTGGTGACTCTGGTCCTCAGTTTGGCCTCACCTGGACCTGGTGTCTCTCGTCCCCACTTTGACCTAACTCAGAACTCCTGAATCTTGCCCCACCTAGGCCTCACCCAGACCTGGTGACTCTTGTCCCCAGCTATGCCTCAATTCGACCTGATGAATCTGGTCCTCTCGTGGGCCTCACATGGACCTGGGACTCAGCTGGATAGATGGCTCTTGTTCCTACAAGGGGCTCACCTGATACTGGTGACTGTGGTCTTATTCTATGCCTCACCAGGACCTAGTGATTCTGATCCCCATCTGGGCCCTGCATGGCCCTAGTGACTCTGGTCCTCACCCAGGCATCATTGGGACCTGGATACTCTATTCCACACCTGGGCCTCACTTTGACCAGGGACCTCTGGTCCCATTCTGGGTCTCAAACTAAAATGGTTACTCTGGTTCCCCCTTTGGGCCTCACCCTTACCTGGTGACTCTGGTCACCCCTTGGGCTTCACTTGGCCCTGGTGAATCTGGTCCTTAGCTGGTCCTCACCTGGATCTGGTGACTGGTCACCACCTGGGCCTCACCTGGACTTGGTGAATCCTGTTGCCACCTGGGCCTCACCTGGACCTTGAGACTGTGGTCCCACCTGGACCTCACCTGGATCTGGTGGCTCTGGTTCCCATATGGGGCTCTCCTGGACTTCGTTCCTGTGGTCTCCTTTGGCCTCACCTGGAACAAAATGACTCTGATCCATATTTGGGCCTCACCTGGACCTGTTGACTCTGGTCCTTACCTGGGCATCATTGGGACCTGGTTACTCTCTTATATATCTGGGCCTCACCTGGACCTGGTGACTCTGGTCCCCCTCTGGATCTCACCCTGCCCTGGTGACTGTGGTCTCACCTGGGCTTCACCTGGATGAGGTGACTGGTTCCCACAGGGACCTCACCTGGACCTGGTGACTCAGGTCCTCATATGGGCATCATGGGACCTGGTTTCTCAGTTCCACTCGGGGCCTCACCTGGACCTAGTGATTCTCGTCCCCCCCTGGGCCTCACCCTGACGTGGTGACTCTGGTCCCCACCTGGATATCACCAGACCGGGTGACTCTGGTCCCCCTCTGGGACTCACCCGGAGCTGGGGACACTGGTCCTCAACTGGGCCTCAACAGGACCTGGTGAATCTACTCCTCACTTAGGCCTCGTCTGGACCTTGTGACTCTTGTCCCACCTGGCATCAATGGGATATGGTTACTCTGTTCCCCACCTGGGCTTCACCTGGACATGATAACTTTGCTCCACACTTTGGCCTCACCTGGCCCTGATGACTCTGGGCCCCTGACCTAGGCCTCAATCTGGACCTGGTGACTGTGGTCCCCACCTGGGTCTCACCTGGACCTGGTGACCCTCGTTCCCACATGAACCACACCTGGACCTGGTGACTGTGGTGTTCTTGTAGACTTAAATTTACCTGGTGACTCCAGTCCCCACCAGGGCCTCACTTGGATCTGGTGACTCTGGCCTGCAGGTTGGCCTCACCTGGACCTGGTGAGTGGGGTTGCCACCTGGGCCTCACCCATACCTGGTGAGTCAGGTCCCCACGTGGGCCTCTTGGACCTGGTGAATCTGGTCCTTACCTGGTCCTCACCCAGACCCGGGGACTCTGGTCACCACCTGGGCCTCACCTGGACCTGGTGAATCTGGTCCCCATCTGGGCCTCACCCAGTCCTGGTGACTTTGTTCTCCACCTGGACCTGATTGCTGTGGACTCCTTCTTGGCCTCACCTGGAACTGGTGACTCTGATCCTATCTGCACGTCACCCAGATCTGGTGACTCTGGTCCTCACCTGGGCATCATCGGTACCTGGTTACTCTGTTCCACACCTGAGCCTCACCTGGACATGATGACTCTGGAAACTCTCTGGGCCTCACCCTGACCTGGTGACTCTGGTCCCCATCTGGATGTCACCTGGACCAGGTGATTCTGGTACCCCTCTAGGCCTCAACCAGACCTGGTGACTCTGGTCCTCAACTGGGCCTCACCTGGACCTAGTGAATATGCTCCCCATCTGGGCCTCATCTGGACCTGGTGACTCTGGTCCCTACCTGGGCATCATCGGGACATGGTTCCACTGCATGGCCTACAGGCTGGCCTCACCTGGACCTGGTAACTCTGGTCCATACCTGGGCATCATCGGGACATGGTTCCTCTGCATGGCCTGCAGGTTGGCCTCACCTGGACCCGGTAACTCTTGTCCACACTTTGGCCTCTTCTGTACCAGATGACTCTGGCCCCACCTGGGCATTACCTGGAATGGGTGACTCTGATCCTCAGCAGCATGCCTCAAATGCACCTTTCCACTAGCTGCGTTCATATGGCCGTGAGAATGTAGCTACATTGTAAGTCAAGAGGTTCCATGTATACCACTCTACTGCACCTAGAGACACAAACATTGAAGCCTGCAGCTACCTCCTTTTGTCCTATGAGCTTCTGACCAACACGTCTAGTGAAGATGTTCGAAATTTCATCTGAAGGCCATGTGGAACTGTGAGGGACTGGAGATGAGCTCAAGTCTCAGAAGAAAGTACCCTTTGGACACTGCATTCCACTAGCTTCTCATGTATGGGACTTACTATGTAGCACCAATCGTAGAGTGCAGCTCCTCACATATCTCTGGATTGGGCTTGGAAACACTAGGCGCGTGGACCGGCACCTTGCACTAACCTCTCACAACCCTTCTGTCACGATTCAAGCCTAGGCCTGATAGGAGCGAAGTGTACCTGCAGTCAGCATGTGGGAGGTACAGGGCATAATTTCAACTCTCAGAAGTGTGTATGCTTTACAGGCAGATGTCTGCTAGACACTTATTGATGGGAGGTAGAACCGAGGTACACTCTAATTAAATAAGGACGTTGGAAATCGCTGCATTTAACTCAGATATATGTGAGTCAGGCCTGTCACTTCCACATGCTTTTCACACAACCTCTTCCAGCACCTAACATAAAGATGCTAGGACTTATGTCTACAGGAAGTCAGGATGCAGGACGGTCCTGCCCTGACCTCAGCTCGTACAAAGAAGCATGTCTAGAAGTCAGCTTTCAACTAGCTGTGTTCTTATGGCAGTGAGAATGTAGCAGTATTCTAATTCAGGAGGTTCCAAGATTACCACTCTCCTGCACCTGGAGACACCTTCCAAGCCTGCATTATTCCACTTGCATCTCACAAGCTTCTGACAAACGGCTCTGGTGAAGATGATCAAAACTCATTCTGCAGGCAGTGGGAACTGTGAGGGACTGGGTGTGAGCTCAACTCTCAGAAGAGAGACTCTTTTGGACTCGGGGTTCAGCTAGCTTCTCAAGTATGGAAATTAGTATGTAGCACCTGTCTAAGACAGGAATTACTAGGAAGTCGCTGGATTGAGCTTGGAGGCACTAGTCTTGTGTGCCGGGACTTTCCACTTACCTCTCACAACACTTCAGTCATGCATCGAGCCTAGGCCTTTTAGCAGTGAAGTGTACCTGCAGGCAGGATGTGGGAAATACAGGCCATAAGCTCAACTCTCAAAAGTGTGTACGCCTGGGAAGCAGATGTCTGCTACCCACTCATTCATGGGAGTTAGAAACTAGCTACACTCTTTGAAGAAGGCCGTTTGAAATCGCTGTATTCAATTCAGATAATCGGGAGTACGGGTCTGAAACTTCCACATGCATTTCACCGACCTCTCCCAGCACCTAACATAAGCATATTAGCAGGTACGTGTATGGGCAGGCAGGATGTGGGAGGGTCCTTCCATGAGCTCAGCTCTCAGAAGGAAACATGCCTAGAAGCCAGCTTTTTACTAGCTCGTTCGGATGGCCGTGAGAACGTAGCAGCATTGTAAGGCAGGACGTTCCATGAATACTGCTCTACTGCACCTGGAGACACAACCATTGAAGCCTGCAGCTGGCCCTTGCATCCCATGAGCTTCGGACAAACATGTTTAGTGGGGATTTTCGTAACTGCATCTGCAGGCAGTGTGGAACTGGGAAGGACCGCGTGTCAGCTCATCTCTGAAAGGGAAGTTCCCCAGAGAGAGAGCTTTCAGCCAGGTACTCAGGTTTCAAAGTTAGTATGGAGATCCCATCTGAGGGAGGAATTCCTCAGAATTCGCTGGATGGAGCTAAGAGACACTTGCCTCTCACAAAACTTGCATCCCGTATCGAACGAAATCCTTTAGAAGCATAGCGTACAGGCGGTCAACCTGTGGGAGGTTCAAGTCCTAAGCTCAATCCAAAGGAGTGTGCATGCCTGGGAGGCAGCTGTCTGCTAGGCGCGAAATTGACAAGGCAGACACTTGGTTCTCACTCCGCTCCTCTCCTGCATACACCAAATGCTGTGGAAGTGGAACGTCCATGCAGTCAGGATCGGGAGGTACAGGCCATAAGCTCAACTCTCAGAAGTGTGTACGCTTTGCAGGCCGATGTCTGCTAGACACTTATCGAGGCGAGGTATACCCGAGCTACACTCTAATTGAACAAGGACATTGGCAATCCCTGTATTGAACTCAGATACACGTGAGTAGAGTCCTTACACTTCCACTGGCATTTCTCCAAATCTCCCAACACCTCACTTAAGGATGTTAGCAGCTATGACTATGGGCAGCCAGGATTCGGGAGGGTCCTGCCCTGAGCTCAGATCTCACAAGTGAACAAGGCTAGAAGCCAGTTTTCCACTAGCTTCGTTCTAATGGCCGTGAGACCATAGCAGTCTTCTAACACAGGAGGTTCGAAGAATACCACTCTCCTGCACCTGGAGATACCTTCCAGGCCAGCATTATTCCACTTGCGTCTCATAAGCTTCTGACAAACGTCTCAGGTGAAGATGTTCAAAACTCATTCTGCAGGCAGTGTGGAACTGTGAGGGACTGGGTGTGAACTCAACTCTTGGAAGAGAGATGCTTTTGGACTCGGGGTTCAGCTAGCTTTTGTCGTATGGAACTTAGTATGTAGCACCTGTCTAAGACAGGAATTACTGGGAATCGCTGGATTGAGCTGGGAGGCACTAGTCTTGTGTGCCAGGACTTTCCACTTACCTCTCACAACAATTCCGTCACGCCTCGAGCCTAGGCCTGTTTGCAGCGAAGGTTACCTGCAGGCAGGATGTGAGAAATACAGGCCATAAACTCAACTCTCAAAAGTGTGTACGCCTGGGAGGCAGATGTCTGCTACCCAGTTGTACATGGGAGTTAGAAACTGGCTACACTCTTTGAAGAAGCCCATGTGAAATCGCTGTATTCAACTCAGATAATCGTGAGTACAGGCCTGACACTTCCACAAGCATTTCGCCGCCCTCTCCCAGCACCTAACATAAGCATATTAGCAGTTACCTCTATAGGCTGAAGGATGAGGGAGGGTCCTGACCTGAGCTTAGCTCTCAAAAGTAAGCATGCCTAGAAGCCAGCTTTCTACTAGCTCGTTCTGATGGCCATGAGAACGTGACAGCATTGTAAGGAGGTATGCTTACAATGAATACCGCTTTACTGCACCTGGAGACACAACCTTGAAGCCTACAGCTGGCCCTTGTGTCCCATGAGCTTCTGAAAACCTGTCTAGTGAGGATGTTCATAACTGCATCTGCAGGCAGTGTGGAACTGGGAAGGACTGCGTGTAAGCTCATCTCGCAGAAGGAAATTCCGCAGAGAGAGAGCTTTCAGCTAGGTACTCAGGTTTGGAAGTTAGTATGTAGCACCCCTCTGAGGGAGGAATTCCTCAGAAGTCGCTGGATGGAACTAAGAGACACTTGCCTCTCGCAAAACTTGCGTCCCGTATTGGACGAAATCCTTTGGAAGTGAAGCATACAGGCCGTCAGCATGTGGAAATACAAGCCATAAGCTCAATCCAAAGGAGCGTGCATGCCTTGATGGCAGCTGTCTGCTACGCACAAAATTTACAAGGGAGACATGTCGTTTTCACTCCGCTACTGTCCCGGATACAACGAAATGCTGTGGACGTGGAACATACAGGCAGTCAAGATGGGGGAGGTACAGGCCATAAGTTGAACTCGCAGAAGTGTGTTTGCTTTGCAGGCCAATGTCTGCTAGACACTAATCGAGACGAGGTATACAGGAGCTACACTCTAATTGAACATGGATATTGGAAATCGCTCTATTGAACTCAGATACATATGAGTACAGTCCTGACACTTCCACTGCATTTCTCCAACCTCTCCGAACACCTAATATAAGGATGTTAGCAGCTACGACTACGGGCAGGCAGGATGTGGGAGGCTCCTGCCCTGAGCTCAGCTTTCAAAGGAGGCATGCCTGGAGGCCAGCTTTCTACTAACTGCGTTCTGATGGGCATGAGAACGTGGCAGCATTGTAATTCAGGATGTTCCATGAATACCGGTTTACTGCACCTCGAGACACAACTCCGAGAGGGAAGTTCCCGAGAGTGAGCTTTCAGGTAGGTTCTCAGGTTTGGAAGTTAGTATGTAGCTCCCATCTGAGGGAAGAATTCCTCAGATGTTGCTGTATTGAAAAGAAAGAAAAGAAAGAAAGAAAAAGAAAGAAAGAAAGAAAGAAAGAAGGAAGGAAGGAAGGAAGGAAGGAAGGAAGGAAGGAAGGAAGGAAGGAAGAGTGGCACCTGTGTGGCTCTGTCAGTTAAGCTTCTGCCTTAGGCTCAGATCATGATCCAGGTCCCAAGGCAGGCTCCCTGTTCAACAGAGAACCTGCTTCTCCCTCTCCCTCTTCCCCTCTCACTCATGCTTTATCTCTACTCTCTCTCTCAAATAAATAACATCTTTGAAAAAGAAACAAACAAACAAATCCACAAGGAAGAGAACTTGCCCATGTAGAATAATTTCAAACAATTTGTGAAGACATTCCACCCTCAAGTTCATGAGCATAGCTTCCCACTCTTAAGTGTGGAATACACATAGTAACTTCCATCTACAAAATATAATATGAAAACCTTAAAATAATAATGATAATATAATAATAATAATTAATAATAATAATAAAGATCAGTTTACTACTGAGAAAGCTGACAAACACTACTTCAGCAAGATGATCAGATCGATACCAAGACTGATAAATCATGTTGATAGTATCTATCCTTTATATGATATAATGAAAATGGCAGTATATCTCTGTATATAATCCACAAAAACAGTTCAGTCATGAGATAAACAACAGACATGTCCCAACTGAGGGAAATTTTACAAAATACTCTACTTGTCAAAGTGTTCCAGTTCAACAACAAGAAAAGGCTGAAAGACTGTCACAATCCAGATGAGCCTAAGGAAAGAGGACAAATGGAATGTGATTTGAGGATTGGTAACTTAGCAAAAACTAAGGAAATCTGAATAAACTATGGTCTTTGTTTTTTTTTTTTGTCTTTGTTTAATGCTAATTTTTTAATATTGATTCATTAGCTCATATTTGTACCGTACTAATATAAGATATCAATAATTGGAGAAATTGAGTGCAAGTGCATGCGAATGCTCTGTAGTATCTTCTCAGTTTCCCTATAAATCTTTGTTTTTTTCCTAATAAATAAGATTTATTTTGAAAATTGACTTAAATGAACCAGGCTCCAAGTGTGAAGACATTTTAAGAATCGTTGAATTAACTTTTTCCTTATTCTTAAAGAGTTCCTTTGATGGAAACAATTAAGAATTTTAGATCAAAGGAAAGAAAAACACTTAAGAACACGTATAATGCCTCCTCAACCTGAAAAGCAGGAAAGGATAATAAATAGCAAAAATCAGATAAAAATACTTCTAGTATAATAGACACCATATTGCAAGTGCATTTAAAATTAGCAATGCATAACATTTATTTCCTTGACATTTGACTTCCAAAGAGTTCAATGTGTTTCAGTGTCAGTTGAAACAGGGGAAGAATCTCAGGGAAGGATCCTTCACATAAATAATAGGACCATTGGTAATAATGTCTCTCAGTTCTTTCCAAATCGATAAAGATGCATTTCCTGATGAGTGACTGAGCTGTGAAGAAAGAGATGAGAAACCCTCATCCCTCTGAATTACTTGTGTCAGAATATTTTGACCATAGTACCACGGATAGTAAATTATCCTTATTAACAGGAAATATGTCTCAGATTGGAATCTGAGCAACCAGATGGGCAGAGAAAAAATGCTTTGACTCGCTCTTCATCTTTTAAAGACAAAGGAGAGCTTTTTTATGTACAAAGTCTATTGTCAAGATAGCCTTAGGGAATAAGAGTCTGCAGCATCGAATCCCCCTGCACATCTGGGAAGCCCGTGCCCCAGGTCTTCCTGATTCCAAATCCCTGGGCCTGTCCCCCAACACAGGCTGCCACGCTGAGGTCATTTGCAATTGCTCTCTTAGGAGCTCTGGGGAAGGGGGAAGGAGCTAGATAGGATGTTACTGGAAGCATGGAGGCCTAGAAAATTAAGGCCATTCCAATTTAAATTCAGTGTTAGCACAAGTCCAGCTATCCCAGGTCCCTGTGAAGAACAGCTGAAATTAACATTACTTCAGTTACCGGAAAAAGCAAAAGTTTACAGCTTAATGTCCTAGAAAGCCCCACAATAGAAACAAAACTGAGTCAAGGCCAGGACAGGAAGCCTCTATTAGAATGAGAACAGAGCTCAATGCCCTTGAATGTCCCATATCAAAATGTAAACAGAACTTGAGGAATTGCTCCACCCCTTCTGGAGGTCCCTTTAGCCAGCCCTTAATACTAAGCTAAAACCCACCTCGGGGTCCAAGTCCCTGCTCCACTCTGTCTGGTATACTTGCACACAAGCTCTAGCTTGTAAATAAACCCTCATGTGTTTGCATCAGTGTCGGCTTCTCGGTGGTTTCTCGGATTCACAATCTTGGGCACAACACTCTGAGATAAAAAAAACAAAGCCAAAAGAAGCTCAGACGCAGGTAGAGTAAATGCAGGGTTCTGAGAGAATCGGCGGAGACCCAGGGGCTTGGGAGCTCTTCTGTGGAGGCCCATGCAGACTGGGGGGCAGGATGCTCAGCCCCAGAGCCAGAGGACCCAGAGACCCCACCCGCATCTGGCCAATCAGGGGCGGTCTCAAGGAGCAGCACTGTGCCGCTCACTGGAGGCCAGAGGTGCTGATGCCCACCCCACCTCTGACCCCGCAGGTGCATCTACCACACAGATGTGCACCTGATAATCAGCGCCAGAGCCCATCCCCAGACCCTGCACAGACCACTCACTGCCACCAATTTGTCGGACCACAGAGGATGCATAGATTCAGCTCTGCCTGGAAAGTAGGATATAGCTTCCTTTGTACTTTGTGCTTTATTGTCATTTATTTTCCTTGATTTTTTTGTTAATTGACTTATTTTAATTTTATGTATGTACCTTATATATTTCTTTCTTTCTTTTTTTTACCTTATATATTTCTTAATTTTACTTTCATGGTACTTTAATTGTGTTTCATATTTGGGGTTTAGAATCTTTTGAAATGCAGGCCAAAATAATCTGGTGTTTTTTTTTGGAGAGCAGTTGTTATTGTTTTCCTTGGTTTTTCTTTTTCTTCCCTCTCTCTTTTCTGGAAAAGGTAATGAAATGGAGAAATTCACCTCCATAAAATAACATGAGATAGTACTCACAGCCAGGAAGTCCATCAATACACATATATGATGTCTAACTACATTTTAAAACAATGATTATAAAGATAGCAGCTGGGCTGGATAAAGAGCACAGAAGAAAACTAGAGAATCCCTTACTGTAGAAGTAAAACAACTAAAATCTTGTCAGGCCAACGTTAAAAATGCTATAACTGAGATGCAGTCCCACGTGGAAGCCATAAAAACAAGAAAGGTTATGGACCACAGAGACAGACGTAGGGAAGTCAGCCACTTATTAAAAAATAACATTCATATCTTAGGAGACTCAGAAGATGAAGAGAGAGAACAGATGGGCCTTGCTCAGCCATTAAAAATGACAAATACCCACCATTTGCTTCAACGTGAATGGAACTGGAAGGTATTATGCTGAGTGAAGTAAGTCAATCAGAGAAGGACAAACATTGTATGTTCTCATTCATTTGGGGAATATAGATAATAGTGAAAGGGAATATAAGGGAACGGAGAAGAAATGTGTGGGAATATCAGAAAGGGAGACAGAACATAAAGACTACTAACTCAGGGGATCCCTGGGTGGTGCAGCGGTTTAGTGCCTGCCTTTGGCCCAGGGTGCGATCCTGGAGACCCGGGATCGAATCCCACATCGGGTTGCCGATGCATGGAGCCTGCTTCTCCCTCTGCCTATGTCTCTGCCTCTCTTTCTCTCTCTCTGTGTGTGTGACTATCATAAATAAAATTTAAAAAAAAGACTCCTAACTCAGGGAAATGAATTAGGGGTGATGGAAGGGGAGGAGGGCGGGTGGTGGGGGTGAATGTGTGATGGGCACTGAGGGGGGCACTTGACGGGATGAGCACTGGGTGTTATTCTGTATGCTGGCAAATTGAACACCAATAAAAATAAAATTATTATTAAAATAAAAGAAAGAAATAAATAAAGAAGAAAGAAATAGAAAGAATGAAAGAAAGAAAGAAAGAAAGAAAGAAAGAAAGAAAGAAAGAAAGAAAGAAAGAAAGAAAGAAAGAAAGAAAGAAAGAAAAAGAAAGAAAGAAAGGAGTGGCACCTGGGTGGCTCAGTCAGTTAAGCTTCTGCATTAGGCTCAGATCATGATCCAGGTCCCAAGGCAGGCTCCCTGTTTAGCAGGGAACCTGCTTCTCCCTCTCCCTCTGCCCCTCTTGCTAATGCTTTTTCTCCTCTCTCTCTCTCTCTCATATAAATAAATAACATCTTTGAAAAAGAAACAAACAAACTCAGAAGGAAGAGAAATCTCCCATGTAGAAGAATTTCAAACAATTCGTGCAGACATACCACACTCAAGTTCATGAGCATAGCTTCCCACTCTTATGTGTGGAAAACACATAGTAACTTCCTTCTGCAAAATATATTATGAAAAACCTAAAATAATAATGATAATATAATAATAATAATAATAATAATAAAAGAATCACTTTACTACGGAGAAAGCTGACAAACACTACCTCAGCAAGATGATCAGATCGATACCAAGACTGATAAATCATGTTGATAGTATCTATCCTTTATATGATATAATGAAAATGGCAGTATATCTCTGTATATAATCCACAAAAACAGTTCAGTCATGAGATAAACAACAGACATGTCCCAACTGAGGGAAATTTTACAAAATACTCTACTTCTCAACGTGTTCCAGTTCAACAACAACAAGGAAAGGCTGAAAGACTGTTACAATCCAGAGGAGCCTAAGAAAACAGGAGGACAAATGGAATGTGATATGAGGGATGGTAACTTAGCAAAAGCTAAGGAAATCTGAATAAAGTATGGTCTTTGGTTAATGCGAATATTTTAATATTGATTCATTAGCTCATATTTGTACCGTACTAATATAAGATATCAATAATTGGAGAAATTGAGTGCCAATGCATGCGAATGCTCTGTACTATCTTCTCAATTTCCCTATAAATTCCCTCAATTCCCTATAAATCTTTGTTTTTTTCCTAATAAATAAGATTTATTTTGAAAATTGACTCATTTCTTGATGAGTGACTGAGCTGTGAATAAAGAGATGAGAAACCCTCATCCCTCTGAATTACTTGTGTCAGAATATTTTAACCATAGTACTACGGATAGTAAATTATTCTTAGTAACAGGAAATACGTCTCAGATTGGAATCTGAGCAATTAGATGGGCAGAGAAAAATAACTTTGACTCGCTCCTCATCTTTTAAAGATAAAGGACAGCTTTTCTATGTACAAAGTCAGTTGTCAAGATAGCCTTAGGGAATAAGAGTCTGCAGCATCGAATCCCACTGCACAGCTGGGACGCCCATGCCCCAGGTCTTCCTGATCCCAAATCCTTGGGCCTGTCTCCCAACACAGGCTGCCAAGCTGAGGTCATTTGCAATTGCTCTCTTAGGAGCTCCAGGGAAGGGGAAAGAGCTAGCTAGGATGGGACTGGATGCAAGGAGGCCGAGAAAATGAAGGCCTTTCTACTTTAAGTTCACTGTTCGAACAAGACCAGCCATCCCAGGTCCCTGTGAAGAAGAGCTGAAATTTACATTACTTCAGTTACAGGAAAAAAACAAACAAACAAACAAAAGTTTACAGCTTAATGTCCTAGAAAGCCCCACAATAGAATGAAACTGAGCCCATGCCAAGGGCTGGAAGCGCCTATTAGAATGAGAGCAGAGTTCAATACCCTTGAAGGCCCCATAACAAAATGTAAACAGAACTTGAGGAATTGCTCCAGCCCTTCTGGAGGACCCCGAGACAAGCCCTTAAAACTAAGCTAAAACCCACCTCGGGGTCCAAGTCCCTGCTCCGCAGTGTTGGGTGTACTTGGACACAAGTTCGAGTTTGGAAATCAACTCTTGTGTGTTTGCATTGGTGTCAGCTCCTTAGTGGTTTCTTGGATTCGCAATCTTGGTCACAACACCCCCATGTCCCCTCCCACCTTGGTTGAACCGCTATCCCCTCCCACCCAGGGTGACACTCAGTCACCTCCCTCCCTACAACAGCTTGGCACAGGCCGTCACACATATCCCATGGGCACGGTGGGCACTCTCACCGTCCCTGGCCTCCCAGAGGAAGGAAGGAGGTTTTGGCAGTACCCACTCCATGGTGGCCCCAGGGCTCCCTGCCCAGGACAGACAGGTTAGGGTCTGTGTCCCTGACGCCAGCTCCTCCTCCCCGGTTTTCCCACAGGAAATGAAGGAGGAGGCCCTGGTCTCCTCTAGGGATATCACGCTGGGGGACCTGGACGTCAACAGGATATTCAGCAGTCACGTCATGTTTTGGGACTACTATGGGTTAGGGTGAAGCTGAGGGGCCAGGGGGATTGGGACCCAGGAGGACCGGGGGCTTCTGGGTAGGGAACATGGGGCTTCAGAGCCTGGGAGAAGAACAGCAGCCAACAACACACGGCTGCATGGTAGGTTGTTGGGGATGAACACTGTGCCCCCACCCTCGGGGTCTCAGGGATGAGGAGGCCACTAGGACTGGGCCTCCAGGGATTGCCATGTTAGCTGAACCCCAAAAGGGTGAGGGACAGCCCCCTGAAAAGCAGGGGGCTGAGGTGGGGGCCGTCGGGCCAGTAAGGGGACCTGGGGGCAGGGTGCATGGCCGTGACTGGAGGAAGACACACATTGATCTGATGAGGGTCGGACGGGTCAGGGTGATACCCACCCTCAGGACTTCATATATTTCTAAATTCTATGCATTAAATTTGAGACAATTTGAAATTTGTAAACATACATTGTATGATGACCCCCAGATAATGCCCCTGGTCCAGCCAGGGCCCTGTACTCACCACACGGGGCCCCAGGGGCAGGTGTCACAGCATACCCCAGACTGGGGTCGCCTTTATCTGTGGACGTCTCAGTGTGCATCTTAGAGAAAGAGGATGCCCTGTGTCCGCCGGCCCCCCACACCATCCTCCCATTCCCCAGACCCACACCATCCCCTAACATCATCATCCCCCATGGCATAGACCCTACACCATCCCCCTCACACACACACAGCCTCACACAATCCCCACCCGCACTATACTCAAACACCATCCCCCCTACACCATCCCCCACACCCCACCACCATCATACCTATGCCCCCACACCATCGGCCCTGAGCAAGGACCCAGTGCAGCTGCACCCTGTGGGACATGCTCAGACTCCCCGGGGTTCTCTGGATACCCTGCTCCCATCAGAAGCCTGGGTGTCTCATTGAGTACCAGGGGTTGCAGGGAGGAGGGAAGGCAGCGAGCCCTGGACAGTGTGTGTGCAGGAGAGTGGTGCAGAGGACACACTGTGCCTGCCTCCACCCTCTGTCCCTCCTGGATGGTGGGACACCCTGCACAGGACACCAGGCCCTAACCCAGAGGGACCTGGGCTGACTTGGGCCCAGGCTCTGTGGGGGCTGGGTTGATTTGAGCCCACACCAGTCCCAACTCAAAGACTAATGGAATCAGGCCCCCATGGCCCTCAACAACCCTGGATTTTGGCGCCGGGCTCAGTGAGCCCTCTCAAAGCTGGATGTGGCCTACTGGGCCCTGGACATGTCACACAGATACAGGTCGCTTATCTAGGGCAGCCCTGGGGATCCCAGGACACACCAGTGTGGGGAGTGGAGGGGTAAGCCGGTGGGCCACACCCGCACCCACACCATGAGGCAGGCTCCTCCAGGTGCTGGGACCCTAGAGGGCCCAAGGCCAGGGTCCAGCTGCCCTGCGAGGCCCAGAGCAGGAGCCCATGAGCTACAGGTCCAGGTCAGCTCTGCTGTCCTCAGAACCGTCACTCAGGCTGAAACCTCAGGACACATGCCCCCACCCAGAGTCCACACATGCTCCCAGGTGGGGGACTCCAGCACCAGCCCACCCACCCCGTGTGATTCTTGCTCCCACTTAAAGGACAGAAAGGTCTCCTTCTCCAGGGGAAGGCACGCACCCACGGCTCTGAGCCCGTTTGCTGTAGAAAGTCAATAAAGTGATGTGGTGCAAAAATGCACAGCCAGCCCATTTTTGTGTCTCCCAGAACTCTGTGAACGGGGCGTAGAGAGACCCCCAGAGAGGAGGAGGGGGCACCACCTAGGCCCCAACCAGCCCCTGCAGGGCCACCGCCAGGCAAACACAGCTGACGTCCCCACGTGCCTTTCAGGGAAGGCCTGACCCACTGCCGGACATGGGAATGTGGCCGAGCCGGAACTTCCAGCTCAGCTGACCCTCCAGCTGAAAGTTCCTGCACGAGTTAGCCCCGGCGTAGCCAGGAGAGCTCATCTAGCCGCCAAGCGCCAGCATCAGAAATGATATTCTGACAAACATTTTGGGTTTTTTTTTTTTCCATTTTGGGGTTTTGGGTGACCCAGACAGAGGATCCGATAGCTGCATGGGATAGCTGCATGTGATAGACACACATGCACCTCAAAACCAACAAAAGTCAGAATCCCCCCAATGTTGTCAAACAGCAGCCAGATGGTTACATACACTAAGCCGTGGTCCCCAATAGGATACATGGAAAACGCTATAAGCCATGACTGCAGAGGTGCTGGAGGCACGTAGATGTGCCTGCTTGTGTTCCAACAAGGAGGGCAGAGGGGCAGGAAGCATCCTCCGGATGGGGGGCACTCCTAGGAAAGGACATCAGGTCCCTATGAAGGCTACGGAGGGTGAAATCTGTCCTCCTCTCTTTCTGCTTCTGGTTTTCCTCCTAAATGCCATTTTCCTCAATCATATTAGCAAGAATTTTTTTTTGTTGTTTTTAAATTTCTTTTTATTGGAGTCTAATTTGTATGAATTCTTTCTTCAGCAATGTGTCATTCAGGAGGGAAAGAGAGATAAAGATTTTCCCAGACAGGCAACATATAAAGGAGTTCAGGACCACTTAACCAGTCCAGTAAGGAATTTTAAGACGGACTGTTCTAGTGGGGGAAAAAGAGACAAAAAGCAACAAAGACGAGAAAGGCCCAGAGAACGTCACCAGAAACACCAACTCTTCCGGTAACACAAATGCACAAAGTTCATATCTTTGAATAATCACTCTGAATGCTGATAGACTAAATGCTTCAATCAAAAGATATAGGGTATCAGAGTGGCTTAAAAAGCAGGATCTGGGATGCCTGGGTGGCTCAGGGTTTGACCCTCTGCCTTTGACTCAGGGTGTGATCCTGGAGTCTGGGATCGAGTCCCATATTGGGCTCCTGGTGGGGACCCTGTTTCTCTCTCTGCCTAATTTTCAGCCTCTCTCTCTCTCTCTCTCTCTCACACACACACACACACACTATCATAAATAACATTATTATTAAAAAACAACATCCATCTGTACGCTGCCTACTAGAGGCTCACCTTAGACCTATAGACACCAACAGATTGAAAGTCAGGGGACAGAAAATCATTTATGATGCTAATAGATATCAAAAGAAAGATGGAGGACTCATACTTATATCAGACAAACGAGATTTGAAACCAAACCCTGGGGGACACCTGGTGGCTCAGTGGTTGAGCATCTGCCTTTGGCTCAGGGTGTGATCCTGGGATCCCAGGATCGAGTCCCACATCAGCCTCCCTTTGGGGAGCCTGCCTCTCACTCTGCTATGTTCCTTCCTCTGCTTCTCTGTGTATCTCTCATGAATAAATAAGTAATTTAAATTTCAAAAAAGAAAGAACAAATACTGTAAGAAGAGATGAAGAAGGGCATTATTTCATAATTAAAAAGACTCTCTATCAAGATCAAACAACTAAATATTTATGCTGCCAACATGGGAGTATCTAAATATAGAAACTACTGTTGGTGGGAATGTGAACTGGTGCAGCCACTCTGGAAAACTCTGTGGCAGTCCCTCAATGAGAAAAAAATAGACCTGCACAACGACCCAGAAATTGCACTGTTGGGGATTTACCCCAAAGATTCACATGCAATGAAATGCCGGACACCTGCACCCTGATGTTTATATTAGGAATGTCCACAATAGACAAACTGTGGAAGGAGCCTCGCTGTCCATCAGAAGATAAATGGATACAGAAGATGTGGTTTATGTATACAATGGAATATTACTCAGCCATTAGAAATGACAGATACCCACCATTTGCTTCAATGTGGATGGAACTGGAAGGTATTATACTGAGTGAAGTAAGTCAATCGGAGTAGGACAGTGTGTGTTCTCATTCATTTGGTGAATATAAATAATGCTGAAAGGGAATATAAGGGAATGGAGAAGAATTGTGTAGGAATTATCAGAAAGGGAGACAGAACATAAAGACTCCTAACTCTGGGAAACGAACTAGGGGGGCTGGGAGGGGAGGAGGGCTGAAGTGTGGGTGAATGGGTGATGGGCACTGAGGGGGACACTTGATGGGATGAGCACTGGGTGTTATTCGGAATGTTGGTCAATTCAACATCAATACAAAATAAATTTATTAAAAACAAAAGATCCAACAACTAAATATTTATGCTGCAACATGGGAGTACCTAAATATAGAAACGAATTAACAACAAACATACAGGAACTCACTGATAATAATACAATGACAGGGGTTTTAACACCCACTTATGGCAATGGACCGATCGTCTATGCAGAAAATCAACAGGGGAACAATAGCCTTGACACACTGGACCACAGGGACTCAACAGATATAGTCTGAACATTTCTTTCTAAAGCAGAATACACATTCCTTTCAAGTGCGCATGGGACATTCCCCAGAACAGATCATATGGCCCACAAATCAGACCTCAACAGGTACAACAGGTACAAGAAGGTTGATATAACATGCTGTACATTTTCGGAACACGATGCTATGAAACTCGAAGTCAACAGTAAGAAAAAAAAATTGGACAGACAAAAAATACGTGGAGATTATGAACATCCTACTAGAGAATGAATGGATCAACCAGGAAATTAAACAGGAAATTTAAAACAAATGAAAATGAAAATATGTTTTTCCAAAATTCTGGGATGTAGCAAAGGCAGTCCTAAGAGGTAAGTACATAGCAATACAGGACTACCTCAAGAAACAAGAAGTCTCCAATACACAACCTAACCCTACACCTAAAGGAGCTGGAAAAGAAATAGCAAACAAAGCCTAAAGCCTACAGAAGAAGGGAAAAAATAAAGATGACAGCAGAAATAAACAATACAGAAACAACAAAACAGTAGAATGGAATAACGAATCTAAGAGCTGGTTCTTCAAAATAATTAATAAAATGGATCAAGCTCTAGCCAGCTTTATCAATGAGAAAAGAGAAAACACCTAAATAAATAAAATAACAGATGAGAGAAGAGAGATCACAATCAACACCAGCAAAATTAGACAATTATAAGGGAATACTATGAAATTATACGCAAACAAACTGGAAGACCTGGAAGAAATGGACAAATCCCTAGAAATGTGCAAACGAGCAGAACTGAAATAGGAAGAAATAGAAAATGTGAACAGACCCATAATGAGCAAAGGAATTGAATCAGCAAGGTACCTGGGTGCATCAGGGGTTGAGCATCTGCTTTGGCTCAGGTCATGATCCCGGGGTCCTGGGGAATCATGTCCAACATCAGGGCCCACTGGAGGCTCATTTTCCCTCTGCCTTTACCTCTGCCTTTCTGTGTCTCCCATGAATACAAAAATAAAATATTTAAAAAAGAAAAAAGATAAAAAGTGAGAAAGGACCCAAATAAAATCACAAATGGGTAAAGAGAAATAACAACCAACACTAGAGAAATAGAAACGATTATAAGAGAACATTATGAAAAATTATATGCCAGCAACATAGAACCTGGAAGAAATAGATCAATTCTGGAAATATATAACATAGCAAAAATGAAAAAGGAAGAAATAAGGAACTTGAACAGACATATAACCAGCAGAGAAATTGAATAAGCAATCAAGGATCTCCCAACAGGAGACGCTTAGATCAACAGAACAGAATGGAAAGCCGAAACAAGATACAAACCTGTAACTCTGTAATCCATTAATCGACAACAAGGCAGCAAGGAATATCCAATGGCACAAAGACAGTCTCTTCAACAAACCCTAACCCTGACCCCAGGAAAAGAACAAATAGTGTTGGGAAAACCAGGCAGCCACATGCAGAAGAATCAAAGTGGACCACTTTCTTACACCATATATATAAAAAATAAATTCAAAATGGATGAAAGACCTAAATGTGAGACCTGAAACCATATACAAAGAAGAAAAGATAGGCAGCAACGTCTTTGATATTGGCCATTGGATCTTCTTTCTAGATATGCCTCTGACGTGAGGGAAACAAAAGCAAAAATACTATGGGGACTTCATCAAATGTAAAAGCTTCTGCAAAGTGAAGGAAACAACCAAAGCTAAAAGGCAACATACAAAATGAGAGGAGATATTTATAAACAACCCATCCAATAAAGAGTTAGTATGCAAAATACATAAAGCAAACATAAATCTCAGCATCCTAAACACAAATTATCCAACTACAGATGGGCAGAAGAGATGAATGGACTTTGTCTCTGACAAGACTTCCAGATGGCCACCAGACACACGGAGAGACACTCAGCATCACCCATCATCAGGGAAATGCATACCACAATGAGATGTCACCTGACAGCCGTCAGATTGGCTAAAATTAACAGCACAAGAAACAACAGGTGTTGGTGAGGCTATGGAGAAGGAGAGCCCCCTTACACTCCTGGTGGGCATGCGAAAATGTACAACCACTGTGGAAAACAGTGTGGAGGGTCCTCGAAATTTTAAAAATAGGGGATCCCTGGGTGGTGCAGCAGATTGGCACCTGCCTTTGGCCCATGGCGCAATCCTGGACAGCTGGGTTTGAATGGTACTTCGGACTCTTGGTGCATGGAGACAGCTTCTCACTCTGCCTGTGTCTCTGCCTCTCTCTCTGTGACTATCATAAAAAAATAAAATAAAAAGAAGTTAAAAATAGAGCTAACCTATGATTCAAAAATTGCACAGCTAGGTATTTACCACAAGGATACAAAAGTAGTTTAGTAGATTGGAAGAGGGACACGCAGCCCAGTGTTTGCAGCAGTGTTATCAACAAAAGCCAATCTGTGGATACAGCCCAGATGTCCATCGACAGATGAATGGGCAGAGACGATGTGCTAAATATACACACTGTGACATCACTGGGTCATCAGAAGGGATGAAATGAAGCCATTTAAAATGATGTGGGAGAAGTGGAAAGGACTTATGCTAAATGAACTCAGTCAGTCAGAGAAAGACAGATACCAAATACCATACAATGGCATTCACATGTGAATTTTAAAAAACCAAACAAACTGGCAAAGGGGCAGAGGGGGGGATGAGAGAAGCAAACCAAGATACACACTCTAACCAAAGAGAATAAACTAATCAACACCAGAGGATGGTGGGGGAAAGGGGAATCAGGGCATGGGGATACTGGAGGGCACCTGTGACCAGTACCAGGCGTTGTATCCAAGGGTTGAATCACTATGTGGTAAACCTGAAAGTATATCATACTGTGTTTACAAACAGGAATTCAAGTAAAACTTTATTTTTTTTTTAATTTTTTTTAATTTATTTATGATAGTCACACAGAAAGAGAGAGAGAGAGAGGCAGAGACATAGGCAGAGGGAGAAGCAGGCTCCATGCACCGGGAGCCCGACGTGGGATTCGATCCCGAGTCTCCAGGATCGCGCCCTGGGCCAAAGGCAGGCGCCAAACTTCTGCGCCACCCAGGGATCCCTCAAGTAAAACTTTAAAATGATAATTGGTAGGATTGATGAAACATGTGCACACAAGAGATAAAATCAGAAAGGCAACTGAAAATCCAAATAGAGTATTTAGAGGCACAAATCCCCTCCTTAGCTCAGCTCAGGAGAAGCCTGCCATGTCTATTCTGACCCCAGCAGTAGCCTGGATTTTGATTCTCTGGGGAGGCCACTGACTTGGTGGAGTCAGGCTATCTTTGAAACCAAAACCTAAATAGAGTGCATAAAACTAAACTGCCCAAGATACTAGGAGTCCCAGTGAGGCACATGCCAAGACCCAAAGTCTAACCATACACAGACATAACCCTAACCCTACACTTAATCCTAATGTTAACCTAAACCTTAAACAAGATCCATCACTAATCAAAAACCAAACACAAACCCCAAGACCAAAACACATTCACTAAACCTTCCTGCCAACCCTCACCCTAACTCCTAAACCTATTCTAAACCCTTAGGCCTGACCCCTAAATTAAATCTAAACCTAAGCCTACCCTCTAACCCTAACCTTAACTTAATATACTCAAATCCTATTCCTAACCTTAACCAGTACCCTAACCCTAACACTCTAATACTAATCCTATCTCATACCCCAAACTGTACCCTAACCCGTACCGTAAAACTAACACCTAACCCACTCCCTAACTGTATCTCTTACCCTTTTCCAAATCCGTACCCTGACCCTGACCTGAACCTAAACCTAACCCCTAACCAAACACTAACCCTAACCCTAGCCCTAATCCCTATCTTAACCCTAACCCTAACCCTCGCCCTAACCCTAAACCTAGCCCTTCTTTAACTCTAACCCCTAACCCTTAACCCTAACCCTAACTCACACCCTAACCCCTAACCTTAAATGCAAACCTAAGCTCAACCCTAACTCTAACCATAACCCTAACCCCAACTCCAAACCTCCTGCCCTAATCCCTAGAGCCTAAACCCTAACCCTAACTCTAAATCCTGTCCCTAACCCTAACCCCCATCCTAACTCTTAACTACTGACCCTTACACTTATGCCTCACCTAACCTCTAATCCGTAACCATAAGCATAATCATAACTCCTAACATCTAACCTAAGCCTAACCACCAACTGCCTCCCCTCCCCTGACCCTACCATTTATTCTACCCATTCACTTACCCTATGGTTGTGAGTAGTCCCTTCTGATATGGACGTGGCCCCCAATGGCGCCTCCAGAGTCCTCCACGGGGTCCTGAGTAATCCAGGATCATGTGAGTGCGGACGTGGCCCCACATGTTCCTGAGTCATAGTCAGCAGGTCCTGAGGACGCTGGGTCTCCTATGACTGTGGACTATGCCTCACATCCTCTGGAAACCTCACAGCAGGTCCTTAGGAGGCCGGGGGGTCCTGTCAGCCTGAGCATGGCCCCACATCCCCCAGAAAACTCACCGCAAGTCCTGAGGAAGGGCTCCTATCAGCATAGACACATCCCCATACGTCCCAAAGCCAAAGTGCAGGTGCTGAGGATGATGGGGGTCCTGTCACTGTGAATGCGGCACCCAGCTTCCCGAAGCCTCAACTTATGTCCGGAGGGGGCCTGGAGCTCCTGCCAGAGTGGAAGCGGTGCCACATATTCCTGGAGTGTCCCCCTGGGTCCTGAAGCAGCTTAGGGGCTCCTGTCAGCGTAGATGCGGGCCCACAATTTCCTGAAGCCTCCCCGAGGACCTGAGGCGGCCCAGGCCTCCTGGCAGCGTGATGCGGGCCCACATCTTCCTGAACCTCACTGCTGGTCCTGAGGAGACCAGGGCTCCTGTCAGCGTGAACGCGGCCCAATTTCCCCATGAGACTTCCCGCGGGTCCTGAGGAGGCTGGGATTCATCACCGTGGACTCGTCCCCATGTCCTCCTCAGGCCTCCCCAGCACAGGCAGGCTCCTGTTAGTGAAGGCAGAGGAGGCCTACTGCACATGCGCACCCCTGGGTGGGGCCTGGAGTCGGGCGCCCCCTGCGGGACGCTCAGGCGCTGCAGGAGGCCATGCAGGAAGAGTCGGGTGCTCCAGAGGCCACACCTGCCTCATCCAGGTTCCAGCTGTGGCCTGTTAGCTTCGGAAACATCTCACTGAAATGGAGCCCAACACCCGGATTCCCCAGAAATACTCAAAGATAAGGAATTGTAGCCACAGGACACGAAATGAAATGTGGACCAGACTTTTACCACGTCCTGCAAAACTCACTCAACCCTCTTCCACTGTGGGTGGGACTGCGGGCTAGTGTAGCCGCCCTGGACAGTGTGGAGGCTCCTCAGGAAGTTACAAATAGAGCCGCCCTGCGACCAGCAGGTGAAAGGCCTGGAGCTCACTCCGAAGATACAGATGCAGTGAGACTCGGGACACCTGCACCCCAATTTCCACTGCAGCCGGGTCCACAGTAGCCACACTGTGGGAGGAGACTTGGTGCCATCGGGCAGATGATGGATAAAGAGGACAGGAGATAGATGATGGTCATAGAGAGAGGAATGGTACTCAGCTATCAAAGAGAAGGAAATCTTGCCATTTGCAATGATGTGGATAGAACTAGAGAAATCATGTTAAGTGAAATAAATCAGTCGGGAAAGAGAATGACCGTGTGGTGTCATTCATAGGTGGAATTAAAGAAGCAAAGCAGATAACAACTGTAAAGGGAAGGAAAAACAAATATGATAAAAACAGATGCAGGAAATACAGACTCTTAATGATAGGAAACAAACTGAGGGCCGCTGGAGGTTTGGGATAACAGGGGACCAGCATGAAGGAGGGCACATGATGTCATGAGCACTGCTGTTATCTCCAACTGGTGAATCCCTGAATTCTTCCTCTGAAAGTATAATACACTATACATTAATTAATTGGGTTTAAATTAAATTAAGTTAAAAAATCATTTGTATCAGAGCACATTTCCTTCTAGACTCTCAGTTTTGCTCATTCAGCTTATACCGGGACCACCCACCGTGGGTCCTGTTTGTCTAAATAGGCTCCATGCCTCATCCATGGCCCAGCCCAGGGCTAGAACTCATGACCCCTGAGATCAGGACCAGAGGTGAGGTCAGGAGTCGGATGCTTAACCAACAGAGCCAGCTGGGGGCCCGAGAACCACACTGCTTTATCCTGTGTCTCTGTGACATCATTTGAAATAGGAAAGTGCTGCGTTCTGCTCTCTCCTGCTTCTCCAATACTGATTTGCTGTCCGGGGTCATTTGTGGGGGCAGATGGATGTTATGGGTTTTTTTTTTACTATTTCGAAGATCTGCCACCATGATTTTGATAGGAGTGACATTGAATCTGAGGGTGGATTCAGGAACTGCGGACATTTTCACAAGATGAGGCTCTCACCCAACGAGCCCAGGATGGCCTCCCAGAGCCTGGTATGGCTCAGTGCAGAAGTCTTGTGCTCCTTTGGTTCAGTCTCATTATTAATTCTCCTTGATGCTCCTGAGAAGGGAGTCACAACTTCATTTTTTTCCTGAGTGCTCATTGTCGGGACACAGCAAGGCTACTCTGCTCTAGGGTCAGTTTGTGTCCGTGACTTTACTGAACTCACTCCTTAGTTCTAACAGGTTTTGGTAGAGGCTCTCGGGTTTCCTTCTTCTAGCACCGCATCTTCAGCATATAGGGACAGTGTACGTCCCCCTTCCAGGTGTGGAACCTTTGCTGTTTACAGTTTAATGACCTAGAAAGCTCCACAATAGAATCAAAACTGAGCCCAGGACAAGGACAGGAAGGCCCTATTATAATGAGAACAGAACTCAATGCCCTTGAAGGCCCCATATCAAAATGTAAACAGAAGTTGAGGAATTGCTCCAGCCCTTCTGGAGGTCCCCAAGACCAGCCCTTAAAACTAAGCAAAAACCCACATCGGGGTCCAAGTCCCTGCTCCACTCTGTCGGGTATACTAGGACACTATCTTGATCTTGTAAATAAACCCTCATGTGTTTGCATTCGTGTCGGCTTCTCAGTGATTTCTCGAATTCGCAATCTTGGGCACAACAGACTGAGATAAAAAACAAAACCAAAAGAAACTCGGATGAGGGCAGAGTGAAAGCAGGATTCTGAGAGAAGCAGCAGAGACCCGGGGGCTTGGCGGCTCTTCTGTGGTGGGCCTGCAGACTGGGGGGCGGGATGCTCAGCCCCAGAGCTAGAGGACCCAGCGTCCCCACCCGCATCCCACCCATTAGCACGGAGTCTCAGGGAGCAGCACAGTGCCACCCGCTGGAGGCCGAGGCACTGAAGCCCACCCCACCTCTGACCCCACAGGTGCATCTCCCAGGCAGATGTGCACCTGACAATCAGCACCATGGGCCATTCCCAGACCACGCACAGACCACTTGCTGCCACCAAGTTGTTGGACCGCAGAGGCTGCAGAGCTTCAGCTCTGCCTGGAAAGTAGGGTCTAGCTTCCTTTGTACTTTGTGCTTTATTTTCATGTATTTTCTTTGATTCTAGTTTATAAATTGCCTTATTTTAAATTTTATGTATGTACCTTATATATTTCTTATGTTTAGTTTCATGGTACTTTAATTGTGTTTCTTATTTTGGGATTTAGAATCTTTTAACAAGCAGGCCAAAATAATCTGGTGTTCTTTTAGGAGGGCAAATTTATTGTTTTTCTTGGTTTTTCTTTTTCTTCCTTCTTTTTTTTTTTTTGGAAAAAATAATGAGATGGAGAAATTCACCTTCATAAAATAATATGAGGTAGTACTCACAGCCAGGAAGTTCATCCATTCACATATATGATGTCTAAATACAGTTTAAAACAATGATTATAAAGACAGCAGCTGGGCTGGAAAAAGAGCACAGAAGAAAACTGGAGAATCCCTTCCTGTAGAAATAAAAGAACTAAAATCTAGTCAAGCCAACATTAAAAATGCTATAACTGAGATGCAGTCCCAAGTGGAAGCCTTAAAAACAAGGAAGGTTATGGACCACAGAGGCAGACATAGGGAACTCAGCCACTTATTAAAGCAATAACATTCATATCATAGGAGACTCAGAAGATGAAGAGAGAGAAAAGGTGGGCCTTGATCAGCCATTATAAATGGCAAATACCCACCATTTGCTTCAACGTGGATGTAACTGGAAGGCATTATGCTGAGTGAAGTAACTCAATCGGAGAAGGACAAACATTGTATGTTCTCATTCACTTGGGGAATATAAATAATAGTGAGAGGGAATATAAGGGAAGGGAGAAGGAATGTGTGGGAAATATCAGAAAGGGAGACAGAACATAAAGACTCCTAACTCTGGGAAACGAACTATGGGTGATGGTAGGGGAGGAGGGCTGGGGTGGGGGTGAATGTGTGATGGGCACTGAGGGGGGCACTTGATGGGATGAGCACTGGGTGTTATTCTGTATGTGGGCAAATTGAACACACACACAAAAATAAATTTATTATTAAGAAAAAAAAAAGAAGGAAGAAAAAGTGGCACCTGGGTGGCTCAGTCAGTTAAGCTTCTGACTTAGGCTCAGATCATGATCCAGGTCCCAAGGAAGACTCCCTATTCAGCAGGGAACCTGCTTCTCCTTCTTCCTCTGCCCCTCTCACTCATGGTTTTTCTCTCCTCTCTCTCTCAATTAATTAAATAGCGTCTTTGAAAAAGACACAAACAAACCCAGAATGAAGAGAAATCTCCCATGTAGAAGAATTTCAAACAATTTGTGCAGACATTCCACCCTCAAGTTCATGAGCATACCTTCCCACTCTTATGTGTGCAATACACATAGTAACTTCCTTCTATAAAATATATTATGAAAAACCTTAAAAATAATGATAATATAATATTAATAATAATAATAACAATAACAATAAAGAATCACTTTACTACGGAGAAAGCTGACAAACACTACATCAGCAAGATGATCAGATGGATACCAAGACTGATAAATTATGTTGATAGTATCTATCCTTTATATGATAATAATAAAAAATCAGTATATCTCTGTATATAATCCACAAAAACAGTTCAATCATGAGATAACAGACATGTCCCACTGAGGGAAATTTTACAAAATACTCTACTTCTCAAAGCATTCCAGTTCAAAGACAAAAAGGAAAGACTGAAAGACTGTCACAATCCAGAGGAGCCTAAGAAAACATGAGGACAAATGGAGTGTGATATGAGGAATGGTAACTTAGCAAAAACTAAGGAAATCTGAATAAAGCATTGTCCTTGGTTAATGCAAATATTTTAATATTGATTCATTAGCTAATATTTGAACCATACTAATATATCAATAATTGGAAAAATTGAGTGCAAGTGAATGAGAATTCTCTTACTATCTTCTCAATTTCCCTATAAATCTTTGTTTTTATTCCAATAAACAAGATTTATTTTGAAAATTGAGTTAAATAAATCAGGCTCCAAGTGTGAAGACATTTCAAGAATAGTTGAAGTAACTTTTGCCTTATTCTTAGAGAGTTCCTTCATTGGGAACAAAGTAAAAATTTTATATCAGAAGGAAAGAAAAACACTTATGAACACGTACAATGCATTCTCAACCTGAAAAGCAGGAAAGGATAATAAATAGCAAAAATCAGATTAAAAAACTTCTATTATAATAGACACCAATTTGCAAGTGCATTTAAAATTAGCAAGGCATAACATTTATCTCCTTGACATTTGTCTTCCAAAGAGTTCACAGTGTTTCAGTGTCAGTTGAAACAGGGGAAGAATTTCAGGGAAGAATCCTTCACATAATAATAGGACCATTGGTAATAATGTCTCTCAGTTATTTCCAAATCCATAAAGATGCATTTTCTGATGAGTGACTGAGCTGTGAAGAAATAGTTGAGAAAGCCTCATCCCTCTGAATTACTAGTGTCAGAATATATTAACAATACTACTACGGATAGTACATTATCCATATTAAAAGTCAATACGTCTCAGATTGGAATCTGAGCAATCAGATGGGCAGAGAAAAAATGCTTTGACTTGCTCCTCATCTTTTAAAGGCAAAGGAGAACTTTTCTATGTACAAAGTCAGTTGTCAAGATAGCCTTAGGGAATAAGAGTCTGCAGCATCAAATCACGCTGCATAGCCGATATGCCGATCTCCAGGTCTTCCTGATCGCAAATCCCGGGGCTTGTCCCCCAACACAGGCTGCCACGTTGAGGTCATTTGCAATTGCTCTCTTAGGAGCTCTGGGGAGGGCGGCAGGAGCTAGAGAGTATGGGACGGGACGTGGGGAGGCCGAGAACATTACGGCCATTCCACTTTAAGTTCAGCATTTGCACACAGCCAGCAATCCCAGGCCCCTGTGAAGAAGAGCTGAAATTTACATTACTTCAGATACAGGAAAAAAACAAAAATTTACAGCTTAATGTCCAGAATGCCCCAGAATAGAATAAAAACTGAGCCGAATCCAAGGGCTGGAAGCCCCTATTAGAATGAGAAGAGTGCTCAATGCCCTTGAAGGCCCCATATCAAAAAGTGAACAGAACTTGAGGAATTGCTCCAGCCCTTCTGGAGGTCCCCAAGACCAGGCCCTTAAAACTAAGTTAAAACCGTCCTCGGTGTCCAACTCCCTGCTCTACTCTGTGGGGTACACTTGGACCCATGCTCGAGTTTGTAAAACAACTCTCATTTGTTTGCATCAGTGTCGGCTCCTTAGTGGTTTTTCGGATTCGCCATCTTGTGCACAACACCCCCATGTCCCCTTCCCACCTGGACTGACCTCCTGTCCCCTCCCACCCAGGCTGAACCTCAGTCACCTCCCCGCCCACAACAGCTGGGCACAGGCCCTCACACAGGTCCATGGGCATGCTGGGCACTCCCGCCGTCCCCAACTTCCCAGGGGAAGGAAGGAGGATTCCGCAGGACACAATCCCATGGTGGCCCCTGGGCTCCCTGCCCAGGATGGCACCTGGTGACATGTCAGGGTCTGAGTCCCTGACGCTGGCTCCTCCTCCATGGTATTCACACAGGAAATGAAATAAGAGGCCCTGGTCTCCTCCAGGGACATCAAGCAGGTGGACCTGGACATCAACATGACGTTCAGCAGTCACATCATGTTTTGGGACTACTACGAGGTAGGGTGAGGCTGAGGTTCCAGGGGAATGGGACCCGGGGGAGGACTGGTGGCTTCTGGGAAGGGAACATGGGGCTTCTGAGGCCGGGGGAAGAACAGCAGCCAACAAAACACAGCGGCATGGTAGGGTGCTGGGGATGACCTCCGTGTCTCTACCCCTGGTGTCTCAGGGATGAGGAGGCCACTAGGATGGGGCCTCCAGGGGTTGCGATGTGAGCTGATCCCCAAAGGGGTGATGGACGGCACCCTGAAAACCAGGTGCCTGGGTGGGGGCCATGGGGGCATTAAGGGGACCTGGGGGCAGGTTGCATGGCTGTGACTGGAGGAGGATACACATTGATCCGATGAGGGTCTGAAGGGTCAGAGTGACACCCACCCTCGGTGCTTTATATATTTCTAAATTCTATGCATTTAATTTGAGACAACTTGCAATTTGTAAACATACATAGTATGATGACCCCCAGATAATGCGCCCAGTCCAGCCAGGGCCCTGAACTGACCACACGGGGCCCCTGAGGCAGGTGTCACAATAAACCCCAGACTGTGGTCGCCTTTATCTGTAGATGTCTTGGTGTGCATCTTAGAGAAAGGGGATGCCCTGTGTCTGCAGGCCCCCCACGCCATCCCCTTCATTCCCCACCCACACACTATCCCCCTACATCATTATCCCTCATGGCATCCCCCCTACACCATCCCCCTCAAACCCACACACCCCCACACAAACCCCACCCACACTATACCCCAACACCATCCCCCATACACCATCCCCCTCAATCCACCACCATCATACCCCTGCCCACACACCATCCACTCACACACCATCGCCCCTCAGCAAGGATCCGGTGCAGCTGCCCCCTGTGGGACATGGTCAGCCTCCCCATGGTTCTCTGGACAGCCTGCTACCATCAGAAGCCCGGTGTCCCATAGTGTATCCAGGGGTTGCAGGGAGGAGGAAAGACAGGGAGCCCCCGACAGGGTGGGTGCAGGTGCATGGAGCAGAGGAAGCACTGTGCCCTGCCTCCTCCTACTCTTCCTCCTGGAGGGCGGCACAACCTGCACAGGACACCAGCCCCTAACCCAGAGGGACCTGGGCTGACTTGGGCCTAGGCTCTTTGGGGGCTGGGTTGATTTGAGCCCACACCAGTCCCAACTCAAAGACTAATGGAATCAGGCCCCCATGGCCCTGGCCAGCCCTGGATTCTGGCCCTGGGCTGAGTGAGCCCTCTCAGAGCTGGATGTGGCCTCCTGGGCCCTGGGCGTGCCCCACAGATCCAGGTCGCTGATCTAGGGCAGCCCTGGGGATCCCAGGACCCACCAGTGTGGGGAGAGGAAGGGTAAGCCGGTGGGGCCCACCCACACCCACACCAGGAGGCAGACTCCTCCAGGTGCTCCAGCCCCAGAGAGCCTGAAGCCGGGAACCGTCAATCAGGGTGAAACCTCAGGACACTTGCCCCCACCCGGAGTCCACACATTCTCCCAGGTGGGGGACTCCAGCACCCGCCCCCCCACCCCGTGTGATTCTTGCCCCCCCTTAAAGGACAGAAAGGTCTCCTTCCCCAGGGGAAGGCACGAACTCATGGCTCTGAGCCTTTGCTGTAGAAAGCCAATAAAGTGTTGTGGTGTGAAAATTCAGAGCCAACCCATTTCTGTGTCTCCCAGAACTATGTGCACGGGGCATGGAGAGACCCCCAGAAAGGAGGAGGGAGCACCACCTAGGCGCTAACCAGCCCCTGCAAGGGCACCTCCAGGCACACACAGCTGACCTCCCCACGTGCCTTCTAGGGGAGGCCGTACCCACTGCTGTACATGGGAATGTGGCTGAGCCGGAACTTCCAGCTCTGCTGACCTTCCAGCTGAAAGTTCCTGCATGAGTGAGCCTCATCATGGCAACAGAGCCCAGCTAGCTGCCCAGCGCCAGCACCAGAAATGATGTTCTGCCAACAATTTCGGGGTTTTGGGTGACCCAGCCAGAGGATCTGATGGCTGCATGGGATAGCTACATGTGATAGACACACACGCAGCTCAAAACCACAAAAGTCGGAATCCCCCCAATGTTGTCAAACAGCAGCCAGATGGTTACATACACTACAATGTTGTCCCCAATAGGATATTTGGAAAACGCTATAAGTCATGACTGCAGAGGTGTTGGAGGTACAGAGATGTCTTTGCTGTGTTCCAGAAAGGAGGACAGAGGGGCAGGAAGCATCCTCCGGAGGCGGGGGGCCCTCCTAGGAAAGGAAACCAGGTCCCTATGAAGGCTACGGAGGGTGAAATCTTTCCTCCTCTCTTTCAGCTTCTGCTTTTTCAACCTAAATGCCATTTTCCTCAATCATAATAGCAAAAATTTATTTTATGTTTTTAAATTTCTTTTTATTGGAGTCCAATTTGTATGAATTCTTTCTTCAGCAAGGGTGTCATACAGGAGAGAAGGAGGGAGAAAGATTTTCCCAGACAGGCAACATATAAAGGAGTTCATGACCAATTAACCAGTCCAGTACGGAATTTTAAGATGGACTCTTCTAGTGGGGGAAAAAAAGAGACCAAAAGCAACAAAGACGAGAAAGTCCCAGAGAACGTCACCAGAAACACCAACTCTTCCGGTAACACAAATGCACAAAGTTCATATCTTTGAATAATCACTCTGAATGCTGATAGACTAAATGCTCCAATAAAAAGATATATGGTATCAGAGGGGCTTAAAAAACAGGATCCGGGATGTCTGGGTTACTCAGGGGTTGAGCCTCTGTCTTTGAATCAGGGTGTGATCCTGGAGTCTTGGAACGAGTCCCATATTGGGCTCCTGGTGGGGAGCCTGTTTCTCTCTCTGCCTAATTTTCTGCCTCTCTCTCTCTCTCTCTCTCTCTCACACTATCATAAATAAAATTATTATTAAAAAAACAACATCCATCTGTACGCTGACTACAAGATGCTCACCTTAGACCTATAGACACCAACAGATTGAAAGTCAGGGGATAGAAAATAATCTATGATGCTAATGGATATCAAAAGAAAGCTGGAGGACCCATACTTATATCAGACAAATGAGATTTGAAACCAAACCCTGGGGGACACCTGGTGGCTCAGTGGTTGAGCATCTGCTTTCGGCTCAGGTGTGATTCTGGGATCCAAGGATCAAGTCCCACATCAGCCTCCCTTTGGGGAGCCTGCCTCTCACTCTATGTTCCTTCCTCTGCTTCTCTGTGTAATTCTCATGAATAAATAAATAAATATTTTAAATTTCAAAAAAGAAAGAACAAATACTGTAAAAGAGATGAAGAAGGGCATTATTTCATAATTAAAAAGACTCTCTATCATGATCAAACAACAAAATATTTATGCTGCCAACATGGGAGTACCTAAATATAGAAACCACTGTTGGTGGGAATGTGAACTGGTGTAGCCACTCTGGAAAACTTGTGGAGGTTCCTCAATGAGATAAAAATAGAATGGCACAACGACCCAGAAATTGCACTGTTGGGGATTTACCGCAAAGATTCACATGCAATGAAACGCCGGGACACCGGCACCTCGATGTTTATATTAGGAATGTCCACAATAACCAAGCTGTGGAAGTAGCCTCGGTGTCCATTGAAAATTGAATGGATAAAGAAGATGTGGTTTATGTATACAATGGAATATTACTCAGCCATTAGAAAAGACAGATACCCACCATTTAATTCAACATGGATGGAACTGGAAGGTATTATGCTGAGTGAAGTAAGTCAATCGGAAAAGGACAAACAGTGTATGTTCTCCTTCATTTGGGGAATATAAATAATAGTGAAAGGCAATATAAGGGAATGGAGAAGAATTGTGTAGGAAATATCAGAAAGGGAGACAGAACATAAAGACTCCTACTCTGAGAAATGAACTAGGGGTGCTAGAAGGGGAGGAGGGCGGGTAGTGGGGGTGAATGGGTGATGGGCACTGAGGGGGACACTTGATGGGATGAGCACTGGGTGTTATTCGGTATGTTGGTCAATTCAACACCAATAAAAAAAATTTATTTAAAACAAATATCCAACAACTAAATATTTATGCTGCCAACATGGGAGTACCTAAATAATAAAAACCAATTAACAACAAACGTACAGGAACTCACTGATAATAATACAATGACAGGGGATTTTAACACCCACTTATTGTAATGGACCGATCGTCTATGCAGAAAATCAACAGGTGAACAATAGCCTTGACACACTGGACCACAGGGACTCAACACATATAATCTGAATATTTTTCCTAAAGCAGAATACACATTCCTTTCAAGTGCACATGGGACATTCTCCAGAACAGATCATATCATGGCCCACAAATCAGCCCTCAACAGGTACAAGAAGGTTGATATCACACTCTGTATATTTTCGGACCACGACGCTATAAGACTTGAAGCCAAAAGTAAGAAAAAAAATTGGACAGACCAAAAATACGTGGAGATTATGAACATCCTACTAGAGAATGAATGGATCAACCAGGAAATTAAAGAGGAAATTTAAAACAAATGAAAATGTAAACATGTTTCTCCAAAACTCTGGGATTTAGCAAAGGCAGTCCTAACTGGGAAGTACAAAGCAATACAGGCCTACCTCAAGAAACAAGAAGTCTCCAAAACACAACCTAACCCTATACCTAAAGGAGCTGGTAAAGGAATAGCAAACAAAGCCTAAAGCCTACAGAAGAAGGGAAAAAATAAAGATGAGAGCAGAAATAAACAATACAGAAACAACAAAACAGTAGAATGGAATAACGAATCTAAGAGCTGGTTATTCAAAATAATTAATAAAATGGATCAAACCATAGCCATCCTTATCAATGAGAAAAGAGAAAAGACCTAAATAAATAAAATCACAAATGAGATAAGAGAGATCTCAATCAACAGCAGAAAAATTAGACAATTATAAGGGAATACTATGAAATTATATGCAAACAAATTGGGAGACCTGGAAGAAATGGACAAATCCCTTGAAATGTGCAAATGAGCAAAACTGAAATAGGAAGAAATAGGAAATGTGAACAGACCCATAACTAGCAAAGGAATTGCTAGCTAGGAATTGCACCTAGTCACCTAGGTGCCTCAGTGGTTGAGCATCTTCTTTGGCTCAGGTCATGTTCCCAGGGTCCTAGGGGATCACATCACACATCAGGCTCCCTGCATGGAGCCTCATTTTCCCTCTACATATACCTCTGCCTCTCTGTGTTTCTCATGAATAGATAAATAAAATCTTTAAAAAAGAAAAAAGATAAAAAGATGAGAAAGGACCCAAATAAAATCACAAATGAGAAAAGAGAAATATCAACCAACACTACAGAAAAACAAACGATTATAAGAGAACATTAAGAAAAATTATATGCCAGCAACCTAGAATCTGGAAGAAATAGATCAATTCCTGGAAATATATAACATAGCAAAAATGAAAAAGGAAGAAATAAGAAACTTGAACCGACATATAACCAGCAGAGAAATTGAATTAGCAATCAAGAATCTCCCAACAGGAGACACTTAGATCAATAGAACAGAATGGAAAGCCGAAACAAGATACAAACCTGTAACTCTATGATCCATTAATCGACAACGAGGCAGGAAGGAATATCCAAAGGCACAAAGACAGTCTCTTCAAGAAACCCTAACCCTGACCCCAGGAAAAGAACAAATAGTGTTGGGAAAACCAGGCAGCCACATGCAGAAGAATCAAAGTGGACCACTTTCTTACACCATATATATAAAAAATAAATTCAAAATGGATGAAAGACCTAAATGTGAGACCTGAAACCATACAAAGAAGAAAAGATAGGCAGCAACGTCTTTGACATTGGCCATTGGATCTTCTTTCTAGATATGCCTGTGAGGTGAGGGAAACAAAGCAAAAATACTATTGGGACTTCATCAAATTGAAAAGCTTCTGCAAAGTGAAGGAAACAAACAAAGCTAAAAGGCAACATACAGGAGGAGGGGCAAAAATGGCGGAAGTGTAGAGTCTCCAAATCACCTGTCCCCACCAAATTACCTAGATAACCTTCAAATCATCCTGAAAATCTACGAATTTGGCCTGAGATTTAAACAGAGTCCAGATCGAATGCTACAGTGAGAAAAGTTCGTGATTCTATCAAGGTAGGAAGACGGAAAAAAGAAATAAAGAAACTAAAGGCATCCAAGTATGAAGGGCCCTGAGAGGAGCCCGGCTAAGGCCGGGGTGAGTGTCCACAGGACAGAAGAGCTCTGTCCTGGGAGAAGGAGGGGCTGCACCAATCTTCCAGGGCGGAATGGCACCTTCAAGGAGTCAGAGAGGAACCCCAGGAGGGCGGGGATGCTATAGGGCTCCCTGGGACACTAACAGAGACCTGCACTCCCAGGAGAGTGCACCGAGCTCCCTAAGGGCTGCAGGGCACATGCATTGACCAGGGAGTAGCACTGAGGGGCTCCGGTGGTGGCTCTGCGTGTAGGAGTTTGAGCGGCCCCGGGAGCACCTTGGCGGTGGCGCCACCTGCAAAGGAAGAGGCGCCGTGTGGAGGGGGCTGCGCAGCTCCAGGAGGAACTCGGAGGGACTCGGGCGGTGGCTCTGCAGTGAGGCAGCTGTATGGCCAGGAGCGAGAATCCAACAGCGCAGGACCCGGAGCACAGGGCGCCAGGACACAACCCAGGATTTGGCCTCTGCTGGGACAGGCAGAGGCACGGAGGGCCCAGGATAGCAAGGACGCTCCTGCTCAGAGCTGAGCAGATCAGCGGCCCTGCCCAAGAGCCTCCAGGCCCTGCAGATGGACTGCTCCTGAGTTACTGCGGGGGCTGAATAGAGGTTTCCAGAGCTGACCGCTGCCACTGGGGTTGTTCCTCCTGGGGCCTCACGGGGTAAACTAACTGCACTGAGCCCTGCACCAGGCAGGGGACAGAGCAGCTCCCCCACGTGCTAACACCTGAAAATCAGCACAACAGGACCCTCCACCAGAAGACCAGCTAGACGGACAAGTCCAAGGGAGGTCAAGGGACTTAAAGTATACAGAATCAGAAGATACTCCCCCATGTTTTTTTTTTATTTCTGATTGCTTCCCCCACCCTCTTTCTCCACTTTCTTTCTTTTCTTTCTCTTTTTTCCTTCTTTCTTCATTTATTCTTTTTCCTTTTTCTCTTTTCTTTCCTTCTTTCTCTCCTCTCTTTTTGTCCTTTTCCCAATTCAATTTGTTTTTGGCCACTCTGCACTCAGCAAAATGACTAGAAGGAAAACCTCACCTCAAAAGAAAGAATCAGAAACAGTCGTCTCTCCCACAGAGTTACAAAATCTGGATTACAATTCAATGTCAGAAAGCAAATTCAGAAGCACTATAATCCAGCTACTGGTGGCTCTAGAAAAAAGCATAAAGGACTCAAGAGACTTCATGACTGCAGAATTTAGATCCAATCAGGCCGAAATTAAAAATCAATTGAATGATATGCAATCCAAACTGGAAGTCTAAAGGACGAGGGATAACGAGGTGGAAGAACGAGTGAGTGACATAGAAGACAAGTTGATGGCAAAGAAGGAAACAGGAAAAAAGAGACAGACAATTAAAAGACAAGGAAGACAGATTAAGGGAATTAAACGACAGCCTGAGGAAGAAAAACCTACGTGTAATTGGGGTTCCCGAGGGTGCCAAAATGGACAGAGGGCCAGAATATGTATTTGAACAAATCCTAGCTGAAAACATTCCTAATCTGGGAAGGCAAACAGGCATTCAGATCCAGGAAATAGAGAGATCCCCCCTAAAATCAATAAAAACCATCCAACACCTCGACATTTAATAGTGAAGCTTGCAAATTCCAAAGATAAAGAGAAGATCCTTAAAGCAGCAAGAGACAAGAAAATCCTGACCTTTATGGGGAGGAGCATTAGGGTAACAGCAGACCTCTCCACAGTGACCTGGCAGTCCAGAAAGGGCTGGCAGGATTATTCAGGGTCCTCCATGAGATGAACATGCAACCAAGAATACTTTATCCAGCAAGGCTCTCATTCAAAATGGAAGGAGAGATAAAGAGCTTCCAAGAAGGGCAGGAACTGAAAGAATATTTGACCTCCAAACCAGCTCTGCAAGAAATTTTAAGGGGGACTCTTAAAATTCCCCTTTAAGAAGTTCAGTGGAACAATCCACAAAACAAGAGCTGAAAAGATATCATGATGACACTAAACTCATATCTGTCGATAGTAACACTGAACGTGAACAGGCTTAATGACCCCATCAAAAGGCGCAGGGTTTCAGACTGGATAAAAAAGCAGGACCCATCTATTTGCTGTCTACAAGAGACTCATATTAGACAGAAGGACACCTACAACCTGAAAATGAAATGTTGGAGAAAAATTTACCATTCAAAGGGTCCTCAAAAGAGAGCAGGGGTAGCCATTCTTATATCAGATAAACTAAAATTTACCCCGAGGACTGTAGTGAGAGATGAAGAGGAACACTAAATAATACTTAAGGGATCTATCCAACAAGAGGACTTTACAATCCTCAATATATGCCCAGAATGTAGGAGCTGCCAAATATTTAAACCAATTAATAACCAAAGTGAAGAAATACGTAGATAATAATACACTTATACTTGGTGACTTCAATCTAGCTCTTTCTACCCTCGATAGGTCTCTAAGGACAACATTTCCAAAGAAAGAAGAGCTTTAAATGATACACTGGAGCAGATGGATTTCATAGAAATCTACAGAACTTTACATCCAGACTCAACTGAATACATATTCTTCTCAAGTGCACATGGAACTTTCTCCAGAATAGACCACATACTGGGTCACAAATAGGGTCTGAACCAATACCAAGGGATTGGGATAGTCCCCTGCATATTCTCAGACCATAATGCATTGAAATTAGAACTAAATCACAACAAGAAGTTTGGAAGGACCTCAAACATGTGGAGGTGAAGGATCATCCTGTTAAAAGACGAAAGGGTCAACCAGGAAATGAAGGAAGAATTAAAAAGATACATGGAAACTAATGAGAATGAACATACAACCGTTCAAAATCTTTGGGATGCAGCAAAAGCGGTCCTAAGGGGGAAATACATCACAATACAAGAATCCATTCAGAAACAGGAAACTACTCAAATACAAAAGCTAACCTTACACATAAAGGGGCTAGAGGAAGAAAAAGCAGATAGATCCTACACCCAACAGAAGAAGAGAGTTAATTAAAATTCGAGCAGAACTCAAGGAAATCGAGACCAGAAGAACTGTGGAACAGATCAACGGAACGAGTAGTTTGTTCTTTGAATGAATTAAGAAGATAGATAAACCATTAGCCAACCTTATTAAAAAGAAGAGAGAGAAGACTCAAATTAATAAAATCATGAATGAGAAAGGAGAGGTCACTACCAACACCAAGGAGATACAAACTATTTTAAAAACATTATGAACAGCCATACGCCAATAAATTAGGCAATCTAGAAGAAATGGACGCATTCCTGGAAAGCCACAAATTACCAAAACTGGAACAGGAAGAAATAGAAAACCTGAACAGGCCAATAACCAAGGAGGAAATTGAAGCAGTCATCCAAAACCTCTCAAGACACAAAAGTCCAGGGCCAGATGGCTTCCCAGGGGAATTCTATCAAACGTCTAAAGAAGAAACCATACCTATCCTACTAAAGCTGTTTGGAAAGATAGAAAGAGATGGAGTCCTTCCAAATTCGTTCTATGAAGCCAGCATCACCTTAATTCTAAAACCAGACAAAGACCCCACCAAAAAGAATTATAGATCAATAGCCTGATGAACATGGATGCAAAAATTCTCAACAAGATACTAGCCAATAGGATCCAACAATAAATTAAGAAAATTATTCACCATGACCTAGTAGGATTTATCCCCGGGACACAAGGCTGGTTCAACACTCGTAAAACAATCAATGTGATTCATCACATCAGCAAGAGAAAAACCAAGAACAATGTGATCATCTCATTAGATACAGAGAAAGCATTTGACAAAATAGAGCATCCATTCCTGGTCAAAACACTTCAGAGCAGAGGGATAGAGGGAACATTCCTCAACATCTTAAAAGCCATCTATGAAAAGCCCACTACAAATATCATTCTCAATGGGGCAGCACTGGGAGCCTTTCCCCTAAGATCAGGAACAAGACAGGGATGTCCACTCTCACCACTGCTATTCAACATAGTACTGGAAGTCCTGCCTCAGCAATCAGACAACAAAAAGAAATAAAGGCATTCAAATTGGCAAAGAAGAAGTTAAACTCTCCCTCTTCACCGATGACATGATACTCTACATAGAAAACCCAAAAGCCTCCACCCCAAGGTTGCTAGAACTCATACAGCAATTTAGTAGCATTCAAGGATACAAAATCAATGCCTGGAAATCAATGGCATTTCTATACACTAACAATGAGACTGAAGAAAGAGAAATTAAGGAGTCAATCTCATTTAAAATTGCACCCAAAAGCATAAGATACCTGGGAATAAACCTAACGATGGAGTTAAAGGATCTATACCCTAAAAACTATAGAACACTTCTGAAAGAAATTGAGGAAGACACAAAGAGATGGAAAAATATTCCATACTCATGGATTGGCAGAATTAACATTGTGAAAATGTCAATTTTACCAAGGCAATGTTCACCTTTAATGCAAACCCTATCAAAATACCATGGACTTTCTTCAGAGAGTTAGAACTAATTATTTTAATATTTGTGTGTAATCAGGATCCCTGGGTGGCGCAGCCATTTGGCACTTGCTTTTAGCCCAGGGCACGATCATGGAGACCCGGGATAGAATCCCATGTCAGGCTCCCAGTGCATGGAGCCTGCTTCTCCCTCTCACTGTGTCTCTGCCTCTCTCTCTCTCTCTCTCTGTGTGACTATCATAATAAAAAAAAGACTTGTGTGGAATCAGAAAAGACCCTGAATAGCGAGGCGAATTTTAAAAAAGACAGCCATATCTGGGGCTTCACAATGCCAGATTTCAGGGTGTACGACAAAGCTGTGGTTCAAGACAGTGTGGTACTGGCACAAAAACAGACAAATGGATCAATGGAACAGAAGAGAGAACCCAGAAGTGTACCCTGAACTTTATGGTCAACTAATATTCAATAAAGGTGGAAAGACTATCGATTGGAAGAAAGACAGTCTCTTCAATAAATGGTGCAGGAAAAATGGATATACACATGCAGAAGAATGAAACTAGACCACTCTCTTTCAGCATACACAAAGATAATCGCAAAATGGATGAAAGATCTAAATGTGAGACAAGAGTCCATCAAAATCCTAGAGGAGAACACAGGCAACATGTTTTTTGAACTTGGCCACAGTAACTTCTTGGAGATACATCCACAAAGGCAAAAGAAACAAAAGCAAAAATGAACTATTGTGATTTCATCAAGATAAGAAGCTTTTGCATAGCAAAGGATACAGTCAACAAAACTAAAAGACAACCTAAAGAATGGAGAAGATATTTGCAAATGACGTATCAGATAAAGGGCTAGTTTCAAAGATCGATAAAGAACTTCTTAAAATCAACAACAAAGAGACAAAGAATCCAATCATGAAATGGGCAAAAGACATGAAGAGAAATCTCACAGAGGAAGACATTGCCATGACCAACATGAACATGAAAAAGTGCTCTGCATCACTTGCCATTAGGGAAATACATATCGAAACCACAATGAGAACCACCTCACACCACTGAATGGGGATAATTAACAAGGCAAGAAAAAACAAATTTTGGAGAGGATGCGCAGAAAAGGGAAGACTCTTACACTTTTGGTTGGAATGGGAACTGGTGCAACCACTCTGGAAAACTGTGTGGAGGTTCCTCAAAGAGTTAAAAATAGACCTGCCCTACGACCCAGCAATTGCACTGTTGGGGATTTACCTCAAAGATTCAGATGCACTGAAACGCGGGGACACCTGCACCCTGATGTTTATAGCAGCAATGTCCACAATAGCCAAAATGTGGAAGGAGGCTTGGAGTCCTTTGAAAGATGAATGGATAAGGAACATGTGGTTTATGTATACAATGGAATATTACTGAGCCATTAGAAACGACAAATACCCACCATTTGCTTCAACGTGGATGGAACTGGAAGGTATTACGCTGAGAGATGTAAGTCAATCAGAGAAGGACAAACATATGTTCTCATTCAATTGGTTAATATAAATAATAGTGAAAGGGAATATAAGGGAATGGAGAAGAAATGTGTGGGAAATATCAGAAAGGGAGACAGAACATAAAGACTCCTAACTCTTAGAAAGAAACAAGGGATGCTGGAAGGGGAGGTGGGCAGGGGGTGCGGGTGAATGGGTGATGGGCACTGAGGGGGGCACTTGCCTAGATGAGCATGGGTGTTACTCTGCTTGTTGGTAAATTGAACACCAATAAAAAATAATTAAAAAAAAAGTCCAAACAACTAAATATTTATGCTGCCAACATAGGAGTACCGAAATATAGAAACCAATTAACAACAAACGTAAAGGAACTCACTGATAATAATACAATGACAGGGGATTTTAACACCCATATATGGCAATGGACCGATCGTCTATGCAGAAAATCAACAGGGGAACAACAGCCTTGACAGACTGGACCAGAGGGACTCAAAGATATAGTCTCAACATTTCATCCTAAAGCAGAATACACATTCCTTTCAAGTGCACATGGGACATTCTCCAGAACAGATCATATCATGGCCCACAAATCAGCCCTCAACAGGTACAACAGGTACAAGAAGGTTGGTATCACATCATATACATTTTTGGACAATGAGGCTATGAAACTCAAAGTCGACAGTAAGAACAAATTTGGACAGACCAAAAATACGTGGAGATTATGAACATCCTACTAGAGAATGAATGGAGCAACCAGGAAATTAAAGAGGAAATTTAAAACAAATGAAAATGAAAACATGTTTCTCCAAACCTCTGGGATGTAGCAAAGGCAGTCCTAAGAGGGAAGTACATAGCAATACAGGCCTACCTCAAGAAACAAGAAGTCTCCAATACACAACCTAACCCTACACCTAAAGGAGCTGGTAAAGGAATAGCAAACAAAGCCTAAAGCCTACAGAAGAAGGGAAAAAATAAAGATGAGAGCAGAAATAAACAAAACAGAAACAACAAAACAGTAGAATGGAATAGCGAAACTAAGAGCTGGTTCTTCAAAATAATTAATAAAATGAATCAAGCCCTAGCCAGCCTTATCAACGAGAAAAGAGAAAACCTAAATAAATAAAATCACAAGTGAGAGAAGAGAGATCACAATCAACACCAGAAAAATAAGACAATTATAAGGGAATACTATGCAAGATTATACGCTAACAAACTGGGAGAACTGGAAGAAATGGACAAATCCCTAGAAATGTGCAAACGAGCAAAACTGAAATAGGAAGAAATAGAAAATATAAACAGACCCATAACTAGCAAAGGAATTGAATCAGCAAGGCACCTGGGTGCCTCAGTGGTTCAGCATGTGCTTTGGCTCAGGTCCTGATCCCGGGGTCCTGGGGAATCAAGTCACACATCAGGCTCCCCGCATGGAGCCTCATTTTCCCTCTGCCTATACCTCTGCCTCTCTGTGTCTCTCATGAATATATAAATAAAATCTTTAAAAAAGACAAAAAGACAAAAAGATGAGAAAGGACCCAAATAAAATCACAAATGAGAAAAGAGAAATAACAACCAACACTAGAGAAATAGAAATGATAATAAGAGAATATGATGAAAAATTATATGCCAACAACTGAGAACCTGGAAGAAATAGATCAATTCCTAGAAATATATAACATAGCAAAAATGAAAAAGGAAGAAACAAGAAACTTGAACAGACAGATAACCAGCAGAGAAACTGAATCAGCAATAAGGGATCTCCCAACAGGAGATGCTTAGATCGATAGAACAGAATGGAAAGCCAAAAAAAGATAAAAACATGTAACTCTATGATCCATTAATGGACAACAAGGCAGGAAGGAATATCCAATGGCACAAAGACAGTCTCTTCAAGAAACCATAAACCTGACCCCAGGATAAGAACAAATGGTGTTGGGAAAACCAGGCAGCCACATGCCCAAGAAGGAAACTGGACCACTTTCTTACACCATCTATATAAAAAATGAATTCAAAATGGATGAAAGACCTAAATGTGAGACCTGAAACCATACAAAGAAGAAAAGATAGGCAGCAACGTCGTTGACATTGGCCATTGGATCATCTTTCTAGATATGCCTCTGAGGTGAGGGAAACAAAAGCAAAAATACTATTGGGACTTCATCAAATTGAAAAGCTTCTGCAAAGTGAAAGAAACAACCAAAGCTAAAAGGTAACATACAGGAGGAGGGGCAAGATGGCGGAAGAGAAGTGTCCCCAAGTCACCTGTCCCCACCAAATTACCTAGATAACCTTCAAATCATCCTGAAAATCTAGGAATTTGACCTGAGATTTAAACATATACCAGCTGTTATGCTACAGTGAGAAAAGTTTGTGCTTCTATGAAGGTAGGAAGATGGGAAAAAGAAATAAACAAAAGGCATCTAAGGGGGAGAGGCCACCGAGGAGCCGGGCTAAGGCCAGGGCAAGTGTCACCCGGTCAGGAGAGCTCTGTCCCAGAGAATCAGGAGCTGCACCAATCTTCCAGGGTGGAATGGCGCTCGCAACAATTCAGAGCAGGACCCCAGGAGGGTGGGGAACCCTTGGGGTCCATGGAACACTAACAGACACCTGCACTCCCAGGAGAGTGCACCGAGCTCCCTAAGGGCTGCAGGGCACATGCATTGACTCAGGAGCAGCTCTGAGGGGCTCGGGTGGCGGCTCTGTGTGGAGGGGGCTATGGGTCCCTGGAAGGAGCTAGGTGGCAGCACCTAGGGCAAAGGAAGAGGCTCTGTGTGGAGGGGGCTGCGCGGCTCCTGGAGCAGCTCAGAGGGGTTAGGGCGGCGGCTCTGTGGAGAGGTGGCTGCATGGCGGGGAGCGAGAATCCAACAGCGCTGGCCCCAGAGCACAGGGCGCCGAGACACAGCCCAGGATTCGGCCTCCCCCGGTACAGGCAGAGGCCCGGAGGGCCCAGGACAGCAAGGACGCTCCTGCCAAGAGCTCAGCAGACCAGCAGCCCCACCCCGGAGCCTCCAGGCCCTGCAGATGGATTTCTCCGGAGTTACTGCAGGGCTGAATACCGGTTTTCAGACCTGGCCACTGCCACTGGGGTCGTTCCTCCTTGGGCTTCACGGGGTAAACAACCTCCACTGAGCGCTTCACCAGGCAGGGGGAGAGGAGCTCCCCCAAGGGCTAACACCTGAAAATCAGCACAACAGGCCCCTCCCCCAGAAGACCAGCTAGACGTACAACTTCCAGGGGAAGTCAAGGGACTTAAAGTATACAGAATCAGAAGATACTCCCCCACGTTTTTTTTTATTTCTGATTGCTTCCCCCACCCTTTTTCTCCCCTTTTCTTTCTATAATTTCTCCTTTTATTCTTTTTAGCTTTTTTTCTTCCTTTTTACTTTTTTCTTTTTCTCTTCTCTTTCCTTCTTTCTCTCCTCTCTTTTTTTCTTAAGCCCAACAACTTGTTTTTGGCCACTGTGCACCGAGCAAAATGACTAGAAGGAAATGCTCACCTCAAAAGAAAGAAACAGTCCTCTCTCCCACAGAGTTACAAATCAGGATTACAATTCAATGTCAGAAAACCAATTCAGAAGCACTATTATACAGCTACTGGTGGCTCTAGGAAAAAGCATAAAGGACTCAAGAGACTTCAGGACTGCAGAATTTTGATCCAATCAGGCCGAAATTAAAAATCAATTGAATGAGATGCAATCCAAACTAGAAGTCCTAATGACGAGGGATAAGGAGGTGGAAGAACGAGTGAGTGACATAGAAGACAAGTTGATGGCAAAGAGAGAAACTGAGGAAAAAAGAGACAGACAATTAAAAGACCATGAAGATAGATTAAGGGAAATAAACGACAGCCTGAGGAAGAAAAACCTATGTGTAAATGGGTTTCCTGAGGGCGCTGAAAGGGACAGCGGGCCGGAATGTGTATTTGAACAAATCATACCTGAAAACTTTCCTAATCTTGGAAGGGAAACAGGCATTCAGATCCAGGAAATAGAGAGATCCCCCCCTAAAATCAATAAAAACCATCCAACACCTCGACATTTAATAGTGAAGCTTGCAAAATCCAAGGATAAAGAGAAGATCCTTAAAGCAGCAAGAGACAAGAAAATCCTGAACTTTATGGGGAGGAGCATTAGGGTATCAGGAGATGTCTCCAAAGCGACCTGGCAGGGCAGAAAGGGCTGGCAGGATATATTCAGGGTCCTCCATGAGAAGAACATGCAACCAATAATACTTTATCCAGCAAGGCTCTCATTCAAAATGGAAGGAGAGATAAAGAGCTTCCAAAAGGGCAGGAACTGAAAGAATATGTGACCTCCAAACCAGCTCTGCAAGAAATTTTAAGGGGGACTCTTAAAATTCTCCTTTAAGAAGAAGCTCAGTGGAACAATCCACAAAAACAAGAGCTGAAAAGATATCATGATGACACTAAACTCATATCTGTCGATAGTAACTCGAAACGTGAATGGGCTTAATGACCCCTTCAAAGGCGCAGGGTTTCAGACTGGATAAAAAAGTAGGACCCAACTATTTGCTGTCTACAAGAGACTCATATTAGACAGAAGGACACCTACAATCTGAAAATAATGTGTTGGAGAACCATTTACCATTCAAATGGTCCTCAAAAGAGAGCAGGGTTAGCCATCCTTATATCAGGTAAACTAAAATTTACCCCGAAGACTGTAGTGAGAGATCAAGATGGACACTAAATCATACTTAAGGATCTATCCAACAAGAGGACCTACCAATCCTCAATATATACGCCCCGATGTGGGACTGCCAAATATTTAAACCAAATAATAATGAAAGTGAAGAAATATTTAGATAATTATTATCTTATACTTGGTGACTTCAATCTAGGTCTTTCTACCCTCAATACGTCTTCTAAGCACAACATCTCCAAAGAAACGAGATCTTTAAATGATACACTGGAGCAAATAGATTTCACAGATATCTACAGAACTTTACATCCAAACTGAATTGAATAAACATTCTTCTCAAGTGCACATGGAACTTTCTCCAGAATAGACCACATCCTGGGTCACAAATCGCATCTGAACCGATACCAAAAGATTCAGATCGTCCCCTGCATATTCTCAGACCATAATGCCTTAAAATTAGAACTAAATCACAACAAGAAGTTTGGAAGGACTTCACACACTGGAGGTTAAGGACCATCCTGCTTAAAGATGAAAGGGTCAACCAGGAAATTGAGGAAGAATTAAAAAGATTCATGGAAACTAATGAGAATGAAGACACAAACGTTCAAAATCTTTGGCATGCAGCAAAAGCAGTCCTAAGGAGGAAATACATCACAAAACAAGCATCCATTCAAAAACTGGAAAGAACTCAAATACAAAATCTCACCTTACTCATAAAGGAGCTAGAGAAAAAAACAGCAGCTAGATCCTACACCCAACAGAATAAGAGAGTTAATGAAAATTTGAGCAGACCTCAAGGAAATCGAGACCAGAAGAAATGTGGAACAGATCAACAAAACCAGGAGTTGGTACTTTGAAAGAATTAATAACATACATAAACCATTAGCCAGTCTTATTAAAAAGAATAGAGAGAAGACTCAAATTAATAAAATCATGAATGAGAAAGGAGAGATAACTACCACCACCAAGGAAATACAATCGATTTTAAAAACATATTATGAACAGCCATACGCCAATAAATTAGACAATCTAGAAGAAATGGACGCATTCCTGGAAAGCCCCAAACAACAAAAACTGGAACAGGAAGAAATAGAAAACCTAAACAGGCCAATACCCAGGAAGGAAATTGAAGCAGTCATCAAAAACCTCCCAAGACACAAAAGTCCAGGGCCAGATGGCTTCCCAGGGGTATTCTATCAAATGTTTAAAGAAGAAACCATACCTATCCTACTAAAGCTGTTTGGAAAGATAGAAAGAGATGGAGTCCTTCCAAATTCGTTCTATGAAGCCAGCATCACCTTAATTCCAAAACCAGACAAAGACCCCACCAAAAAGGAGAATTACAGACCAATAGCCCTGATGAACATGGATGCAAAAATTCTCGACAAGATCCTAGCCAATAGGATCCAACAATAAATTAAGAAAATTATTCACCATGACCTAGTAGGATTTATCCCCGGGACACAAGACTGGCTCAACACTCATAAAACAATCAATGTGATTCATCATATCAGCAAGAGAAAAACCAAGAACCATATGATCATCTCATTAGATGCAGAGAAAGCATGTGACAAAATAGAGCATCCATTCCTGATCAAAACACTTCAGAGCGTAGGGTAGAGGGAACAATCCTCGACATCTTAAAAGCCATCTAGGAAAAGCCCACTACAAATATCATTCTCAATGGGGCAGCACTGGGAGCCTTTCCCCTAAGATCAGGAACAAGACAGGGATGTCCACTCTCACCACTGCTATTCAACGTAGTATTGGAAGTCGTAGCCTCAGCAATCAGACAACAAAAGGACATTAAAGGCATTCAAATTGGCAAAGAAGTCAAACTCTCCCTCTTCGCCGATGACATGATACTCTACCTAGAAAACCCGAAGCCCTCCCCCGCAAGATTGCTATAACTCATAGCAATTTGGTAGCGTTGCAGGATACAAAAATCACTGCCCAGAAATCAATGGCATTTCTATACACTAACAATGAGACTGAAGAAAGAGAAATTAAGGAGTCAATCTCATTTACAATTGCACCCAAACCATAAGATACCTAGGAATATACCTAACCAAGGAGGTAAATGATCTATACCCTAAAAACTATAGAAAACTTCTGAAAGAAATTGAGGAAGACACAAAGAGATGGAAAAATATTCCATGCTCATGGATTGGCAGAATTAATATTGTGAAAATATCAATGTTACCCAGGCAATTTACACGTTTAATGCAATCTCTATCAAAATACCATGGACTTTCTTCAGAGAGTTAGAACAAATTATTTTAAGATTTCTGTGGAATCAGAAAGGACCCCGAATATTCAGTGGGATTTTATTTTATTTTTTTAAGATTTATTTATTTATGATAGACATAGAGAGAGAGAGGCAGAGACACAGGAGGAGGGAGAAGCAGGCTCCATGCAGGAGCCTGATGTGGGACTCGATCCCAGGTCTCCAGGATCATGCCCTGGGCTGCAGGCAGCACTAAACTGTTGCGCCACTGGGGCTGCCCAGTCAGTGGGTTTTTAAAAAAGAAAACCATATCTGGGGGCATCACAATGCCAGATTTCAGGATGTACTACAAAGCTGTGGTCATCAAGACAGTGTGGTACTGGCACAAAAACACACATAGATCAATGGAACAGAATAGAGAACCCAGAAGTGGACCTTGAACTTTATGGTTAACTAATATTCGATAAAGGAGGAAAGACTATCCGTTGGAAGAAAGACAGTCTCTTCAATAGATGGTGCTTGGAAAATTGGACTTCCACCTTCAGAAGAATGAAACTAGACCACTCTCTTTCACCATAAACAAAGATAAACTCAAAATGGATGAAAGATCTAAATGTGAGACAAGAGTCCATCAAAATCCTAGAGGAGAACACAGGCAACACCTGGTTTGAACTTGGCCACAGCAAGTTTATGCAAGGTACATCCATGAAGGCAAAAGAAACAAAAGCAAAAATGAACTATTGTGACTTCATCAAGATAAGAAACTTTTGCACAGCAAACGATACAGTCACCAAAACTAAAAACAACCTTCAGCATGGGAGAAGATATATGCAAAAGACGTATCAGATAAAGGGCTAGTTTCCAAGATCAATAAAGAACTTCTTAAAATCAACACCAAAGAGACAAACAATCCAATCATGAAATGGGCAAAAGACATGAAGAGAAATCTCACAGAGGAAGACATTGACATGCCCAAAATGCACATGAAAAAATGCTCTGCATCACTTGCCATTAGGGAAATACAAATCAAAACCACAATGAGATAGCACCTCACACCAGTGAGAATGGAGAAAATTAACAAGGCAGGAAACCGCAAATGTTGGAGAGGATGCGGAGAAAAGGGAACCCTCTTACACTGTTGGTGGGAATGTGAACTGGTGCAACCACTCTGGAAAACTGTGTGGAGGTTCCTCAAAGAGTTAAAAATAGACCTGCCCTACGACCCAAAAATTGCAGTGTTGGGGATTTATCCCAAATATTCAGATGCAATGAAACGCGGGGACACCTGCACCCCGATGTTTATAGCAGAATGTCCACAATAGCCAAACTGCGGATGGAGCCATGGTGTCCATCGAAAGATGAATGGATAAAGAAGATGTGGTTTATGTATACAATGGAATATTACTCAGCCATTAGAAACGACAAATACCCACCATTTGCTTCAAAGTGGATGGAACTGGAGGGTAGTATGCTGAGTGCAGTAAGTCAATCGGAGAAGGACAAACTGTATGTTCTCATTAATTTGGGGAATATAAATAATAGTGAAAGGGAATATAAGGGAATGGAGAAGAAACGTGTGGGAAATATCAGAAAGGGAGACAGATCATAAAGACTCCTACCTCTGGGAAATGAACTAGGGGTGCTGGAAAGGGAGGAGGGCGGGGGGTGGGGGTGAATGGGTGACGGACACTGAGGGGGACACTTGACGGGATGAGCACTGGGTGTTATTCTGTATGTTGGTCAATTGAACACCAATAAAAAATAAATTTGGGATCCCTGGGTGGCGCAGCGGTTTGGTGCCTGCCTTTGGCCCAGGGCACGATCCTGGAGACCCGGGATCGAGTCCCACATCGGGCTCTCAGTGCATGGAGCCCGCTTCTCCCTCTCCCTCTGTCTGTGCCTCTGCCTCTCTCTCTCTCTCTCTCTCTCTCATTGTGTGCCTATCATAAGTAAATAAAAATAAATAAAAATAAAAAAATTTATTTAAAAAAAAGACCAAACTACTAAATATTTATGCTGCCAACATGGGAGTACCTAAATATACAAACCAATTAACAACAAACGTACAGGAACACACTGATAATAATACAATGATAGGGGATTTTAACACCCATATATGGCAATGGACCGATCGTCTATGCAGAAAATCAACAGGGGAACAACAGCCTTGACACACTGGACCACAGGGACTCAACAGATATAGTCTGAACATTTCTTCCTAAAGCAGAATACACATTCCTTTCAAGTGCACATGGGACATTCTCCAGAACAGATCATATCATGGCCCACAAATCAGCCCTCAACAGGTACAACAGGTACAAGAAGGTTGGTATCACACCATATACATTTTTGGACAATGAGGCTATGAAACTCAAAGTCGACAGTAAGAACAAATTTGGACAGACCAAAAATACGTGGAGATTATGAACATCCTACTAGAGAATGAATGGAGCAACCAGGAATTTAAAGAGGAAATTTAAAACAAATGAAATTGAAAACATGTTTCTCCAAACCTCTGGGATGTAGCAAAGGCAGTCCTAAGAGGGAAGTACATAGCAATACAGGCCTACCTCAAGAAACAAGAAGTCTCCAATACACAACCTAACCCTACACCTGAAGGAGCTGGTAAAGGAATAGCAAACAAAGCCTACAGAAGAAGGGAAAAAATAAAGATGAGAGCAGAAATAAACAATACAGAAACAACAAAACAGTAGAATGGAATAGCGAAACTAAGAGCTGGTTCTTCAAAATAATTAATAAAATGGATCAAGCCCTAGCCAGCCTTATCAACGAGAAAAGAGAAATGACATAAATAAATAAAATCACAAATGAGAGAAGAGAGATCTCAATCAACACCAGAAAAATAAGACAATTATAAGGGAATACTATGCAAGATTATACGCTAACAAACTGGGAGAACTGGAAGAAATGGACAAATCCCTAGAAATGTGTAAACGAGCAAAACTGAAATAAGAAGAAATAGAAAATATGAACAGAACCATAACTAGGAAAGAAATTGAATCAGCAAGGCTACTGGGTGCCTCAGTGGTTGAGCATGTGCTTTGGCTCAGGTCATGATCCCGGGGTCCTGGGGGAGCACGTCCCACATCAGGCTCCCTGCATGGAGCCTCATTTATCCCTGCCTATACCTCTGTCTCTCTGTGTCTCTCATGAATACATAAAGGTGAAGCCACTGTGGAAAACAGTCTGGAGGGTCCTCGAGAAGTTAAAAATAGGGGATCCCTGGGTGGCACAGCCGTTTGGCACCTCCCTTTGGCCCAGGGCGTGATCCTGGAGACCCGGGATCGAATCCAACATCGGACACCCAATACATGTAACCTGCATCTCCCTCTGCCTGTATCTCTGCCTCTCTATCTGTGACTATCACAAAAAAACTTAAAAAAAAGAAGTTAAAAATAGAGCTACCCTACGATACCAAAATTGCACAGCTAGGTATTTACCCTGAGGATACAAAAGTAGTTTAGTAGATTTGAAGAGGAACACACAGCCTAGTGTTGGTAGCAACGTTATCAACAACAGCAAAACTGTGTATACAGCCCAGATGTCCATCGACAGATGAATGGGCAGAGACGATGTGGTAAATATACATACTGCGACATCACTCGGTCATCAGAAGGGATGAAAGGAAGCCATTTACAATGACGTGGGAGAAGTGGAAGGGACCTATGCTAAATGAACTCAGTCAGTCAGAGAAAGACAGATACCAAATACCATACAATTGCATTCACATGTGAATTTTAAGAAACCAAACAAACTGGCAAAGGGGCCAAGGGAGGGATGAGAGATGCAAACCAAGAAACACATTTTAACCACAGTGAATAAACTAATAAATACCAGAGGAAGGAGGGGAGATGGGGAATCAGGGGATGGGGATAGTGGAGGTCACCTCTGACCAGAACCAGGCGTTGGATTCAAGGGTTGAATCACTATGTGTAAACCTGAAACTACATCATACTGTGTTTATAAAGAGGAATTCAAATAAATCTTTAAAATAATAATTGGGAGTATAGAGGAAACATGTGCACACAAGAGATAAAGTCAGAAAGGCAACTGAAAATCCAAACAAAGAGTCTTTAGAGCCACAAATCCCCTCCTTAGCTCAGCTCAGGAGAATCCTGCCATGCCTATTCTCACCCCAGCAGAAGCATGGATTTTGATTCTCTGGGGAGACCACTGACTTGGTGGAGTCAGGCTATCTTTGAACCCAAAACCTAAATAGAGTGCATAAAACTAAACTGCCCAAGATGCTAGGAGTCCCAGTGCAGGCACATGCCAAGACACAAACTCTAACCATACACAGACATAAGCCTAACCCTCCACTTAAGTCTAATGTTAACATAATCCTTCAACAAGAACTATCACTAATCAAAAACCAAACCCAAACCCCAAGACCGAAACACATTCACTGAACCTCCCTGCCAACCCTCACCCTAACTCCTAAACCTATTCTAAACCCTTAACCCTGACCCTTACCTTAAATCTAACCCTAACCCTAACCTCTAACCCTAACCTTATCTTAATGTACTCAAATCCTATTCCTAACCTTAACCTGTACCCTAACCCTAACCCTCTAATACTAATCCTATCTCATATCCCAAAGTGTACCCTAAACCTATCCTAAAAGAAATCCCTAACCCACTGCCTAACCCTCTCTTACCCTTTTCCAAAACCATGCCCTGACCCTGACCTAACCCTAACCATAACCCCTAATCAAACACTAACCTTAACCCTAGCCCTAACCCCTATCCTAAAACTAACCCTCGCCCTAACCCTAAACCTAGCCCTAACTTTAACTCTAAACCCTAAACCTAACCCCTAACCCCAACTGCAAACCTAGCCTAAACCTAACTCTAACCATAACCCAAACCCCAACTCGTAACCTCCTGCCCTAATCCCTAAAGTCTAAACCCTAACCCTAACTCTAACTCCTGTCCCTAATCCAAACCCCGATCCTAACTCCTAACAACTGAACCTTACCCTTATCCCTCACCCTAACCTTTAATCCATAACCATAAGCATAATCACTAACCCCTAACATCTAACCTAAGACTAACCACCAACTGCCTCCCCTCCCCTGTCTTACCATTCATTCTACCCATTCACTTACCCAGGGTTCTGAGGAGTCCCTTCTGACATGGACATGGCCCCCAACGGCGCCTCCAGAGTCCTCCAGGGGGTCCTGAGGAAGCCGGGCTCCTGTGAGTGGGGACGTGGCCCCACGTGTTCCTGAGTCATAGTCAGCGGGTCCTGAGGACCCGGGTCTCCTGTCAACCTGGATTATGCGTCACATACTCTGGAAGCCTCACAGCAGGTTCTCAGGATGCTGGAGGCTCTTGTCAGCCTGGACACGGACCCACGTCCCCCAGAAAACTCACAGTGGGTCCTGAGGAGGCTGTGGGTTCCTGTCAGCCTAGACGCAGCCTCATGTGTCCCGAAGCCAAAGTGCAGGTCCTGAGGAGGACATGGCCCCACATTTTCCTCAGCCTCACCATAAGACTTGAGGAGCTTGGGAGCTCCTGTCAGCACGGACGTGGCCCCAAATCATCCTGATCCTTCACAGTGTGTCCTGAGGAGGCTGGAGACTCCTGTCAGTGTGGATTCAGCATCCACATCTTCCTTAGGCCTCACCACAGGCTCTGACAAGGCTGGGGTCTTCTTTCTGCATGGACGCATCCCCATATTTCCTGAAGACTACACCGGGTGTCCTGAGGACATCAGCGTCTGTTGTGTGGACGTGGCCCCACGTCCTCCCAAAGCGACACCGCAGGTTCTGAATGGCTGGGGCTCCTGTCACTTTAGATGCTGCCCCCAGCTTCCAGAAGCCTCAACTTATGTCCTGAGGAGCCAGTTAGCTCCTGCCAGAGTGGACACAGCGCCACATCTTTCAGAAGCCTCCAGGCATGTCCTCAGGTGGCCCAGGGGCTCCTGTCAGCGTGGATGCAGGCCCACATCTTACTGAAGCCTCCCTGCGGGTCCTGAGGCAGCCCAGGGGCTCCTGTCAGGGTGGGTGCGGGCCCACAATTTCCTGAAGCCTCCCCGCAGGGCCGGAAGCGGCCCAGGGTCTCTTGTCAGGGTGGATGTTGTCTCACATCTTCCTGAAGCCTCACCGTGTGTCCTGAAGAGACTGAGGCTCCTGTCATCATGAACGCTGCCCAATATCCCCCTGAAGACTCTGCGTAGTTTCTGAGGAGGCTGTGGCTCATCCACGTGGATGTGTCCCCACGTCTTCCTCAGGCCTCCCCAGCACAGGCTGGCTCCTGTTAGTGCAGGCAAAGGAGGCCTACTGTGCATGCGTGCCCCCTGGGCGGTGCCTGGGCTCGGGCACCCACTGCGGGATGCTCAGTCGCTACAGGAGGCTGTGCAGGAGGCAGCGTGCCCGTCTCTGGGCCAACCTCTGCCTCCTTCCAGGCTCTAGCTGTGGCCTGTTATCTTCAGAAACATCTGCCTGAAAAAGAGCCCAACACCCGGCTTCCCCAAAAATACTTAAGGAGAAAGAATTGGAGCCCAAAGGACGCGAAATGAAATGTGGACCAGACTTTTACCACGTCCTGTAAAACTCACTCAACCCTCTTCCACTGTGGGCGGGACCGTGGGCTGCTGCAGGCACCCTGGAAATAGTGTGGAGGCTCCTCAGGAAGTTGCAAATAGAGCCGCCCTGCGACCAGCAGGTGTACGGCCTGGAGCTCACTCCGAAGATACAGATGCAGTGAGACGTGGGACAACTGCACCCCAATGTCCACAGCAGCGGGGTCCACATTGCCACACTGTGGGAGGAGCCTCGGTGCCCTGTGGCAGATGAGGGATAAAGAGGATGGGAGATAGATGATGGTCATAGAAAGAGGAATGGTACTCAGCTATCAAAGAGAAGGAAATCTTGCCATTTGCAATGTCATGCATAGAACTAGAGGGATCATCCTAAGTGAAATAGGTCATTCGGAAAACAGAATGACCCTGTGGTGTCATTCATAGGTGGAATTAAAGAAGCAAAGCAGAACATCTGTGAAGGGAAGGATAAACAAATAAGATGAACACAGATGCAGGAAATACAGACTCTTAATTATAGGAAACAAACTGAGTGTTGCTGCAGGGGAGGGGACGGGGGAGGGGATAACAGGGGACCAGCATGAAGGAGGGCACATGATGTCACGACCACTGCGGTTATATCCAACTGGTGAATCCCTGAATTCTTCCTCTGAAAGTATAATACACTATATGTTAATTAATTTGGTTTAGATTAAATTAATTTTAAAAAATCAGTTGTATCAGAGCACGTTTCCTTCTGGACACTCTGTTCTGCTCCTTCAGCTTATGCTGGGACCAACCCTCGTGGGTCTGGTTTGCTTAAGTAGGCGTCAGGCCTCATCCATGGACCAGCCCAAGGTTAGAACTCACGACCCTGTGATCAGGACCGGAGGTGAGGTCAGGAGCCGAATGCTTAACTTACAGAGCCAGGTGGGATCCCGAGGACAACACTGCTTTATCCTGTGTCTCTGTGACATCGTTTGAAATAGGAAAGTGCTGCGTCCCGCTCTGTCCTGCTTCTCCAATACTGATTTGCTGTCCGGGGTCATTTGTGGGGGCGGATGGATGTCACAGGGTTTTTTTTTTTTCCTATTTATAGGATCTGCCACCATGATTTGACAGGAATGACATTGAAATTGAGGGTGGCTTCAGGAACTGCGGACATTTTCACAAGATGAGGCTCCCAACCCACGAGCCCAGGACGGCCTCCCAGAGCCTGGAATGGCTCAGTGCACAAGTCTTGTGCTCCTTTGGTTCAGTCTCATTATTTATTCTCTGTGATGCTCCTGAGAAGGGAGTCATGTCCGTCATTTCCTTCCTGAGTGCTCATTGTCAGGACACAGCAAGCCCAACAGTAGAATAAATACTGAGCCCAGGCCAAGGGCAGGAAGGCCCTATTAGAACAGCTCTCAATGCCCTTGAAGGCCCCATATCAAAATGTAAACAGAACTTTAGTAATTGATCCACCCTTCGGGAGTTCCCCGAGACCAGCTCTTAAAACTAAGCTAAAACCCACCTGGGGGTCCAAGTCCCTGCTCCACTCTGTCGGGTATACTTGGACACAAGCTCGAGCTTGTAAATAAACCCTCGTGTGTTTGCATCAGTGTTGGCTTCTGATGGTTTCTTGGATTCGCAATCTTGGGCTCAACAGTCTGAGATAAAAAACAAAAACAAAAACAAAAGAAGCTCGGACACAAGTCGAGTGAATGCAGGGTTCTGAGAAAAGAGGCGGAGACCCGGGGGCTTGGGGGCTCTTCTGTGGAGGCCCCAGCAGACTGGGGGGCGGGATGCTCAGCCCCAGAGCCAGAGGACCCAGCGTCCCCACCCGCATCCCACCCATCAGGGCCGGGTCTCAGGGAGCAGCACAGCACTGCCCGCTGGAGCCCAGAGACGCTGATGCCCACCACGCCTCTGCCCCCGCAGGTGCAACTCCCAGGGAGATGTGCACCTGACAATCAACACCACGGCCCATCCACACACCCACACAGACCATTCGCTGCCACTAAGTTGTCGGACCACAGAGGCTGCAGAGCTTCAGCTCTGCCTGGAAAGTAGGGTCTAGATTCCTTTGTACTTTGTGCTCTATTTTCAATCATTTTCTTTGACTTTTTTTTATTAATTGCCTTATTTTAATTTTTATGTATGTACCTTAGATATTTCTAATTTTTACTTTCATGGTACTTCATTGTGTTTTTTTTAAATTTTTTTCAATTTATTTATGATAGTCACAAACAGAGAGAAAAAGAGAGAGAGAGAGAGAGAGGCAGAGACACAGGCAGAGGGAGAAGCAGGCTCCATGCACTGGGAGCCCGACGTGGGATTCGATCCAGAGTCTACAGGATCATGCCCTGGGCCAAAGGCAGGCGATAAACCGCTGCGCGACCCACGGACCACCTTAATTGTTTCTATTTTGGGATTTAGAATCTTTTAACAAGCAGGCCAAAATAATCTATTGGTTTTTTTGTGGGGGGGAGGGAAGTTGTTATTGTTTTTCTTGTTTTTTCTTTTTCTTCCTTCTTTCTTTTCTGGAAGAAATAATGAGATGGAGAAATTCACCTCCATAAAATAACATGAGGTTCTACTCACAGCCAGGAAGTTCATCAATACACATATATGATGTCTAACTACAGTTTAAAACAATGATTATAAAGATAGCATCTGGGCTAGAAAAAGAGCACAGAAGAAAACTAGAGAATCCCTTACTGTAGAAGTAAAACAACTAAAATCTAGTCAGGCCAATGTTACAAATGCTATAACTGAGATGCAGTTCCAAGTGGAAGCCTTAAAAACAAGAAAGGTTCTGGACCACAGACACAGAAGTAGGGAAGTCAGTCACTTATTAAAACAGTAACATTCATACCATAGGAGACTCAGAAGATGAAGAGAGAGAAAAGGTGGGCCTTGCTCAGACATTAGAAACGACAAATAACCACCATTTGCTTCAACGTGGATGTAACTGGAAGGTATTATGCTGAGTGAAGTAAGTCAATCAGAGAAGGACAAACATTGTATGTTCTCATTCATTTGGGGAATATAGATAATAGTGAAAGGGAATATAAGGGAATGGAGAAGAAATGTGTGGGAAATATCAGAAAGGGAGACAGAATGTAAAGACTTCTAACTCTGGGAAACAAACTAAGGGTGATGGAAGGGGAGGAGGGCGGGCGGTGGGGGTGAATGTGTGATGGGCACTGAGGGGGGCACTTGACGGGATGAGCACTGGGTGTTTTTCTGTAGGTTGGCAAATTGAACACCAATTCAAGAATAAAATTATTATAAAAAACAAGAAAGAAAGAAAGAAAGAAAGAAAGAAAGAAAGAAAGAAAGAAAGAAAGAAAGAAAGAAAGAAAGAGTGGCACCTGTGTGGCTCAGTTAGTTAAGCTTCTGCATTAAACTCAGATCATGATCCAGGTCACAAGGCAGGCTCCCTGTTCAGAAAGGAACATGCTTTTCCCTCTCCCTCTGCCCCTCTCACTCATGCTTTTTCTCTCCTCTCTCTCTCAAATAAATAAAAAACATCTTTGCAGAAGAAACAAACCCACAAGGAAGAGAAATCTCCCATGTAGAAGAATTTTAAACAATTTGTGCAGACATTGCACCGTCAAGTTCATGAGCATAGCTTCCCACTCTTAAGTGTGGAATACACATAGTAACTTCCTTCTACAAAATATAATATGAAAAAGTTAAAATAATATTGATAATATAATAATAATAAAAATAATAATTAATAATAATAATAAAGAATCAGTTTACTGTGGAGAAAGCTGACAAACACTACCACAGCAAGGTGACGAGATCGATACCAAGACTGCTAAATCATGTTAGTATCTATCCCTTATATGATATAATAAAAATGGCAGTATATCTCTGTATATAATCCACAAAACAGTTCAATTATGAGATAAATGACAGACATGTCCCAACTGAGGGAAAGTTTACAAAATACTCTACTTCTCAAAGTGTTCCAGTGCAACAACAACAAGGAAAGGCTGAAAGACTGTCACAATCTAGAGGAGCCTAAGAAAACAGGAGGACAAATGGAATGTGATATGAGGGATGGTAACTTGGCAAAAACTAAGGAAATCTGAATAAACTATGGTCTTTGGTTAATGCGACTATTTTAAATTTGATTCCTTAGCTAATATTTGTACCGTAGTAATATAAGATATCAATAATTGGAGAAATTGAGAGCAAGTGCATGTGAATGCACTGTAGTATCTTCTCAATTTCTCTATAAATCTTTGTTTTTTTCCTAATTAATAAGATTTATTATGAAAATCGACTTAAATGAATCAGGCTCCAAGTGTGAAGACATTTTAAGAATCGTTGAATTAACTTTTGCCTTATTCTTAAAGAGTTCCTTTGATGGAAACAAAGTAAGAATTTTAGATCAGAAGGAAAGAAAGACACTTATGAACACGTATAATGCCTCCTCAACCTGAAAAGCAGGAACAGATAATAAATAGCAAAAATAAGATAAAAATACTTCTAGTATAATAGACACCATATTGCAAGTGCATTTAAAATTATCAATGCATAACATTTATTTCCTTGACATTTGTCTTCAAAAGAGTTCACAGTGTTTCAGTGTCAGTTGAAACAGGGGAAGAATCTCAGGGAAGAATCCTTCACAAAATAATCGGACCATTGGTAATAATGACTCTCAGTTCTTTCCAAATCCATAAAGATGCATTTCCTGAGGAGTGACTGAGCTGTGAAGAAAGAGATGAGAAACCCTCATCCCTCTGAATTACTTGTGTCAGAATATTTTAACCATAGTACTACGGATAGTAAATTATCCTTATTAACAGGAAATATGTCTCAGATTGGAATCTGAGCAATTAGATGGCCAGAGTAAAAACACTTTGACTCGCTCTTCATCTTTTAAAGATAAAGGAGAGCTTTTCTATGTACAAAGTCAGTTGTCTAGATAGCCTTAGGGAATAAGAGTCTGCAGCATGGAATCCCGCTGCACAGCTGGGACGCCCACGAGCCAGGTCTTCCTGATCCCAAATCCCTGGGCCTGTCCCCCAACACACGCTGCCAAGCTGAGGTCATTTGCTCTCTTAGGAGCTCCGGGGAAGGGGGAAAGAGCTAGATAGGATGGGATGGAATGCAAAGAGGCCGAGAAAATGAAGGCCTTTCTACTTTAAGTTCAGTGTTCGTACAAGTCCAGCCATCCCAGGCCCCTGTGAAGAAGAGCTGAAATTTACATTATTTCAGTTACAGGAAAAAAACAAAGTTTACAGCTTAATGTCTTTGAAAGCCCCACAACAGAATGAAACCGAGCCCATGCCAAGGGTTGGAAGTGCCTATTAGAATGAGAGCAGAGCTTAATACCCTTGAAGGCCCCATATCAAAATGTAAACAGAACTTGAGGAATTGCTCCAGCCCTTTTGGAGGACCCCGAGACAAGTCCTTAAAACTAAGTTAAAACCCACCTCGGGGTCCAAGTCCCTGCTCCGCTGTGTTGGGTGTACTTGGTCGCAAGCTCGAGTTTGGAAATCAACCCTTGTGTGTTTGCATTGGTGTCAGCTCCTTAGTGGTTTCTCGGATTCGCAATCTTCGCACAACACCCCATGTCCCCTCCCACCTTGACTGAAACCCTATCCCCTCCCACCCAGGGTGAAACTCAGTCACCTCCCTGCCTACAACAGCTGGGCACAGGCCGTCACACAGGTCCCACGGGCACGGTGGGCACTCCCGCCTTCCCTGGCCTCCCAGAGGAAGGAAAGAGGTTTCGGCCGGACACACTACCATGGTGGCCCCAGGGCTCCCTGCCCAGCACGGCACCTTGTGACAGGTCGGGTCTCTGTTCCTGACGCCTGCTCCTCCTCCCCGGTTTTCCCACAGGAAATGAAGCAGGATGCCCTGGTCTCCTCCAGGGACATCACGCAGGTAGACCTGGACGTCATCAGGAAGTTCAGCAACCACATCATGTTTTAGGACTGCTAGGCGGACGGGTGAGGCTGCTGGGCCAGGGGGCTTCCGGGCCTCGGAGGCTTTTGGGTAAGGTAAACGGGGCCTCTGAGGCCAGGGGGAGCAATAGCAGCCAACAACACATGGCTCCATGGTAGGGTGATGGGGATGACCACACCACCCCCCCGGGGCCTCAGGGATGAGGAAGCCACAAGGATGGGGCCTCCAGAGGTTCCCATGGGAGCTGAACACCAAAGGGGAGAGGGACGGCCCCCTGAGAAGCAGGGGATGGGGTGGCAGACATGGGGGGTAGGAACCGGACCTGGGGGCCGTGCGGCATGTCCGCGGCTGGAGCAGGACACACATTGATCCCATGAGGGTCAGACGGTTCAGAGTGACACCCACTCTCAGTGTTTTATATATTTCTAAATTCTGTGCATTTAATTTGAGACAATTTGCAATTTGAAAACATACATATTATGATGACCCCCAGATAATGCCCCTGGTACAGCCAGGGCCTTGCACTCACCACATGGGTCCACAGGGGCAGGTGTTACAACAAACCCCAGAATGGGGTCACCTTTATTTGTAGACGTCTCTGTGTACATCTTAGAGAAAGAGGATGCCCTTTGTCTGCCGGCCCCCCACGCCATCCCCCCATTCCCCAGACCCACACCATCCCCCTACCTCATCATCCCCCATGGCATCGCCCCTACCCCATCCCCCTCAAACACACACAGCCTCACACAATACCCAACCACAGTATACCCCAACATCCCCCCTACACCATTCCCCACATTCCACTACCATCATACCCATGCCCCCACACCATCCACCACCACACCATCGGCCCCGAGCAAGGACCCAATCTAGCTACCCCCTGTGGGACATGATCAGCCTCCCCGGGGTTCTCTGGATACCCTGCTCCCATCAGAATCCCGGGTGTCCCATAGAGTACCCAGGGGTTGCAGGGAGGAGGGACGGCAGGGAGCCCCTGACAGTGTGTGAGCAGGTGAGTGAATCAGAGGAACCACTGTGCCCTGCCTCCACCCACTGTCACTCCTAGAGGGCAGGACACCCTGCACAGGACACCAGGCCCTAAACCAGAGGTACCTGGGCTGATTGGGCCCAGGCTCTGTGGGGGCTGGGTTGACTTGAGCCCCCACCAGTCTCAACACAAAGACTAATGGAATCAGGTCCCCATGGCCCTGGCCAGCCCTGGATTCTGGCCCCAGGCTGAGCAAGCCCTCTCACAGCTGGATGTGGCCTGCAGGGCCCTGGGCGTGCCCCACAGATCCAGGTCGCTGATCTAGGGAAGCCCTGGGGATCCTGGGACACCCCAGTGTGGGGAGAGGAGGGGCAAGCTGGTGGGCCCCACCCACACCCACACCAGGAGGCAGGCTCCTCCAAGTGCTGGGGCCCAAAGAGGCTCCAAGGCCGGGATCCAGCTGCCCTTCAGGGACCCGGCACAGGAGCCCATGAGTTGCAGGTTCAGGTCAGCTCTGATGTCCTCAGTACCATCACTCAGGCTGAAACCTCAGGACACTCGCCCCCACCCGGAGTCCACACATGCTCCCAGCTGGGGGACTCCAGCACCTGCCCCCCCACCCTGTGTGATTCTTGCCCTCCCCTTAAAGGACAGAAAGGTCTCCCTCCCCAGGGGAAGACACACAACCACGGCTCTGAGCCCGCTGCTGTAGAAAGTCAATAAAGTGTTGTGGTGCGAAAATGCACAGCCAGCCCGTTTCTGTGTCTCCCAGAACTCTGTGCACGGAGCGTGTAGAGACCCCCAGAGAGAGGAGGGGGCACCACCTTGGCCCCAACAAGCCCGTGCAGGGGCGCCACCAGGCACACACAGCTGAAGTCCCCACGTGCCTTCTAGGAGTGGCCAGACCCACTGCCGGACATGGGAATGTGGCCGAGCTGGAACTTCAAGCTCAGCTGACCCTCCAGCTGAAAGTCACTGCACAAGCGAGCCCCGGCACTGCCAGGAGAGCCCAGCTAACTGCCCAGAGACAGGACCAGAAATGATTTTGTGCCAACCATTTCGGGGTTTTTTGGTGACCCAGCCAGAGGATCCGATTGCTGCACAGGAGCTGCATGTGATAGAGACACACACACCTCAAAAGCAACAAAAGTCGGAATCCCCCCAATGTTGTCAGACAGTAGCCAGATGGTTACATACACAATGCTGTGGTCCCCAATAGGATACATGGAAAACGCTATAAACCACGACTGTAGAGGTGCTGGAGCTGTGCCTGCTGTGTTCCAACAAGGAGGGCAGAGGAGCAGGAAGCATCATCCTGAGGGGGGGCCACTCCTAGGAAAGGAAACCAGGTCCCTGTGAAGGCTACGGAGGGTGAAATCCATCCTCCTCTCTTTCTGCTTCTGGTTTTCATCCTAAATACATTTTCCTCAATTATATTAGCAGAATTTACTTTATGTTTTTAAATTTCTTTTTATTGCCATCCAATTTGTATGAATTATTTCTTCAGCAAGGGTGTCATTCAGGAGAGATAAAGATTTTCCCAGACAGGCAACATATAAAGGAGTTCATGACCACTTAACCAGTCCAGTAAGGAATTTTAAGAGGGACTCTTCTAGTGGGGGAAAAAAGAGACCAAAAGCAACAAATACTAGAAAGTACCAGAGAACGTCACCAGAAATACCAACTCTTCCGGTAACACAGAGGCACAAAGTTCATATCTTTGAATAGTCACTCTGAATGATGATGGACTAAATGCTCCAATAAAAAGATATAGGGTGGGATCCCTGGGTGGCACAGGGGTTTGGCGCCTGCCATTGGCCCAGGGCGTGATCCTGGAGACCCTGGATTGAGTCCCACATCGGGCTCCTGGTGCATGGAGCCTGCTTCTCCTTCTGCCTGTGTCTCTGCCTCTCTGTCTCCCTCTGTGTGACTATCATGAATAAATAAATAAATAAATCTTTAAAAAAAAGATATAGGGTATGGAGTAGTTAAGAATCAGGATCCGGGATGCCTGGGTGGCTCAGGGGTTGAGCCTCTGCCTTTAACTCAGGGTGTGATCCTGGAGTCTGGGATTGAGTCCCATATTGGGCTCCTGGTGGGGAGCCTGCTTCTTTCTCTGCATAATTTTCTGCCTCTCTCTCTCTCTCTGTCTCTCTGATAAATAAAATTATTATTAAAAAAACAACATCCATCTGTACGCTGACTACAAGATGCTCACCTTAGACCTATAGACACCAACAGATTGAAAGTCAGGGGATGGAAAATCATCTATCACGCTAATGGATATCAAAAGAAAGGTGGAGGACCCATACTTATATCAGACAAACGAGATTTGAAACCAAACCCTGGGGGACACGTGTTGGCTCAGTGTTTGAGCATCTGCCTTCGGCTCAGGGTGTGATCCTGGGATCCAGGATCAAGTTGTCATCGGCCTCCCTTAGGGGAGTCTGCCTCTCACTCTGCTATGTTTCTTCCTCTGCTCCTCTGTGTATCTCTCACGAATAAATAAATAAAATATTTAAATTTCTAAAAAGAAAGAACAAATAGTGTAAGAAGAGATGAAGAAGGGCATTATTTCATAATTAAAAAGACTCTCTATCAAGATCAAACAACTAAATATTTATGCTGCCAACATGGCAGTACCTAAATATAGAAAACAATTAACAACAAACGTACAGGAACTCAATGATAATAATACAATGAAAGGGGATTTTTACACCCACTTATTTCAATGGACCAATCGTCTACGCAGAAAATCAACAGGGGAACAATAGCCTTGACAAACTGGACCACAGGGACTCAACAGATATAGTCTGAACATTTCATCCTAAAGCAGAATACACACTCCTTTCAAGTGCACATGGGACATTCTCCAGAACAGATCATATCATGGCCCACAAATCAGCCCTCAACAGGTACAACAGGTACAAGAAGGTTGATATCACATCATGTACATTTTCAGAACACGACGCTATGTAACTTGAAGTCGACAGTTAGAAAAAAAATTGGACAGACCAAAAATACGTGGAGATTATGAACATCCTACTAGAGAATGAATGGAGCAACCAGGAAATTAACAAGGAAATTTAAAACAAATGAAAATGAAAACATGTTTCTCTAAACCTCTGGGATGTAGCAAAGGTGGAGGGGCAAGATGGCAGAAGTGTAGGGTCCCCAAATCACCTGTCCCCACGAAATTACCTAGATAACAATCAAATCATCCTGAAAATCTATGAATTCAGCCTGAGATTTAAACAGAGACCAGTTTGAATGCTACAGTGGAAAAGTTCGTGATTCTATAAAGGTAGGAAGACGGGAAAAAGAAATAAAGAAACAAAAGGCATCCAAGGGTGAGGGGCCCTGTGAGGAGCCTGGCTATGGCCGGGGCCAGTGCTCACAGGGCAGAAGAGCTCTGTCCTGGGAGAAGGAGGAGCTTCACCAATCTTCCAGGGCAGAATGGCCCCTTCAAGGAGTCAGAGCAGGACCCCAGGAAGGCGGGGATGCCCTAGGGCACCCTGGGACACTAATAGAAACATGCACTCCCAGGAGAGTGCAGCGAGCTCCCTAAGGGCTGCAGGGCACATCCATTGACTGGGGAGCAGCTCTGAGGGGCTCAAGTGGTGGCTCTGCACAGAGGTGTTTGCACGGCCCAGGAGCAGCTTGGCAGCGGCGCCTCCTGCAACGGAAGAGGCTCCATTCAGAGTGGGATGTGGAGCTCTGGGAGCAACTTGGAGGAGCTCGGGCGGTGGCTCCACAGTGAGGTGGCTGTACAGCCGGGAGCGAGAATCCAACAGTGCAGGCCCCGGAGCACAGGGCACCGGGAAACAGCCCAGGATTCGGTCTCCCCCAGGACAGGCAGAGGCCCAGAGGGCCTAGGACACCAAGGACGTTCCTGTCCAGAGCTGAGCAGATCAGCGGCCCAGCCCCAGAGCCTCCAGGGCCTGCAGATGGACTGCTCCTGTGTTACTGCAGGGGCTGAATACAGGATTCCAGAGCTGGTCGCTGACACTGGGGTTGTTCCTCCTGGGGCCTCACGGGGTAAACTACCCCCACCGAGCCCTGCACCAGGCAGGGGACAGAGCAGCTCCCCCACGTGCTAACTCCTGAAAATCAGCACAACAGGCCCCTACCCCAGAAGACCGGCTAGACGGACAAGTTCCAGGGGAAGTCAAGGAACTTAAAGTATACAGAATCAGAAGATAACCCCCATGTTGTTTTTATTTATGATTGCTTCGCCCTCCACTTCCCCCCTTTCTTTCTTTTTCTTTCTCTTTTTATTCTCTTTTTTCCTTCTTTCTTCCTTTATTCTTTTTCGTTTTTCTCTTTTCTTTCCTTCCTTCTCTCCTCTCTTTTTCTCCTTTTCCCAATACAATTTGTTTTCGCCACTCATCACTCAGCAAAATGACTCGAAGGAAAACCTCACCTCAAAAGAAAGAATCAGAAACAGTCGTCTCTCCCACAGACTTACAAAATCTGGATTACAATTCAATGTCAGAAAGCAAATTCAGAAGCACTATAATCCAGCTACTGGTGGCTCTAGAAAAAAGCATAAAGGACTCAAGAGACTTCAGGACTGCAGAATTTAGATCCAATCAGGCCGAAATTAAAAATCAATTGAATGAGATGCAATCCAAACTAGAAGTCCTAATGACGAGGGATAACGAGTTGGAAGAACGAATGAGTGACATAGAACACAAGTTAATGGCAAAGAGAGAAACTGAGGAAAAAAGAGACAGACAATTAAACGACAAGGAAGACAGATTAAGGGAAATAAACGACAGTCTGAGGAAGAAAACCCTACGTGGAATTGGGGTTACCGAGGGTGCCAAAATGGACAGAGGGCCAGAATATGTATTTGAACAAATCATAGCTGAAAACTTTCCTAATCTGGGAAGGGAAACAGGCATTCAGATCCAGGAAATAGAGAGATCCCCTCTAAAATCAATAAAAACTGTCCAACACCTCGACATTTAATCGTGAAGCTTGCAAATTCCAAAGATAAAGAGAAGATCTTTAAGCAGCAAGAGACAAGAAAATCCTGACCTTTATGGGGAGGAGCATTAGGGTAACAGCAGACCTCTCCACAGTGACCTGGCAGCCCAGAAAGGGCTGGCGGGATATATTCAGGGTCCTCCATGAGAAGAACATGCAACCAAGAATACTTTATCCAGCAAGGCTCTCATTCAAAATGGAAGGAGAGATAAAGAGCTTCCAAGACAGGCAGGAACTGAAAGAATATGTGACCTCCAAACCAGCTCTGCAAGAAATTTTATGGGGGACTCTTAAAATTCCCCTTTAAGAAGAAGTTCAGTGGAACAATCCACAAAACAAGAGCTGAAAAGATATCATGATGACACTAAACTCATATCTGTCGATAGTAACTCTGAACGTGAACAGGCTTAATGACCCCATCAAAAGGCGTAGGGTTTCAGACTGGATAAAAAAGCAGGACCCATCTATTTGCTGTCTACAAGAGACTCATATTAGACAGAAGGACACCTACAACCTGAAAATGAAATGTTGGAGAAAAATTTACCATTCAAAGGGTCCTCAAAAGAGAGCTGGGGTAGCCATTCTTATACCAGATAATCTAAAATTTACCCCGAAGACTGTAGTGAAAGATGAAGAGGGACACTAAATCATACTTAAACGATCTATCCAATAAGAGGACTTAACAATCCTCAATATAAATGCCCCGAATGTGGGAGCTGCCAAATATTTAAACCAATTAATAGCCAAAGCGAAGAAATACTTAGATAATAATACACTTGCTTACTTCAATCTAGCTCTTTTTTTAAAAGATTTTATTTCTTCATGATAGACACAGAGAGAGAGAGAGGCAGAGACACAGGCAGAGGGAGAAGCAGGCTCCACGCAAGGAGCCCGATGTGGGACTCGACCCTGGGACTCCAGGATCACACCCTGGGTTGAAGGCAGGCGCTAAACCGCTGAGCCACCCAGGGATCCCCTCAATCTAGCTCTTTCTACCCTCGATAGGTCTTCTAAGCAAAACATCTCCAAAGAAACGATACCTTTAAATCATACACTGGACCAGATGGATTTCACAGAAATCTACAGAACTTTACATCCAAACTCAACTGAATACACATTCTTCTCAAGTGCACATGGAACTTTCTCCAGAATCGACCACATACTGGGTCACAAATCGGGTCTGAACCGATACCAAATGATTGGGATTGTCCCCTGCATATTCTCAGACCATAATGCCTTGAAATTAGAACTAAGGTATCCCTGGGTGGGCGCAGCAGTTTGCCGCCTGTCTTTGGCCCAGGGCGCGATCCTGGAGACCCGGGATTGAATCCCACGTCGGGCTCCCAGTGCATGGAGTCTGCTTCCACTCTGCCTATGTCTCTGACCCCCCCTCTATCTCTCTCTCTCAGTGTGGCTATCATAAATAAATTAAAAAAAGAAAAAAAAAGAAAAAAACACACCTTTACTACAATCAAGCAATTGCACTGTTGGGGATTTACCCAAAGATTCAGATGCAATGAAATGCCGGGTCACCTGCACCCCGATGTTTATAGCAGGAATGTCCACAATGGCCAAACTGTGGAAGGAGCCTGGTGTCCATTAAACATGAATGGATAAAGAAGATGTGGTTTATGTATAGAATGGAATATTAATCAGCCATTAGAAAAGACAAATACCCACCATTTGCTTCAATGTGGATAGAACTGGAGGGTATTATGCTGAGTGCAGTAAGTCAATCGAAGAAGGACAAACAGTGTATGTTCTCATTCATTTGGGGAATATAAATAATAGTGAAAGGGAATATAAGGGAATGGAGAAGAAACGTGTGGGAAATATCAGAAAGGGAGACAGAACATAAAGACTCCTAACTCTGGGAAATGAACTAGGGGTGCTGGGAGGGGAGGAGGGCGGGAAGAGAGGGTGAATGGCTGACGGCCAATGAGTGGGACACTTGACGGGATGAGCACTGGGTGTTATTCTGTATGTTGGTCAATTGAACACCAATAAAAAATAAATTTATTTTAAAAAAAAGTTCCAACAAATAAATATTTATGCTGCCAACATGGGAGTACCTAAATATAGAAAACAATTAACAACAAACATACAGGAAACACTGATAATAATACAATGACAGGGGATGTTAACACCCACTTACGTCAATGGACCGATCATCTATGCATTAAATCAACAGGGGAACAATAGCCTTGACACACTGGACCTAGGGACTCAACACATATAGTCTGAACATTTCAACCTAAAGTAGAATACACACTCCTTTCAAGTGCACATGGGACATTCTCCAGAACAGATCATATCATGGGCCACAAATCAGCCCTCAACAGGTACAACAGGTAGAAGAAGGTTGATATCACACCCTGTACATTTTCGACCACGACGCTATGAAACTCGAAGTCAACAGTTAGAAAAAATTTGGACAGACCAAAAATACTTGAAGATTATGAACATCCTACTAGAGAATGAATGGAGCAACCAGGAAATTAAAGAGGAAATTTAAAACAAATGAAAATGAAAACATGTTTCTCCAAACTTCTAGGATGTAGAAAAGGCAGTCCTAAGGGGGAAGTAGAATAGCAATACAGGCCTACCTCAAGAAACAAGAAGTCTCCAATACACTACCTAACACTACACCTAAAGAGTCTGGAAAAGGAATAGCAAAAAAAGCCTAAAGACTACAGAAGAAGGGGAAAAAAAGGTGAGAGCAGAAATAAACAATTCAGAAACAACACAGCAGTAGAATGGAATAATGAAACAAAGAGATGGTTCTTCAAAATAATTAAGAAAATGGATCAAGCCCTAGCCAGCCTTATCAACGAGAAAAGAGAAAAGACTTAATAAATAAAATCACAAATGAGAGAAGAGATCACAATCAACACCAGAAAAATTAGACAATTATAAGGGAATACTATGAATGATTATACGCTAACAAACTGGGGGACCTGGAAGAAATGGACAAATCCCTAGAAATGTGCTAATGAGCAAAACTGAAATGGGAAGAAATAGAAAATGTGAGCAGACCCATAATTTGCAAAGGAATTGAATCAGCAAGGTACCTTGGTGTATCAGGGGTTGAGCATCTGCTTTGGCTCAGATCATGATCCCGGGGTCCTGGGGAATCATGTCCAACATCAGGGCCAGCTGGAGCCTCATTTTCCCTCTGCCTTTACCTCTGCCTTTCTGTGTCTCACATGAATACATAAATAAAATATTTAAAAAAGAAAAAATATAAAAACTGAGAAAGGACCCAAAAAAATCACAAATGGGAAAAGAGAAATAACAACCAACACTAGAGAAATACAAACGATTATAAGAGAACATTATGAAAAATCATATGCCAGCAACCTCGAACCTGGAAGAAATAGATCAATTCCTAGAAATATATAACATAGCAAAAATGAAAAAGAAGAAATAAAAAACTTGAACAGGCAGATAACCAGCAAAGAAATTGAATCATCAATCAAGAATCTCCCAACAGGAGATGCTTAGATCAATAGAACAGAATGGAAAGCCGAAACAAGATACAAACCTGTAACTCTATGATGCATTAGTCGACCACAAGGCAGGAAGGAATATCCAATGGCACAAAGACAGTCTCTTCAACAAACCCTAACACTGACCCCAGGATAAGAACAAATGGTGTTGGGAAAACCAGGCAGCCAAATGCAGAAGAATGAAACTGGACCACTTTCTTACACCATATATATAAAAAATAAATTCAAAATGCATGAAAGACCTAAATGTGAGACCTGAAACCATACAAAGAAGAAAAGATAGGCAGCAACGTCTTTGACATTGGCCATTGGATCTTCTTTCTAGATATGCATCTGAGGCGAGCGAAACAAAAGCAAAAATCCTATTGGGAGTTCATCAAATTGAAAACCTTCTGCAAAGTGAAGGAAACAAGCAATGCTAAAATGCAAAATACAAAATGAGAGGAGATATTTGTAAACAACACATCCAATAAACAGTTAGTATGCAAAATTCATAAAGCAAATATAAATCTCAGCATCCTAAATACAAATTATCCAACTACAGATGGGCAGAAGAGATGAATGGACTTTGTCTCTGACAAGACATCCAGTTGGCCACCAGACACACTGAGAGACACTCAGCGTCACCCATCATCAGGGAAATGCAAACCACAATGAGATGTCACCTGACAGCCGTCAGAATGGCTAAAATTAACAGCACAAGAAACAACAGGTGTTGGTGAGGCTATGCAGAAGAGGGAGCCCTGTTACATTCCTGGTGTGCATGCGAACAGGTGCAGCCACTGTGAAAAACAGTGTGGAGGGTCCTCGACAAGTTAAAAGTTGGGGATCCCTGGGTGTCACAGTTGTTTGGCACCTGCCTTTGGCCCATGCACAATCCTGGACACCCAGGTTCGAATCGCACGTCGGACTCCTGGTGCATGGAGCCAGCTTCTCCCTCTGCCTGCGTCTCTGCCTCTCTCTCTGTGACGATCATAAATAAAAATAAAATAAAAAGAAATTAAAAATAGAGCTACCCTACGATTCCAAAATTGCACAGCTAGGTATTTACCACGAGGATACAAAAGTAGTTTAGTAGATTGGAAGAGGGACACGCAGCCCAGTGTTTCTAGCAGTGTTATCAACAAAAGCCAATCAGTGGATACAGCCCAGATGTCCATCGACAGAAGAATGGGTGGAGACGATGTGCTAAATATACACACTGTGACATTACTGGGTCATCAGAAGGAATGAAATGAAGCCATTTAAAATGACGTGGGAGAAGTGGAAAGGACTTATGCCAAATGAACTCAGTCAGTCAGAGAAAGACAGATACCAAATACCATACAATGGCATTCACATGTGAATTTTAAAAAAACAAACTGGCTAAGGGGCAGAGGGGGGATGAGAGAAGCAAACCAAGATACACACTCTTAACCACAGAGAATAAGCTAATCAACACCAAAGGAAGGTGGTGGAATGGGGAATCAGGGGATGGGGATACTGGAGGGCACCTGTGACCAGTACCAGGCGTTGCATCCAAGGATTGAATCACTATGTGGTAAATCTGAAACCATATCATACTGTGTTTACAAACAGGAATTCAAGTAAAACTTTAAAATAATAATTGGTAGGATTGATGAAACATGTGCACACAAGAGATAAAATCAGAAAGGCAACTGAAAATCCAAATAGAGTATTTAGAGGCACAAATCCCCTCCTTAGCTCAGCTCGGGAGAAGCCTGCCATGTCTATTCTGACCCCAGCAGAAGGCTGGATTTTGATTCTCTGGGGAGGCCACTGACTTGGTGGAGTCAGGCTATCTTTGAACCCAAAACCTAAATAGAGTGCATAAAACTAAACTGCCCAAGATACTAGGAGTTCCAGGGCAGGCACAGGCCAAGACCCAAACTCTAACCATACACAGACATAACCCTAACCCTACACTTAATCCTAATGTTAACCTAACCCTTAAACAAGAACTATCACTAATTAAAAGCCAAACACAAACCCCAAGACCGAAACACATTCACTGAATGTTCCTGCCAACCCTCACCCTAACTCTTAAACCTATCCTAAACCCTTAAGCCTGACCCCTACTTTAAATCTAACCCTAAGCCTACCCTCCAACCCTAACCTTAACTTAATGTACTCAAATCCTATTCCTAACCTTAACCAGTACGCTAACCCTAACACTCTAATACTAATCCTATCTCATAACCCAAACTGTACCCTAACCTGTACCCTAAACCTAACCCCTTTCCCACTCCCTAACCGTATCTCTTACCCTTTTCCAAATCCATACCCTGACCATGACCTGACCCTAAACCTAACCCCTAACCAAACACTAACCCTAACCCTAGCTCTAATCCCTATCCTAACCCTAACCCTAACCCTCGCCCTAACCCTAAACCTAGCCCTTCTTTAACTCTAACCCCTAACCCTTAACCCTAACCCTAACTCACACCCTAACCCCTAACCTTAAATGCAAACCTAAGCCCAACCCTAACTCTAACCATAACCCTAACCCCAACTCCAAACCTCCTGCCCTAATCCCTAGAGCCTAAACCCTAACCCTAACTCTAAATCCTGTCCCTAACCCTAACCCCTATCCTAACTCTTAACTACTGACCCTTACACTTATGCCTCACCTAACCTCTAATCCGTAACCATAAGCATAATCATAACTCCTAACATCTAACCTAAGCCTAACCACCAACTGCCTCCCCTCCCCTGACCCTACCATTTATTCTACCCATTCACTTACCCTATGGTTGTGAGTAGTCCCTTCTGATGTGGACGTGGCCCCCAGTGGCGCCTCCAGAGTCCTCCACGGGGTCCTGAATAATCCAGGCTCATGTGAGTGCGGACGTGGCCCCACATGTTCCTGAGTCATAGTCAGCAGGTCCTGAGGACGCCGATTCTCCTATCACTGTGGACTATGCCTCACATCCTCTGGAACCCTCACAGCAGGTCCTCAGGAGGCCGGGGCTCCTGTCAGCCTGGGCATGGCCCCACGTCCCCCAGAAAACTCACCGCGAATCCTGAGGAGGCTGTAGGCTCCTGTCAGCATAGACGCATCCCCATACCTCCCGAAGCCAAAGTGCAGGTGCTGAGGAGGATGGGGGTCCTGTCACCGTGAATGGGGTACCTAGCTTCCAGAAGCCTCAACTTATATCCTGAGGGGGCTGGGAGCTCCTGCCAGAGTGGAAGCGGTGCCACATCTTCCTGAAGTGTCCCCGTGGGTTGGGGCGGCTCAGGGGCTCCTGTCAGCGTAGATGCGGGCCCACAATTTCCTGAAGCCTCCCCACGGGACCTGAGGTGGCCCAGGGCTCCTGGCAGTGTGGGTGTGGGCCCATATCTTCCTGAACTTCAAGGCTGGTCCTAAGGAGACCAGGGCTCCTGTCAGTGTGAAATGCGGCCCAATTTCCCCCTGAGACTTCCCGCAGGTCCTGAGGAGGCTGGGATTCATCAGCGTGGATGCGTCCCCATGTCCTCCTCAGGCCTCCCCAGCACAGGCTGGCTCCTGTTAGTGAAGGCAGAGGAGGACTACTGCGCATGCGCACCCCTGGGTGGGGCCTGGGCTCGGGTGCCCCCTGCGGGACACTCAGGTGCTGCAGGAGGCCATGCAGGAGGAGTTGGGTGCTGCAGAGGCCACACCTGCCTCAACCAGGCTCCAGCTGTGGCCTGTTAGCTCGGAAACATCTCACTGAAACGGAGCCCAACACCCGGTTTCCCCAGAAATACTTAAGGACAAGGAATTGGAGCCCACAGGACACGAAATGAAATGTTGACCAGACTTTTACCACATCCTGCAAAACTCACTCAACCCTCTTCCACTGTGGGTGGGACTGCGGGCTAGTGCAGCCGCCCTGGACAGTGTGGAGGCTCCTCAGGATGTTACAAATAGAGCCGCCCTGCGACCAGCAGGTGTATGGCCTGGAGCTCACTACGAAGATACAGATGCAGTGAGACGTCAGACAACTGCACCCAATGTCCACAGCAGCCGGGTCCACAGTAGCCACACTGTGGGAGGAGTCTTGGTGCCCTGTGGCAGATGATGGATAAAGAGGATGTGAGATAGATGATGGTCATAGAGAGAGGAATGGTACTCAGCTATCAAAGAGAAGGAAATCTTGCCATTTGCAATGACATGGATAGAACTAGAGGGATCATGTTAAGTGAAATAAATCAGTCGGGAAAGAGAATGACCGTGTGGTGTCATTCATAGGTGGAATTAAAGAAGCAAAGCAGATAACAACTGTAAAGGGAAGGAAAAACAAATATGATAAAAACAGATGCAGGAAATACAGACTCTTAATGAAAGGAAACAAACTGAGGGCCGCTGGAGTTTGGGGATAACAGGGGAGGTGTTGTCACGTGCACTGCTGTTATCTCCAACTGGTGAATCCCTGAATTCTTCCTCTGAAAGTATAACACACTATACATTAATTAATTGGGTTTAAATTAATTTAAGTTAAAAAATCATTTGTATCAGAGCACATTTCCTTCTAGACTCTCAGTTTTGCTCATTCAGCTTATACCGGGACCACCCAAAATGGGTCTGGTTTGTTGAAATAGGCGCCATGCCTCGTCCATGGCCCAGCCCAGGGCTAGAACTCATAACCCCTGAGATCAGGACCGGAGGTGAGGTCAGGAGTCGGATGCTTAACCAACGGAGCCAGCTGGGGGCCCGAGAACTACACTGCTTTATCCTGTGTCTGTGTGACATCATTTGAAATAGGAAAGTGCTGCGTCCCGCTCTCTCAGGCTTCTCCAATACTGATTTGCTGTCCGGGGTCATTTGTGGGGGCGGATGGATGTTATGGGGTTTTTTTTCCTATTTATAGGATCTGCCACCATGATTTTGATAGGAATGACATTGAATCTGAGGGTGGATTCAGGAATTGCGGACATTTTCACAAGATGAGGCTCCAACCCCACGAGCCCAGGACGGCCTCCCAGAGCCTGGTATGGCTCAGTGCACAAGTCTTGTGCTCCTTTGGTTCAGTCTCATTATTAATTGAGAATGGTGAAGGGAGTCATATCCTTCATTTCCTTCCTGAGTGCTCATTGTCGGGACACAGCAAGGCTACTCTGTTCTGTAGGGTCAGTTTGTGTCCCGTGACTTTACTGAACACACTCCTTAGTTCTAACAGGTTTTGGTGGAGGCTCTCGGGTTTCCTGCTTCTAGTACCGCATCTTCAGCATATAGGGAGAGTGTGACGTCCCCCTTCCAGGTGTGGAACCTTTGCTGTTTACAGTTTAATGTCCTAGAAAGCCCCACAATTGAATCAAAACTGAGCCCAGGACAAGGACAGGAAGGCCCTATTAGAATGAGAACAGAGCTCAATGCCCTTGAAGGCCCCATATCAAAATGTAAACAGAACTTGAGGAATTGCTCTAGCCCTTCTGTAGGTCCCCGAGACTAGCCCTTAAAACTAAGCAAAAACCCACCTTGGGGTCCAAGTCCCTGCTCTGCTGTGTCGGGTATACTTGGACACAAGCTCGATCTTGTAAATTAACCCTCGTGTGTTTGCATTCATGTTGACTTCTCGGTGGTTTCTCATATTCGCAATCTTGGGCACAACAGTCTGATATAAAAAAACAAAACCAAAAGAAACTTGGACGAGGGCAGAGTGAAAGCAGGGTTCTAAGAGAAGCGGCAGAGACCCAGGGGCTTCGTGGCTCTTCTGTGGTGGGCCTGCAGACTGGGGGGCAGGATGCTCAGCCCCAGAGCAAGAGGACCCAGCGTCCCCACCCGCATCCCTCCCATCAGCGCTGAGTCTCAGGGATCAGCACAGTGCGACCCGCTGGAGGCCGAGGCGCTAAAGCCCACCCTACCTCTGACCCCGCAGGTGCATATCTCAGGCAGATGTGCACCTGACAATCAGCGCCATGGCCCATTCCCAGACCCCACACAGACCACTCGCTGCCACCAAGCTGTTGGACCACAGAGGCTGCAGAGCTTCAGCTCTGCCTGGAAAGTAGGGTCTAGCTTCCTTTGTACTTTGTGCTTTATTTTCATGTATTTTCTTTGATTCTATATTATAAATTGCCTTATTTTAATTTTTATGTATGTACCTTATATGTTTCTTATTTTTAGTTTCATGGTACTTTAATTGTGTGTCTTATTTTGGGATTTGGAATCTTTTAACAAGCAGGCCAAATAATCTGGTGTTCTTTTAGGAGGGCAGTTTTTATTGTTTTTCTTGGTTTTTCTTTTTATTCCTTCATTCTTTTTTGGAAAAAAATAATGAGATGGAGAAATTCACCTTCATAAAATAACATGCGGTAGTACTCAAAGCCAGGAAGTTCATCCATTCACATATATGATGTCTAAATACAGTTTAAAACAATGATTATAAAGATAGCAGCTGGGCTGGAAAAAGAGCACAGAAGAAAACTAGACAATCCCTTCCTGTAGAAATAAAAGAACTAAAATCTAGTCAAGCCAACATTAAAAATGCTATAACTGAGATGCAGTCCCAAGTGGAAGCCTTAAAAACAAGGAAGGTTATGGACCACAGAGGCAGACTTGGGAACTCAGCCACTTATTAAAGCAATAACATTCATATCATAGTAGACTCAGAAGATGAAGAGAGAGAAAAGGTGGGCCTTGCTCAGCCATTATAAATGACAAATACCCACCATTTGCTTCAAGGTTGATGTAACTGGACGGTATTATGCTGAGTGAAGTAACTCAATCGGAGAAGGACAAACATTGTATGTTCTCATTCACTTGGGGAATATAAATAATAGTGAAAGGGAATATAAGGGAAGGGAGAAGGAATGTGTGGGAAATATCAGAAAGGGAGACAGAACATAAAGACTCCTAACTCGGGATCCCTGGGTGACGCAGCGGTTTGGCGCCTGCCTATGGCCCAGGGCGCGATCCTGGAGACCCGGGATCAAATCCCACGTTGGGCTCCCGGTGCATGGAGCCTGCTTCTCCCTCTCCCTGTGTCTCTGCCTCATTCTCTCTCTCTCTCTCTCTGTGACTATCACAAATAAATAAAAATTTAAAAAAAATACTCCTAACTCTGGGAAACAAACTAGGGGTGATGGTAGGGGAGGAGGGCTGGGGTGGGGGTGAATGTGTGATGGGCACTGAGGGGGGCACTTGACGGGATGAGCACTGGGTGTTATTCTGTATGTGGGCAAATTGAACACACACACAAAAATAAATTTATTATTAAGAAAAAAAAAAAGAAGGAAGAAAAAGTGGCACCTAGGTGGCTCAGTCAGTTAAGCTTCTGACTTAGGCTCAGATCATGATCCAGGTCCAAGGAAGGCTCCCTGTTCAACAGGGAACCTACTTCTCCCTCTCCCTCTGCCCGTCTTGCTCATGGTTTTTCTCTCCTCCCTCTCTCAATTAATTAAATAACGTCTTTGAAAAAGACACAAACAAACCCGAATGAAGAGAAATCACCCATGTAGAAGAATTTCAAACAATTTGTGCAGACATTCCACCCTCAAGTTCATGAGCATAGCTTCCCACTCTTATGTGTGCAATACACATAGTAACTTCCTTCTACAAAATATATTATGAGAAACTTAAAAAAATAATGATAATGTAATAGTAATAATAATAATAATAATAATAATAATAAGAACAATAAAGAATCACTTTACTACGGAGAAAGCTGACAAACACTACATCAGCAAAATGATCAGATCGATACCAAGACTGATAAATTATGTTGATAGTATCTATCCTTTATATGATATAATGAAAATGGCAGTATATCTCTGTATATAATCCACAAAAACAGTTCAATCATGAGATAAACAACAGACATGTCCCAACTGAGAGAAATTTTACAAATTACTCTACTTCTCAAAGCGTTCCAGTTAAACGACAACAAGGAAAGGCTGAAAGACTGTCACAATCCAGAGGAGCCTAAGGAAACAGGAGGACAAATGGAGTGTGATATGAGGAATGGTAACTCAGCAAAAACTATGGAAATCTGAATAAAGTATTGTCCCTGGTTAATGCAAATATTTTAATATTGATTCATTAGCTAATATTTGAACTGTACCAATATAAGATATCCATAATTGGAAATATTGAGTGCGAGTGCATGAGAATTCTCTTAGTATCTTCTCAATTTCCCTACAAATCTTTGTTTTTTTTCTAATAAATAAGATTTATTTTGAAAATTGACTTAAATAAATCAGGCTTAAATGTGAAGACATTTCAAGAATAGTTAACTTTTGCCTTATTCTTAAAGAGTTCCTTCGTTAGGAACAAAGTAAAAATTTTATATCAGAAGGAAAGAAAAACACTTATGAACACGTACAATGCTTCCTCAACCTGAAAAGCAGGAAAGCATAATGAATAGCAAAAATCACCTAAAAATACTTCTATTATAATAGACACCATATTGCAAGTGCATTTAAAATTAGCAAGGCATAACATTTATCTCCTTGACATTTGTCTTCCAAAGAGTTCACAGTGTTTCAGTGTAGTTGAAACAGGGGAAGAATCTCAGGGAAGAATCCTTCACATAATAATAGAACCATTGGTAATAATGTCTCTCAGTTATTTCCAAATCCATAAAGATGCATTTTCTGATGAGTGACTGAGCTGCGATGAAATAGTTGAGAAAGACTCATCCCTCTGAATTACTAGTGTCAAAATATTTTAACAATACTACCACGGATAGTACATTATCCATATTAACAGTCAATACGTCTCAGATTGGAGTCTGAGCAATCAGATGTGCAGAGAAAAAACGCTTTGATTGCTCCTCATCTTTTAAAGGCAAAGGAGAACTTTTCTATGTACAAAGTCAGTTGTCAAGATAGCCTTAGGGAATAAGAGTCTGCAGCATCAAATCACGCTGCATAGCCGAGACGCCCGATCTCCAGGTATTCCTGATCCCAAATACCTGGGTTTGTCCCCCAACACAGGCTGCCACGCTGAGGTCATTTGCAATTGCTCTCTTAGGAGCTCTGGGGAGGGCGGCAGGAGCTAGAAAGTATGGGACGGGATGTGGGGAGGCCGAGAACATTACGGCCATTCCACTTTAAGTTCAGCATTTGCACACAGCCAGCAATCCCAGGCCCCTGTGAAGAAGAGCTGAAATTTACATTACTTCAGTTACAGGAAAAAAACAAAAATTTACAGCTTAATGTCCTAGAATGCCCCAGAATAGAATAAAAACTGAGCCGAAGCCAAGGGCTGGAAGCCCCTATTAGAATGAGAAGAGAGCTCAATGCCCTTGAAGGCCCCATATCAAAATATGAACAGAACTTGAGGAATTGCTCCAGCCCTTCTGGAGGTCCCCGAGACCAGCCCTTAAAACTAGGCTAAAACCGTCCTCGGGGTCCAAATCCCTGCTCCACTCTGTGGGGTATACTTGGACCCATGCTCGAGTTTGTAAAACAACCCTCGTTTGTTTGAATCGGTGTCGGCTCCTTAGTGGTTTCTCAGATTCTCCATCTTGTGCACAACACCCCCATGTCCCCTTCCCACCTGGACTGACCTCCTGTCCCCTCCCACCCAGGCTGACCCTCAGTCACCTCCCCGCCCACAACAGCTGGGCACAGGCCCTCACACAGGTCCATGGGCACGCTGGGCACTCCCGCCTCCCAGGGGAAGGAAGGAGGATTCAGCAGGACACACTCCCATGGTGGCCCCTGGGCTCCCTGCCCAGGGTGGCACCTGGTGACATGTCGGGGTCTGAGTCCCTGATGCTGGCTCCTCCTCCCTGGTATTCCCACAGGAAATGAAGTAAGAGGCCCTGGTCTCGTCCAGGGACATCAAGCAGGTGGACATGGACATCAACATGACGTTCAGCAGTCACATAATGTTTTGGGACTACTACCGGGTAGTATGAGGCTGAGGTGCCAGGGGGTTTGGGACCCGGGGGAGGACTGGTGACTTCTGAGTCGGGAACATGGGGCTTTGAGGACGGGAGAAGAACAGCAGCCAACAAAACACGGCAGCATGAAAGGGTGCTGGGGATGACCTCTGTGCCCCCACACCCAGTGTCTCAGGGATGAGGAGGTCACTAGGATGGGGCCTCCAGGGCTTGCCATGTGAGCTGATCCCCAAAGGGGTGATGGACGGCACCCTGAAAACCAGGTGCCTGGGTGGGGGCCATGGGAGGCATTAAGGGGACCTGGGGGCAGGTTGCATGGCTGTGACTGGAGGAGGACACACATCGATCCGATGAGGGTCGGAAGGGTCAGAGTGACACCCACCCACAGTGCTTTATATATTTTGAAATTCTATGCATTTAATTTGAGACAATTTGCAATTTGTAAAAATACATAGTATGATGACCCCCAGATAATGCGCCCGGTCCAGCCAGGGCCCTGCACTGACCACCCGGGACCCCTGGGGCAGGTGTCACAATAAACCCCAGACTGTGGTCGCCTTTATCTGTAGATGTCTTGGTGTGCATCTTAAAGAAAGGGGATGCCCTGTGTCCGCAGGCCCTCCACACCATCCCCCTCATTCCCTACCCATACACTATCCCCCTACATCATTATCCCTCATGGCATCCCCCCTACACCATCCCCCTCAAACCCACACACCCCCACACAAACCCCACCCACACTATACCCCAACACCATCCCCCATACACCATCCCCCTCAATCCACCACCATCATACCCCTGCCCACACACCATCCACTCACAAACCATCGCCCCCCAGCAAGGACCCAGTGCAGGTGCACCCTGTGGGACATGTTCAGCCTCCCCGTGGTTCTCTGGACAGCCTGCTACCATCAGAAGCCCAGTGTCCCATAGAGTGTCCAGGGGTTTCAGGGAGGAGGAAAGACAGGGAGCCCCCGACAGGGTGGGTGCAGGTAGGTGGATCAGAGGAAGCACTGTGTCCTGCCTCCTCCCACTCTTCCTCCAGGAGGGCGGCACAACCTGCACAGGACACCAGCCCCTAACCCAGAGGGACCTGGGCTGACTTGGGCCCAGGCTCTTGGGGGTTGGGTTGATTTGAGTCCCCACCAGTCCCAACTCAAGGACAAATGGAATCAGGCCCCATGGCCCTGGCCAGCCCTGGATTCTGGTCCCGGGCTGAGCAAGACCTCTCACAGCTGGATGTGGCCTCCTGGGCCCTGGGCGTGCCCCACAGATCCAGGTTGCTGATCTAGGGCAGCCCTGGGGATCCCGGGACACACCAGTGTGGGGAGTGGAGGGGTAAGCCGGTGGGCCACACCCGCACCCACACCAGGAGGCAGGCTCCTCCAGGTGCTCCAGCCCCAGAGATCCCAGACCGGGGTCTAGCTGCCCTGCGGGGACCCAGAGCAGGAGGCCATGAGCTGCAGGTCCAGGTCAGCTCTGCTGTCCTCAGAACCGTCAATCAGGCTGAAACCTCAGGACACTCACCCCCACCCGGAGTCCACACATGCTCCCAGGTGGGGGACTCCAGAACCCGCCCTCCCACCCCATGTGATTCTTGCCCCCCCTTAAAGGACAGAAAGGTCTCCTTCCCCAGGGGAAGGCACGAACTCATGGCTCTGAGCCCTTTGCTGTAGAAACTCAATAAAGTGTTGTGGTGTGAAAATGCAGAGCCAGCCCATTTCTGTGTCTCTCAGAACTATGTGCTTGGGGCATGGAGAGACCCCCAGAGAGGAGGAGGGGGCACCGCCTAGGCCCCAACCAGCCCCTGCAGGGGCGCCACCAGGCACACACAGCTGATGTCCCCACATGCCTTCCAGTGCAGCCAGACCCCCTGCTGGACATGGGAATGTGGCCGAGCCAAAACTTCCAGCTCAGCTGACCTTCCAGCTGAAAGTTCCTGCATGAGTGAGCCCCGGCGTGGGCAGGAGAGCCCAGCTAGCCGCCCATGGCCAGCACCAGAAATGATGTTCTGCCAACCATTTCGGGGTTTTGCGTGACCCAGCCAGAGGATCTGATAGCTGCATGGGATAGCTGCATGTGATAGACACACACGCATCTCAAAACCAACAAAAGTCGGAATCCTCCCAATGTTGTCAAACAGGAGCCAGATGGTTACATACACTACACTGTGGTCTCCAATAGGATATTTGGAAAAATGCTATAAGCCATGACTGCAGAGGTGTTGGACACATGGAATGTGTTTGCTGTGTTCCAACAGGGAGGGCAGAGGGGCAGGAAGCATCCTCCGGAGTGGGGGGGGACCCTCCTAGGAAAGGACACCAGGTCCTTGTGAAGGCTACGGAGGGTGAAATCTCCTCCTCTCTTTCTGCTTCTGGTTTTCATCCTAAATGCCATTTTCCTCAATCATATTAGCAAGAATTTATTTTATGTTTTTAAATTTCTTTTTATTGGAGTCCAATTTGTATGAATTCTTTCTTCAGCAAGGGTGTCATACAGGAGAGGCGTGAGAAAGATTTTCCCAGACAGGCAACATATAAAGGAGTTCATGACCACTTAACCAATCCAGTAAGGAATTTTAAGAGGGACTCTTCTAGTGGGGGAAAAAAAGAGACCAAAAGCAACAAAGACGAGAAAGGCCCAGAGAACGTCACCAGAAACACCAACTCTTCCAGTAACACAAATGCACAAAGTTCATATCTTTGAATAATCACTCTGAATGCTGATAGACTAAATGCTCCAATAAAAAGATATAGGGTATCAGAGTGGCTTAAAAAACAGGATCCGGGATGTCTGGGTGGCTCAGGGGTTGAGCCTCTGCCTTTGACTCAGGGTGTGATCCTGAAGTCTTGGATCGAGTCCCATATTGGGCTCCTGGTGGGGAGCCTGTTTCTCTCTCTGCATAATTTTCTGCCCCACCTCTCTCTCTCACTCTCGCTCTCTCTCACACTATCATAAATAAAATTATTATTAAAAAAAACAACATCCATCTGTATGCTGCCTACAAGATGCTCACCTTAGACCTATAGACACCAACAGATTGAAAGTCAGGGGATGGAAAATCACCTATGACGCTAATGGATATCAAAAGAAAGATGGAGGACCCATACTTATATCAGACAAATTAGATTTGAAAACACACCCTGGGGGACACCTGGTGGCTCAATGGTTGAGCATCTGCCTTCAGCTCAGGATGTGATTCTGGGATCCCAGGATCGAGTCCCACATCATCCTCCCTTTGGGGAGCCTGCCTCTCACTCTGCTATGTTCCTTCCTCTGCTTCTCTGTGCAATTCTCATGAATAAATAAATAAATATTTTAAATTTCAAAAAAGAAAGAACAAATACTGTAAGAAGAGATGAAGAAGGGCATTATTTCATAATTAAAAAGACTCTCTATCATGATCAAACAACTAAATATTTATGCTGCCAACATGGGAGTACCTAAATATAGAAACCACTGTTGGTGGGAATGTGAACTGATGCAGCCACTCTGGAAATCTCTGTGGAGGTTCCTCAATGAGATAAAAATAGACCTGCACAATGACCCAGAAATTGCACTGTTGGGGATTACTGCAAAGATTCAGATGCAATGAAACGCCGGGACAACTGCACCCCGATGTTTATATTAGGAATGTCCACAATAGCCAAACTGTGGAAGGAGCCTCGATGTCCATCGAAAGTTGAATGGATAAAGAAGATGTGGTTTATGTATACAATGGAATATTACTCAGCCATTAGAAATGGACTGCTCCCGAGTTACTGCGTGGGCTGAATACAGGTTTCCAGAGCTGGCCGTTGCCACTGGGGTTGTTCCTCCTGGGGCCTCATGGGATAAACTAACTGCACTGAGCCCTGCACCAGGCAGGGGACAGAGCAGCTCCCCCAAGTGCTAACACCTGTAAATCCGCACAACAGGCCCTTCCCCTGGAAGACCAGCTAGATGGACAAGTTCCAGGGGAAGTCAAGGAACTTAAAGTATACAGAATCAGAAGATACCCCCCATGTTTTTTTTTATTTATGATTGCTTCCCCCACCCTTTTTCCCCATTTTCTTTTTTTTCTTTCTTTTTTTATTCTTTTTTCCTTCTTTCTTCCTTTATTCTTTGCCTTTTTCTCTTTTCTTTCCTTCTTTCTCTCCTCTCTTTTTCTCCTTTTCCCAATTCAATTTGTTTTTGGCCACTCGGCACTCAGGAAAATGACTAGAAGGAAAACCTAACCTCAAAATAAAGAATCAGAAACAGTCGTCTCTCCCACAGAGTTACAAAATCTGGATTACAATTCAATGTCAGAAAGCAAATTCAGAAGCACTATTATACAGCTACTGGTGGCTCTAGAAAAAAGCATAAAGGACTCAAGAGACTTCATGACTGCAGAATTTTGATCCAATCAGGCCGAAATTAAAAATCAATTGAATGATATGCAATCCAAACTGGAAGTCCTAACGATGAGGGATAACGAGGTGGAAGAATGAATGAGTGACATAGAACACAAGTTGATGGCAAAGAGAGAAACTGAGGAAAAAAGAGACAGACAATTAAATGACCAGAAAGACAGATTAAGGGAAATAAACGATAGCCTGAGGAAGAAAAACCTACGTGTAATTGGGATTCCCAAGGGCGCCAAAATGGACAGAGGGCCAGAATAAGTATTTGAACAAATAATAGCTGAAAACATTCCTAATCTGGGAAGGGAAACAGGCATTCAGATGCAGGAAATAGAGAGATCCTCCCCTTAAATCAATAATAACCATCCAACACCTCGACATATAATAGGGAAGCTTGCAAATTCCAAAGATAAAGAGAAGATCTTTAAACAGCAAGAGACAAGAAAATCCTGACCTTTATGGGGAGGAGAATTAGGGTAACAGCAGACCTCTCCATAGCAACCTGGCAGCCCAGAAAGGGCTGGCGGGATATATTCAGGGTCCTCAATGAGAATAACATGCAACCGAGAATACTTTATCCAGCAAGGCTCTCATTCAAAATGGAACGAGAGATAAAGAGCTTCCAAGACAGGCAGGAACTGAAAGAATATGTGACCTCCAAACCAACTCTGCAAGAAATTTTAAGGGGGACTCTTAAAATTCCCCTTTAAGAAGAAGTTCAGTGGAACAATCCACAAAAACAAGGACTGAATAGACATCATGATGACACTAAACTCATATCTGCGATTAGTAACTCTGAATGTGAACAGGCTTAATGACCACATCAAAAGGCGCAGGGTTTCAGACTGGATAAAAAAGCAGGACCCATCTATTTGCTGTCTACAAGAGACTCATATTAGACAGAAGGACACCTACAACCTGAAAATAAAATGTTGGAGAACTATTTACCATTCAAAAGGTCCTCAAAAGAAAGCAGGGGTAGCCATCCTTATATCAGAAAAACTAAAATTCACCCCGAAGACTGTAGTGAGAAATGAAGAGGGACACTAAATCATACTTAAGGGATCTATCCCACAAGAAGACTTAACAATCCTCAACATATGCCCCGAATGTGGGAGCTGCCAAATATTTAAACCAATTAATAACCATAGTGAAGAAATACTTAGATAATAATACACTTATACTTGGTGACTTCAATCTAGCTCTTTCTACCCTCGATAGGTCTCTAAGCACAACATCTCCAAAGAAAAAAAGAGCTTTAAATGATACACTGGACCAGATGGATTTCACAGAAATCTACAGGACTTTACATCCAAACTCAACTGAATACACATTCTTCTCAGGTGCACATGGAACTTTCTCCAGAATAGACCACATACTGGGTCACAAATAGGGCCTGAACCGATAACAAGGGATTGGGATCATCCCCTGCATATTCTCAGACCATAATGCCTTGAAATTAGAACTAAATCACAACAAGAAGTTTGGAAGGACCTCAAACACATGGAGGTGAAGGACCATCCTGCTAAAAGATGAAAGGGTCAACCAGGAAATTAAGGAAGAATTAAAAGCTTTCATGGAAACTAATGAGAATGAACATACAACCGTTCAAAATCTTTGGGATGCAGCAAAAGCAGTCCTAAGGGGGATATACATCGCAATAAAAGCATCCATTCAAAAACTGGAAATAACTCAAATAAAAAAGCTAACCTTACACATAGAGGAGCTAGAAAAAAACAGCAGATATATCCTACACCCAATAGAAGAAGAGATTAATTAAAATTCGAGCATGGGATCCCTGGGTGGTGCAGCAGTTTAGCGCCTGCTTTGGCCCGGGACGTGATCCTGGAGACCCGGGATCGAATCCCACGTCGGGCTCCCGGTGCATGGAGCCTTCTTCTCCCTCTGCCTATGTCTCTGCTTCTCTCTCTCTCTGTGACTATAATAAATAAATAAATAAATAAATAAATAAATAAATAATAAATAAATAAAAAATTCGAGCAGAACTCAAGGAAATCGAGACCAGAAGAAATGTGGAACAGATCAACAGAACCAGGAGTTGGTTCTTTGAACAAATTAATAAGATAGATAAACCATTAGCTAACCAGATTTAAAAGAAGATAGAGAAGACTCAAATTAATAAAATCATGAATGAGAAAGGAGAGATCACTACCAACACCAAGGAAATACAAACAATTTTAAAAACATATTATGAACAGCTATATGCCAATAAATTAGGCAATCTAGAGGAAATGGGCACAATCCTAGATAGCCACAAACTACCAACTGGAACAGGATGAAATAGAAAACCTAAACAGGCCAATAACCAGGGAGGAAATTGAAGCAGTCATCCAAAACCTCCCAAGACACAAAAGTCCAGGGCCAGATGGCTTCCCAGGGGAATTCTATCAAACGTTTAAGGAAGAAACCATACCTATCCTACTAAAGCTGTTTGGAAAGATAGAAAGAGATGGAGTACTTCCAAATTCTTTCTATGAGGCCAGCATCACCTTAATTCCAAAACCAGACAAAGACCCCACCAAAAAGGAGAATACAGACCAATATCCCTGATGAACATGGATGTAAAAATTCTCAACAAGATACTAGCCAATAGGATCCAACAGTACATTAAGAAAATTATTCACCATGACAAAGTAGGATTTATCCCCGGGACACAAGGCTGGTTCAACACTCATCAAACAATCAATGGGATTCATTGTATCAGCAAAGAAAAACCAAGAACCATATGATCCTCTCATTAGATGCAGAAAAAGCATTTGACAAAATAGAGCATCCATTGCTGATCAAAACACTTCAGAGCGTAGGGATAGAGGGAACATTCCTCGACATCATAAAGGCCATCTACGCAAAACCCACAGCAAATATCATTCTCAATGTGGAAGCACTGGGAGCATTTCCACTAAGATCAGGAACAAGACAGGGATGTCCACTCTCACCACTGCTATTCAACATAGTACTGGAAGTCTGAGCCTCAGCAATAAGACAACAAAAATAAATAAAGGCATTCAAATTGGCAAAGAAGAAGTCAAACTCTCCCTCTTCACCGATGACATGATACTCTACATAGAAAACCCAAAAGTCTCCACCCCAAGATTGCTAGAACTCATACAGCAATTTGGTAGCGTGGCAGGATACAAAATTAATGCCCAGAAATCAATGGCATTTCTATACACTAACAATGAGACTGAAGAAAGAGAAATTGAGGAGGCAATCTCATTTACAATTGCACCCAAAAGCATAAGATACCTAGGAATAAACCTAACAAAGGAGGTAAAGGATCTCAACCATAAACATTATAGAATGCCTCTGAAAGAAATTGAGGAAGACACAAAGAGATGGAAAAATATTCCATTCTCATGGATTGGCAGAATTAATATTGTGAAAAAGTCAATGTTACCCAGGGCAATGTACACGTTTAATGCAATCCCTATAAAAATACCATGGAATTTCTTCAGGGAGTTAGAACAAACTATTTTAATATTTGTGTGGAATCAGGAAAGACCCCGAATAGCCAGGGGAATTTTAAAAAAGAAAACCATATCTGGGGGCATCACAATGCCAGATTTCAGGTTGTACTACAAAGCTGTGGTCATCAAGACAGTGTGGTACTGGCACAAAAACAGACTCATAGATCAATGGAACAGAATAGAGAACCCAGAAGTGGACCCTGAACTTTATGGTCAACTGATATTCAATAAAGTAGGAAAGACTAATCATTGGAAGAAAGACAGTCTCTACGATATATGGTACTGGGAAAATGGACATCCACACTCAGAAGAATGAAACTAGACCACTCTCTTTCACAATACACAAAGATAAACTCAAAATGGATGAAACATCTAAATGTGAGACAAGAATCCATCAAAATCCAAGAGAACTCAGGCAACACCCTTTTTGAACTCGTCCACAGTAAATTCTTGCAAGGTACATCCATGAAGGCAAAAGAAACAAAAGCAAAAATGAACTATTGTGACTTCTTCAAGATAAGAAGCTTTTGCACAGCCAAGGGTACAGTCAACAAAACTAAAAGACAACCTACAGAGTGGGAGAAGATGTTTGCAAAAGACGTATCAGATAAAGGGCTAGTTTCCAAGATCTATAAAGAACTTCTTAAACTCAACACCAAATAAACAAACAATCCAATCATGAAATGGGCAAAAGACATGGATAGAAATTTCACAGACAAAGACATAGATATTGCCAACATGCACATGAGAAAATGCTCTGCATCACTTGCCTCAGGGAAATACAAATCAAAACTACAATGAGATACCACCTCACACCAGTGAGCATGGGGAAAATTAACAAGGCAGGAAACCACAAATTTTGGAGAGGATGCGGAGAAAAGGGAACCCTCATACACTGTTGGTCGGAATATGAACTGGTGCAGCCACTCTGGAAAACTGTGTGGAAGTTCCTCAAAGAGTTAAAAATAGACCTGCCTTACGACCCAGCAATTGCACTCTTGGGGATTTACCCAAAATATTCAGATGCAATGAAATGCCGGGACATGTGCACCCCGATGTGTTTAACAGGAATGTCCACAATAGCGAAACTGTGGACGGAGCCATGGTGTCCATCGAAAGATGAATGGATAAAGAAGATATGGTTTATGTATACAATGGAATATTACTGAGCCATTAGAAACGACAAATACCCGCCATTTGCCTCGACGTGGATGGAACTGGAGGGTATTATGCTGAGTGAAGTAAGTCAATTGAAGAAGGACAAACATATGTTCTCATTCAATTGGTTAATATAAATAATAGTGAAAGGGAATATAAGGGAATGGAGAAGAAATGTGTGGGAAATATGAGAAAGGGAGACAGAACATAAAGACTCCTAACTCGGGGATCCCTGGGTGGCTTAGCAGTTTAGCCCCTGCCTTTGGCCCAGGGCGCGATCCTGGAGTCCCAGCATCGAGTCCCACATCGGGCTCCCGGCATGGGGCCTACTTCTCCTTCCTCCTGTGTCTCTGCCTCTCTCTCTCTCTCTCTCTATGTCTATCATAAATAAATAAATATTTTAAAAAAAAGACTCCTAACTCTGAGAAAGGAACGAGGGATGCTTTAAGGGGAGGAGGGCGGTGGGTGAAGGTGAATGGGTGAAGGGCAGTGAGGGGCGCCCTTGCCGGGATGAGCACTGGGTGTTATTCTGTTTGTTGGTAGATTAAACACCAATAAAAAATAAATTCATTTAAAAAAATGTTCAAACAACTAAATATTTATGCTGATACATGGGAGCACCTAAATATAGAAACCAATTAACAACAAACATACAGGAACTCACTGATAATAATACAATGACAGGGGATTTTAACACCGACTTATGGCAATGGACCGATCGTCTATGCAGAAAATCAACAGGGGAACAATAACATTGACACACTGGACCACAGGGACTCAACAGATATAGTCTGAACATTTCTTCCTAAAGCAGAATACACATTCCTTTCAAGTGCACATGGGACATTCTCCAGAACAGATCATATCATGTCCCACAAATCAGCCCTTAACAGGTACAAAAGATACAAGAAGGTTGATATCACACCCTTTACATATTTGGACCATGACGCTATGAAACTGGAAGTCGACAGTAAGAAACAAAATTGGACAGACCAAAAATACGTGGAGATTATGAACATCCTACTAGAGAACGAATAGAGTAACCAGGAAATTAAAGAGGAAATTTAAAACAAAAAAAAAAAAAATGAAAACATGTTTCTCCAAACCTCTGGGATGTTGCAAAGGCAGTCCTAAGAGGGAAGTACATAGCAATACAGGCCTATCTCAAGCAACAAGAAGTCTCCAATTCGCAACCTAACCCTACACCCAAAGAGGCTGGAAAAGGAATAGCAAACAAAGCCTAAAGCCTACAGAAGAAGGGAAAAAATAAAGATGAGAGCAGAAATAAACAATGCAGAAAAAACAAAACAGTAGAATGGAATAACGAAACTAAGAGCTGGTTCTCCAAAATAATTAAGAAAATGGATCAAGCCCTAGCCAGTCTTATCAATGAGAAAAGAGAAAACCTAAATAAATAAAATCACAAATGAGAGAAGAGAGATAACAATTAACACCAGAAAAATAAGACAATTATAAGGGAATACTATGAAAGATTATACGCTAACAAACTGGGAGACCTGGAAGAAAAGGACAAATCCCTAGAAATGTGCAAACGAGCACATGTGCAAAACTGAAATAGGAAGAAATGGAAAATATGAACAGACCCATAACTAGCAAAGAAATTGAATCAGCAAGGCACCTGGGTCCATCAGTGATTGAGCATCTGCTTTGGCTCAAGTCATGATCCCAGGGTCCTGGGGGATCACGTCCCACATCAGGCTCCCCGTATGGAGCCTCATTTTCCCTCTGCCTATAACTCTGCCCCTCTCTGTCTCTCATGAATAAATAAGTAAAGGTGCAGCCACTGTGGAACAGTCTGGAGGGTCCTCGAGAAGTTAAAAATAGGGGATCCTTGGGTGGCACAGCGGTTTGGCGCCTGCCTTTGGCCCAGGTCGTGATCCTGGAGACCTGGGATCGAATCCCACGTCGTGCTCCCGGTGCTTGGAGCCTGCTTCTCCCTCTGCCTGTGTCTCTGCCTCTCTCTCTGTGACTATCATAAAAAAAATTTTTAAAAAAAGTTAAAAATAGAGCTACCCTATGATTCCAAAATTGCACAGCTAGGTACTTACCCTGAGGATACAAAAGTAGTTGAGTAGATTCGAAGAGGAACACGCAGCCCAGTGTTGGTAGCAGCATTGTCAACAACAGCGAAACTGTATAGAGCCCAGATGTCCATCGACAGAAGAATGGGCAGAGACGATGTGGTAAATATACACACTGCGACATCACTCGGTCATCAAAAGGGATGAAAGGAAGCCATTTACAATGACGTGGGAGAAGTGGAAGGGACTTATGCTAAATAAACTCAGTCAGAGGAAGACATATACCAAATACCATACAATTACATTCACATGTGAATTTTAAGAAACCAAACAAACTGGCAAAGGGGCAGAGGGGGGATGAGAGAAGCAAACAAAAAAACACACTCTTAACCACAGAGAATAAACTAATAGATACCAGAGGAAGGTGGGGGGGATGGGGAATCAGGGGATGAGCATAGTGGAGGTCACCTCTGACCAGAACCAGGCATTGTATTCAAGGGTTGAATCACTATGTGGTAAACCTGATACTATATCATACTGTGTTTACAAAGAGGACTTCAAGTAAAAGTTTAAAATAATAATTGGTAGTATTGATGAAACATGTGTGCACAAGAGATAAAATCATAAAAGCAACTGAAAATCCAGAGTCTTTAGAGCCACAAATCCCCTCCTTAGCTCACCTCAGGAGAAGCCTGCCATGCCTATTCTCACCCCAGCAGAAGCATGGATTTTTACTCTCTGTGGAGGCTGCTGACTTAGTGGAGTCAAGCTATCTTTGAACCCAAAATCTAAATAGAGTGCATAAAACTAAACTGCCCAAGATGCTAGGAATCCCAGTGCAGGCACATGCCAAGACACAAACTCTAACCATACAGAGACATAACCCTAACCCTCCACTTAAGCCTAATGGTAACCTAACCCTTAAACAAGAATTATCACTAATCAAAAACCAAACACAAACCCCAAGACCGAAACACATTCACTGAACCTTCCTGCCAACCCTTACCCTAACTCCTAAACCTATTCTAAACCCTTAACCCTGACCCTTACCTTAAATCTAACCCTAACCCTAACCTCTAACCCTAACCTTATCTTAATGTACTCAAATCCTATTCCTAACCTTAACCTGTACCCTAACTGTAACCCTCTAATACTAATCCTATCTCATACCCCAAACTGTACCCTAACATGTACCCTAAAACTAATCCCTAACCCACTGCCTAACCCTCTCTTACCCTTTTCCAAAACCATACCCTGACCCTGACCTGACCCTAACCCTAACCCTAGCCCTAACCCCTATCCTAAACCTAACCCTCGCCCTAACCCTAAACCTAGCCCTAACTTTAACTCTTCCCCCTAACCCTAACGACTAACCCAAACTCACACCCTAACCCCTAACCCTAAAGGCAAACCTATCCCAACCCTAACTCTAACCATAACCCAAATCTAATTCCTAACCTCCTACCCTAATTTCTAAAGTCTAAACCCTAAACCTAACTCTAACTCCTGTCCCTAACCCAAACCCCCTTCTTAACTCCTAACCACTGACCCTTGCCCTTAACCCTCACCCTAACCTCTAATCCATAACCATAAGCTTAATCACTAACCCCTAACATCTAACCTAAGCCTAACCACCAACCACCTCCCCTCCCCTGACCCTACCATTCATTCTACCCATTCACTTACCCTATGGTTCTGAGGAGTCCCTTCTGACATGGACGTGGCCCCAACGGTGCCTCCAGTGTCCTCCAGGGGGTCCTGAGGAAGCCGGGCTCCTGTGAGTGCGCACGTGGCCCCATGTGTTCCAGAGTCATAGTCAGCAGGTCCTGAGTACGCCGGGTCTCCTGTCACCGTGGAGTATGCCTCACATCCTCTGGAAGCCTCACAGCAGGTTCTCAGGAGGCCGGGGGCTCCTCTCAGCCTGGACATGGCCCCACGTCCCCCAGAAAACTCACCGCGGGTCCTGAGGAGGCTGTGGGTTCCTGTCAGCCTAGACGCAGCCCCATGTGTCCCGAAGCCAAAGTGCAGGTCCTGAGGAGGACGGGGGTCCTCTCAGTCTTGACGTGGCCCCATATTTTCCTCAGCCTCACCATAAGACCCGAGGAGGCTGGGGGCTCCTGTCAGCATGGATGGGGCCCCGAGGAGGCTGGGGGCTCCTGTCAGCATGGATGGGGCCCCAAATCATCCCAATCCTTCACAGTGTGTCCTGAGGTGGCTGGAGACTCCTGTCAGTGTGGATTCGGCATCCACATCTTTCTTAGGCCTCACCGCAGACTCTGACAAGGCTGGGGTCTTCTGTCCGCATGGACGCATCCCCATATGTCCCGAAGTCTACACCAGGGGTCCTGAGGACATCAGCGTCCAGTTGTGTGGACGTGGCCCCACATCCTCCCGAAGCGTCACCGCTTGTTCTGAGGTGGCCGGGCTCCGGTCACTGTGGATGCAGCCCCCAGCTTCCAGAAGACTCAACTTATGTCCTGAGGGGCCCGTTAGCTCCTGCCAGAGTGGACGCTGCGCCACATTTTTCAGAAGCCTCCCCACATGTTCTGAGGCGGCCCAGGGGCTCCTGTCAACGTGGATGCGGGCCCACATCTTACTAAAGCCTCCCCGCGGGGCCTGCAGCAGCCCAGGGGCTCCTGTCAGGGTGGGTGAGGGCCAACAATTTCCTGAAGCCTCACTGTGTATTCTGAGGAGACCAGGGCTCCTGTCAGTGTGAACGTTGCCCAATATCCCCCTGAAGGCTCCACGCAGGTTCTGAAGAGGCTGTGGCTCATCAGCGTGGATGTGTCCCCACGTCTTCCTCAGGCCTCCCCAGGAAAGGCTGGCTCCTGTTAGTGCAGGCAGAGGAGGCCTACTGCGCATGCATACACCCTGGGCGGTGCCTGGGCTCAGGCACCCCCTGTGGGATGCTCAGACGCCGCAGGAGGCTGCAGGAGGCAGCATGCCAGTCCGGGTCCCACCTCTGCCTCCTTCCAGGCTCCAGCTGTGCCCTGTTACCTTCGGAAACGTCTGATTCAAAAGGAGCCCAACACCCGGTTTCCTCAAAAATACTTAAGGAGAAGGAATTGGAGCCCAAAGACGCGAAATGAAATGTGGACCAGACTTTTACCACGTCCTGTAAAACTCACTCAACCCTCTTCCACTGTGGGCGGGACCGCGGGCTGCTGCAGCAGCCTTGGAAACAGTGTGGAGGCTCCTCAGCAAGTTACAAATAGAGTCGCCCTGCGACCAGCAGGTGTACGGCCTGGAGCTCACTCTGAAGATACAGATGCAGTGAGATATGGGACAACTGCACCCCAATGTCCACAGCAGCCGGGTCCACAGTAGCCACACTGTGGGAGGAGCCTTGGTGCCCTGTGGCAGATGATGGATAAAGAGGATGGGAGATAGATGGTGGTCATAGAGAGAGGAATGGTACTCAGCTATCAAAGAGAAGGAAATCTTGCCATTTGCAATGACGTGGGTAGAACTAGAGGGATCATCTTAAGTGAAATAGGTCAGTGGGAAAAGAGAATGACCATGTGGTGTCATTCATAGGTGGAATTAAAGAAGCAAAGCAGATGAACATCTGTGAAGGGAAGGAAAAACAAATAAGATGAACACAGATGCAGGGAATACCGATCTTAACGATAAGAAACGAACTGAGTGTCGCTGCAGGGGAGGGGATGGTGGAGGGAATAACAGGGGACCGGCATGAAGGAGAGCATGTGATGTCACGAGCAATGCGGTTATCTCCAACTGGTGAATCCCTGAATTCTTCCTCTGAAAGTATAATACACTATACATTAATTAATTGGGTTTAAATTAAGTTAAAAAATCAGTTGTATCAGAGCACGTTTCCTTCTAGACTCTCTGTTCTGCTCCTTCAACTTATGCTGGGACCAACCCTCATGGGTCTGGTTTGTTTAAGTAGGCATCAGGCCTCATCCATGGACCAGCCCAGGGCTGGAACTCACAACCCCGAGATCAGGACCGGAGGTGAGGTCAGGAGTCGGAGGCTTAACCGACAGAGCCAGGCGGGGTCCCGAGGACAACACTGCTTTATCCTGTCTCTGTGACATCATTTGAAATAGGAAAGTGCTGCGTCCTGCTCTGTCCTGCTTCTCCAATACTGATTTGCTGTCCAGGGTCATTTGTGGGGGCAGATGGATGTTATGGGGTTTTTTTCCTATTTATAGGATCTGCCACCATGACTTGACAGGAATGACATTGAAATTGACGGTGGCTTCAGGAACTGCGGACATTTTCACAAGATGAGGCTCCCAACCCATGAGCCCAGGACAGCCTCCCAGAGCCTGGTATGGCTAAGTGCACAAGTCTTGTGCTCCTTTGGTTCAGTCTCATTATTTATTCTCTGTGATGCTCCTGAGAAGGGAGTCACATCCGTCATTTCCTTCCTGAGTGCTCATTGTCAGGACACAGCAAGCCCCACAATAGAATAAAAACTGAGCCCAGGCCAAGGGCAGGAAGCCCCTATTAGAACAGATCTCAATGCCTTTGAAGGCCCCATATCAAAATGTAAACAGAACTTGAGGTATTGCTCCAGCCCTTCGGGAGTACCCCGAGACCAGCCCTTAAAACTAAGGTAAAACCCAACTCGGGGTCCCAGTCCCTGCTCTGCTGTGGCAGGTATACTTGGACACAAGCTCAAGCTTGTAAATAAACTCTCATGTGTTGCATTGGTGTCAACTTCTCAGTGGTTTCTCGGATTCGCAATCTTGGGCACAACAATCTGAGATAAAAAAACAAAACCAAAAGAAGCTCGGACACAGGTAGAGTAAACGCAGGGTTTTGAGAGAAGCGGCGGAGACCCAGGGGCTTGGCAGCTCTTCTCTGGAGGCCCCAGCCGACTGGGGCGCGGGATGCTCTGCCCCAGAGCCAGAGGACCCAGAGACCCCACCTGCATCCCGCCCATCAGGGCCGGGTCTCAGGAGCAGCACAGAGCCACCCGCTGAGCCCAGATGTGCTGATGCCCACCCGCCTCTGACCCCCACATGTGCATCTCCCAGGCAGATGTGCACCTGACAATCAGCGCCACGGCCCATCCCCAGATCCCACACAGAGCATTTGCTGCCACCAAGTTATTGGACCACAGAGCCTGCAGAGCTTTAGCTCCGCCTGGAAAGTAGGGTCTAGATTCCTTGTACTTTGTGCTCTTTTTCATTTATTTTCTTTGATTCTTTTTTATTAATTGCCTTATTTTAATTTTTATGTATGTACCTTTTATATATTTTATTTTTATTTTCATAGTACTTTAATTGTGTTTATTCTTTTTAATTTTTTTTTCAATTTATATATGATAGTCACAAACAGAGAGAAAGAGAGAGAGAGAAGGCAGAGACACAGGCAGAGGGAGAAGTAGGCTCCATGCACTGGGAGCCCGATGTGGGATTCGATCCAGAGTCTATAGGATAGTGCCCTGGGCCAAAGGCAGGCACTAAACCGCTGCGCCACCCAGGGATCACTTTAATTGTTTCTATTTTGGGATTTAGAATCTTTTAACAAGCAGGCCAAAATAATCGGTTGTTTTTTTTTGTTTTGTTTTTGTTTTTATTTTTGTTTTGGGAGGGCACCTGTTATTGTTTTTCTTGGTTTCTTTTTCTTCCTTCTTTCTTTTCTGGAAAATATAATGAGATGGAGAAATTCACCTGCATAAAATAAAATGAGGTCTACTCACATCCAGGAAGTTCATCAATACACATATATGATGTCTAACTACAGTTTAAAACAATGATTATAAAAATAGCAGCTGGGCTGGAAAAAGAGCACAGAAGAAAACTAGAGAAACCTTTACTGTAGAAATAAAAGAACTAAAATCTAGTCAGGCCATCGTTAAAAATGCTATAACTGAGATGCAGTCCCAAGAGGAAGCCTTAAAAACAAGAAAGGTTATGGACCACAGAGACAGACGTAGGGAAGTCAGCCACTTATTAAAACAATAACATTCATACCATAGGAGACTCAGATGAAGAGAGAGAGAAGGTCACCTTGCTGAGACATTAGAAACGACAAATACCCACCATTTGCTTCAACGTGAATGGAACTGGAAGGTATTAAGCTGAGTGAAGTAAGTCAATCGGAGAAGGACAAATATTGTATGTTCTCATTCATTTGGGGAATATAGATAGTAGTGAGGGAATATAAGGGAAGGGAGAAGAAATATGTGGGAAATATCAGAAAGGGAGACAGAACATAAAGACTCCTAACTCAGGGAAATGAACTAGGGGTGATGGAAGGGGAGGAGGGCGGGCGGTGGGGGTGAATGTGTGATGGGCACTGAGGGGAGCACTTGACAGGATGAGCTCTGGGTGTTATTCTGTATGTTGGGAAATTGAACACCAATAAAAAAATAAAATTATTATTAAAAGAAAGAAAGAAAGAAAGAAAGAAAGAAAGAAAGAAAGAAAGAAAGAAAGAAAGAAAAAAGAAAGGAAGGAAGGAAGGAAGGAAGGAAGGAAGGAAGGAAGGAAGAAAGAAAGAAAGAAGAGTGGCACCTGTGTGGATCAGTTAGTTAAGCTTCTGCCTTAGGCTCAGATCATGATCCAGGTCCCAAGGCACGCTCCCTGTTTTGCAGGGAACCTGCTTCTCCCTCTACCTCTGCCCCTCTCGATCATGGTTTTTATTTCCTCTCTCTCTCAAATAAATAAAAAAAATCTTTGAAAAAGAAACAAACAAACCCACAATGAAGAGAAATCTCCCATGTAGAAGAATTTCAAACAATTTGTGCAGACATTCCACCGTCAAGTTCATGAGCATACCTTCACACTCATATGTGCGGAATACACATAGTAACTTCCTTCTACAGAATATAATATGAAAAAGTCAAAGTAGTATTGATAATATAATAATAATAACATAATTAATAATAATAATAAAGAATCAGTTTACTACGGAGAAAGCTGACAAACATTACCTCAGCAAGATGATCAGATCGATACCAAGACTGATAAATCATGTTGATAGTATCTATCCTTTATATGATATAATGAAAATGGCAGTATATCTCTGTATATAATCCACAAAAACAGTTCAATCATGAGATAAATGAAAGACATGTCCCAACTGAGGGAAATTTTACAAAATACTCTACTTCTCAAAGTGTTCCAGTTCAAGAACAACAAGGAAAGGCTGAAAGACTGTCACAATCCAGAGGAGCCTAAGAAAACAGGAAGACAAATGGAATGTGATATGAGGGATGTTAACTTAGCAAAAACTAAGGAAATCTGAATAAAGTATGGTCTTTGGTTAATGTGACTATTTTAATATTGATTCATTAGCTAATATTTGAACCATACTAATATATCAATAATTGGAGAAATTGAGAGCAAGTGCTTGTGAATGCACTGTACTATCTTCTCAATTTCCCTATAAATCTTTGTTTTTTTCCTAATAAATAAGATTTATTTTTAAAATTGACTTAAATGAATCAGGATCCAAGTGTGAAGACATTTTAAGAATAGTTGAATTAACTTTTGCCTTATTCTTAAAGAGTTCCTTTGATGGAAACAAAGTAAGAATTTTAGATCAGAAGGAAAGAAAAACACTTATGAACACGTATAATGCCTCCTCAACCTGAAAAGCAGGAAAGGATAATAAATAGCAAAAATCAGAAAAAATACTTGTATTATAATAGACACCATATTGCAAGTGCATTTAAAATTAGCAATGCATAACATTTATTTCCTTGACATTTGTCTTCCAAAGAGTTCACAGTGTTTCAGTGTCAGTTGAAACAGGGGAAGAATCTCAGGGAAGAATCCTTTACATAATAATAGGACCATTGGTAATAATGTCTCTCAGTTCTTTCCAAATCAATAAAGATGCATTTCCTGATAAGTGACTGAAATGTGAAGAAAGAGATGAGAAACCCTCATCCCTCTGAACTACTTGTGTCAGAATATTTTAACCATAGTACTACGGATAGTAGTAAATTATCCTTATTAACAGGAAATACGTCTAAGATTGGAATCTGAGCAATCAGATGTACAGAGAAAAAACGCTTTGATTCGCTCCTCATATTTTAAAGACAAAGGAGAGGTTTTCTATGTACAAAGTCAGTTGTCAAGATGGCCTTAGGGAATAAGAGTCTGCAGCTTCGAATCCCGCTGCACAGCTGGGACACCCACGCTCCAGGTCTTCCTGATCCCCATCACTGGGCCTGTCCCCCAACACAGGATGCCACGTGAGGTCATTTGCAATTGCTCTCTTAGGAGCTCTTGGGAAGGGGGAAGGAGCTAGATAGGATGGGAAAGGACGCATGGAGGCCGAGAAAATTAAGGCCATTCCAATTTAAATTCAGCATTAGCACACGCCCAGACATCCCAGGCCCCTGTGAAGAAGAGCTGCAATTTACATTGCTTCAGTTACAGGAAAAAAACAAAAGTTTACAGCTTAATGTCCTAGAAAGCCCCACATAAGAATCAAATCTGAGCCCAGGCCAAGGGCAGGAAGCCCCTATTAGAATGAGAACAGAGCTCAATGCCCTTGAAGGCCCCATATCAAAATTTAAACATAACTTGAGGAATTGCACCATCCCTTCTGGAGGTCCCCGAGACCAGACCTTAAAACTAAGCTAAAACCCTCCTCGGGGTCCAAGTCACTGTTCCTCTGTGTCGGGTATACTTGGATAGAAGCTCGAGCTTGTAAATAAACCCTCGTGTGTTTGCATCAGTGTCGGCTTCTCGGTGGTTTCTCAGATTCGCAATCTTGGGCACAACAGTCTGAGAAAAAAAAAACAAAACCAAAAGAAACTCGGACGCATGTAGAGTGAATGCAGGGTTCTGAGAGAAGCGGCGGAGATCGGGTACTGGGGGTCTCTTCTCTGGAGGCCCATGCAGACTGGGGAGCGGGATACTCAGCCCCAGAGCCACAGGACCCAGATTCCCCATCCACGGCCCGCCCATCAGGGCCAGGTCTGAGGGAGCAGCACAGCGCTGCCCACTGGAGGCCAGAGGCGCTGACGCCCACCCTGCCTCTGACCCCCGCAGGTGCATATCCCAGGCAGATGTGCACCTGACAATCAGCGCCACATCCCATCCCCAGACCCTGCACAGACCACTCGCTGCCACCAAGTTGTCAGACCACAGAGGCTGCAGAGCTTCAGCTCTGACTGGAAAGTAGGGTCTAGATTCCTTTGTACTTTGTGCCCTATTTTCATTCATTTTCTTTGATTCTTTTTTATTAATTGCCTTATTTTAATTTTTATGTATGTACCTTAGATATTTCTAATTTTTACTTCCATGGTACTTTAACAGGAAAAGAAAATAGGAGGTACAGGAGGAAAGATGACAAACACTACCTCAGCAAGATGATCAGATCGATACCAAGACTGATAAATCATGTTGATAGTATCTATCCTTTATATGATATAATAAAAATGGCAGTATATCTCTGTATATAATCCACAAAAACAGTTCAATCATGTGATAAAAAGACATGTCCCAACTGAGGGAAATTTTACAAAATACTCTACTTCTCAAAGTGTTCTAGTTCAACAACAAGGAAAGGCTGAAAGACATAATGCAGAGAGCCTAAGAAAACATGAGTGGTATGGAGTGTGATATGAGGGATGGTAACTTAGCAAAAACTAAGGAAATGTGAATAATGGATGGTCTTTGGTTACTGCATATATTTTAATATTGATTCATTAGCTAATATTCATACCGTCATGATATAAGATATCAATAATTGGAGAAATTGAGAGCAAGTGCATGTGAATTCTCTGTACTTTCTTCTCAATTTCCCTGTAAATCTTTGTTTGCTTTCTAATAAATAAGATTTATTGTGAAAATTGACTTAAATGAATTAGGCTCCAAGGGGGAAGACATTTTAACAATAGTTGAATTAACTTTTGCCTTATTCTTAAAGAGTTCCTTCGATGGGAACAAAGTAAGAATTTTAGATCAGAAGGAAAGAAAAACACTTATGAACACGTATAATGCCTCCTCAACCTGAAAAGCAGGAAAGGATAATAAATGCAAAAATCAGAAAAAATACTTGTATTATAATAGACACCATATTGCGAGTACATTTAAAATTAGCAAGGCATAACATTTATTTCCTTGACATTTGTCTTCCAAAGAGTTCACAGTGTTTCAGTGTCAGTTGAAATAGGGGAAGAATCTCAGGGAAGAATCCTTCACATAATAATAGGACCATTGGTAATAATGTCTCTCAGTTCTTTCCAAATCCATAAAGATGCATTTCCTTTTTTTTTTTTAATTTTTATTTATTCATGATAGTCACAGAGAGAGAGAGAGAGAGAGAGAGAGAGAGAGAGAGAGAGAGGCAGAGATACAGGCAGAGGGAGAAGCAGGCTCCAAGCACCGGGAGCCCAACGTGGGATTTGATCCCGGGTCTCCAGGATCGCGTCCTGGGCCAAAGGCAGGCGCTAAACCACTGCACCACCCAGGGATCCCATATAAAGGTGCATTTCCTGATGAGTGACTGAGCTGTGAAGAAAGAGATGAGAAACCCTCATCCCTCTGAATTACTTGTGTCAGAATATTTTAACCATAGTACCACGGATAGTAAATTATCCTTATTAACAAGAAATACATCTCATATTGGAATCTGAGCAATCAGATGGGCAGAGAAAAAACACTTTTACTCACTCTTCATCTTTTAAAGATAAAGGACAGCTTTTCTATGTTCAAAGTCAGATTTCAATATAGCCTTAGGGAATAAAAGTCCGCAGCATGGAATCCCGCTGCACAGCTGGGATGCCCGCGACCCTGGTCTTCCTGATCCCAAATCCCTGGGCCTGTCCTTCAACACCCGATGCCATGCTGAGGTCATTTGCAATTGCTCTCTTAGGAGCTCCTGAGAAGGGAGAAGGAGCTAGATAGGATGGGACAGGATGCAAGGAGGCCCAGAACATTATGGCCATTCCAATTTAAATTCAGCATTAGCACACGCCCAGACATCCCAGGCCCCTGTGAAGAAGAACTGAAATTTACATTATTTCAGTTACAGGAAAAAAACAAAAGTTTACAGCTTAATGTCTTAGAAAGCCCCACAATAGAATAAAAACTGAGCCCAAGCCCCTATTACAATGAGAAGAGAGCGCAATGCTCTTGAAAGCCCCATATCAAAATGTAAACAGAACTTGAGGAATTGTTCCAGCCCTACTGGAGGTCCCTGAGACCAGCCCTTGAAACTAAGCTAAAACCGTCCTCGGGGTCCAAATCCCTGCTCCACTCTGTGGGGTATACTTGGACCCATGCTCAAGTTTGTAATACAGCCCTCGTGTGTTTGCATTGGTGTCGGCTCCTTAGTGGTTTCTCAGATTCGCAATCTTGTGCACAACACTCCCATGTCCCCTCCCCACCTGGACTGACCCCTTGTCCCCTCCCACTCAGGCTGACCCCCAGTCACTTCCCCGCTCACAACAGCTAGGCACAGGCCCTTACACAGGTCCCACGGGCACGGTGGACACTCCCGCCATCCCCAGCCTCCCAGGGAAAGGACAGAGTTTTCGGCAGGACACACTCCCATGGTGGCTCCAGGGCTCCCTGCCCAGGACAGACAGGTCGGGATCTGTATCCCTGATGCCAGCTCCTCCTCCCCGGTTTTCCCGCAGGAAATGAAGGAGGAGGCCCTGGTCTCCTCCAGGGACATCACGCTGGGGGACCTGGACGTCACCAGGATGTTCAGCTGTCACGTCATGTTTTGAGACTACTACGGGGTAGGGTGATGCTGAGAGGCCAGGGGGTATTGGGTCCCGGGGAGGACCAGGGGCATCTGGGTAGGGAACACGGGGTTTCGGAGGGACATACTGTGCCCTGCCTCCACCCACTGTCCCTCCTGGAGGGCGGGACACCCTGCACAGGACACCAGCCCCTAACCCAGAGGTACCTGGGCTGATTGGCCCACGCTCTGTGGGTGCTGGGTTGATTTGAGCCCCTACCAGTCCCAACACAAAGACTAATGGAATCAGGCCCCCATGGCCCTGGCCAGCCCTGGATTCTGGCCCCGGGCTGAGCGAGCCCTCTCACAGCTGGATGTGACCTACTGGGCCCTGGGAATGCATGACAGATCCAGGTCGCTGATCTAGGGCAGCCCTGGGTATCCCGGGACACCGCAGTGAGGGGACAGGAGGGGTAAGCCGGTGGGCCCCACCAGGACCCACACCAGGATGCAGGCTCCTCCAGGTGCTGGGGCCCCAGAGGGCCCAAGGCTGCTGTCCTCAGTACCGTCACTCAGGCTGAAACCTCAGGACACACGCCCCCACCCGGAGTCCAAACATGCTCCCAGGTGGGGGACTCCAGCACCCGCCTCCCACCCCGGGTGATTCATGCCCCCCCTTAAAGGACAGAAAGGTCTCCCTCCCCAGGGGAAGGCACGCAACCACGGCTCTGAGCCCGTTTGCTGTAGAAAGTCAATAAAGTGTTGTGGTGCGAAAATGCACAGCCAGCCATCCCGTTTATGTGTCTCCCAGAACTCTGTGCACAGGGAGTGGAGAGACCCCCAGAGAGGAGGAGGGGACACTACCTAGGCGCCAACTAGCCCCTGCAGGGGCGCCACCAGGCACACACAGCTGACGGCTCCCCGTGCCTTCCAGGGGTGGCCAGACCCACTGCTGGACATGGGAATGTGGCTGAGCCGGAACTTCAAGCTCAGCTGACCCACCAGCCGAAAGTCACTGCATGAGTGAGCCCTGGCGCTGCCAGGAGAGCCCAGCTAACCGCCCGGCGCCAGCACCAGAAATGATGTTCTGCCAACCATTTCGGGGTTTTTTGGTGACCCAGCCAGAGGATCCGATAGCTGCATGTGATAGCTGCATGTGATAGACACACACACACCACAAAACCAAGAAAAGTTGGAATCCCCCCAATGTTGTCAAACAGCAGCCGATGGTTACATACACAACGCTGTGGTCCCCAATAGGATAGATGGAAAATGCTATAAGCCACGACTGCAGAGGTGTTGGAGGCATGGAGCTGTACCTGCTGTGTTCCAACAAGGAGGGCAGAGGGGCAGGAAGCATCCTCCGGAAGGGGGGCTCCTCCCAGGAAAGGACACCAGGTCCCTGTGAACTCTACGGAGGGTGAAATCTGTCTCTCTTTCTGCTTCTGGTTTTCCTCCTAAATGCCATTTTTCTCAATCATATTAGCAAGAATTTATTTTATGTTTTTAAATTTCTTTTTATTGCAGTCCAATTTGCATGAATTTTTTCTTCAGCAAGGGTATCATTCAGGAGAGATAAAGATTTTCCCAGACAGGCAACATATAAAGGAGTTCATGACCAATTAACCAGTCCAGTAAGGAATTTTAAGAGGGACTCTTCTAGTGGGGGAAAAAAAGAGAACAAAAGCAACAAAGACTAGAAAGGCCCAGAGAACGTAGCCAGAAACACCAACTCTTCCGTTAACACAAAGGCACAAAGTTCATATCTTTGAATAGTCACTCTGAATGCTGATAGCCTAAATGCTCCAATCAAAAGATATAGGGGATCACAGTAGCTTAAAAAACAGGATCCAGGGCGCCTGGGTGGCTCAGGGGTTGAGCCTCTGCCTTTGACTTAGGGTGTGATCCTGGAGTCTGGGATCAAGTCCCATACTGGGCTCCTGGTGGGGAGCCTGCTTCTCTCTCTGCATAATTTTCTGTCTCTCTCTCTCTCTGATAAATAAAATTATTATTAAAAAAACAACATGCATCTGTATGCTGCCTACAAGATGCTCACCTTAAACCTATAGACAGAAACAGATTGAAAGTCAGGGGATGGATAATCATCTATCACACTAATGGATATCAAAAGAAAGGTGGAGGACCCATACTTATATCAGACAAACGAGATTTGAAACCAAATCCTGGGGGACATCTGGTGGCTCAGTGGTTGAGCATCTGCCTTCGGCTCAGGGTGTGATCCTGGGATCCCAGGATCGTGTCCCACATCGGCCTCCCTTTGGGGAGCCTGCCTCTCACTCTGCTATGTTTCTTCCTCTGCTCCTCTGTGTATCTCTCATGAATACATAAATAAAATATTTAAATTTCAAACAAGAAAGAAGAAATACTATAAGAAGAGATGAAGAAGGGTATTATTTCCTAATTTAAAAACCTCTCTATCAAGATCAAACAACTAAATATTTATGCTGCCAACATGGGAGTACCTAAATATAGAAACCAATTAACAACAAACATAGAGGAACTCACTGAAAATAATACAATGACAGGGGATTTTAACACCCACTTATGGCAATGGACCGATCGTCTATGCAGAAATAAATAGGGGAAAAATAGCCTTGACACACTGGACCACAGGGACTCAACAGATATAGTCTGAACATTTCATCCGAAAGCAGAATACACATTCCTTTCAAGTGCACATGGGACATTCTCCAGAACAGATCATATCATGGCCCACAAATCAGCCCTCAACAGGTACAACAGGTACAAGAAAATTGATATCACACGCTGTACATTTTCAGAACACTACGCTATGAAACTCGAAGTTGACAGTAAGAAAAAAAATTGGACAGACCAAAAATAAGTGGAGATTATCAACATCCTACTAGAGAATGAATGGAGCAACCAGGAAATTAAAGAGGAAATTTAAAAGAAATGAAAATGAAAACATTTTTCTCCAAACCTCTGGGATGTAGCAAAGGCAGTCCCATGGGAAGTATATAGCAATATAGGTCTACCTCAAGAAACAAGAAGTCTCCAATACACAACCTAACCCTACACCTAAAGGAGCTGTAAAAGGAATAGGAAACAAAGCCTAAAGCCTACAGAAGAAGGGAAAAAATAAAGATGAGAGCAGAAATAAACAATACAGAAACAACAAAACAGTAGAATGGAATAAGGAAACTAAGAGCTGTTTCTTCAAAATAATTAATAAAATGGATCAAGCCCTAGCCAGCCTTATCAATGAGAAAAGAGAAATGACATAAATAAATAAAATCACAAATGAGAGAAGAGAGATCACAATCAACACCAGAAAAATAAGACAATGATAAGGGATTACTATGAAATTATACACTAACAAACTGGGAGACCTGGAATAAATGGACAAATCCCTAGAAATGTGCAAACGAGCAAATCTGAAATAGGAAGAAATAGAAAATATGAACAGACCCATGAGTAGCAAAGAAATTGAATCAGCAAGACACCTGGGTGTCTCACTGGTTGAGCATCTGCTTTAGCTCAGGTCATGATCCCGGGGTCCTGGGGGATCAAGTCCCACATCAGGCTTCCTGCATGGAGCCTCATTTTCCCTCTGCCTATACCTCTGCCTCTCTGTGTCTCTCATGAATACATGAATAAACGTGCAGCCACTGTGGAAAACAGTTTGGAGGGTACTCGAGAAGTTAAAAATAGAGGATCCCTGGGTGGCGCAGTGGTTTGGCACCTGCCTTTGCCCAGGGCATGATCCTTGAGACCCGGGATCTAATACCACGTCGGGATCCCGGTGCATGCAGCCTGCTTCTCCCTCTGCCTGTGTCTCTGCCTCTCTGTGACTATCATAAAAAAATTTTAAAAAAAGAAGTTAAAAATAGAGCTACCCTACGATTCCAAAATTGCAAAGCGAGGTCTTTACCCCGAGGATACAAAAGTAGTTTAGTAGATTCAAAGAGGAACACACAGCCCAGTGTTGGTAGCAGCATTATCAACAACAGCGAAACCGTGTATAGAGCCCGGATGTCCATCGACAGAAGAATGGGCAGAGACGATGTGGTAAATATACACCCTGCAACATCACTGGGTCATCAGAAGGGATGAAATGAAGCCATTTACAATGACGTGGGAGAATTGGAAGGGACTTATGCTAAATGAACTCAGTCAGAGAAAGACAGACCAAATACCATACAATTGCATTCACATGTGAATTTTAAGAAACCAAAGAAACTGGCAAAGGGGCGAAGGGGGGGATGAGAGATGCAAACCAAGAACACACTCTTAACACAGAGAATAAACTAATAAATACCAGAGGAAGGTGGAGGGGATGGGGAATCAGGGGATGGGGATAGTGGAGGTCAACTCTGACCAGTAGCAGGCGTTGTATTCAAGGGTTGAATCACTATGTGGTAAACCAGAAACTATATCATACTGTGTTTACAAACAGGAATTCAAGTAAAACTTTAAAATAATAATTGGTAGTATAGAGGAAACATGTGCTCACAAGAGATAAAATCAGAAAGGCAACTGAAAATCCAAACAAAGAGTCTTTATAGCCACAAATCCCCTCCTTAGCTGAGCTCAGGAGAATCCTGCCATGCCTATTCTCACCCCAGAAAAGCCTGGATTTTGATTCTCTGGGGAGGCTACTGACTTGGAGGAGTCAGGCTATCTTCGAAACCAAAACCTAAATAGAGTGCATAAAACTAAACTGCCAAAGATGCTAGGAGTCCCAGTGCAGGCACATGCCAAGACACAAACTCTAACCATACACAGACATAACCCTAACCCTACACTTAAGCCTAATGTTAACCTAACCCTTAAACAAGAAATATCACTAATCAAAAACCAAACACAAACCCCAAGACCGAAACACATTCACTGAACCTTCCTGCCAACCCTCACCCTAACTCCTAAACCTATTCTAAACCATTAACCCTGACCCTTACCTTAAATCTAACCCTAACCTCTAACCATAACCTTAACTTAATGTACTCAAATCATATGCCTAACCTTAACCTGTACCCTAACCCTAACTCTAAAGCTAAAACCCACCTGTGGGTCCAAGTCCCTGCTCCACTGTGTCGGGCATACATGGACACAAGCTCGAGCTTGTAAATAAACCCTCGTGTGTTTGCATCAGTGTCATCTTCTCGGTGGTTTCTCAGATTCGCAATCTTGGGCACAACAGTCTGAGATAAAAAACAAAACCAAAAGAAGCTCGGACGCAGGTAGAGTGAACGCAGGGTTCTGAGAGAAGCGGCGGAGACCCGGGGGCTTGGGAGCTCTTCTGTGGAGGCCCCAGCAGACTGGGGGGCAGGATGCTCAGCCCCAGAACCAGAGGACCCAGAGACCCCACCCACATCCCGCCCATCAGGGCCGGGTCTCAGGGAGCAGCACAGCGCCACCCGCTGGAGGCCAGACGCGCTAACGACCACCCAGCCTCTGACCCCCCACAAGTGCAACTCCCAGGCAGATGTGCACCTGACAATCAGCGCCAAGGCCCATCCCCAGACCCCACACATATGATTCCCTGCCACCAAGTTGTCAAAACAGAGAGGCTGCAGAGCTTCAGCTCTGCCTCGAAAGTAGAGTCTAGATTCCTTTGTAGTTTGTGCTCTTTTTTCATTTATTTTCTTTGATTCTATTTTATTAATTGCCTTATTTTAACTTTTATGTATGTACCTTATATATTTCTTATTTTTACTTTCATGGTACTTTAATTGTGTTTCATATTTTGGGATTTAGAATCTTTTAATGAGCAGGCCAAAATAATCTGATTTTTTTTTTGGGGGGGGAGGACAGTTGTTATTGTTTTTCTTGGTTTTTCTTTTTCTTCCTTCTTTCTTTTCTGGAAAAAATAATGAGATGGAGTAGTTCAACTCCATAAAATAACAGAGGTAGTACTCACAGCCAGCAAGTTCATCAATACACATATATGATGTCTAACTACAGTTCAGAACAATGATTATAAAGATAGCAGCTGGGCTGGAAATAGAGCACAGAAGAAAACTAGAGAATCCCTTCCTGTAGAAATAAAACAACTAAAATCTAGTCAGGCCAACGTTAAAAATGCTATAACTCTGATGCAGTCCCAAGTGGAAGCCTTAAAAACAAGAAACGTTATGGAGCATAGAGGCAGACATAGGGAACTCAGCCACTTATTAAAACAATAACATTCATATCATAGGAGACTCAGAAGATGAAGAGAGAGAAAAGGTGGGCCTTGCTCAGCCATTAGAAACGACAAATACCCACCATTTGCTTCAACGTGGATGGAACTGGAAGGTATTATACTGAGTGATGTAAGTCAATCAGAGAAGGACAAACATTGTATGTTCTCATTCATTTGGTTAATATAGATAATAGTAAAGGGAATATAAGGGAAGGGAGAAGAAATGAGTGGGAAATATCAGAAAGGGAGACAGAACATAAACTCCTAACTCTGGGAAAAGAACTAGGGGTGATTGAAGGGGAAGTGGCCGGTGGGTTGGGGTGAATGGGTGATGGGCACTGAGGGGGGCACTTGACGGGATGAACAATGGGTGTTATTCTGTATGCTGGCAAATAGAACACTAAGAAAAAGTAAATTTATTATTAAAAAAAAAGAAAGAAACAAAGTGTGGCACCTGGGTTGCTCAGTCATTTAAGCTTCTGTCTTAGGCTGGTATCATGATCCAGGTCCCAAGGCAGGCTCCCTGTTCAGCTGGGAACCTGCTTCTCCCTCTCCCTCTGTCCCGCTCCCTCATGCTTTTTCTCTCCTCTCTTTCTCATATAAATAAATAACATCTTTGATAAAAAAAACAATCAAACAAACCTAGAGGGAAGAGAAATCTCCCATGTAGAAGAATTTCAAACAATTTGTGCAGACATTCCACCGTGAAGTTCATGAGCATAGATACCCACTCTTATGTGTGCAATACACATAGTAACTTCCTTCTACAAAATATATTATGAAAAACTTAAAATAATAATGATAATAATAATAATAATAATAACAATAATAATAATAAAAGAATCATTTTACTACGGAGAAAGCTGACAAACCCTACTTCAGCAAGATGACCAGAACGATGCCAAGACTGATAAATCCTGTTGATAGTATCTATCCTTTATATGATATAATGAAAATGGCAGTATATCTCTGTATATAAGCCACAAAAACAGTTCAATCATGAGATAAACAACAGACATGTCCCAACTGAGGGAAATTTTACAAAATACTCTACTTCTCAAAGTGTTCCAGTTCAACAAAAACAAGGAAAGGCTGAAAGACTGTCACAACCCAGAGGAGCCTAAGAAAACAGGAGGACAAATGGAATGTCATATGAGGGGTGGTGACTTAGCAAAAACTAAGGAAATCTGAATAAAGTATGGTCTTTGGTTATTGCGAATATTTTAATATTGATTCATTAGCTAATATTTGTACCGTACTGATATAAGATATCAATAATTGGAGAAATTGAGTGCAAGTGCATGAGAATTCTCTGTACTATCTTCTCAATTTCCCTATAAATCTTTGTTTTTTTTCCTAATAAATAAGATTTATTTTGAAAATTGACTAAAATGAATCAGGCTCCAAGTGTGAAGACATTTTAAGAATCATTGAATTAACTTTTGCCTTATTCTTAAAAAGTTCCTTCGATGGGAACAAAGAATTTTATATCAGAAGGAAAGAAAAACATTTATGAACACGTATAATGCCTCCTCAACCTGAAAAGGAGGAACGCATAATAAATAGCAAAAATCAGATAAAAATAATTCTAGTATAATAGACACCATATTGCTAGTGCATTTAAAATTAGCAATGCATAACATTTATTTCCTTGACATTTGTCTTCCAAAGAGTTCACAGTGTTTCAGTGTCAGTTGAAACAGGGGAAGAATCTCAGGGAAGAATCCTTCACATAATAATAGGACCATTGGTAATAATGTCTCTCAGTTCTTTCCAAATCCATAAAGATGCATTTCCTGATGAGTGACTGAGCTGTGAAGAAAGAGAAGACATTCCCTCATCCCTCTGATTTACTTGTGTCAGAATATTTTAACCATAGTACTACGAATAGTAAATTATCCTTATTAACAGGAAATACGTCTCAGATTGGAATCTGAGCAATCAGAAGTGCAGAGAAAAAACACTTTGACTCGCTCTTCATCATATAAAGAGAAAGGACAGCTTTTCTATGTACAAAGTCAGTTGTCAAGATAGCCTCAGGGATTAAGAGTCTGCAGCATCGAATCCCGCTGCACAGCTGGGATGCCCAGGAGCCAGGTCTTCCTGATTCCAAATCCCTGGGCCTGTCCCCCAACACACGCTGCCAGGCTGAGGTCATTTGCAATTGCTCTCTTAGGAGCTCCGGGGAAGGGTGAAGGAGCTAGATAGGATGGGAATGGATGCAAGGAGGCCGAGAAAATGAAGGCCTTTCCACTTTAAGTTCAGCATTCGAACACATCAAGCCATCCCAGGACCCTGTGAAGAAGAGCTGAAATTTACATTACTTCAGATACAGGAAAAAAACAGAAGTTTATAGCTTATTGCCCTAGAAAGCCCAACAATAGAATAAGAACTGAGCCCACGCCAAGGGCTGGAAGTGCCTATTAGAATGAGAACAGAGCTCAATGCCAATGAAGGCCCCATATCAAAATGTAAACAGAATTTGAGGAACTCTTCCAGCCCTTCTGGAGGTCCGTGAGACAAGCCCTTAAAACTAAGCTAAAACCCAACTCGGGGTCCAGGTCCCTGCTCTGCTGTGTTGGGTTCGGGTGTACTTGAACGCAAGCTCGAGTTTGGAAATCAACCCTCATGTGTTTGCATTGGTGTCAACTCCGTAGTGGTTTCTCAGATTCGCAATCTTGGGCACAACACCCCATGTCCCCTCCCACCTGGGCTGAACCCCTCTGCCGTCCCACCCAGGCTGACCCTCAGCCACCTCCCCGCCTACAACAGCTGGGGACAGGCCCTCACACAGTTCCACGGGCACGGTGGGCACTCCCACCATCCCCAGCCTCCCAGAGGAAGGAAGGAGGATTCTGCAGGACACACTCCCACGGTTGCTCTAGGGCTCCCTGCCCTGCACATCAGCTCGTGACAGGTCAGGGTCTGTATCCCTAATGCCTGCTCCTCCTCCCCGGTTTTCCCACAGGAAATGAAGGAGGAGGCCCTGGTTTCCTCCTAGGACAACACGCAGGTAGACCTGGACGTCAACAGGACATTCAGCAGTCACATCATGTTTTGGTACTACTATAGGGTAGGGTGAGGCTGAGGGGCCAGGGTGGATCGGGCTCCGGGAGAGGACCAGGGGCTTCTGGGTCGGGAACACAAGGCTTCCGAGGCCGGGAAAAGAACAGCAGCCAGCAACACACAGCTTCACGGTAAGGTGCTGGGGATGAACCCCGTGCCCCCTCCCCTGGGGGCTCAGGGATGAGGAGGCCACTAGGATGGGGCCTCCAGGGGTTGCCATGTGAGCTGAACCCCAAAGGTGTGAGGGACGGCCCTCTGAAAAGCAGGGGGCGGGGTTGCGGGCCGTGGGGGACAGTAAGGGGACCTGGGGGCTGGGTGTATGGCTGTGACTGGAGGAGGACACACATCGATCCGATGAGGGTCGGACGGGTCAGGGTGACACCTCCCCTCGGTGCTTTATATATTTCTAAATTCTATGCATTTCATTTGAGACAATTTGCAACTTGTAAACATACATAGTATGATGACCCGAGATATTGCTCCCAGTCCAGCCAGGGTCCTGCACTGACCACACGGGGCCCCAGGGGCAGGTGTCACAGCAAACCCCAGACTGGGGTCGCCTTAATTGGTAGATGTCTCCCAATGCATCTTAGAGAAAGGGTTTGCCGTGTGTCTGCAAGCCCCCCACCCCATCCCCCCATTTCCCAGAAACACATCATCCCCCTACATCATCATCCCCCATGGCATCGCCCCTACACCATCCCCCTCACACACACAAAGCCCCACACAATCCCCACCCACACTATACCTCAACACTATCCCCCCTACACCAGCCCCCAACTCCACCACCGTCATACCCATGCCTCACACCATCCACCGTCACACCATCAGCCCTGAGCAAGGACCCGGTGCAGCTGCCCCCTGTGGGACATGCTCAGCCTCCCCGGGGTTCTCTGGATACCCTGCTCCCATCAGAAGCCCGGGTGTCCCATAGAGTACCCAGGGGTTGCAGGGAGGAGGGAAGACAGGGATCCCCTGACAGGGTGTGTTCAGGTGAGTGGTGCAGATGACCCACTGTGCCCTGCCTCCGCCCACTGTCCCTCCTGGAGTGCGGCACACCCTGCCCAGGACACCAGCCCCTAACCTAGAGGGACCTGGGCTGACTGGGCACCAGGCTCTGGGGAGCTGGGTTGATTTGAGCCCCAACCAGGCCCAACACAAAGACTAATGGGATCCAGCCCCCCATGGCCGTGGCCAGCCCTGGATTCTGGCCCCGGGCTGAGCGAGCCTTCTCACAGTTGAATGTGGCCTCCTGGGCACTGGACATGCCCCACAGATCCAGGTCACTGACCTAGGGCAGACTGGGGGATCCTGGGACACCCCAGGGTGGGGAGAGCAGGGTTAGGCTGGTGGGCCCCACCCACATCCACACCAGGAGGCAGGCTCCTACAGGTGTTGGGGCCCCAGGGATCCCGAGGCCGGGGTCCAGCTGTCCTACAGGGACCCAGCACAGGAGACCATGAGCTGCAGTTCCAGGTCAGCTCTGCTGTCCTCAGAACCGTCACTCAGGCTGAAACCTCAGGACACACGCCCCCAACCAGAGTCCACACATGCTCCCAGGTGGGGGACTCCAGCACTCGCCCCCCCACCCCGTGTGATCCTTGCTCTCCCCTAAAGACAAAAAGGTCTACTTCCCCAGGGGAAGGCACGCACCCTCTGCTCTGAGCCCATTTGCTGTACAAATTCAATAAAGTGTTGTGGTGGGAAAATGCACAGCCATCCCGTTTCTGTGTCTCCAGAACTCTGTGTATAGGGCGTGGAGAGACCCCCAGAGAGGATTAGGGGGCACCACCGAGGCCCCAACCAGCCCATGCAGGGGCGCCGCTAGGCACACACAGCTGACGTCCCAACGTGCCATCCAGTGGTGGCCGGACGCCAGGGTCAGGCCTCACAGACTTTACTGGGACTCAGCCTGTGCCTTGTCGGCCAGAATGGGCAGGACAGAGTGACAGCCAGGGAGCCTCAGGTCACCAGGGTCTGTGCAAAGTGACCTCAGAGGTCACCTCCCTCTGTCCAGGGGGCCGGGCCTGGCCGGGTTCCAGGGCACTTCCTCCCCTCCCCGCATCCCTGTGCCTGGGTGCCTTGGGCACAGAGGGCTTGCGGGGCGGTCAGCGTGGCCATGGAAGTGATATCAGGACAGCAGGCCCTTGTGTTGTGCCCAAGATTTCGAATCCGAGAAACCACCAAGGAGCCGACACCGATGAAACTCCCGAGGGTCTCTTTACAAGCTGGAGCTTGGTCCAAGTGCACCAGACACATTGGAGCAGGGACTTGGACCCCGAGACTAAGGGACGAGGCAGCTTTATAGGGGCCAGTGGACCATGGGATACGCAGAAAGTTGCACAGTCATGTCGGTCCACATGTAGGTGGCCGATTGAATTACACCTTACCCTATAGTATCCACTTGAGCTGGTCTATTACTTTGGTCAGAATTGGTGCATGATTTTGGTGGGCACAAAGCAGGGTTACATTGTTATGAGCTGATTTCCAATTAGGGTGTGCCCAGCAGCCTGACTAGGGTGGGGCAGCGCCTTAAGCCATAAATAGGTCATTTGGGGGTCATAGGGGAGGTGGCGGGTGTAGCACAAAATGGAATGATCCTGCTCTGTTTGTCCAGGAGTAGGGGATTTTTATTAAATTTCCAGGGTCCCACACTTGCAGCTCATGCACCTGGGCCACCCTCACCAGGTGGACTCAGCGTGCACACCCTGTGGTACTGGATCTCTCACACCAACGTGTGGAGGGCACCCTCCTTGCCCGAGTGAGTAGGGGGTGGGTGAGCATGGGGCTCGGCTTGAAGGCCAGTCAGGACAGGGGACCGACAACCCCAGCCCCATCCCCACCCTGACTCCTACATACAGGCAGCCCCATGGCTCCCCGCCATGGGCAGCCGGCTCCTCAGGAGCTCCCCCCAAGGGTGGCCCGAATGTCTGGCACCCTGCTGGAGAGGCATTGGGGAGAAGAGAAGCAGCCAGCGCTTGGCAGGACCCACTGCCAGACATGGGAATGTGGCCGAGCCAGATCTTCCTGCTCAGCTGACCCTCCAGCGGAAAGTCACTGCATGAGCAAGCACCACGGTGGACAGGAGAGCCCAGCTAGCCATCTAGCGCCAGCACTAGAAATGAGGTTTTGCCAACCATTTCGGGGTTTTGGGTTACCCAGGCATAGGATCCAATAGCTGCACGTGATAGCTGCATGTGATAGAGACACACACACCCCAAAACCAACAAGTCGTAATCCCCCCAATGTTGTCAAACAGCAGCCGGATGGTTACATACAAGATGCTGTGATCCCCAATAGGATACATGGAAGACGTTATAAACCATGACTGCAGACGTGCTGGAGGCACGGAGATGTGCCTGCTGGGTTCCAACAAGGAGCACAGATGGGAAGGAAGCATCCTACGGACAGGGGGGATCTCCTAGGAAAGGACACCAGGTCCCTGTGAAGGCTACAGAGGGTGAAATCTCTCCTCTTCTCTTTCTGCTTCTGGTTTTCCTCCTACATGCCATTTTCCTCAATCATATTAGAAAGAATTTATGTTTTTAAATTTATTTTTATTGGAGTCCAATTTGTATGAATTCTTTCTTCAGCAAGGGTGTCATTCAGGAGAGAAGGAGAGAGAAAGATTTTCCTAGACAGGCAACATATAAAGGAGTTCATGACCACTTAACCAGTCCAGAAAGGAATTTTAAGAGGGACTCTGCTAGGGGGGAAAAAAGTGACCAAAAGAAACAAAGACTAGAAAGAACCAGAGAACGTCACCAGAAACACCAACTCTTCTGGAAACACAAAGGCACAAAGTTCATATCTTTGAATAATCACTCTGAGTGCTGATAGACTAAATGCTCCAATCAAAAGATAGAGGGTATCATAGGGGCTTAAAAAACAGGATCCAGGATGCCTGGGTAGCTCAGGGGTTGAGTCTCTGCCTTTGACTCAGGTTGTGATCCTGGAGTCTGGGATCGAGTCCCATATTCTGTTCCTGGTGGGGAGTCTGCTTCTCTCTCTGCCTAATTTTCTGCCTCTCTCTCTCTCTCTCTCTCTCATAAATAAAATCATTATTAAAAAAACAAGATCCATCTGTATGCTGCCTACAAGATGCTCACATTTATAGACACCAGGAGATTGAAAGTCAGTGGATGGAAAATCATCTATCACGCTAATGGATATCAAAAGAAAGCTGGAGGACCCATACTTATATCAGACAAATGAGATTTGAAACCAAACCCTGGGGGACACCTGGTGGCTCAGTGGTTGAGCATCTACCTTCGGCTCAGGGTTATCCTGGGATCCCAGGATTGAGTCCCTCATCGGCCTCCCTTTGCGGAGTCTGCTTTTCCCTCTGCCTATGTTTTGCCTCTGCTTCAATGTGTATCTCTCATGAATACATAAATAAAATATTTAAATTTCAAAAAAGAAAGAATAAATAGTATAAGAAGAGAAGGGCATTATTTCATAATTAAAAAGACTTTCTATCAAGATCAAACAACTAAATATTTATGCTGCCAACATGGGAGTACCTAAATATAGAAACCAATTAACAACAAACGTACAGGAACTCACTGATAATAATACAGTGACAGGGGATTTTAACATCCACTTATGGCAATGGACCAATCGTCTATACAGAAAATCAACAGAGGAACAATAGCCTTGACACACTGGACCACAGGGACTCAACAGATATAGTCTGAACATTTCAACCTAAAGCAGAATACACATTCCTTTCATTTTTTATTATTTATGATAGTGATAGAGAGAGAGTGAGAGAGGGGCAGAGACATTGGCAGAGGGAGAAGCAGGCTCCATTCACCAGGAGGCCAATGTGGGATTTGATCCCGGGTCTCCAGGATCGCGACATGGGCCAAAGGCAGGCGCTAAACTGCTGCACTACCCAGGGATCCCTACACATTCCTTTCAAATGCACATGGGACATTCTACAGAACAGATCATATCATGGCCCACAAATCAGCCCTCAACAGGTACAACAGGTACAAGAAGGTTGATATCACACCCTGTACATTTTTGGACCACGATGTTATGAAACTTGAATTCGACATTAAGAAAAGAAAATTGGACAGACCAAAAATACGTGGAGATTATGAACATCCTACTAGAGAATGAATGGAGCAACCAAGAAATTAAATAGGAAATTTAAAACAAATGTAAATGAAAACATGTCTCTCAAAACCTCTGGGATGTAGCAAAGGCAGTCCTAAGAGGGAAGTACATAGCAATACAGGCCTACCTCAAGAAACAAGAAGTCTCCAATACACAACCTAACCCTATACCTAAAGGAGCTGGAAAAAGAATAGCAAACATAGCCTGAAGCCTACAGAAGAAGGGAAAAAAATAAAGATGAGAGCAGAAATAAACAATGCAGAAACACAAATCAGTAGAATGGAATAACGAAACTAAGAGCTGGTTCTTCAAAATAATTAATAAAATAGACAAAGCCCTAGCCAGCCTTATCAACGAGAAAAGAGAAAAGACCTATATAAATAAAGTCACAAATGAGAGAAGAGAGATCGCAATCAACACCAAAAAAATAAGACAATTTTAAGGGAATACCATGAAAGATTATACGCTAACAAACTGGGAGACCAGGAAGAATTGGAAAGATCCCTAGAAATGTGCAAACAATAAAAACTGAAATAGGAAGAAATAGAAATGTGAACAGACCCATAACTAGCAAAGGAATTGAATCAGCAAGGCACCTGGGTGCCGCAGTGGTTGAGCATCTGCTTTGGCTCAGGTCACGATCCCAGGATCCTGGGGCATCAAGTCCCACATCAGGCTCCCCACATGGAGCCTCATTTTCGCTCTGCCTATACCTCTGCCTCTCTGCGTCTTGCATGAATTGAATACATAAATAAAATCTTTAAAAAAGGAAAAGATATAAAGATGAGAAAGGACCCAAATAAAATCACAAATGAGGAAAGAGAAATAACAACCAACACTAGAAATACAAACGTTTACAAGAGAACATTATGAAAAATTATATGCCAGCAACCCCGAACCTGGAAGAGATAGATCAATTCCTAAAAATATATAACATAGCAAAAATGAAAAAGGAAGAAATAAGGAACTTGAACACACAGATAACCAGCAGAGAAATTGAATCAGCAATCAAGAATCTCCCAACAGGAGACACTTATATCAATAGAATAGAATGGAAAGCCAAAACAAGATACAAACCTGTAACTCTATGGTCCATTAATCGACAACAAGGCAGGAAGGAATATCCAATGGCACAGAGACAGTCTCTTCAACAAACCCTAAACCTGACCCCAGGATAAGAACAAATGGTGTTGGGAAAACCAGGCAGCCACATGCAGAAGAATGAAACTGGACCACTTTCTTACACCATATATATAAAAAATAAATTCAAAATAGATGAAAGACCTAAATGTGAGACCTGAAACCATACAAAGAAGAAAAGATAGGCAGCAACGTCTTTGACATTGGCCATTGGATCTTCTTTCCAGATATGCATCTGAGGCGAGCGAAACAAAAGCAAAAATCCTATTGGGAGTTCATCAAATTGAAAAGCTTCTGCAAAGTGAAGGAAACAAGCAATGCTAAAATGCAAAATACAAAATGAGAGGAGATATTTGTAAACAACACATCCAATAAAGAGTTAGTATGCAAAATACGTAAAGCAAATATAAATCTCAGCATCCTAAACACAAATTATCCAACTGCAGATGGGCAGAAGACATGAATGGACTTTGTCTCTGTCAAGACATCCAGATGGCCACCAGACACACGGACAGACACTCAGCGTCACGCATCATCAGCGAAATGCAAACCAAAACCACAATGAGATGTCACCTGACAGCCGACAGAATGGCTAAAATTAACACAAGAAACAACAGGTGTTGGTGAGGCTATGGAGAAGGGGGAGCCCCCTTACACTCCTCGTGGTCATGTGAACAGGTGCAGCTACTGTGGAAAACAGTGTGTTGTGTCCTCAAGAAGTTAAAAGTAGAAGTACCCTATGATTCCAAATTTGCACAGCTAGGTATTTATCTCGAGGATATAAAAGTAGTCTCTTAGATTCAAAGAGGGACACGTAGCCTAGTGTTTGTAGCGGCGTTATCAACAATAGCCAAACTGTGGTTACAGCCAAGATGTGCATCGACACATGAATGGGCAGAGACGATGTGGTAAATATACACACTGCGACATCACTTGGTCATCACAAGGGATGAAATGAAGCCATTTACAATGACGTGGGAGAATTGTAAAGGACTTATGCTCAAGGAACTCAGTCAGTCAGAGAAATACAGATACCAAATACCACACAATTGCATTCACATGTGAATTTTAAGAAACCAAACAAACTGGCAAGGGGATCGATGTGGTGGGATGAGAGAAGCAAACCAAGAAACTCACTCTTAACCACAGAGAATAAACTAATAGATACCAGAGGAAGGTGGGGGGGATGGGGAATCAGGGGATGGGGATAGTGGAGGGCACCTGTGACCAGTACCAGGCGTTGCATCCAGGGGTTGAATCACTATGTGGTAAACCAGAAGCTATATCATACTGTGTTTACAAACAGGAATTCAATAAAAGTTTAAAATAATAATTGTTAGTATTGATGAAACATGTGTGCACAAGAGATAAAATCAGAAAGGCAACTGAAAATCCAAATAAAGAGTATTTAGAGCCACAAATTCCCTCCTTAGCTCAGCTCGGGAGAAGCCTGCCATGTCTTTTCTGACCCCAGCAGAAGCCTGGAGTTTCATTCTCTGGGGAGGCCACTGGCTGTTGGAACCAAGCTATCTTTGAACCCAAAACCTAAATAGAGTGCATAAAACTAAACTGCCCAAGATACTAGGAGTCCCAGTGCAGGCACAGGCCAAGACCCAAACTCTAACCATACACAGACATATCCCTAACCCTACATTTAAGCCTAATGTTAACCTAAACCTTAAACAAGACCTATCACTAATCAAAAACCAAACACAAACCCCAAGACCGAACACATTCACTGAACCTACCTGCCAAGCCTCACCCTAACTCCTAAACCTATTCTTAGGTTTCCTTAACCCTGACCCCTACCTTAAAACTAACCCTAACCCTAAACTCTAACCCTAACCTTAATGTATTCAAATCCTATTCTTAACCTTATCCTGTACCCTAACCCTAACCCTCTAATACTAATCCTATCTCATACCCCAAACTGTACCCTAACCCGTACCCTAAAACTAACCCCTAACCCACTGCCTAACCCTATCCCTTATCCTTTTCCAAAACCGTACACTGACCCTACCCTGACCCTGACCTGACCATTACCCCTAACCAAACACTAACCCTAATCCTAACCCCTAACCTAACCTTACCACTCACCCTAACTCTAAACTTAGCACTAACTTTAACCCTAACCCCTAACCCTAACAACTAACCCTAACTCACTCCCTAACCCCTAACCGCAAACCTAATCACAACCCTAACACTAACCATAATCCTAACCCCAAATCCTAACATCCTGCCCTAATCCCTAAGCCTAAACCCTAACCCTAACTCTAACTCTAAATCCTGTCCCTAACACTAACCCTAACCCCTTTCCCTAATCCCTAACCCCCATTCAACTCCTAACCAGTCACATTTACCCTTATCCCTCACGCTATCCTCTAATCCGTAACCATAAGCATAATCACTAAACCCTAACATCTAACCTAACTTAACCACCAACTGCCTCACCTCCCCTGACCCTACCATTCATTCTACACATTCACTTACCCTGTGGTTCTGAGTAGTCCTTTCTGATGTGGACGTGGCCCACAATGGCGCCTCCAGAGTCCTCCAGGGGGTCCTGCGGAAGCCAGGATCCTGTGAGTGTCGACATGGTCCCACGTGTTCCTGAGTCATAGTCAGCGGGTCCTGAGGACGCCGGGTCTCCTGGCACTGTGGACTATGCCTCACATCCTCTGGAAGTCTCACAGCAGGTCCTCAGGAGGCCGAGGGCTCCTGTAAGCCTGGACATGGCCCCATGGCCCCCAGAAAACTCACCGCGGGTCCTGAGGGGGCTGTGGGCTCCTGTGAACATTGACACAGCCCCATATATCCTGAAGCCAAAGGGCAGGTACTGAGGAGGCCGGAGACTCCTGTCAGTGTGGATTTGGCACCCACATCTTTCTTACGCCTCACCACAGGCCCTGACAAGCCTGGGGTCTCTGTCTGCATGGAAGCATCCCCATATTTCCCGAAGTCTACACCGGGGGTTCTGAGGACGTCAGCGTCCTGTTGTGTGGGCGTGGCCCCATGTCCTCCCATACCGTCACTGCGGGTTCTGAGGGGGCCAGGACTCCTGACACCGTGGATTCAGCCCCCACCTCCCAGAAGCCTCAACTTATGTCCTGAGCGGCCTGGGAGCTCCTGCCAGAGTGGACGCAGCACCACAGCTTCCTGAAGCCTCCCTGCAGGTCCTGAAGCGACCCAGGTATTCCTGTCAGGGTTGATGCGGGCCCACATCTTCCTGAAGCCTCACCGCAGGTCCTGAGGAGACCGGGGCTCATCAGTGTGGATGCGTCCCCATGTCCTCCTCAGGCCTCCCCAGCACATGTGGGCTCCTGTTAGTGCAGGTGGGCGAGGCCTACTGAGCCTTCGCGGCCCTTTGGGCCAGGCCTGGTCTCGGGCGCCTCCTGCGGGACACTCAGGCACTGCAGGAGGCCATGCAGGAGGCAACGCCCCTGTACACGGGGCCACAACTGCCTCCTTCCAGGCTCCAGCTGAGGCCTATGAGCTTTGGAAAAGACTCACTGAAACAGAGCCCAATACCTGGCTTCCCCAGAAAGACTTAAGGACAATGATTAGAGCCCACAGGACACAAAAAGAAATGTTTATCAGACTTTAACAACGCCCTGCAAAACTCACTCAACCCTCTTCCTCTGGGCGGAACCGCAGGCTGGTGCAGCCACCCTGGAAACAGTGTGGAGGCTCCTCAGGAAGTTACAAACGCCCTGGGACCAGCAGGTGCACAGCCTTAGCTCACCCCGAAGATACAGATGCATGAGACTCGGGGACACCTGCACCCCAATGTCCACAGCAGCCGGGTCCATAGTAGCCACACTGTGGGAGGAACCTCGGTGCCCTCAGGCAGATGAGGGATAAAGAGGATGGAAGATAGATGATGGTCATAGATGATAGATAGTTAGATGATAGGAATGGTACTCAGCTATCAAAGAGAAGAAAATATTGCCATTTGCAATGACGTGGATAGAACTAGAGGGATCATGTTAAGTGAAATAAGTCAGTCAGGAAAGAAAATTACCGTATGGTTGCATTCATAGGTGAAATTAAAGAAGCAAAGCAGATGGGCATCTGTGAAGGGAAGGAAAAACAAATAAGATGAAAACAGAGATGGAGGGAAAAAAGACTCAATCACAGGAAACAAACTGAGGGTCGCTGGAGGGGAGGGGAGTGGAGGGACAGGGTAACTGGTAGAGGGGCATGAAGGAGGGCACGTGATGTCATGAGCCCTGGTGTTATCTCCAACTGTTGAATCCCTAAATTCTACCTCTGAAAGTATAATACACTATACTGTTAATTAATTGGGTTTAAATTAAATTAAGTTTAAAAAATCAGTTGACGGTATCGGAGTGCATTTTCTTCCATGCTCTCTATTCTGCTCCTTCATCTAATGCCAGAACCACACCCCTGTGACTTTGGTTTGTTTAAGTAGGCTCCATGCCTCGTCCACAGTTCAGCACAGGGCTAGAATTCATGACCCCGATATCAAGACCAAGGGTGAAGTCAGGAGTCGGATGCTTAACCAATGGAGCCAGCCGGGACCCGAGAACCACACTGCTTTATCCTGTGTCTCTGTGACATTGTTTGAAATAGGAAAGTGGAGGGAGGGGCAAGATGGCGGAAGAGTAGGGTCCCCAAATCACCTATCCCCACCAAATTACCTAGATAATCTTCATCATCCTGAAAATCTATGAATTAGGCCTGAGATTTAAAGTAGACCAGCTGGAATGCTACAGTGAGAAGAGTTCACACTTCTATCAAGGTAGAAAGAGGGGGAAAAAGAAATAAAGAAACAAAAGGCATCCAAGGGGGAGGGGCCCCACGAGGTGCCGGGCTAAGGCCGGGGCGAGTGTCCCCAGGACAGGAAAGCTCTGTCCCGGAGAAGCAGGAGCTTCACCAATCTTCCTGGGTGGAAAGGCACCCGCAGGGAGTTGGAGCAGGACGCCAGGATAGTGGGGATGCCCTCGGACTCCCTGGAACACTAACAGACACCTGTGCACCCAGGAGACTGCACCATACCCCGCGGCTGAGCTCCCTAAAAGACTGCAGGGCCCACGGCTGAACCTGGAGCAGCTCAGAGGGGCTCGGGCGGCGGCTCCGCATGGAGGGGGCTGCGAGGCCAGGAGCAGCTCGGAGGGGGCTCTGGCAGAGGAAGAGGATCCCTGCGGAGAGGGCTAAGGGGATCTGGGACCAGCTCAGAGGGGCTCGGGCGGCGGCACCGCAGAGGCGGCTGTGTGGCTGGGAGGGGGAATCCAACAGCGCAGGCACTGGAGCACAGGGCGCCAGGACACAGCCGAGGATCTGGCCTCCCCCTGGGACAGGCAGAGCCCGGGAAGACCCACAACAGCTAGGACGCTTCTGCCCATAACTGAGCAGATCAGCGTCCCTGCCTTGGCACCTCCAGGCCCTGCAGAGGGAGAGCTCTATAGTTACTGTGGGAGCTGAATCCAGGGCTCCAGAGCTGCTGGTGTCACTGGGATGGTTCCTCCTGGGGCCTCACGGGTTAAACAACCCCCACTGAGCCCTGCATCAGGCAGAGGGCAGAGCAGCTCCCCCAAGAGCTAACACCTGAAAATCAGCACAACAGGCCCCTCCGCCAGAAGACGAGCTAGACGGTCAAGTTCCAGGGGAAGTCAATGGACTTAAAGTATACAGAATCAGAAGATACTCCCCCATGGTTTTTTCTTTTCTTTTCTTTTTTCTTTTCTTTTCTCTTCTCTTCTTTTCTTTTCTTTTCTTTTTTCATTTCTTCTTTCTTTTTGATTTGTTTGCATCCCCCACCCTTTATTCCTTTCTTTCTTTTTCTTTCTTTTTCTTCTCTTTTTTCTTTTTTTCTTCCTTTTCTCTTATTCTCTTTTCTTTCCTTCTTTCTCTCTCTTTTTCTCCTTTTCCGAATACATTTTTTTTTGGCCACTCTACACTGAGCAAAATGAATAGAAGGAAAACCTCACCTCAAAAGAAAGAAACAGTCCTCTCTCCTAAGAGTTACAAAATCTGGATTACAATTCAATGTCAGAAGGCCAATTCAGAAGCACTTATACAGCTACTGGTGGCTCTAGAAAAAAGCATAAAGGACTCAAAAGACTTCATGACTTCAGAATTTAAATCCAATCAGGACGAAATTGAAAATAAATTGAATGAGATGCAATCCAAACTAGAAGTTCTAACGATGAGGGTTAATGAGGTGGAAGAACGAGTGAGTGACATAGAAGACAAGTTGATGGCAAAGAGGGAAACTGAGGAAAAAAGAGACAGACAATTAAAAGACCAGGAAGACAGATTAAGGGAAATAAACGACAGCCTGAGGAAGAAAAACCTACTTGTAATTGGTGTTCCTGAGGGCACCGAAAGGGACAGGGGGCCAGAATATGTATTTGAACAAATCCTAGCTGAAAACATTCCTAATCTGGGAAGGGAAACAGGCATTCAGATCCAGGAAATAGAGAGATCCCCCCCCCCCTAAAATTAATAAAAACCATCCAACACCTCGACATTTAATAGTAAAGCTTGCAAATTCCAAAGATAAAGAGAAGATCCTTAAAGCAGCAAGAGACAAGAAATCCCTGACCTTTATGGGGAGGAGCATTAGGGTAACAGCGGACCACTCCATAGAGAACTGGCAGTCCAGAAAGGGCTGGCAGGATATATTCAGGTCCTCAATGAGAAGAACATGCAACCAAGAATACTTTGCCCAGGAAGGCTCTCATTCAAAATGGAAGGAGAGATAAAGAGCTTCCAAGACAGGCAGGAACTGAAAGAATATGTGACCTCCAAACCTGCTCTGCAGGGAATTTTAAGGGGGACTCTTAAAATTCCCCTTTAAGAAGAAGTTCAGTGGAACAATCCAGAAAAACAAGGACTGAATAGACATCATGATGACACTAAACTCATATCTGCGATTAGTAACTCTGAATGTGAACAGGCTTAATGACCACATCAAAAGGCGCAGGGTTTCAGACTGGATAAAAAAGCAGGACCAATCTATTTGCTGTCTACAAAAGACTCATTTTAGACAGAAGGACACCTACAGCCTGAAAATAAAAGGTTGGAGAACCATTTACCATTCAAATGGTCCTCAAAAGAAAGCAGGGGTAGCCATCCTTATATCAGATAAACTAAAATTTACCCCGAAGACTGTAGTGAGAGATGAAGACTGACACTACATCATACTTAAAGGATCTATCAAACAAGAGGACATAAAAATCCTCTACATATATGCCCCGAATGTGGGAGCTCCCAAATATTTAAATCAATTAATAACCAAAGTGAAGAAATACTTAGATAATAATGCACTTATACTTGGTGACTTCAGTCTAGCCTTTTCTATACTCGATAGCTCTTCTAAGCACAACATCTCCATAGAAATGAGAGCTTTAAATGATACACTGGACCCGATGGATTTCACAGAAATCTACAGAACTTTACATCCAAACTCAACTGAATACACATTCTTTTCAATTTCAAGTGCACATGGAACTTTCTCCAGAATAGACCACATACTTGGTCACAAATCGAGTCTGAACTGATACCAAAAGATTGGGATCGTCTCCTGCATATTCTCAGACCATAATGCCTTGAAATTAAAACTAAATCATAACAAGAAGTTTGGAAGGACCACAAACACGTGGAGGTGAAGGACCATCCTGCTAAAGATGAAAGGATCATAAGAAATTAAGGAAGGATTAAAAAGATTCATGGAAACTAATGAGCATGAAGATACAACTGTTCAAAATCTTTGGAATGCAGCAAAAGCATTCCTAAGAGGGAAATACATCACAATACAAGCATCCATTCAAAAACTGGAAAGAACTCAAATGCAAAAGCTAACCTTACACATAAAGAGGCTAGAGAAAAAAAAAAGCAGATAGATCCTACACCCAACAAAAGAAGAGAGTTAATTAAAATTCGAGCAGAACTCAAGGAAATCGAGACCTGAAGAAATGTGGAACAGATAGACAGAACCAGGAGTTGGTTCTTTGAAAGAATTAATAAGATACCTAAACCTTTAGCCAGCCTTATTAAAAAGAAGAGAGTGAAGACTCAAATTAATAAAATCATGAATGAGAAAGGAGAGATCACTACCAACACCAAGGAAATACAAACGATTTTAAAAACATATTATGAACAGCTATACGCCAATAAATTAGGCAATCTAGAAAAAATGAAGGCTTTCCTGGAAAGCCAGAAACTACCAAAACTGGAACAGGAAGAAATAGAAAACCTGAACAGACCAATAACCAGGGAGGAAATTGAAGCAGTCATCCAAAACCTCCCAAGACACAAAAGTCCAGGGCCAGATGGCTTCCCAGGGGAATTCTATCAAACGTTTAAAGAAGAAACCATACCTAACCTACTAAAGCTGTTTGGAAAGATAGAAAGAGATGGAGTACTTCCAAATTCGTTCTATGAGGCCAGAATCACCTTAATTCCAAAACCAGACAAAGACCCCACCAAAAAGGAGAATACAGACCAATATCCCTGATGAACATGGATGCAAAAATTCTCAACAAGATACTATCCAATAGGATCCAACAATACATTAAGAAAATTATTCACCATGACAAAGTAGGATTTATCCCCGAGACACAAGGCTGGTTCAACACTCGTAAAACAATCGATGTGATGCATCATATCAGCAAGAGAAAAGCCAAGAACCATATGATCCTCTCATTAGTTGCAGAGAAAGAATTTGACAAAATAGAGCATCCATTCCTGATCAAAACACTTCAGAGCGTAGGGATAGAGGGAACATTCCTCGAAATCTTAAAAGCCATCTACGAAAAGCCCACAGCAAATATCATTCTCAGTGGGGCAGCACTGGGAGCATTTCCCCTAAGATCAGGAACAAGACAGGGATGTCCACTCTCACCACTGCTATTCAACATAGTACTGAAAGTCCTAGCCTCAGCAATCAGACAACAAAAAGACATTAAAGGCACTCAAATTGGCAAAGAAGGAGTCAAACTCTCCCTCTTCACCGATGACATGATACTCTACCTAGAAAACCCAAAACCCTCCCCCCACAAGATTGCTACATCTCATACAGCAATTTCGTAGCATGTCAGGATACAAAATCAATGCCCAGAAATCAATGGCATTTCTATACACTAACAATGAGACTGAAGAAAGAGAAATTGAGGAGGCAATCTCATTTACAATTGTACCCAAAAGCATAAGATAGCTAGGAAAAAACCTAACCAAGGAGGTAAAGGATTTCAATAATAAACACTATAGAATGCTTCTGAAAGAAACTGAGGAAGACACAAAGAGATGGAAAAATATACCATGCTCATGGATTGGCAGAATTAATACTGTGAAAAAGTCAATGTTACCCAGGGCAATGTACATGTTTAATGCAATCCCTATCAAAATACCATGGACTTTCTTCAGAGAGTTAGAACAAACTATTTTAATATTTGTGTGGAATCAGGAAAGACCCCGAATAGCCAGGGGAATTTTAAAAAAGAAAACCATATCTGGGGGGAACACAATGCCAGATTTCAGGTTGTACCACAAAGCTGTGGTCATCAAAACAGTGTGGTACTGGCACAAAAACAGACTCATAGATCAATGGAACAGAATAGAGAAGCAGAAGTGGACCCTGAACTTCATGGTCAACTGATATTCGATAAAGGAGGAAAGACTATCCATTGGAAGAAAGACAGTCTCTACAATATATGGTGCAGGGAAAATGGACATCAACAGTCAGAAGAATGAAACTAGACCACTCTCTTTCACCATACACAAAGATAAACTCAAAATGGATGAAACATCTAAATGTGAGACAAGAGTCCATCAAAATCCTAGAGGAGAACACAGGCAACACCCTTTTTGAACTCAGCCACAGTAAATTCTTGCAAGATACATCCACGAAGGCAAAAGAAACAAAAGTAAAAATGAACTATTGGGACTTCATCAAGATAAGAAGCTTTTGCACAGCAAAGGATACAGTCAACAGAAGTAAAAGACAACCTAAAGAATGGAGAAGATATATGCAAAAGTCGTATCAGATAAAGGGCTAGTTTCCAAGATCTATAAAGAACGTTTTAAACTCAAACCCAAGGAAACAAACAACCCAGTCATGAAATGGGCAAAAGACATGAAGAGAAATCTCACAGAGGAAGACATTCACATGGCCAACATGCACACGAAAACATGCTCTGCATCACTTGCCATCAGGGAAATACAAATCAAAACCACAATGAGATACCACCTCACACCAGTGAGAATGGGGAAAATTAACAAAGCAGGAAACCACAAATGTTGGAGAGGATGTGGAGAAAAGGGAAGACTCTTACACTGTTGGTGGGAATGTGATCTGGTGCAGCCACTCTGGAAAACTGAGTGGAGGTTCCTCAAAGAGATAAAAATTGACTTGCCCGACGACCCAGCAATTGCACCTTTAGGGATTTACCCCAAAGACTCAGATGCAAGGAAACGACGGGACTCCGGCACCCCGATGTTTATAGCAGAATGTCCACAATAGCTAAACTGTGGAAGGAGCCTTGGTGTCCATTGAAAGATGAATGTGTAAAGAAGATGAGGTTTATGTATAAAGTGGAATATTATTTAGGCATTAGAAACGACAAATACCCACCATTTGCTTCAAAGTGGATGAAACTGGAGGGCATTATGCTGAGTAAAGTAAGTCAATCGGAGAAGTACAAACAGTGTATGTTCTCATTCATTTGGAGAATATAAATAATAGTGAAAGGGAATATAAGGGAATGGAGAAGAAACGTGTGGGAAATATCAGAAAGGGAGACAGAACATAAATACTCCTAACTCTGAGAAAGGAACTAGGGATGCTTTAAGGGGAGGAGAGTGGGGGTTGCGGGTGAATGGGTGAATGGCACTGAGGGGGGCCCTTGCCGGGATGAGCACTGGGTGTTATTCTGTTTGTTGGTAAATTGAACACCATAAAAAATAAATTTATTTTAAAAAAAAGTTCAAACAACTAAAAATTTATGCTGCCAAAATGGCAGTACCTAAATATAGAAACCAATTAACAACAAACGTACAGAAAGTCATTGATAATAATACAATGACAGGGGATTTTAACACCCACTTATGGCAATGGACCGAACGTCTATAAAGAAAATCAACAAGGGAAAAATAGCCTTGACACACTGGACCACAGAGACTCAACAGATATAGTCTGAACATTTCAACCTAAAGCAAAATACACATTCCTTTCAGGTGTACATGTGACATTCTCCAGAACAGATCATATCATGGCCCACAATTCAGCCCTCAACAGGTACAACAGGTACAAGAAAGTTGATATCACACCCTGTACATTTTTGGACCACGACACTATGAAACTCGAAGTTGACAGTAAGAAAAAATTTGGACAGATCAAAAATACGTGGAGATTATGAACATCCTACTAGAGAATGAATGGAGCAACCAGGAAATTAAAGAGGAAATTTAAAACAAATGAAAATGAAAACATGTTTCTTCAAACCTCTGGGATGTAGCAAAGGCAGTCCTTAGAGGGAAGTACATAGCAATACAGGCCTACCTCAAGAAAGAAGAAGTCTCCAATACACAGCCTAACCCTACACCTTAAGTAGCTGGAAAAGGAATAGCAAACAAAGCCTAAAGCCTATAGAAGAGGGGGAAAATAAAGATGAGAGGAGAAATAAATAATACAGAAACAACAAAGCAGTAGAATGGAATAACGAAACAAAGAGATGGTTCATCAAAATAATTAAGAAAATGGATCAAGCCTTAGCCAGCCTTATCAACGAGAAAAAAGACCTAAATAAATAAAATCACAAATGAGAGAAGAGAGATCACAATCAACACCAGAAAAATAAGGCAATTATAAGGGAATACCATGAAAGATTATACGCTAACATACTGGGAGACCTGGAAGAAATGGACAAATCCCCAGAAATGTGCAAATGAGCAAAACTGAAATAGGAAGAAACAGAAAATGTGAACAGACCCATAACTAGCAAAGGAATTTAATCAGCAGGGCACCTGGGTGCCTCATGGTTGAGCATGTGCTTTGGCTCAGGTCATGATCCCGGGGTCCTGGGGAATCAAGTCCCACATCAGGCTCCCCACATGGAGCCTCATTTTCCCTCTGCCTATACGTCTGCGTCTCTGTCTCTCTCATGAATCCATAAATAAATCTTTAAAAAATGCAAAAATATAAAAAGATGAGAAAGGACCCAAATAAAATCACAAATGAGAAAAGGGATATAACAACACTAGAGAAATACAAACGATTATAAGAGAACATTATGAAAAATTATATGCCAGCAACCTCGAACCTGGAAGAAATAGATCAATTCCTAGAAATATATAACATGGCAAAAATGAAAATGTAAGAAATAAGAAATTTGAACACACAGATAACCAGCAAAGAAATTGAATCAGCAATCAAGGATCTCCCAACAGGAGACGCTTAGATCAATAGAACAGAATGGAAAGCTGAAACAAGATACAAACCTGTAACTCTATGATCCATTAATCGACAATGAGGCAGGAAGGAATATCCAAAGCACAAAGACAGTCTCTTCAAGAAACCTTAACCCTGACCCCAGGATAAGAAAAAATGGTGTTGGGAAAACCAGGCAGCCACATGCAGAAGAATGAAACTGGACCACTTTCTTACACCATCTATATAAAAAATGAATTCAAAATGGATGAAAGACCTAAATGTGAGACCTGAAACCATACAAAGAAGAAAAGATAGGCAGCAACGTCTTTGACATTTGCCACTGGATCTTCTTTCTAGATATGCCTCTGAGGTGAGGGAAACAAAAGCAAAAATACTATTGGGACTTCATCAAATTGAAAAGCTTCTGCAAAGTGAAGGAAACAACGAAACCTAAAAGGCAACATACAAAATGAGAGGAGATATTTATAAACAACACATCCAATAAAGATTTAGTATCCAAAATACATAAAGGAAATATAAATCTCAGCATCCTAAACACAAATTATCCAACTGCAGATGGGCAGAAGACATGAATGGACTTTGTCTCTGAGAAGACATCCACATGGCCATGAGACACACAGAAAGACACTCAGCGTCACCCATCAGCAGGGAAATGCAAACCAAAACCACAATGAGATGTCACCTGACAGCCATCAGAATGGCTAAAATTAAGAACAGAAGAAACAACAGGTGTCATTGAGGCTATGGAGAAGAGGGAGGCCCCTTACACTCCTGGTGGGCAGGCGAACAGGTGCAGCCACTGTGGAAAACACTGCAGAGGGTCCTCGAGAAGTTGAAAATAGGGGATCCCGGGGTGGCTCATCAGTTTGGCACCTGTCTTTGGCCCATGTCGCGATCCTGGAGACCCGGGATCGAATCCCACGTCGGACTCACAGTGCATGGAGCCTGCTTCTCCCTCTGCCTGTGTCTCTGCCTGTCTCTCTGTGACTATCACAAAAAAATTTAAAAAAAAAGAAGTTAAAAATAGAGCTACACTACGATTCCAAAATTGCACAGCTAGGTATTTACCCCAAGGATACAGAAGTTGTTTAGTAGATTCGAAGAGGGACACACAGCCCAGTGTTTGTAGCAGCATTATCACCAACAGCCAAACTGTGGATACAGCCCAGATGTCCATTGACAGATGAATGGGCAGAGACGATGTGGTAAATATACCCACTGCGACATCACTCGTTCATCAGAAGGGATGAAGTGAAGCCATTTACAATGACGTGGGAGAAGTGGAAAGGACTTATGCTCAATGAACTCAGTCAGAGGAAGACATATACCAAATACCACACAATTGCATTCACATGTGAATTTTAAGAAACCAAACAAACTGGCAAAGGGGCAGAGGGGGGATGAGAGAAGCAAATAAAAAAACACACTATTAACCCCAGAGAATAAACTAATAAATACCAGAGGAAGGTGAGGGGATGGGGAATCAGGGGATGGGGATAGTGGATGACACCTGTGACCAGTACCAGGCGTTGTATCCAAGGGTTGAATTACTATGTGGTAAACCAGAAACTATATCATACTGTGTTTACAAACAGGAATTCAAGTAAAACTTTAAAATAATAATTGGTAGTATTGATGAAACATGTGCGCACAAGAGATAAAATCAGAAAGGCAACTTAAAATCCAAATAAAGAGCCTTTAGAGTCACAAATCCCCTCCTTAGCTCAGCTTGGGAGAAGCCTGCCATGTATATTCTGACCCCAGCAGAAGCCTGGATTTTGATTCTCTGGGGAGGCCACTGACTTGGTGGAGTCAGGCTATCTTTGAAACCAAAACCTAAATAGAGTGCATAAAACTAAACTGCCCAAGATACTAGGAGTCCCAGTGCAGGCACATGCCAAGACCCAAACTCTAACCATACACAGATATAACCCTAACACTACACTTAAGCCTAATGTTAGCCTAAACCTTAACAAGACCTATCACTAATCGAAAACCAAACACAAACCGCAAGACCGAAACACATTCACTGAACCTTCCTGCCAAACCTCACCCTAAGTCCTAAACTTATTCTAAACCCTTAACCCTGACCGCTACCTGAAATCTAACCCTAACCCTAACCTCTAAACCTAAACTTAACTTAATGTACTCAAATCCTATTCCTGACCTTAACCTGTACCCTAACCCTTACCCTCTAATACTAATCCTATCTCATACCCCAAACTGTACCCTAACCCGTACCCTAAAACTAACCCGTAACCCACTCCCTAAATGTATCTCTTACCCTCTTCCAAAACCATACCCTGACCCTGACCTGTCCCTAACCCTAACCCCTAACCAAACAATAACCCTAACCCTAGTCCTAACCCCTATCCTAACCCTAACCCTCGCCCTAATTCTAAACCTAGCCCTAACTATAACCCTAACCCCTCACCCTAAACCCTAACTCACACCCTAACCCCTAACCCTAACTGCAAACCTAAGCCCAACCCTAACTCTAACCATAACCCTAACCTCAACTCCTAACCTCCTGCCCTAATCCCTAGAGCCTAAACCCTAACCCTAACATTAAATCCTGTCCCTTACCCTAACCCCATCCTAACTCTTAACTACTGACCATTACCCTTATGCCTCACCTAACCTCTAATCCGTAACCATAAGCATAATCACTAACATCTAACATATAACCTAAGGCTAACCACCAATTGCCTCTCCTCCCCTAACCTTACCATTCATTCTACCCTTTCACTTAACATGTGGTTCTGAGGAGTCCCTTCTGATGTAGACATGGCCCCCAACGGCTCCTCCAGAGTCCTCCAGGGGGTCCAAGCAAGCCGGGCTCCTGTGAGTGTGGACATGGCCCAACGTGTTCCTGAGTCATAGTCAGCGGGTCCTGAGGACGCCAGGTCTCCTGTCACTGTGGACTATGTCTCACATCCTCTAAAGCCTCACAGCAGGTCCTCAGGAAGCTGGGGGCTCCTTTCAGCCTGGACATGGCCCCATGGCCCCCAGAAAACTCACCGTGGGTCCTGAGAGGGCTGTGGGCTCCTGTCAGCAGAGATGCAGCCCCATATGTCCTGAAGCCAAAGTGCTGGTCCTGAGGAGGACGGGGTTCCTGTCAGGGTTGACATGACCCCTCATTTTCCTCAAACCTCACAATAAGACCTGAGGAGGCTGGGGGCTCCTGTCAGCATGGATGTGGCCCATAATCTTCCCAAACCTTCACAGTGGGTTCTGAGGAGGCCGGAGACATGTCAGTGTGGATGCGGCACCCACATTTTTCTTAGGCCTCACCACAGGCCCTGACAAGGCTGGGGTCTTCTGTCCGCATGGATGCATCCACATTTTTCCCCAAGTCTACACTGGGGGTCATGAGGAAGTCAGCGTCCTGTTCTGTCCATGTGGCCCCAAGTCCTCCCGAAGCATCACCGAGGGTTCTGAGGAGGCCGGGGCTCCTGTAACCATGAATGCGGCCCCCAGCTTCCAGAAGCCTCAACTTATGTCCTGAGGGGCCCGGGAGCTCCTGGAAGAGTGGACGTGGCACCACATCTTCCTGAAGCCTCCCTGCAGGTCCTGAAGTGGCTCAGGGGCTACTGTCAGTGTGGATATGGACCCACATCTTCCTGAAGCCTCCCTGCGGGTCCTGAGGTGGCTCAGGACTCCTGTCAGTGTGGATGTGGACCCACATCTTCCTGAAGACTCCCCGCGGGTCCTGAGGCAGCCCAGGGCTCCTGTCAGGGTGGATGCGGGCCCACATCTTCCTAAAGCCTCACCGCGGGTCCTGAGGAGACCGGGGTTCCTGTCAGCATGAACGCGACCCAATTTCCCCCTGAAGACTCCCCGCGGGTCCTGTGAATGCTTCAGCTCATCAGCGTAGATGCGTCCCCACATCCCCCTCAGGCCTCCCCAGCACAGGCTGGCTCCTGTTAGTGCAGGCAGAGGAGGCCTACTGCACACACCTGCCCCATGGGAGGGGCCTGGGCTCGGGCGCCCCCTGCGGGACACTCGGGCACTGCAGGAGGCTGTGCAGGAGGCCGCAGGTGCTCCATGGGCCCCACATGCCTCCTTTCAGGCTCCAGCTGGGGCCTGTTAGCTTCAGAAACATCTCACTGAAAAGGAGCCCAACACCCGACTTTCCCAGAAATACTTAAGGACAAGGAATTGGAGCCCACAGGACACGAAATGAAATGTGGACCAGAATTTTACCATGTCGTGCAAATCTCACTCAACCCTCTTCCACTGTGGGCGGGACCGTGGGTTGGTGCAGCCGCCCTGGAAACAGTGTGGAGTCTCCTCAGGAAGTTACAAATAGAGCCACCCTGCGACCAGCAGGTGAACGGCCTGGAGCTCACTCCGAAGATACAGATGCAGTGAGTCTTGGGACACCTGCACCCCAATGTCCACAGCAGCCGGGTCCACAGTAGCCACACTGTGGGAGGAGCCTCGGTGCCCTCTGGCAGATGATGGATAAAGAGGATGGGAGATAGATGATGGTCATAGAGAGAGGAATGGTACTCAGCTATCAAAGAGAAGGAAATCTTGCCATTTGCAATGATGTGGATAGAACTAAAGGGATCATGTTAAGTGAAGTAAGTCACTCGGGAAAGAGAATGACCGTGTGGTGTCATTCATAGGTGGAATTAAAGAAGCAAAGCAGATGAACTACTGTGAAGGGAAGGAGAGACAAGATCAAAACAGATGCAGGAAATACAGACTCTTAACTATAGGAAACAAACTGAGGGTCGCTGGAGGGGTGGGGGCATAACAGGGGAAATAGGAAAGTGCTGCGTCTCACTCTGTCCTGTTTCTCCAATACTGATTTGCTGTCCGGGGTTATTTGTTGAGGAGGATGGATGTTATGGGTTTTTTTTTCCTATTTCTAAGTTCTGCCACCATGATTTTGATAGAAATGACATTGAAACTGAGGGTGGCTTCAGGAACTGCGGACATTTTCACAAGATGAGGCTCCCACCCCACGAGCCCAGGACGGCCTCCCAGAGCCTGGTATGGTTCAGTGCACAAGTCTTGTGCTCCTTTGGTTCAGTCTCATTATTTATTCTTCTTGACGCTCCTGAGAAGGCCTTCACATCATTCCTTTCCTTCCTGAGTGCTCATTGTCGGGACACAGCAAGGCTACTCTGCTCTGTAGGGTCAGTTTGTGTCCCGTGACTTTACTGAACTCAATCCTTAGTTCTAACTGGTTTTGGTGGAGGCTCTCGGGTTTCCTATTTCTAGTTCCGCACCTTCAGCATATAGGGACAGTGTGAAGTCCCCCTTCCAGGTGTGGAACCTTTGATTTTTACAGCTTAATGACCTTGAAAGCACCATTATTGAATCAAAACTGAGCCCAGGCCAAGGGCAGGAGGCCCCTATTAGAATGAGAACAGAGCTCAATGCCCTTGAAGGCCCCATATCAAAATGTAAACAGAACTTGAGGAATTACTCCAGCCCTTCTGGAGTTCCCCGAGACCAGCCCTTAAAACTAAGCTAAAACCCACCTCGGGGTCCAAGTCCCTGCTCCGCTCTGTCGGGTATACTTGGACACAAGCTCGAGGTGGTAAATAAACCCTCATGTGTTTGCATCAGTGTTGGCTTCTCGGAGGTTTCTCGGATTCGCAATCTTGGGCACAACAGTCTGAGATAAAAAAAGAAAACCAAAAGAAGCTCCGAGGCAAGTAGAGTGAACGCAGGATTTTGAGAGAAGCGGCAGAGACCCGGGGGCTTGGGGGCTCTGCTGTGGAGGCCCCTGCAGACTGGGGGGCAGGATGCTCAGCCCCAGAGCCAGAGGACCCAGAGACCCCACCCGCATCCCGCCCATCTGGACCGGGTCTCTGGGAGGAGCACAGCGCCACCCGCTGGAGGCCAGACGCGCTGACGCCCACCCCGCCTCAGACCCCACAGATGCATCTCACAGGCAGATGTGCACCTGACAATCAGAGCCATGGCCAATCCCCAGATCCCGCACAGTCCCTTTGCTGCCACCAAGGTGTTGGACCACAGAGGCTGCAGAGCTTCAGCTCTGCTTGGAAAGTAGGGTCTAGCTTCCTTTGTACTTTGTGCTTTATTTTCATGTATTTTCTTTGATTCTATTTTATAAATTGCCTTATTTTAATTTTTATGTATGTACCTTTTATATTTCTTAGTTTTAGTTTCATGGTACTTTGTGTTTCTTATTTTGGGATTTAGAATCTTTTAACAATCAGGCAAAAATAATCTGGTAGTTTTTTTGGGGAGGGCAGTTGTTATTGTTTTTCTTGGTTTTTCTTTTTCTTCTTTCTTTTCTGGAAAAAAATAATGAGATGGAGAAATTCACCTCCATAAAATAATATGAGGGATCCCTGGGTGGCGCAGTGGTTTAGCGCCTGCCTTTGGCCCAGGGCGTGATCCTGGAGACCCGGGATCGAATCCCACGTCGGACTCACAGTGCATGGAGCCTGCTTCTCCCTCTGCCTGTGTCTCTGCCTCTCTCTCTCTCTCTCTCTCTGTGACTATCATAAATAAATAAAAATTTAAAAAAAATAATATGAGGTAATACTCACAGCCAGGAAGTCCATCAATACAAATATATGATGTCTAACTACAGTTTAAAACAATGATTATAAAGATAGCATCTGCGCTGGAAAAAGAGCACAGAAGAAAACTAGAGAATCCCTTACTATAGAAATAAAAGAAGTAAAATCTAGTCAGGCCAATGTTAAAAATGCTATAACTGGGGATCCCTGGGTGGCGCAGCGGTTTGGCGCCTGCCTTTGGCCCAGGGCACGATCCTGGAGACCCAGGATCGAATCCCACGTCGGGCTCCCGGTGCATGGAGCCTGCTTCTCCCTCTGCCTATGTCTCTGCCTCTCTCTCTCTATCTCTCTCTCTCTGACTATCATAAATAAATAAAAATTAAAAAAAATGATTTAAAAATGCTATAACTGAGATGCAGTACCAAGTAGAAGCATTAAAAACAAGGAAGGTTATGGACCACAAAGGCAGATTTCGGAACTCAGCCACTTATTAAAACAATAACATTTATATCATGGGAGACTCCCAAGATGAAGACAGAGGAAAGGTGGGCTTGCTCAGCCATTAGAAATGACAAATAACCACCATTTCCTTCAACGTGGATGGAACTGGAAGGTGTTATGCTGAGTGAAGTAAGTCAATCAGAGAAAGACAAATATTGTATGTTCTCATTCACTTGGGGAATATAGATAATAGTGAAAGGGAATATAAGGGAAGGGAGAAGAAATGTGTGGGAAATATCAGAAAGGGAGACAGAACGTAAAGACTCCTAACTCTGGGAAATGAACTAGGGGTGATTTAAGGGGAGGAGGGCTGGGGTGGGGGTGAATGACGCGATGGGCACTGGTTGTTATTCTGTATGTTGGCAAATAGAACACCAATAAAAAGTAAATTTATTATTAAGTAAAAGAAAGAAAGAAAGAAAGAAAGAAAGAAGAAAGAAAGAAAAAGAAAGAAAGAAAGAAAAGAAAGAATGAAAGAAAGAAAGAAAGAAAGAAAGAAAGAAAGAAAAAAGAAAGAAAGAAAGAAAGAGTAGCAGCTGTGTGGCTCAGTTAGTTAAGCTTCTGCCTTAGGGTCAGATCATGATCCAGGTCCCAAGGAAGGCTCCCTGTTCAGCAGGGAACCTGCTTCTCCCTCGCCCTCTGCCCCTCTAGCACTCCTCTCTCTCTCAAATAAATAAATAGCATCTTTGAAAAAGACACAAACAAACCCAGAGGGAAGAGAAATCTCCCATGTAGAAGATTTTCCAACAATTTGTGCAGACATTCCACCCTCAAGTTCCTGAGCATAGCTTCCCAATCTTATGTGTGGAATACACATAGTAACTTCCTTCTACAAAATATATTATGAAAAACTTAAAATAATAATAATAATATAATAATAATAATAATATAATAATAATAATAATAATAATAATAAAAGGATCACTTTACTACGGAGAAACCAACAAACACTACCTCAGCAAGATGATCAGATCGATACCAAGACTGATAACTCTTGTTGATAGTATCTAACCTTTATATGATATAATAAAAATGGCAGTATATCTCTGTATATAATCCACAAAAACAGCTCAATCATGAGAAAAACAACAGACATGTCCCAATTGAGGGAAATTTTACAAAATACTCTACTTGTCAAAGTGTTCCAGTTCAACAAGGAAAGGCTGAAAGACTGTCACAATCCAGAGGAGCCTAAGAAAACATGAGGACAAATGGAGTGTGGTATGAGGGATGGTGATTTAGCAAAAACTAAGGAAATCTGAATAAAGTATGCTCTTTGGTTATTGTGAAAATTTTAATATTGATTCATTAGCTAATATTTGTACCATACTGATATAAGATATCAATAATTGGAGAAATTGCGTGCAAGTACATGAGAATTCTCTGTACTATCTTCTCAATTTCCCTATAAATCTTTGTTTTCCTTCTAAGAAATAAGATTTAATTTGAAAATTGACTTAAATGAATCAGGCTCCAATGTGAAGAGATTTTAAGAATCGGTGAATTATCTTTTGCCTTATTCTTAAAAAGTTCCTTCGATGGGAACAAAGTAAGAATTTTATATCAGAAGGAAAGAAAAACACTTATGAACACGTATAATGCCTCCTCAACCTGAGCAGTAAAGGATAATAAATAGCAAAAATCAGATAAAAATACTTCTATTATAATAGATACCATATTGCAAGTGCATTTAAAATTAGCAATGTATAACATTTATTTCCTTGACATTTGACTTCCAAAGAGTTCACAGTGTTTCAGTGTCAGTAGAAACAGGGGAAGAATCTCAGGGAAGAATCCTTCACATAATAATAGGACCATTGGTACTAATGTCTCTCAATTATTTCCACATCCATAAAGATGCATTTCCTGATGAGTGACTGAGCTGTGAAGAAAGAGATGAGAAACACTCATCCCTTTGAATTACTTGTGTCTGAATATTTTAACCATAGTATTATGGATAGTAAATTATCCTTATTAACAGGAAATATGTCTCAGAGTGGAATCTGAGCAATCAGATGGGCAGATAAAAAATGCTTTAACTCGCTCCTGCACTTTTAAAGACAAAGGAGAGGTTTTCTATGTACAAAGTCAGTTGTCAAGATAGCCTTAGGGAATAAGAGTCTGCAGCATCGAATCCTGCTGCACAGCCAGGATGCCCGTGCCCCAGTTCTTCCTGATCTCAAATCCCTGGGCCTGTCCCACCACACAGGTAGCCACGCTGAGGTCATTTGCAATTTCTCTCTTAGGAGCTCCAGGGAGGGGGGCATGAGCTAGATAGGACGGGATGGGATGCATGGAGGCCGAGAACATTACAGCCATTCTACTTTAAGTTCAGTATTAGCACACATCCAGCAATCCCAGGCCCCTGTGAAGAAGAGCTGAAATTTGCATTATTTCAGTTACTGTAAAAAAACAAAGTTTACAGCTTGTATTAGAAAGCCCCACAATAGAATAAAAACTGAGCCTAAGCAAAGGGCTGGAAACCCCAATTAGAATGAGAAGAGAGCTCAATGCCCTTGAAGCCCCCACATCAAAATGTAAACAGAACTTGAGGAATTGCTCCAGCCCTTCTGGAGGTCCCTGAGACCAGCCCTTAAAACTAAGCTAAAACCCTCCTGGGGGTCCAAGTCCCTGTTCCACTGTGTGGCATATACTTGAACCCATGCTCGAGTTTGTAAAACAACCCTCGTGTGTTTGCATCAGTGTCGGCTCCTTAGTGGTTTCTTGGATTCGCCATCTTGGGCACAACACCCCCCCTGACCCCTCCCCACCTGGACTGACCTCCTGTCCCCTCCCACCCATGCTGACCCTCAGTCACCTCCCCGCCCACAACAGCTGGGCACAGGCCCTCACAAAGTTCCACAGGCACGGTGGGCACTCCCGCCGTCCCCAGCCTCCCAGGGGAAGGAAGGAGGTTTTGGCAGGACACACTCCCATGGTGGCCCCAGGGCTCCCTGCCCAGGAGAGCACCTGGTGACAGGTCGGGGTCTGTGTCCCTGATGCCAGTTCCTTCTCCCCAGTTTTCCTGCAGGAAATGAAGGAGGAGGCCCTGGTCTCCTCCAGGGACATCACGCAGGTGGACCTGGACGTCAACAGGACGCTCAGCAGTCACATCATATTTTGGGACTACTAAGGGGTAGGGTGAGGTTGAGGGGCCAAGGGGGATCACGACCCAGTGGAGGACCGGGGGATTCTGGGTAGGAAAAACGGGGCTTCTGAGGCAGGGGGCAAAACAGCAGCCAACAACACACCGCTCCATGGTAGGGTGTTGGGGATGACCTCTATGCCCACACCCCCGGGGCCTCGGGGATGAGGAGGCCACTGGGATGGGGCCTCCAGGGCTTGCCATGAGAGCTGAACCTCAAAGGGGAGAGGGGCTGCCCCCTGAGAAGTAGGGGATGGGGTCGGGTACGTGAGGGGCATGAACTGGACCTGGGGGCCAGGCGGCATGACCACAGCTGGAGCAGGACACACTTCGATCCCATGAGGGTCGGACGGGTCAGAGTGACACCCACTCTCGGTGATTTCTATATTTCTAAATTCTATGCATTTGATTTGAGACAATTAGAAATTTGAAAACACACATAGTATGATGAACTCCAGATAATGCCCCCGGTCCAGCCAGGGCCCTGCACTGTCCACACCCGGCCCCAGGGGGCAGGGGTCACAGCAAACCCCAGACTGGAGTCGCCTTTAAGTGTAGATGTCTCCTTGTGCATCTTCGTGGAGGAGATGCCCTGTGTCCGCAGACCCTCCACGATATCTCCCTCATTCCCCACTCCCACTCCATCCCCCTACATCATCATCCCCAATGGCATCCCACCTACCCCATCCCCCTCAAACCCACACAGCCCCACACTATCCCCACCCACATTATACCCCAACACCATCTGCCCTACACCATCCACCACCATCATACCCCTGCCCCTACACCTTCAACCCCCACACTTTCGGCCCCCAGCAAGGACCCGGTACAGGTGCCCCCTGTGGGACATGCTCAGCCTCCCCGGGGTTCTCTGGATACCCTGCTCCCATCAGAAGCTCGGGTGTCCCATAGAGTACCCAGGGGTTGCAGGGAGGAGGGAAGACAGGGAGCCCCCGACAGGGTGTGTGCAGGTGAGTGGTGCAGAGGACGCACTGTGCCCTGTCTCCGCCACTGTCCCTCCTGGAGGGCGGCTTACACTGCACAGGATGCCAGCCCCTAACCCAGGGGGATCTGGGCTGGCCTGGCCCCGGGCTCTGTGAGGGCGGGGGTGATTTGAGCCCCCGCCCCAGTCCCAACAAAAAGACTAATGGGATCCAGCCCCCCATGGCCCTGTCCAGTGCTGGATTCTGGCCCCATTCTGAGCGAGCCCTCTCATAGCTGGATGTGGCCTCCTGGGCCCTGGGCATGCCCCACGGATCCAGGTCGCTGACCTAGGGCAGCCCTGGGGATCCCGAGACACCCAAGGTTGGGGAGAGCAGAGGTGGGCCGGTGGGCCCCACCCGCACCCACACCAGGAGGCTGGCTCCTCCAGGTGCTGGGGCCCCAGGGGGCCTGTGGCTGGGGTCCAGCTGCCCTGTGGGGACCCAACTAGGAACCCATGAGCTGCAGGTCAAGGTCAGCTCTGCTGTCCTCAGAGCCATCTCTCAGGCTGAAACCTTAGGACACACGCCCCCACCCGAGGTCCACACGTGCTCCCTGGTGGGAGACTCCAGGACTCGCACCCCACCCATGTGATTCTTGCCCTCCCCTAAAGGACAGACATTCCCTCCACAGGGGAAGGCGCACACCCTCCACTCTGAGCCCGTTTGCTGTAGAATGTCAATAAAGTGTTGTGGTGCGAAAATGCACAGCCAGACCATTTCTGTGTCTCCCAGAACTCTGTGCACGGGGCATGGAGAGACCCACAGAGACCCCGCGTGGAAGAGGGGGCACCACCCAGTCCCCAAACAGCCCCTGCAGGGGCACCGTAAGGCACACACAGCTGACATCCCCACGTGCCTTCCAGGGGCGGCCAGATGCCAGGGTCAGGACCCCACAAACTATACTGGGACTCAGCCTGTGCCCCAAAGGCCAGGAGGTCCTGGGACAGAGTGACAGCCACGGAGCCTCATGTCAGCAGGGTCTCTGTAAAGTGACCTGGGAGGTCTCTGCTCCCTCTGTCAAGGGGGCCGGGGCTGGCTGGTTTCTGGGGTACTTCCTCCCCTCCCCGCATCTCTGTGCCTGTGTGCCTGGGGAACAGCGGGCCTGTGGGGCTGACAGCGTGACCCTAGAAGGGATGTTAGGACAGCAGGCCCTTGTGTTGTGCCCAAGATTGCAAATCCAAGAAACCACCGATGAGCTGTCACCGATGCAAACTCCCGAGGATTCCTTTTTTTTTTTTAATAACTTTTTTTTAAATTTATTTATGATAGGCACACAGTGAGAGAGAGAGAGGCAGAGACACAGGCAGAGGGAGAAGCAGGCTCCATGCACCGGGAGCCCGATGTGGGATTCGATCCCGGGTCTCCAGGATCGCGCCCTGGGCCAAAGGCAGGCGCCAAACCGCTGCGCCACCCAGGGATCCCAACTCCCGAGGATTTCTTTACAAGCTGGAGCTTGACTCCAAGTGCACCCAACACAGCGGAGCAGGGATTTGGATCCTGAGACTAAGGCGTAGCAGCTTTAAAGGGGCCAGTGGCCCATGGGATACACAGAAAGTTGCACAGTCGTGTTGGTCCACACACAGGTGGCCGATTGAATTACACCTTACCCTATAGTTCCACTTGACCTGGCCTATTACTTTGGTCAGAATCGGCGTGCAGTTTTGGCGGGCACAAAGCAGGGTTACATTGTTATGAGCCGCTTTCCGATTAGGGTGTGCCCAGCGGCTTGACTGGGTTGAGGCAGCACCTTAAGACATAAGCAGGTTATGTGGGGGTCATAGGGGAGGTGGCAGTTGTAGCACAAAATGGAATCAGTCCTGCTCTGCTTGTCCAGGTGTAGGGGATTTTTGTTAAATTTCCTGGGTCCCACACTTGCAGCTCATGCACCTGGGCCACCCTCACCAGGTGGACTCAGTGTGCACACCTTGTGGTGCTGGATCTCTCACACCAGCGTGTACAGGGCACCCTCTTCGCCCTAGTGAGTAGGGGCTGGGTGAGCATAGGGCTCGGCATGAAGGCCAGGCAGCACAGGGGACCGAGGAACACCAGCCCCATCACCACCCCTACTCCCACACACAGGCTGCCCCATGGCTCCCTGTAATGGGCACCTGGCGCCTCTGGAGATCCCCCCAGGGCGGCCCCGAGGTCTGGCTCCCTGCTGGAGAGGCATCGGGGAGAAGAGAAGCAGCTGGCGCTCAGCGGGACCCACTGCCGGACATGGGAATGTGGCTGAGCCAGACCTTCCAGCTCAGCTGAGCTTCCAGCGGAAAGTCACTGCACGAGCCAGCCCTGGGTCGGCCAGGAGAGTCCAGCTAGCTGCCCAGCACCAGCACCAGAAATGATGTTCTGCCAACCACTTCGGTGTTTGGGAGACCCAGCCAGAGGATCCGATAGCTGCACGTGATAGCTGCATGTGATAGACACACACACACACATCGAAACCAACAAAAGTCGGAATCCCCCAATGTTGTCAAACAGCAGTCGAATGGTTAGATACATGACGCTATGGTCCCCAGTAGGATACATGGAAGACGCTATAAATCACAACTGCAGAGGTGCTGGAGGCACGGAGATGTGCCTGCTGGGTTCCAACAAGGAGAGCAGAGGGGCAGGAAGCATACTTCAATGGGGGGGCCCCTCTTAGGAAAGGACACCAGGTCCCTGTGAAGGCTACGGATTGAGAAATCTTTCCTCCTTTCAGCTTCTGGATTTCCTCCTCCTTTGTTCTTCCTAATTCTAGTTTACCCTCCACCCTGCATCCAAACCAATGACCAAAGAGGGTTCTTTATGATATCTGGTCCTAAAAGGAGGCTGAGCTCTGGCTACCGGGTTCAGAAACGATCATTTTCTAGGTATATGCTGATCCCCAGAACTCGTGCCTTCATGGCTCTTCTCTCCCTGCATAACGAGGGGAACCACAGGTCTTACAATGAAAGATGCCCACTTCCACTTGGGCGGGACTGCCCTTGTGGAGGACATTATCTGGGCCAAGTAGTGCAAGTGGGGTGATCAAGAATAGGTTGCAGGTGAGACATAAGCAAGCACTTACCTTTGATATCATGCTTTATTTGTTCATCCATTTATTATTTGTTAATATTTTAATTTTATGTCCTGTCTATACCCAACACGGTGTTCAAACTCATAACCCTGAGTTCAAGATACCCCAACCAGGCCAGCCAGGCACCCCAGTGCCATGTTTCATAACTCTTTGCTTCCTTGCCTATCTCTGCATTGAACTGGAACATTGAGTCCTTGACGGGGAGCTTTAGTAACCTCTGAATCCTAGAACGTTCTCACTGTATCCCAATCCTAGATTGACATTTACCATTGAATAGCACTTTAAATAAATAGTCAGTAAGATAACTACTACAGAAAAGGAAATTATCAAATTTTCACGTATGTGGTCCCTGCTCCTTGGGCTCCCAGGGAAGCTATGGTTTCTTTAACATTGATCAAGGTCCAAATGACTCCACCATACCTCAAAGCGTGGGCTCAGTTTCTGCCCTGACACATGCAACACCCCTGCTTCAATTAACATGTATCAATCAATCAAAGGGAGGCTAACTGGCTCAGTGTGGTTCGTAAGAACATGGGACTCTTGTTCTTGGGGTAGCATGTTCAAGCCCAATGTTGGCTGTAGAGATTACAGAAAAATAAAATCTTAAAAAAAATCAATCAGTTTATCTTGGGGAGACATAGCCCCGGATCCCACAAGGGCAGGGAGCCAGCTGATGGTTCTACGCACAATATTATATGCAGCAGAGCACAAAATGTGAACTTTCAGAAGTCTCCTAGAGTGGGGTACACACCAGCCTTAAGGTGTTCAGGTGGAGAATTGGGGGGCAGTCCCTGGAGCGACAGGGTGGGCTCAGGATCCCAGGGGTCCCAAGGATGGTGGCGTCAACTGTTCCCAGGCACAGGAGCAGGAACCCGGCTGAGAGCAGCGGGCCTCGGGCCAGCTGTCTGCCCTGTGTGGCCATAAGCTGCAAACCCCTGTGCAGTCACAGGGCCCAGTTCCTGTGACAGGCCAGCAAAGGCCAGGAGTGCGAGGACACCCTCCCGGGCAGGAAGAGAACAGGTCTCCACCAGAGCAGCCCCTAAAATTTGGAGTTTTAAACTTCAGTAACTTGTCTGTGTGGAGGCTGATAAAATTGAGGCGGCTCCACTTTAAGTTCACTGTTAGCACAAGTACTGCCATCCCATGCCCCTGTGAATAAGAGCTAAAATTTACATTACTTCAGTTACAGGAAAAAAAGAAAAAAACACCTTACAGCTTAAGGTCCCAGAAGCCCCATATTAGAATGAGAACAGAGCTCAATGCCCTTGAAGGCCCCATATCAAAATGTAAACAGAACTTGAGGAATTGCCCCAGCCCTGTGGAGGTCCCCGAGACCAGCCCTTAAAACTAAGCTAAAACCCACTTCGGGGTCAAGTCCATGCTCCCTGTGTCGGGTGTACTTGGACGCAAGCTCGAGTGTGGGAATCAACCATCGTGTGTTTGCATCGGTGTCGGCTCCTTAGTGGTTTCTCAGATTCGCAATCTTGGGCACAACAGTCTGAGATAAAAAACCAAAACCAAAAGAAGCTTGGACGCAGGTAGAGTGAACGCAGGGTTCTGAGAGAAGCGGCGGAGACCCGGGGGCTTGGGAGTTCTTCTGTGGACACAGGTGTCACGGTCACTTTCGCCATGCCTGGCCTCCCAGAGGAAGGAAAGAGTTTTCGGCCGGACACACTCCCATGGTGGCCCCAGGTCTCCCTGCCCAGCATGGCAGCTCGTGACAGGTCGGGGTCTGTATCCCTGACTCGGGCTCCTGCTTCCCAGTTTTCCCACAGGAAATGAAGGAGGAGGCCCTGGTCTCCTCCAGGGACATCACGCAGGTAGACCTGGACGTCAACAGGACGTTCGGCAGCCACACTATGTTTTGGGCCTGCTAGGGGGTCAGGTGAGGCTGCTGGGCCAGGGGCCTTAGGGGCCCCAGGGGAGGCCTGGGGGCTTCTGGGTAGGGAAAACGGGGCTTCTGAAGCCGGGGGGAGCAACAGCAGCCAACAACACACCGCTCCATGGTAGGGTGATGGGGATGACCCACATGCCCCCAACCCCGGGGCCTCTGGGATGAGGAGGCCAATTGGATGGGGCCTCCAGTGGTTGCCATGGGAGCTGAACCCCAAAGGGGGAGGGATGGCACCCTGAGAAGCAGGGGATGGGGTGGGGGACATGGGGGGCAGGAACCAGACCTGGGGGCCAGGCGGCATGGCCGCGGCTGGAGCAGGACACACATCAATCCCATGAGGGTCGGACGGGTCAGAGTGACACCCACTCTCGGTGCTTTATATATTTCTAAATTCTATGCATTTCATTTGAGACAATTTGAAAACATACATAGTATGATGACCCCCAGATAATGCCCCTGGTCCAGCCAGGGCCCTGCACTGACCACACGGTGCCACAGGGGCAGGTGTCACAGGAAACCCCAGACTGGGGTCTCCTTTAAGTGTATACGTCTCCTTGTGCATCTTAGAGGAAGGGGATGCCCTGTGTCCGCAGGCCCCCCCACGCCATCCTGCTCATTCCCCACCCTCACATCATCCCCCTACATCATCATCCCCAATGGCATTCCACATAACACCAACCCCCTCACAGCCACACAGCCCCACACAATCCTAACCCACACTACACCCCAACACCATCCCCATACACCATCCCCCACATTCCACCACCATCATGCCCCTGGTCCCACACCATCGGCCCCCACAGATGGGGCCTCAGCACAGGGGACTGAGGAACCCCATCCCCGTCCCCACCCCGACCTCCACACACAGGCAGCCTCAGGGCTCCCTGCCATGGCCACCCCGCTCCTCAGGAGCTCCCCCCAGGGCGGCCACAAGGTCTGACACCCTTCTGGAGAGGCATCAGGGAGAAGAGAAGCAGCCGGCGCTCGGCAAGACCCACTGCCAGATGTGGGAATGTGGCCGAGCCAGACCTTCCAACTCAGCTGAACCTCAAGCTAAAATTCACTACAGGAGCGAACCCCGGGTCAGCCAGGAGAGCCCAGCTAGCCACCCAGTATCAGCACCAGAATCCCAGCAAGCCCGGTGCAGGTGCCCCTGTGGGACATGCTTAGCCTCCCTGGGGTTCTCTGGATACCCTGCTCCCATCAGAAGACCGGGTGTCCAATAGAGCACACAGGGGTTGCAGGGAGGAGGGAAGGCATGGAGTCCCCAACAGAGTGGGTGCAGGTGGGTGGTGCAAAGGACCCACTGTGCCCTGCCTCTGCCCACTCTCCCTCCTGGAGGGCGAAACACCCTGCACAGGACAACAGCCCCTAACCCAGTGGGACCTGGGCTGCCCTGGCACCAGGATCTGTGGGCCTGGGTTGATTTGGGCCCCCCCCAGGCCCAACACAAAGACTAATGGGTTCCAGCCCCCCATGGCCCTGGGCAGCCCTGGATTCTGGCCCCACGCTGAGCGAGCCCTCTCACAGCTGGATATGGCCTCCTGGGCCCTGGGCGTGACCCACAGATCCAGGTCGCTGACCTAGGGCAGCCCTGATGATCCCGGTACACCCCAGGGTGGGGAGAGCAAGGGTAAGCCGGTGGGCACCACCCGCACCCACACCAGGAGGCAAGCTCCTCCAGATACTGGGGCCCCAGGGGGCCCGAGGCCGGGCTCCAGCTGCCCTGCGGGAACCCAGCACAGGAGCCCATGAGCTACAGGTCCAGTTCAGCTCTGCTGTCCTCAGAACAGTCTCTCAGGCTGAAACCTCAGGACACACGCCCTCACCCGGAGTCCACACATGCTCCCAGGTGGGGGACTCCAGCACTCGACCCCCAACCCATGTGATTCTTGTCCTCCTGTAAAGGACAGAAAGGTCTCCCTCCCCAGGTGAAGGCACGCACCTACGGCTCTGAGCCCATTTACTGTAGAAAGTCAATAAAGTGTTGTGGTGTGAAAATGCACAGCCAGCCCTTTTCTGTGTCTCCCAGAACTCTGTGCACGGGGCGTGGAGAGACCCACAGAGAGGAGGAGGGGGCATCACCCAGGCCCCAAACAGCCCCTGCAGGGGGCACAGCAAGGCACACACAGCTGACGTCCCCACGTGCCTTCCAGGGGCGGCCAGACGCCAGGGTCAGGAACCCACAGACTATACTGGGACTCAGCCTGTGCCCCATGAGCCAGAATGGGCTAGGACAGAGTGACAGCCAGGGAACCTCAGGTCACCAGGGTCTGTGCAAAGCGACCTGGGAGGTCTGTGCTCCCTCTGTCCAGGAGCCCGGGGCTGGCCCGGTTCTGGGGCCCGTACTACCCTCCCCGCATCCCCATGCCAGTGTGCCTGGGGCACAGAGGGCCTGTGGGGTGCTCAGCGTGGCCCTGGAAGGGATGTCAGGACAGCAGGCCCTTGTGTTGTGCCCAAGACTGCGAATCTGAGAAACCACCAAAGAGCTGACACCGGTGGAAACTCCCGAGGATTTCTCTACAAGCTGGAGCTTGGGTACAAGTACACCGGACACAGCGGAGCAGGGACTTGGACCCTGAGACTAAGAGGCATAGCAGATTTATAGGGTCAGTGGACCGTGGGATATGCAGAAATTTGCACAGTCATGTCGGTCTACACACAGGTGGCTGATTGAATTACACCTTACCCTATAGTATCCACTTGAGCTGGCCTATTACTTTGGTCAGAATCGGTGCACAGTTTTGGGGGACACAAAGTAGGGTTACATTGTTATGAGCTGATTTCCGATTAGGGTCTGCCCAGCAGCTTGACTTGGGTGGGGCAGCGCCTTAAGCCATAAGCTGGTCATGTGGGCGTCATAGGGGAGGTGGCAGGTGTAGCACAAAATGGAATCAGTCCTGCTCTGCTTGTCCAGGGGTAGGGGATTTTTGTTAAATTTCCTGTGTCCCAACTTGCAGCTCGCACACCTGGGCAACACTCACCAGGTGGACTCAGCGTGCACACCTTGAGGTGCTGGATCTATCACACCAGCGTGTGGAGGACACACTCCTCGCCCTAGTGAGTAGGGGCTGGGTGAGCATGGGGCTCAGCCTGAAAGCCAGGTAGCACAGAGGACTGAGGAACCCCAGCCCCATTACCACCCCGACTTCCACACACTGGCAGCCTCAGGGCTCCCTGCCATGGCCACCCGGCTCCTCAGGAGCTCCCCCCAGGGCGGCCCCGAGGTCTGACACCCTTCTGGAGAGACATCGGGGAGAAGAGAAACAGCTGGCGCTCGGCAAGACCCACTGCCTGACATGGGAATGTGGCCGAGCCAGACCTTCCAACTCAGCTGACCCTCCAGCTGAAATTCACTACAGGAGCGAGCCCTGGGTCAGCCAGGAGAGCCCAGCTAGCCACCCAGCATCAGCACCAGAAATGATGTTGTACCAACCATTTCAGCGTTTGGGTTACCCAGCCAGAGGTTTTGATAGCTGCACGTGATAGCTTCATGTGATAGACACACACACATCCTACAACCAACAAAAGTCAGAATCCCCCCAATGCTGTCAAACAGCAGCTGGATGGTTAAATACATGACACCGTGGTTCCCAATAGGATACCTGAAAGACGCTATAAACCATGACTGCAGAGGTGCTGGAGGCATGGAGATGTGCCTGCTGTGTTCCTAAAAGGAGCACAGAGGGGCAGGAAGCATCCTACGGAGGCGGGGGGGCTCCTAGGAAAGGACACCAGGTCCCTGTGAAGGCTATGGATGGTGAAATCTTTCCTCCTCTCTTTCATCTTCTGCTTTTCCTCCTAAATGCCATTTTCCTCAATCATAATAACAAAATTTATGTTTTTAAATTTCTTTTTATAGGAGTCCAATTTGTATGAATTCTTTCTTCAGCAAGGCTGTCATTCAGGATAGAGAGAAAGATTTTCCCAGAAAGGCAAAGTATAAAGGAGTTCATGACCGCTAAAAAATTCCAGTAAGGAATTTTAAGAGGGAGTATTCTAGTGGGGGAAAAAAGAGACCAAAAGCAACAAAGACTAGAAAGGACCAGAGAACGTCACCAGAAACACCAACTGTACCGGTAACACAAAGGCACAAAGTTCATATCTTTGAATAAGCACTCTGAATGCTGATACTAAATGCTCCAATCAAAAGATATAGGGTATCAGAGTGCCTTAAAAAACAGGATCCGGGATGCCTGGGTGGCTCAGGGGTTGAGCCTCTGCCTTTGACTCAGGGTGTGATCCCAGAGTCTGGGATCGAGTCCCATATTGGGCTGCTGGTGGGTAGCCTGCTTCACTCTTGGCCTAATTTTCTGCCTCTCTCTCTCTCTCTCTCTCTCTCTCTCATGCTCTCAAAAATAAAATTGTTATTAAAAAAACAAGGTCTGTCGGTATGCTGCCTACGAGATGCTCACCTTAGACCTATAGACAACAGCAGATTGAAAGTCAGGGGATGGAAAATCATCTATCACGCTAATGGTTATGAAAAGAAAGCTGGAGGACCAATACTTATATTAGACAAACTAGATTTGAAACCAAACCCTGGGGTTCCCCTGGAGGCTCAGTGGTTGAGCATCTGCCTTTGGTTCAAGGTGTGTTCCTATGATCCCAGGATTGAGTCCCACATCGGCATCCCTTTGGGGAGCCTCTCTCCCTCAGCCTAAGTTTCTGTCTCTGCTTCTCTGTGTATCTCTCATGCATAAATAAATAAAATATTTAATCTCAAAAAAGAAAGAACAAATACTGTAAGAAGTGATGAAGAAGGGCATTATTTCATAGTTAAAAAGACTCTCTATCAGGATCAAACAACTAAACATTTATGCTGCCAACATGGGAGTACCTAAATATGGAAACCAATTACCAACAAACGTACAGGAACTCACTGATAATAATACACTGACAGGGGATTTTAACACCTACCGACTTATGGCAATGGACCGATCGTCTATGCAGAAAATCAACAGGGGAACAATAGCCTTGACACACTGGACCACAGGGACTCAACAGATATAGTCTGAACATTTCTTCCTAAAGCAAAATACACATTCCTTTCAAGTGCACATGGGACATTCTCCAGAACAGGTCATATCATGGGCCACAAATCAGCCCTCAAGAGGTACAACAGGTACAAGAAGGTTGATATCACCCCTTGTACATTTTTGGACCAGGACGCTATGAAACTCGTGGTCGACAGTAAGAAAAAAAATTGGACAGACCAATAATACATGGAGATTATGAACATCCTACTAGAGAATGAATGGAGCAACCAGGAAATAAACGAGGAAATTTAAAACAAATGAAAATGAAAACATGTTTCTCCAAACCTCTGGGATGTAGCAAAGGCAGCCCAAAGAGGGAAGTACATAGCAATATAGGCCTATCTCAGGACACAAGAATTGTCTAATACACAACCTAACCTTACACCTTAATGAGCTGGAAAAGGAATTGGAAACAAAGCCTAAAGCCTACAGAAGAAAGGGAAAAATAAAGATGAGAGCAGAAATAAACAATACAGAAATTTAAAAAAAAACAGTACAATGGAATAACGAAACTAAGAGCTGGTTCTTCAAAATAATTAATAGAATGGATCAAGCCCTAGCCAGCCTTATGAATGAGAAAAGAGAAAAGACCTAAATAAATAAAATCACAAATGAGAGAAAAGTGTTCACAATCAACACCAGAAAAATAAGAAAATTATAAGGGCATACTATGAAAGACTATATGCTAACAAACTGGGAGACCTGGAAGAAATGGACAAATCCCTAGAAATGTGCAAACAAGAAAAACTGATACAGGAAAAAATAGAAAATGTGAACAGACCCATAACTAGCAAAGGAATTGAATCAGAAAGGCACCTGGGTGCCTCAGTGGTTGAACATGTGCTTTGGCTCAGGTCATGATCCCGGGGTCCTGGGGAATCAAGTCCCACATAAGGATGCCCGCATGGAGCCTCATTTTCCCTATGCCTATACCTCTGCCTCTTTGTGTCTCTCATGAATACATAAATAAGATCTTTAAAAAAGAAAAAAGATAAAAAGAGAAAAGACCCAAATAAAATCACAAATGAGAAAAGAGAAATAACAACCAGCACTAGAGAAATACAAACAATTATAAGAGAATATGATGAAAAATTATATGCTAGCAACCTAGAACCTGGAAGAAATAGATCAATTCCTAGAAATATATAACCTAGCAAAAATGAAAAATGAAGAAATAAGAAATTTGAACAGACAGTTAACCAGCAAAGAAATTGAATCAGCAATCAGGGTTCTCCCAGCAGGAGACACTTAGATCAATAGAACAGAATAGAAAGCCAAAACAAGATACAAACATGTATCTATGACCCATAATGGACAAAAAAGCAGGAAGGAATATCCAATGGCACAAAGACAGTCTCTTCAACAAACCCTAACCCTGACCCCAGGATAAGAACAAATGGTGTTGGGAAAACCAGGCAGCCAAATGCAGAATGAAACTGGACCACTTTCTTACACCATATATATCAAAAATAAATTCAAAATGAATGAAAGACCTAAATGTGAGACCTGAAAGTATAAAAAGAAGAAAAGATAGGCAGCAACGTCTTTGACATTGGCTATTGGATCTTCTTTGTAGATATGCCTCTGAGGTGAGGGAAACAAAAGCAAAAATCCTATTGGGACTTCATCAAATTGAAAAGTTTCTGCAAAGTGAATGAAATTACCAAAGCTAAAAGGCAACATAGAGGAGGAGGGGCAAGATGGCGGAAGAGTAGGGTCCCAAGTCACCTGTCCCCACCAAATTACCTAGAAAACCGTCACATCATCCTGAAAATCTAGGAATTCGGCCTGAGATTTAAACAGAGAACAGATCGAATGCTACAGTGAGAAAAGTTCAGGCTTCTATCAAGGTAGGAAGACGGGGAAAAAGAAATAAAGAAACAAAAGGCATCCAAGGGGGAAGGGCCCCACGAGGAGCCAGGCTAAGGCCAGGCCAAGTGCCCCCTGGTCAGGTGAGCTCTGTCCCAGAGAAGCAAGTTCTGCACCAAACTTCCTGGGTGGAATGGCGGTTGCAGGGATTCAGAGCAGGACCCCAGGAGGGCGGCAATACCCACGGGCTCCCTGGTACACTAACAGACACCTGCAGTCCCAGGAGAGTGCACCAAGCTCCCTAAGGGCTGCAGGGCACATGCACTGACTTGGGAGCAGCTCAGAGGGTCTCAGGCAGGGCTCTGCGTGGAGGGGGTTGCATGCCCCAGGAGCAGCTTGGCAGCGGTGCCTCTGGCAGAGGAAGGGGCTCCGTGCAGAGGGGGCTGCTCGGCTCTGGGAGCAACTGGGAGGTGCTCAGGCGGCGGCTCCCTGAGGGGGCTGCGCGACCAGGAGCAGCTCAGAGGGGCTGGGTGGCAGCTGTGGGGAGAGAAGGCTGCACAGCCAGGAGTGCGAATCCAACAGCGCAGGCTCCAGAGCACAGGGCGCCAGGACACAGCCCAGGATTTGGCCTCCCCCAGGATAGGCAGAGGCCCAGGGGGCCCAGGACAACAAGGATGTCCCTGCCCAGAGCTGAGCAGATCAGCGGCCCCACCCCAGAGCCTCCAGGCCCTGGAGATGGACTGCTCTGGAGTTACTGTGGGTACTGAATACAGGTTTCCAGAGCTGGCCGCTGACACTGGGGTTGTTCCTCCTAGTGCCTCACAGGGTATACTACCCTCACTGAGCCCTGCACCAGGCAGGGGACAGAGCAGCTCCCCCAAGTGCTAACACCTGAAAATCAGTACAACAGGCCCCTCCCCTAGAAGACCAGCTAGACGGACAAGTTCCAGAGGAAGTCAAGGGACTTTAAGTATACAAAATCAGAAGATACTCCCCCATGTTTTTTTTATTTCTGATTGCTTCCCCCACCCATTTTCCCCCCTTTCTTTCTATTTCTTTCTCTTTTTATTCCCTTTTTTTCTTTCTTCCTTTATTCTTTTTTCTTTTTCTCTTTTCTTTCCTTCTTTCTCTCCTCTCTTTTTCTCCTTTTCCCAATACAATTTGATTTTGGCCACTGCACTGAGCAAATGACTAGAAGGAAAACCTCACCTCAGAAGAAAGAATCAGAAACAGTCCTCTCTCCCACAGAGTTACAAAATCTGATTTAAAATCCAATGTCAGAAAGCCAATTCAGAAGCACGATTATACAGCTACTGGTGGCTGCAGAAAAAAAGCATAAAGTACTCAAAAGACTTCATGACTGCAGAATTTAGATCCAATCAGGCCGAAATTAAAAATCAATTGAATGAGATGCAATTCAAACTAGCAGTCCTAAGGATGAGGGTTAACGAGGTGGAAGAACAAGTGAGTGACGTAGAAGACAAGTTGATGGCAAAGAGAGAAACTGAGGTAAAAAGAGACAGACAACTAAAAGACCAGGAAGACAGATTAAGGGAAATAAACGACAGCCTGAGGAAGAAAAACCTACGTGTAATTAGGGTTCCCGAGGGCACCAAAATGGACAGAGGGCCAGAATAGGTATTTGAACAAATCATACCTGAAAACTTTCAAAATATAGGAAGGGAAACAGGCATTCAGATCCAGGAAATAGAGAGATTCCCCGCTAAACTCAATAAAAACCGTCCAACACCTGACATTTAATAGTAAAGCTTGCAAATTCCAAAGATAAAGAGAAGATCCTTAAAGCAGCAAGAGACAAGAAATCCCTGACCTTTATTGGGAGGAGAATTAGGGTAACAGAAGACGTCTCCACAGCGACCTGGCAGACCAGAAATGGCTGGCAGGATATATTCAGGGTCCTCAATGAGAAGAACATGCAACCAAGAATACTTTATCCAGCAAGGCTCTCATTCAAAATGGAAGGAGAGATAAAGAGCTTCCAAGACAGGCAGGAACTGAAAGAATATGTGACCTCCAAACCAACTCTGGAAGAAATTTTAAGGGGGACTCTTAAAATTCCCCTTTAAGAAGTTCAGTGGAACAATCCACAAAAACAAGGAATGAATAGACATCATGATGACACTAAACTCATATCTGTCCATAGTAACTCTGAACGTGAACGGGCTTAATGACCACATCAAAAGGGGCAGGGTTTCAGACTGGATAAAAAACAGGACCCATCTATTTGCTGTCTACAAGAGACTCATTTTAGACAGAAGGACACCTACAATCTGAAAATTAAATGTTGGAGAACCATTTACCATTCAAATGGTCCTCAAAAGAAAGCAGGGGTAGCCATCCTTATATCAGAAAAACTAAAATTTACCCCAAAGACTGTAGTCAGAGATGAAGAGGGACACTGAATTGTACTTAAGGGATCTATCCAACAAGAGGACTTAACAATCCTCAATATATGCCCTGAATGCGGGAACTGCCAAATATTTAAACCAATTAATAACCAAAGTGAAGAAATACTTAGATAATAATTATCTTATACTTGGTGACTTCAATCTAGCTCTTTCTACCCTGGATAGGTCTTCTAAGCACAACATCTCCAAAGAAACGAGAGCTTTAAATGATACACTGGACCAGATGGATTTCACAGATATCTACAGAACTTTACATCCAAACTCAACTGAATGCACATTCTTCTCAAGTGCACATGGAACTTTCTCCAGAATAGACCACATACTGGGTCACAAATAGGGTCTGAACCAATACCAAACGACTGGGATCGTCCCCTGCATATTCTCAGACCATAATGCCTTGGAATTAGAACTAAATCACAACAAGAAGTTTGGAAGGAGCTCAAACACGTGGAAGTGAAGGATCATCCTGCTAAAAGACGAAAGGGTCAACCAGGAAATTAAGTAAGTATTAAAAGATTCATGGAAACTAATGAGAATGAACATACAACCATTCAAAAACTTTGGGATGCAGCAAAAGCAGTCCTAAAGGGGAAATACATCACAATACAAGCATCTATTCAAAAACGGGAAACTACTCAAATACAAAAGCTAACGTTACACATAAAGAGGCTAGAGGAAAAAAAAGCAGATAGATCCTACACCCAACAGAAGAATAGAGTTAATTAAAATTCGAGCAGAACTCAAGGAAATCGAGACCAGAAGAACTCTGGAAGAGATCAACAGAACCAGGAGTTGGTTCTTTGAATGAATTAATAAGATAGATAAACCATTAGCCAACCTTATTAAAAAGAAGAGAGAGAATATTCAAATTAATAAAATCATGAATGAGAAAGGATAGGTCACTACCAACACCAAGGAAATACAAACGATTTTAAAAACATATTATGAACAGCCATACACCAATAAATTAGGCAATCTAGAAGAAATGGATGCATTCCTGGAAAGCCAGAAACTACCGAAACTGGGACAGGAAGAAATACACAACCTTAACAGGCCAATAACCAGTGGGAAATTGAAGCAGTCATCCAAAACCTCCCAAGACACAAAAGTCCAGGGCCAGATGGCTTCCCAGGGGAATTTTATCAAACGTTTAAAGAAGAAACCATACCTATCCTACTAAAGCTGTTTGGAAAGATAGAAAGAGATGGAGTACTTCCAAATTCGTTCTATGAGGCCAGCATCACCTTAATTCCAAAACCAGACAAAGACCCCACCAAAAAGGAGAATTACAGACCAGTAGCCCTGATGAACATGGATGCAAAAATTCTCAACAAGATACTAGACAATAGGATCCAAAAGTACATTAAGAAAATTATTCACCATGACCAAGTAGGATTTATCCTCGGAACACAGGTTGGTTCAACACTCGTCAAACAATCAATGTGATTCATCATATCAGCAAGAGACAAACCAAGAACCATATGACCCTCTCATTAGATGCAGAGAAAGCATTTGACAAAATAGAGCATCCATTCCTGATCAAAACACTTCAGAGCATAGGGAGAGATGGAATATTTCTCGTCATCTTAAAAGCAATCTAGGAAAAACCCACAGCAAGTATCATTCTCAGTGGGGCAGCACTGGAGGCCTTTCCCCTAAGATCAGGAACAAGACAGGGATGTCCACTCACCACTGCTATTCAACATAGTCTGGAAGTCCCAGCCTTAGCAGTCAGACAGCAAAAAGACATTAAAGGCATTCAAATTGGCAAAGAAGAGGTCAAACATTCCCTCTTTGCTGATGACATGATACTCTACCTAGAAAACCCAAAAGCCTCCACCCCAAGATTGCTAGAACTAATACAGCAATTTGGTAGCGTTTCAAGAAAGAAACTCAATGCCCAGAAATCAATGACATATCTATACACTGACAATGAGACTGAGGAAAGAGAAATTAAGGAGTCAATTTCATTTACAATGGCACCAAAAAGTTTAAGATACCTAGGAATAAACCTAACCAAGGAGGTAAAGGATATACCCTAAAAACTATAGAACACTTCTGAAAGAAATTGAGGAAGACACAAAGAGATGGAAAAATATTCCGTGCTCGTGGATTGGCAGAATTAATATTATGAAAATGTCAATGTTACCAAGGACAATGTACACGTTTAATGCAATCCCTATCAAAATACCATGGACTTTCTTCAGAGAGTTAGAACAAATCATTTTTTTTAGATTTGTGTGAAATCAGGAAAGATCCCAAATAGCCAGGGGAATTTTAAAAAGAAAACGATATCTAGAGGCATCACAATGCCAGATTTCGGGCTGTACTACAAAGCTGTGGTCATCAAGACAGTGTGGTACTGGCACAAAAACAGACACATAGATCAATGGAACAGAATAGAGACCTAGAACTTTATGTTCAACTAATATTCGATAAAGGGGGAAAGACTATCCATTGGAAGAAAGACAGTCTCTTCAATAGTTGGTGGTAGGAAAATGGGACATCCACCTTCAGAAGAATGAAACTAGACCACTCTCTTTCACCATAAATAAAGAGAAACTCAAAATGGATGAAAGATCTAAATGTGAGACAAGAGTCCATCAAAATCCTAGAGTAGAACACAGGCAACACCCTTTTTGAACTCGGCCACAGTAAATTCTTGCAAGATTCATCCACGAAGGCAAAGAAACAAAAGCAAAAATGAACTATTGTCACTTCATCAAGATAAGAAACTTTTGCATAGCAAAGAATACAGTCAACAAAACTAAAAGACAACCTACAGAATGGGAGAAGATATTTGCAAAAGACGTATCAGATAAAGGGCTAGTTTACAAGATCTATAAAGAACTTCTTAAACTCAACACCAAAGAAACAAACAATCCAATCATGAAATGGGCAAAATACATGAACAGAAATCTCACAGATGAAGACATAGACATGGCCAACATGCACATGAGAAAATGCTCTGCATCACGTGCCTCAGGGATATAAAAAATCAAAAATACAATGAGATATCACCTCACACCGGTGAGGATGGGGAAAATTAACAAGGCAGGAAACCACAAATGTTGGAGAGGATACGGAGAAAATGGAACACTCTTACACTGTTGGTGGGAATATGAACTGGTACAGCCCCTCGGAAAACTGTGTGGAGGCTCCTCAAAGAGTTAAAAATAGACCTGCCCTACGACCCAGCAATTGCACTGTTGGGGATTTACCACAAAGATTCAGATGCAATGAAATGCTGGGACACCTGCACCCCGATGATTTTAGCAGGAATGTCTACAATAGCGAAACTGCGGATGGAGCCATGGTGTCCATTGAAAGATGAATGGATAAAGAAGATGTGGTTTATGTATACAATGGAATATTACTCAGTCGTTAGAAATGACAAATACCTACCATTTGCTTCAACGTGGATGGAACTGGAGGGTATCATGCTGAGTGAAGTAAGTCAATCGGAGAAAGACAAACGTGTGTTCTCATTCAATTGGTTAATATAAATAATAGTGAAAGGGAATATAAGGGAATGGAGAAGAAATGTGTGGGAAATATCAGAAAGGGAGACAGAATATAAAGACCCCTAACTCTGAGAAAGGAACGAGGGAGCTGGAAGGGGAAGAGGGCAGGGGGTGCGGGTGAATGGGTGACGGGCACTGAGGGGGCACGTGCTGGGATGAGCACTGGGTGTTATTCTGTTTGTTGGTAAATTGAACACCGATAAAAAATAAATTTATTTTAAAAAAAGTTCAAATAACTAAATATTTAGGCTGCCAACATGAGGGTACCTAAATATAGAAACCAATTAACAACAAACGTACAGGAACTCACTGATAATAATATAATGACAGGGGATTTTATCACCCACTTATGGCAATGGACCAATCGTCTATGCAGAAAATCAACAGGGGAACAATAGCCTTGACACACTGGACCACAGGGACTCAACAGATATAGTCTGAACATTTCAACCTAAAGCAGAATACACATTCCTTTCAAGTGCACATGGGACATTCTCCAGAACAGATCATATCATGTGCCACAAATCAGCCCTCAACAGGTACAACAGGTACAAGAAGGTTGATATCACACCCTGTACATTTTTGGACCACGACGCTATGAAACTCGAAGCCGACAGTAAGAAAAAAAATTGGATGGGATCCCTGGGTGGCGCAGCGATTTGGCGCCTGCCTTTGGCCCACGGCGCGATCCTGGAGACCCGGGATCGAATCCCACATCGGGCTCCCAGTGCATGGAGCCTGCTTCTCCCTCTGCCTGTGTCTCTGCCTCTCTCTCTCTCTCTGTGACTATCATGAAAAAATAAATAAAATCTTTAAAAAAAAAAGAAAAAAAATTGGACAGACCAAAAATACGTGGAGATTATGAACATCCTACTAGAGAATGAATGGAGCAACCAGGAAATAAACGAGGAAATTTAAAACAAATGAAAATGAAAACATGTTTCTCCAAACCTCTGGGATGTAGCAAAGGCAATCCTAAGAGGGAAGTACATAGCAATACAGGCCTACGTCAAGAAAGAAGAAGTCTCCAATACACAACCTAACCCTACACCTAAAGGAGCTGGAAAAGGAATAGCAAACAAAGCCTATAGCCTACAGAAGAAGGGAAAAAATAAAGATGAGAGCAGAAATAAAGAATGCAGAAAAAACAAAGAGTAGAATGGAATAATGAAACTAAGAGCTTGTTCTTCATAATAATTAATAAAATGGATCAAGCCCTAGCCAGCCTTATCAACGAGAAAAGAGAAAACCTAAATAAATAAAATCACAAATGAGAGAAGAGAGATCACAATCAACACCAGGAAAATAAGACAATTATAAGGGAATTCTATGAAAGATTATACGCTAACAAACTGGGAGACCTGGAATAAATGGACAAATCCCTAGAAATGTGCAAATGAGCAAAACTGAAATAGGAAGAAATAGAAAATATGAACAGACCCATAACTAGCAAAGAAATTGAATCAGCAAGGCACCTGTGTGCCTCAGTGGTTGAGCATCTGCTTTGGCTCAAGTCATGATCTCGGGGTCATGGGGGATCACTTCCCACATCAGGCTCCCCGCATGGAGCCTCATTTTCCCTCTGATATAAATCTGCCTCTAGGTGTCTCTCTTGAATACATAAATAAAGGTGCAGCCACTGTGCAAAACAGTCTGGAGGGTCCTCAAAGTTAAAAATAGGGGATCCCTGGGTGGCGCAGTGGTTTCGCTCCTGCCTTTGGCCTAGGGCGTGATCCTGGAGACCCGGGATCGAATCCCACGTCGGGATCCCCGTGCATGTAGCCTGCTTCTCCCTCTGCCTGTGTCTCTACCTCTCTCTCTGTGACTATCATAAAAAAAATTAAAAGTTAAAAATAGAGCTACCCTACGATTCCAAAATTGCATAGCTAGGTATTTACCCCGAGGATACAAAAGTAGTTTAGTAGATTCGAAGAGGAACACGCAGCCCAGTGTTGGTAGCAGCTTTATCAACAACAGCGAAACTGTGTATATAGCCCAGATGTCCATCGACAGATGAACGGGCAGAGACAATGTGGTAAATATACACACTGCGACATCACTCGGTCATCAAAGGGATGAAATGAAGCCATTTACAATGACGTGGGAGAAGTGAAAGGGACTTATGCTAAATGAACTCAGTCAGAGAAAGACAGATACAAAATACCATACAATTGCATTCACATGTGAATTTTAAGAAACCAAACAAACTGGCAAAGGGGTGAAGGCGGGGATGAGAGATGCAAACCAAGAAACACACTCTTAACCACAGAGAATAAACTAATAAATACCAGAGGAAGGTGGAGGGGATGGGGAATCCGGGGATGGGGAATCAGGGGATGGGGATAGTGGAGGTCAACTCTGACCAGTACCAGGCGTTGTATTCAAGGGTTGAATCACTATGTGGTAAACCTGAAACTATATCATACTGTGTTTACAAAGAGGAATTCAAGTAAAACTTTAAAATAATAATTGGTAGTATAGAGGAAACATGTGCGCAGAAGAGATAAAATCAGAAATGCAACTGAAAATCCAAACAGAGAGCCTTTAGAGCCACAAATGCCCTCCTTTACTCACCTCAGGAGAAGCCTGCCATGTCTATTCTGACCCCAGCAGAAGACTGGATATGGATTCTCTGGGGAGGCCACTGACTTGCTGGAGTCAGGTTATCTTTGAGCCCAAAACCTAAATAGAGTGCATCAAACTAAACTGCCCAAGATGCTAGGAGTCCCAGGGCAGGCACATGCCAAGACACAAACTCTAACCATACACAGACATAACCCTTACCCTACACTTAAGCCTTATGTTAACCTAACCCTTAAACAAGAACTATCACTAATCAAAAACCAAACACAAACCCCACGACCAAAACACCTTCACTGAACGTTCCTGCCAACCCTCACCCTAACTCTTAAACCTATTCTAAACCCTTAACCCTGACCCTTACCTTAAATCTAACCCTAACCCTAACCTCTAACAATAACTTTAACTTAATGTACTCAAATCCTATTCCTAACCCCAAATCTGTTCCCTAACCCTGACCCTCTAATACTAATCCTATCTCATACCCCATAATCCTATCTCATACCCTAACCCGTACCCTAAAACTAATCCCTAACCCACTGCCTAACCCTCTCTTACCCTTTTCCAAAACCGTACCCTGACCCTGACCTGACCCTAACCCTAACCCCTACCCAAACACTAAACCTAACCCTCGCCCTAACCCTCAACCTAGCCCTAACTCACACTCTAACCCCTAACCGTAACCCTAACTCACACTCTAACCCCTAACCCTAACTGCAAACCTAAGCCCAACACTAACTCTAACCATAATCCAAACTCCAACTCCTAACCTCCTGCCCTAATCCCTAAAGTCTAAACCCTAACCCTAACTCTAACTCCTGTCCCTAACCCAAACCCCCATCCTAACTCCTAACCACTGACCCTTACCCTTATCCCTCACCCTAACCTCTAATCCATAACCATAAACATAATCACTAACCCCTAACATCTAACCTAAGCCTAACCACCAAATGCCTCCCCTCCACTAACCCTACCATTCATTCTACCCATTCCATTATTCTATGGTTCTGAGGAGTCCCTTTGATATGGACGTGGCCCCCAAAGGCACGTCCAGATTCCTCCAGGGAGTCCTGAGGAAGCCGGGCTCCTGTGAGTGCGCACGTGGCCCCACGTGTTCTAGAGTCATAGTCAGCAGGTCCTGAGTACGCCAGGTCTCCTGTCACTGTGGAGTATGCCTCACATCCTCTGGAAGCCTCACAGCAGGTTCTCAGGAGGCCGGGGGCTCCTGTCAGCCTGGACATGGCCCCACCTCCCCTGAAAACTCACTGCACTTCCTGAGGAGGCTGTGGGTTCCTGTCAGCCTAGACGCAGCCCCATGTTTCCGGAAGCCAAAGTGCAGGTCCTGAGGAGGACGGGGGTCCTCTCAGTCTTGACGTGGCCCCACATTTTCCTCAGCCTCACCATAAGACCTGAGAAGGCTTGGGGCTCCTGTCAGCATGGACGTGGCCCCAAATCATTCCAATCCTTCACAGTGCATCCTGAGGAGGCCGGAGACTCCTGTCAGTGTGGATTCGGCATCCACATCTTTCTTAGGCCTCACCACAGGCTCTGACAAGGCTGGGGTCTTCTGTCCACATGGACACATCCACATATTTCCCAATGTCTACACCGGGGGTCCTGAGGAAGTCATCGTCCTGTTGTGTCCCTGTGGCCCCAAGTCCTCCCGAAGCATCACCGAGGGTTCTGAGGTGGCCGGGGCTCCTGTAACCATGAATGCCGCCCCCAGCTTCCAGAAGCCTCAACTTATGTCCTGAGAGGCCCAGGAGCTCCTGCCAGAATGGACACGGTGCCACATCTTCCTGAGGCCTCCTCCCAGGTCCTGAGGCGGCTCAGGGGCTCCTGTCAGCGTGGATGAGGACCCATATCTTCCTGAAGCCTTCCCGCAGGTCCTGAGGCTGCTCAGGGGCTCCTGTCAGTGTGGATGCGGGCCCACAATTTCCTGAAGCCTCCACGCAGGTCCTGAGGTGGCTCAGGGCTCCTGTCAGGGTGGATGCGGGCCCACATCTTCCTAAAGCCTCACCGCGGGTCCTGAGGAGACCGGGGCTCCTGTCAGCATGAACGCGGCCCAATTTCCCCCAAAAGACTCCCGCGCGTCCTGAGGAGGCTGCAGCTCATCAGCGTAGATGCGTCCCCACGTCCTCCTCAGGCCTCCCCAGCAGAGGCTGGCTCCTGTTAGTGCAGGCAGAGGAGGCCTACTGCACATGCACACCCCATGGGAGGGGCCTGGTCTCGGGAAGCCCCTGCTGGAAGCTCAGGCACTGCAGGAGGCTTTGCAGGAGGCAGCGGGTGCTCCATGGACCCCACCTGCCTCCTTTCAGGCTCCAAATGGGGCATGTTAGCTTTAGAAACCTCTCACTGAAAAGGAGCCCAGGGCAGCCCCGGTGGCGCAGCGGTTTAGCGCCGCCTGCAGCCCAGGGTGTGATCCTGGAGACCCTGGATCGAGTCCCACGTCAGGCTTTCTGCATGGAGCCTGCTTCTCCCTCTGCCGGTGTCTCTGGCTCTCATTCTCTCTCTGTGTCTCTATGAATAAATAAATAAAATCTTTAAAAAAAAAAAAAGAAAAGAAAAGGAGCCCAACAACTGGCTTCCCCAGAAATACTTAAGGACAAGGAATTGCAGCCCACAGGACATGAAATGAAATGTGGACCAGACTTTTACCACGTCCTGGAAATGTCACATACCCTCATCCACTGTGGGCGGGACCGCGGGCTGGTGCAGCAGCCCTGGAAACAGTGTGGAGGTCCCTGAGGAAGTTACAAATAAAGCTGCCCTGCGACCAGCAGTTGAAAGGCCTGGAGCTCACTCAGAAGATACAGATGCAGTGAGACTTGGGACACCTGCACCCTAATGTCCACAGCAGCCGTGTCCACATTAGTCACACTGTGGGAGGAGCCTCGGTGTACTCGGGCTGATGATGGATAAAGAGGATGGGAAATAGATGATGGTCATAAAGAGAGGAATGGTACTTAGCTATCAAAGAGAAGGAAATCTTGCCATTTGCAATGATGTGGATAGAACTAAAGGGATCATGTTAAGTGAAATAAGTCAGTCTGGAAAGAGAATGACCGTGTGGTGTCATTCATAGGTGAAATTAAAGAAGCAAAGCAGATGAACTACTGTGAAGGGAAGGAAAAACAAATAAGATGAAAACAGATGTAGGACATACAGACTCTTAATGATAGTAAATAAACTGAGGGTCGCTGGAGGTGGGGGGATAACAGGGGACCAGCATGAAGGAGGGCACGTGATGTCTCGGGTACTGCTGTTATCTCCAACTGGTGAATCCCTGATCTTCCTCTGAAAGTATAATACAATATATGTTAATTAATTGGGTTTAAATTAAATTAAGTTAAAAAATCAGTTGTATCAGAGCCCATTTCCTTCTGGACTCTCTGTTTTGCTCATTCAGCTTATGCCGGGACCACCCCACGTGGGTCTGGATTATCTAAGTAGGCTCCACGCCTCGTCCATGGCCCAGCCCACAGAGAGAACTCACGACCTTGAGATCAGGACCAGAGGTGAGGTCAGGAGTCGGATGCTTAACCGATGGAGCCAGCCGGGGGCTTGAGAACCACACTACTTTATCCTGTGTCTCTGTGATATCGTTTGAAATCAGAAAGTGATGCGTCCCACTCTGTCGTTCTTCTCAAATACTCATTTGCTGTTCGGGGTCATTTGTTGGGCGGAATGGATGTTATGGTTTTTTTTTTCTTATTTCTAAGATCTGCCACCATGATTTGATAGGAATGACATTGAAACTGAGGGTTGCTTCAGGAACTGTGGACATTTTCACAAGATGAGGCTCCCACCCTACAAGCCCAGGACAGCCTCCCAGAGCCTGGTATGGCTCAGTGCACATGTCTTGTGCTCCTTTGGTTCAGTCTCATTATTTATTCACCTTGATGCTCCTGAGAAGGGCGTCACGTCCTTCCTTTCCTTCCTGAGTGCTCATTGTCGGGACACAGCAAGGCTACTCTGCTCTGTAGGGTCAGTTTGTGTCCCGTGAGTTTACTGAACTCAATCCTTATTTCTAACAGGTTTTGGTGGAGGCTCTCGGGTTTCCTGTTTCTAGTACCGCGTCTTCAGCATATAGGGACAGTGTGACATCCCCCTTCCAGGTGTGGAACCTTTGTTGTTTACAGCTTAATGTCCTAGAAAGCCCCACAATTGATCAAAACTGAGCCCAGGCCAAGAACAGGAAGCCCCTATTAGAATGTGAACAGAGCTCAATGCCCTTGAAGTCCCCATATCATAATGTAAACAGAACTTGAGGAATTGCTCCAGCCGTTCTGGAGGTCCCCGAGACCAGCCCTTAAAACTAAGCTAAACCCCTCCTCGGGGTCCAATTACCTGCTCCGCTGTGTCCGATATACTTGGAGAGAAGATTGAGCTTGTAAATAATCCCTCGTGTGTTTGCATCGTAATCGGCTTCTCGGTGGTTTCTCAGATTCGCAATCTTGGGCACAACAGTCTGAGATAAAAAAACAAAACCAAAAGAAGCTCGGACGCGGGTAGAGTGAAAGCAGGGTTCTGAGAGAAGCGGCGGAGACCCGGGGGCTTGGGGGCTCTTCTGTGGAGGGCCTGCAGACAGGGGGAGGAATGCTTAGCCCCAGAGCCAGAGGATCCAGCGTCCCCACCCGCATCCTGCCCATCTGCGCCGAGTCTCAGGGAGCAGCACAGCACTGCCCGATGGAGGCCAGAATGGCTGACGACCACCCCGCCTCTGACCTCACAGGTGAATCTCCCAGGCAGATGTACACCAGGGCCCATCCCCAGTCCTGGCACAGACCACTCGCTGCCACCAAGTTTTTGGACCACAGAGGCTGCAGAGCTTCAGCTCAGCCTGGAATATAGGGTCTAGCTTCCTTTGTACTTTTTGCTTTATTTTCGTTTATTTTCTTTGATGCTATTTTATTAATTGCCTTATTTTAATTTTTATGTATATACCTTATTTATTTCTCATTTTTACTTTCATGGTTCTTTAATTGTGATTCATATCTTGGGATTTAGAATCTTTTAACAAGCAGGCCAAAATAATCAGGTGTTTTTTTTGGAGGGCAGTTGTTATTGATTTTCTTGGTTTTTCTGTTTCTTCCCTCTTTCTTTTCTGGAAAAAGTAATGAGATGGATAAATTCACCTCCATAAAATAACATGAGGTAGTACTCACAGTCAGGAAGTCCATCAATACACATATAGGATGTCTAACTACAGTTTAAAACAATGATTATAAAGATAGCAGCTGGGCTGGAGAAAAAGCACAGAAGAAAACTAGAGAATCCCTTACTGTAGAAATAAAAGAACTAAAAATTAGTCAGGCCAATGTTAAAAATGCTATAACTGAGGTGCAGTCCCAAGGGGAAGCCTTAAAAACAAGGAAATTTATGGACCACAGAGGCAGACTTAGGGAACTCAGCCACTTATTAAAACAATAACATTCATATCATATGAGACTCAGAAGATGAAGAGAGAGAAAAGGTGGGCCTTGCTCAGGCATTAGAAATGACAAATACCCACCATTTGCTTCAACGTGGTTGGAAGTGGAAGGTATTATGCTGAGTGACGTAAGTCAATCGGAGAAGGACAAACATTGTATGTTCTCATTCACTTGGGGAATATAAATAATAGTAAAAGGGAATATAAGGGATGGGAGAAGAAATGTGTGGGAAATAACAGAAAAGGAAGACAGAACATAAAGACACCAAACTCTGGGAAAAGAACTAGGGCTGAGGGAAGTGGAGGAAGGCCGGTTTGGGTGTGAATGGGTGAGTGGCACTGAGGGGGACACTTGACGTGATGAGCACTGGGTGTTATTCTGTATGTTGGCAAATTGAGCACCAATAAAATGTAAATTTATTATTAAAAAAAAAAGAAAGAAAGAAAGAGTGGCACCTGCGTGGCTCAGTCAGTTAAGCCTCTGCCTTAGGCTCAGATCATGATCCAGGTCCCAAGGCAGGCTCCCTGTTCAGCAGGGAACCTGCTGCTCCCTCTCCCTCTGCCCCTCTTGCTCATGCTTTTTCTCTCCTCTCTCTCTCAAATAAATAAATAACATCTTTGAAAAACAAACAAACAAACCCACAAGGAAGAGAAATCTCCCTTGTAGGAGAATTTCAAACATTTGTGCAGACATTCCACCCTCAAGTTCATGAGCATAGCTTACCAATCTTATGTGTGGAATACACATAGTAACTTCCTTCTACAAAATATATTATGAAAAACTTAAAATGATAATGTTAATATAATAACTCATAATAATAATAATAATAATCACATTACTACGAAGAAAGATGACAAACACTACCTCAGCAAGATGATCACATCGATGCCAAGACTGATAAATCCTGTTGATAGTATCTATCCTTTATATGATATAATGAAAATGGCAGTATATCTCTGTATATAATCCACAAAAACAGTTCAGTCATGAGATAAACCACAGACATGTACCAACTGAGGGAAATTTTACAAAATACTCTACTTCTCAAAGTGTTCCAGTTCAACAACAACAAGCAAAGGCTGAAAGACTGTCACAATGCAGAGGAGCCTAAGAAAACAGGAGGAAAAATGGAGTGTGATATTATGGATGGTAAAGTAGCAAAAACTAAGGAAATATGAATAATGTATGGTCTTTGGTTACTGCAAATATTTTAATTTGATTCATTAGCTATTATTTGTACCGTATTAATATATCAATAATTGGAGAAATTGAGTGCAAGGGCATGTGAATGCACTGTACTATCTTCTCAATTTCCCTATAAATCTTTTTTTCCTAATAAATAAGATTTATTTTGAAAATTGACTTAAATGATTCAGTCTCCAAGTGTGAAGACATTTTAAGAATCGTTGAATTAACTTTTGCCTTATTCTTAAAGAGTTCCTTTGATGGGAACAAAGTAATTTTATATCAGAAGGAAAGAAAAACACTTATGAACACGTATAATGTCTCCTCAACCTGAAAAGCAGTAAAGGATAATAAATAGCAAAAATCAGATAAGAATACTTGTATTATAATAGACACCATATTGCAAGTGCATTTAAAATTAGCAATGCATAACATTTATTTCCTTGACATTTGTCTTCCAGAGAGTTCAAAGTGTTTCAGTGTCAGTTGAAATAGCATAAGAATCTCAGGGAAGTAACCGTTGCATAATAATAGGACCATTGGTATTAATGCCTCTAAGTTGTTTCCAGATCCTTAAAGATGCATTTCCTGAGGAGTGACTGAGCTGTGAAGAAAGAGATGAGAAACCCTCATCCCTCTGAAATACTTGTGTCAGAATATTTTAAGCATAGTACTACGGATAGTAAATTATCCTTATTAACAGAAAATACATCTCAGATTGGAATCTGAGCAATCAGTGGAGCAGAGAAAAAAGGCTTTGACTCGTTCTTCATCTTTTATTTATTTTTTTTAATTTTATTTATTTATGGTAGGCACACAGTGAGAGAGAGAGAGAGGAAGAGACACAGGAAGAGGGAGAAACAGGCTCCATGCACTGGGAGCCCGGGTCTCCAGGATCCCGCCCTGGGCCAAAGGCAGACTCTAAATGGCTAAGCCACCCAGGGATCCCCATGCTCTTCATCTTTTAAAGAGAAAGGACAGCTTTTCTACCTACAAAGTCAGTTGTCAAGATAGCTTTAGGGAATAAGAGTCTGCAGCATCGAATCCAGCTGCACAGCCGGGATGCCCACACCCCAGTTCTTCCTGATACAAAATCTCTAGGCCTGATCCCCAACAAACACTGCCATGCTGAGGTCATTTACAATTGCTCTCTCAGGAGCTCCAGGGAAGGTGAAGGAGCTAGATAGGAGGGAAGGGGATGCAATGAGGCTGAGAAAATGAAGGTCTTTCCACTTTAAGTTCAGCGTTCGAACAAGTCCATCCATCACAGGCCCCAGTGAAGAAGAGCTGAAATTTACATTACTTCAGTTACAGTAAAAAAAAAAAAAAAAACAAAATTTACAGCTTAATATCCTAGAAAGCCCCACAATCGAATAAGAACTGAACCCATGCCAAGGGATGGAGGTGTCTATTAGAATGAGAACAGAGGTCAATGCCTTGAAGGCCCCATATCAAAATATAAACAGAACTTGAGGAATTACTCCAGCCTTTCTGGAGGTCCCCGAGACAAGCCCTTAAAACTAAGCAAAAACCCACCTCGGGTTCCATGTTCCTGCTCTGCTGTGCCGGGTGTACTTGGACGCAAACTCGAGTTTGGAAATCAACCCTTGTGGGTTTGCATCAATGTCAGCTCCGTAGTGGTTTCTCGGATTCGCAATCTTGGTCACAACACCCCCATGTCACGTCCCACCTGGCTGAACCCCTATCCCCTTCCACCCAGGGTGATACTCAGTCACATCCCCGCCCACAACAGCTGGGTACAGGCCCTCACACAGGTCCCACGGGTATAGTGGGCACTCCTGCCATGCCCGGCCTCCCAGAGGAAGGAAGGAGGTTTCAGCAGGACATACTCCCATGGTGGCCACAGGGCTCCCTGCCCAGCATGGCAGCTCGTGACAGGTCGGGGTCTGTTTCCCTGACACCTGCTCCTCCTCCCCGGTTTTCCCACAGGAAATGAAGGAGGAGGCCCTGGTCTCCTCCAGGGACATCACGCAGGTAGACTTGGACGTCAGAAGGACGTTCAGCAGCCACACCATATTTTGGGATGGCTAGGGAGTCAGGTGAGGCTGCTGGGCCAGGGGGCTTTGGGGCCCTGAGGGAGGCCTGGGGCCTTCTGGGTAGGGAAAACTGAGCTTCTGAGGCCGGGGGGAGCAATAGAAGCCAAAAACACACTGCTCCATGGTAGGATGTTGGGGATGACTCCCGTGCCCACACTCCTGGTGCCTCAGGGATGAGGAGGCCACTAGGATGGGGCCTCCAGGGGTTGCCATGGGAGCTGAACGCCAAAGGAGAAAGGGACGGCCCAATGAGAAGCAGGTGATGGGGTGGGGGTCTTGGGGGGAGGAACCAGACCTGGGGGCCAGGAGGCATGGCTACGGCTGGAGCAGGACACACATCATCCCATGAGTGTTGGACGGGTCAAAGTAACACCCACTCTCGGTGCTTTATATTATTCTAAATTCTATGCATTTAACTTGAGACAATTTGCAATTTGAAAACATACATATTTTGATGACCCCCAGATGATGCCCCCGGTCCAGCCAGGGCACTGCACTAACAACACGGTGCCCCAGGGGCAGGTGTCACTGCAAACCCCAGACTAGTCGCCTTTAATTGAAGACATCTCCTTGTGCATCTTAGAGGAAGGAGATGCCCTGTGTCCGCAGGCCCCCCACGACATCCCCCTCATTCCCCACTCCCACACCATCCCCCTACATCATCATTCCCAATGGCATCCCACATACACCATCCCCCTAACACCCACACAGCCCCACACAATCCCCACTCACACTATACCCCAACACCATCACCCCTACACCATCCCCCACACTCCACCACCTTCATACCCATGCCCCCACAACATCCACCACCACACCATCGGCCCCCAGCAAGGACCTGGTGCAGGTACCCCTGTGGGACATGCTCAGACTCCCCGGGATTCTCTGGATACCCTGCTCCCATCAGAAGCCCGGGTGTCCCATAGAGTACCCAGAGGTTGCACAGAGGAGGGAAGACAGGGAGCCCTCAACAGGGTGGGTGCAGGTGAGTGGGGCAGAGGACCCACTGTGCCCTGCCTCCACCCACTGTCCCTCATTTAGGGCGGCACACCCTGCACAGGACACCAGCCCCTAACCCATGGAGATCTGGGCTGGCCTGGCCCTGGGCTCTGTGAGGGCTGGGGTGATTTGAGCCCCCGCCCTAGGCCCAACACAAAGACCAATGGGATCCAGCCCACATGGCCCTGGCCAGCCCTGGATTCTGGTCCCGGGCTGAGCGAGCCCTCTCACAGCTAGATGTGGCCTGCTGGGCCCTGGGCGTGCCCCACTGATCCAGGTCGCTGACCTAGGGCAGCCCTGGGGATCCCAAGACACCACAGTGTGGGTTGTGGAGGGGTAAGCCGGTGGGCCCCACCTGCACCCACACCAGGATGCGGGCTCCTCTATGTGCTGGGGCCCCAGAGGGCCCGAGGCCATTTTCCAGCTGCCCTGCGGGGACCCAGCACAGGTGCCCATGAGGTGCAAGTCCAGGTCAGCTCTGCTGTCCTCAGAACCATCACTCAGGCTGAAACCTCAAGACACATACCCCCAACCGGATTCCACACATGCTCCCAGGTGGGGGACTCCAGCACCCTCCCCCCACCCTGTGTGATTCTTGCCCCCTCTTAAAGGACAGAGAGGTCTCCCTCCCCAGGGGAAGTCACGCACCCACAGCTCTGAGCCCGTTTGCTGTAGAAAGTCAATAAAGTGTTGTGGTGCGAAAATGCACAGCCAGCCCGTTTCTGTGTTTCCCAGAACTCTGTGCATGGGGCGTGGAGAGACCCCCAGAGAGGAGGAGAGGGCACAACTTGGCCCCAACTAGCCCTTGCAGGGGCGCCGCCAGGCACACACAGCTGGAAACCCACGTGCCTTCCAGGGCGGCCAGACCCACTGCTGGACATGAGAATGTGGCAGAGCCGGAACATCCAGCTCAGCTGACCCTCCAGCTGAAAGTAACTGCACGAGCGAGCCCCGGGTCTGCCAGGATAGCCCAGCTAACCGACCAGCGCAAGCACCAGAAATGATGTTGTGCCAACCATTTTGGTGATTTTTGGTGACCCAGCCAACGGATCTGATAGCTGCATGTGATAGCTGCATGTGATAGACACACACACACCACAAAACCAACAAAAGTCGGAATCCCCTCAATGTTGTCAAACAGCAGCCAGATGCTTACATACACAAAACTGTGGTCTCCAATAGGATACATGGATAACGCTATAAGCCAGGACTGCAGAGGTGCTGGAGGCACGGAGATATGCCTGCTGTGTTCCAACAAGGAGGGCAGAGGGGCAGGAAGCATCCTCCGGAAGGGGGGACCCCTCCTTGGAAAGGACACCAGGTCCCTGTGAAGGCTACGGAGGGTGAAATCTGTCCTCCTCTCTTTCTGCTTCTGGTTTTCCTCCTAAATGCCATTTTCCTCAATCATATTAGAAGAATTTATTTTATGTTTTTAAATTTATTTTTATTGCAGTCCAATTTGTATGAATACTTACTTCAGCAAGGGTGTCATACAGGACAGAAGGAGAGATAAAGATTTTCCCAGACAGGCTACATATAAAGGAGTTCATGACCACTTAACCAGTCCAGTAAGGAATTTTAAGAGGGACTCTTCTAGTGGGGGAAAAAAAGAGACCAAACGCAATAAAGACTAGAAAGGCCCAGAGAACGTCACCAGAAACACCAACTCTACGGGTAACACAAAGGCACAAAGTTCACATCTTTGAATAGTCACTCTGAATGCTGATAGACTAAATGCTCCAATCAAAAGATATAGGGTATCAGAGTAGCTTAAAAAGTGGATCCGTGATGCCTGGGTGGCTCAGGGGTTGAGCCTCTGCCTTTGACTCAGGGTGTGATCCTGGAGTCTGGGATCGAGTCCCGTATTGGGCTCCTGGTGGAGAGACTGCTTCTCTCTCTGCATAATTGTCTGCCTCTCTCTCTTTCTCTCTCTCTGTCTCTCTGATAAATAAAATTATTATTAAAAAAACAACATCCATCTGTACGCTGCCTACAAGATGCTCACCTTAGACCTATAGACACCAACGGATTGAAAGTCAGGGGATGGAAAATCATCTATCACGCTAATGGATATCAAAAGAAAGCTGGAGGACTCATACTTATACCAGACAAACGAGATTTGAAACGAAACCCTGGGGGACACCTGGTGGCTCAGTGGTTGAGCATCTGCCTTCGGCTCAGGGTGTGATCCTGGAATCCCAGGATCGAGTCCCACATCAGCCTCCCTTTGGAGAGCCTGCCTCTCACTCTGCTATGTTTCTTCCTCTGCTCCTCTGTGTATCTCTCATGAATAAATAAATAAAATATTTAAATTTCAAACAAGAAAGAACAAATACTGTAAGAAGAGATGAAGAAGGGCATTATTTCATAATTAAAAAGACTCTCTATCAAGGTCAAACAACAAAATATTTATGCTGCCAACATGGCAGTATCTAAATATAGAAACAAATTAACAACAAACGTACAGGAACTCACTGATAATAATGCAATGACAGGGGATTTTAACACTTATGGCAATGGACCAATCGTCTATGCAGAAAATCAAGAGGGAACAATAGCCTTGACACACCGGACCACAGGGACTCAACAGATATATTCTGAACATTTCATCCTAAAGCAGAATACACATTCCTTTCAAGTGCACATGGGACATTCTCCAGAACAGATCATATCATGGCCCACAAATCAGCCCTCAACAGGTACAACAGGTACAAGAAGGTTGATATCACACCCTGTACATTTTTGGAACACGACGCTATGAAACTTGAAGTCGACAGTAAAAAAAAAATTGGACAGACCAAAAATATGTGGAGATTATTAACATCCTACTAGAGAATGAATGGAGCAACCAGGAAATTAAAGAGGAAATTTAAAACAAATGAAAATGAAAACATGTTTCTCCAAACCTCTGGGTTGTAGCAAAGGCAGTCCAGAGGGAAGTACATAGCAATAGAGACCTACCTCAAGAAACAAGAAGTCTCCAATACACACCCTAACCCTACACCTAAAGGAGCTGGAAAAGGAATAGGAAACAAAGCCTAAAGCCTACAGAAGGGAAAGAATAAAGATGAGAGCAGAAATAAACAATACAGAAACAACAAAACAGTAGAATGGAATAAGGAAACTAAGAGCTGGTTCTTCAAAATAATTAATAAAATGGATCAAGCCCTAGCCAGCCTTATCAATGAGAAAAGAGAAAAGACCGAGCAGCCCTGGTGGTGTGGTGGTTTAGTGCCGCCTGCAGCTCAGGGCGTGATCTGGAGACCCTGGATCGAGTCCCATGTCGGGCTCTCTGCATGGAACCTGCTTCTCCCTCTGCCTCTGTCTCTGCCTCTTTCTCTCTCTCTGTATCTCTTTGAATAAATAAATAAAATCTTAAAACTAAAGAGAGAAAAGAGAAAAGACCTAAAGAAATAAAATCACAAATGAGAGAAGAGAGATCACAATCAACACCAGAAAAATTAGACAATTAAAAGGGAATACTATGAAATTATATGCTAACAAACTGGGAGACCTGGAAGAAATGGACAAAATACTAGAAATGTGCATACAAGCAAAACTGAAATAGGAAGAATTGAAAATGTGAAGAGACCCATAACTAGCAAAGGAATTGAATCAGCAAGGTACTTGGTTGCCTCAGTGATTGAGAATCTGATTTGGCTCAGGTCATGATCCCGGGGACATGGGGGATAAAGTCCCACATCAGGCTCCCCGCATGGAGCCACATTTTCCCTCTGCCTATAACTCTGCCTCTCTGTGTCTCGCATGAATACATAAATAAAATCTTTAAAAAAGAAAAAATAAAAAAATGAGAAAGGACCCAAATAAAATCACAAATGAGAAAAGAGATATTACAACCAACACTAGAGAAATACAAACGATTATAAGAGAACATTATGAAAAATTATATGCCAGCAATCAAGAACCTGGAAGAAATAGATCAATTCCAGGAAATATATAACATAGCAAAAATGAAGAAGGAAGAAATAAGAAACTTGAAGCGACATATAACCAGCAGAGAAATTGAATCAGCAATCAAGGATCTCCCAACAGGAGACGCTTGTCAATAGAACAGAATGGAAAGCCGAAACAAGATACAAACCTGTAACTCTATGATCCATTAATCGACAACGAGGCAGGAAGGAATATCCAAAGCACAAAGACAGTCTCTTCAACAAACCCTAACCCTGACCCCAGGATAAGAACAAATGGTGTTGGGAAAACCAGGCAGCCACATGCAGAAGAATGAAACTGGACCACTTTCTTACACCATATATATAAAAAATAAATTCAAAATGGATGAAAGACCTAAATGTGAGACCTGAAACCATACAAAGAAGAAAAGATAGGCAGCAACATCTTTGACATTGGCCATTGGATGTTCTTTCTAGATATGCCTCTGAGGTGCGGGAAACAAAAGCAAAAATACTATTGGGACTTCATCAAATTGAAAAGCTTCTGCAAAGTGAAGGAAACAACCAAATCTAAAAGGCAACATAGAGGAGGAGGGGCAAGATTGCGGAAGTGTAGTGTCCCCAAATCACCTGTCCCCACGAAATTACCTAGATAACCTTCAAATCATCCTGAAAATCTAGGAATTCGGCCTGAGATTTAAACAGAAACGAGATCGAATGCTACAGTGAGAAAAGTTCGTGATTCGATCAAGGTAGGAAGATGGGAAAAATAAATAAAGAACAAAAGACATCCAAGGGTGAGGGGCCCTGCAAGGAGCCGGGCTAAGGCCGGGGCGAGTGCCCACAGGACAGAAGAGCTCTGTCCTGGGAGAAGGAGGAGCTGCACTAATCTTCCAGGGTGGAATGGCGCCTTCAAGGAGTCAGAGAAGGACCCCAGGAAAGCGGAGATGCCCTCGGGCTCCCTGGGACACTAACAGACACAGCACTCCCAGAAGAGTGCACCGAGCTCCCTAAGGGCTGCAGGGCACATGCATTGACCCCGGACCAGCTCTGAGGGGCTTGGGCGGTGGCTTTGTGCGGAGCGGTTTGCATGGCCCCAGGAGCAGCTTGGTGACGGCGCCTCCTGCAGAGGAAGAGGCTCCGTGTGGAGGGGGCTGCGGGGCTCCAGGAGCAACTCGGAGGGGCTTGGGCGGTGGCTCCGCAGTGAGGCGGCTATGCGGCCGGGAGTGAGAATCCAACAGGGCAGGCCCTGGAGCACAGGGCGCCGGGACACAGTCCAGGATTCAGCCTCCCCCGAGACAGGAAGAGGCCTGGAGGGCCCAGGACAGCAAGGACACTCCTGCCCAGAGCTGAGCAGATCAGCGGCCCCACCCCAGAGCCTCCAGGCCCTGCAGATGGACTGCTCCCAAGTTACTAAGGGGGCTGAATACAGGTTTCCAGAGCTGGCCGCTGACACTGGGGTTGTTCCTCCTGGGGCCTCATGGGTTAAACTATCCGCACTGAGACCTGCACCAGGCAGGGGACAGAGCAGCGCCCCCAAGTGCTAACACCTGAAAATCAGCACAACAGGCCCCTCTCCCAGAAGACCAGCTAGATGGATAATTTCCAGGGGAAGTCAAGGGACTTAAAGTATATAGAATCAGAAGATACTCCCCCATGTTTTTTTTTCATTTCTGTTTGCTTCCCCACCCTTTTCCCCCCTTTCTTTCTTTTTCTTTCTTTTTGTTCTCTTTTCTCCTTCTTTCTTCCTTTATTCTTTTTCGTTTTTCTCTTTTCTTTCCTTCTTTCTCTCCTCTATTTTTCTCCTTTTCCCAATACAACTGGTTTTTGGCCACTCTGCACTCAGCAAAATGACTAGAAGGAAAACCTTACCTCAAAGAAAGAATCAGAAACAGGCCTCTCTCCCACAGAGTTACAAAATCTGGATTACAATTCAATGTCAGAAAGCCAATTCAGAAGCACTATTATACAGCTACTGGTGGCTGTAGAAAAAAGCATAAAGGACTCAAGAGACTTCATGACTGCAGAATTTAGATCCAATCAGGCCAATATTAAAAATCAATTGAATGAGATGCAATATAAACTAGAAGTCCTAACAATGAGGGTTAAGGAGGTGGAAGAACAAGGGAGTGACATAGAAGACAAGTTGGTGGAAAGAGGGAAACTGAGGAAAAAAGAGACAGACAACTAAAAGACCAGGAAGACAGATTAAGGGAAATAAACGACAGCCTGAGGAAGAAAAAGCAATGTGTAATTTGGGTTCCCGAGGGCGCCAAAAGGGGCAGAGGGCCAGAATAAGTATTTGAACAAATCATAGCTGAAAAATTTCCTAATCTGGGAAGGGAAACAGGCATTCAGATCCAGGAAATAGATCCCCCCCCTAAAATCAATAAAAACCGTCCAACACCTCGACATTTAATAGTGAAGCTTGCAAATTCCAAACATATAGAGAAGATGCGTAAAGCAGTAAGAGAAAAGAAATCCCTGACCTTTATGGGGAGGAGCATTAGGGTAACAGAAGACCTCTCCACAGCGACCTGGCAGCCCAGAAATGGCTGGCAGGATATATTCAGGGTCCTCCATGAGAAGAACAAGCAACCAAGAATACTTTATCCAGCAAGGCTCTCATTCAAAATGGAAGGAGAGATAAAGAGCTTCCAAGACAGGCAGGAACTGAAAGAATATGTGACCTCCAACAACTCTGGAAGAAATTTTAAGGGGGACTCTTAAAATTCCCCTTTAAGAAGTTCAGTGGAACAATCGACAAAAACAAGGACTGAAGAGATATCATGATGACACTAAACTCATATCTGTCGATAGTAACTCTGAACGTGAACAGGCTTAATGACCCCATCAAAAGGCGCAGGGTTTCAGACTGGATAAGAAAGCAGGACCCACCTATTTGCTGTCTACAAGAGACTCATTTTAGACAGAAGGACACCTACAATCTGAATATAAAATGTTGGAGAACAATTTACCATTCAAATGGTGCTCAAAAGAAAGCAGGGGTAGCCATCCTTATATCAGATAAACTAAAATTTAACCCAAAGAGTGTAGTGAGAGTTGAAGAGGGACACTAAGTCATACTTAAGGGATCTATCCCACAAGAGGACTTAACAATCCTCAATATATGCCCTGAATGCGGGAGCTGCCAAATATTTAAACCAATTAATAACCAAAGTGAAGAAATACTTAGATAATAATTATCTTATACTTGGTGACTTCAATCTAGCTCTTTCTACCCTCGATAGGTCTTCTAAGCACAACATCTCCAAAGAAACAAGAGCTTTAAATGATACACTGGACCAGATGGATTTCACAGATATCTACAGAACTTTACATCCAAACTCAACTGAATACACATTCTTCTCAGGTGCACATGGAACTTTCTCCAGAATAGACCACATACTGGGTCACAAATAGGGTCTGAACCGATAACAAATGATTGGGATGATCCCCTGCATATTCTCAGACCATAATGCCTTGAAATTAGAACTAAATAACAACAAGAAGTTTGGAAGGACCTCGAACATGTCGAGGTGAAGGATCATCCTGCTAAAAGACGAAAGGGTCAACCAGAAAATTAAGGAAGAATTAAAAAGATTCATGGAAACTAATGAGAATGAACATACAAGCATTCAAAATCTTTGGGATCAGCAAAAGCAGCCTTAAGGTGGAAATACATCACAATACAAGCATCCATTCAAAAACGGGAAACTACTCAAATACAAAAGCTAACGTTACACATAAAGGAGCTAGAGAAAATACAGCAGATAGATCCTACACCCAACAGAAGAATAGAGTTAATTAACATTCGAGCAGAACACCAGGAAATCAAGACCAGAGGAACTGTGGAACAGATCAACGGAACGAAGAGTTGGGTCTTTGAACGAATTAATAAGATAGATAGACCATTAGCCAACCTTATTAAAAAGAAGAGAGAGAATATTCAAATTAATAAAATCATGAATCAGAAAGGAGTGGTCACTACCAACACCAAGGAAATAAAACGATTTTTAAAATATACTATTGGCTATAATATTATTATATTATTGGCTATAATTATTATTATATTATTGGGTATACACCAATAAATTAGGCATTCTAGAAGAAATGGACACATTCCTGGAAAGCCAGAAACTACCAAAAAATGGAACAGGAAGAAAGAGAAAAAATGAACAGGCCAATAACCAGGGAGGAAATTGAAGCAGTCATCCAAAACCTCCCAAGACACAAGAGTCCAGGGCCAGATGGCTTCCCAGGGGAATTCTATCAACTGTTTAAAGAATTCATACCTATTCTACTAAAGCTGTTTGGAAAGATAGAAAGAGATGGAGTACTACCAAATTCGTTCCATGAAGCCAGCATCACCTTCATTCCAAAACCAGACAAAGACCCTGCCAAAAAGGAGAATTACAGACCAATATGACTGATGAATATGGATGCAAAAATTCTCAACAAGATCCTAGCCAATAGGATCCAACAGTACATTAATAAAATTATTCACCATGACCAAGTAGGACTTATCCCCAGGACACAAGGCTGGTTCAACACTCATAAAACAATCAATGTGATTCATCATATCGGCAAGAGAAAAACCAAGAACGATATGATCCTCTCATTAGATGCAGAGAAAGTATTTGACAAAATAGAGCATCCATTCCTGATCAAAACACTTCAGAGTGTAGGGATGGAGGGAACATTCCTCGACATCTTACAAGCCATCTACGAAAAGCCCACAGCAAATATCATGCTCAATGGGGAAGCACGGGCAGCCTTTCCCCTAAGATGAGGAACAAGACAGGGATGTCCACTCTCACCACTGCTATTCAACATAGTACTGGAATTCCTAGCCTCAGCAATCAGACAACAAAAAGACATTCAGGGCATTCAAATTGGCAAAGAAGAACTCAAACTCCCCCTCTTCGCCGATGACATGATACTGTACCTAGAAAACCCAAAAGCCTCCACCTCAAGATTGCTACAACTCATACAGAATTTGGTAGCGTTGCAGGATACAAAATCAATAGCCATAAATCAACGGCATTTCTATACACTAACAATGAGACTGAAGAAAGAGAAATGAAGGAGTCAATCTCATTTACAATTGCACCCAAAAGCATAAGATACCTAGGAATAACCCTAAGGAGGTAAATGATCTATACCCTAAAAACTATAGAACACTTCTGAAAGAAATTGAGGAAGACACAAAGAGATGGAAAAATATTCCATGCTCATGGAATGGCAGAATTAACATTGTGAAAATGTCAATGTTACCAAGGCAATGTACAGGTTTAATGCAAACCCTATCAAAATACCATGGACTTTCTTCAGAGATTTAGAACAAATTATTTTAAGATTTGTGTGGAATCGGGATCCCTGGGTGGTGCATCAGTTTGGCGCCTGCCTTTGGCCCAGGGCACGATCCTGGAGACCTGGGTTCAAATCCCATGTCAGGTTCCCGGTACATGGAGCCTGCTTCTCGCTTTGCTTGTGTCCCTGCCTCTCTCTCTCTCTCTCTCTCTCTGTGTGTGACTATCATAAAAAAAAAGACTTGTGTGGAATCAGAAAAGACCCTGAATAGCCAGGGGAATTTTAAAAAAGACAACCATATCTGGGGGCATCACAATGCCAGATTTCAGGGTGTACTACAAAGCTGTGGTTCAAGACAGTGTGGTACTGGCACAAAAACAGACAAATAGATGAGTGGAACAGAAAAGAGACCCCAGGATCGGACCCTGAACTTTGTGGTCAACTAATATTCGATAAAGGGGTAAAGACTATCCATTGGAAGAAAGACAGTCTCTTCAATAAATGGTGCTGGCATAATGGACATCCACATGCAGAAGAATGAAACTAGACTACTCTCTTTCACCATAAACAAAGATAAACTCAAAATGGATGAAAGATCTAAATGTGAGACAAGAGTCCATCAAAATCCTAGAGGGGATCAGAGGCAACATCCTTTTTGAACTTGGCCACAGTAACTTCTTGCAAGATACATCCACGAAGGCAAAAGAAACAAAAGCAAAAATGAACTATTGTGATTTCATCAAGATAAGAAGCTTTTGCACAACAAAGGATAGAGTCAACCAAACTAAAAGACAACCTACAGAATGGAGAAGATATTTGCAAATGACGTATCAGATAAAGGGCTAGTTTCAAAGATCTATAAAGAACATCTTAAAATCAACACCAAGAGACAAACAATGCAATCATGAAATGGGCAAAAGACATGAAGAGAAATCTCACAGAGGAAGACATTGACATGGCCAACATGAACATGGAAAAATGCTCTGCATTACTTGCCATCAGGGAAATACAAATCAAAACCACAATGAGAACCACCTCACACCATTGAATGGAGATAATTAACAAGGCAAGAAACAACAAATGTTGGAGAGGATGCGCAGAAAAGGGAAGACTCTTACACTGTTGGTGGGAATGTGAACTGGTGCAGTCACTCTGGAAAACTGTGTGGAGGTTCCTCAAAGAGTTAAAAATAGACCTGCCTTACGACCCAGCAATTGCACTGTTGGGGATTTACCTCAAAGATTCAGATGCAATAAAACGCTGGGACACCTGCACCCTGATGTGTATAGCAGCAATGTCCACAATAGCGAAACTGTGGACGGAGCCATGGTGTCCATCGAAAGATGAATTTATAAAGAAGATGTGGTTTATGTATACAATGGAATATTACTCAGCCATTAGAAACGACAAATACCCACCATTTGCTTCAATGTGGATGGAACTGGAGGGTATTATGCTGAGTGAAGTAAGTCAATCAGAGAAGGACAAACGTATGTTGTCATTCAATGCGTTAATATAAATAATAGTAAAAAGGAATATAAGGGAATGGAGAAGAAATATGTGGGAAATATCAGAAATGGAGACAGAACATAAAGACTCCTAACTCTGAGAAAGTAACGAGGGATGCTGGGAGGGGAGGAGGACAGGGAGTGCGGGTGAATGGGTGATGGGCACTGAGAGGGGCACTTGACGGGATGAGCACTGGGAGTTATTCTGTATGTTGGCGACATGAACACCAATAAAAAATAAAATTATTATTAAAAGAAGAAAGAAGGAAAGAAAGAAAGAAAGAAAAAAAGAAAGAAAGAAAGAAAGAAAGAAAGAAAGAAAGAAAGAAAGAAAGAAAGAAAGAAAAGAAAAGGAAAGGAAGGAAGGAAGGAAGGAAGGAAGGAAGGAAGGAAGGAAGGAAAGAAGAGTGGCACCTGTGTGGCTCAGTTAGTTAAGCCTAAGGCTCAGATCATGATCCAGGTCCCAAGGCAAGCTATCTGTTCAGCAGGAAACCTGTTTCTCCCTCTCCCTCTGCCCCTCTCGCTCATGCTTTTTCTCTCCACTCTTTCTCAAATAAATAAAAAATATTTTTGAAAAAGAAACAAACCCACAAGGAAGAGAAATCTCCCATGTAGAAGTATTTCAAACAATTTTTGCAGACATTCCACCATCAAGTTCATGAGCATAGCTTCCCACTCTTATGTGCGGAATACACATAGTAACTTCCTTCTACAAAATATAATGTGAAAAACTTAATATAATATTGATAATATAATAATAATAATAATTAATAATAATAATAAAGGATCAGTTTACTGCAGAGAAAGGTGACAAACACTACCTCAGCAAGATCATCAGATTGATACCAAGACTGATAAATCATGTTGATAGTATCTATCCTTTATATGATATAATGAAAATGGCAGTATATCTCTGTATATAATCCACAAAAACTGTTCAATCATGAGATAAATGAGACATGTCTCAACTGAGGGAAATTTTACAAAATACTCTACTTCTCAAAGTGTTCCAGTTCAACAACAACAAGGAAAGGCTGAAAGACTGTCACAATCCAGAGGAGCCTAAGAAAGCATGAGGACAAATGGAATGTGATATGAGGGATGGTAACTTAGCAAAAACTAAGGAAATCTGAATAAAGTATGGTCTTTAGTTATTGTGACTATTTTAATATTGATTCATTAGCTAATCTTTGTACCGTACTAATATAAGATATCAGTAATTGGAGAAATTGAGTGCAAGTGCATGCAAATGCTCTGTACTATCTTCTCAATTTCCCTATAAATCTTTGTTTTTTTCCTAATAAATAAGATTTATTTTGAAAATTGACTTAAATGAATCAGGCTCCAAGTGTGAAGACATTTTAAGAATCGTTGAATTAACTTTGCCTTATTCTTAAAGAGTTCCTTTGATGGAAACATAGTAAGAATTTTAGATCAGAAGGAAAGAAAAACACTTATGAACACGTATAATGCCTCCTCAACCTGAAAAGCAGTAAAGGATAATAAATAGCAAAAATCAGATAAAAATACTTCTAGTACAATAGACACCATATTGCAAGTGCATTTAAAATTAGCAATGCATAACATTTATTTCCTTGACATTTGTCTTCCAAAGAGTTCACAGTGTTTCAGTGTCAGTTGAAACAGGGGAAGAATCTCAGGGAAGAATCCTTCACATAATAATAGGACCATTGGTAATAATGTCTCTCAGTTCTTTCCAAATCCATAAAGATGCATTTTCTGATGAGTGACTGAACTGTGAAGAAAGAGATGAGAAACCCTCATCCCTCTGAACTACTTGTGTCAGAATATTTTAACCATAGTACTACGGATAGTAAATTATCCTTATTAACAGGAAATACGTCTCACATTGGAATCTGAGCAATCAGATGGGCAGAGAAAAAACACTTTGACCGCTCCTCATCTTTTAAAGACAAAGGAGAGTTTTTCTATGTACGAAGTCAGTTGTCAAGATAGCCTTAGGGAATAAGAGTCAGCAGCATCGAATCCTGCTGCACAGCTGGGACACCCACACACCAGGTCTTCCTGATCACAATCACTGGGCCTGTCCCCCCAACACAGGATGCCACGCTGAGGTCATTTGCAATTGCTCTCTTAGGAGCTCTTGGGAAGGGGGAAGGAACTAGATAGGATGGGACAGGACACACGGAGGCCGAGAAAATTAAGGCCATTCCAATTTAAATTCAGCATTCGCACACGCCCAGCCATCCCAGGCCCCTGTGAAGAAGAGATGAAATTTACATTACTTCAGTTACAGGAAAAAAACAAAAGTTTACAGCTTAATGTCCTAGAAAGCCCCACAATAGAATCAAAACAGAGCCCAGGCCAAGGGCAGGAAGCCCCTATTAGAATGAGAGCAGAGCTCAATGCCCTTGAAGGCCCCATATCAAAATGTAAACAGAACTTGAGGAATTGCTCCAGCCCTTCTGGAGGTCCCTTAGACCAGCCCTTAAAACTAAGCTAAAACCCAACTCCGGGTCCTAGTCCCTGCTCCGCTGTGTTGGGTGTACTGGGACGCAAACTTGAGTTTGGAATTCAACCCTTGTGTGTTTGCATCGGTGTCAGCTCCTTAGTGATTTCTCGGATACGCAATCTTGGGCACAATACCCCCATGTCCCCTCCCACCTTGGCTGAACCCCTATCCCCTCCCAACCAGGCTGACACTCCGTCACCTCCCCGCCCACAACAACTGGGTACAGGCCCTCACAAAGGTCCCATGGGCACGGTGGGGACTGCCCCCATCCCTGGCTTCCCAGAGGAAGGAAAGAGGTTTTGGCAGGACACACTCCCATGGTGACCACAGGGCTCCCTGCCCAACATGGCAGCTCGTGACAGGTCGGGGTCTGTCCCTGACGCCTGCTCCTCCTCCCCGGTTTTCCCACAGGAAATGAAGGAGGAGGCCCTGGTCTCCTCCAGGGACATCACGCAGGTAGACCTGGACGTCAACAGTACGTTCGGCAGCCACATCATATATTAGGACTGCTAAGGGGTCGGGTGAGGCTGCTGGGCCAGGGGGCTTTGGTGCCCCGGGGGCTTCTGTGTAGGGAAAACGGGGCCTCTGACACCAGGGGGAGCAACAGCAGCCAACAACACACCACTCCATGGTAGGGTGATTGGGATGACTACCGTGCCCACTCCTCTGGGCCTCAGGGATGAGGAGGCCACTAGGATGGGGTCTCCAGGGGTTGCCATGGTAGCTGAACACCAAAGGGGAGAGGGACGGCCCCCTGAGGAGCAGGGGATGGGGTGGGGGATGTGAGGGGCAGGAACCGGACCTGGGGGCCAGGTGGCATGGCCGCGGCTGGAGCAGGATACACATCGATCCCATGAGGGTCGGACGGGTCAGAGTGACACCCACTCTCGGTGCTTTATATATTTCTAAATTCTATGCATTTAATTTGAGACAATTTGCAATTTGAAAGCATGCATATTATGATGACCCCCAGATAATGCTCCCGGTCCAGCCACGGCCCTGCACTGACCACACCGTGCCCCAGGGGCAGGTGTCACAACAAACCCCAGACTGGGGTCGCCTTTAACTGTAGACGTCTCACTGTGCATCTTAGGGGAAGGAGATACCCTGTGTGTGCAAGCCCCCCACGACATCCCCCTCATTCCCTACTCCCACTCCATCCCCCTACATCATCATCCCCAAAGGCATCCAACCTAAATGATCCCCCTCACACCCACACAGCCCCACACAATCCCCACCCACACTATATCCCAACACCATCCCCCCTACACCATCCCCCACACTCCACCACAATCATACCCCTGCTCCCACAGGATCCACCCCCACACCATTTATCCCTAGCAACGACCTGGTGCAGATGCCCCCTGTGGGACATGCTCAGCCTCCCCGAGTTTCTCTGTATACCCTGATCCCATCAGAAGCCCGGGTGTCCCATAGAGTACCCAGGGGTTGCAGGGAGCTGGAAAGACAGGGAGCCCCCGACAGGGTGGGTGCAGGTGAGTGGCGCAGAGGATCCACCGTGTCCTGCCTCCGCCCACTGTCCCTCCTGGAGGGTGGCACACCCTGCACAGGATACCAGCCCCTAACCCCTAGGAACCTGGGCTGACCTGGCCCCGGGCTCTGTGGGGGCTGAGTTGATTTGAGCCCCCCCCCCAGGCCTAACACAAAGACTAATGGGATCCAGCCCCCCATGGCCCTGGCCAGCCCTGGATTCTGGCCCCGGGCTGAGCAAGCCGTCTCACAGCTGGATGTGGCCTCTTGGGCCCTGGGCGTAACCCAACGATCCAGGTCGCTGACCTAGGGCGCCCTTTGGATCCTGGGACACCCCAGGGTGGGGAGAGCAGGGGTAGGTCGGTGGGCCCCACCCATACCCACACCAGGGGGCAGGCTGCTCCAGGTGCTGAGGTACCTGGGAGCCCGAGGCCGGGGTCCAGCTGCCCTGCGGGGACCCAGCATAGGAGCCCATGAGCTGCAGGTCCAGGTCAGCTCTGCTGTCCTCAGAACCGTCTCTCAGGCTGAAACCTCAGGACACATGTCCCCACTCGGATTCCACACATGTTCCCAGTTGGGGGACTCCAGCACCCGTCCCCCCAACCCGTGTCATTCTTGCCCTCCCCTAAAGGACAGAAAGCTCTCCGTCCCTAGGGGAAGGCGTGCACCCTCGGCTCTGAGCCCATTTGCTGTAGAAAGTCATTTAAGTGTTGTGGTGCGAAAATGCACAGCCAGCCCTTTCTGTGTCTCCCAGAACACTGTGCACGGGGCTTGGAGAGACCCCCAGGGAGGAGGAGGGGGCGCCACCCAGGCCCCACCAGCCCCTGCAGGGGTGCCACCATGCACACCCAGCTGACCTCCCCATGTGACTTCCAGGGGCTGCCGGATGCCAGGTTCAGGACCTGACAGACTTTACTGGGACTCAGGCTGTGCCCCGTGGGCCAGGAGGGGCTGGGACAGAGTGACAGCCAGGAAGCCTCAGGTCATCAGTTTCTGTGCAAAGCCACCCCGATGTCTGTGCTCCCTCTGTCAAGGGGGCCGGGGCAGGCTGTGTTCCGGGGCCCCTCCTCTGCCCATCATCCCCGTGCCTGTATGCCTGGGGATCCCAGGACCGAGTCCCACATCGGCCTCCATTTGGGGAGCCTGCCTGTACTTCTGCCTATATTTCTGCCTCTGCTTCTCTGTGTATCTCTCATGGATAACTAAATAAAATATTTACATTTCAAAAAAGAAAGAACAAACACTGTAACAAGCGATGAAGAAGGGCATTATTTCATAATTAAAAAGACTCTCTATCAAGATCAAACAACTATATATTTATGCTGCCAAAATGGCAGTACCTAAATATAGAAACCAATTAACAACAAACTTACAGGAACTCACTGATAATAATACAATGACAGCAGATTTTAACACCCACTTATGGCAATGGACCAATCATCTATACAGAAAATCAACAAGGGAAAAATAGCCTTGACACACTGGACCACAGGAACTCAACAGATATAGTCTGAACATTTCTTCCTAAACCAGAATACACATTCCTTTCAATTGCACATGGGACATTCTCTAGAACAGGTCATATCATGGCCCACAAATCAGCCCTCAACAGGTACAACAGGTACAAGAAGGTTGATATCACACCCTGTACATTTTCGGACCACGACGCTATGAAACTCGAAGTCAACAGTAAGAAAAAATTTGAACAGACCAAAAATACGTGGAGATTATGAACATCCTACTAGAGAATGAATGGAGCAACCAGGAAATTAAAGAGGAAATTTAAAACAAATGAAAATGAAAACATGTTTCTCCAAACCTCTGGGATGTAGCAAAGGCAGTCGTATGAGGGAAGTACATAGCAATACAGGCCTACCTCAAGAAACAAGAAGTCTCCAATACACAGCCTAACCCTACACCTTAAGAAGCTGGAAAATGATTAGTAAACAAAGCCTAAAGCCTATAGAACAGGGGGAAAATAAAGATGAGAGCACAAATAAACAATACATAAACAACAAAGCAGTAGAATGGAATAATGAAACAAAGAGATGGTTCTTCAAAATAATTAAGAAAATAGATCAAGCCCTAGCCAGCCTTATCAACGAGAAAAGAGAAAAGACCTAAATAAATAAAATCACAAATGAGAGAAGAGAGATCACAATCAACACCAGAAAAATAAGACAATTATAAGGGAATACTATGAAAGATTATACGCTAACATACTGGGAGACCTGGAGGAAATGGACAAATGCCTAGAAATGTGCAAACGAGCAAAATTGAAATAGGAAGAAATAAAAAATGTGAACAGACCCATAACTAGCAAAGGATTTGAATCAGCAAGGCACCTTGGTGCCTCAGTGGTTGAGCATCTGCTTTGGCTCAGGTCATCATCCAGGGGTCTTGGGGAATCAAGTCCCACATCAGGCTCCCCGCATGGAGCCTCAATTTCCCTGTGTCTATACCTCTGCCTCTCTGTGTCTCTCATGAATCCATAAATAAATCCTTAAAAAAGAAAAAAGATAAAAAGATGAAAGGACCCAAATAAAATCTCAAATGAGAAAAGAGATATTACAACCAACACTAGAGAAATACAAACGATTATAAGAGAACATTATGAAAAATTATATGCCAGCAACCTAGAACCTGGAAGAAATAGATCAATTCCTGGAAATATATAACATAGCAAAAATGAAAAAGGAAGAAATAAGAAACTTGAACAATCAGATAACCAGCAAAGAAATTGAATCAGTAATCAAGGATCTCCCAACAGGAGATGCTTAGATCAATAGAACAGAATGGAAATCTGAAACAAGATACAAACCTGTAATTCTATGATCCATTAATCGACAACAAGGCAGGAAGGAATATCCAAAGCACAAAGACAGTCTCTTCAACAAACCCTAACCCTGACCCCAGGATAAGAACAAATGGTATTGGGAAAACCAGGCAGCCAAATGCAGAAGAATGAAACCACTTTCTTACACCATATATATAAAAAATAAATTCAAAATGGATGAAAGACCTAAATGTGAGACTTGAAACCATACAAAGAAGAAAAGATAGGCAGCAACGTCTTTGACATTGGCCATTGGATCTTCTTTTATATATATATATATATATATATATATATATATATATATATATATATATAATTTGTTTTTTAATTTTTATTTATTTATGATAGTCACACACACACACACACAGAGAAAGAGACATAGGCAGAGACAGAAGCAGGCTCCATGCAGGGAGCCTGACGTGGGACTCGATCCCAGGTCTCCAGGATCGGGCCCTGGGCCAAAGGCAGGCACTAAACCACTGTGCCACCCAGAGATCCCTGGATCTTCTTTCTAGATATGCCTCTGAGGTGAGGAAACAAAAGCAAAAATACTATTGGGAATTCATCAAATTGAAAAGCTTCCACAAAGTGAAGGAAAAAACCAAAGCTAAAAGGCAACATACAAAATGAAAGGAGTAATTGGTAAACAACACATCCAATGAAGAGGTAGTATGCAAAACACATAAAGGAAATATAAATCTCAAGATCCTAAAAACAAATTATGTAACTGGAGATGGGCAGAAAAATGAATGGACTTTGTCTCTGACAAGACAGCCAGATGGCCACCAGACACACGGAAAGACACTAAGCGTCACCCATCATCAGGGAAATGCAAACCAAAGCCACAATTATATGTCACCTGACAACTGTCATAATGGCTAATATTAACAACACAAGAAACAACAGGTGTTGGTGAGGCTATGGAGAAGGGGTAGCACCCTTTCACTCCTGGTGGGCATGCAAAAAGATGTAGCCACTGTGGAAAACAGTGTGGATGGTCCTCGAGGAGTTAAAAAAAGGAGATCCCTGGGTGATGCAGTGGTTTGGTGCCTGTCTTTGGCCCTGGGCGCGATCCTGGAGACCCGAGATGGAATCCCACTTCGGGCTCCCAGTGCATGGAGCCTGCTTCTCCCTCTGCCTATGTCTCTGCCTCTCTGTGACTATCATAAAAAATTTTTTTAAAAAAGAAGTTAAAAATAGAGCTACCCTACGATTCCAAATTTGCAGAGCTAGGTATTTACCCCGTGGATACAAAAGTACTTTAGTAGATTCTAAACACGCAGCACAGTGTTTTAGCAGCGTAATTAACAACAGCCAAACTGTGGATACAGCCCAGATGTCCATCGGCAGATGAATGGGCAGAAAGATGTGGTAAATATACACACTGCGACATCACTCGGTCATCAGAAGGGATGAAATGAAGCCATTTACAATGACATGGAAGGAGTGGAAAGGATTTATGCTAAATGAACTCAGAGAAAGACAGATACCAAATACCATACAATTGCATTCACATGTGGCTTTTAAGAAACCAAACAAACTGGCAAAGGGACTCAGGGGGGATGAGAGAAGCAAACCAAGAGACACACTCTTAGTCACAGAGAATAAACTAATAAATACCAGAGGAAGGGGGGGATGGGGAATCAGGGGATAGGGACAGTGGAGGGCACCTGTGACTAGTACCAGGCGTTGTATCCAAGGGTTGAATCACTATGTGGTAAACCGGAAGCTATATCATACTGTGTTTACAAACAGGAATTCAAGTAAAACTTTAAAATAATAATTGGTAGTATTGATGAAACATGGGCGCAGTAGAGATAATATCAGAAAGACAACTGAAAATCCAAATAAAGAGTCTTTAGGCCCACATATCCCCTCCTTAGCTCAGCTCGGGAGAAGCCTGCCATGTCTATTCTGACCCCAGCAGAAGCCTGTATTTTGATTCTCCGGGGAGGCCACTGACTTGTTGGAGTCATGCTATCTTTGAACCCAAAACCTAGAGTGCATAAAACTAAACTGCCCAATACTAGGAGTCCGAGTGCAGGCACATGCCAAGACCCAAACTCTAACCATACACAGACATAACCCTAACCCTATACTTAAGCCTAATGTTAACATAACCCTTAAACAAAACCCATCACTAATCGAAAACCAAACACAAACCCCAAGACCAAAACACATTCACTGAACCTTTCTGCCAACCCTCACCCTAAATCCTAAACCTATTCTAAACCCTTAAGCCTGACCCCTACCTTAAATCTAACCCTAACCTCTAACCCTAACCTTAACTTAATATACTCAAATCCTATTCCTAACCTTAACCTGTACCCTAACCTTAAACCAATACCAATCCTATCACATACCCCAAACTGTATTCTAACCTGTACCCTAAAACTAACTCCTAAACTACACCCTAAACCTATCTCTTACCCTTTTCCAAAACCATACCCTGACCCTGACCTGACCCTAATCCCTAACTAAACACTAACCCTAAACCTAGCACTAACCCCTATCCTAAACCTAACCCTCGCCCTAACCCTAAACATAGCCTTTTACCCTAACCCCTAACCCTTACCCCTAACCCTAACTCACACCCTAACCCCTAACCCTAAATGGAAACCTAAGCCCAACCCAAACTGTAACCATAACCCTAACCCCACCTCCATACCTCCTGCCCTATTCCCTAAAGCCTAAACCCTAACCCTAACTCTAAATCCTATCGCTAACCCTAACCCCGTTCCCTAATCCCTAAAACCCATCCTAACTCCTAACCACTGACCCTTACCCTTATCCCTCACCCTAACCTGTAATCCGTAACCATAAGCTTAATCACAAACACCTAACATCTAACCTAAGCCTAACCACCAACTGCCTCCCCTCCCCTGACCCTACCATTCATTCTACCCATTCACTTACCCTGTGGTTCTGAGTAGTCCATTCTGATGTGGACGTGGCCCCCAACGGCGCCTCCAGAGTCCTCCAGGGGGTCCTGAGGAAGCCGGGCTCCTGTGAGTGCAGACGTGGCCCCATGTGTTCCTGAGTCATAGTCAGCGGGCCCTGAGGACGCTGGGTCTCCTGTCACTGTGGACTATGCCTCACATCCTCTGGAAGCCTCAAGCAGGTCCTCAGGTGGCCGGGGGCTCCTGTCAGCCTGGACATGGCCCCACATCCCCCAGAAAACTCACGGCGCATCCTGAGGAGGCTGTGGGCAACTGTCAGCATAGACGCAGCCCCATATTTCCAGAAGCCAAAGCCCAGGTCCTGTCAGGATTGACGTGGTCCCACATTTTCCTCAGCCTCACCATTTAAGACCTGAGGAGGCTGGGGGCTCCTGTCAGCATAGATGTGGCCCCAAATCTTCCAAAAACTTCACAGTGGGTCCTGAGGAGGCTGGAGACTCCTGTCAGCATAGATGTGGCCCCAAATCTTCCAAAAACTTCACAGTGGGTCCTGAGGAGGCTGGAGACTCCTGTCAGTGTGGATTGGCCACCCACATTTTTCTGCGGCCTCACCACAGGCCCTGACAAGGATGGGGTCTTCTGTCAGCATGGACGTATCCCATATTTCCCCAAGTCAACACCGGGGGTCCTAAAGAAGTCAGCATCCTGTTGTGTAGATGTCACCCAACGTCCTCCCAAACATCACTGAGGGTTCTGAGGAGACCGGGGCTCCTGTCACCGTGAATGCAGACCCGAACTTCCAGAAGCCTCAACTTATGTCCTGAGGTGGCCCAGGGGCTCTTGTCAGTGTGGATGTGGGCCCATATCTTCCTGAAGACTCCCCGTGGGTCCTGAGTGGCCCAGGGGCTCCTTTCAGCCAGGATGCAAGCCCACAATTTCCTGAAGCTGTGGCTCATCAGTGTGGACACTTCCCCACGTCCTCCTCAGGCCTACCCCAGCACAGGCTTGCTCCTGTTATTGCAGGCAGAGGAGGCCTACTGCACATTCATGCCCCCTGCGTGGGGCCTGGGCTCGGGCGCCCCCTGCGGGACGCTCAGGCGCTGTAGGAGGCTGTGCAGGAGGCAGCGGGCGCTTCAGGGACAGCACCTGCCTCCTTTCAGGCTCCAGCTGTGGCCTGTTAGCTTCGGAAACGTCTCACTGAAATGGAGCCCAACACCCGGCTTCCCCAGAAATACTAAAGGACAAGGAATTGGAGCCCACAGGACGCGAAATGAAATGTGGACCAGACTTTTACCACATCCCACAAAACTCACTCAACCCTCTTCCACTGTGGGTGGGACTGCGGGCTGGTGCAGCCACCCTGGAAACAGTGTGGAGGCTCCTCAGGAAGTTACAAATAGAGCCGCCCTGCGACCAGCAGGTGAACGGCCTGAGCTCACTCCGAAGATACAGATGCAGTGAGAATCGGGACACCTGCATGTCCTAATGTTCACAGTATCCGGGTCAACAGTAGCCACACTGTGGGAGGAGCCTCGGTGCCCTTGGGCAGATGATGGATAAAAAGGATGGGAGATAAATGATGGTCATAGAGAGAGGAATGGTATTCAGCTATCAAAGAGAAAGAAATCTTGCCATTTGCAATGACGTGGATAGAACTAGAGGGATCATGTTAAGTGAAATAAGTCAGTCAGGAAAGAGAATGACCGTGTAGTGTCATTCATAGGTGGGATTAGAGAAGCAAAGCATATAACAACTGTGAAGGGAAGGAAAAACAAGATGAAAACAGTTGCAGGAAATACAGACTCTTAATGATAGGAAACAAACTGAGGGGCGTTGGAGGCGGGGGGGTGGGTTAAAAGGAGACCGGCATGAAGGAGGGCATGTGATGTCATGAGCACTGCTGTTATCCTCAACTGGTGAATCCCTGAATTCTTCCTCTGAAAGTATAATACACTATCCATTAATTAATTGGGTTTAAATTAAATTAAGTTAAAAAATCAGTTGTATCACAGCACATTTCCTTCTGGACTCTCTGTTTTGCTCATTCAGCTTATACTGGGACCACCCTCCGTGGGACTGGTTTGCCTACATAGGCTCCATGCTTCGTCCATGGCCCAGCCCAGGGCTAGAACTCACCACCCCTAATATCGGGGCAGGAGGTGTGGTCAGGAGTCGGATGCTTAACCAACGGAGCCAGGTGGGGGCCTGAAAACCACACTGCTTTATCCTGTGTCTCTGTGACATCATTTGAAATCGGAAAGTGCTGCATCCCGCTCTGTCCTGCTTCTCAAATACTGATTTGCTGTCCCGGGTCATTTGTGGGGGAGGATGGATGTTATGGATTTTTTTTTCCTATTTCTAAGACCTGCCACCATGATTTTGATAGGAATCACATTGAAACTGAGGGTGCCTACAGGAACTGCAGACATTTTCACAAGATGAGGCTCCCACCCCACGAGCCCAGGACGGCCTCCCAGAGCCTGGTATGGCTCAGTGCACAAGTCTTGTGTTCCTTTGGTTCAGTCTCATTATTTATTCTCCTTGATGCTCCTGATAAGGGAGTCACGTCCTTCATTTCCTTCCTGAGTGCTCATTGTCGGGACACAGCAAGGCTACTCTGCTCTGTAGGGTCAGTTTGTGTCCGTGACTTTACTGAACTCACTCCTTAGTTCTAACACGTTTTGGTGGAGGCTCACGGGTTTCCTGTTTCCAGTACCACATTTTCAGCATATAGCAACAGTGTGACATACCCCTTCCAGGTGTGGAACCTTTGCTGTTTACAGCTTAATGTCCTAGAAAGCTCCACAATAGAATCAAAACTGAGCCCAGGCCAAGGGCAGGAAGCCCCTATTAGAATGAGAACAGAGCTCAATGCCCTTGAAGGCCACATATCAAAATGTAAACAGAACTCGAGGAATTCCTCTAGCCCTTCTGGAGGTCCCTGAGACAAGCCGTTAAAACTAAGCTAAAACCCACCTCGGGGTCCAAGTCCCTGCTCCGCTGTGTCGGGTATACTCGGACACCAGCTCGAGCTTATAAATAAACCGTTGTATGTTTGCTTCGGTGTGGGCTTCTTGGTGGTTTCTCGGATTCGCAATCTTGGGCACAACAGTCTGAGATAAAAAAACAAAACCAAAAGCAGCTCGGACATAGGCAGAGTGAAAGCAGGGTTCTGAGAAATGAGCTTGGGGGCTCTTCTGTGGAGGGCCTGCAGACTGGGGGTGGGATGCTCAGCCCCAGACCCAGAGGACCCAGCATCCCCACCGACATCATGCCAAACAGTGCTGAGTCTCAGGGAGCAGCACAGTGCCACCCGCTGGAGGCAAGAGTCACTGAAACCCACCCGGCCCCTGACCCTGCAGGTGCATCACCTAGGCAGATGTGCACCTGACAATCAGCACCATGGGCCATCCCCAGACCCCGCACAGACCACTCACTGCCAACAAGTTGTCGGACCACAGAGGCTGTAGAGATTCAGCACTGCCTGGAAAGTAGGGTCTAGCTTCCTTTGTAATTTGTGCTTTATTTTCATTTATTTTCTTTGATTCTATTATATTAATTGCCTTATTTTAATTTTTATGTACGTACCATATATATTTCTTATTTTTACACTCATGGTACTTTAATTGTGTTTGTTATTTTGGGATTTAGAATCTTTTAACAAGGAGGCCAAAATAATCTGGTGTTTTCTTTTTGAGGGGGAGAGGGAAGTTGTTATTGTTTTTCTTGGTTTTTCTTTTTCTTCCTTCGTTCTTTTCTGGAAAAAATAATGAGATGTAGAAATTCAACTCCATAAAATAACATGAGGTAGTACTCACAGCCAGGAAGTCCATCAATACAAATATATGATGTCTAACTACAGTTTAAAACAATGATTATAAAGATAGCATCTGGGCTAGAAGAAGAGCACAAAAGAAAACTAGAGCATCCCTTACTGTAGAAATAAAAGAACTAAAATTTAGTCAGGCCAACGTTAAAAATGCTATAACTGAGATGCAGTCCCAAGTGGAAGCCTTAAAAACAACGAAAGTTATGGACCACAGAGGCAGACATAGGGAACTCAGCCACTTATTAAAACAATAACATTCGGGGATCCCTGGGTGGCGCAGCGGTTTAGCACCTGCCTTTGGCCCAGGGCGCGATCCTGGAGACCCGGGATCGAATCCCACATCGGGCTCCCGGTGCATGGAGCCTGCTTCTCCCTCTGCCTGTGTCTCTGCCTCTCTCTCTCTCTCTCTCTCTCTCTCTGTGACTATCATAAATAAATAAAAAAAAATTAAAAAAAAACAATAACATTCATATCTTAGGAGACTCAGAATATGAAGAGAGAGAAAAGGTGGGCCTTGCTCATCCATTAGAAACGACAAATACCCACCATTTGCTTCAACGTGGATGTAACTGGAAGTTATTATGCTGAGTGAAGTAAGTCAATTGGAGAAGGACAAACATTGTATGTTCTCATTCACTTGGGGAATATAAATAATAGTGAAAGGGAATATAGGGGAAGGGAGAAGAAATGTGTGGGAAATATCAGAAAGGGAGACAGAACATAAAGACTCCTAACTCTGAGAAACGAACTAGGGGTGATGGAAGGGGAGGAGGGCAGGGGTGGATGTGAATGTGTGACGACATTGAGGGGGGCACTTGACGGGATGAGCACTGAGTGTTATTCTGTATGTTGGCAAATTGAACACCAATAAAAAGTAAATTTATTATTTGAAAGAAGAAAGAAGAAATAAAGAAAGAAAGAAAGAAAGAAAGAAAGAAAGAAAGAAAGAAAGAAAGAAAGAAAGAAAGAAAGAAAGAAAGAAAGAAAGAAAGAAAGAAAGAAAGAAAGAAAGAAAGAAAGAAATAGGGGCACCTGGGTGGCTCAGTCAGTTAAGCTTCTGCCTTAAGTCAGATCATGATCCAGGTCCCAATGTAGGCTCCCTGTTCAGCAGGGAACCTGCTTCTCCCTGTCCATCTGCCCCTCTCACTCATGGTTTTTCTCTCCTCTCTCTCTCTCTCTCTCAAATAAATAACATCTTTGAAAAATAAAAAAAAAAACCAAACACACAAGGAAGAGAAATCTCCCATGTAAAAGAATTTCAAACAATTTGTGCAGACATTCCACCCTCAAGTTGGTGAGCATAGCTTCCCACTCTTACGTGTGGAATACATATAGTAACTTCCCTCTACAAAATATATTATGAAAAACTTAAAATAATAATGATAATATAATGATAATAATAATAATAATAGGAAGAAGAAGAAGAAGAAGAAGAAGAAGAAGAGGAGGAGGAGGAGGAAGAATCACTTAACTATGGAGAAAGATGACAAACACTACCTCAGCAAGATGATCAGATCGATACCAAGATGGATAAATCATGTTGATAGTATCTATCCTTTATATGATATAATAAAAATGACAGTATATCTCTGTATATAATCCACAAAAACAGTTCAATCATGAGATAAACAACAGACATGTCTCAACTGAGGGAAATTTTACAAAATACTCTACTTCTCAAAGTGTTCCAGTGCAACAACAACAAGGAAAGGCTGAAAGACTGTCACAATCCAGAGGAGCCTAAGAAAACAGGAGGACAAATGGAATGTCATATGAGGGGTGGTAACTTAGCAAAAACTAAGGAAATCTGAATAAAGTATCATCTTTGGTTAATGCGAATATTTTAATATTGATTCATTAGCTAATATTTGTACCGTATTGATATAAGATATCAATCATTGGAGAAACTGAGTGCAAGTGCATGCAAATGCTCTGTACTATCTTCTCAATTTCCCTATAAATCTTTGTTTTTTTCCTAATAAATAAGATTTATTTTGAAAATTGACTTAAATGAATCAGGCTCCAAGTGTGAAGACATTTTAAGAATCGTTGAATTAAATTTGCCTTATTCTTAAAGAGTTCCTTTGATGGAAACAAAGTAAGAATTTTATATCAGAAGGAAAGAAAAACACTTATGAACACGTATAATGCCTCCTCAACCTGAAAAGCAGGAACAGATAATAAATAGCAAAAATAAGATAAAAATACTTCTAGTATAATAGACACCATATTGCAAGTGCATTTAAAATTAGCAATGCATAACATTTATTTCCTTGACATTTGTCTTCCAAAGAGTTCAAAGTGTTTCAGTGTCAGTTGAAACAGGGGAAGAATCTCAGGGAAGGATCCTTCACATAATAATAGGACCATTGGTAATAATGTCTCTCAGTTCTTTCCAAATCCATAAAGATGCATTTCCTGATGAGTGACTGAACTGTGAAGAAAGAGATGAGAAACCCTCATCCCTCTGAATTACTTGTGTCAGAATATTTTAACCAGAGTACTACGGATAGTAAATTATCCTTATTAACAGGAAATACGTCTCACATTGGAATCTGAGCAATCAGATGGACAGAGAAAAAAGGCTTTGACTGGCTCTTCATCTTTTAAAGATAAAGGAGAGCTTTTCTATGTACAAAGTCAGTTGTCAAGATAGCCTTAGGGAATGAGTCTGCAGCATCAAATCCCGATGCACAGCCGGTATGCCCGCACCCCAGGTCTCCCTGATCCCAAATCCCTGGGCCTGTCCCCCAACAGACCCTGCCAAGCTGAGGTCATTTGCAATTGCTCTCTCAGGAGCTCCAGGGAAGGGGGAAAGAGCTAGATAGGATGGGAGGGGACGCAAGGAGGCCAAGAAAATGAAGGACTTTCCTCTTTAAGTTCAGGGTTCGAACAGGTCCATCCATCCCAGGCCCCTGTAAAGAAGAGGTAAAATTTACATTACTTCAGTTACAGGAAAAAAACAAAAGTTTGCAGCTTAATGTCCTAGAAAGCCCCACAATAGAATAAGAACTGAGCCCACCCCAAGGGCTGGAAGCGCCTATTAGAATGAGAACAGAGGTCAATGTCCTTGAAGGCCCCATATCAAAATGTAAACAGAACTTGAGGAATTACTCCAGCCCTTCTGGAGGTCCCTGAGACAAGTCCTAAAAACTAAGCAAAAACCCACCACGAGGTCCAAGTCCTTGCTCCTCTGTGTCGGGTGAACTTGGACGCAAACTCGAGTTTGGAAATCAACCCTTGTGTGTTTGCATCAGTGTCAGCTCCATAGTGGTTTCTCAGATTCACAATCTTGGGCACAACACCCCCATGTCCCCTCCCACCTGGGGCTGAACCCCTATCCCCTCCCACCCAGGTTGACACTCAGTCACCTCCCCGCCCACAACAGCTGGGCACAGGCCCTCACACAGGTGTCACGGGCATGGTGGGCACTCCCGCCATGCCCGGCCTCCCAGAGGAAGGAAGGAGGTTTTGGCAGGACACACTCCCATGGTGGCCCCAGGGCTCCCTGCCCAGCACGGCAGCTCGTGAGAAGTTGGGGTCTGTTTCCCTGACGCCTGCTCCTCCTCCCCAGTTTTCCCACAGGAAATGAAGGAGGAGGCCCTGGTCTCCTCCAGGGACATCACGCAGGTAGACTTGGACTTCAACAGGACGTTTGGCAGCCACACCATATTTTGGGATGGCTAGGGGGTCAGGTGAGGCTGCTGGGCCAGGGGGATTCGGGGCCCTGAGGGAGGCCCGGGTCCTTCTGGGTAGGGAAAATGGGGCTTCTGAGGCCGGGGGAGCAATAGAAGCCAAAAACACACTGCTCCATGGTAGGATGTTGGGGATGACTCCCGTGCCCACACTCCCGATGCCTCGGGGATGAGGAACCCAGTAGGATGGGGCCTTCAGGTGTTGCCATGGGAGCTGAACACCAAAGGGGAGAGGGACGGCCCCCTGAGAAGCAGGGGATGGGGTGTGGGACGTGGGGGGAGGAACCGGACCTGGTGGCCAGGCTGCATGGCCACTGCTGGAGCAGGACAAACATCGATCCCATGAGGGTCAGACGGGCCAGAGTGACACCCACTCTTGATGCTTTATATTATTCTAAATTCTATGCATTTAATTTGAGACAATTTGCAATTTGAAAACATACATAGTATAATGATCCCCAGATAATGCTGCTGGTCCAGCCAGGGCAGGGGCAGGTGTCACTGCAAACCCCAGACTAGTCGCCTTTAACTGCAGACGTCTCCTTGTGCATTTTAAAGGAAGGAGATGCCCTGTGTCCGCAGGCCCCCCACGACATCCCCCTCATTCCCCACTTCCACACCATCCCCCTACATCATCATCCCCATTGGCATCCCACCTACACCATCCCCCTCAAACCCACACTGCCCCACACAATCCCCACTCACACTATACCCCAACACCATCACCCCTACACCATCCCCCACACTCCACCACCATCATAACCTTGCCCCCACACCATCCACCACCACACCATCGGCCCTCAGCAAGGACCCGGTGCAGGTGCCCCCTGTGGGACATGCTCAGCCTCCCCGGGTTTCTCTGGATACCCTGCTCCCATCAGAAGCCTGGGTGTCCCATAGAATACCCAGGGGTTACAGGGAGGAGGGAAGACAGGGAACCCCCAACAGGGTGAGTACAGGTGAGTGGTGCAGAGGACCCACTGTGCCCTGCCTCCGCCCACTGTCCCTCATTTAGCGTACACACCCCGCAGGACACCAGCCCCTAACCCATGGGGATCTGGGCTGGCCTGGCCCTGGGCTCTGTGAGGGTTGGGGTGATTTGAGCCTCCGCCCCAGGCCCAACACAAAGACTAATGGGACCCAGCCCACATGGCCCTGGCCATCCCTGGATTCTGGCCCTGGGCTGAGCGAGCCCTCTCACAGCTGAATGTTGACTCCTGGACCCTGGGGTAGGATGGTGGGCCCCACCCACACCCACACCAGGAGGCAGACTCCTCCAGGTGCTGGGGTGCCAGGGAGCCTGAGGCCGGGTTCCAGCTGCCCTATTGGGACCCAGAGCAGAAGCCCATGAGTTGCAGGTCCATGTCAGCTCTGCTGTCCTCAGAACCATCTCTCAGACTGAAACCTCAGGACACACACCCCCACCCAGAGTCCACACATGCTCCCAGGTGGGGGACTCCAGCATCCGCCCCCCAACCCATGTCATTCTTGCCCTCCCCTAAAGGACAGAAAGGTCTCCCTCCCCAGGGGAAGGCATGCACCCTCAGCTCTGAGCCCGTTTGCTGTAGAAAGTCAATAAAGTGTTGTGGTGCGAAAATGCACAGCCAGCCCGTTTCTGTGTCTCCCAGAACACTTTTCACGGGACATGGAAAGACCCCCAGAGAGGAGGACGGGGTACCACCTAGGCCCCACCAGCCCCTGCAGGGGCGCCGCCAGCAACACCCAGCTGACATCCCAACGTGCCTTCCACTGGACCAGATGCCGGGGTCAAGACGCAACAGACTTTACTGGGACTCAGGCTACGCCCCGCGGGCCAGGAGGGCCTGGGACAGAGTGACAGCCAGGAAGCCTCAGGTCACCAGGGTCTGTGCAAAGCGACCCGGAGGTCTGTGCTCCCTCTGTACAGGAGGCTGTGGCTGGCTGGGTGTGGGGCACTTCCTCACCTCACTGCATTCCCTTGACTGTGTGCCTGGGGCAGAGAGGGCCTGCAGGGCGGTCAGCATGGCCCTAGAAGGGATGTCAGGACAGTAGGCCCTTGTGTTGTGCCCAACATTGTGAATCTGAGAAACCACTGAGGAGCCAACACCATTGCAAACTCCCAAGGATTTTTTACAAGCTGGAGCTTGTGTCCAAGTGCACCCGACACAGCAGAGCAGGGACTTGGACCCCGAGACTAAAAGGCATAGCAGCTTTATAGGGGCCAGTGGCCCATGGGATATGCAGAAAGTTGCACAGTCATGTCAGTTCACACGCAGGTGGCCGATTGAATTACACCTTACCCTATAGTATCCACTTGAGCTGGCCTATTACTTTGGTCAGAATCGGCGCACAGATTTGGCGGGCACAAAGCGGGGTTACATTGTTATGAGCTGATTTCTGATTAGAGTGTGTTGAGCAGCCTGACTAGGGTGGGGCAGTGCCTTAAGCAACAATCAGGTCATGTCAGGGTCATAGGGGAAGTGCGGGTGTAGCACAAAATGGAATCAGTCCTGCTCTGTGTGCCCAGGGGTAGGAGATTTTTGTTAAATTTCCTGGGTCCCACACTTGCAGCTCATGCACCTGGGCCACCCGCACCAGGTGGACTCAGCCTGCACACCTTGTGGTGCTGGATAACTCACACCAGCATATGGAGGGCATCCTCCTCACCCTAGTGAGTAGGGGCTGGGTGAGCATGGGTCTCGGCCTGAAGGCCAGGCAGCACAGCAGACTGAAGAACCCCAGCCGCATCCCCACCCCGACTCCCACACACAGGCAGCCCCAGGGCTCCCGCCATGGGCAACCAGCTCCTCAGGAGCTCCCCCCAGAGTGTCCCGAAGGTCTGGCTCCCTGCTGGCGAGGCATCGGGGAGAATAGAAGCACCCGGCGCCTGGCGGGACCCACTGCAGGTCATGAGAATGTGGTTGAGCCGGAATTTCCAGCTCAGCTAACCCTCCAGCTGAAAGTCATTGCACCAGCGAGCACAGGGTCAGCCAGGAGACCCCAGCTAGCTGCCCAGATCCAGCACCAGAAATGATGTTGTGCCAACCATTTCGGCATTTGGGTGACCCAGCCAAGGATCTGATAGCTGCACGTGATAGCTGCATGTGATAGACACACACACACCCTAAAACCAACAAAAGTCAGAATCCCCCCAATGTTGTCAAAAAGTAGCCGGATGATTCCATACACGATGCTGTGGTCCCCAAAAGGATACATGAAAGATGGTATAAACCACGACTGCAGAGGTGTCAGAGGTACGGAGATGTGCCTGGTGGGTTCCAACAAGAGGCCCAGAGGGGAAGGAAGCATCCTACGGAGGGGGGGGGCCCTCCTTGGAAAGGACACCAGGTCCCTGTGAAGGCTACGGAGGCTGAAATCTGTCCTCCTCCCTTTCAGCTTCTGGTTTTCCTCCTAAATGCCATTTTCCTCAATGAAAATAGCAAAAATTTATTTTATGTTTTTAAATTTCTTTTTACAGGTGTCCAATTCATATGAATTCTTTCTTCAGCAAGGGTGTCATTCAGGAAAGAAGGAGAGATAAAGATTTCCCAGACAGACAAAGTATAAAGGAGTTCATGACCACTAAACCAGTCCAGTAAGGAATTTTAAGAGGGATTCTTCTAATGGGGGAAAAAAAGAGACCAAAAGCAACAAAGACTAGAAAGGACCAGAGAACGTCACCAGAAACACCAACTCTACCGGTAACACAAAGGCAATAAGTTCATATTTTTCAATAATCACTCTGAATGCTGATAGAAAAATTGCTCCAATCAAAAGATATAGGGTATCAGAGTAGCTTAAAAAACAGGATCCGGGATGCCTGGGTGGCTCAGGGGTTGAGCCTCTGCCTTTGACTCAGGCTGTGATCCTGGAGTCTGGGATCCAGTCCCATATTGGGCTCCTGGTGGGGAGCATGCTTTTCTCTCTGCCTAATTTTCTGCCTCTCTCTCTCTCTCACTCCCTCATAAATAAAATCGTTATTAAAAAAACAAGATCCATCTGTATGCTGCCTACAAGATGCTCACGTTAGGCATATAGACACCGGGATATTGAAAGTCAGGGGATGGAAAACCATCTATCACGGTAATGGATACCATACGAAAGCTGGAGGACCCATACTTATATCAGACTAACTAGATTTGAAACCAAACCCTGGGGGACACCTGGTGGGTCAGTGGTTGAGCATCTGCCTTCGGCGCAGGGTGTGATCCTAGGATCCCAGGACCGAGTCCCACATCGGCCTCCCTGTGTGGAGCCTGCCTCTCCTTCTGCCTATGTTTCTCCCTCTGCTGCTCTGTGTGTCTCTCATGAATAAATAAATAAAATATTTACATTTCAAAAAAGAAAGAACAAATACTGTAAGAAGAGATGAAAAAGGGCATTATTTCATAATTAAAAAGACTATCAAGATGAAACAACTAAATATTTATGCTGCCAACATGGGGGTACCTAAATATAGAAACCAATTAACAACAAACTTACAGGAACTCACTGATAATAATACAATGACAGCAGATTTTCACACCCACTTATGGCAATGGACCAATCATCTATACAGAAAATCAACAAGGGAACAATAGCCTTGACACACTGGACCACAGGGACTCAACAGATATAGTCTGAACATTTCAACCTAAAGCAGAGTACACATTCCTTTCAAGTGCACATGGGACATTCTCCAGAACAGATCATATCATGGGCCACAAATCAGCCCTAAACAGGTACAACAGGTACAAGAAGGTTGATATAACACCCTGTACATTGTCGGACCACGACGCTATGAAACTCGAAGTCGACAGTAAGAAAAAATTTGGACAGAACAAAAATACGTTGAGTTTATTATCATCCTACTAGAGAATGGAGCAACCAGGAAATTAAAGAGGAAATTTAAAACAAACAAAAATGAAAACATGTTTCTCCAAGCCTCTTGGATGCAGCAAAGGCAGTCCTTAGAGGGAAGTACATATCAATACAGGCCTACCTCAAGAAACAAGAAGTCTCCAATACACAGCCTAACCCTACACCTTAAGGACCTGGAAAAGAAATAGAAACAAAGCCTAAAGCTTATAGAAGAGGGGAAAAATAGAGATGAGAGCAGAAATAAACAATACAGAATCAACGAAGCAGTAGAATGGAATAATGAAACAAAGAGATGGTTCTTCAAAATAATTAATAAATTGAATCAAGCCCTAGCCAGCCTTATCAACAAGAAAAGACCTAAATAAATAAAATCACAAATGAGAGAAGAGAGATCACAATCAACACCAGAAAAATAAGACAACTATAAGAGAACACTATGAAAGATTATACGCTAACAAACTGGGAGACCTGGAAGAAATGGACAAATCCCTAGAAATGTCAAACGAGGAAACCTAAATAGGAGGAAATAGAAAATGTGAACAGACATATAAAAGCAAAGGAATTGAATCAGCAAGGCACCTGGGTGCCTCAGTGGTTGAGCATCTGCTTTGGCTCAGGTCATGATCCCAGGGTCCTGGGGGATCACGTCCCACATCAGGCTCCCTGCATGGAGCCTCATTTTCCCTCTGCCTATACCTCTGCCTCTCTGTGTCTCTCATGAATACATAGATAAAATCTTTAAAAAAGAACAAAGATAAAAAAGAGAATGGTCCCAAATAAAATCACAAAGGAAAAGAGAAATAACAACCAACACTAGAGAAATACAAACGATTATAAGAGAACATTATGAAAAATTATATGCCAGCAACCTAGAACCTGGAAGAAATAGATCAATTCCTGGAAATATATAACATAGCAAAAATGAAGAAGGAAGAAATAAGAAACTTGAACAGACAGATAACCAGCAAAGAATTTGAATCAGCATTCAAGGATCTCCCGACCGTAGATGCTTAGATCAATAGAACAGAATGGAAAGCCGAAACAAGATACAAACCTGTAACTCTATGATCCATTAATCAACAACAAGGCAGGAAGGAATATCCAAAGTCACAAAGACAGTCTCTTCAACAAACCCTAACCCTGACCCCAGGATAAGAACAAATGGTGTTGGGAAAACCAGGCAGCCACATGCAGAAGAATGAAACTGGACCACTTTCTTACACCATCTATATAAAAAATAAATTCAAAATGGATGAAAGACCTAAATGTGAGACCTGAAACCATACAAAGAAGAAAAGATAGGCAGCAACATCTATGACATTGGCCATTGGATCCTCTTTCTAGATATGCCTCTGAGGTGAGGGAAACAAAAGCAAAAATACTATTGGGACTTCATCAAATTGAAAAGTTTCTGCAAAGTGAAGGAAACAACCAAAGCTAAAAGGCAACATACAGGAGGAGGGGCAAGATGGCGGAAGAGTAGGGTCCCCAAGTCACCTGTACCCACCAAATTACCTAACTAACCTTCAAATCATCCTGAAAATCTACGAATTCGGCCTGAGATTTAAAAAGAGACCAGATCGAATGCTACAGTATGAAAAGTTCGCACATCTATCAAGGTAGGAAGATGGGGGAAAAGAAATAAAGAAACAAAGGGCATCCAAGGGGAGGGGTCCTGCGAAGAGCCAGGCTCTGGCCACAGCGAGTGCCCCCCAGTCAGGAGAGCTCTGTCCCAGAGAAGCAGGAGCTGAACCAACCTTCCAGGGTGGAATTGGGCCCGCAGGGAGTCAGCGCAGGACCTTGGAGGGCGGGGATGCCCTCGGGCTCCCTGGGACACTAACAGACACCTGCATTCCCAAGAGAGTCCACTGAGCTCACTAAGGGGTACACGGCACATGCATTGACCCTGGAGCAGCTCCAAGGGGCTCGGGCGGTGGCTCTGTGCTGAAGGGGCTGTACGAACCTGGGAGGGGCTTGGCTGCGGCGCCTAGGGCAGAGGAAAAGGCTCCGGGCAGAGGGGGCTGTGAGGCTTCAGGAGCAGCTCAGTGGGGCTGGGGAGGCGGTTTGGTGGAGAGGCGGCTGCACGGCCAGGAGCTCGAATCCAACAGTGCAGGCCCCGGAGGACAGGACTCTGGTACACAGCCCAGGATCTGGCCTCGCCCAAGACAGGCAGAGGCCGGGGGGGCCCAGGACCGCAAGGACCCTCCTGCCCAGAGCTGAGCAGATCAGAGGCCCTGCCCCGGAGCCTCCTGGACTGTCAGACGGACTGCTCCGGAGTAACTGGGGGGGCTGAATCCAGGTTTCCAGAGCTGGCCTCTGCCACTGGGATTGTTCCTCCTGGGGCCTCACGGGGTTAACAACCCCCACTGAGCCCTGCAACAGGCAGGGGGCAGATCAGCTCCCCAAACGGCTAACACCTGAAAATCAGCATAACAAGCCCATCCCCCAGAAGACCAGCTAGACGGACAAGTTCCAGGGGAATTCAAGGGACTTAAAGTATACAGAATAAGAAGATACTCCCCCATGTTTTTTTTTCATTTCTGATTGCTTCCCCCAACCTTTTCCCCCTTTCTTTCTTTTTCTTTCTTTTTATTCTCTTTTTTCCTTTCTTCTTTTTTCTTTCTCTTTTCTTTCCTTCTTTCTCTCCTCTATTTTTCTCCTTTTCCCAATACAACTTGTTTTTGACCACTGGGTACTGAGCAAAATGACTAGAAGGAAAACCTCACCTCAAAAGAAAGAATCAGAAACAGTCCTCTCTCCCACAGAGTTACAAAATCTGGATTACAATTCAATGTCAGAAAGCCAATTCAGAAGCACTATTATACAGCTACTGGTGGCTGTAGAAAAAAGCATAAAAGACTCAATAGACTCATGACTGCAGAATTTAGATCCAATCAGGCAGAAAGTAAAAATAAATTGAATGAGATGCAATCCAAACTAAAAGTCCTAACGACAAGGGTTAACGAGGTGGAAGAACAAGTGAGTGACATAGAAGACAAGTTGATGGCAAAGAGGGAAACTGAGGAAAAAAGAGACAGACAATTAAAAGACCAGAAAGACAGATTAAGGGAAATAAACGACAGCCTGAGGAAGAAAACCCTATGTGTAATTGGGGTTCCAGAGGGCGTCAAAATGGACAGAGGTCCAGAATATGTATTTGAACAAATCCTACCTGAAAACTTTCCTAATCTGGGAAGGGAAACAGGCATTAAGATCCAGGAAATAGAGAGATCCCCTCTAAAATAAATAAAAACCGTCCAACACCTCCACATTTAATAGTGAAGTTTGCAAATTTCAAAGATAAAGAAAAGATCCTTAAAGCAGCAAGAGACAAGAAATCCCTGACCTTTATGGGGAGGAGCATTAGGGTAACAGAAGACCTCTCCACAGCGACCTGGTAGGCAAGAAAGGGCTGGCAGGATATATTCAGGATCCTAAATGAGAAGAACATGCAACCAAGAATACTTTATCCAACAAGGATCTCATTCAAAATGGAAGGAGAGATAAAGAGCTCCCAAGACAGGCAGGAACTGAAAGAATAAGTGACCTCCAAACAAGCTCTGTAAGAAATTTTAAGGGGGACTCTTAAAATTCCCCTTTAAGAAGAAGTTCAGTGGAACAATCCACAAAAAACAAGGGCTGAATAGATATCATGATGACACTAAACTCATACCTTTCAATAGTAACTCTGAACGTGAACGGGCTTAATGACCCAATCAAAAGGCACCGGGTTTCAGACTGGATAAAAAAGCAGAACCCATCAATTTGCTGTCTAAAAGAGACTCATTTTAGACAGAAGGACACCTACAGCCTGAAAATAAATGTTTGGAGAACCATTTACCATTCAAATGGTCCTCAAAAGAAAGCAGGGGTAGCCATCCTTATATCAGATAAACTAAAATTTACCCCGAAGACTGTAGTGAGAGATGAAGAGGGACAGTAAATCATACTTAAAGGATCTATCCAACAAGAGGACTTAACAATCCTCAATATATTGCCCCATATGTGAGAGCTGCCAAATATTTAAAAAAACAATTAATAACCAAAGTGAAGAAATACTTAGATAATAATACACTTATACTTGGTGACTTCAATCTAGTTCTTTCTACCCTCGATAGGTCTTCTAAGCACAACATATCCAATGAAACGAGAGCTTTAAATGATACACTGGACCAGATGGATTTCACAGAAATCTACAGAACTTTACATCCAAACTCAGCTGAGTACACATTCTTCTCAAGTGCACATGGAACTTTCTCCAGAATCGACCACATACTGGGGCACAAATCGGGTCTGAACCGATACCAAAAGATTGGGATTGTCCCCTGCATATACTCAGACCATAATGCCTTGAAAGTAGAACTAGGTATCCCTGAGTGGCGCAGCAGTTTGGCGCCTGCCTTTGGCCCAGGCGTGAATACGGAGACCCGGGATTGAATCCCACGTCGGGCTTCCGGTGCTAGAAGCCTGCTTCTCCCTCTGCCTGTGCCTCTGCCTCTCTTTCTCTCTCACTGTGTGACTATCATAAATTAAAATTAATAATAAAATAATGAAAAAAAGAAATTAGAACTAAATCACAACAAGAAGTTTGGAAGGAGCTCAAACACGTGGAGGTGAAGGATCATCCTGCTAAAAGATGAAACGGTCAACCAGGAAATTAAGGAAGGATTAAAAAGATTCATGGAAACTAATGAGAATGAACATACAACCGTTCAAAATCTTTGGGATGCAGCAAAAGCAGTCCTAAGGGGGAAATACATCACAATACGAACAGGTGCAGCCAATGTGGAAAACACTGTGGAGGGTCCTCGAGAAGTTAAAAAAAGGGGATCCCTGGGTGGTGCAGTGGTTTGGCACATGCCTTTGGCCCATGTCGCGATCCTGGAGACCCGGGATGGAATCCCATGTCGGACTCACAGTGCATGGAGCCTGCTTCTCCCTCTGCCTGTGTCTCTGCCTCTCTCTCTATGACTATCATAAAAAAAATTTATAAAAGATGTTAAAAATAGAGCTACCCTACGATTCCAAAATTGCAGAGCTAGGTATTTACCCCAAGGATACAAAAGTCGTTTAGTAGTTTCAAAGAGGGACACGCAGCCCAGTGTTTGTAGCAGCGTTATCAACAACAGCCAAACTGTGGATACAGCCCAGATGTCCATCGACTGATGAATGGGCAGAGACGATGTGGTAAATATATCCACTGCGACATCACTGGGTCATCAGAAGGGATGAAATGAAGCCATTTACAATGAAGTAGGAGAAGTGGAAAGGACTTATGCTAAATGAACTCAGTCAGTCAGAGAAAGACAGATACCAAATACCATACAATTGCATTCACAGGTGAATTTTAAGAAACCAAACAAACTGGCAAAGGGGCAGAGGGGGGGATGACAGAAGCAAACAAAAAAACCCCACACTCTTAACCACAGAGAATAAACTAATAAATACCAGAGATATGTGGGGGGATGGGGAATCAGGGGATGGGGATAGTGGAGGGCACCTGTGACCAGTACCAGGCATTCTATCCAAGGGTTGAATCACTATGTGGTAAGCCTGAAACTATATAATACTGTGTTAGAAACAGTAATTCAAGTAAAACTTTAAAATAATAATTGGTAGTATTGATGAAATATGTGTGCACTAGAGATAAAATCAGAAAGGCAACTGAAAATCCAAATAAAGAGTCTTTAGAGCCTCAAATCCCCTCCTAAGCTCAGCTCGGGAGAATCCTGCCATGTCTATTCTGACCCCAACAGAAGCCTGTATTTTGATTCTCTGGGGAGGCCACTGACTTGGTGGAGTCAGGCTATCTTTGAACCCAAAACCTAAATAGAGTGCATAAATCTAAACTGCACAAGAGGGATTCCTGGGTGGTGCAGCAGTTTGGTGCCAGCCTTTGGCCCAGGGCGCGATCCTGGAGACAGGGGATCGAATCCCACATCGGGTTCCCGGTGCATGGAGCCTGCTTCTCCCTCTGCCTATGTCTCTGCCTCTCTCTCTTTCTCTCTCTGTGACTATCATAAATAAATTTAAAAAATTAAAAAAAAATTAAAAAAAAAACTGCACAAGATACTAGGAGTCCCCGTGGAGGCTCATGCCAAGATCCAAACTCTAACCATACACAGACATAACCCTAACCCTACACTTAATCATAATGTTAACCTAACCCTTAAACAAGACCCATCACTAATCGAAAACCAAACACAAACCCCAAGACCAAAACACATTCACTGAACCTTCCTGCCAACCCTCACGCTAACTCTTAATCCTATTATGAACTCTTCACCCTGACCCCTAACTTAAATCTAACCCGAACACTAACCTCTAACCCTAACCTTAAAATAAGGTATTCAAATCCTATTCCTAACCTTAACCTGTACCCTAACCTTAACCCTCTAATACTAATCCTATCTCATACCCCAAACTGTACCCTAACCCGTACCCTAAAACCAACCCCTAACCCACTCCCTAACCCTATATCTTACCCTTTTCCAAAACCGTACCATGACCCTGACCTGACCCTAACCCTAACCCCTAACCAAACACTAACCCTAACCCTAGCCCTAACCCCTATCCTAAACCTAACCCTCGCCCTAACCCTAAACCTAGCACTAACTTTAACTCTAACTCTTAACTCTAACCCCTAACTCTAACCCCTAACCCTAACTCACACCCTAACCCCTAACCCTAACTGCAAACCTAAGCCCAACACTACCTCTAACCATAACCCTAACCCCAACTCCAAAACTCGTGCCCTAATCCCTAAAGCCTAAACCCTAACCTAACTCTAAATCCTATCCCTACCCCTAACCCACATCCTAACTCCTAGCCACTGACCCTTACCCTTATCCCTCACCCTAACCTCTAATCCATAACCATAAGCATAATCACTAACACCTAACATCTAACCTAAGGCTAACCACCAACTGCCTCCCCTCCCCTGACCCTACCATTCATTCTACTCATTCACTTACCCTGTGGTTCAGAGGAGTCCATTCTGATATGGACGTGGCCCCCAATGGCGCCTCCAGAGTCCTCCAGGGGGTCCTGAGGAAGCCAGGCTCCTGTGAGTGTGGACATGGCCCCAAGTGTTCCTGTGTCATAGTCAGTGGGTCCAGAGGATGCCAGGTCTCCTGTCACTGTGGACTATGCTTCACATCCTCTGGAAGCCTCACAGCAAGTCCTCAGGAGGCCGGGGGCTCCTGTCAGCCTAGACATGGCCTCACATCCCCCAGAAAACTCACTGTGGGTCCTCATGAAGCTGTGGGCTCCTGTCAGCATAGACCCAGCCCCAAATTTCCCGAAGCCAAAGTGCAGGTCCTGAGGAGGACAGGGGTCCTGTCAGTGTTGACGTGGCCCCACATTTTCCTCAAGCCTCACCATAAGACCTGAGGAGGCTGGGGGCTCCTGTCAGCATTGACAGGGCTCCAAATCTTCCCAAAACTTCACAGTGTGTCCTGAGGAGGCCAGAGATTCCTGTCAGTGTGCATGTGGCACCCACATCTTTCTTAAGCCTCACCAGAGGCCCTGACAAGGCTGGGGTCTTCTGTCCGCATGGATGCATACCCATATTTCCCAAAGACTAGACCAGGGGTCCTGAGGAAGTCAGTGTCCTCTTGTGTGGACATGACCACACGTACTACCAAAATGTCACTGAGGGTACTGAGGAGGCCGTGGCTCCTGTCACTCTGAATGCGGCCCCCAGCTTCCAGAAGCCTCAACTTATATCCTGAGGGGTCTGGGAGTTTCTGCCAGAGTGGACACGGTGCCACATCTTCCTGAAACCTCCCCGCGGGTCCTGAGGTGGCCCAGGGGCTCCTGTCAGCATGGATGCGGGCCCACAATTTCCTGAAGCCTCCCCGCGGATCCTGAGGTAGCTCAGGGTTTCCTATCAGGGTGTATGCGGGCCAACATCTTCCTGAAGCCTCACCGAGGGTCCTGAGAGGACCGGGGCTCCTCTCAGCGTGAACCCGGCCCAATATCCCCCTTTAGACTCCCTGTGCGTCCTGAGGAGGCTGTGGCTGATCAGGGTGGACGCGTCCCCATGTCTTCATCAGGTTTCCCCAGCACAGGCTGGCTCCTATTAGTGCAGGCAGACAAGGCCTACTGCACATGCGGGCACCCTGGGTGAGGCCTGGGCTTGGGTGCCCCCTTTGCGATGCTAGGCGCTGCAGGAGGCTGTGCAGGAGGCGGCTTGCTGGTGCAGGGGGCCGCACCTGCCTCCTTCCAGGCTCCAGCTGGGGTCTGTTAGCATTGGAAACGTCTCACTGAAAAGGAGCCCAACACCCGGCTTCCCCAGAAATACTTAAGGACAAGGAATTGGAGCCCACAGACTGCAAAATGAAATGTGGACCAGACTTTAGCAAGTCCTGCAAAATTCACTCAACTCCCTTCCACTGTGGGCGGGACTGCGGGCTGGTGCAGCCGCCCTGGAAACAGTGTGGAGGCTCCTCAGGAAGTTACAAATACAGACGCCCTGCGACCAGCTGGTGCAGGGCCTGGAGCTGACTCCGAAGATACAGATACAGTGAGACTCAGGGCACCTGCACCCCAATGTCCACAACAGCCAGGTCCACAGTAGCCACACTGTGTGAGGTATCTCGGTGCCCTCAGGCAGATGATGAATAAAGAGGATGGGAGATAGATGATGGTCATAGAGAGAGGAATGGTGCTCAGGTATCAAAGAGAAGGAGATCTTGCCATTTGCAATGATGTGGATAGAACTAGAGAAATCATGTTAAGTGAAATAAGTCAGTCGGGAAAGAGAATGACTGTGGGGTGTCATTCATAGGTGGAATTAAAGAAGCAAAGCAGATGAACATCTGTGAAGGGAAGGAAAAACAAATAAGATGAAAACAGATGCAGGAAATACAGACTCTTAATATAGGAAACAAACTGAGGGTCGCTGGAGGGTAGGGGACGGGTGAGGGGATCACAGGGGACCGGCATGAAGGAGGGCACGTGATGTCACGTGCACTGCTGTTATCTCCAACTGGTGAATCCCTGAATTCTTCCTCTGAAAGTATAATACACTATCCGTTAATTAATTAGGTTTAAATTAAATTAAGTTAAAAAAATCATTTGTATCAGAGCACAATTCCTTCTAGAATCTCTGTTCTGCTCCTTCAGCTTATGCCGGGACCACCTCCCTTGAGTCTGGTTTGTTTAAGTAGGCTCCACGCCTCATCCATGGCCCAGCCCCCGGCTAGAACTCACGACCCCGACCCCGAGATCAGGACGGGAGGTGAGGTCAGGTGTCGAATGCTTAACTGACAGCCAGCCAGGGGCGCGAGAACAACACTGCTATATCCTGTGTCTCTGTGACATCGTTTGAAATAGGAAAGTGCCATGTCCCTCTCTGGCCTGCTCCTCCAATACTGATTTGCTGTCCGGGGTCATTTTGGGGGGCGGATGGATGTTATGGTTTTTTTTTCCTATTTCTAAGATCTGCGACCATGATTTTGATTGGAATGACATTAAAACTGAGGGTGGCTTCAGGAACTGCGGACATTTTCACAAGATGAAGCTCCCACCCCCGAGCCCAGGAAGGCCTCCCAGAGCCTGGTATGGCTCAGTGCACAAGTCTTGTGCTCCTTTGTTTCTGTCTCATTATTTATTCTCTGTGATGCTCCTGAGAAGGGAGTCACGTCCTTCATTTCCTTCCTGAGTGCTCATTGTCGGGATACAGCAAGGCTATTCTGCTCTGTAGGGTCAGTTTGTGTCCCCTGACTTTACTGAACTCACTCCTTAGTTCTAACAGGCTTGATGGAGGCTCTCGACTTTCCTGTTTCTAGTACCACGTCTTCAGCATACAGGGACAGTGTGAGTTCCCCTTCCAGTTGTGGAACCTTTGCTGTTTACAGCTTAATGTCCTAGAAAGCCCCACAATAGAATAAAAACTGAGTCCAGGCAAAGGGCAGGAAGCCCCTATTAGAATGAGAACAGAGCTCAATGCCCTAGAAGGTCCCATATCAAAATGTAAACAGAACTTGAGGAATTGCTCCAGCCCTCCTGGAGGTCCCGAGACCAGCACTTAAAACTAAGCTAAAAGCCACCTCAGGGTCCAAGTTCCTGCTCCGCTATGTCGGGTGTACTTGGACACAAGCTCGAGCTTGTAAATAAACCCTCGTGTGTTTGCATTGGTGTTGGCTTCTCAGTGGTTTCTCAGATTCGCAATCTTGGGCAAAACAGTCTGAGGAAAAAAACAAAACCAAAAGAAGCTCGGACGCAGGCAGAGTAAAAGCAGGGTTCTGAAAGAAGCAGTGGAGACTCAGGGTGTTGGCAGGTCTTTTGTGTAGGCCCTTGCAGATGGGGTGTGGGGTGGGGGGGGTGGGGGGATGCTCAGCCCCAGAGCCAGAAGACTCAGCGTCCCCACCCACATCCCGCCATCAAGAGAGTCTCAGGGAGCAGCACAGCGCCGCCCACTGGAGGCCAGAGGCGCTGACGCCCACCCTGCCTCTGACCCCACAGTTGCATCTCCCAGGCAGATGTGCACCTAAGAATCAGCGCCATGGCCCATCCCGAGACCCTGCACAGACCACTCAGTGCCACCAAGTTGTCGGACGACAGAGGCTGCAGAGCTTCAGCTCTGCCTGGAAAGTAGGGTCTAGCTTCCTTTGTACTTTGTGCTTTATTTTCATTTATTTTCTTTGATTCTTTTTTATTAATTGCCTTATTTTAATTTTTATGTATGTACCTTATATATTTCTTATTTTTACTATTATGGTACTTTAATTGTGTTTCTTATTTTGGAATTTAGAATCTTTAACAAGCAGGCCAAAATAATCTGGTGTTTTTTATTTTGGGAGGGTAGTTGTTATTGTTTTTCTTGGTTTTCCTTTTTCTTCCTTCTTTCTTTTATGGAAAAAATAATGATATGGAGAAATTCAACTCCATAAAATAACTGAGGTAGTACTCACAGCCAGGAAGTTCATCAATACACATATATGATGTCTAATTACAGTTTAAAACAATGATTATAAAGGTAGCAGCTGGGCTGGAAAAAGAGCACAGAACAAAACTAGAGAATTCCTACTGTAGAAATAAAAGAACTAAAATCTAGTCAGGCCAATGTTAAAAATGCTATAACTGAGATGCAGTCCCAAGTGGAAGCCTTCAAAACAAGAAAGGTTATGGACCACAGAGGCAGACATAGGGAACTCAGCCACTTATTAAAACAATAACATTCATATCATAGGAGACTCAGATGATGAAGAGAGAGAAAAGGTGGGCCTTGCTCAGCCATTAGAAAAGACAAATGGCCACCATTTGATTCAACGTGGATGGAACAGGAAGGTATCATGCTGAGTGAAGTAAGTCAATCGGAGAAGGTAAACATTGTATGTTCTCATTCACTTGGGGAATATAAATAAGAGTGAAAGGGAATATAAGGGAAGGGAGAAGAAATGTGTGGAAAATATCAGAAATGGAGACAGAACATGAAGACTCCTAACTCTGAGAAATGAACTAGGGGTGATGGAAGGGGAGGTGGATGGGGGTGGGGGTGAATGGGTGACGTGTACTGAGGGGGGCACTTGACGGGATGAGCACTGGGTGTTATTCTGTATGTGGGCAAATTGAACACCAATAAAAAGTAAATTTATTATTAGAAAGAAAGAAAGAAAAAGTGGCATCTGGGTGGCTCAGTCAGTTAAGCTTCTGCCTTAGGCTCAGATCATGATCCAGGTCCCAAGGCAGGCTCCCTGAAGCAGGGAACCTGCTTCTCCCTCTCCATCTGCCCCTCTCACTAATGGTTTTTCTCTCCTCTCTCTCTCAAATAAATAAATAACATCCTGAAAAAGAAACAAACAGAAGGAAGAGAAATCTCCCATGTATTAGAATTTCAAAGAAGTTGTCCAGACATTCCACCCTCAAGTTGATTAGCATAGCCTCCCACTCTTATGTGTGGAATACACATAGTAACTTCCTTCTACAAAATATAATATGAAAATCTTAATATAAAAATAAAAAAAATAATAATAATAATAAAATCACTTTACTATGGAGAAAGCTGACAAACACTACCTCAGCAAGATGATCAGATCAATACCAAGACTGATAAATCATGTTGATAATATCTATCCTTTATATGATATAATAAAAATGGCAGTATATCTCTATATATAATCCACAAAAACAGTTCAATGATGAGATAAACAACAGACATGTCCCAACTGAGGTAAATTTTACAAAATACTCTACTTCTCAAAGTGTTCCAGTTCAACAACAACAAGGAAAGGCTGAAAGACTGTCACAATCCAGAGGAGCCTAAGAAAACACGAGTACAAATGCAATGTGATATGAAGGATAGTAACTTAGCAAAATCTAAGGAAATCTGAATAACGTATGGTCTTTGGTTAATGCGACTATTTTAATATTGATTCATTAGCTAATATTTGTACCGGATTAATATAACACCACAATCATATCCCTGCCCCACACCATTCACCACCACACCACCGGCCTCCAGCAAGGACCCAGTGCAGCTGCCCCCCTGTGGGACATGCTCAGCCTCCCCAGGGTTCTCTGGATACCCTGCTCCCATCAGAAGCCCGATTGTCCCATAGAGAACCCAGGGCTTGCAGGGAGGAGGGAAGGCAATGATCCCTGAAATGGTGGGTGCAGGTGAGTGGTGCAGAGGACACATTGGGCCCTGCCTCCGCCCACTGTCCCTCCTGGAGGTCGACACACCCTGCACAGGACACCAGCCCCTAACCCAAAGGGACCTGGGCTGACCTGGCCCCGTGCTCTGTGGGGGCTGAGGTGATTTGAGCCCCACCCAGGCCCAACACAAAGACTAATGGGATCCAGGCCCCCATGGTCCTGGCTAGCCCTGGATTCTGGCACAGGATGAGTGAGCCCTCTCACAGCTGGACGTGGCCTCTTGGGCCCTGTGTGTGCCACACAGATCCAGGTCACTGACCTAGGGCAGGCTAGGGGATCCCGGGACAACCCATGGTGGGGAGAGGATGGATAGGCCGGTTGGCCCCACCTGACCCCACACCAGGAGGCAGGCTCCAGGTATTGGGTATTGGGTATTGGGGCCCCAGAGGGCCCAAGGCCAGGGTCCAGCTGCCCTGTGGGTCCCAGTACAGGAGCCCATGAGCTGCAGGTCCAGGTCATCTCTGCTGTCCTCAAAACAGTCACTCAGGCTGAAAACTCAGGACACACGCCCCCACCCAGAGTCCACACATGCTCCCACAATGTGGACCCTAGCACCCACCCCCCCCACACTGTGTGATTCTTGCCCTCCCCTAAAGGACAGAAAGGTCTCCCTCCCCAGGGGAAGGCTCACATTAGGCTCTGAGCCTGTTTGCTGTAAAAAATCAATAAAGTTTTGTGGTGCGAAAATGCATAGCCAGGCCATTTCTGTGTCTCCCAGAACTCTGCATGGGGCGTGGAGAGATACCCAGAGAGGAGGAGGAGGCACCATCCAGGCCCCAAACAGCCCCTGCAGGGGCGCCACCAGGTACACAGAGCTGACGTCCCCACGTGCCTTCCAGGGGCGGCCAGATGCCAGGGTCAGGACCCACAGACTTTCCTGGGACTCAGGCTCTGCCCACTGGGCCAGGAGGGGCTGGGACAGAGTGACAGCCAGGGAGCTTCAGGTCACCAGGGTCTGTGCACAGCGACCTGGGAGGTCTGTGCTCCCTCTGTCCTGATGAACGAGGATGGCCGAGTTCCGGGGCACTTATTCCCCTCCCCACATCCCCGTGCCTGTGTGCCTGGGGCACAGAGGGCCTGTGGGGCGGTCAGCGTGGCCCTGGAAGGGATGCCAGGACACCAGGCCCTAGTGTTGTGCCCAAGATTGTAAATCAGGGAAACCACCAAGGAGCCAACACCGATGGAAACTCCCGAGGGTTTCTTTACAAGCTGGAGCTTGGGTGAAATTGCACCCAACACAGCGGAGCAGGGACATGGATCCCGAGACTAAGAGGCATAGCAGCTTTATAGGGGCCAGTGGCACATGGGATTCGCAGAAAGTTGCACGATCATGCCGGTCCACAAGCTGGTGGCTGATTGAATTACACCTTACCCTATAGTATCCAATTGAGCTGGCCTATTACTTTGGTCAGAATCGTCGCACAGTTTTGGGGGACACAAAGCAGGGTTACATTGTTATAAGCCGATTTCCAATTAGGGTGTGCCCAGCGGTCTGACTAGGGTGGGTCAGCACCTTAAGCAATAAGCAGGTCATGTGGGGGTCTTAGGGGAGGTGGCGGGTGTAGCACAAAATGGAATCAGTTCTGCCCTGCTTGTCCAGGAGTAGGGGATTTTTGTTAACTTTCCTGGGTCCCACACTTGCAGCTCATGCACCTCGGCTACCCTGACCAGGTGGACTCAGCCTGCACACCTTGTGGTGCTGGATCTCTCACACCAGCGTGTGGAGGGCACCCTCCTTGCCCTAGTGAGCAGGGGCTGGATGAGCATGGGGCTCGCCACAAGGCCAGGCAGCACAGGGGACCGAAAACCCCAGCCCTCACCCCAACTCGACTCCCACACACAGGCAGCAATAGGGCTCTCCGCCATGGGCAGCTCCTCAGGATCTCCCCCAGGCAGCGCTGAGGTCTGGCTCCCTGATAGAGAGGCATCAGGGAGAAGAGAAGCACCCTGCGCTCAGCGGGACCCCCTGCTGGACATGGGAATGTGGCGGAGTCGGAACTTCAAGCTCAGCTGACCCTCCAGAGGAAAGTCACTGCAGGAGCGAGCCCCGAGTAAGCAAGGAGAACCCAGCTATCTGCCCAGCTACAGCACCAGAAATGATGTTGTGCCAACCATTTCGGCATTTGGGTGACCCAGCCAGAGGATCAGATACCTGCACGTGATATCTGCATGTGATAGACACACAACCCAAAACCAACAAAAGTCGGAATCCCCCAATGTTGTCAAACAGCAGTCAGATGGTTACATACACGACGCTGTGGTCCCCAATAGGATACATGGAAGACGCTATAAACCATGACTGCAGAGGTAGTGGAGGCACGGAGATGTGCCTGCTGGGTTTCAAAAAGGAGCACAGAGAGGTTGGAAGCATCCTACAGATGGGTGCCCCTCCTAGGATAGGACACCAGGTCCCTGTGAAGGCTAGGGATGGTGAAATCTGTCCTCCTCTCTTTCACCTTCTGGTTTTCCTCCTCTTTTGTTCTTCCTAATTCTAGTTTAGCCTCCACCCTGCATCCAAGACAATGACCAAAGAGGCTTCGTTATGACATCACGTCCTAAAGGAGGCCGAGCTCTGGCTACCGGGTTCAGAAATGGTCATTGCCTAGGTGTATGCTGATCCCCCGAAGTCGTGGCTTCACGGCTCTTCTCTCCCTGCAGAACGAGGGGAACCACAGGTCTTACAATGAAAGACGCCCACTTACACTGAGGCAGGACTATCCCTTGTGGAGGACGTCATCTGGGCTAAGTAGGATTAGTGGGGCGATCAAGAATAGTTCGCAGGTGAGACATAAGCAAACACTTACCTTTGAAGTCATGCTTTATTTGTTCATCCATTTATTATTTGTTAATATTTTCATTTCATGTCCTCTCTATACCCAACATGGAGTTCAAACTCACAACCCTGAGATCAAGATCCCCCAACCAGGCCAGCCAGGCACCCCAGTGCCATGTTTCATAACTCTTTGCTTCCTTGCCTATCTCTGCATTGAACTGGAACATTAAGTCCTGGACGGGAAGCTTTAGTTACCTCCGAATCCTAGAATGTTCTCACTGTATCCCAATCCTAGATTGACATTTACCATTGAATAGCACTTTAAATAAATAGTCAGTAAAATAACTACTACAGTAAAGGAAATTATCAACTATTCACGTGTGTGGGCCCTGCTCCCTGGGCTCCCAGGGAAGCTATGGTTTCTTTCACATTGATCAGGTCCAAATGACTCCACCACACCTCAAAGCGTGGGCTCAGTTTCTGCCCTGACACATGCAAGACCCCTGCTTCAATTAACATGTATCAATCAATCAAAGAGAGCCTGACCGGCTCAGTGTGGTTCATAAGAACATGGGACTCTTGTTCTTGGGGTAGCAAGTTCAAGCCCCATGTTGGCTGTAGAGATTACAGAAAAATAAAATCTTAAAAAAATCAATCAGTTGATCTTGGAGAGACAGAGCCCGGATCCCACAAGGGCAGAGAGCCAACCTACGAATCTACTCACAATATTATAAGCAGCAGTGCACAAAAATTGTACTTTCAGAAGTCTCCTAGAGTTGGGGACACACCAGCCTTAAGGTGTTCAAGTGGAGAAGTGGGGGGCAGTCCCTGGAGCGACAGGGTGGGCTCAGGATCCCAGGGGTCCCAAGGACAGTGGTGCCAACTGTTCCCAGGCACAGGAGCAGGAACCCGGCTGAGAGCAGTGGGGCTCGGGCCAGCTGTCTGCCCTGTGTGGCCATAAGCTGCAAACCCCTGTGCAGTTATGGGGCCCAGTTCCTGGGACAGAGCAGCAAAGGCCAGGAGTGCGTGGACACCCTCCCGGGCAGGAAGAGAACAGGTCTCCACAAGGGCAGCCCCTAAAATTTGGAGTTTTAAACTTCAGTCACTTGTCTGTGGGGAGGCTGAGAAAATTGAGGCCGTTCCACTTTAAGTTCACAGTTAGCACAAGTACTGCCATTCCAGGACCCTGTGTATAAGAGCTAAAATTTACAGTACTTCAGTTACAGGAAAAAAAGAAAAAAAACTTACAGCTTAAGGTCCCAGAAAGCCCCATATTAGAATGAGAACAAAGCTCAATGCTCTTGAAGGCCTCATATCAAAATGTAAACAGAACTTGAGGAATTGCTCCAGCCCTTCTGGAGGACCCTGAGACCAGCCCTTAAAACTAAGCTAAAACCCACCTCGGGGTCCAAGTCCCTGCTCTGCTGTGTGGGATATACTTGGACCCAACCTTGAGTTTGTAAATCAACCCTCGTGTGTTTGCATCGGTGTCTGCTTGGACAATCTTGGGCACAACACCCCCAAGTGTTGGGCACTTGCAATCTTGGGCACAACACCCCCAAGTCCCCTCCCCACCTGGGCTGATACCCTGTCCCCTCCCACCCAGGCTGACCCTCAGTCACCTCCCGCCCACAGCGGCTCACCACAGCCCCTCACAGAGGTCCCACAGCCACGGTCGGCACTCTGGCCATCCCCGGCCTCCCAGGAGAAGAAAGGAGATTTCAGCAGGACACACTCCTATGGTGGTCCCAGGGCTCCCTGCCCAGGATGGCAGCTGGTGACTGGCCGGTGTCTGTGTCCCTGACGCCGGCTCCTCCTCCCCGGTTTTCCCGCAGGAAATGAAGGAGGAGGCCTCGACTCCTCCAGGGACATCACACAGATAGACCTGGACATCAACAAGATGTTTAGCAGGCAAATTAAGTTTTGGGACTGCTAGAGGGTGGGGAGAGGCTGTTGAGTCAGGGGGCTTCTAGGCCCCGGGGGAGGCCCAAGGGCTTCTGGGTAGGGAACACGGGGCTTAAGAGGCCGGGGAAGCAACAGCAGCCAGCAACACACCACTGTATGGTTGGGTGCAGGGGATGACACCCATGCCCCAATCCCCGGGGCTTGGGGGTTGAGGGGGTCACTAGGTCGGTGTCTCTAGGGGTTTCCATGGGAGCTGAACCACACAGGGGCGAGGGACGGCCCCTTGAAAAGCAGGGGGCTGCGGTGGGGCCCGTGGAGGGCAGTAACCGGACCTGCGGGCCAGGCGGCATGGCCGTGGCTGGAGCAGGACACACATCGTTCCCATGAGGGTCGGACGGGTCAGGGTGACACCCACACTCGGTGTTTTATATATATCTAAATTCTATGCATTTAATTTGAGACAATTTGCAATTTGTAAGCATACATAGTATGATGACCCCCAGATAATGCCCCCGGTCCAGCCAGTGTCCTGCACTGACCACACGGTGCCCCAGGGGCAGGTGTCACAGCAAACCCCAGACTGGGATCGCCTTTATCTCTAGACGTATCCATGTGCGTCTGAGAGAAAGTGGATGCCCTGTGTCGGCAGGCCCCCCATGTCATCCCCTCTTTCCCCACCCCCACAGCATCCCCCTTCATCATCATCCCCAATGGCATCCCACCTATATCATCCCCCTCACACTGACACAGCCCCACACAATCCCCACCCACACTATTCCCCCCACCATCCCCCCTGCACCATCCCCCACACTCCACCACCATCATGCCCCTGCCCCCACAACATCCACCCCCACAGCATCTGTCCCCAGCAAGGACCCTGGGCAGCTGCCCCCTGTGGGACATACTCAGCCTCACCGGGGTTCTCTGGATACCCTGCTCCCATCAGAAGACCGGGTTTCCCATAGAGTACCCAGGGGTTGCAGGAAGGAGGGAAGGCAGAGAGCCCCAGACAGGGTGGGTGCAGGTGAGTGGTGCAGAGGACCCACTGTGCCCTGCCTCCACCCACTGTCCCTCCTGGAGGGCAGCACACCCTGCATAGGACACGCCCCTAACCCAGAGGGACATGGGCTGGCCTGGCCCCAGGCTCTGTGGGGTTGGGGTGATTTGAGCCCCCCCAGGCCCAACACAAAGACTAATGGGATCCAGCCCCCCATGGCCTTGGCCAGCCCTGGATTCTGGCCCCAGGCTGAGAGAGCCCTCCCACAGCTGGATGTGGCCTCTTGGGCCCTGGGTGTGCCCCACAGATCCAGGTCGCTGACCTAGGGCAGCCCTAGGAATCCCGGGACACCCAATGTTGGGGAGAGAAGGGGTAGGCTGGTGGGCCCCACCCACACCCACACTAGGAGACAGGCTCCACCAGGTTCTGGGGCCCCAGGGCCCCGAGACCGGGGTCCAGCTACACTGCGGGGAACAGTGCAGGAGTCCATGAGCTCAGGTCCAGCTCAGCTCTGTTGCCCTCAGAACCGTCTCTCTTGCTGAAACCTCAAGACATGTCCCCACCCGGAGTCCAAACATGCTCCCAGGTGGGGGACTCCAGCACCCGTCCCCACTCCACATGTGATTCTTGCCCTCCCCTAAAGGACAGAAAGGTCTCCCTCCCCAGGGGAAAGCACGTGCCCTCGGCTCTGAGCCCCATTGCTGTAGATCGTCAATAAAGTGTTGTGGTGCGAAAATGCACAGCCAGCCCATTTATGTGTATCCCAGAACTCTGAGCAGAGGGCGTGGAGAGACCCCGAGAGAGGAGGAGGGGCTACATCCATGCCCCAAACAGCCCCTACAGTGGCGCTGCCAGTCACACCCAGCTGACATCCTCACATGCCTTCCAGGGGCTGCCAGACACCAGGGTCAGGCACCATAGACTTTACTGGGACTCAGCCTGTGCCCAGCAGGCCAGGAGGGGCTGGGACAGAGTGACAGCCAGGGAGCCTCAGGGTACCAGTGTCTGTGGAAGAGACCTGGGTGGTCTGTGCTCTCTCTGTCCAGGGGGCCAGGGCTGGCTGGGTTCCGGGGCACTTCCTCCCCTCCCCGTATCCCCGTGCCTGTGTGCCTGGGGCACAGAGGGCCTGCGGGGCGGTAGCGTGGCCCTGGAAGGGATGTCAGGACAACAGGCCCTTGTGTTGTGCCCAAGATTGCTAATCCGATAAACCACCAAGGAGCCCACACCGATGCAAACTCCCGAGGGTTTCTTTACAAGCTGGAGCTTGGGTCCAAGTGCACCAGACACAGAGGTGTAGGGATTTGGACCCCGAGACTAAGAGATGTAGCAGCTTTATAGGAGCCAGTGGCACATGGGAATGCTGAAAGATGTGTAGTCATGTTTGTCCACACGCAGGTGGCTGGTTGAATTACACTTTACCCTATAGTATCGACTTGAACTGGCCTATTACTTTGGTCAGAATTGGGCGCAGCTTTGTGTGGCACAATGCAGGGTTACAATGTGATGACCCGATTTCAGATTAGGGTGTGCCCAGCGGCTTGAGTCGGGTGGGGCAGCACCTTAAGCCATAAGCAGGTAACGTGGGGTCATAGGGGAGATGGCTGGTGGAGCACAAAATGGAATCAGTCCTGCTCTGCTTGTCCAGGGGTAAGGGATTTTTGTTAAATTTACTGGGTCCCACACTGCAGCTCACGTACGTGGGCCACCCTCACAAGGTGTACTCGGCGTGCACACCTTGTGGTGCTAGATCTCTCACACCAGCATGTGGAGGGCACCCTCCTCGCCTTAGTGAATAGGGGCTGGGTGAGCATGGGGCTCAGCCTGAAGGCCAGGCAGCACAGGGGACCAAAGAACCCCAGTCCCGTCCCCACCCAGACTCCCAAACACAGGCAGTCCCAGGGCTCCCCAGCCATGGGCAGCTGGCTCCTCAGGAGCTCCCACCAGGATGGCCCCGAGGTCTAGCTCCCTGCTGGAGAGGCATCAGGGAGAAGATAAGCAGCCAGCGCATGGCAGGACCCACTTCCGCACATGGGAATATGGCCAAGCCGGACCTTCCAGCTCAGCCTACCCTGCAGCGGAAAATCACTGCACGCGCGAGCTGTTGGTCTGCCATGAGAGCCTAGCTAGCTGCCCAGCGCCAGCACCAGAAATGATGTTGTGCCAACCATTTCGGCATTTGGGTGAGCCAGCCAGAGGATCCAATAGCTGCACGTGATAGCTACATGTGATAGACACACACACACCACAAAACCAACAAAAGTTGGAATCCACCCAATGTTGTCTAACAGCAGCCAGATGGTTACATACACGACTCTGTGGTCCCCAATATGATACATGAAAGACGCAATAAACCATGACTGCAGAGGTGCTAGAGGCACAGAGATGTGCCTGCTGGGTTCCAACAAGGAGCACAGAGGGGCAGGAAGCATCCTACGGAGGGGAGGCCCCTCCTTGGAAAGGACATCATGTCCCTGTGAAGGCTACGGACGGTGAAATCTGTCCTCCGCTCTTTCAGCTTCTGGTTTACCTCCTACATGCCATTTTCCTCAATCATAAGACCAAAAATTTATTTTATGTTTTTAAATTTCTTTTATTGGAGTCCAATTTGTATGAATTCTTGCTTCAGCAAGGGTGCCATTCAGGAGGAGAGGAGAGATAATGATTTTCTCAGACAGGCAAAATATAAAGGAGTTCATGACCATTTAACCAGTCCAGTAAGGAATTTTAAGAGGGACTCTTCTAGTGGGGGAAAAAAAAGAGACCAAAAACAACAACTCTAGAAAGGCCCAGAGTACGTCACCAGAAACACCAACTCTTCCGGTAACACAAAATCACAAAGTTCATATCTTTGAATAATCACTCTGAATGCTGATAGACTAAGTAATCCATTCAAAAGATATAGGGTATCAGAGTGGCTTAAAAAACAGGATCTGGGATGCCTGGGTGGCTCAAGGTGTTGAGCATCTGCCTTTGACTCAGGGTGTGATCCTGGAGTCTGGGATCGAGTCACATATGGGGCTCCTGGTGGGGAGTCTGCTTCTCTTTCTCCCTAATTTTCAGCCTCTCTCTCTCTCTCTCTCATAAATAAAATCGTTATTAAAAAAACAAGATCCATCTGTATGCTGCCTACAAGATGCTCACCTTAGACCTAGACACACCAGCAGATTGATAGTCAGGGGAGGGAAAATCATCTACCACGCTAATGGATATCAAACGAAAGCTGGAGGACCCATACTTATATCAGACAAATGAGATTTGAAACCAAACCCTGGGGGACACCTGGTGGCTCAGTTGTTGAGCATCTGCCTTCGGCTCAGGGTGTGATCCTGGGATCCCAGGATCGAGTCCCACATCGGACTCCCTTAGGGGAGCCTGCCTCTCCCTCTGCCTATGTTTCTGCCTCTGCTTCTCTGTGTATCTCTAATGAAAAAATAAATAAAATATTTAAATCTCAAAAAGGAAGAACAAATACTGTAAGAAGAGATGAAGAAGAACATTATTTCATAATTAAAAAGACACTCTATCAAGATCAAACAACTAAATATTTATGCTGCCAACATGAGAGTACCTAAATATAGAAACCAATTAACAACAAACGTACAGGAAATCACTGGTAATAATACACTGACAGGGGATTTCAACACCCACTTATGGCAATGGACCAATCATCTAGCAGAATCAACAAGTGAACAATAGCCTTGACACACTGGACCACAGGAACTCAACAGATATAGTCAGAATATTCGATCAGAAAGCAGAATACACATTCCTTTCAACTGCACATGGGACATTCTCCAGAACAGATAATATCAAGGCCCACAAAACAGCTCTCAACAGGTACAACAGTAACAAGAAGGTTGATATCACACCCTGTACATTTTTGGACCACAACGCTATGAAACTTGAAGTCGACAGTAAGAAAAAATTTGGACAGACCAAAAATATGTTGAGTTTATGATCATCCTATTAGAGAATGAATGGAGCAACCAGGAAATTAAAGAGGAAATATAAAACAAACGAAAATTAAAACATGTTTCTCCAAACCTCTGGGATGTAGCAAAGGCAGTCCTAAGAGGGAAATACATAGCAATACAGGCCTACCTCAAGAAACAAGAAGTCTCCAATACACATCGTAACCCTACACCTGAAGGAGCTGAAAAAGAAATAGCAAACATAGCCTAAAGCCTACAGAAGAAGGGAAAAAATAAAAAAGAGAGCAGAAATAAACAATATAGGAAAAACAAAACAGTAGAATGGAAAAACAAAACTGAGAGCTGGTTCTTTAAAATAATTAATAAAATGGATCAAGCCCTAGCAAGCCTTATCAACGAGAAAAGAGAAAAGACCTAAATAAATAAAATCACAAATGAGAGAAGAGAGATCACAATCAACACCAGAAAAATAAGACAATTATAAGGGAATACTATGAAAGATTATATGCAAACAAACTGGGAGACCTGGAAGAAATGGACAAATCCCTAGAAATGAGCAAATGAGCAGAACTGAAATAGGAAGAAATAGAAAGTGTGAACAGACCCATAACTAGCAAAGGAATTGAATCAGCAAGGCACCTGGGTGCCTCAGTGGTTGAGCATGTGCTTTGGCTCAGGTCATGATTCCGGGGTCCTGGGGGATCAAGTCCCACATCAGGCTCCCCACATGGAGCCTCATTTTCCTTCTGCCTATAACTCTGCCCCTCTGTGTCTCACATGAATACATAAATAAAATCTTTAAAAAAGACAACAAAGATGTGAAAGGACCTAAATAAAATCACAAATGAGAAAAGAGAAATAACAACCAACACTAGAGAAATACAAACGATTATAAGAGAACATTATGAAAAATTATATGCCAGGAACCTAGAACCTGGAAGAAATAGATCAATTCCTGGAAATATATAACATAGCAAAAATGAAAAAGGAAGAAATAAGAAACTTGAACAGACAGATAACCAGCAAAGAAATTGAATCTGCAATCAAGAATCTCCCAACAGGAGATGCTTAGATCAATAGAACAGAATGGAAAGCCGAAACAAGATACAAACCTGTAACTCTATGATCCATTAATCGACAACAAGGCAGGAAGGAATATCCAATGGCACAAAGACAGTCTCTTCAACAAACCCTAACCCTGACCGCAGGATAAGAACAAATGGTGTTGGGAAAACCAGGCAGCCAAATGCAGAAGAATGAAACTGGACCACTTTCTTACTCCATATATATAAAAAATAAATTCAAAATGGATGAAAGACCTAACTGTGAGATCTGAAACCATACAAAGAAGAAAAGATAGGCAGCAAAGTCTTTGACATTGGCCATTGGATGTTCTTTCTAGATATGCCTCTGAGGTGAGGGAAACAAAAGCAAAAATCCTATTGGGACTTTAAGAAATTCAAAAGCTTCCACAAAGTGAAGGAAACAACCAAAGCTAAAAGGCAACATACAAAATGAAAGGAGATATTGGTAAACAACACATCCACTAAAGAGTTAGTATGCAAAACACATAAAGCAAATATAAATCTCAAGATCCTAAAAACAAATTATGCAACTGGAGATGGGCAGAAAAATGAATGGACTTTCTCTCTGAAAGACTGCCAGATGGCGACCAGACACAAGGAAAGACACTAAGCATCACCCATCATCAAGGAAATGCAAATCAAAACCACAATGATAGTTCACCTGACAGCCGTCATAATGGCTAATATTAACAACACAAGAAAAAACAAGTTTTAGTGAGGCTATGGAGAAGGGGTCGCTCCCTTACACTCCTGGTGGGCATGCGAACAGATGTAGTCACTGTGGAAAACAGTGTGGAGGGTCCTCTAGTAGTTAAAAATAGGTGATCCCTGGGTGGTGCAGTGGTTTGGTGCCTGTCTTTGGCCCAGGGCATGATCCTGGAGACCGGGGATCGAATCCCACATTGGGCTCCCGGTGCATGGAGCCTGCTTCTCCCTCTGCCTGTGTCTCTGCCTCTCTCTCTGTGACTATCATAAAAAAAAATTAAAAAAAAGTTAAAAATAGAGCTAACCTACGATTCCAAATTTGCAGAGCTAGGTATTTACCCTGAGGACACAAAAGTACTTTAGTAGATTCGAGGGGGACACGCAGCCCAGTGTTTCTAGCAGCGTTATCAACAACAGCCAAACTGTGGATACAGCCCTACGTCCATCGGCAGATGAACGGGCAGAGACAGTGTGGTAAATATACACACTGCGACATCACTCGGTCATCAGAAGGGATGAAATGAAGCCATTTACAATGATGTGGAAGGAGTGGAAAGGATTTATGCTAAATGAACTCAGAGAAAGACAGATACCAAATACAATACAATTGCATTCACAGGTGAATTTTAAGAAACCAAACAAACTGGCAAAGGGGCTCAGGGGGGATGAGAGAAGCAAGCCAAGATACCCACTCTTAACCACAGAGAATAAACTAATAAATACCAGAGGAAGGTGAGGGGATTGGGAATCAAGGGATGGGGACAGTGGAGGGCACCTGTGACCAGTACCAGGCGTTGTATCCAAGTGTTGAATCACTAAGTGGTAAACCTGAAACTATATCATACTGTGTTTACAAACAGGAATTCAAGTAAAACTTTAAAATAATAATTGGTAGTATTGATGAAACATGTGCGCACTAGAGAAAAAATCAGAAAGGCAACTAAAAATCCAAATAAAGAGTATTTAGAGCCACAAATCCCCTCCTTAGCTCAGCTTGGAAGAAGTCTGTAATGTCTATTCTGACCCCATCAGAAGCCTGGATTTTGAGTCTCTGGGGAGGCCACTAATTTGGTGGAGTCAGGCTATCTTTGAACCCAAAACCTAAATAGAGTGCATAAAACTCAACGACCCAAGATACTAGGAGTCCCAGTGCAGGCACATGCCAGGACCCAAACTCTAACCATACACAGACATAACCCTAACCCTACACTTAATCCTAATGTTAAACTAACCCTTAAACAAGACCCATCACTAATCGACAACCAAACACAAACCCCAAGACCAAAACACATTCAGTGAACCTTCCTGCCAACCCTCACCCTAACTCCTAAAACTATTCGAAACCCTTATCCCTGACCCCTGTCTTAAATCTAACCCTAACCTCAACTTAATGTACTCAAATCCTATTCCTAACCTTAACCTGTACCCTAACCCTAACCCTCTAATACTAATCCTATCTCATACCCCAAATGGTACTCTAATTTGTACCCTAAAACTAACTCCTAAACCACTCCCTAAACCTATCTCTTACCCTGACCTGACCCTAATCCCTAACTAAACACTAACCCTAACCCTAGCCCTAACCCCTATCCTAAACCTAATCCTCGCCCTAACCCTAAACGTAGCCATAACTTTTACCCTAACCCCTAACACTTACCCCTAACCCTAACTCACACCCTAACCCCTAACCCTAAATGCAAACCTAAGCCCAACCCTAACTGTAACCATAACCCTAACCCCACCTCCAAACCTCCTGTCCTAATCCCTGAAGCCTAAACCCTAAACCTAACTGTAAATCCTGTCACTAACCCTAACCCCTTTCCCTAATCCCTAACCCCCATCTTAACTCCTAACCACTGACTCTTAACCTTATCCCTCACCCTAACCTGTATTCCTGTATACAGCTTAATCACAAACACCTAACATCTAACCTAAGCCTAACCACCAACTGCCTCCCCTCCCGACCCTACCATTCATTCTACCCATTCACTTACCCTGTGGTTCTGAGTAGTCCCTTCTGATGTGGACGTGACCCCCAACAGCGCCTCCAGAGTCCTCCAGGGGGTCCTGAGGAAGCAGGGCTCCTGTGAGTATGGACATGGCCCCAATTGTTCCTGAGTCATAGTCAGAGGGTCCTGAGGATGCTGGGTCTCCTGTCACTGTGGACTATGCCTCACATCGTCTGGAAGCCTCACAGCAGGTCCTCAGGTGGCCCGGGGCTCCTGTCAGCCTGGACATGGCCACACGTCCCCCAGAAAACTCACCACACGTCCTGAGGAGCTGTGGGCTCCTGTTAGCATAGACGCAGCCCCATATTTCCCGAAGCCAAAGTGCATGTCCTGAGGAGGACGGGGGTCCTGTTAGTGTTGAGGTGGCCCAACATTTTCCTCAAGCCTCACCAGAAGACCTGAGGATGCTGGGGGCTCCTGTCAGCATAGATGTGGCCCCAAATCTTCTCAAACCTTCACAGTGGGTCCTGAGGAGGCTGGAGACTCTTGTCAGTGTGGATGCGGCACCCACATTTTTCTTAGGCCTCACCACAGGCCCTGACAAGCCTGGGGTCTTCTGTCCGCATGGATGCATCCCATATTTCCCCAAGTCAACACCAGGGATCCTAAGGATTCAGCATCCTGTTGTGTCGATGTGACACAACGTCCTCCCGAAGCATCACCGAGGGTTCTGAGGAGGCCGGGGCTCCTGCCACCATTAATGCGGCCCGCAGCTTCCAGAAGCCTCAACTTATGTCCTGAGGTAGCCCAGGGGCTCCTGTCAGCGTGGATGCGGGCCCACATCTTCCTGAAGCTGTGGCTCATCAGCGTGGACGTGTCCCCACGTCCTCCTCAGGCCTCCCCAGCACAGGCTGGCTCCTGTTAGTGCAGGCAGAGGAGGCCTACTGCACATTCATGCCCGCTGGGTGGGGCCTGGGCTCGGGCGCCCCCTGCAGGACGCTCAGGCGCTGCAGGAGGCTGTGCAGAAGGAGGCAGGCGCTCCAGGGGCTGCACCGGCCTCCTTCCAGGCTCCTGCTGTGGCCTGTTAGCTTTAGAAACGTCTCACTGAAACGGAGCCCAACACCTGGCTTCCCCAGAAATACTTAAGGACAAGGAATTGGAGCCCACAGGATGCAAAATGAAATGTGGACCAGGGTTTTACCACGTCCCGCAAAACCCACCCAACCCTCTTCCACTGTGGGCGGGATTGCGGGCTGGTGCAGCCACCCTGGAAACAGTGTGGAGGCTCTGCAGGGCGACTCTATTTGTAACATCCTGTGAACAGCAGGTGAACGGCCTGATTTCACTCCGAAGATACAGATGCAGTGAGACTTGGGACACCTGCACCCCAATGTATACAGCAGCCGGGTCCACAGTAGCCACACTGTGGGAGGAGCCTCGGTGACCTGTGGCAGATGATGGATAAAAAGGATGGGAGATAGATGATGGTCATAGAGAGAGGAATGGAACTCAGCTATCAAAGAGAAGGAAATATTGCCATTTGCAATGACGTGGATAGAACTAGAGGGATCATGTTAAATGAAATAAGTCAGTCAGGAAAGAGAATGACCGTGTGGTGTCATTCATAGGTGGAATTAAAAAGCAAAGCATATAACAACTGTGAAGGGAAGGAAAAACAAATAAGATGAAAACAGTTGCAGGAAATACAGACTCTTTTTTTTAATTTTTATTTATTTATGATAGTCACAGAGAGAAAGAGAGAGGCAGAGACATAGGCAGAGGGAGAAGCAGGCTCCATGCACCAGGAGCCCGATGTGGGATTCGATCCCGGGTTTCCAGGATCGCGCCCTGGGCCAAAGGCAGGCGCCAAACCGCAGCGCCACCCAGGGATCCCCGAAATACAGACTCTTAATGATAGGAAACAAAATGATGGTCGTTGGAGGCGGGGAGGTTAACAGAGGACCTGCATGAAGGAGGTCACGTGATGTCACGAGCACTGCTGTTATCTCCAACTGGTGAATCCCTGATTCTTCCTCTGAAAGTATAATACACTATCCGTTAATTAATTGGGTTTAAATTAAATTAAGTTAAAAAAATCCATTGTATCAGAGCACATTTCCTTCTGGACTCTCTGTTTTGCTCCTTCAGCTTATGCCCGAACCACCCCCCATGGGACTGGTTTGCCTAAGTAGGCTCCACGCACCGTCCATGGCCCAGCCCAGGGCTAGAACTCATGACCCCTGAGATGAGTACCGGAGGTGAGGTCAGGAGTCAGATGCTTAACCAACGGAGCCAGCTGGGGGCCCGAGAACCACACTGCTTTATCCTTTGTGTCTGTGACATCGTTTGAAATAGGAAAGTGCTGCGTCCCACTCTCTCCTGCTCCTCCAGTACTGATTTGCTCTCCGGGGTCATTTTTGGGGGCAGATTGATGTTATGGTTTTTTTTTTTTTTTTTTTTTTTGCTATTTCTAAGATATGCCACCATGATTTTGATAGGAATGACTTTGAAACTGAGGGTGGCTTCAGAAACTGTGGACATTTTCACAAGATAAGGCTCCCACCCCTCGAACCCAGGACGGCCTCCCAGAACAGAGCCATGTATGGCTCAGTGAACAAGTCTTGTGCTCCTATGGTTCAGTCTCATTTATTCTCCTTGATGCTCCTGAGAAGGGAGTCACGTCCTTCCTTTCATTCCTGAGTGCTCATTGTCGGGACAGAGCAAGGCTACTCTGCTCTGTAGGGTCAGTTTGTGTCCGTGACTTTACTGAACTCACTCCTTAGTTCTAACAGGTTTTGGTGGAGGCTCCCAGGTTTCCTGTTTCCAGTATCGCGTCTTCAGCATATAGGGACAGTGTGACGTCCCCCTTCCAGGTGTGGAACCTTTTCTGTTTACAGCTTAATGTCCTAGAAAGCCCCACAATAGAATCAAAACTGAGCCCAGGCCAAGGGCAGGAAGCCCCTATTAGAATGAGAACAGAGCTCAATGCCCTTGAAGGCCCCATATAAAAATGTACACAGAACTTGAGGAATTGCTCTAGCCCTTCTGGAGGTCCCTGAGACAAGCCCTTAAACCTAAGCAAAAACTCACCTCGGGATCGAAGTCCCTGCTCCGCATTGTCAGGTATACTTGGACACAAGCTCGAGCTTGTAAATAAACCCTCGTGTGTTTGCTTCGGTGTGGGCTTCTCCATTGTTTTTCGGATTCGCAATCTTGGGCACAACAGTCTGAGATAAAAAAAACAAAACCAAAAGCATTTCGGACGCGGGCAAAGTGAAAGCAGGGTTCTGAGAGATGCGCTTGGGGGCTCTTCTGTGGAGGGCTTGCAGACTGGGTGGTGGGATGCTTAGCCCCAGAACCAGAGGACCCAGTGTCCCCTCCCAAATCACGCCAAACAGCGCCAATCTCAGGGAGCACCACTGCGCCACCTGCTGGAGGCCAGAGGCGCTGAAGACCACCCCAACCCTGACACCGCAGGTGCATCTCCCAGGCAGATGTGCACCTGACAATCAGCACCATGGGCCATCCCCAGACCCCACACAGACCATTCGCTGCCACCAAGTTGTCAGACCCAAGAGGCTGCAGAGCTTCAGCGCTGCCTGGAAAGAAGGGTCTAGCTTCCTTTGTATTTTGTGCTTTATTTTCATTTATTTTTTTTATTCTATTTTATTAATTGCCTTATTTTATTTTTTATGTATGTACCTTATATATTTCTTATTTTTACTTTCATGGAACATTAATTGTGTTTGTTATTTTGGGATTTAGAATCTTTTTACAAGGAGGCCAAAATAATCTAGTGGTTTTTTTGGGGGAGGGCAGTTGTTATTGTTTTTCTTGGTTTTTCTTTTTCTTCCTACTTTCTTTTCTGGAAAATATAATGAGATCGAGAAATTCACCTCCATAAAATAACATGAGGTAGTATTCACAGCCATGACGTCCATCAAAACAAATATATGATGTCTAAATACAGTTTAGGGATCCCTGGGTGGCGCAGCGGTTTGGCGCCTGCCTTTGACCCAGGGCGCGATCCTGGAGACCCGAGATCGAGTCCCACGTCGGGATCCTGGTGCATGGAGCATGCTTCTCCCTCTGCCTATGTCTCTGCCCCTCTCTCTCTCTCTCTGTGTGTGTGTATGTGACTATCATAAATAAATTATTAAAAAATAAATAAATAAATAAATAAATACAGTTTAAAACAATGATTATAAAGATAGCAGCTGGGCTGGAAAAAGAGCACAGAAGAAAACTAGAGAATCCCTTACTGTAGAAATAAAAGAACTAAATTTTAGTCAGGCGAATGTTAAAAACAGTATAACTGAGATGCAGTCCCAAGTGGAAGCCTTAAAAACAAAGAAAGTTATGGACCACAGAGACAGATTTAGGGAACTCAGCCACTTATTAAAACAATAACATTCATATCATAGGAGACTCAGAAGATGAAGAGAGAGAAAAGGTGGGCCTTACTCATCCAATAGAAACCACAAATACCCACCATTGCTTCAATGTGGATGTAACTGGAAGGTATTATGCTGAGTGAAGTAAGTCAATCAGAGAAGGACAAACATTGTATGTTCTCATTCACTTGGAGAATATAAATAATAGTGAAAGGGAATATAGGGGAAGGGAGAAGAAATGTGTGGGAAATATCAGAAAGGCAGACAGAACATAAAGACTCCTAACTCTAGGAAGCTAACTAGGGGTGATGGAAGGGGAGGAGGTCAGGGATCTGTATGAATGGGTGACGGGCACTGAGGGGGGCACTTGACGGGATGAGCACTGAGTGTTATTCTGTATGTTGTCAAATTGAACACCAATAAAAAGTGAATATATTATTTAAAAAAAAAGAAAGAGGGAAAGAAAGAAATAGTGGCACCTTGGTGGCTCAGTCAGTTAAGCTTCTACCTTAAGTCAGATCATGATCCAGGTCCCAATGTAGGCTCCCTGTTCAGCAGGGAACCTGCTTCTCCCTCTCCCTCTGCCCCTCTCACTCATGGTTTTTCTCTCCTCTCTCTCTCAAATAAATAAAAAACATCTTTGAAAAAGAAACTAAAAAAAAACAAAGCCACAAGAAGAGAAATCTCCCACGTAGAAGAATTTCAAACAATTTGTGCAGACATTCCACCCTCAAGTTGATGAGCATAGCTTCCCACTCTTACGTGTGGAATACACATAGTAACTTCCTTCTACAAAATATATTATGAAAAACTTAAAATAATAATGATAATAATAATAAGAAGAAGAAGAAGAAGGAGGAGGAGGAGGAGGAGGAGGAGGAGGAGGAGGAGAATCACTTAACTACGGAGAAAGATGACAAACACTACCTCAGCAAGATGATCAGATCGATACCAAGACTGATAAATCATGTTGAAAGTATCTATCCTTTATATGATATAATGAAAATGGCAGTATATCTTTGTATATAATCCACAAAAACAGTTCAATCATGAGATAAACGAAAGACATGTCTCAACTGAGGGAAATTTTCAAAATACTCTACTTCTCAAAGTATTCCAGTGCAACAACAAGGAAAGGCTGAAAGACTGTCACAATCCAGAGGAGCCTAAGAAAACAGGAGGACAAATGGAATTTCATATGAGGGGTGGTAACTTAGCAAAAACTAAGGAAATCTGAATAAAGTATGGTCCTTGGTTAATGCAACTATTTTAATATTGATTCATTAGCTAATATTTGTACCATACTGATATAAGATATCAATAATTGGAGAAATTGAGTGCAAGTGCATGCGAATGCTCTGTACTATCTTCTCAATTTCCCTATAAATCTTTCTTTTTTTTCCTAATAAATAAGATTTATTTTGAAAATTGACTTAAATGAATCAGGCTCCAAGTGTGAAGACATTTTAAGAATAGTTAAATTAACTTTTGCCTTATTCTTAAAGACTTCCTTCGATGGGAACAAAGTAATAATTTTATATCAGAAGGAAAGAAAAACACTTATGAACACGTATAATGTCTCCCCAACCTGAAAAGCAGGAACGGATAATAAATAGCAAAAATCAGATAAAAAATACTTCTATTATAATAGACACCAAATTGCAAGGGCATTTAAAATTAGCAATGCATAACATTTATTTCCTTGACATTTGTCTTCCAAAGAGTTCACAGTGTTTCAGTGTCAGTTGAAACAGGGGAAGAATCTCAGGGAAGAATCCTTCACATAATAATAGGACCACTGGTAATAATATATCTCAGTTCTTTCCAAATCCATAAAGATGCAATTCCTGAGGAGTGACTGAGCTGTGAAGAAAAAGATGAGAAACCCTCATCCCTCTGAATTACTTGTGTCAGAATATTTTAACCATAGTACTATGGATAGTAGTAAATTATCCTTATTAACAGGAAATACGTCTCAGATTGGAATCTGAGCAATCAGAAGGGCAGAGAAAAAACACTTTGAATCGCTCTTCATCTTATAAAGAGAAAGGACAGCTTTTTTATGTACGAAGTCAGTTGTCAAGATAGCCTTAGAGAATAAGATTCTGCAGCATCGAATCCCGCTGCACAGCTGGGATGCCCACGCCCCAGGTCTTCCTGATCCCAAATCCCTGGGCCTGTCCCCCACACAGGCTGCCAGGCTGAGGTCATTTGCAATTGCTCTCTTAGGAGCTCCGGGGAAGGGGGAAGGAGCTAGATAGGATGGGAAGGGATGCAAGGAGGCCAAGAAAATGAAGGCCTTTCCACTTTAAGTTCAGCGTTCGAACACGTCCAGCCATCCCAGGCCCCCGTGAAGAAGAGATGAAATTTACATTACTTCATTTACAGGAAAAAAACAAAAGTTTACAGCTTAATGCCCTGGAAAGCCCCACAATAGAATAAGAACTGAGCCCACGCCTAGGGCTGAAAGCGCCTATTAGAATGAGAACAGAGCTCAATGCCCTTGAAGGCCCCATATCAAAATGTAAACACAACTTGAGGAATTGCTCCAGCCCTTTTGGAGGTCCCCAAGACAAGCCCTTAAAAGCAAAACACCACCTTGGGGTCCAAGTCCCTGCTCTGCTGTGTCGGGTGTACTTGGACGCAAGCTGGAGTTTGGAAATTAACCCTTGTGTGTTTGCATCAGTGTCAGCTCCGTAGTGGTTTCTCGGATTCACAATCTTGGGCACAACACCCCCATGTCCCCTCCCACCTGGGGCTGAACCACTATCCCCTCCCATCCAGGCTGACACTCAGTCACCTCCCCGCCCACAACAGCTGGGCACAGGCCCTCACACAGGTGTCACGGGCACGGTGGACCCTTTCATCATGCCTGGCCTCCCAGAGGAAAGAAAGAGGTTTCGGCAGGACACACTCCCATGGTGGCCCCAGGGCTCCCTGCCCAGCACAGCAGCTCCTGACAGGTTGGGGTCTGTGTCCCTGACGCCTGCTCCTCCTCCCCGGGTTTCCCACAGGAAATGAAGGAGGAGGCCCTGGTCTCCTCCAGGGACATCTTGGAGGTAGACTTGGATGTCACCAGGATGTTCGGCAGCCACACCATATTTTGGGATGGCTAGGGGGTCGGGTGAGGCTGCTGGGCCAGGGGTCTTCGGGACACCAAGGGAGGCCCGGGGCCTTCTGGGTAGGGAAAACGGGGCTACTGAGGCCAGGGGAGCAATAGCAGCCAACAACACACTGCTCCATGGTAGGATGCTGGGGCTGACACCCGTGACCACACTCCCGGTGCCTCGGGGATGAGGAGGCCACTAGGATGGGGCCTCCAGGGGTAGCCATGGGAGCTGAAGACCAAAGAGGAGAGGGACAGCTCCCTGAGAAGCAGGGGATGGGGTGGGGGATGTGGGGGCAGGAACTGGACCTGGGGGCCAGGCTGCATAGCCACGGCTGGAGCAGGACCACATCGATCCCATGAGGGTCGGACGGGTCAGAGTGACACCCACTCTCGGTGCTTTATATTATTCTAAATTTTATGCATTTAATTTGAGACAATTTGCAATTTGAAAGCATATATAGTAAAATGACCCCCAGAAAATGCCCCCGGTCCAGCCAGGGCCCTGCAATGACCACACGGAGCCCCAGGGACAGGTGTCACTGCAAACCCCAGACTAGTCGCCTTTAACTGTAGATGTCTCCTTAGCATCATAGAGGAAGGAGATTTCCTGTGTCCGCAGGCCCCCCACGACATCCCCCACATTTCCCACTCTCACACCATCCTCCTACATCATCATCCCCAATGGTATCCCACCTACACATCCCCCTCACACCCACACAGCCCCACACAATCCGCACTCACACTATACCCCAACACCATCACCCCTACACAATCCCCCACACTCCACCACCATCATACCCCTGCCCCCACACCATCCACCACCACACCATTGGCCCCCAGCAATGACCCAATGCAGGTGCCCCCTGTGGGACATGCTCAGCCTCCCCGGGGTTCTCTGGATACCCTAATCCCATCAGAAGCCCGGGTGTCCCATAGAGTACTCAGGGGTTGCAGGGAGGAGGGAAGACAGGAAGCCCCCGACAGGGTGGGTGCAGTTGAGTGATGCAGAGGACCCACTGTGCCCTGCCTCCACCCACTGTCCCTCATTTAGGGCAGTAAACACTGCACAGGACACCAGTCCCTAACCCATGGGGATCTGGGCTGGCCTGGCCCTGGGCTCTGTGAGGGCTGGGGTGATTTGAGCCCCCAACACAGGCCCAACACAAAGACTAATGGGATCCAGCACACACAGCCCTGGATAGCCCTGGATTCTGGCCCCAGGCTGAGCCAGCCCTCTCACAGCTGGATGGTGGGCCCCACCTGCACCCACACCAGGAGGCTGGCTCCTACAGGTGCTGGGGCCCCAGGGAGCCTGAGGCCAGGGTCCAGCTGCCCTGCAGAGACCCAGCACAGAAGCCCATGAGCTGCAGGTCCAGGTCAGGTCAGCTCTGCTGTCCTCAGAACCGTCTCTCAGACTGAAACCTCAGGACACACGCCCCCACCCAGAGTCCACACATGCTTCCAGGTGGGGGACTCCGGCATCCGTCCCCAACCCATGTCATTCTTGCCCTTCCCTAAGGGACAGAAAGGTCTCCATCCCCAGGGGAAGGCGTGCACCCTCGGCTCTGAGCCCGTTTACTTTAGAAAGTCAATAAAGTGTTGTGGTGTGAAAATGCACAGCCAGCCCACTTCTGTGTCTCCCAGAACACTGTTCACGGGGCATGGAGAGACCCCCAGAGAGGAGGAGGGGGTACCACCTAGGCCCCACAAGCCCCTGCAGGGGCGCCACCAGGAACACCCGGCTGACGTCCCCACGTGCCTTCCACGGGTGGCCAGATGCCGGGGTCAGGACCCAACGGACTTTACTGGGACTCAGGCTGTGCCCCGCGGGCCAGGAGGGCCTGGGACAGAGTGACACCAGGAAGCCTCTGGTCACCAGGGTCTATGCAAAGCGACCCAGAGGTCTGTGCTCCCTCTTTCCAGGAGGCCGTGGCTGGCCGGGTACGGGGCACTTCCTCCCCTCCCCGCATCCCTGTGCCTGTGTGGCTGGGGCAGAGAGGGCCTGCCGGGCGGTCAGCATGGTCCTAGAAGGGATGTTAAGGACAGTACGCCTTTGAGTTGTGCCCAAGATTGTGAATCCGAGAATCCACTGAGGAGCCAACACCGATGCAAACTCCCAAGGGTTCCTTACAATCTGGAGCTTGTGTCCTAGTGCACCCGACACAGCGGAGCAGGGATTTGGACCCTGAGACTAAGAGGAGTAGCAGCTTTATAGGGGCCATTGGCCCATGGGATACACAGAAAGTTGCACAGTCGTGTCGGTCCACATGCAGGTGGCCGATTGAATTACACCTTACCCTATAGGATCCACTTGACCTGGCCTATTTCTTTGGTCAGAATCGGCGTGCAGTTTTGGTGGGCAAAAAGCAGGGTTACATTGTTATGAGCCGATTTACGATTACGGTGTGCCCAGCGGCTTGACTGGGTTGGGGCAATGCCTTAAGACATAAGCAGGTCATGTGGGGGTCATAGGGGAGGTGGCGGTTGTAGCACAAAATGGAATCAGTCCTGCTCTGCTTGTCCAGGGGTAGGCGATTTTTGATAAATTTCCTGGGCCCCACACTTGCAGATCATGCACCTGGGCCACCCTCACCAGGTGGACTCACTGTGCATACCTTGTGGTGCTGGATCTCTCACACCAGTGTGTAGAGGGCACCCTCCTCGCCCTAGTGAGTAGGGGCTGGGTGAGCATGGGGCTTGGCCCGAAGGCCAGGCAGCAGAGGACCGAGGAACACCAGCCCCATCACCACCCCTACTCCCACACACAAGCTGCCCCATGGCTCCCTGTAATGGGCACCCGGCACCTCTGGAGATCCACCTAATGTGGCCACGAGGTCCGGCTCCCTGCTGGAGAGGCATCGGGGAGAAGAGAAGCAGGCGGCGCTTGGGGAGACCCACTGCCGGACATTGGATTGTGGCCGAGCCAGACCTTCCACCTCAGCTGACCCTCCAGCTGAAATTCACCTCAGGAGCGAGCCCTGGGTCAGCCAGGAGAGCCCAGCTAGCCACCCAGCATCAGCACCAGAAATGATGTTGTACCAACCATTTCGGCATTTGGGTGACCCAGCCGGAAGATCTGATAGCTGCATGTGACAGCTTCATGTGATAGACACACACACACCCCACAACCAACAAAAGTCAGAATCCCCCCAATGTTGTCAAACAGCAGCTGGATGGTTACATACACGACGCCGTGGTCCCCAATAGGATACCTGGAAGATGCTATAAACCATGACTGCAGAGGTGCTGGAGGCACGGAGATGTGCCTGCTGTGTTCCAAAAAGGAGTGCAGAGGTGCAGGAAGCATCCTACAGAGGGGGGGGGCCCTCCTAGGAAAGGACACCAGGACCCTGTGAAGCCCACGGATGGTGAAATCATTCCTCTTCTCTTTCAGCTTCTGCTTTTCCTACTAAATGCCATTTTCCACAATCATAATAGCAAAAATTTATTTTATGTTTTCATATTTCTTTTTATTGGAGTCCAATTTGTATGAATTCTTGCTTTAGCAAGGGTGTCATTCAGGATAGAAAGAGAGAGAAAGATTTTCCCAGACAGGCAAAGTATAAAGGAGTTCATGACCACTAAACCAGTCCAGTAAGGAATTTTCAGAGGGACCATTCTAGTGGGGGAAAAAAGAGACCAAAATCAACAAAGACTAGAAAGGACCAGAGAACGTCATCAGAAACACCAACTCTACTGGTAACACAAAGGCACAAAGTTCATATTTTGAATAAGCACTCTGAATGCTGATACTAAATGCTCCAATCAAAAGATATAGGGTATCAGAGTGCCTTAAAAAACAAGATCCGGGATGCCTGGGTGGCTCAGGGTTTGAGCCTCTGCCTTTGAATCAGGATGTGATCCTAGAGTCTGGGATCGAGTCCCATATTGGGCTCCTGGTGGGAAGCCTGCTTCTCTCTGGGCCTAATTTTCTGCCTCTCTCTCTCTCTCTCTCTCTCTCATGCTCTCAAAAATAAACTAGTCATTAAATAAACAAGGTCCATAGGTATGCTGCCTACTAGATGCTCACCTTAGACCTATAGACACCAGCAGATTGAAAGTCAGGGATGGAAAATCATCTATCACGCTAATGGTTATGAAAAGAAAGTTGGAGGACCAATGCTTATGTTAGAAAAACTAGATTTGAAACCAAACCCTGGGGGACACCTGGTGGCTCAGTGGTTGAGCATCTGCCTTTGGCTCAGGGTGTGTTCCTGGGATCCCAGGATTGAGTCCCACATCGGCATCCCTTTGGGGAGCCTTTCTCTCCCTCTGCCTATGTTTCTGCCTCTGCTTCTCTGTGTATCTCTCATGAATAAATAAATTAAATATTCAATCTCAAAAAAGAAAGAACAAATACTATAAGAAGTGATGAAGAAGGGCATTATTTCATAGTTAAAAAGACTCTCTATCAGGATCAAACAACTAAATATTTATGCTGCCAACATGGGAGTACCTAAATATGGAAAACAATTACCAACAAATGTACAGGAACTCACTGATAATAATACAATGACGGGATTTTAACACCCACCCACTTATGGCAATGGACCGATTGTCTATGCAGGAAATCAACAGGGGAACAATAGCCTTGACACACTGGACCACAGGGACCCAACAGATAGTCTGAACATTTCTTCCTAAAGCAGAATACACATTACTTTCTTTTTTTTTTTAAAGATTTTATTTATTTATTCATGATAGTCACACACAGAGAGATAGAGGCAGAGACATAGGCAGAGGGAGAAGCAGGCTCCAAGCAGGGAGCCCGATGTGGGATTTGATCCCGGGTCTCCAGGATTGCGCCCTGGGCCAAAGGCAGGCGCCAAACCGCTGCGCCACCCAGTGATCCCAGAATACACATTCCTTTCAAGTGCACATGGGACATTCTCCAGAACAGATCATATCATAGGCCACAAATCAGCCCTCAACAGGTACAACAGGTTCAAGAAGTTTGATATCACACCCTGTATATTTTTTTTAATTTTTATTTATTTATGATAGTCACACAGGGAGAGAGAGAGGCAGAGACATAGGCAGAGGGAGAAGCAGGCTCCATGCACCGGGAGCCTGACGTGGGATACGATCCTGGGTCTCCAGGATCGCGCCCTGGGCCAAAGGCAGGCGCCAAACCGCTGCACCACCCAGGGATTCCCCACCCTGTATATTTTTGACCACGATGCTATGAAACTTGAAGTCGGCAGTAAGAAAAAATTTGGACAGACCAAAAATACGTGGAGATTATGAACATCCTACTAGAGAATGAATGGAGCAACCTGGAAATTAAAGAGGAAATTTAAAACAAATGAAAATGAAAACATGTTTCTCCAAACCTCTGGGATGTAGCAAAGGCAGTCCAAAGAGGGAACTACATAGCAATACAGGCTTACCTCAGGAAACAAGAAGTCGGGGATCCCTGGATGGCGCAGCGGTTTGGTGCCTGCCTTTGGCCCAGGGCGTGATCCTGGAGACCCGGGAACGAATCCCACATCGGGCTCTTGGTGCATGTAGCCTCCTTCTCCCTCTGCCTATGTCTCTGCCTCTCTCTCTCTCTGAGACTATCATAAATAAATAAAAATTAAATAAAATGTTTAAAAAAAAGGAAACAAGAAGTCTCTAATACACAACCTAACCCTACACCTAAAGGAGCTGGAAAAGGCATAGCAAACAAAGCCTAAAGCCTACAGAAGAAGGGAAAAAATTAAGATGAGAGCAGAAATAAACAATACAGAAATAAAAAAACAGTAGAATGGAATAACGAAACTAAGAACCGGTTCTTCAAAATAATTAATAAAATGGATCAAGCCCTATCCAGGCTTATGAATGAGAAAAGACCTAAATAAATAAAATCACAAATGAGAGAAGAGTGATCACAATCAACACCAGAAAAATAAGACAATTATAAGGGAATACTATGAAAGAATATATGTTAACAAACTGGGAGACCTGGAAGAAATGGACAAATCCCTAGAAATGTGCAAATGAGCAAAACTGAAATAGGAGAAATAGAAAATGTGAACATACCCATAACTAGCAAAGGAATTGAATCAGCAAGGCCCCTGGGTGCCTCAGTTGTTGAGCATGTGCTTTGGCTCAGGTCATGATCCTGGGGTCCTGGGGAATCAAGTCCCACATCAGACTCCCCGCATGGAGCCTCATGTTCCCTGTGCCTATACCTCTGCATCTCTGTGTCTCGCATGAATACATAAATAAAATATTTAAAAAAGAAAAAAGATAAAAAGATGAGAAAGGACCCAAATAAAATCAGAAATGAGAAAAGAGAAATAAAAACCAACACTAGAGAAATATAAAAGATTATAAGAGAATATGATGAAAAATTATATGCCAGCAACCTAGAACCTGGAAGAAATAGATCAATTCCTGGAAATATATAACATAGCAAAAATTAAAAATGAAGAAATAAGAAATTTGAACAGACAGTTGACCAGCAAAGAAATTGAATCAGCAATCAGGGTTCTACCAATAGGAGATGCTTAGATCAATAGAACAGAATGGAAAGTCAGAACAAGATACAAACATGTATCTATGACCCATAATGGACAACAAGGCAGGAAGGAATATCCAATGGCAGAAAGACAGTCTCTTCAACAAACCCTAACCCTGACTGCAGGATAAGAACAAATGGTGTTGGGAAAACCAGGCAGCCACATGCAGAAGAATGAAACTGGACCACTTTCTTACACCATATATATAAAAAATAAATTCAAAATGGATGAAAGACCTAAATGTGAGACCAAAAAACATATAAAGAAGAAAAGATAGGCAGCAATGACTTTGACATTGGCCATTGGATCTTCTTTCTAGATATGCCTCTGAGGTGAGGGAAACAAAAGCAAATATCCTATTGTGACTTCATCAAATTGAAAAGCTTCTGCAAAGTGAAGGAAAGAACCAAAGCTAAAAGGCAACATACAGGAGCAGGGGCAAGATGGCGGAAGAGTAGGGTCCCCAAGTCACCTGTCCCCTCCAAATTACCTAGATAACCTTCAAATCATTCTGAAAATCTTCGAATTCTGCCTGAGATTTAAAGACAGACCAGCTGGAATGCTACAGTGAGAAAAGTTCGCGCTTCTATCAAGGTAGGATGACAGGGGGGAAAAAGAAATAAAGAAACAAAAGACATCCAAGGGGAGGGGCCCCACGAGGAGCCGGGCTAAGGCCAGGCGGTGTGCCCCCTGGTCAGGAGAGCTTTGTCCCAGAGAAGCAGGATCGGCACCAATCTTCCTGGGCAGAATGGCGCCCACAGGGATTCAGAGCAGGACCCCAGGAGGGCGGGGATACCCTCGTGCTTCCTGGGACACTAAGAGACACCTGCACTCCCAGGAGAGTGCACCAAGCTCCCTAAGTGCTGCAGGGCACGTGCACTGACTTGGGAGCAGCTCAGAGGGGTTCGGGCAGGGCTCTGCGTGGAGCAGGTTGCATGCCCCGGGAGCAGCTTGGTGGCAGTGCCTCAAGCAGAGGAAGTGGCTCCGTGCAGAGGGGGCTGTGCGGCTCCGGAAGCAACTCGGAGGTGCTCAGGCAGTGGCTCCCTGAGGGGGCTGCCCGACCAGGAGCAGCTCAGAGGGGCTGGGTGACAGCTGTGGGGAGAGAAAGCTGTGCAGACAGGAGCGTGAATCCAACAGCGCAGGCCCCAGAGCACAGGGCGCCAGGACACAGCCCAGGATTAGGCCTCCCCGGGGACAGGCAGAGGCCCGGATGGCCCAGGACAGCAAGGACGCTCCTGCCCAGAGCTGAGCAGATCAGTGGTCCCGACCCAGAGCCTCCAGGCAGTGAAGATGGACTGCTCTGGAGTTACTGTGGGGGTTGAATACAGGTATCCAGAGCTGGCCGCTGCCACTGGGGTTGTTCCTCCTGAGGCCTCACGGGGTAAACTACGCCCACTGAGCCCTGCACCAGGCAGTGGACAGAGCAGCTCCCCCAAGTGCTAACATCTGAAAATCAGCACAACAGGCCCCACCCCAGAAGTCCATCTAGACGGACAAGTTCCAGGGGAAGTCAAGGGACTTAAAGTATACAGGATCAGAAGATACTCCCCCATGTTTTTTTTTATTTCTGATTGCTTCGCCCTCCCTTTTCCCCATTCTTTCCTTTTCTTTCTCTTTTTATTCTCTTTTTTCTTCTATCTTCCTTTATTCTTTTTTCTTTTTCTATTCTTTCCTTCTTTCTCTCCTCTCTTTTTCTCCTTTTCCCAATAAAATTTGTTTTTGGCCACTGCACTGAGCAAAATGACTAGAAGGAGAAGCTCACCTCAAAAGAAAGAATCAGAAACAGTCCTCTCTCCCACAGAGTTACAAAATCTGGATTAGAATTCAATGTCAGAAAGCCAATTCAGAAGCACTATTATACAGCTACTGGTGGCTCTAGAAAAAAGCATAAAGGACTCAAGAGACTTCATGACTGCAGAATTTAAATCCAATCAGGCAGAAAGTAAAAATCAATTGAATGAGATGCAATCCAAACTAGAAGTCCTAACGATGAGAGTTAACAAGGTAGAAGAACAAGGGAATGAAATAGAAGACAAGATGATGGCAAAGAGGGAAACTGAGGAAAAAAGAGACAGACAATTAAAAGACCAGAAAAACAGATTAAGGGAAATAAACGACAGTCTGAGGAAGAAAACCTACGTGTAATTGGGGTTCCCGAGGGCGCCAAAATGGACAGAGGGCCAGGATAAGTATTTAAACAAATACTAGCTGAAAAATTTCCTAATCTGGGAAGGGAAATAGGCATTCAGATCCAGGAAATAGAGAGATCCCCCCCCCCTAAAATCAATAAAAACCGTCCAACACCTTGACATTTAATAGTGAAGCTTCCAAATTCCAAAGATAAAGAGAAGATCCTTAAAGCAGAAAGAGACAAGAAATCCCTGACCTTTATGGGGAGGAGCATTAGGGTAACAGCAGACGTCTCCACAGCGACCTGGCAGCCCAGAAAGGGCTGGAAGGATATATTCAGGGTCCTCAATGAGAAGAACATGCAACCAAGAATACTTTATCCAGCAAGCTCTCATTCAAAATGGAAGGAGAGATAAGGAGCTTCCAAGACAGGCAGGAACTGAAAGAATATGTGACCTCCAAACCAGCTCTGCAAGAAATTTTAAGGGGGACTCTTAAAATTCCCCTTTAAGAAGAAGTTCAGTGGAACAATCCACAAAAACAAGAACTGAATAGATATCATGATGACACTAAACTCATATCTATCGATAGTAACTCTGAACATGAACAGGCTTAATGACTGCGTCAAAAGGCCCAGGGTTTCAGACTGGATAAAAAAGCAGGACCCATCTATTTGCTGTCTACGAGAGACTCATTTTAGACAGAAGGACACCTACAATCTGAAAATTAAATGTTGGAGAACCATTTACCATTCAAATGGTCCTCAAAAGAAAGCAGGGGTAGCCATCCGTATATCAGATAAATTAAATTTACCTCAAGGACTGTAGTGAGAGATGAAGAGGAACACTAAATGATACTTAAGGGATCTATCCAACAAGAGGACTTAACAATCCTCAATATATGCCCCGAATATGGGAGCTGCCAAATACTTAAACCTATTAATAACCAAAGTAAAGAAATACTTAGATAATAATTGTCTTATACTTGGTGATTTCAATCTAGCTCTTTCTACCCTCGATAGGTCTTCTAAGCACATCTCCAAAGAAACGAGAGCTTTAAATGATACACTGGACCAGATGGATTTCACAGAAATCTACAGAACTTTACATCCAAACTCAACTGAATGCACATTCTTCTCAAGTGCACATGGAGCTTTCTCCAGAATAGACCATATACTGGGTAAAAATCGGGTCTGAACCGATACCAAATGATTGGGATCGTCCCCTGCATATTCTCAGACCATAATGCCTTGGAATTAGAACTAAATCATAATAATAAGTTTGGAAGGAGCTCAAACACGTGGAGGTGAAGGATCATCCTGCTAAAAGATGAAAGGGTCAACCAGGAAATTAAGGAAGGATTAAAAAGATTCATGGAAACTAATGAGAATGAACATACAACCATTAAAATATTTGGCTTGCAGCAAAAGCAGTCCTAAGGGGGAAATACATCACAATATAAGCATCTATTCCAAAAGGCGAAACTACTCAAATACAAAAGCTAACCTTACACATAAAGAGGCTAGAGGAAAAAAAAGCAGATAGATCCTACACCCAACAGAAGAATAGAGTTAATTAACATTCGAGCAGAACTCAAGGAAATTGAGACCAGAAGAACTGTGGAACAGATCAACGGAAGGAGGAGTTGGTTCATTGAATGAATTAATAAGATAGATAGACCATTAGCCAACCTTATTAAAAAGAAGAGAGAGAAGGGATCCCTGGGTGGCGCAGTGGTTTGGCGCCTGCCTTTGGCCCAGGGCGCGATCCTGGAGACCCGGGATCGAGTCCCACGTCAGGCTCCCGGTGCATGGAGCCTGCTTCTCCCTCTGCCTGTGTCTCTGCCTCTCTCTCTCTCACTGTGTGCCTATCATGAATAAATAAAAAAAAAATTAAAAAAAAAAAAGAAGAGAGAGAATATTCAAATTAATAAAATCATGAATGAGAAAGGAGATGTCACTACCAACACCAAGGAAATACAAAGGATTTTAAAAACATATTATGACCAGCCATACACCAATAAATTAGGCAATCTAGAAGAAATGGACGCATTCCTGGAGCCAGAAACTGCCAGAACTGGAACAGGAAGAAATACAAAACCTGAACAGGCCAAAAACCAGGTAGGAAATTGAAGCAGTCTTTCAAAACCTCCCAGGACACAAACGTCCAGGGCCAGATGGCTTCCCAGGGGAATTCTATCAAACGTTTAAAGAAGAAACCATACCTATCCTACTAAAGATGTTTGGAAAGTTAGAAAGAGATAGAGTACTTCCAAATTCATTCCATGAGGCCAGCATCACCTTAATTCCAAAACCAGACAAAGACCCCACCAAAAAGGAGAATTACAGACCAATAGCCATGATGAACATGGATGCAAAAATTCTCAACAAGATACTAGCCAATAGGATCCAAAAGTACATTAAGAAAATTATTCACCATGACCAAGTAGGATTTATCCTCGGAACACAGGCTGGTTCAACACTCTTCAAACAATCAATGTGATTCATCATATCAGCAAGAGACAAACCAAGAACCATATGATCCTCTCATTAGATGCAGAGAAAGCATTTGACAAAATAGAGCATCCATTCCTGATCAAAACACTTCAGAGCATAGGGAGAGAAGGAACATTTCTCGTCATCTTAAAAGCAATCTAGGAAAAGCCCACAGCAAATATCATTCTCAGTGGGGCCGCACTGGAGGCCTTTCCCCAAAGATCAGGAACAAGACAGGGATGTCCACTCTCCCACTGCTATTCAACATAGTACTGGAAGTCCCAGCCTCAGCAGACAGCAAAAAGACATTAAAGGCATTCAAATTGGCAAAGAAGTAGTCAAACACTCCCTCTTCTCAGATGACATAATACTTTACCTAGAAAACCCAAAAGCCTCCACCCCAAGATTGCTAGAACACATACAGCAATTTGGTAGCGTTGCAGGATACAAAATCAATGCCCAGAAATCAATGGCATTTCTATACACTGACAATGAGACTGAAGAAAGAGAAATTAAGGAGTCAATTTCATTTACAATTGCACCAAAAAGCTTAAGATACCTAGGAATAAACCTAACCAAGGAGGTAAAGGATATACCCTAAAAACAATAGAACACTTCTGAAAGAAATTGAGGAAGACAAAAGAGATGGAAAAATATTCCATGCTCATGGATTGGCAGAATTATCATTGTGAAAATGTCAATGGTACCCAGGCAATGAACACGTTTAATGCAAACCCTATCAAAATACCATGGACTTTCTTCAGAGAGTTAGAACAAACTATTTTAATATTTGTGTGGAATCAGAAAAGACCCCGAATAGCCAGGGGAATTTAAAAAAGACAACCTTATATGGGGACATCAGAATGCCAGATTTCAGGGTGTACTACAAAGCTGTGGTCATCAAGACAGTGTGGTACTGGCACAAAAACAGACAAATAGATCAATGGAACAGAATAGAGAACCCAGAAGTGGACCTTGAACTTTATGGTCAACTAATATTCGATAAAGGAGGAAAGACTATCCATTGGAAGAAAGACAGTCTCTTCAATAAATTGGGCTGGGAAAATGGACATCCACATGCAGAAGAATGAAACTAGACCACTCTCTTTCACCATACACAAAGATAATCTGAAAATGGATGAAAGATCTAAATGTGAGACAAGAGTCCATCAAAATCCTAGAGGAGAACACAGGCAACACCCTTTTTGAACTTGGCCACAGTAACTTCTTGCAAGATACATCCACGAAGGCAAAAGAAACAAAAGCAAAAATGAACTGTTGTGATTTCATCAAGATAAGAAGCTTTTGCACAGCAAAGGATACAGTCAACAAAACTAAAAGACAACCTACAGAATGGGAGAAGATATTTGCAAATGATGTATCAGATAAAGGGCTAGTTTCAAAGACCTATAAAGAACTTCTTAAAATCAACACTAAAGAGACAAAGAATCCAATCATGAAATGGGCAAAAGACATGAAGAGAAATCTCACAGAGGGAGACACTGACATGGCCAACATGCACATGAGAAAATGCTCTGCATCACTTGCCTCAGGGAAATAGAAATCAAAACTACAATGAGATACCACCTCACACCAGTGAGAATGGGGAAAATTAACAAGGCCGGAAACCACAAATGTTGGAGAGGATGCGGAGAAAAGGGAACCCTCTTACACTGTTGGTGGGAATGTGAACTGGTGCAGCCACTCCGGAAAACTGTGTGGAGGTTCCTCAAAGAGTTAAAAATAGACCTGCCCTATGACCCAGAAATTGCACTCTTCCCTATTTACCCAAAATATTCAGATGCAATGAAACGCCGGGACACCTGCACCCCGATGTTTTTACCACGAATGTCCACAATAGCGACACTGTGGATGGAGCCATGGTGTCCATTGAAAGATGAATGAATAAAGAAGATGTGGTTTATGTATACAATGGAATATTCCTCAGCCATTAGAAACGACAAATACCCACCATTTGCTTCAACGTGGATGGAACTGGAGGGTATTATGCTGAGTGAAGTAAGTCAATCGGAGAAGGACAAATGTATGTTGTCATTCAATGCGTTAATATAAATAATAGTGAAAAGGAATATAAGGGAATGGAGAAGAAATGTGTGGGAAATATGAGAAATGGAGACAGAACATAAAGACTCCTAACTCTGAGAAAGTAACTAGGGATGCTGGGAGGGGAGGAGGGCACGGGGTGCGGGTGAATTGGTGACGGGCACTGAGGGGGGCACTTGCCGGGATGAGCATGGGTGTTATTCTGTTTGTTGGTCAATTGAACACCAATAAAAAATAAATTTACTAAAAAAAAAAGTTCAAACAGCTAAACATTTATGCTGCCAACATAGGAGTACCTAAATATAGAAACCAATTAACAACAAACATACAGGAAATCACTGATAATAATACAATGACAGGGGATTTTAACACCCACTTATGGCAATGGACAGATCGTCTATGCAGAAAATCAACAGGGGAACAATAGCCTTGACACACTGGATGACAGGGACTCAACAGATATAGTCTGAACATTTCTTCCTAAAGCAGAATACACATTCCTTTCAAGTTCACATGGGACATTCTCCAGAAAAGATCATATCATGGGCCCTCAACAGGTACAACAGGTACAAGAAGGTTGATATCACCCCTTGTACATTTTCGGACCACAATGCTATGAAACTGGAAGTCGACAGTAAGAAAAAAAATTGGACAGACCAATAATACATGGAGATTATGAACATCCTACTAGAGAATGAATGGAGCAACCAGGAAATTAACAAGGAAATCTAAAACAAATGAAAATGAAAACATGTTTCTCCAAACCTCTGGGATGTAGCAAAGGCAGTCCTAAGAGGGAAGTACATAGCAATACAGGCCTAAAGAAATAAGAAGTCTCCAATACACAACCTAACCCTACACCTAAAGGAGCTGGTAAAGGAATAGGAAACAAAGCCTAAATCCTACAGAAGGGAAAAAATAAAGATGAGAGAAGAAATAAACAATGCAGAAAAAACAAAACATTAGAATGGAATAACGAAACTAAGAGCTGGTTCTTCAAAAATTAATTAATAAAATGGATCAAGCGCTAGCCAGCCTTATCAACGAGAAAAGAGAAAACCTAAATAAATAAAATCACAAATGAGAGAAGAGAGATCACAATCAACACCAGAAAAATAAGATGATTATAAGTGAATACTATGAAAGATTATACACTAACAAACTGGGAGACCTGGAAGAAATGGACAAAACCCTAGAAATGTGCAAACGAGCAAAACTGAAAAAGGAAGAAATAGAAAATATGAACAGACCCATAACTAACAAAGAAATTGAATCAGTAAGGCACCTGGGTGCCTCAGTGGTTGAGCATCTGCCTTGGCTCAGGTCATGTTCCCGGGGTCCTGGGGGATCACGTCCTACATCAGACTCCCTGCATGAAGCCTCATTTTCCCTCTGCCTATAACTCTGCTTCTCCGTGTCTCTCATGAATACATAAATAAAGGTGAAGCCACTGTGGAAAACAGTCTGGAGGGTCCTCGAGAAATTAAAAATAGGGGATCCCTGGGTGGCGCAGTGGTTTGGTGCCTGCCTTTGGACCAGGGCGTGATCCCTGAGACCCGGGATCGAATCCCACTTCGGGCTCCCAGTGCATGTAGCCTGCTTCTTTCTCTCCCTGTGTCTCTGCCTTTGTCTCTGTGACTATCATAAAAAAAATTTTAAAAAAGACGTTAAAAATAGAGCTACCCTACGATTCCAAAATTGCACAGCTAGGTATTTACCCCGAGGATACAAAAGTAGTTTAGTAGATTTTAAGAGGAACATGCAGCCCAGTGTTGGTAGCAGCGTTATCAACAACAACGAAACTGTGTATAGAGCCGAGATGTCCATCGACAGATGAATGGGCAGAGACGATGTGGTAAATATACACACTGTGACATCACTGGGTCATCAGAAGGGATGAAATGAAGCCATTTACAATGACGTGGGAGAAGTGGAGGGGACTTATGCTAAATGAACTCAGTCAGTCAGAGAATACAGATTCCAAATACCATACAATTGCATTCACATGTGAATTTTAAGAAACCAAACAAACTGGCAAAGGGGCAAAGGGTGAGATGAGACATGCAAACCAAGAAACACACTCTTAACCACAGAGAATAAACTAATAAATACCAGAGGAAGGTGCGGGGTGTGAAATCAGGGGATGGGGATAGTGGAGGGCACCTCTGACCAGTACCAGGCGTTGTATTCAAGGGTTGAATCACTATGTGGTAAACCTGAAACTATATCATACTGTGTTTACAAAGAGGAATTCAAGTAAAACTTTAAAATAATAATTGGTAGTATAGAGAAAACATGTGCACACAAGAGATAAAATCAGAAAGGCAACTGAAAATCCAAATAAAGAGTCTTTAGAGCCACAAATCCCCTCCTTCGCTCAGCTCACGAGAATCCTGCCATGCCTATTCTCACCCCAGAGAAGACTGGATTTTGATTCTCTGGGGAGGCCACTGACTTGGTGGAATCAGGCTATCTTTGAAACCAAAACCTAAATAGAGTGCATAAAACTAAACTGCCCAAGATGCTAGGAGTCCCAGTGCAGGCACATGCCAAGACCCAAACTCTAACCATACACAGACATAACCCTTACCCTACACTTAAGCCTAATGTTAACCTAACACTTAAACAAGAACTATCACTAATCAAAAACCAAACACAAACCCCAAGACCAAACCACATTCACTGAACCTACCTGCCAAGCCACACCCTAACTCCTAAACCTATTCTGAGGTTTCCTTAACTCTGACCCTTACCTTAAATCTAACCATAACCCTAACCTCTAACCCTAACTTAATGTACTCAAATCCTATTCCTAACCTTAATTTGTACCCTAACCCTAACCCTCTAATACTAACCCTATCTCATACCCCAAACTGTACACTACCCATACCCTAAAACTAATCCCTAACCCACTGCCTAACCCTATCTCTTACCCTTTTCCAAAACCATACCCTGACCCTACCCTGACCCTGACCTGACCCTATCCCTAACCCCTAACCAAACACTAACCCTAGCACTAAACCCTATCCTAAGCCTAACCCTCACCCTAACCCTAAACCTAGGCCTAACTTTAACTCTAACCCTTAACGCTAACCCCTAACCCTAACTCACACCCTAACCCCTAACCCTAACTGCAAACCTAATCACAACCCTAACACCAACCATAACCCTAACCCCAACTCCTAACATCCTGCCCTAATCCCTAAGCCTAAACCCTAACCCTAACTCTAAATCTGTCCCTAACACTAACCCTAACCCCTTTCCCTAATCCCTAACCCCCAGCCTAACTCCTAACCATTGACCCTTACCCTTATCCCTCACGCTATCCTCTAATCTGTAACCATAAGCATAATCACTAAACCCTAACATCTAACCTAACTTAACCACCAACTGCCTCCCCTCCCCTGACCCTACCATTCATTCTACCCATTCACTTACCCTGTGGTTCTGAGGAGTCCCTTCTGATGTGGACGTGGCCCCCAACGGCACCTCCAGAGTCCTCCAGGGGGTCCTGAGGAAGCCAGGATCCTGTGAGTGTGGATGTGGCCCCACGTGTTCTTGGGTCATAGTCAGCAGGTCCTGAGGACACGGGTCTCCTGTCACTGTGGACTATGCCTCACATCCTCTGGAAGCCTCACAGCAGGTCCTCAGGAGGCCAAGGGCTCCTGTCAGCCTGGACATGGCCCCATGGCCCCCAGAAAACTCACTGCGCGTCCTGAGGGGGCTGTGGGCTCCTGTCAGCATAGACGCAGCCCCATATGTCCTGAAGCCAAAGTGCTGATCCTAAAGAGGCTGGAGACTCCTGTCAGTTTGGATTCGGCACCCACATTTTTCTTACGCCTCACCACAGGCCCTGATAAGGCTGGGCTCTTCTGTCTGCATGGAAGCATCCCCATATTTCCCGAAGTCTACACTGGGGGTCCTGAGGACGTCAGCGTCCTGTTGTGTGGGCGTGGCCCCCAGTCCTCCCATAGCCTCACTGTGGATTCTGAGGAGGCCAGGGCTCCTGACACCATGGATGCGGCCCCCACCTTCCAGAAGACTCAAATTATGTCCTGAGTGGCCCGGGAGCTCCTGCCAGAGTGGACGCAGCACCACAGCTTCCTGAAGCCTCCCTGCAGGTCCTGAAGCGGCCCAGGTGTTCCTGTCAGGGTGGATGTGGGCCCACATCTATCCTGGGAATATGAGCAATCAGATGGGCAGAGAAAAAAACACTTTGACTCGCTCTTTGTCTTATAAAGAGAAAGGACAGCTTTTCTATGTACAAAGTCAGTTGTCAAGATAGCCTTAGGGAATAAGAGTTGCAGCATCAAATCCCGCTGCATAGCTGGGACGCCCGAGCCCCAGGTCTTCCTGATCCCAAATCCCTGGGCCTGTCCCCTTACACAAGCTGCCAGGCTGAGATCATTAGCAATTGCTCTCTTAGGAGCTCTGGGGAAGGGGGAAGGAGCTAGATAGGATGGGAAGGGACACAAGGAGGCCGAGAAAATGAAGGCCTTTCCACTGTAAGTTCAGCATTCCACAAGTCCAGCCATCCCAGGCCCCTGTGAAGAAGAGCTGAAATTTACATTACTTCAGTTACAGGAAAATAACAAAAGTTTACAGCTTAATACCCTGGAAAGCCCCACAATAGAATAAAAACTGAGCCCAGGCCAAGTGCAGGAAGCCCCTATTAGAATGAGAATAGATCTCAATGCCTTTGAAGGCCCCATATCAAAATGTAAACAGAACTTGAGGGGGATCCCTGGGTTGGCACAGCGGTTTGGCACCTGCCTTTGGCCCAGGGCGCGATCCTGGAGACCCAGGATCGAATCCCACGTCGGGATCCCGGTGCATGGAGCCTGCTTCTCCCTCTGCCTGTGTCTCTGCCTCTCTCTCTCTCTCTCTGTGACTATCATAAAAAAAATAAAATATTTAAAAAAAAAAGAAGTTTAAAAAAAAAAAAAAGAACTTGAGGAATTGCTCCAGCCCTTCGGGAGTACCCCGAGACCAACTCTTAAAACTAAGCTAAAACCCACCTCAGGGTCCAAGTCCCTGCTCCGCTCTGTCGGGTATACTTGGACACAAGCTCAAGCTTGTAAATAAACTCTCATGTGTTTGCCTTGGTGTCAGCTTCTCGGTGGTTTCTCGGATTAGCAATCTTGGGCATAACAGTCTGAGATAAAAAAACAAAACCAAAAGAAGCTCGGACACAGGTAGAGTGAACGCAGGGTTCTGAGAGAAGCCGCGGAGACCTGGGGGCTTGGCCGCTCTTCTGTGGAGGCCCCAGCAGACTGGGGTGGGGGATGCTCTGCCCCAGAGCCAGAGGACCCAGAGACCCCACCCGCATCCGCCTATCAGGGCCAGGTCTCAGGAACAGGGCAGCACAGCCCACTGAGCCCAGAGGCGCTGACCCCCACCCCGCCTCTGACCCGCGCAGGTGCATCTCCCAGGCAGATGTGCACCTGACAATCAGTGCCATGGCCCATCCCCAGACCCCACACAGAGCATTCGTTGCCACCAAGTTGTTGGACCACAGTGGCTGCAGAGCTAAAGCTCTGCCTGGAAAGTAGGGTCTAGATTCCTTTGTACTTTGTGCTCTTTTTTCATTTATTTTCTTTGATTCTTTTTTATTAATTGCCTTATTTTAATTTCTATGTATGTACCTTATATATTTCTTATTTTTGCTTTCATAGTACTTTAATTGTGATTCTTTTTTAAATTTTTTTCAATTTATTTATGATAGTCACAAACAGAAAGAAAGAGAGAGAGAGAGAGAGAGAGGCAGAGACACAGGCAGAGGGAGAAGCAGGCTCCATGCACTGGGACCCCGACGTGGGATTTGATCCAGAGTCTACAGGATTGTGCCCTGGGCCAAAGGCAGGCACTAAACCGCTGTGTCACCCAGGGATCACTTTAATTGTTTCTATTTTGGGATTTAGAATCTTTTAACAAGCAGGCCAAAATAATCTGGGTTTTATTTTGTTTTGTTTTGTTTTTTTGGGGGGAGGGCAGTTGTTATTGTTTTTCTTGTTTTTTCTTTTTCTTCCTTCTTTCTTTTCTGGAACAAATAATGAGATGGAGAAAATCACCTCAATAACATGAGGTCTACTCACAGCCAGGAAGTTCATCAATACACATATATGATGTCTAAATACAGTTTAAAACAATGATTATAAAGACAACAGCTGGGCTGGAAAAAGAGCACAGAAGAAAACTAGAGAAACCTTTACTGTAGAAATAAAAGAACTAAAATCTAGTCAGGCCAATGTTAAAAATGGTATAACTGAGATGCAGTCCCAAGTGGAAGCCTTCAAAACAAGAATGGTTATGGACCACAGAGACAGACGTAGGGAAGTCATCCACTTATTAACAATAACATTCATACCATAGGAGACTCAGAAGATGAAGAGAGAGAAAAGGTGGGCCTTTCTCAGACATTAGAAACAACAAATACCCACCATTTGCTTCAACGTGGATGGAACTGGAATGTATTATGCTGAGTGAAGTAAGTCAATCGGAGAAGGACATTGTATGTTCTCATTCATTTGGGGAATATAGATGATAGTGAAGGGAATATAAGGGAAGTGAGAAGAAATGTGTGGGAAATATCAGAAAGGGAGACAGAACATAAAGACTCCTAACTCTGGGAAATGAACTAGGGGTGATGGAAGGGGAGGAGGGTGGGGGTGGGGGTGAATGTGTGACGTGTACTGACGGGCTGAGCACTGGGTGTTATTCTGTATGTGGGCAAATTGAATACCAATAAAAGTAAATTTATTACTAAAAAAAGAAAAAGAAAGAAAAAGTGGCATCTGGGTGGCTCAGTCACATAAGCTATTGTCTTAGGCTCAGATCATGATCCAATTCCCAAGGCAGGCTCCCTGTTTGCAGGGAACCTGCTTCTCCCTCTACATCTGCCCCTCTCGCTATTGGTTTTTCTCTCCTCTCTCTTTCAAATAAATAAATGACATCTTTAAAAAGAAACAAAAAAACAAACCCAGAAGGAAGAGAAATCTCCCATGTAGAAGAATTTCAAAGAAGTTGTACAGACATTCCACCCTCAAGTTGATTAGCATAGCCTCCCACTCATATGTATGGAATACACATAGTAACTTCCTTCTACAAAATAGAATATGAAAATGTGTATATAAAAATGATAATATAATAATAATAATAATAATCACTTTACTACGGAGAAAGCTGACAAACACTACCTCAGCAAGATGATCAGATTGATACCAAGACTGATAAATCATGTTGATAATATCTATCCTTTATATGATATAATTAAAATGGCAGTATATCTCTTTATATAATCCACAAAAAGAGTTTAATCATGAGATAACAGACATTTCCTAACTGAGGTAAATTTTACAAAATACTCTACTTCTCAAAGTGTTGCAGTTCAACAACAATAAGGAAAGGCAGAAAGACTGTCACAATCCAGAGGAGCCTAAGAAAACATGAGGACAAATGGAATGGGATATGAGGGATGGTAACTTAGCAAAAACTAAGGAAATCTGAATAAAGTATGGTCTTTGGTTAATGAGAATATTTTAATATTGATTCAAGGATAATATTTGTACCTTCCTAATATACCACCAACATCATATCCCTACCCCACAACATCCACCCCCACACCATCGGCCCCCAGCAAGGACCCAGGGCAGCTGCCCCCTGTGGGACATGCTCAGCCTCCCTGGCGTTTTCTGGATACCCTGCTCCCACCAGAAGCCTGATTGTCCCATAGAGAACCCAGAGGTTGCAGGGAGGAGGGAAGGCAGAGATCCCCGAAAGGCTGGGTGTAGGTGAGTGGTGCAGAGGATACATTGGGCCCTGCCTCCACCCACTGTCTGTCCTGGAGGGCGGCACACCCTGCACAGGACACCAGCCCCTAACCCAGAGGGACCTGGGCTGACCTGGCTCTGCGCTCTGTGGGAGCTAGGTTGATTTGAGCCCCTCCCAGGCCCAACAAAAAGACTAATGGGATCCAGGTCCCCATGGTCCTGGCCAGCCCTGGATTCTGGCCCCAGGCTGAGCGAGCCCTCTCACAGGTGGATGTGGCCTCCTGGGCCCTGGGCATGCCCCACAGATCCAGGTCGCTAACCTAGGGCAGGCCGGTGGATCCCGGGACACGCCAGGGTGGGGAGTGGATGGATAGGCCGGTTGGCCCCACCCGACCCCACACCAGGAGGCAGGCTCTTCCAGGTATTGGGGCCCCAGAGGGCCCAAGGCAGGTGTCCAGCTGCCCTGCGGGGCCCCAGTACAGGAGCCCATGAGCTGCAGGTCCAGGTCATCTCTGCTGTCCTCAGAACAGTCACTCAGGCTGAAATCTCAGGACAAACGCCCCCACCCGGAGTCCACACATGTTCCCACAATGTGGACTCTAGCACCCGCCTCTCCACACCGTGTGATTATTGCCCTCCCCTAAAGGACAGAAAGGTCTCCCTCCCCAGGGGAAGGCGTGCATTACGCTCTGAGCCCCTTTGCTGTAAAAAGTCAATAAAGTGTTGTGAAAAAATGCACAGCCAGCCCGTTTCTGTGTATCCCAGAACTCTGTGCATGGGGCGTGAAGAGACTCCCAGAGAGGAGGAGGGGGCACCATCCAGGCCCTAAATAGCCCCTGCAGGGGCGCCACCAGGTACACAGAGCTGACGTCCCCACGTGCCTTCCAGGGGCAGCCAGACGTCAGGGTCAGGACCCCACAGACTTTACTTAGACTCAGGCTGTGTCCCCCAGGCCAGGTGGGGTTGGGACAGAGTGACAGCCAGGGAGCTTCAGGTCACCAGGGTCTGTGCACAGCGACCTGGTAGGTCTGTGCTCCCTCTGTCCTGGGGGCCAAGGATGGCCGAGTTCCGGGGCACTTCCTCCCGTCCTCGCATCCCCGTGCCTGTGTGCCTGGGGCACAAAGGGCCTGTGGGGCGATCAGCGTGGCCCTGGAAGGGATGTCAGGACACCAGGCCCTGGTGTTGTGCCCAAGATTGTAAATCAGGGAAACCACCAAGGAGCCAACACCGATGGAAACTCCCGAGGGTTTCTTTACAAGCTGGAGCTTGGGTATAATTTCACCAAACACAGCGGAGCAGGGACGTGGATCCCGAGAATAAGAGGCATAGCAGCTTTATAGGGGCCAGTGGCCCATGGGATATGCAGAAAGTTGCACAGTCATGATGGTCCACAGGCAGGTGGCCAATTGAATTACACCTTACCAAATAGTATCCACTTGAGCTGGCCTATTACTTTGGTCAGAATCGTCGCACAGTTTTGGGGGGCACAAAGCAGGGTTACATTGTTATGAGCCGATTTCCGATTAGGGTGTACCTAGCGGCCTGACTAGGGTGGGGCAGCGCCTTAAGCAATAAGCAGCTCATGTGGGGGTCATAGGGGAGGAGGTGGGTGTAGCACAAAATGGAATCAGTCCTGCTCTGCTTGTCCAGGGTAGGGGATTTTTGTTAACTTTCCTGGGTCCCACACTTGCAGCTCACGAACCTGGGCCACCCTCACCAGGTGGACTCACTGTGCACAGCTTGTGGTGCTGGATCTCTCACACCAGTGTGTAGAGGGCACCCTCCTCACCCTAGTGAGTAAGGGCTGGGTGAGCATGGGGCTCGCCAGAAGGCCAGGCAGCACAGGGGACCGAGAACCCCAGCCCAGACCCCAACTCGACTCCCATACACAGGCAGCAACAGGGCTCCCCGCCATGGGCAGCCAGCTCCTCAGGATCTCCCCCCAGGGCGGCGCTGAGGTCTGGCTCCCTGCTGGAGAGGCATCTGGGAGAAGAGAAACAGCAGGTGCTCAGCGGGACCCCCTGAGGACATGGGAATTTGGCCGAGTTGGACCTTCCAGCTCAGCTGACCCTCCAGTGGGAAGTCACTGCAGGAGCGAGCCCCGAGTCGGCAAGGAGAGCCCAGCTATCTGCCCAGCGCCAGCACCAGAAATGATGTTGTGCCAACCATTTCGGCATTTGGGTGACCCAGCCAGAGGATCAGATACCTGCACGTGATAGCTACATGTGATAGACACACACACACCCCAAAACCAACAGAAGTCGGTATCCCCCCCAATGTTGTCTAACAGGAGCCAGATGGTTACATACACGACGCTGTTGTCACCAGTAGGATACATGGAAGATGCAATAAACCATGACTGCAGAGGTGCTAGAGATACAGAGATATGCTTGCTGGTTTCCAACAAGGAGCACAGAGGTGCAGGAAGAATCCTACGGAGGGGAGGCCCCTTCATGGAAAGGACACCATGTCCCTGTGATGGCTACGGATGGTGAAATCTGTCCTCCTCTCTCTTAGCTTCTGGTTTTCCTCCTAAATGCCATTTTCCTCAATCATAAGACCAAAAATTTATTTTATGTTTTTAAATTCCTTTTTATTGGAGTCCAATTTGTATGAATTCTTGCTTCAGCAAGGGTGTCATTCAGGAGAGAAGGAGAGAGAAAGATTTTCTGGACAGTCAACATATCAAGGATTTCATGACCACTTAACCAGTCCAGTAAGGGATTAAGAGGGACTCTTCTAGTGGGGGAAAAAAAGAGACCAAAAGCAATAAAGACTAGAAAGGACCAGAGAACATCACCAGAAACACCAACTCTTCTGGTAACACAAAGGAACAAAGTTCATATCTGTGAATAATCACTCTTAATGCTGATAGACTAAATTTTCCAATCAAAAGATATAGGGTATCAGAGTGGCTTAAAACACAGGATCTGGAATACCTGGGTCGTTCAAGGGGTTGAGCATCTGCCTTTGACTCAGGCTGTGATCCTGGAGTCAGGGATCATGTCCCATATTGGGCTCCTGGTGGGGAGTCTGCTTCTCTCTCTCCCTAATTTTCGGCCTCTCTCTCTCTCTCTCTCTCTGATAAATAAAATCATTATTAAAAAAACAAGATCCATCTGTATGCTGCCTACAAGATGCTCACCTTAGACCTATAGACACCAGCAGATTGATAGTCAGGGGAGGGAAAATCATCTACCACGCTAATGGATATCAAAAGAAAGCTGGAGGACCCATACTTATATCAGACAAACGAGATTTGAAACCAAACCCTGGGGGACACCTGGTGGCTCAGTGGTTGAGCATCTGCCTTCAGGCTAGGGTGTGATCCTGGGATCCCAGGATCGAGTCCCACATCACCCTCCCTTTGGGGAGCCTGCCTCTCCCTCTGCCTATGTTTCTGCCTCTGCTTCTCTGTGTATCTCTCAAAAATAAATAAATAATATATTTTAATCTCAAAAAGAAACAACAAATATTGTAAGAAGAGATGAAGAAGAACATTATTTCATAATTAAAAAGACTATCAAGATCAAACAGCTAACTATTTATGCTGCCAACATGAGTACCTAAATATAGAAACTGATTAACAACCAACGTACAGGAAATCACTGATAATAATACACTGACAGAGGATTCCAACACCCACTTATGGCAATGGACCGATCGTCTATGCAGAAAATCAACAAGGGAACAATAGCCTTGACACACTGGGCAACAGGGACTCAACAGATATAGTTAGCATATTAGTTCCAAAAGGAGAATAAACATTCTGTTCAATTGCATATGGGACATTCTCCAGAACAGATCATATCAGGGCCCACAAATCAGCCCTCAACAGGTACAACAGGTACAAGAATGTTGATTTCACACCCTGTTCATTTTCAGACCAAGGCGCTATGAAACTGGAAGTCGACACTAAGAAAAAAATTGGACAGACCAAAAATACGTGGCGTTTATGATCATCCTACTAGAGAATGAATGGAGCAACCAGAAAATTAAAGAGGAAATTTAAAACAAATGAAAATGAAAACATGTTTCTCCAAACCTCTGGGATGTAGCAAAGGCAGTCCTAAGAGGGAAGTACATAGCAATACAGGCCTACCTCAAGAAACAAGAAGTCTCCAATACACAATCTAACCCTACACCTGAAGGAGCTGAAAAAGGAATAGTAAACAAAGACTAAAGCCTACAAAAGAAGGGGAAAAAATTAAGATCAGAGCAGAAATAAACAATACAGAAACAACAAAACAGTAGAATGGAATAACAGAACTAAGAGCTAGTTCTTTAAAATAAGTAATAAAATGGATCAAGCCCTAGCCAGCCTTATCAACGAGAAAAGAGAAAAGACCTAAATAAATAAAATCACAAATGAGAGAAGAGAGATCACAATCAACATCAGAAAAATAAGACAATTATAAGGGGATACTATGAAAGATTATACGCTAACAAACTGGGAGACCTGGAAGAAATGGACAAATCCCTAGAAATGTGCAAATGAGCAAAACTGAAATAGGAAAAAATAGAAAATGTGAACAGACCCATTACTAGCAAAGGAATTGAATCAGCAAGGCACCTGGGTGCCTCAGTGGTTGAGCATGTGTTTGGCTCAGGTCATGATCCCGGGGTCCTAGGGGTTCAAGTCCCACATCAGGCTCCCCGCATGGAGCCTCATTTTCCCTCTGCCTATACCTTTGTATCTTTGTGTCTCTCATGAATACATAAATAAAATATTTAAAAAAGAAAAAAGATAAAAAGTTGAGAAAGGACCCAAATAAAATCAGATGAGAAAAGAGAAATAAAAAACAACACTAGAGAAATACAAACGATTATAAGAGAACATTATGAAAAATTATATGCCAGCAACCTAGAACCTGGAAGAAATAGATCAATTCCTAGAAATATATAACATAGCAAAAATTAAAAATGAAGAAATAAGAAATTTGAACAGACAGATAACCAGCAAAGAAATTGAATCAGCAATCAGGGTTCTCCCAACAGGAGACGCTTAGATCAATAGAACAGAATGGAAAGCCAAAACAAGATACAAACCTGTATCTATGACCCATAAAGGATAACAAGGCAGGAAGGAATATCCAATGGCAGAAAGACAGTCTCTTCAACAAACCCTAACCCTGACCCCAGGATAAGAATAAATGGTGTTGGGAAAACCAGGCAGCCACATGCAGAAGAATGAAACTGGACCACTTTCTTACACCATATATATAAAAAATAAATTCAAAATGGATGAAAGACCTAAATGTGAGACCTGAAACCAATCAAAGAAGAAAAGATAGGCAGCAACGTCTTTGACATTGGCCACTGATTTTTCTTTCTAGATATGCCACTGAGGTGAGGGAACAAAAGCAAAAATGCTACTGGGACTTGATCAAAATGAAAAGCTTCTGCAAAGTGAAGGAAACAACCAAAGCTAAAAGGCAACATACAAAATGAAAGGAGATATTGGTAAACAACACATCCAATAAAGAGTTAGTATGCAAAACACATAAAGGAAATATAAATCTCAAGATCCTAAAAACAAATTATGCAACTAGAGATGGGCAGAAAAATGAATGGACTTTGTCTCTGACAAGACAGCCAGATGGCACCAGACTCACAGAAAGACACAAAGCGTCACCCATCATCAGGGAAATGCAAACCAAAACCACAATGATATGTCACCTGAGAGCTGTCATAATGGCTAAAATTAACAACACAAGAAACAACAGGTGTTGGTGAGGTGTGGAGAAAGGGTAGCCTCCTTACATTCCTGGTGGGCATGCGAACACATTTAGCCACTGTGGAAAACAGTGTGGAGGGTCCTAGAGAAGTTAAAAAAATTGGATCCCTGGGTGGTGCAGTGGTTTGGTACCTGTCTTTGGCCCAGGGTGCGAACCTGGAGACCCGGGATTGAATCCCACTTTGGGCTCCAGGGCATGGAGCCTGCTTCTCCCTCTGCCTGTGTCTCTGCCTCTCTCTCTGTGACTATCATAAAAAAAATTTTAAAAAAGAAGTTAAAAATAGAGCTACCCTACGATTCCAAAATTTCACAGGTAGGTATTTATCCCGAGGATAGAGAAGTACTTTAGTAGATTCGAGGAAGGACACGCAGCCCACTGTTTGTAGCAGCGTTATCAACAACAGCCAGACTATGGATACAGCCCAGATGTCCATCGACTGATGAATGGGCAGAAAGATGTGGTAAATATACACACGCAACATCACTCGGTCATCAGAAGGGATGAAATGAATCCATTTACAGTGACGTGGAAGGAGTGGAAAGGATTTATGCTAAATGAACTCAGTCAGAGAAAGACAGATACCAAATACCATACAATTGCATTCACATGTGAATTTTGAGAAACCAAACAAACTGGCAAAGGGGCGGAGGAGGCATGAGAGAAGCAAACCAAGATACACACTCTTAACCACAGAGAATAAACTAATAAATACCAGGGGAAGGTGGGGAGGATGGTGAATCAGGGGATGGGGATAGTGGAGGGCACCTCTGACCAGTACCAGGCGTTGTATCCAGGGGTCTAACCACTATGTGGTAAACCTGAAACTATATCATACTGTGTTTACAAACAGGAATTCAAGTAAAACTTTAAAATAATAATTGGTAGTATAGAGAAAACATGTGCACACAAGAGATAAAATCAGAAAGGCAACTGAAAATCCAAATAAAGAGTCTTTAGAGCCACAAACACCCTCCTTAGCTCAGCTCGGGAGAAACCTGCCATGTCTATTCTCACCCCAGCAGAAGCCAGGATTTTGATTCTCTGGGGAGGCCACTGACTTGGTGGAGTCAGGCTATCTTTGAACCCAAAACCTAAATAGAGTGCATAAAACTAAACTGCCCAAGATGCTAGGAGTCCCAGTGCAGGCACATTCCAAGACCCAAACTCTAACCATACACAGACATAAGTCTAACCCTACACTTAATCTTAATGTTAACCTAACCCTTAAACAAGACCCATCACTAATCGAAAACCAAACACAAACCCCAAGACCAAAACACATTCATGGAACCTTCATGCCAACCCTCACCCTATATCCTAAACCTATTCTAAACCCTTAACCCTGACCCCTACCTTAAATCTAACCCTAACCTCTAACCCTAACCTTAACTTAATGTACTCAAATCCTATCCTAACCTTAACCTGTACTCTAACCCTAACCCTCTAATACCAATCCTATCTCATACCCCAAACTTTACTCTAACCTGTACCCTAAAACTAACTCCTAAACCACTCCCTATACCTATCTCTTACCCTTTTCCAAAACCGTACCCTGACCCTGACCTGACCCTAAACCCTAAATAAATACTAATCCTATCCCTAGCCCTAACCCCTATCCTATACCTAACCCTTGCCCTAACCCTAAACCTAGCCCTAAATTTTACCCTAACCCCTAACCCTTACCCCTAACCCTAACTCACACCCTAACACCTCACCCTAACTGCAAACCTAAACCCAACCCTAACTGTAACCATAACCCTAAACCCACCTCCAAACCTCCTGCCCTAAACCCTAAAGCATAACCCTAACCCTAACTCTAAATACTGTCACTAACCCTAACCTCATTCCCTAATCCCTAACCCCCATCCTAACTCCTAACCACTGACCCTTACCCTTATCCCTCACCCTAACCTCTAATCCGTAACCATAAGGTTAATCACAAACACCTAACATCTAACCTAAGCCTAACCACCAACTGCCTCACCTCCCCTGACCCTACCATCCATTCTACCCATTCACTTACCCTGTGGTTCTGAGGAGTCCCTTCTGATATGGACGAAGCCCCCAATGTCTTGTGCTCTTTTTGTTCAGTCTCCTTATTTATTCTCTGTGATGCACCTGAGAAGGGAGTCACATCCATCATTTCCTTCCTGAATGCTCACTGTCAGGACACAGCAAGCCCACAATAGAATAAAAACTGAGCCCAGTCCAAGGGCAGGAAGCCCCTATTAGAACAGATCTCAATGCCCTTGAAGGCCCCATATCAAAATGTAAACAGAACTTGAGGAATTACTCCACCCTTCAGGAGTTCCCTGAGACCAACTCTTAAAAATAAACTAAAACCCACCACGGGGTCCAAGTCCCCGCTCCACTGTGTTGGGTATACTTGGACACAAGCTCGAGCTTGTAAATAAACCCTCATGTGTTTGCATTGGTGTTGGCTTCTCGGTGATTTGTGATTTCTCAGATTCACAGATTCACAATCTTGGGCACAACAGCCTGAGATAAAAAAAGAAAACCAAAAGAAGCTCGGGTGCAGGTAGAGTGAACGCAGGGTTCTGAGAGAAGCTGCGGAGACCCGGGGGCTTCGGGGTTCTTCTGTGGAGGCCCCAGCAGACTGGGGGGTGGGATGCTCAGCCCCAGAGCCAGAGGACCCAGCGTCCCCACCTGCATCCCGCCCATCAGGGCCAGGAATCAGGGAGCAGCACAGTGCCTCCCGCTGGAGCCCAGATTCGCTGACGCCCACCCCGACTCTGACCCCCACAGGTGCAACTCCCAGGCAGATGTGCACCTGACAATCAGCGCCAAGGCCCATCCCCAGACCCCACACAGACCATTCGCTGTCACCAAGTTGCCAGACCACAGAGGCTGCAAAGCTTCAGCTCTGCCTGGAAAGTAGGGTCTAGATTCCTTTGTACTTTGTGCTCTATTTTTAATTATTTTCTTTGATTCTTTGTTATTAATTGCCTTATTTTAATTTAATGTATGTACCTTATATATTTCTTATTTTTACTTTTATGGTAGTTTAATTGTGTTTCATATTTTGGGATTTAGAATCTTTTAACAAGCAGGCCAAAATAATCTGGTGGTTTTTTTTTGGAGGGCAGTTGTTATTGTTTTTCTTGATTTTTCTTTTTCTTCCTTCTTTTTTTCTGGAAAAAATAATGAGATAGAGAAATTCTCCTCCATAAAATAACATGAGGTAGTACTCACAGCCAGAAAGTTCATCAATACACATATATTATGTCTAACTACGGTTTAAAACAATGATTATAAAGATAGCAGCTGGGCTGGAAAAAGAGCACAGAAGCAAACTAGAGAATCCCTTACTGTAGAAATAAAAGAGCTAAAATCAAGTCAGTCCAACGTTTAAAATGCTATAACTGAGATGCAGTCCCAACTGGAAGCCTTCAAAACAAGAAAGGTTATGGACCACAGAGGCAGACGTAGGGAAGTCAGCCACTTATTAAAACAATAACATTCATATCATAGGAGACTCAGAAGATGAAGAGAGAGAAAAGGTGGGCCTTACTCAGCCATTAGAAACAACAAATACCCACCATTTGCTTCAAGGTGGATGGAACTAGAAGGTATTATGCTGAGTGAAGTAGGACAATCGGAGAAGGACAAACATTGTATGTTCTCATTCATTTGGGGAATATAGGTAATACTTAAAGGGAATATAAGGGAAGGGAGTAGAAATGTGTGGGAAATATCAGAAAGGGAGGCAGAACAAAAGACTCCTAACTCTTGGAAATGAACTAGTGGTGATTGAGGGGAGGAGGGCAGGGTTGAGGGTGAATGGGTGACGGGCACTGAGGGGTCACTAGATGGGATGAGCACTGGGTGTTATACTGATTTGGCAAACTGAACACCAATAAAAAATAAATTTATTATTTAAAAAAAAAGAAAGAAAGAGTGGCACCGGGGTGGCTCAGTCAGTTAAGCTTCTACCTTAAGTCAGATCATGATCCAGGTTGCAAGGAAGGCTCCGTTTTCAGCAGGGTACCTGCTTCTCCCTCTCCCTCTGCTTCTCTCACTCATGCTTTTTCTCTCTTCTCTCTCTCAAATAAATAAACATCTTTGAAAAAGAAACAAAAAAAAAGAAACCCACAAGGAAGAGAAATCTCCCTTGTAGAAGAATTTCAAACAATTTGTGCAGACATTCCACTCTCATGTTGATGAGCATAGCTTCCCACTCTTACGTGTGGAATACACATAGTAACTTCCTTCTACAAAATATATTATGAAAGACAAAATAACATGATGATGATAACAATAATTAATAATAATGAAAAGAATCACTTAACTATGGAGAAAGATGACAAACACTACCTCAGCAAGATGATCAGATCGATACCAAAAATGATAAATCATGTTGATAGTATCTATCCTTTATATGATATAATAAAAATGGCAGTATATCTCTGCATAAAATCCACAAAAACAATTCAATCATGAGATAAACAACAGACATGTCCCAACTGAAGGAAATTTTACAAAATACTCTACTTCTCAAAGTGTTCCAGTGCAACAACAAGGAAAGGCTGAAAGACTGTCACAATCCAGAGGAGCCTAAGAAAACAGGAGGACAAATGGAATTTCATATGAGGGGTGGTAACTTAGCAAAAACTAAGGAAATCTGAATAAAGTATGGTCTTTGGTTAATGCGACTATTTTAATATTGATTCATTAGCTAACATTTGTACTGTACTAATATAAGATATCAATAATTGGAGAAATTGAGTGCAAGTGCATGCGAATGCTCTGTACTATCTTCTCAATTTCCCTATAAATCTTTGTTTTTTTCCTAATAAATAAGATTTATTTTGAAAATTGACTTAAATGAATCAGGCTCCAAGTGTGAAGACATTTTAAGAATAGTTTAATTAACTGTTGCCTTATTCTTAAAGAGTTCCTTTGATGGAAACAAAGTAAAAATTTTAGATCAGAAGGAAAGAAAAACACTTATGAACACGTATAATGCCTCCCTAACCTCAAAAGCAGGAACGGATAATAAATAGCAAAAATCAGATAAAAATACTTTTAGTATAATAGACACCATATTGCAAGTGCAATTAAAATTAGCAATGCATAACAATTATTTCCTTGACTTTTGTCTTCAAAAGAGTTCAGTGTTCCAGTGTCAGTTGAAACAGGGGAAGAATCTCAGGGAAGAATCCTTCACATAATAATAGGACCATTGGTAATAATGTCTCTCAGTTCTTTCCAAATCCATAAAGATGCATTTCCTGAGGAGTGACTGAGCTGGGAAGAAAGAGACGAGAAACCCTCATCCCTCTGAATTACTTGTGTCAGAATATTTTAACCATAGTACTATGGATAGTAAATTATCCTTATTAACAGGAAATACATCTCAGATTGGAATCTGAGCAATCAGATGGGCAGAGAAAAAAAGGCTTTGACTCACTCCTCATCTTTTAAAGATAAAGGACAGCTTTTCTATGTAAAAGTCAGTTGTCAAGATAGCCTTAGGGAATAAGAGTCTGCAGCATCGAATCCCGCTGCACAGCCGGGGTGCACGCAACCCAGGTCTTCCTGATCCCAAATCCCTGGTCCTGTCCAACACACGCTGCCACACTGAGGTCATTTGCAATTGCTCTCTCAGGAGGTCCGGGGAAGGGGAAAGGAGCTAGATAGGATGGGATGGGATGCAAGGAGGCTGAGAAAATGAAGGCCTTTCCGCTTTAAGTTCAGCATTCGAACACGTCCAGCCATCCCAGGCCCCTGTGAAGAAGAGATGAAATTTACATTACTTCAGTTACAGGAAAAAAACAAAAGTTTACAGCTTCATGTCCTAGAAACCCCCACAATAGAATAAGAACTGAGCCCACGCCAAGGGATGGAGGGGCCTATTATAATGGGAACAGAGGTCAATGCCTTTGAAGGCCCCATATCAAAATGTAAACAGAACTTGAGGAATTACTCCAGCCCTTCTGGAGGTCCCCGATACAAGCCCTTAAAACTAAGCAAAAACCCACCTCGTGGTCCAAGTCCCTGCTCCGCTGTGTCGGGTGTACTTGGACGCAGGCTCGAGTTTGGAAATTAACCCTTGTCGTTTGCATCAGTGTCAGCTCCATAGTGGTTTCTCGGATTTGTAATCTTGGGCACAACATCCCCATGTCCCCTCCCACCTGGGCTGAACCCTTATCCCCTCCCACCCAGGCTGACCCTCAGTCACCTCCTCGCCCACAACAGCTGGGCACAGGCCCTAACACAGGTCCTACGGGCATGGTGGGAACTCCCGCCATGCCCGGGCTCCCAGGGGAAGGAAGGAGGTTTCGGCAGGACACACTCCCATTGTGGCCCCAGGGCTCCCTGCCCAGCATGGCAGCTCGTGACAGGTGGGGGTCTGTGTCCCTGACGCCTACTCCTCCTCCCCAGTTTTCCCACAGGAAATGAAGGAGGAGGTCCTGGTCTCCGCCAGGGACATCACCCAGGTAGACTTGGACGTCAACAGGACATTCGGCAGCCACACCGTATTTTGGGATGGCTAGGGGGTCGGGTGAGGCTGCTGGGCCAGGGGGCTTCAGGGCCCCGAGGGAGGCCCGGGGCCTTCTGGGTAGGGAAAACGGGTTTCTGAGGCCGGGGGGAGCAATAGCAGCCAACAACACACTGTTCCATGGTAGGATGCTGGGGATGACTCCAGTGCCCACACTCCCAGTGCCTCGGGGATGAGGAGGCCAGTAGGATGGGGCCTCCAGGGGTTGCCATGGGAGCTGAATGCCAAAGGGGAGAGGGACGGCCGCCTGAGAAGCAGGGGATGGGGTGGGGGTCGTGGGGAGCAGGAACCGGACCTGGGGGCCAGGCAGCATGGCTGCGGCTGGAGCAGGACACACATTGATCCCATGAGGGTCGGACGGGTCAGGGTGACACCCACTCTCGGTGCTTTATATATTTCTAAATTCTTTGCATTTCATTTGAGACAATTTGCAATTTGAAAACATACATAGTATAATGACCCCCAGATAACGCCCCCAGTCCAGCCAGGGCCCTGCACTGACCACACGGTGCCCCAGGGGCAGGTGTCACTGCAAACCCCAGACTAGTCGCCTTTAACTGTAGATGTCTCCTTGTGCATCTTAGAGGAAGGAGATGCCCTTTTTCCACAGGCCCCCCACGACATACCCATCATTCCCCACTCCCACTCCATCTGCCTACATCATCATCCCCAATGGCACCCCACAGACTCCATCCCCGACAAAACCACGCAGCCCCACACAATTCCCACTCACACCATACCCCAACTCCATCACCCCTACACCATTCCCCACTCTCCACCACCATCATACCCCTGCCCCCACACCATCTACCACCACACCATTGACCCCCAGCAAGGACCCAGTGCAGGTGCCCCCTGTGGGACATGCTCAGCCTCCCTGGGGTTCTCTGGATACCCTGATCCCATCAGAAGCCCGGGTATCCCATAGAGTACCCATGGGTTGCAGGGAGGAGGGAAGACAGGGAGCCCCCAACAGGGTGGGTGCAGGTGAGTGGTGCAGAGGACCCACTGTGCCCTGCCTCCGCCCACTGTCCCTCATTGAGGGCGGCACACCCTGCACAGGACACCAGCCCTTAACTCATGGGGATCTGGACTGGCCTGGCCCTGGGCTCTGTGAGGGCTGGGGTGATTTGAGCCCTCACCCTAGGCCCAACACAAAGACTAATGGGATCCAACCCACATGGCCCTGGCCAGCCCTGGATTCTGGCCCGGACTGAGGGAGCCCTCTCACAGCTGGATGTTGACTCCTGGGCCCTGGGGTAGGATGGTGGGCCCCACCCGCACCCACACAAGGAGGCAGGCTCCTCCAGGTGCTGGGGCCCCAGGGATCCCGAGGCCGGGGTCCAGCTGCCCTGCGGGGCCCAGCACATAAGCCCATGAGGTGCAGGTCCAGGTCAGCTCTGCTGTCCTCTGAACTGTCTCTCAGACTGAAATCTCAGGACACACGCCCCCACTCAGAGTCCACACCTGCTCCCAGGTGGGGGACTCCAGCACCCGCCCCCCAACACATGTCATTCTTGCCCTCCCCTAAAGGACAGAAAGGTCTCCCTCCCCAGGGGAAGGTGTGCACCCTCGACTCTGAGCCTGTTTACTGTAGAAAGTCAATAAAGTGTTGTGGTACGAAAATGCACAGCCAGCCCGTTTCTGTGTCTCCCAGAACACTGTTCACGGGGCACGGAAAGACACCAAGAGAGGAGGAGGGGGTATCACCTTGGCCCCACCAGCCCCTGCAGGCGCGCCACCAGGAACACCCAGCTGACGTCCCCACGTGCCTTCCACAGGTGGCCAGATGCCGGGTTCAGGACCTGACAGACTTTACTGGGACTCAGGCTGTGCCCCACGAGCCAGGAGGGCCTGGGACAGAGTGACAGCCAAGATGCCTCAGGTCACCAGGGTCTGTGCAAAGCGACCCGGATGTCTGTGCTCCCTCTGTCCAGGAGGTCGTGGCTGGCCAGGTACGGGGCACTTCCTCCCCTCCCCACATCCCCTTGCCTGTGAGCCTGGGGCAGAGAGGGCCTGCAGGGCAGTCAGCATGGCCCTAGAAGGGATGTCAGGACAGTAGTCCCTTGTGTTGTGCCCAAGATTGTGAAACCGAGAAACCACTGAGGAGCCAACACCGATGCAAACTCCCAAGGCTTTCTTTACAAACTGGAGCTTGTGTCCAAGTGCACCCGACACAGCGGAGCAGGGACTTGGACCCTGAGACTAAGAGGCATATCAGCTTTATAGGGGCCAGTGGACCATGGGATATGCAGAAATTTGCACAGTCATGTCAGTTCACACGCAGGTGGCTGATTGAATTGCACCCTACCGTATAGTATCCACTTGAGCTGGTCTATTACTTTGGTCAGAATCGGCGCACAGATTTGGTGGGCACAAAGCGGGGTTCACTGTTATGAGCTGATTTCTGATTAGGGTGTGCCCAGCAATCTGACTAGGGTGGGGCAGCACCTTAAGCCATAATCAGGTGATGAGGGGGTCATAGGGGAGTTGGCGGGTGTAGCACAAAATGGAATCAGTCCTGCTCTGCTTGCTCAGGGGTAGGAGATTTTTGTTAAATTTCCTGGGTCCCACACTTGCAGCTCATGCACCTGGGCCACCTGCACCAGGTGGACTCAGCGTGCACACCTTACGGTGCTGGATCTCTCACACCACCGTGTGGAGGGCACCCTCCTTGCTTGAGTGAGTAGGAGCTCGGTGAGGATGGGACTCAGCCTGAAGGCCAGGCAGCACAGGGTCTGAGGAACCCCATCCCCATCCCCACCCCGACTCCCACACACAGGCAGCCCCAGGGCTCCCCTCCATGTGCACCCGCCTCCTCAGGAGCACCCCCCAGAGCGGCCCTGAGGTCTGGCTCCCTGCTGGAGAGACATCAGGGAGAAGAGAAGCACATGGTGCTTGGCAGGACCCACTGCAGGACCTAGGAATGTGGTCAAGCCGGAACTTCCATCTCAGCAGATACTCCAGTGGAAAGTCATTGCATGAGCCAGCACAGGGTCGGTAGGAGACCCCAGTAGCCACCCAGCTCCAGCACCAGAAATGATGTTGTGCCCACCATTTTGGCATTTGGGTGACCCAGCCGGAGGATCCGAGAGCTGCACGTGATAGTTGCATGTGATAGACACACACACACCCCAAAACCAACAAAAATCAGAATCCCCCCAATGTCAAACAGCAGCCAGATGATTCCATACACGACGCTGTGGTCCCCAAAAGGATACATGGAAGATGTTATAAACCACGACGACAGAGGTGTCAGAGGTACAGAGATGTGCCTGCTGGGTTCCAACAAGGAGAGCAGAGGAGCAGGAAGCATCCTATGGAGGGAGGGCCCTCCTAGGAAAGGACACCAGGTCCCTGTGAAGGCTACGGAGGGTGAAATCTGTCCTCCTCCCTTTCAGCTTCTGGTTTTCCTCCTAAATGCCATTTTCTTCAATCATAACACCAAAAATTTATTTTATGTTTTTAAATTTCTTTTTATAAGAGTCTAATTTTTATAAATTCTTTCTTCAGCAAGGGTGTCATTCAGGATAGAAGGAGATATAAAGATTTCCCAGACAGGCAAAATATAAAGGAGTTCATGACCACTTAACCAATCCAATAAGGAATTTTAAGAGGGACTCTTCTAGTGGGGGAAAAAAAGAGACCAAAAGCAAAAAACTAGAAAGGACCAGAGAACGTCACTGGAAACACCAACTCTACCGGTAACACAAAGGCAGTAAGTTCATATCTTTCAATAATCACTCTGAATGCTGATAGACTAAATGCTCCAATCAAAAGATAGAGGGTATCAGAGTGCCTTAAAAAACAGGATCTGGGATGCCTGGGTGGCTCAGGTGTTGAGCCTCTGCCTTTGACTCCGGGTGTGATCCTGGAGTCTGGGATTGAGTCCCATAGTGTGCTAGTAGTGGGGAGCATGCTTCTCTCTCTGCCTAATTTTCTGCCTCTCTCTCTCTCTCATGCTCTCAAATATAAAATCGTTATTAAAAGAACAAGATCCATCAGTATGCTGCCTACTAGATGCTCACGTTAGACCTATAGAAACCAGGAGATTGAAAGTCAGGGGATGGAAAATCATCTATCACGCTACTGCTTATGAAAAGAAAGCTGGAGAATCCATACTTATATCAGACTAACTAGATTTGAAACCAAACCCTGGGGGACACCTTGTGGCTCAGTGCTTGAGCATCTGCCTTCGGCTCAGGGTGTGATCCTGGGATCCCAGGATTGAGTCCCATATTGGCATCCCTTTGGGGAGCCTGTCTCTCCTTCTGCCTATGTTTCTGCCTCTGCTTCTCTTTGTATCTCTCAAAAATAAATAAATAAAATATTTAAATCTCAAAAAAGAAAGAATAAATACTGTAAGAAGAGATGAAGAAGGACATTATTTCATAATTAAAAAGACTCTCTATCAGGATCAAAGAACTAAATATTTATGCTGCCAACATGGCAGTACCTAAATATGGAAACCAATTAACAACAAACATACAGGAACACACTGATAATAATACACTGACAGGGGATTTCAACACCCACTTATGGAAATGGACTAATTGTCTATGCACAAAATCAACAGGGGAAAAATAGCCTTGACACACTGGACCACAGGGAATCAACAGATATAGTCTGGACATTTCTTCCTAAAGCAGAATACACATTCCTTTCAAGTGAACATGGGACATTCTCCAGAACAGATCATATCATGGGCCACAAATCAGCCCTCAACAGGTACAACAGGAACAAGAAGGTTGATATCACACCCTGTACCTTTTCAGACCACGACTCTATGAAACTCGAAGTCAACAGTAAGAAAAAATTTGGACAATCCAATAATACGTGAAGATTATGAACATCCTACTAGAGAATGAATGGAGCAAACAGAAAATTAAAGAGGAAATTTAAAACAAATGAAAATGAAAACATGTTTCCCCAAACCACTGGGATGTAGAAAGGCCAGTCCAAAGAGGGAAGTACATAGCAATACAGGCCTACCTCAAGAAAGAAGAAGTCTCTAATACACAACCTATCCCTACACCTAAAGGAGCTGGAAAAGGAATAGCAAACAAAGCCTAAAGCCTACAGAAGAGGGAAAAATAAAGATGAGAGCAGAAATAAACAATACAGAAATTTAAAAAACAGTAGAATGGAATAACGAAACTAAGAGCTGGTTCTTCAAAATAATTAATAAATGGAATCAAGCCTTATCCAGCCTTACAAATGAGAAAAGAGAAAAGACCTAAATAAATAAAATCACAAATGAGAGAAGAGTGATCACAATCAACACCAGAAAAATAAGACAATTATAAGGGAATACTATGAAAGAATATATATTAACAAACTGGGAGACCTGGAATAAATGGACAAATCCCTAGAAATGTGCAAAAGAGAAAAACTGAAATAGGAAAAAATAGAAAATGTGAACAGACCCATAACTAGCAGAGGAATTGAATCAGCAAGGCACCTGGGTGCCTCAGTGGTTGAGCATCTGCTTTGGCACAGGTCATGATCCCGGGGTCCTGGGGAATCAAGTCCCACATCAGGCTCCCCGCATGGAGCCTCATTTTCCCTCTGCCTATACCTCTGCCTCTCTGAGTCTCTCATGAATATATAAATAAAATATTTTAAAAAGAGAAAAGATAAAAAGATGAGAAATTACTGAAATAAAATCACAAATGAGAAAAGAGAAATAACAACCAACACTAGAGAAATACAAACGATAATAAGAGAATATGATGAAAAATTATATGCCAGCAACCTAGAACCTGGAAGAAATAGATCAATTACTAGAAATATATAACATAGCAAAAATGAAAAATAAATAAATAAGAAACTTGAAAAGACCAATAACCAACAAAGAAATTGAATCAGCAATCAGGGATCTCCCAACAGGAGATGCTTAGATCAATAGAACAGAATGGAAAGCCAAAACAAGATACAAACATGTATCTATGATCCATTAATGGACAACAAGGCAGGAAGGAATATCCAATGGCACAAAGACAGTCTCTTCAAGAAACCCTAAACCTGACCCCAGGATAAGAACAAATGGTGTTGGGAAAACCAGGCAGCCACATGCAGAAGAATCAAACTGGACCACTTTCTTACACCATATATATAAAAAATAAATTCAAAATCGATGAAAGACCTAAATGTGAGACCTGAAACCATACAAAGAAGAAAAGATAGGCAGCAACATCTATGACATAGGCCATTGGATCTTGTTTCTAGATATGCCTCTGAGGTGAGGGAAACAAAAGCAAAAATGCTATTGGGACTTCATCAAATTGAAAAGCTTCTGCACAGTGAAGGAAACAACCAAACCTAAAAGGCAACATACAGGAAGAAGGGCAAGATGGCGGAAGAGAAGAGTCCCCAAGTCACCTGTCCCCACGAAATTACCTAGATAACCTTCAAATCATCCTGAAAATCTAGGAATTCGACCTGAGATTTAAACATATATCAGCTGGAATGCTACAGAGAGAAAAGTTCGCGCTTCTATCAAGGTAGGAAGACCAAAAAAGGAGTAAAGAAACAAAAGGCATCCTAGGGGGAGAGGCCCCCGAGGAGCCGGGCTAAGGCCAGGGCGAATGCCCCCCGGTCAGGAGAGCTCTGTCCCAGAGATGCAGGAGCTGCACCAATCTTCCAGGGTGGAATGGCGCCCGCAGGGATTCAGAGCAGGACTCCAGGAGGGTGGGGATACCCTCGGGGTCCATGGGAAACTAACAGACACCTGCACACCCAAGAGAGTGAACCGAGCTCCCTAAGGGCTGCAGGGCACATGCATTGCCTCAGGAGCAGCTCTGAGGGGCTCAGGTGGCGGCTGTGTGTGGAGGGGGCTGCGGGTCCCTGGGAGCAGCTAGGTGGCGGCACCTAGGGCAGAGGAAGAGGCTCCATGTGAGGGGGCTGCGCAGCTCCTACAGCAGCTCAGAGGGGCTAGGGCGGCAGCTCCGTGGAGAGGTGGCTGCATGGCTGGGAGCGAGAATCCAACAGCACAGGCCCCGGAGCACAGAGCGCCATGACACAGCCCAGGATTCGGCCTCCCCCAGGACAGGCAGAGGCCCGGAGGGCCCAGGACAGGCAGAGGCCCGGAGGGCCCAGGACAGCAATGACGCTCCTGCCAAGAGCTCAGCAGATCAGCAGCCTCACCCTGGAGCCTCCAGGCCCTGCAGATGGACTGTTCTGGAGTTACTGTGGGGGCTGAATACCAGTTTTTAGACCTGGCCACTGCCACTGGGGTTGTTTCTCCTTGGGCTTCATGGGGTAAACTACCCTCATTGAGCGCTTCACCTGGCAGGGGGAGAGGAGCTCTCCCAAGGGCTAACACCTGAAGATCAGCACAACAGACCCCTCCCCCAGAAGACCATCTAGAAGAACAAGTTCCAGGGGAAGTCAAGGGACTTAAAGTATACAGAATCAGAAGATACTCCCCCATGTTTTATTTATTTCTGATTGCTTCCCCCACCCTTTTTCTCCCCCGTTCTTTCTTTTTCTTTCTCCTTTTATTCTCTTTTTTTGCTTTTTTTAGTCCTTTTTCCTTTTTTCTTTTTCTCTTCTCTTTCCTTTTTTCTATCCTCTCTTTTTCTCTTATTCCCAATACACTTGTTTCTGGCCACTCTGCTTTGAGCAAAATGACTACAAAGAAAAGCTCACCCCAAAAGAAAGAAACAGTCCTCTCTCCAACAGAGTTACAAATCAGGATTACAATTCAACGTCAGAAAACAAATTCAGAAGCACTATTATACAGCTACTGGTGGCTCTAGAAAAAAACATAAAGGACTCAAGAGACTTCATGACTGCAGAATTTAGATCCAATCAGGCCAAAATTTAAAAGTCAATTGAATGAGATGCAATAGAAACCAGAAGTCCTAAAGATGATGGTTAACGAGGTGGAAGAACGAGTGAGTGACATAAAAGACGAGTTGATGGCAAAGAGGGAAACTGAGGAAAAAAGAGACAGACAATTAAAAGACCAGGAAGACAGATTAACGGAAATAAACGACAGTCTGAGGAAGAAAAACCTATGTGTAAATGCGGTTCCAGATGGCGCCAAAAGGGATAGAGGGCCAGAATATGTATTTGAACAACTCCTAGCTGAAAACTTTCCTAATCTGGGAAGGGAAACAGGCATTCAGATCCAGGAAATAGAGAGATCGCCCCCCCCTAAAATCAATAAAAACCGTCCAACACCTCGACATTTATTAGTGAAGCTTGCAAATTCCAAAGATAAAGAGAAGATCCTTAAAGCAGCAAGAGACAAGAAAATCCTGACCTTTATGGGGAGGAGCATTAGGGTAACAGCAGACGTCTCCACAGGAACCTGGCAGGCCAGAAAGGGCTGGCCGGATATATTCAGGGTCCTCCATGAGAAGAACATGCAACCAAGAATACTTTATCCAGCAAGGCTCTCATTCAAAATGGAAGGAGAGATAAAGAGCTTCCAAGACAGGCAGGAACTGAAAGAATATGTGAACTCCAAACCAGCTCTGCAAGAAATTTTAAGGGGGACTCTTAAAATTCCCCTTTAAAAAGAAGTTCAGTGGAACAATCCACAAAACAAGGACTGAATAGATATCATGATGACACTAAACTCATATCTGTTGATAGTAACTCTGAACGTGAACGGCCTTAATAACCCCCTCAAAGGCTCAGGGTTTCAGACTGGATAAAAAAGCAGGACCCAACTATTTCCTCCCTCAAGAGACTCATATTAGACAGAAGGACACCTACAATTTGAAAATAATGGGTTGGAGAACAATTTACCTTTCAAATGGTCCTCAAAAGAAAGCAGGGGTAGCCATCCTTATATCAGAAAAACTAAAATTTACCCCGAAGACTATAGTGAGAGATGAAGATGGACACTAAATCATACTTAAAGGATCTATCCAACAAGAGGACTTAACAATCCTCAATATATACTCCCCAAATATCGGAGCTACCAAATATTTAAACAAATTAATAACGAAAGTGAAGAAATACTGGTGACATCAATCTAGGTCTTTCTACCCTCGATAGGTCTTCTAAGCACAACATCTCCAAAGAAACGAGAGCTTACAATGATACACTGGAGCAGATAGATTTCACAGATATCTACAGAACTTTATATCTAAACTGAACTGAATAAACATTCTTCCCAAGTGCACATGGAACTTTCTCCTGAATAGACCACATGCTGGGTCACAAATAGGGTCTGAACCGATACCAAAAGATTCAGATCGTCCCCGGCATATTCTCAGACCATAATGCCTTGAAAGTAGAACTAAATCACAACAAGAAGTTTGGAAGGACTTCAAACACATGGAGGTTAAGGACCATCCTGCTAAAAGATGAAAGGGTCAACCAGGAAATTGAGGAAGAATTAAAAAGATTCATGGAAACTAATTGGAATGAAGATACAAACGTTCAAAATCTTTTGCATGCAGCAAAAGCAGTCCTAAGGGGGAAATACATCACAATACAAGCATCCATTCAAAAACTGGAAAGAAAAAAAAAAACTGGAAAGAACTCAAATACAAAAGCTAACCTTACTCATAATGGAGCTAGAGAAAAAAACAGCAGCTAGATCCTACGCTCAAGAGAATAAGAGATTTAATTAAAATTTGAGCAGACCTCAAGGAAATTGAGACCACAAGAAATGTGGAATAGATAAACAAAATCAGGAGTTGGTTCTTTGAAAGAATTAATAACATACATAAACCATTAGCCTGTCTTATTAAAAGAGAGAGAAAACTCAAATTAATAAAATCATGAATGAAAAAAAATAAAATAAAATCATGAATGAGAAAGGAGAGACCACTACCAACACCAAGGAAATACAAACGATTTTAAAAACATATTATGAACAGCTATATGGAAATAAATTAGGCAATCTAGAAGAAATGGAGGCATTCCTGGAAAGCCACAAACTACCAAAACTGGAACAAGAAGAAATAGAAAACCTAAACAGGCCAATACCCAGGGAGGAAATTGAAGCAGTCATCAAAAAACTCCCAAGTCACAAAAGGCCAGGACCAGATGGCTTCCCAGGGGAAATCTATCAAACGTTTAAAGAAGAAACTATACCTATCCTACTAAAGCTGTTTGGAAAGATAGAAAGAGATGGAGTACTTCCAAATTCGTTCTATGAAGCCAGCATCACCTTAATTCCAAAACCAGACAAAGACCCCACCAAAAAGGAGAATACAGATCAATATCCCTGATGAACATGGATGCAAAAATTCTCAACAAGATAAAGCCAATAGGATCCAACAATACATTAAGAATATTATTCACCATGACCAAGTAGGATTTATCCCCGGGACACAAGGCTGGTTCAACACTCATAAAACAATCAATGTGATTCATTATATCAGCAAGAGAAAAACCAAGAACCATATGATCCTCTCATTAGATGCAGAGAAAGCATTTGACAAAATAGAGCATCCATTCCTGATCAAAACACTTCAGAGGGTAGGGATAGAGGGAACAATCCTCGACATCTTAAAAGCCATGTAGGAAAAGCCCACAGCAAATATCATTCTCAATTGGGCAGCACTGGGAGCCTTTCCCCTAAGATCAGGAACAAGACAGGGATGTCCACTCTCACCAGTGCTATTCAACATAGTATTGGAAGTCCTAGCCTCAGCAATCAGACAACAAAAAGACATTAAAGGCATTCAAATTGGCAAAGAAGAAGTCAAACTCTCCCTCTTCGCCAATGACATGATACTCTACCTAGAAAACCCAAAACCCTCCCCGTGAAGATTGCTAGGACTCATACAGCAATTTGGTAGCAAGGCAGGATACAAAATCAATGCCCAGAAATCAATGGCATTTCTAGATACTAAAATGAGACTGAAAAAAGAGAAATTAAGGAGTCAATTTCATTTACAATTGCACCCAAAAGCATAAGATACCTAGGATTAAACCTAACCAAGGAGATAAATGATCTATACCTAAAAACTATAGAAAACTTCTGAAAGAAATTGAGGAAGACACAAAGAGATGGAAAATATTACATGCTCATGGATTGGCAGAATTAATATTGTGAAAATGTCAATGTTACCCAGGCAATGTACACGTTTAATGCAATCCCTATCAAAGTACCATGGACTTTCTTCAGAGAGTTAGAACAAATTATTTTAAGATTTGTGTGGAATCAGAAAAGACCCCGAAAAGCCAGGGGAAGTTTATTTTATTTTATTTTTAATTTTTATTTATTTATGATAGTCACACATGGAGAGAGAGAGAAGCAAAGACACAGGCAAAGAGAGAAGCAGGCTCCATGCACAGAGAGCCCTATGTGGGACTTGAAACCGGGTCTCCAGGATGGCGCCCTGGGCCAAAGGCAGGCGCCAAACCGCTGCGCAACCCAGGGATCCCAAGCCAGGGGAATTTTTAAAAAGAAAACCATATCTGGGGGCATCACATGCCAGATTTCAGGTTGTACTACAAAGCTGTGGTCATCAAGACAGTGTGGTACTGGCAGAAAAACACACATAGATCAATGGAACAGAATAGAGATCCCAGAAGTGGACCTTGAACTTTATGGTCAAGAAATATTCAATAAAGGAGGAAAGACTATCCATTGGAAGAAAGACAGTCTCTTCAATAGATGGTGCTGGAAAATTGGACATCCACCTTCAGAAGAATGAAACTAGACCACTCTCTTTCACCATAAACAAAGATAAACTCAAAATGGATGAAAGATCTAAATGTGAGACAAGAGTCCATCAAAATCATAGAGGAGAACACAGGCAACACCCGTTTTAAACTTGGCCACAGCAACTTCTTGCAAGGTACATCCATGAAGGCAAAAGAAACAAAAGCAAAAATGAACTATTGTGACTACATCAAGATAAGAAGCTTTTGCACAGCAAAGGATACAGTCAACAAAACTAAAAGACAACCTACAGCATGGGAGAAGATATATGCAAAAGACGTTTTAGATAAAGGGCTAGTTTCCAAGATCTATAAAGAAATTCTTAAAATCAACACCAAAGATACAAACAATCCAATCATGAAATGGGCAAAGACATGAAGAGAAATCTCACAGAGGAAGACATTGACATGGCCAACATGCACATGAAAACATGGTCTGCATCACTTGCCCTTAGGGATATACAAATCAAAACCACAATGAGATACCACCTCACACCAGTGAGAATGGGGAAAATTAACAAGGCAGGAAACCACAAATGTTGGAGAGGATGCGGAGAAAAGGGAAGACTCTTACACTGCTGGTGGGAATGTGAACTGGTGCAGTCACTCTGGCAAACTGTGTGGAGATTCCTCAAAGAGTTAAAAATAAAGCTGCCTGACGACTCAGCAATTGCACTGTTGGGGATTTACCCCAAAGATTCAGATGCAATGAAACGCCGGGACACCTGAACGCTGATGTTTATAGCAGAATGTCCACAATAGCCAACTGTGGCAGGAGCCTCGGTGTCCATCAAAAAATGAATGGATAAAGAAGATGTGACTTATATATATAATGGAATATTACTGAGACATTAGAAACGACAAATACCCAACATTTGCTTCAACGTGAATGGAACTGGAGGGTATTATGCTGAGTGAAGTAAGTCAGTCGGTGAAGGACAAACAGTGTATGTTCTCATTCCTTTGGAGAATATAAAGAATACTGAAAGGGAATATAAGGGAATGGAGAAGAAACGTTTGGGAAATATCAGAAAAGGAGAGAGATCATAAAGACTCCTAACTCTGGGAAAAGAACTAGGGTTGTTGGAAGGGGAGGAGAGAGGGGGGTGGGGGTGAATGGGTGACGGGCACTGAGGGGGACACTTGACAGGATGAGCACTGCGTGTTATTTTGTATGTTGGTCAATTGAACACAAATAAAAAATAAAATTATTTTTAAAAAAAGATCAAACAACTACATATTTATGCTGCCAACATGGGTGTACCGAAATATAGAAACCAATTAACAACAAACGTACAGGAACACACTTATAATAATACAATGACAGGGGATTTTAACACCCACTTATGGCAATGGACCGATCGTCTATGCAGATAATCAACAGGGGAACAATAGCCTTGACACACTGGACCACAGGGACTCAATAGATATAGTCTGAACATTTCTTCCGAAAGCAGAATACACATTCCTTTCAAGTGCACATGGGAAACTCTCCAGAATAGATTATATCATGGACCACAAATCAGCCCTCAACAGGTACAAGAAGGATGGTATCACACCAGTACATTTTCGGACCATGAGGCTATGAAACTCGAATTCGACAGTAAGAAAAAATTTGGACAATCCAAAAATTCATGGAGATTATGATCATCCTACTAGAGAAGGAATAGAGCAACCAGGAAATTAAACAGGAAATTTAAAACAAATGAAAATGAAAACATGTTTCTTCAAACCTCTAGGATGTAGCAAAGACAGTCCTTAGAGGGAAGTAGATAGCAATACAGTCCTACCTCAAGAAACAAGAAGTCTCCAATACACAACCCAACCCTACACCTAAAGGAGCTGGAAAAGGAATAGGAAACAAAGCCTAAAGCCTACAGAAGAAGGGAAAAATAAAGATGAGAGCAGAAATAAACAATACAGGAACAACAAAACAGTAGAATGGAATAATGAAACTAAGAACTGGTTCTTCAAAATAACTAAGAAAATGGATCAAGCCCTAGCCAGCCTTATCAACAAGAAAACAGAAAAGAACTAAATAAATAAAATCACAAAAGAGAGAAGAGTGATCACAATCAACACCAGAAAATAAGACAATTATAAGGGATACTATGAAAGATTATACGCAAACAAACTGGGAGACCAGGAAGAATTGGAGAGATCCCTAGAAATGTGCAAACGAGCAAAACTGAAACAGGAAGAAATAGAAAATGTGAGTAGACCCATTACAAGCAAAGGAATTCAATCAGAAAGGCACCTGGGTGCCTCAGTGGTTGAGCATCTGCTTTGGCTCAGGTCATGATCCCGGGGTCCTGGGGAATCATGTCCCATATCAGGCTCCCTGCATGGAGCCTCATTTTACCCCTGCCTATACCCCTGCCTCTCTGTGTCTTGCATGAATACATAAATAAAATCTTTAAAAAAGAAAAAAGATAAAAAGATGAGAAAGGGGATCCCTGGGTGGCGCAGTGGTTTGACGCCTGCCTTTGGCCCAGGGCGCGATCCTGGAGACCCGGGATCGAATCCCACATCGGGCTCCCGGTGCATGGAGGCTGCTTCTCCCTCTGCCTGTGTCTCTGCCTCTCTCTCTCTCTCTCTCTCTCTCTCTCTCTCTCTGTGACTACCATAAATAAAAAAAAATCTTTAAAAAAAAAAAGATGAGAAAGGACCCAAATAAAATCACAAATGAGATAAGAGAAATAACAACCAAAACTAGAGAAATACAAACGTTTATAAGAGAACATTATGAAAAATTATATGCCAGCAACCTAGAACCTGGAAGAAATAGATCAATTCCTGGAAATATATAACATAGCAAAAATGAAAAAGGAAGAAGTAAGAAACTTGAACAGATAGATAACCAGCAACAAAATTGAATCAGGAATCAAGAATCTCCCAACAAGAGATGCTTAGATCAATAGAATAGAATGGAATGCCGAAACAAGATACAAACCTGTAACTCTATGATCCATTAATCGACAACAAGGCAGCAAGGAACATCCAATGGCAAAAAGACAGTCTCTTCAACAAACCCTAACCCTGACCCCAGGATAAGAACAAATGGTGTTGGGAAAATCAGGCAGCCACATGCAGAAGAATGAAACTGGACCACTTTCTTACACCATATATATAAAAAATAAATTCAAAATGCATGAAAGACCTAAATGTGAGGCCTAAAACCATACAAAGAAGAAAAGATAGGCAACAACGTCTTTGACATTGGCCATTGGATCTTCTTTCTAGATATGCCTCGGAGTTGAGGGAAACAAAAGCAAAAATACTATTGGGACTTCGTCAAATTCAAAAGCTTCTGCAAAGTGAAAGAAACAACCAACGCTAAAAGGCAACATACAAAATGAAAGGAGATATTTGTAAACAACACATCCAATAAACAGTTAGTATGCAAAATACGTAAAGCAAATATATATCTCAGCATCCTAAACACAAATTATCCAACTGCAGATGGGCAGAAGAAATTAATGGACTTTGTCTCTGACAAGACATCCAGATGGCCACCAGACATCGAAAGACACTCAGCGTCACCCATCATCAGGGAAATGCAAATGAAAACCACAATAAGATGTCACCTGACAGCCATCAGAATGGCTAAAATTAACAACAGAAGAAACAACAGGTGTTGTTGAGGCTATAGAGATGAGGAAGCCCCCTTACACTCCTGGTGGGCATGCGAACAGGTGCAGCCACTGTGGAAAACACTGTGGGGGGTCCTCGAGAAGTTAAAAATAGGGGATCCCTGGGTGGTACAGGGGTTTGGCACCTGCCTTTGGCCCATGTCACAATCCTGGAGACCCAGGATCGAATCCCATGTCGGACTAACAGTACACGGAGCCTGCTTCTCCCTCTGCCTGTGTCTCTGCCTCTCTCTCTGTGACTATCATAAAAAAAATTTTAAAAAGAAGTTAAAAATAGAGCTACCCTACGATTCCAAAATTGCAGAGCTAGGTATTTACCCCAAGGATACAAAAGTCGTTTAGTAGATTCCAAGTGGGACAAACAGCCCATTGTTTGTAGCAGCGTTATCAACAACAGCCAAACTGTGGATACAGCCCAGATATCCATCGACTGATGAATGGGCAGAGACGATGTGGTAAATATACCCACTGCGACATCACTGGGTCATCAGAAGCGATGAAATGAAGCCATTTACAATGACGTGGGAGAAGTGGAAAGGACTTATGCTTAATGAACTCAGTCAGACAAAGATACCAAATACCATACAATTGCATTCACATGTAAATTTTAAGAAACCAGACAAACTGGCAAAGGGGCAGAGGGGGGATGAGAGAAGCAAACAAAAAAACACACTCTTAACCACAGAGAATAAACTAATAAATACCAGAGGAAGGTGATGGGGATGGGGAATCAGGGATTGGGGATAGTGGAGGGCACCTGTGGCCAGTACCAGGCGTTGTATCCAAGGGTTGAATCACTATGTGGTAAACCTGAAACTATATCATTCTGTGTATACAAACAGGAATTCAAGTAAAACTAAAATAATAATAGGTAGTATTGATGAAACATGTATGCACTAGAGAAAAAATCAGAAAGGCAACTGAAAAATCCAAATAAAGTCTTTAGAGCCACAAATCCCCTCCTTAGCTCAGCTCCGGAGAAGCCTGCCATGTCTTTTCTGACCCCAACAGAAGCCTGGATTTTGATTCTCTGGGGAGGCCACTGACTTGGTGGAGTCAAGCTATCTTTGAACCCAAAACCTAAATAGAGTGCATAAAACTAAACTGCCCAAGATACTAGGAGTCCCAGTGCAGGCACATGCCAAGACCCAAACTCTAACCATTCACAGACATAACCCTAACCCTACACTTAATCCTAATGTTAACCTAATCCTTAAATAAGACCCATCACTAATCGAAAACCAAACACAAACTCCAAGACCAAAACACATTCACTGAACCTACCTGCCAAACCTCAACCTAACTCCTAAACCTATTCTAAACCCTTAACCCTGACCCCTACCTTAAATCTAACCCTAACCCTAACCTCTAAACCTAAACTTAACTTAATGTACTCAAATCCTATTCCTGATCTTAACCTGTACCCTAACCCTAATCCTCTAATACTAATCCTATCTCATACCCCAAACTTTACCCTAACCCATACCCTAAAACTAACCCCTAGCCCACTCCCAAAACGTATCTCTTACCCTGTTCCAAAACCGTACCCTGACCCTGACCCGGACCTGTCCCTAACCCTAACCAAGCAATAACCCTAACCCTAGTCTTAACCCCTATCCCAACCCTAACACTCACCCTAATTCAAAACCTAGCCCTAACTATAACCCTAACCCCTCACACTAAACCCTGACCCTAACTCACTCCCCAACCCGTAACCCTAACTGCAAACCTAAACCCAACCCTAACTCTAACCATCACCCTAACCCCAACTCCTAACCTCCTGCCCTAAACCCTAGAGCCTAACCCTAACCCTAACAGTAAATCCTGTCCCTTACCCTAACCCCCATCCTAACTGTTAAATACTGACCATTACCCTTTTGCCTCACCTAACTTCTAATCTGTAACCATAAGCATAATCACTAACACCTAACATATAACTTAAGGCTAACCACCAACTGCCTCCCCTCCCCTAACCCTACCATTCATTCTATCCTTTCACTTACCCTGTGGTTCTGAGGAGTCCCTTCTGATGTAGACGTGGCCCCCAATGGCTCCTCCAGAGTCCTCCAGGTAGTCCAAGCGAGCCGGGCTCCTGTGAGTGTGGACATGGCCCAACGTGTCCTTGAGTCATAGTCAGCAGGTCCTGAGGACGCCGGGTCTCCTGTCATTGTGGACTATGTCTCACATCCTCTGGAAGCCTCACAGCAGGTCCTCAGGAAGCTGGGGGCTCCTGTCAGCCTGGACATGACCCCACGTCCCCTAGAAAACTCACCGTGGGTCCTGAGGGGGCTGTGGGCTCTTGTCAGCATAGACGCAGCCCCATATGTCCTGAAGCCAAAGTGCTGGTCCTGAGGAGGATGGGGTTCCTGTCAGGGTTGACGTGGCCCCACATTTTCCTCAAGCCTCACCATAAGACCTGAGGAGGCTTGGGGCTCCTGTCAGCATGGATGTGGCACATAATCTTCCCAAACCTTCACAGTGGGTTCTGAGAAGGCTGGAGAATCCTGTCAGTGTGGATGCGGCACCCACATCTTTCTTAGGCCTCAACACAGGCCCTGACAAGGCTGGGGTCTTCTGTCCCCATGGTCGCATCCCCACATTTCCCCAAGTCTACACCGGGGGTCCTGAGGAAGTCACCGTCCTATTGTGTCGATGTGGCCCCAAGTCCTCCCGAAGTGTCACCAAGGGTTCTGAGAAGGCCAGGGCTCCTGTAACCATGAATGCGGCCCCCAGCTTCCAGAAGCCTCAACTTATGTCCTGAGGGGTCTGGGAGCTCCTGCCAGAGTGGATGTCGCACCACATCTTCCTGAAGCCTCCCCGCAGGTCCTGAGGTGGCTCAGGGGCTCCTGTCAGCGTGGATGCGGGCCCATATCTTCCTGAAGCCTCCCCGTGGGTCTTGAGGCTGCTGAGGGGCTCCTGTCAGCGAGGATGCGGGCCCACAATTTTCTGAAACCTCCCCGCGGGTCCTGAGGTGGCTCAGGGCTCCTGTCAGTGTGGACGTGGGCCCACATCTTCTTGAAGACTCCCCGCTGGTCCTGAGGCAGCCCAGGGGCTCCTGTCAGGGTGGATGCGGGCCCACATCTTCCTAAAGCCTCACCGCGGGTCCTGAGGAGACTGGGGCTCCTGTCAGCATGAACGCGACCCAATTTCCCCCTGAAGACTTCCTGAGGGTGCTGTGGAGGCTGCAGCTCATCAGCGTAGATGCGTCCCCACGTCCCCCTCAGGCCTCCCCAGCACAGGCTGGCTCCTGTTAGTGCAGGCAGAGGAGGCCTACTGCACATGCCTGCCCCATGGGAGGGGCCTGGCTTGGGCGCACCCTGTGGGACACTCAGGCACTGCAGGAGGCTGTGCAGGAGGCAGTGCAGGAGGCAGCGGGTGCTACATGGGCCCCACCTGCCTCCTTCCAGGCTCCAGCTGGGGCCTGTTAGTTTCGGAAACATCTCACTGAAAAGGAGCCCAACACCCTGCTTCCCCAGAAATACTTAAGGACAAGGAATTGGAGCCCACGGGTTGCAAAATGAAATGTGGACCAGACTTTTACCACGTCCTGCAAAACTCACTCAACCCTCTTCCACTGTGGGCGGGACCGTGGGTTCGTGCAGCTGCCCTGGAAACAGTGTGGAGGCCCCTCAGGAAGTTACAAATAGAGCCGCCCTGTGACCAGCAGGTGAACGGCCTGGAGCTCACTCCGAAGATACAGATGCAGTGAGACTTGGGACACCTGCACCCCAATGTCCACTGCAGCTGGGTCTACAGTAGCCACACTGTGGGAGGAGACTCGGTGCCCTGTGGCAGATGATGGATAAAGAGGATGGGAGATAGATGATGGTCATAGAGAGAGGAATGGTACTCAGCTATCAAAGAGAAGGAAATCTTGCCATTTGCAATGTTGTGGATAGAACTCAAGGGAAAATGTTAAGTGAAGTAAGTCACTCGGGAAAGAGAATGACCGTGTGGTGACATTCACAGGTAGAATTAAAGAAGCAAAGCAGATGAACATCAGTGAAGGGAAGGAGAAACAAATAAGATCAAAACAGATGCAGGAAATACAGACTCTTAATGATATGAAATGAACTGAGGGTCGCTGGAGGGGTGGGGGCATAACAGGGGAAATAGGAAAGTGCTGCGTCTCACTCTGTCCTGCTTCTCCAATACTGGTTTGCTGTCAGGGGTTATTTGTTGAGGAAGATGGATGTTATGGGTTTTTTTTTTCCTATTTCTAAGGTCTGCCACCATGATTTTGATAGGAATGACATTGAAACTGAGGGTGGCTTCAGGAACTGCGGACATTTTCACAAGATGAGGCTCCCACCCCACGAGCCCAGGACGGCCTCCCAGAGCCTGGTATGGCTCAGTGCACAAGTCTTGTGCTCCTTTGGTTCAGTCTCATTATTTATTCTCCTTGATGCTCCTGAGAAGGGAGTCACATCCGTCATTTCCTTCCTGAGTGCTCATTGTCGGTACACAGCAAGGCTACTCTGCTCTGTAGGGTCAGTTTGTGTCCCATGACTTTACTGAACTCACTCCTTAGTTCTAACAGGTTTTGGTGGAGGCTCTGGGGATGCCTGTTTCTAGTTCTGCATCTTCAGCATATAGGGACAGTGTGACGTCCCCCTTCCAGGTGTGGAACCTTTGCTGTTTACAGCTTAATATCCTTGAAAGCCCCACAATTGAATCAAAACTTAGCCCAGGCCAAGGGCAGGAAGCCCCTATTAGAATGAAAACAGAGCTCAATCCCTTGAAGGCCCCATATCAAAATGTAAACAGAACTTGAGGAATTGCTCTAGCCCTTCTGGAGGTCCCCGAGACCAGCCCTTAAAACTAAGCTAAAACCCACCTCAGAGTCCAAGTCCATGCTCTGCTTGTTGGGTACACTTGGACACAAGCTCAAGGTGGTAAATAAACCCTCGTGTGTTTGCATCATTGTTGGCTTCTCGGAGGTTTCTCAGATTCACAATCTTGGGCACGACAGTCTGAGATAAAAAAAGAAAACCAAAAGAAACTCGGACGCCTGTAGAGTGAACGCAGGATTCTGAGAGAAATGGCGGAGACCCGGGGACTTGAGGGATCTTCTGTGGAGACCCCTGCAAACTGGGGGGCAGTATGCTAAGCCCCAGAGCCAGAGGACCCAGAGACCCCACCCACATCCCGCCCATCTGGACCGGGTCTCTGGGAGGAGCACAGCGCCACCCGCTGGAGGTCAGACGCGCTGACGCCCACCCCGCCTCAGACCCCGCAGATGCATCTCACAGGCAGATGTGCACCTGACAATCAGCGCCATGGCCAATCCCCAGACCCTGCACAGACCACTCGCTGCCACCAAGGTGTCAGACCACAGAGGTTGCAGAGCTTCAGCTCTGCTTGGAAAGTAGGGTCTAGCTTCCTTTGTACTTTGTGCTTTATTTTCATGTATTTTCTTTGATTCTATTTTATAAATTGCCTTATTTTAATTTTTATGTATGTACCTTATATATTTCTTATTTTTATTTTCATGGTACTTTAATTGTGTTTCTTATTTTGGTATTTAGAATCTTTTAACAACCAGACAAAAATAATCTGGTAGTTTTTTTTGGGGAGGGCAGTTGTTATTGTTTTTCTTGGTTTTTCTTTTCCTTCCGTCTTTCTTTTCTGGAAAAAATAATGAGATGGAGAAATTCACCTCCATAAAATAATATGAGGTAATACTCACAACCAGGAAGTCCATCAATACAAATATATGATGTCTAACTACAGTTTAAAACAATGATTATAAATATAGCAGCTGGGCTGGAAAAAGAGCACAGAAGAAAACTAGAGAATCCCTTACTGTAAATAAAAGAATTAAAATCTAGTCAGGCCAATGTTAAAAATGCTATAACTGAGATGCAGTACCAAGTGGAAGCATTAAAAACAAGGAAGGTTATGGACCATAGAGGCAGATTTTGGAACTCAGCCACTTATTAAAACAATAACATTCATATCATGGGAGACTCCCAAGATGAAGACAGAGGAAAGGTGGGCTTGCTCAGCCATTAGAAACGACAAATAACCACCTTTTCCTTCAACATGGATGGAACTGGAAGGTATTATGCTGAGTGAAGTAAGTGAATCAGAGAAAGACAAATATTGTATGTTCTCATTCACTTGGGGAATATAGATAATAGTGAAAGGGAATATAGGGGAAGGGAGAAGAAATGTGTGGGAAATATCAGAAAGGGAGACAGAACATAAAGACTCCTAACTCTGGGAAATGAACTAAGGGTGATATAAGGGGAGGAGGGCGGGGGTGGGGGTGAATGTGTGACGGGCACTGAGGGGGGCACTTGACGCGATGAGCACTACTGGGTGTTATTCTGTATGTTGGCAAATTGAACACCAATAAAAAGTAAATTTATTTTTAAGGAAAGAAGAAAGAAAGAAAGAAAGAAAGAAAGAAAGAAAGAAAGAAAGAAAGAAAGAAAGAAAGAAAGAAAGAGAGAAAGAAAGAAAGAGTGGCACCTGTGTGGCTCAGTTAGTTAAGCTTCTGCCTTAGGATCAGATCATGATCCAGGTCCCAAGGAAGGCTCCCTCTTCAGCAGGGAACCTGCTTCTCCCTCACCCTCTGCCCCTCTAGCACATGTTTTTCACTCCTCTCTCTCTGAAATGAATAAATATCATCTTTCAAAAAGAAACAAACAAACCCAGAGGGAAAAGAAATCTCCCATGTAGAAGATTTTCAAACAATTTGTGCAGACATTCCACCCTCAAGTTCCTGAGCATAGCTTCCCACTCTTAGGTGTGCAATGAACATAATAACTTCTTCTACAAAATATATTATGAAAAACTTAATAATAATAATAATAATAATAATAATAATAAAGAATCACATTACTACAGAGAAACCTGACAAACACTACCTCAGCAAGATGATCAGATCAATACCAGGACTGATAAATCATGTTGATAGTATCTATCCTTTATATGATATAATAAAAATGGCATTATATCTCTGTATATAATCCACAAAAACAGTTCAATCATGAGATAAACAACAGATATGTCCCAACTGAGGGAAATTTTACAAAATACTCTACTTCTCAACGTGTTCCAGTTCAACAACAACAAGGAAAGGCTGAGAGACTGCTACAATCCAGAGGAGCCTAAGAAAACATGAGGACAAATGGAGTGTGGTATAAGGGATGGTGATTTAGCAAAAACTAAGGAAATCTGAATAAAGTATGGTCTCTGGTTATTGCGAAAATTTTAATATTGATTCATTAGCTAATATTTGTACCGTACTGATATAAGATATCGATTATTGGGGAAACTGAGTGCAAGTGCATGAGAATTCTCTGTACTATCTTCCCAATTTCCTTATAAATCTTTGTTTTCTTTCTAAAAAATAGGATTTAATTTGAAAATTGAACACGTATAATGCCTCCTCAACCTGAAAAGCAGTAAAGGATAATAAATAGCAAAAATCAGATAAAAATACTTCTAGTACAATAGACACCATATTGCAAGTGCATTTAAAATTAGCAATGTATAACATTTATTTCCTTGACATTTGACTTCCAAAGAGTTCAAAGTGTTTCAGTGTCAGTTGAAATAGGGGAAGAATCTCAGGGAAGAATCCTTCACATAATAATAGGAACATTGGTACTAATGTCCCTCAATTATTTCCAAACCCATAAAGATGCATTTCCTGATGAGTGACTGAGCTGTGAAGAAAAAGATGAGAAACACTCATCCCTTTGAATTACATGTGTCAGAATATTTTAACCATAGTATTATGGATAGTAAATTATCCTTATTAACAGGAAATATGTCTCAGAGTGGAATCTGAGCAATCAGATGGGCAGAGAAAAAATGCTTTATCTCGCTCCTGCACTTTTAAAGACAAGGGAGAACTTTTCTATGTACAAAGTCAGTTGTCAAGATAGCCTTAGGGAATAAGAGTCTGCAGCATGGAATCCTGTTGCACTGCCGGGACGCCTGTGCCCCAGGTCTTCCTGATCTCAAATCTCTGGGCCTGTCCCACAAAACAGGCTGCCATGCTGAGGTCATTTGCAATTTCTCTCTTAGGAGCTCCAGGGAGGGGGGCATGAGCTAGATAGGATGGGATGGGATGCTTGGAGGCCGAGAACATTACGGCCATTCTACTTTAAGTTCAGTATTAGCACACGTCCAGCAATCCCAGGCCCCTGTGAAGAAAGCTGAAATTTGCATTACTTCACTTACTGGAAAAAAACAAGTTTACAGCTTAATTTCTTAGAAAGCCCCACAATAGAATAAAAACTGAGCCTAAGCAAAGGGCTGGACACCCCAATTAGAATGAGAGGAGAGCTCAATGCCCTTGAAGGCCCCATATCAAAATGTAAACAGAACTTGAGGAATTGCTCCAGCTCTTCTGGACGTCCCCGAGACCAGCCCTTAAAACTAAGCTAAAACCTTCCTCGGGGTCCAAATTCCTGTTCCACTGTGTGGCTTGTACTTGAACACATGCTCGAGTTTGTAAAACAACCCTTGGGTGTTTGCATCAGTGTTGGCTCCTTAGTGGTTTCTCAGATTCGACATCTTGGGCACAACACCCCCATGACCCCTCCCCACCTGGACTGGCCTCCTGTCCCCTCCCACCCAGGCTGACCCTCAGTCACTTCCCCGCCCACTACAGCTGGGAAGAGGCCCTCACACAGTTCCACAGGCACGGTGGGCACTCCCGCCGTCCCCAGCCTCCCAGGGGAAGGAAGGAGGTTTTGGCAGGACACACTCCCATGGTGGCCCCAGGGCTCCCTGCCCAGGAGAGCACCTGGTGACAGGTCGGGGTCTGTGTCCCTGACACCAGCTCCTCCTCCCCGGTTTTCCCACAGGAAATGAAGGAGGAGGCACTGGTCTCCTCCAGGGACATCACGCAGGTGGACCTGGACGTCAACAGGACGTTCAGCAGTCACATCATATTTTGGGACTACTACGGGATAGGGTGAGGTTGAGGGGCCAGGGGGGATCAAGACCCAGGAGAGTACCGGGGGATTCTGGGTAGGGAAAACGGGGATTCCGAGTCGGGGGGCAGAACAGCAACCAACAACACACCGCTCCATGGTAGGGTGTTGGGGATGACCTCTGTGCCCCCACCCCTGGGGCCTCAGGGATGAGGAGGCCACTAGGATGGGGTCTCCAGGGCTTGCCATGGGAGCTGAACCCCAAAGGGGAGAGGGACGACCCCCTGAGAAGCAGGGGATGGGTTGATGGTGTGGGGGACAGGAACCGGACCTGGGTGCCAGGCAGAATGGCCGCAGCGGAGCAGGACACACTTCGATCCCATGAGGGTCAGACGGGTCAGAGTAACACCCACTCTCGGTGCTTTACAGGTTTCTAAATTCTATGCATTTAATTTGAGACAATTTGCAATTTGAAAACACACATAGTATGATGAACCCCAGATAATGCCCCCGGTCCTGCCAGGGTCGTGCACTGACCACACCATGCCCCAGGGGCAGATGTCACAGCAAACCCCAGACTGGAGTCTCCTTTAAGTGTAGACGTCTCCTTGTGCATCTTAGAGGAAGGGGATGCCCTGTGTCAGCAGGCCCCCCACGACATCCCCCTCATTCCCCACTCCCACTCCATCCCCCTACATTATCATTCCCCATGGCATCCCACCTACACCATCCCCCTCAAACCCACACAGCCCCACACAATCCCCACCCACACTATACCCCAACACCATCCCCCCTACACCATCCCCCATAATCCACCACCATCATACCCCTGCCCCCACACCATCCACCCCCACACCAACAGCTCCCAGCAAGGACGCAGTGCAGGTGCCCCCTGTGGGACATACTCAGCCTCCCCAGGGTTCTCTGGAAACCCTGCTCCAATCAGAAGCCTGGGTGTCCCATAGAGTACCCAGGGGTTGCAGGGAGGAGGGAAGACAGGGAGCCCCTGAAAGGGTGTGTGCAGGTGAGTGGTGCTGAGTATGCACTGTGCCCTGTCTCCGCCCACTGTCCCTCCCAGAGGGCGGCTTACACTGCACAGAACACCAGCCCCTAACCAGGGGTATCTGGACTGGCCTGGCCCCAGGCTCTGTGAGGGTGGGTGTGATTTGAGCCCCCGCCCCAGTCCCAACAAAAAGACTAATGGGATCCAGCCCCCCATTGCCCTGTCCAGTGCTGGATTCTGGCCCCATGCTGAGCGAGCCCTCTCACAGCTGGATGTGGCCTCCTGGGCCCTGGGGGTGCCCCACAGATCTAGGTCGCTGACCTGTGGCCGCCCTGGGGATCCCGGGACACCCAAGGTTGGAGAGAACAGAGGTGGGCCAGTGGGGCCCACCCGAACCCACACCAGGAGGCAGGCTCCTCCAGGTGCTGGGGCCCCAGGGGCCAAGTGGCTGGGGTCCAGCTGCCCTGCAGGGACCCAGCTAGGAACCCATGAGCTGCAGGTCAAGGTCAGCTCTGCTGTCCTCAGAACCGTCTCTCAGGCTGAAACCTCAGGACACATGCCCCCACCCGAGGTCCACACGTGCTCCCAGGTGGGGGACTCCAGCACTCACACCCCACCCATGTGATTCTTGCCCTCCCCTAAAGGACAGACATTCCCTCCACAGGGGAAGGCGCACACCCTCCACTCTAAGCCCGTTTGCTGTAGAATGTCAATAAAGTGTTGTGGTGCGAAAATGCACAGCCAGCCCATTTCTGTGTCTCCCAGAACTCTGTGCACGGGGCGTGGACAGACCCACAGAGAGGAGGAGGGGGCACCACCCAGTCCCCAAACAGCCCCTGCACGGGCACTGCAAGGCACACAAGCTGACGTCCCCACGTGCCTTCCAGGGGCGGCCAATGCCAGGGTCAGGACCCCACAAACTATACTGGGACTCAGCCTGTGCCCCCGGGCCAGGAGGGCCTGGGACAGAGTGATGGCCAGGGAGCCTCAGGTCACCAGGGTCTCTGTAAAGGGACCTGGGATGTCTGTGCTCCCTCTGTCAAGGGGGCGGGGGCTGGCTGGTTTCTGGGGTACTTCCTCCTCTCCCCGCATCTCTGTGCCTGTGTGCCTGGGGAACAGAGGGCCTGTGGGGCCATCAGCGTGACCCTGGAAGGGATGTCAGGACAGTAGGCCCTTGTGTTGTGCCCAGGATTGCAAATCCAAGAAACCACAGATGAGCCGACATCGATGCAAACTTCCAAGGATTTCTTTACAAGCTGGAGCTTGAGTCCAAGTGCACCCAACACAGCGGAGCAGGGATTTGGACCCTGAGACTAAGAGGCGTAGCAGCTTTATACGGGCCAGTGGCCCATGGGATACACAGAAAGTTGCACAGTCGTGTCGGTCCACGTGCAGGTGGCCGATTGAATTACACCTTACCCTATAGGATCCACTTGACCTGGCCTATTACTTTGGTCAGAATCGGAGTGCAGTTTTGGCGGGCACAAAGCAGAGTTACATTGTTATGAGCCGATTTCTGATTAGGGTGTGCCCAGCGGCTTGACTGGGTTGGGGCAGCGCCTTAAGACATAAGTAGGTCATGAGGGGGTCATAGGGGAGGTGGCGGGTGTAACACAAAATGGAATCAGTCCTGCTCTACTTGTCCAGGGGTAGGGGATTTTTGTTATATTTCCTGGGTCCCACACTTGCAGATCACGCACCTGGGCCACCCTCACCAAATGGACTCAGTGTGCACACCTTGTGGTGCTGGATATCTCACACCAGTGTGTAGAGGGCACCCTCCTCACCCGAGTGAGTAGGGACTGGGTGAACATGGTGCTCGGCCTGAAGGTCAGGCAGCACAGGGCACTGAGGAACCCCAGCCCCATCACCACCCCTACTCCCACACACAGGCTCCCCAAGGCTCCCCATAATGGGCACCCGGTGCCTCTGGAGATCCCCCCAGGGCAGCCCCGAGGTCCGGCTCCCTGCTGGAGAGGCATCGGGGAGAAGAGAAGCAGGCGGCGCTTGGGGAGACCCACTGCTGGACATGGGAATGTGGCCCAGCCAGACCTTCCACCTCAGCTGACCCTCCAGCTGAAATTCATGACAGGAGCGAGCCCCGGGTCGGCCAGGAGAGCCCAGCTAGCCAACCAGCATCAGCACCAGAAATGATGTTGTACCAACCATTTCGGCGTTTGGGTGACCCAGCCAGAGGATCCGATAACTGCACGTGATAGCTTCATGTGATAGACACACAAACACCCCAAAACCAACAAAAGTCAGAATCCCCCCAGTGTTGTCAAACAGCAGCTGGATGGTTACATACACAACGCTGTGGTCCCCAATAGGATACCTGGAAGACGCTATAAACCATGACTGCAGAGGTGCTGGAGGCATGGAGATGTGCCTCTTGTGTTCCAAAAAGGAGAGCAGAGGGGCAGGAAGCATCCTCCGGAGTGGGGGGCCCTCCTAGGAAAGGACACCAGGTCCCTGTGAAGGCCACGGATGGTGAAATTTTCCTCCTCTCTTTCAGCTTCTGCTTTTCCTCCTAAATGCCATTTTCCTCAATCATAATAGCAAAAATTTATTTTAAGTTTTTAAATTTCTTTTTATTGGAGTCCAATTTGTATGAATTCTTTCTTCAGCAAGGGTGTCATTCAGGATAGAGAGAAAGATTTTCCCAGACAGGCAAAGTATAAAGGAGTTCATGACCACTAAACCAGTCCAGTAAGGAATTTTCAGAAGAACTATTCTAGTGGGGGAAAAAAGAGACCAAAAGCAACAAAGACTAGAAAGGACCAGAGTATGTCACCAGAAACACCAACTCTACCGGTAACACAAAGGCACAAAGTTCATGTCTTTGAATAAGCACTCTGAATGCTGATGCTAAATGCTCCAATCAAAAGATATAGGGTATCAGAGTGCCTTAAAAAACAGGATCCGGGATGCCTGGGTGGCTCTGGGTTTGAGCCTCTGCCTTTGACTCAGGGTGTGATCCTAGAGTCTGGGATCGAGTCCCATATTGGGCTCCTGGTGGGGAGCCTTCTTCACTCTTGGCCTAATTTTCTGCCTCTCTCTCTCTCTCTCTCTCTCTCTCTCTCTCTCTCTCATGCTCTCAAAAATAAAATCGTTATTAAAAAAACAACTCCGTCGGTATGCTGCCTACTAGATGCTCACCTTAGACCTATAGACAACAGCAGATTGAAAGTCAGGGGATGGAAAATCATCTATCACGCTAATGGTTATGAAAAGAAAGCTGGAGGACCAATACTTATATTAGAAAAACTAGATTTGAAACCAAACCCTGGGGGACACCTGGTGGCTCAGTGGTTGAGCATCTGCCTTCGGCTCAGGGTGTGTTCCTGGGATCCCAGGATCGAGTCCCACATCGGCATCCTTTTGGGGAGCCTGTCTCTCCATCTGCCTATGTTTCTGCCTCTGCTTCTCTGTGTATCTCTCATGAATAAATAAATAAAATATTTAATCTCAAAAAAGAATGAACAAATAATGTAAGAAGTGATGAAGAAGGGCATTATTTCATAGTTAAAAAGACTCTCTATATCGATCAAAGAACTAAATATTTATGCTGCCAACATGGGAGTACCTAAATATGGAAACCAAATACCAACAAATGTACAGGAACTGACTGTATTGAAAATAATACAATGACAGGGGATTTTAAAACCCACCCACTTATGGCAATGGACTGATCGTCTATGCAGAAAATCAACATGGGAACAATAGCCTTGACACACTGGACGACAGGGACTCAACAGATATAGTCTGAACATTTCTTCCTAAAGCAGAATACACATTCCTTTCAAGTGCACATGGGACATTGTCCAGCACAGATCATATCATGGGCCACAAATCAGCCCTCAACAGGTACAACAGGTACAAGAAGTTGATATCACACCCTGTATATTTTTGACTACGACGCTATGAAACTCGAAGTTGACAGTAAGAAAAAATTTGGACAGACCAAAAATATGTGGAGATTATGAACATCCTACTAGAGAATGAATGGAGCAACCAGGAAATTGCACTGCTGGGGATTTACCCCAAAGATACAGATGCAGTGAAACGCCAGGACACCTGCACCCCAATGTTTATAGCAGCAATGGCCACGATAGCCAAACTGTGGAAGGAGCCTCGGTGTCCAACGAAAGATGAATGGATAAAGAAGATGTGGTTTATGTATACAATGGAATATTACTCAGCTATTAGAAATGACAAATACCCACCATTTGCTTCAACGTGGATGGAACTGGAGGGTATTATGCTGAGTGAAGTAAGCCAGTCGGAGAAGGACAAACATTATATGTTCTCATTCATTTGGGGAATATAAATAATAGTGAAAGGGAATATAAGGGAAGGGGGAAGAAATGTGTGGGAAATATCAGAAAGGGAGACAGAACGTAAAGACTGCTAACTCTGGGAAACGAACTAGGGGTGTTGGAAGGGGAGGTGGGCGGGGGGTGGGAGTGAATGGGTGACGGGCACTGGGGGTTATTCTGTATGTTAGTAAATTGAACACCAATAAAAAATAAATTAAAAAAATTAAAAAAATTAAAAATAAATTAAAAATAAAAAAAAATAAAATAAAACAAATGAAAATGAAAACATGTTTCTCCAAACCTCTGGGATGTAGCAAAGACAGTCCAAAGGGGGAAATACATAGCAATACAGGCTTTCCTCAGGAAACAAGAAGTCTGGGATCCCTGGGTGATGCAGCAGTTTAGCGCCTGCCTTTGGCTCAGGGCACGATCCTGGAGACCCGGGATTGAATCCCATGTCGGGCTCTTGGTGCATGGAGCCTGCTTCTCCCTCTGCCTATGTCTCTGCCTCTCTCTCTGTGTGACTATCATAAATAAATAAAAAGTAAATAAAATGTTTTTTAAAAAAAGGAAACAAGAAGTCTCTAATACACAATCTAACCCTACAGCTAAAGGAGATGGAAAAGGCATAGCAAACAAAGCCTAAAGCCTACAGAAGATGGGAAAAAATAAAGATGAGAGCAGAAATAAACAATACAGAAATAAAAAAACAGTAGAATGGAATAACAAAACTAAGAGCTGGTTCTTCAGAATAATTAATAAAATGGATCAAGCCCTAGCCAGCCTTATCAACGAGAAAAGAGAAAAGACCTAAATAAATAAAATCACAAATGAGAGAAGAGAGATCACAATCAACACCAGAAAAATAAGACAGTTATAAGGGAAAACTATGAAACTTATACACTAACATACTGGAAGAAATGGAGGAAATGGACAAATCCCTTGAAATGTGCAAATGAGCAAAACTGAAATAGGAAGAAATAGAAAATGTGAACAGACCCATAAATAGCAAAGGAATTGAATCAGCAAGGCACCTGGCTGCCTCAGTGGTTGAGCATCTGCTTTGGCTCAGGTCATGATCCCGGGGTCCTGGGGGATCACGTCCCACATCAGGCTTCCCACATAGAGCCTCATTTTCCCTCTGCCTCTCTGTGTCTCTCATGAATACTTAAGTAAAGGTGCAGCCACTGTGGAAAACAGTCTGGAGGGTCCTCGAGAAGTTAAAAATAAGGGATCCCTGGGTGGCGCAGCGGTTTGGTGCCTGCCTTTGGCCCAGGGCGTGATCCTGGAGACCCAGGATCGAATCCCACATCGGGCTCCCAGTCCATGTAGCCTGCTTCTCCCTCTGCCTGTGTCTCTGCCCCTCTCTCTGTGACTATCATAAAAAATTTTTGAAAAAAGAAGTTAAAAATAGAGTTACCCTCTGATTCCAAAATTAAACAGCTAGGTATTTACCCTGAGGATACAAAAGTAGTTTATTAGATTCAAAGAGGGACACGCAGCCCGGTGTTGGTAGCAGCGTTATCAACAACAGCCAATCTGTGGATACAGCTAAAATGTCCACCGACAGATGAATGGGCAGAGAAGAAGTGGTAAATATACACACTGCGACATCACTGGGTTATCAGAAGGGATGAAATGAAGCCATTTCCAATGACGTGGGAGAATTGGAAAGACTTATGCTAAATGAACTCAGTCAGTCAGAGAAAGACAGATACCACATACCATACAATTGCATTAACATGTGAATTTTAGGAAAACAAACAAACTGGCAAAGGGGCGGAGGGGAGGGATGAGAGAAGCAAACCAAGATACACACTCTTAACCACACAGAATAAACTAATAAATACCAGAGGAAGGGGGGGGGGGAGGGAAATCAGGGGATAGGGATTGTGGAAGTCACCTCTGACCAGTACCAGGCATTGTATCCAAGGGTTGAATCACTATGTGGTAAACCTGAAAGTATATCATACTGTGTTTACAAAGAGGAATTCAAGTAAAACTTTAAAATAATAATTGGTAGTATTGATGAAAAATGTGCGCACTAGAGATAAAATCAGAAAGTCAACTGAAAATCCAAATAAAGAGTATTTAGAGCCACAAAAACCCTCCTTACCTCAGCTCAGGAGAAGACTGCCATGCCTATTCTCACCCAAGTAAAAGCCTGGATTTTGATTCTCTGGGGAGGCCACTGACTTGGTGGAGTCAAGCTATCTTTGAACCCAAAACCTAAATAGAGTGCATAAAACTAAACTGCCCAAGATATTAGGAGTCCCAGTGCAGGACATGCCAAGACCCAAACTCTAACCATACACAGACAAAAGCCTAACCCTACACTTAAGCCTAATGTTAACCTAACCCTTAAACAAGACCTATCACTAATTGAAAACCAAACACAAACCCCAAGACCGAAATGTGGACCAGACTTTTACCAAGTTCCGCAAAACTCACTCAACCCTCTTCCACTGTGGGCGGGACCGCGGGCTGCTGCAGCCGCCCTGGAAACAGTGTGGAGGCTCCTCAGGAAGTTACAAATAGAGCTGTAGGGTCAGTTTGTGTCCCCTGACTTTACTGAACTCACTCCTTAGTTCTAACAGGTTTTGGTGGAGGCTCTCAGGTTTCCTGTTTCTAGTACCACCTCTTCAGCATATAGGGACAGTGTGAGTTCCCCTTCCAGTTGTGAGACCTTTACTGTTCACATCTTAATGTCCTAGAAAGCCCCACAATAGAATAAAAACTGAGTCCAGCTCAAGGGCAGGAAGCCCCTATTAGAATGAGAACAGAGCTCAATGCCCTAGAAGGCCCCATATCAAAATGAAAACAGAACTTGAGGAATTGCTCCAGCCCTCCTGGAGGTCCCAAGACCAGCCCTTAAAACTAAGCTAAAACCCACCTCGGGGTCCAAGTCCCTGCTCCGCTCTGTCGGGTATACTTGGACACAAGCTCAAGCTTGTAAATAAACCCTCGTGTGTTTGCATCGGAGTCGACATCTCGGTGGTTTTCGGATTCGCAATCTTGGGCACAACAGTCTGATATAAAAAAAACAAAACCAAAAGAAGCTCGGACACAGGCAGAGTAAAAGCAGGGTTCTGAGAGAAGCAGCGGAGACCCGGGGGCCTAGCGGCTCTTCTGTCGAGGCCCCTGCAGACAGGTGGGGGGGCGGAAAACTCAGCCCCAGAGCCAGAGGACCCAGCGTCCCCACCCGCATCCCGCCCATCAGCACAGAGACTCAGGGAGCAGCACAGTGCTGCCCACTGGAGGCGAGAGGCGCTGATGCCCACCCCGCCTCTGACCCCACAGGTGCATCTCCCTGGCAGATGTGCACCTGAGAATCAGTGCCAAGACCCATTCCGAGACCCTGCACAGACCATTCACCGCCAGCAAGTTGTCGGACCACAGAGGCAGCAGAGCTTCAGCTCTGCCTCGAAAGTACGGACTAGATTCCTTTGTACTTTGTGCTTTATTTTCATTTATTTTCTTTGATTCTTTTTTATTAATTGCCTTATTTTAATTTTTATGTATGTACCGTATATATGTCTTATTTTTACTTTCATGGTATTTTAATTGTTTTTCTTACTTTGGGATATAGCATCTCTAACAAGCAGGCAAAAATAATCTGGTGGGGTTTTTTTTGGGGGGGGAGGGCAGTTGTTATTGTTTTTCTTGTTTTTTCTTTTTCTTCCTTCTTTCTTTTCTGGAACAAATAATGAGATGGAGAAATTCACCTCCATAAAATAACATGAGGTTCTACTCGCAGCCAGGAAGTTCATCAATACACATATATGATGTCTAACTACTGTTTAAAACAATGATTATAAAGACAGTAGCTGGGCTAGAAAAAGAGCACAGAAGACAACTAGAGAAACCTTTACTGTAGAAATAAAAGAACTAAAATCTAGTCAGGCCAATGTTAAAAATGCTATAACTGAGATGCAGTGCCAAGTGGAAGCCTTCAAAACAAGAAAGGTTATGGACCACAAGACAGACGTAGGGAAGTCAGCCACTTATTAAAACAATAATATTCATATCATGGGAGACACAGAAGATGAAGAGATAGAAAAGGTGGGACTTGCTCAGACATTAGAAATGACATATACCCACCATTTGCTTCAAAGTGGATGGAACTGGAATGTATTATGCTGAGTGAAGTAAGTCAATTGGAGAAGGACAAACATTGCATGTTCTCATTCACTTGGGGAATATAAATAAGAGTGAAAGGGAATATAAGGGTTGGAGAAGAAATGTGTGGAAAATATCAGAAAGGGAGACAAAACATAAAGACTCCTATCTCTGGGAAATGAACTAGGGGTGATGGAAGGGGAGGAGGGTGGGGGTGGGTGTGAATCGATGACGGGTACTGACAGGCTGAGCACTGTGTGTTGTTCTGTATGTGGGCAAATTGAACACCAATAAAAAGTAAATTTATTATTAAAAAAAAAAGAAAAAGAAAGAAAAAGTGGCATCTGGGTGGCTCAGTCACTTAAGCTTCTGCCTTAGGCTCAGATCATGATCCAGGTCCCAAGGCAGGCTCCCTGTTCAGCAGGGAACCTGCTTCTCCCTCTCCATCTGCCCCTCTCGCTCTTGGTTTTTCTCTCCTCTCTCTTTCAAATAAATTAATGACACCTTTAAAAAGAAACAAACAAACAAACAAACCCAGAAGGACAAAAATCTCCCATGTAGAAGAATTTCAAAGAAGTTGTGCAGACATTCCACCCTCAAGTTGATTAGCATAGCTTCCCTCTCTTATTTCCGGAAGACACATAGTAACTTCCTTCTACAAAATATAATATGAAAATCAGTATACAAAATTGATACAATAATAATAATAATAATAATAATAATAAGAAGAAGAAGAAGAAGAAGAAGAAGAAGAAGAAGAAGAAGAAGAATCACTTTACTATGGAGAAAGCTGACAAACACGACCTCAGCAAGATGATCATATCGATACGAAGACTGATAAATCATGTTGATAATATCTATCCTTTATATGATATAATGAAAATGGCAGTATATCTCTTTATATAATCCACAAAAAGAGTTTAATCATGAGATAAAAAACAGACATTTCCCAACCGAGGTAAATTTTACAAAATACTCTACTTCTCAAAGTGTTCCAGTTCAACGATAACAAGGAAAGGCTGAAAGACTGTCACAATCCAGAGGAGCCTAAGAAAAAATGAGTACAAATGGAATGGGATATGAAGGATGGTAATTTAGCAAAAACTAAGGAAATCTGAATAAAGTATGGTCTTTGGTTAATGAGAATATTTTAATATTGATTCAAGGCTAATATTGTACCTTCCTAATATACCACCACCATCATATCCCTACCCCACACCATCCACCCCCACACCATCCGCCCCCAGCAAGGACCCAGTGCAGCTGCCCCCTGTGGGACATGCTCAGCCTCCCTGGGGTTCTCTGGATACCCTGCTCCCATCAGAAGCCCAATTCTCCCATAGAGAACCCAGAGGTTGCAGGAGGAAGGAAGGCAGCGATCCCCGAAAGGCTGGGGGTAGGTGAGTGGTGCAGAGGACACATTGGGCCCTGCCCTCGCCCACTGTCCGTCTTGGAGGGCGGCACAACCTGCACAGGACACCAGCCCCTAACCCAGAGGGACCTGGGCTGACCTGGCTCTGCGCTCTGTGGGAGCTAGGTTGATTTGAGCCCCTCCCAGGCCCAACAAAAAGACTAATGGGATCCAGGTCCCCATGGTCCTGGCCAGCCCTGGATTCTGGCCCCAGGCTGAGCGAGCCCTCTCACAGGTGGATGTGGCCTCCTGGGCCCTGGGCATGCCCCACAGATCCAGGTCGCTAACCTAGGGCAGGCCGATGGATCCCGGGACACGCCAGGGTGGGGAGTGGATGGATAGGCCGGTTGGCCCCACCCGACCCCACACCAGGAGGCAGGCTCTTCCAGGTATTGGGGCCCCAGAGGGCCCAAGGCAGGTGTCCAGCTGCCCTGTGGGTCCCAGGACAGGAGCCCATGAGCTGCAGGTCCAGGTTATCTCTGCTGTCCTCAGAATAGTCACTCAGGCTGAAATCTCAGGACACACACCCCCACCCGGAGTCCACACATGTTCCCACAATGTGGACTCTAGCACCCGTCCCTCCACACCTTGTGATTATTGCCCTCCCCTAAAGGACAGAAAGGTCTCCCTCCCCAGGGGAAGGCGCGCATTAGGCTCTGAGCCCCTTTGCTGTAGAAAGTCAATAAAGTGTTGTGCTAAAATGCACAGCGAGCCCGTTTCTGTGTCTCCCAGAACTCTGTGCATGGGGCGTGGAGAGACACCCAGAGAGGAGGAAGGGGCACCATCCAGGCCCCAAACAGCCCCTGCAGGGGCGCCACCAGGTACACAGAGCTGACGTCCCCACGTGCCTTCCAGGGGCAGCCAGATGTCAGGGTCAGGACCCCACAGACTTTGCTTAGACTCAGGCTGTGTCCCCCGGGCCAGGGGGGGCTGGGACAGAGTGACAGCCAGGGAGCTTCAGGTCACCAGGGTCTGTGCACAGCGACCAGGAGGTCTGTGCACCCTCTGTCCTGATGAATGAGGATGGCCGAGTTCCGGGGCACTTATTCCCCTCCCCGCATCCCCATGTCTGTGTGCCTGGGGCACAGAGGGCCTGTGGGGTGGTCAGCGTGGCCCTGGAAGGGATGTCAGGACACCAGGCCCTGGTGTTGTGCCCAAGATTGTAAATCAGGGAAACCACCAAGGAGCCAACACCGATGGAAACTCCCGAGGGTTTCTTTACAAGCTGGAGCTTGGGTGTAATTGCACCCAACACAGTGGAGCAGGGACGTGGATCCCGAGAATAAGAGGCATAGCAGCTTTATAGGGGCCAGTGGCCCATGGAATACGCAGAAAGTTGCACAGTCATGATGGTCCACACGCAGGTGGCCAATTGAATTACACCTTACCAAATAGTATCCACTTGAGCTGGCCTATTACTTTGGTCAGAATCGTCGCACAGTTTTGGGGGGCACAAAGCAGGGAGGGTTACATTGTTATGAGCCGATTTCAGAATAGGGTGTGCCCAGCGGCCTGACTAGGGTGGGGCAGCGCCTTAAGCAAAAAGCAGCTCATGTGAGGGTCATAGGGGAGGAGGCGGGTGTAGCACAAAATGGAATCAGTCCTGCTCTGCTTGTCCAGGGGTAGGGGATTTTTGTTAACTTTCCTGGGTCCCACACTTGCAGCTCATGAACCTGGGCCACCCTCACCAGGTGGACTCAGCCTGCACACCTTGTGGTGCTGGATCTCTCATACCAGCATGTGGAGGGCACCCTCCTCTCCCTAGTGAGTAGGGGCTGGGTGAGCATGGGGCTCGCCAGAAGGCCTGGCAGCACAGGGGACCAAGAACCCCAGCCCAGACCCCAACTCGACTCCCACACACAGGCAGCAACAGGGCTCCCCGCCATGGGCAGCTACCTCCTCAGGATCTCCCCCCAGGACGGCGCTGATGTCTGACTCCCTGCTGGAGAGGCATCGGAGAGAAGAGAAACAGCAGGCGCTCAGTGGGACCCCCTGCTGGATATGGGAATTTGGCCAAGTCGGACCTTCCAGCTCAGCTGACTCTCCAGCAGAAAGTCACTGCAGGAGCGAGCCCCCAGTCGGCAAGGAGAGTCCAGCTATCTACCCAGCGCCAGCACCAGAAATGATGTTGTGCCAACCATTTCGGCATTTGGGTGACCCAGCCAGAGGATCAGATAGCTGCACGTGATATCTGCATGTGATAGTCACACACACAAGCAAAAACCAACAAAAGTCGGAATCCCCCCAATGTTGTCAAACAGCAGCCGGATGGTTACATATACGATGCTGTGGTCCCCAATAGGATACATGGAAGATGCAAAAAACCATGACTGCAGATGTGCTAGAGGCACAGAGATGTGCCTGCTGGTTTCCAACAAGGAGCACAGAGGGGCAGGAAGCATCCTACGGAGGGAGGCCCCTCCTTGGAAAGGACATCATGTCCCTGTGAAGGCTACAGAGGGTGAAATCTGTCCTCCTCTCTCTTAGCTTCTGGTTTTCCTCCTAAATGCCATTTTCCTCAATCATAAGACCAAAAACTTATTTTATGTTTTTAAATTTCTTTTTATTGGAGTCCAATTTGTATGAATTCTTCCTTCAGCAAGGGTGTCATTCAGGAGAGAAGGAGAGATCATGAATTCCCAGACAGGCAAAATATAAAGTAGTTCACTTAAACAGTGACCACTTAACCAGTCCAATAAGGAATTTTAAGAGGGACTCTTCTAGTGGGGGAAAAAAAGAGACCAAAAGCAACAAAGACTAGAAAGGACCAGAGAACATCACCAGAAACTGCAACTCCTCCTGTAACACAAAGGCACAAGTTCATATCTTTGAATAATCACTCTGAATGCCGATAGACTAAATGTTCCAATCAAAAGATATAGCGTATCAGAGTGGCTTAAACACAGGATCCGGGATGCCTGGGTGGCTCAGGGGATGAGCATCTGCCTTTGACCCAGGCTGTGATGCTGTAGTCTGGGATTGAGTCCCATATTGGGCTCCTGGTGGGAAGTCTGCTTCTCTCTCTGCCTAATTTTCTGCCTCTCTGTCTCTCTCTCTCTCTCATAAATAAAATTGTTATTAAAAAAGCAAGATCCATCTGTATGCTACCTACAAGATGCTCACCTTAGACCTATAGACACCAGCAGATTGATAGTCAGGAGAGGGAAAATCATCTACCACGCTAATGGATATCAAAAGAAAGCTGGAGGACACATACTTATATCAGACAAATGAGATTTGAAACCAAAACCTGGGGGACACATGCGCAGTGGTTGAGCATCTGCCTTCGACTCAGGGTGTGATCCTGGGATCCCAGGATCGAGTCCCACATCGGCCTCCCTTAGGGGAGCCTGCCTCTCCCTCTGCCTATGTTTGTGCCTCTGCTTCTCTGTGTATCTCTCATGAATAAATAAATAAAATATTTAAATCTCAAAAAGAAAGAACAAATACTGTAAGAAGAGATGAAGAAGAACATTATTTCATAATTAAAAAGACTATCAAGATCAAACAACTAAATATTTATGCTGCCAACATGGGAGTACCTAAATATAGAAACCAATTAGCAACAAACGTACAGGAACTCACTGATAATAATATCCTGACAGAGGATTTCAACACCCACTTATGGCAATGGACTGATCGTCTATGCAGAAAATCAACAAGGGAACAATAGCCTTGACACACTGGACCACAGGGACTCAACAGATATAGTTAGAATATTAGATCCGAAAGCAGAATACACATTCCGTTCAATTGCATATGTGACATTCTCCAGAACAGATCATATCAGGGCCCACAAATTAGCCCTCAACAGGTACAACCGGTACAAGAAGGTTGATATCACACCATGTACATTTTCGGACCAAGGCGCTATGAAACTGGAAGTCGACAGTAAGAAAAAAAATTGGACAGACCAAAAGTACTTGGAGTTTATGATCATCCTACTAGAGAATGAATGGAGCAACCAGAAAATTAAAGAGGAAATTTAAAACAAATGAAAATGAAAACATGTTTCTCCAAACCTCTGGGATGTACCAAAGGCAGTCCTAAGAGGGAAGTACATACCAATACAGGCCTAGCTCAAGAAACAAGAAGTCTCCAATACACAACCTAACCCTACACCTGAAGGAGCTGAAAAAGGAATAGCAAACAAAGCCTAAAGGCTACAGAATAAGGGAAAAATTTAAGATGACAGAAGAAATAAACAATACAGTAACAACAAAACAGTAGAATGGAAAAACAGAACTAAGAGCTGGTTCTTCAAAATAAATAATAAAATAGATCAAGCCATATCCAGCCTTATCAACGAGAAAAGAGAAAAGACCTAAATAAATAAAATCACAAATGAGAGAAGAGAGATCACAATCAACACCAGAAAAATAAGACAATTATAAGGGAATACAATGAAAGATTATACGCTAACAAACTGGGAGACCTGGAAGAAATGGACAAATCCCTAGAAATGTGCAAATGAGCAAAACTGAAATACGAAGAAATAGAAAATATAAACAGACCCATAACTAGCAAAGGAATTGAATCAGAAAGGCACCTGGGTGCCTCAATGGTTGAGGCATCTGATTTGGCTCAGGTCATGATCCCGGGGTCCTGGGGGATCAAGTCCCACATCAGGCTCCCCGTATGGAGCCTCATTTCCCTCTGCCTATACCTCTACCTCTCTGTGTCTCACATGAATACATAAATAAAATCTTTAAAAAAGAGAACAGATACAAAGATGTGAAAGGACCCAAGTAAAATCACAAATGAAAAAAGAGAAATAACAACCAACACTAGAGAAATACAAACGATTATAAGAGAACATTATGAAAAATTATATGCCAGCAACCAAGAACCTGGAAGAAATAGATCAATTCCTGGAAATATATAACATAGCAAAAATGATAAAGGAAGAAATAAGAAACTTGAACACACAGATAACCAGCAACGAAATGAATCAGCAATGAAGAATCTCCCAACAGGAGATGCTTAGATCAATAGAATTGAATGGAAAGCCGAACAAGATACAAACCTGTAACTCTATGATCCATTAATCGACAACAAGGCAGGAGGGAATATCCAATGGCACAAAGACAAGTCTCTTCAACCAACCCTAACCCTGACCCCAGGATAAGAACAAATGATGTTGGGAAAACCAGGCAGCCACATGCAGAAGAATGAAACTGGACCACTTTCTTACACCATATATATAAAAAATAAATTCAAAATGGATGAAAGACCTAAATGTGAGACCTGAAACCAATCAAAGAAGAAAAGATAGGCAGCAAAGTCTTCAACATTGGACAATGAATTTTCTTTCTAGATATGCCACTGAGGTGAGGGAACAAAAGCAAAAATGCTACTGGGACTTCATCAAAATGAAAAGCTTCCGCAAAGTGAAGGAAACAACCAAAGCTAAAAGGCAACATACAAAATGAAAGGAGATATTGGTAAACAACACATCCAATAAAGAGTTAGTATGCAAAACACATAAAGGAAATATTAATCTCAAGATCCTAAAAACAAATTATGCAACTGGAGATGGGCAGAAAAATGAATGGACTTTGTCTCTGACAAGACAGCCAGATGGCACCAGACACATGGAAAGACACAAAGCGTCACCCATCGTCAGGGAAATGCAAACCAAAACCACAATGATATGTCACCTGAGAGCCGTCATAATGGCTAAAATTAACAACACAAGAAACAACAGGTGTTGGTGAGGCAATGGAGAAAGGGTAGCCCCCTTACACTCCTGGTGGGCATGCGAACAGATGTAGTCACTGTGGAAAACAGTGTGGAGGGTCCTCGAGAAGTTAAAAAAAAGGGGGATCCCTGGGTGGTGCAGTGGATTGGTGCCTGTCTTTGGCCCAGGGTGCGATCCTGAAGACCTGGGATCGAATCCCACTTTGGGCTCCCAGTGCATGGAGCCTGCTTCTCCCTCTGCCTGTGTCTCTGCCTCTCTCTCTGTGACTATCATAAAAAAAAAATTTAAAAAAAAGAAATTAAAAATAAAGCTACCCTATGATTCCAAAATTGCAGAGCTAGATATTTACCCCGAGGATACAGAAGTACTTTAGTAGATTCAAGGAGGGACACGCAGCCCAGTGTTGTAGCAGCATTACAACAACAGCCAAACTGTGGATACAGCCCAGATGTCCATAGACAGATGAATGGGCAGAAAGATGTGGTAAATATACACACTGCGACATCACTGGGTCATCAGAAGGGATGAAATGAAGCCATTTACAATGACGTGGAAGGAGTGGAAAGGATTTATGCTAAATGAACTCAGTCAGTCAGAGAAAGATACCAAATACCATACAGTTGCATTCACATGTGAATTTTTTAGAGTAGCAAACCAAGATACACACTCTTAACCACAGAGAATAAACTAATAAATACCAGGGGAAGGTGGGGGGGATGGTGAGTCAGGGGATAGGGACAGTGGAGGGCACCTGTGACAAGTACCAGGCGTTGTATCCAAGGGTCTAACCACTATGTGGTAAACCTGAAACTATATCATACCGTGTTCACAAACAGGAATTCAATAAAACTTAAAAATAATAATTGGTAGTATAGAGGAAACATGTGCACACAAAAGATAAAATCAGAAAGGCAACTGTAACTCCAAATAAAGAGTCTTAGGAGCCACAAATCCCCTCCTTAGCTCAGCTTGGGAGAAGCCTGCCATGTCTATTCTGACCCCAGCAGAAGCCTGGATTTTGATTCTCTGGGGAGGCCACTGACTTGGTGGAGTCAGGCTATCTTTGAACCCAAAACCTAAATAGAGTGCATAAAACTAAACTGCCCAAGATATTAGGAGTCCCAGTGCAGGCACATGCCAAGACAGAAACTCTAACCATATACAGACATAACCGTAACCCTACACTTAAGCCTAATGTTAACCTAACCCTTAAACAAGACCCATCACTAATCGAAAACCAAACACAAACCCCAAGACCAAAACACATTCACGGAACCTTCATGCCAACCCTCACCCTAACTCCTAAACCTATTCTAAACCCTTAACCCTGACCCCTACCTTAAATCTAACCCTAACCTCTAACCCTAACCTTAACATAATGTACTCAAATCCTATCCTAACCTTAAACTGTACCCTAACCCTAACCCTAACCCTCTAATACTAATCCTATCTCATACCCCAAACTGTACTCTAACCTGTACCCTAAAACTAACTCCTAAACCACTCCCTATACCTATCTCTTACCCTTTTCCAAAACCATACCCTGACCCTGACCCTGACCTGACCCTAAACCCTAACTAAACACTAATCATAACCCTAGCCCTAACCCCTATCCTAAACCTAACCCTCACCCTAACCCTAAACCTAGCCCTAAATTTTACCCTAACCCCTAACCCTTACCCCTAACCCTAACTCACACCCTAACACCTCACCCTAACTGCAAACCTAAGCCCAACCCTAACTGCCACCATAACCCTAACCCCACCTCCAAACCTCCTGGCCTATCCCTAAAGCCTAAACCCTAACCCTAACTCTAAATACTGTCACTAACCCTAACCTCATTCCCTTATCCCTAACCCCCATCCTAACTCCTAACCACTGACCCTTACCCTTATCCCTCACCCTAACCTCTAATCCGTAACCATAAGCTTAATCACAAATACCTAACATCTAACCTAAGCCTAACCACCAACTGCCTCACCTCCCCTGATACTAACATTCATTCTACCCATTCACATACCCTGTGGTTCTGAGTAATCACTTCTGATGTGGACGAGGCCCCCAACAGCGCCGCCAAAGTCCTCCAGGGGGTCCTGAGGAAGCAGGGCTCCTGTGAGTGTGGACATGGCCCCACGTGTTCCTGAGTGATAGTCAGCGGGTCCTGAGGACGGCGGGTCTCCTGTCACTGTGGACTATGCCTCACATCCTCTGGAAGACTCACAGAAGGTCCTCAGGTGGCCGGGGGCTCCTGTCAGCCTGGACATGGCCCCACGTCCCCTGAAAACTCACCGCGGATCCTGAGGAGGCTGTGGGCACCTGTCAGCATAGACGCAGCCCCATATTTCCTGAAGCTTTAGTGCAGGTCCTGAGGAGGACGGGGTTCCTGTCAGTGTTGAGGTGGCCCCACATTTTCCTCAAGCCTCACCATAAGACCTGAGGATGCTGGGGCTCCTGTCAGCATACATGTGGCCCCAAATCTTCCCAAACCTTCACAGTGGGTCCTGAAGAGGCTGGAGACTCCTGTCAGTGTGGATGAGGCACCCACATTTTTCTTAGGCTTCACCAAAGGCCCTGACAAGGCGGGGGTCTTCTGTCTGCATGGACGCATCCCATATTTCCCCAAGTCAACACCGGGTCCTAAGGAAATCAGCATCCTGTTGTGTCGATGTCACCCAATGTCCTCCCAAAGCGTCACCGAGGGTTCTGAGGAGGCAGGGGCTCCTGTAACCATGAATGCGGCCCCCAGCTTCCAGAAGCCTCAACTTATGTCCTGAGGTTGCCCAGGTGCTCCTGTCAGTGTTGATGCGGGCCCACATCTTCCTGAAGACAACCCCTGGGTCCTGAGGCGGCCCAGGGGCTCCTTTCAGTGTGGATGTGAGCCCACAATTTCCTGAGGCTCTGCTCATCAGCATGGACACGTCCCCACGTCCTCCTCAGGCCTCCCCAGCACAGGCTGGCTCCTGTCAGTGCAGGCAGAGTTGGCGTATTGCACATTCATGCCCCCTGGGTGGGGCCTGGGCTCCGGCACCCCGTGTGGGATGCTCAGGCGCTGCAGGGGGCAGCGGGCACTCCAGGGGCCACACCTGCCTCCTTCCAGGCTCCAGCTGTGGCCTGTTAGTTTCAGAAACGTCTCACTTAAATAGAGCCCAACACCCGGCTTCCCCAGAAATACTTAAGGACACGGATATGGAGCCCACAGAATGCGAAATGAAATGTGGACCAGACTTTTACCACGTCCCGCAAAACTCACTCAACCCTCTTCCACTGTCAGCGGGACTGCGGGCTGGTTGGTGCAGCCGCCCTGGAAACAGTCAGGAGGCTCCTCAGGAGTTACAAATAGAGCCTCCCTGCGACCAGCAGGTGAATGGCCTGAGCTCACTCCGAAGATACAGATGCAGTGAGAATCGGGACATCTGCATGTCCCGATGTCCACAGGATCCGGGTCCATAGTAGCCACACGGTGGGAGGAGCCTCGGTGCCCTCTGGCAGATGATGGATAAAAAATATGGGAGATAGATGATGGTCATAGAGAGAGGAATGGTACTCAACTATCAAAGAGAAGGAAATCTTGCCATTTGCAATGACGTGGATAAAACTAGAGGGATCAGGTTAAGTGAAATAAGTCAGACAGGAAAGAGAATGACCGTGTGGTGTCACTCATAAGTGGAATTAAAGAAGCAAAGCAGATAACAACTGTGAAGGGAAGGATAAACAAATAAGATGAAAAGAGATGCAGGAAATATAGACTCTTAATGATAGGAAACAAACTGATGTTCATTGGAAGCAGGGTTGGGAGGTTAACAGGGGACCGGCATGAAGGAGGGCACGTGATGTCACGAGCACTGTGGTTATCTCCAACTGGTGAATCCCTGAATTCTTCCTCTGAAAGTATAATACTCTATATGTTAATTAATTGGGTTTAAATTAAATTAAGTTAAAAAATCAGTTGTATCAGAGTACGTTTCCTTCTGGACTCTCTGTTCTGCTCCTCCAGCTTATGCTGGGACCAACCCTCGTGGGTCTGGTTTGTTTAAGCAGGCATCAGGCCTCGTCCATGGACCAGCCCAGGGCTAGAACTCACAACCAGGAGATCAGGACCAGAGGTGAGGTCAGGAGTCCAATGCTTAACCGACAGAGCCAGGCGGGGTCCCGAGGACAACACTGCTTTATCCTGTGTCTCTGTGACATCGTTTGAAATAGGAAACTGCTGCATCCGGATCTGTACTGCTTCTCCAATACTGATTTGCTGTCCGGTGTCATATTTCGGGGCAGATGGATGTTATGGGTTTTTTTTCCCTATTTATAGGATCTGCCACCATGATTTGACAGGAATAACATTGTAATTGAGGGTGCTTCAGGAACTGCGGACATTTTTACAAGATGAGGGTTCCAACCCACGAGCCCAGGACGGCCTCCCAGAGCCTGGTATGGCTCAGTTCACAAGTCTTGTGCTCTTTGGTTCAGTCTCATTATTTATTCTCTGTGATGCTCCTGAGAAGGGAGTCACGTCCATCATTTCTTTCCTGAATGCTCATTGTCAGGACACAGCAAGCCCCACAATAGAATAAAAACTGAGCCCAGGCCAAGGGCAGGAAGCCCCTATTAGAACAGATCTCAATGCCCTTGACAGCCCCATACCAAAATGTAAACAGAACTTGAGGAATTACACCAGCCCTTCAGGAATTCCCCGAGACCAGCCCTTAAAAATAAGCTAATACCCACCTCGGGGTCCAAGTCCCTGCTCCGCTCTGTCGGGTATACTTGGACACAAGTTCGAGCTTGTAAATAAACCCTCGTGTGTTTGCATTGGTGTTGGCTTCTCGGTGATTTCTCAGATTCGCAATCTTGGGCACAACATTCTGAGATAAAAAAAAACAAACAAACAAAAGAAGCTCGGACGCAGGTAGAGTGAACACAGGGTTCTGAGAGAAGCAGCGGAGACCCGGGGGCTTCGGGGCTCTTCTGTGGAGGCCCCAGCAGACTGGGGGGCGGGATGCTCAGCCCCAGAGCCAGAGGACCCAGCGTCCCCACCGGCATCCCGCCCATCAGATTCAGGACTCAGGGAGCTGCACAGCGCCGCCCGCTGTAGCCCAGAGGCACTGACGCCCACCCCACCTCTGACCCCCGCAGGTGCAACTCCCAGGCAGATGTGCACCTGACAATCAGCGCCAAGGCCCATCCCCAGACCCCACACAGACCATTCGGTGCCACCAAGTTGTTAGACCACAGAGGCTTCAGAGCTTTAGCTCTACCTGGAAAGTAGGGTCTATTCCTTTGTAGTTTCTGCTCTAATTTCAATTATTTTCTTTGATTCTTTTTTATTAATTGCCTTATTTTAATTTTATGTATGTACCTTATATATTTCTTATTTTTACTTTTATGGTAGTTTAATTGTGTTTCATATTTTGGGATTTAGAATCTTTTAACAAGCAGGCCAAAATAAATTGGTGTTTTTTTTGGAGGGCAGTTGTTATTGTTTTTCTTGGTTTTCTTTTTCTTCCTTCTTTCTTTTCTGGAAAAAATAATGAGATGGAGAAATTCTCCATCATAAAATAACATGAGGTAGTACTCACAGCCAGGAAGTTCATCAATAAACATTATGGTATCTAACTACAGTTTAAAACAATGATTATAAAGTTAGCAGCTGGGCTGGAAAAAGAGCACAGAAGAAAACTAGAGAATCCCTTACTGTAGAAATAAAAGAACTAAAATCAAGTCAGTCCAACGTTAAAAATGCTATAACTGAGATGCAGTCCCAAGTGGAAGCCTTCAAAACAAGAAAGGTTATGGATGACAGAGGCAGACGTAGGGAAGTTAGCCACTTATTAAAACAATAACATTCATATCATAGGAGACTCAGAAGATGAAGAGAGAGAAAAGGTGGGCTTTACTCAGCCATCAGAAATGACAAATACCCACCATTTGCTTCAAGGTGGATGGAACTGGAAGGTATTATGCTGAGTGAAGTAGGACAATCGGAGAAGGACAAACATTGTATGTTCTCATTCATTTGGGAATATAGGTAATAGTGAAAGGGAATATAAGAGAAGGGAGTAGAAATATGTTGGAAATATCAGAAAGGGAGGCAGAACGTAAAGACTCCTAACTTGGAATTGAACTAGGGGTGACTGAAGGGGAGGAGGGCAGGGTTGAGGGTAAATGGGTGACGGGAACTGAGGGGGGCACTAGACGGGATGAGCACTGGGTGTTATTCTGATTTGGCAAACTGAACACCAATAAAAAATAAATTTATTATTTAAAAAAAATAAAGAAAGAAAGAGTGGCACTAGGGTGGCTCAGTTACGCTTCTGACTTAGGCACAGATCATGATCCAGGTCCCAAGGCAGGCTCCCTGTTCAGCAGGGAACCTGCTTCTCCCTCTCCCTCTGCCCCTATCACTCATGTTTTTCTCCTCTCTCTCTCCTATAAATAAATAATATCTTTGAAAAAGAAACAAACAAACCCAGAAGGAAGAGAAATCTCCCATGTAGAAGAATTTCAAACAATTTGTGCAGACATTCCACCCACAAGTTCATGAGCATAGCTTCCCACTCTTAAGTGTGCAATACACAAAGTAACTTTCCTCTACAAAATATATTTAGAAAAACCTAAAATAATAATGATAATATAATAATAATAATAACAATAATGAATCAGTTTACTATGGAGAAAGCTGACAAAAACTACCTCAGCAAGATGATCAGATCGATACCAAGACTGATAAATCATGTTGATAGTATCTATCCTTTATATGATATAATAAAAATGGCAGTATATCTCTGTATATAATCCACAAAAACAGTTCAATCATGAGATAAACAACAGACATGTCCCAACTGAGGGAAATTTTACAAAATACTCTACTTCTCAAAGTGTTCCAGTTCAACAAAAACAAGGAAAGGCTGAAAGACTGTCACAATCCAGAGGAGCCTAAGAAAACAGGAGGACAAACGGAATGTGATATGAGGGTTGGTAACTTAGCAAAACCTAAGGAAATCTGAACATAATATGGTCTTTGGTTAATGCGACTATTTTAATATTGATTCATTAGCTAATCTTTGTACCGTACTAATATAAGATATCAGTAATTGGAGAAATTGAGTGCAAGTGTATGTGAATGCACTGTACTATCTTCTCAATTTCCCTATAAATCTTTGTTTTTTTCCTAATAAATAAGATTTATTTTGAAAATTGACTTAAATGAATCAGGCTCCAAGTGTGAAGACATTTTAAGAATAGTTGAATTAACTTTTGCCTTATTCTTAAAGAGTTCCTTTGATGGAAACAAAGTAAGAATTTTAGATCAGAAGGAAAGAAAAACACTTATGAACACGTATAATGCCTCCTCAACCTGAAAAGCAGGAACGGATAATAAATAACAAAAATCAGATAAAAATAATTCTAGTATAATAGACACCATATTGCAAGTGCATTTAAATTTAGCAATGCATAACATTTATTTCCTTGACATTTGTCTTCCAAAGAGTTCACAGTGTTTCAGGGTCAGTTGAAATAGGGGAAGAATCTCAGGGATGAATCCTTCACATAATAATAGGACCATTGGTACTAATGTCTCTCAGATCTTCCAAATCCATAAAGATGCATTTCCTGATGAGTGACTGAACTGTGAAGAAAGAGATGAGAAACCCTCATCCCTCTGAATTACTTGTGTCAGAATATTTTAACCATAGTACTACGGAGAGTAGTAAATTATCCTTATTAACAGGAAATACGTCTCAGATTGGAATCTCAACAATGAGATGCGCTGAGAAAAAATGCTTTAACTCGCTCCTCATCTTTTAAAGACAAAAGAGAGGTTTTCCATGTAGAAAGACAGTTGTCAAGATAGCCTTAGGGAATAAGAGTCTGCAGCATCGAACCCCGCTGCACAGCTAGGACGCTCGTGCTCCAGGTCTTCCTGATCCCAAATCCCTGGGCCTGTCCCCCAACACAGGATGCCATGCTGAGGTCATTTGCAATGGCTCTCTTAGGAGCTCTGGGGAAGGGGGAAGGATCTAGATAGGATGGGACAGGACACATGGAGGCCTAGAAAATTAAGGCCATTCCAATTTAAATTCAGTGTTAGCACATGCCCAGCCATCCCAGGCTCCTGTGAAGAAGAGCTGAATTTTACATTACTTCAGTTACAGGAAAAAAAACAAAAGTTTACAGCTTAATGACCTAGAAATCCCCACAATAGAATCAAAACTGAGCCCAGGCCAAGGGCAGGAAGTCCCTATTAGAATGGGAAGAGAGCTCAATCCCTTGAAGGCCCCATATCAAAATGTAAACAGAAATTGAGGAATTGCTCCAGCCCTTCTGGAGGTTCAAGAGACAAGCCCTTAAAACTAAGCTAAAACCTACCTCGGGGTCCAACTCCCTGCTCCGCTCTGTCGGGTATAATTGGACACAAGCTCGAGCTTGTAAGTAAACCCTCGTGTGTTTTCATCGCTGTCGGCTTCTCGGTGGTTTCTCAGATTCGCAATCTTGGGCACAACAGTCTGAGATAAAAAAACAAAAACAAAAGATGCTCAGACGCAGGTAGAGTGAACACAGGGTTCTGAGAGAAGCAGCGGAGACCCGGGGGCTTGGGGGCTCTTCTGTGGAGGCCCCTGCAGACTGGGGGGCAGTATGCTCAGCCCCAGAGCCAGAGGACCCAGAGACCCCTCCCGCATCCCGCCCATCAGGGTCAGGTCTCAGGGAGCAGCAGAGCGCCTCCTGCTAGACTCCAGAGGTGCTGATGCCCAACCCGCCTCTCACCCCTCAGTTCCATCTACCAGGCAGATGTGCACCTGATAATCAGCGCCACAGCCCATCCCCAGACCCGGCACAGACCACTCACTGCCACCAAGTTGTTGGACCACTGAGGCTGCAGAGCTTCAGCTCTGCCTGGAAAGTAGGGTCTAGCTTCCTTTGTACTTTGTGCTTTATTTTGATTTATTTTCTTTGATTCTTTTTTATTAATTGCCTTATTTAATTTTTATGTATGTACCTTATATATTTCTTATTTTTACTTTCATGTTACTTTAATTTTGTTTCATATTTTGGGATTTAGAATCTTTTAAAAAGCAGGCCAAAATAATTTGGTGGGTTTTTTTCGAGGGCAGTTGTTATTGTTTTTCTTGGTTTTCTTTTTCTTCCCATTTTCTTTTCTGGAAAAAGTAATGAGATGGAGAAATTCACCTCCATAAAATAACATGAGGTAGTACTCACACCAGGAAGTCCATCAATACACATATATGATGTCTAACTACAGTTTAAAACAATGATTATAAAGATAGAAGCTAGACTGGAAAAAGAACACAGAAGAAAACTAGAGAATCCCTTACTGTAGAAATAAAAGAACTAAAATCTAGTCAGGCCATTGTTAAAAATGTTATAACTGAGATGCAGTCCCAAGTGGAAGCCTTAAAAACAAGAAAGGCTATGGACCACAGAGGCAGACATAGGGAAGTCAGCCACTTATTAAAACAATAACATTCATATCATAGGAGACTCAGAAGATGAAGAGAGAGAAAAGGTGGGCCTTGCTCAGCCATCAGAAATGACAAATACCCACCATTTGCTTCAAAGTGGATGGAACTGGAAGGTATTATGCTAAGTGAAGTAAGTCAATCGGAGAAGGACAAATATTGTATGTTCTCATTCGTTTGGGGAATATAGGTAGTAGTGAAAGGAAATATAAGGGAAGGGAGTAGAAATGTGTGAGAAATATCAGAAAGGGAGACAGAACATAGACTCCTAACTCAGGGAAATGAACTAGGGGTAATGGAAGGGGAGGAGGGCAGGCGGTGGGGGTGAATGGGTGATGAGCACTTGGTGTTCTTCTGTATGATGGCAAACTGAACACCAATAAAAAAATAAATTTATTATTAAAAAAGAAAGAAAAAAAGAAAGAGTGGCACCTGGGTGGCTCAGTCAGTTAAGCTCCTGCCTTAGGCTCAGATCATGATCCAGGTCCCAAGGCAGGCTACCTGTTTAGCAGGGATCCTGCTTCTCCCTCTCCCTCTGCCCCTCTCGCTCATGCTTTTTCTCTCCTCTCTCTCTCAAATAAATAGAAAGCATCTTTGAAAAAGAAACAAACAAAAAACCCAGAAGGAAGAAAAATCTCCCATGTAGAAGAATTTCAAACAATTTGTGCATACATTTCACCGTCAAGTTCATGAGCATAGCTTCCCACTCTTATTTCCGTAATACACATAGTAACTTCCTCCTAGAAAATATAATACGAAAAACTTAAAATAATATTGATAATACAATAATAATAATTAATTAATAACAATAATAATAAAGAATCAGTTTACTACGGAGAAAGCTGAGAAACACTACCTCAGCAAGATGATCAGATCGATACCAAGACTGATAAATCATGTTGATAGTATCTATCCTTTATATGATATAATGAAAATGGCAGTATATCTCTGTATATAATCCACAAAAACAGTTCAGTCATGAGATAAACGAAAGACATATCCCAAATGAGGGAAATTTTACAAAATACTCTACTTCTCAAAGTGTTCCAGTTCAACAAAAACAAGGAAAGCCTGAAAGACTGTCACAATCCAGAGAAGCCTAAGAAAACAGGAGGACAAATGGAATGTGATATGAGGGATGGTAACTTAGCAAAAACTAAGGAAATCTGAATAAAGTATGGTCTTTGGTTAATGCAAATTTTTTACTCTTGATTCATTAGCTAACATTTGTACCGTACTAATATAAGATATCAATAATTGGAGAAACTGAGTGCAAGTGAATGCGAATGCTCTGTACTATCTTCTCAATTTCCCTATAAATCTTTGTTTTTTTCCTAATAAATAAGATTTATTTTGAAAATTGACTTAAATGAATCAGTCTCCAAGTGTGATGACATTTTAAGAATTGTTGAATTATCTTTTGCCTTATTCTTATAGAGTTCCTTCAGTGGGACCTCGGGGTCCAAGTCCCTGCTCCGCTGTGTTGGGTGTACTTGGACACAAGCTCGAGTTTGGAAATCAACCCTTGTGTGTTTGCATTGGTGTCAGTTCCTTAGTGGTTTCTTGGATTCACAATCTTGGGCACAACACCACCATGTCCTCTCCCACCTTGGCTGAACCCCTATCCCCTCCCACCCAGGGTGACACTCGGTCACCTCCCCACCTACAACAGCTGGGCACAGGCCGTCACACAGGTCCCATGGGCATGGTGGGCACTCCCGCCTTCCCTGCCCTCCCAGAGGAAGGAAGGAGTTTCAGCAGGACACACTCCCATGGTGGCCCCAGGGCTCCCTGCCCAGCATGGCACCTCGTGACAGTTCGGGTCTGTGTCCCTCACACCTGCTCCTCCTCCCCGGTTTTCCCACAAGAAATGAAGGAGGACGCCCTGGTCTCCTCCAGGAACATCACGCAGATAGACCTGGACATCATCAGGAAGTTCAGCAGCCACATCATGTTTTAGGACTGCTAGGGGGTCGGATGAGGCTGCTGGGCCAGGGGGCTTTGGGGTCCTGGAGGCTTCTGGGTAAGGAAAACGGGGTCTCTGAGGCCAGGGAGAAACATAGCAACCAACAACACACCGCTCCATGGTAGGGTGATGGGGATGACCACACCCCCAGGGCCTCAGGGATGAGGAGGCCACAAGGATGGGGCCTCCAGGGGTTGCCATGGGACCTGAACACCAAAGGAGAGAGGGACGGCCCCCTGAGAAGCAGGGGATGGGGTGGAGGACGTGAGGGGCATGAATCGGACCTGGGTCCAGGCGGCATGTCCGCGGCTGGAGCAAGACACACATCGATCCCAAGAGGGTCAGATGGTTCAGAGTGACACCCACTCTCGGTGCTTTATATATTTCTAAATTCTGTGCATTTAATTTGAGACAATTTTCAATTTTAAACATACATATTATGATGACCCCCAGATAATGTCCCCGGTCCAGCCAGGGCCCTGCACTCACCACATGGGGCCCCAGGGGCAGATGTCACAACAAACCCCAGAATGGGGTCACCTTTATCTGTAGATGTCTCTGTGTGCATCTTAGAGAACGGGGATGCCCTGTGTCCGCCGGCCCCCCACGCCATCCCCCCATTCCCCAGACCCACACCATCCCCCTACATCATCATCCCCCATGGCATCGCCACTACCCCATCCGCCTCACACACACACAGCCTCACATAATCCCCACCCACAGTATACCCCATCACCATCCCCCCTATACCATCCCCCACATTCCACCACCATCATACCCATGCTCCCCCACCATCGACCCCGAGCAAGGACCCGGTGCAGCTGCCCCCTGTGGGACATGATCAGCCTCCCTGGGGTTCTCTGGATACCCTGCTCCCATCAGAAGCCCGGGTATCCCATAGAGTACCCAGGGGTTTCAGGGAGGAGGGACGGCAGGGAGCCCCCAACAGTGTGTGAGCAGGTGAGTGAATCAGAGGACCCACTGTGCCCTGCCTCCACCCACTGTCACTCCTGGAGGGTGGGACACCCTGCACAGGACACCAGGCCCTAACCCAGAGGTACCTGGGCTGATTGGGCCCAGGCTCTGTGGGGGCTGGGTTGATTTGAGCCCCCACCAGTCCCAACACAAAGACTAATGGAATCAGGCCCACATGGCCCTGGCCAGCCCTGGATTCTGGCCCCGGGCTGAGCAAGCCCTCTCACAGCTGGATATGGCCTGCTGGGCCCTGGGCGTGCCCCACAGATCCAGGTCGCTGATCTAGGGCAGCCCTGGGGATCCTGGGACACCCCAGTGTGGGGAGAAGAGGGGCAAGCCGGTGGGCCCCACCCGCACCCACAGCAGGAGACAGGCTCCTCCAGGTGCTGGGGCCCCCAGAGGGCCCAAGGCCAGGGTCCAGCTGCCCTGCGGGAACCCAGTGCAGGAGCCCATGAGCTGCAGGTCCAGGTCAGCTCTGCTGTCCTCAGAACCGTCTCTCAGGCTGAAACCTCAGGACACACGCCTCCACCCGGAGTCCACACATGCTCCCAGGTGGGGGACTCCAGCACTCGACCCCCAACCCATGTGATTCTTGTCCTCCTGTAAAGGACAGAAAGGTCTCCCTCCCCAGGTGAAGGCCCGCACCCACAGCTCTGAGCCCGTTTGCTGTAGAAAGTCAATAAAATGTTGTGGTGCGAAAATGCACAGCCAGCCCATTTCTGTGTCTCCCAGAACTCTGTGCACAGGGCATGTAGAGACCCCCAGAGAGGAGGAGGGGGCACCACCTAGGCCCCCTACTAGCCTGTGCAAGGGCACCACCAGGCACACACAGCTGACGTCCCCACGTGCCTTCCAGGAGTGGCCAGACCCACTGCTGGACATGGGAATGTGGCCGAGCCAGAACTTCAAGCTCAGCTGACCCTCCAGCTGAAAGTCACTGCATGAGCGAGCCCCAGCGCTGCCAGGAGAGCCCAGCTAACTGCCCAGCGCCAGCACCAGAAATGATGTTGTGCCAACCATTTCGGGTTTTTTTGGTGACCCAGCCAGAGGATCCGATTGCTGCACTTGATAGCTGCATGGGATAGACACACACACACACACCTCAAAAGCAACAAAAACAACAAAAAAGCAACAAAAGACGGAATCCCCCCAATACTGTCAAACAGCAGCCAGATGGTTACTTACACAATGCTGTGGTCCCCAATAGGATACAGGGAAAACGCTATAAGCCACGACTGCAGAGGTTCTAGAGATGTGCCTGCTGTGTTCCAACAAGGAGGCAGAGGGGCAGGAAGCATCCTCCGGAGGGGGGGCCCCTCCTAGGAAAGAACACCAGGTCCCTGTAAAGGCTACGGAGGGTGAAATATGTCCTCCTCTCTTTCTGCTTCTGGTTTTCCTCCTAAATGCCATTTTCCTCAATCATATTAGCAAGAATTTATTTTATGTTTTTAAATTTCTTTTTATTGCAGTCCAATTTGTATGAATTCTTTCTTCAGCAAGGGTGTCATTCAGGAGAGATAAAGATTTTCCCAGACAGGCAACATATAAAGGAGTTCAGGACCACTTAACCAGTCCAGTAAGGAATTTTAAGAGGGACTCTTCTAGTGGGGGGAAAAAAAGAGACCAAATGCAACAAAGACTAGAAAGGACCAGTGAACGTCACCAGAAACACCAACTCTTCCGGTAACACAGAGGCACGAAGTTCATATCTTTAAATAGTCACTCTGAATGATGATAGACTAAATGCTCCAATCAAATAGGGTAACAAAGTAGATAAAAATCAGGATCCAGGATGCCTGGGTGGCTCAGGGGTTGAGCCTCTGCCTTTGACTCAGGGTGTGATCCCAGAGTCTGGGATCGAGTCCCATAAGTGTTGCTGGTGGGGAGCCTGCTTCTCTCTTGGCCTAATTTTCTGCCCCCCCCCCTCTATCTCTCTCTCTCATGCTCTCAAAAATAAAATTGTTATTAAAAAAAAAGGTCCGTCGGTATGCTGCCTACGAGATGCTCACCTTAGACCTATAGACAACAGCAGATTGAAAGTCAGGGGATGGAAAATCATCTATCACGCTAATGGTTATGAAACGAAAGCTAGAGGACCAATATTTATATTAGACAAACTACATTTGATACCAAACCCTGGGGTTCCTCTGGAGGCTCAGTGGTTGAGCATCTGCCTTCGGCTCAAGGTGTGTTCCTGGGATCCCAGGATTGAGTCCCAAATCGGCATCCATTTGGGGAACCTCTCTCCCTCTGCCTATGTTTCTGCCTCTGCTTCTCTGTGTATCTCTCATGAATAAATAAATAAAATATTCAATCTCAAAAAAGAAAGAACAAATACTGTAAGAAGTGATGAAGAAGGGCATTATTTCATAGTTAAAAAGTCTATCAGGATCAAACAACTAAATATTTATGCTGCCAACATGGGAGTACCTAAATATGGAAACCAAATACCAATAAACGTACAGGAACTCACTGATAATAATACAATGACAGGGGATTTTAACACCTACTCACTTATGGCAATTGTCCAATCATCTATGCAGAAAATCAACAGGGGAACAATAGCCTTGACACACTGGACCACAGGGACTCAACAGATATAGTCTGAACATTTCTTCCGAAAGCAAAATACACATTCCTTTCAAGTGTACATGGGACATTCTCCAGAACAGATCATATCATGGCCACAAATCAGCCCTCAACAGGTACAACAGGTACAAGAAGGTTGATATCACACCCTCTACATTTTTTAACACGACGCTATGAAACACGAAGTCGACAGTAAGAAAAAATTAGTACAGACCAAAAATACATGGAGATTATGAACATCTTACTAGAGAATGAATGGAGAAACCAGGAAATTAAAGAGGAAATTTAAAACAAATGAAAATGAAAACATGTTTCTTCAAACCTCTGGGATGTAGCAAAGGCAGTCCAAAGATGGAAGTACATAGCAATACAGGCCTATCTCAGGAAACAAGAAGTGTTTAATACACAACCTAACCTTACACCTAATGAGCAGGAAAAGGAATTGGAAACAAAGCCTAAAGCCTACAGAAGAAGGGAAAAAATAAAGATGAGAGCAGAAATAAACAATACAGAAATGAAAAAAAAAAACAGTAGAATGGAATAACGAAACTAAGAGCTGGTTCTTCAAAATAATTAATAAAATGGATGAAGCCCTAGCCAGCCTTATGACGAGAAAAGAGAAAAGACCTAAATAAATAAAATCACAAATGAGAGAAGAGTGATCACAATCAACAGCAGAAAAATAAGACAAACATAAGGGAATACTATGAAAGATTATATTCTAACAAATAGGGAGACATGGAAGAAATGGACAAATCCCTAGAAATGTACAAACAAGCAAAACTGATATAGGAAAAAATAGAAAATGTGAACAGACCCATAACTAGCAAAGGAATTGAATCAGAAAGGCACCTGGGTGCCTCAGTGGTTGAACATATGCTTTGGCTCAGGTCATGATCCCGGGGTCCTCGGGAATCAAGTCCCACATCAGGCTCCCCGCATGGAGCCTCATTTTCCCTGTGCCTATAGACCTATGCATCTCTGTGTCTCTCATGAATACATAAATAAAATCTTTAAAAAAGAAAAAAGATAGAAAGATGAGAAAGGACCCAAATAAAATCACCTCTGAGAAAAGAGACATAACAACCAACACTAGAGAAATACAAACAATTATAAGAGAATATGATGAAAAATTATATGCCAGCAACCTAGAACCTGGAAGAAATAGATAAATTCCTAGAAATATATAACATAGCAAAAATGAAAAATGAAGAAATAGGAAATTTGAACAGACAGATAACCAGCAAAGAAATTGAATCAGCAATCAGGGGTCTCCCAACAGGAGACGCTTAGATCAATAGAACAGAATGGAAAGCCAAAACAAGATACAAACATGTATCTATGACCCATAATGGACAAGGCAGGAAGGAATATCCAATGGCAGAAAGACAGTCTCTTCAACAAACCCTAACCCTGACCCCAGGATAAGAACAAATGGTGTTGGGAAAACCAGGCAGCCAAATGCAGAAGAATGAAACTGGACCACTTTCTTACACCATATATATAAAAAATAATTTCAAAATGAATGAAAGACCTAAATGTGAGACCTGAAAGCATAAAAAGAAGAAAAGATAGGCAACAACGTCTTTGACATTGGCCATTGGATCTTCTTTCTAGATATGCCTCTGAGGTGAGGGAAACAAAAGCAAACATCCTATTGGGACTTCATCAAATTTAAAAGTTTCTGCAAAGTGAAGGAAACAACCAAACCTAAAAGGCAACATACAGGAGGAGGGGCAAAATGGCAGAAGATAGGGTCCCCAAGTCACCTGTCCCCACCAAATTACCTAGATAACATTCACAACATCCTGAAAATCTAGGAATTCAGCCTGGGGTTTAAACAGAGAACAGATCAAATGCTACAGTGAGAAAAGTTCACGCTTCTATCAAGGTAGGAAGATGGGAAAAAGAAATAGAGAAACAAAAGGCATCGAAGGGGGAGGGGCCCCACGAGTAGCCAGGCTAAGGCCAGGCCAAGTGCCCCCCGGTCAGGAGAGCTCTGTCCCAGAGAAGCAGGATCTGCACCAATCTTCCTGGGGGGAATGGCGTTTGCAGGGATTCAAAGCAGGACTCCAGGAGGGCCGCGATACCCATGGGCTCCCTGGGACACTAACAGACACCTGCACTCCCAGGAGAGTGCACCAGGCTCCCTAAGGGCTGCAGGGCACATGCACTGACTTGGGAGCAGCTCAGAGGGTCTCAGGCAGGGCTCTGCGTGGAGGGGGTTGCATGCCCCGGGAGCAGCTTGGCGGCGGTGCCTCTGGCAGAAGAAGGGGCTCCGTGCAGAGGGGGCTGCGCGGCTCCGGGAGCAACTCGGAGGTGCTCAGGCAGCGGCTCCCTGAGGGGGCTGCATGACCAGGAGCAGCTCAGAGGGGCTAGGCGGCAGCTCTGGGGAGAGATGGCTGGGCGGCCAGGAGCACGAATCCAACAGCACAGGCCGCAGAGCACAGGGCGCCAGGACACAGCCCAGGATTTGGCCTCCCCTGGGACAGGCAGAGGCCCGGATGTCCCAGGACAACAAGGATGCTCCTGCCCAGAGCTGAGCAGATCAGCGGCCCCACCCCAGAGCCTCCAGGCCCTGCAGATGGACTGCTCTGGAGTTACTGTGGGTGCTGAATACAGGTTTCCAGGGCTGGCCACTGCCACTGCGGTTGTTCCTCCTAGGGCCTCACAGGGTAAACTACCCTCACTGAGCCCTGCACCAGGCAGGGGACAGAACAGCTCCCCCAAGTGCTAACACCTGAAAATCAGCACAACAGGCCCCTCCCCTAGAAGACTAGCTAGACGGACAAGTTCCAGGGGAAGTCAAGGGACTTTAAGTATACAGAATCAGAATATACTACCCCATGTTTTTTTTTATTTCTGATTGCTTCCCCCACCCTTTTTCTCCCCTTTCTTTCTATTTCTTTCTCTTATTATTCCCTTTTTTCTTCTTTCTTCCTTTATTCTTTCTTTTTCTCTTTTCTTTCCTTCTTTCTCTCCTCTCTTTTTCTCCTTTTCCCAATACAATTTGTTTTTGGCCACTCTGCACTGAGCAAAATGACTAGAAGGAAAACCTCACCTCAAAAAAGAATCAGAAATAGTCCTCTCTCCCACAGACTTTCAAAATCTGATTTACAATTCAATGTCAGAAAGCCAATTCAGAAGCACTATTATACAGCTACTGGTGGTTCTAGAAAAAAGCATAAAGGACTCAAAAGACTTCATGGCTGCAGAATTTAGATCCAATCAGGCCAAAATTAAAAATCAATTGAATGAGATGCAATCCAAACTAGAAGTCCTAACGATGAGGGTTAACAAGGTGGAAGAACGAGTGAGTGATATAGAAGACAAGTTTATGGCAAAGAGAGAAACCGAGGTAAAAAGAAACATCTTTTTGACCCATCTATTTGCTGTATACAAGAGACTCATTTTAGACAGAAGGACACCTACAATCTGAAAATAATGGGTTGGAGAACCTTTTACCATTTAAAAGGTCCCTATAGGAAAGCAGGGGTAGCCATCCTTATATAAGGTAAACTGAAATTTACCCCGAAGACTGTAGTGAGAGATGAAGACGGACACTAAATCATACTTAAAGGATCTATCCAACAAGAGGAATTAACAATCCTCAATATATAGGCCCCGAATGTGGGAGCTGCCAAATATTTAAACCAATTAATAATGAAAGTGAAGAAATACTTAGATAATTATTATCTTATACTTGGTGACTTCAATCTAGGTCTTTCTACCCTCAATAGGTCTTCTAAGCACAACATCACCAAAGAAACGAGAGCCTTAAATGATACACTGGAGAAAATAAATTTCACAGATATCTACAGAACTTTACATCCAAACTGAACTAAATACACATTCTTCTCAAGTGCACATGGAACTTTCTCCAGAATAGACCATATACTGGGTCACAAATCGCGTCTGAACTGATATCAAAAGATTCAGATCGTCCCCTGCATATTCTCAGACCATAATGCCTTAAAATTAGAACTAAATCACAACAAGAAGTTTGGAAGGACTTCAAACACGTGGAGGTTAAGGACCATCGTGCTAAAAGAGGAAAGGGTCAACCAGGAAATTGAGGAAGAATTCAAAAGATTCATGGAAACTAATGAGAATGAAGACACAAACGTTCAAAATCTTTGGCATGCAGCAAAAGCAGTCCTAAGGGGGAAATACATCACAATAGAAGCATCCATTCAAAAACTGGAAAGAACTCAAATACAAAAGCTAACCTTACTCATAAAGGAGCTAGAGAAAAAAAAGTAGCTATATCCTACACCCAACAGTATAAGAGAGTTAATTAAAATTCGAGCAGACCTCAAGGAAATCGAGACCAGAAGAAATGTGGAACAGATCAACAAAACCAGAAGTTGGTTCTTTGAAAGAATTAATAACATACATAAACCATTAGCCAGTCTTATTAAAAAGAATAGAGAGAAGACTCAAATTAATAAAATCATGAACGAGAAAGGAAAGATCACTACCAACACCAAGGAAATACAATCAATTCTAAAAACATATTATGAAAAAAAAATAAAAAAATAAAAATAAATAAAAATAAATAAAAAATAAAAATAAAAACATATGAACAGCTATACGGAAATAAATTAGGCAATCTAGAAGAAATGGACGCATTCCTGGAAAGCCACAAACTACCAAAACTGGAACAGGAGGACATAGAAAACCTAAACAGGCCAATACCCAGGGAGGAAATTGAAGCAGTCATCAAAAACTTCCCAAGGCAGAAAAGTCCAGGGCTTGATGGCTTCCCAGGGGAATTCTATCAAACATTTAAAGAAGAAACCATACCTCTCCTACTAAAGCTGTTTGGAAAGAAAGAAAGAAAGAGATGGAGTACTTCCAAATTAGTTCTATGAAACCAGCATCACCTCAATTACAAAAACAGACAAAGACCCCACCAAAAAGGAGAATTACAGACCAATAGCCATGATCAACATGGATGCAAAAATTCTCAACAAGATACTGGCCAATAGGATCCAACAATACATTAAGAAAATTTTTCACCATGAAAAAGTAGGATTTATCCCTGGGACACAAGGCTGGTTCAACATTCGTGAAACAATCAATGTGATTCATCATATCAGCAAGAGAAAAACCAAGAACCATATGATCCTCTCATTAGATGCAGAGAAAGCATTTGACAAAATAGAACATCCATTCCTGATCAAAACACTTCAGAGCGTAGGGATAGAGGGAACATTCCTCGACATCGTAAAAGCCATCTAGGAAAAGCCCACTACAAATATCATTCTCAATGGGGCAGCACTGAGAGCCTTTCCCCTAAGATCAGCAACAAGACAGGGATGTCGACTCTCACCACTGCTATTCAATGTAGTATTGGAAGTCCTAGCCTCAGCAATCAGACAACAAAAAGACATTAAAGGCATTCAAATTGCCAAAGAAGTCAAACTCTCCCTCTTCACCAATGCCATGATACTCTACCTAGAAAACCCAAAAGCCTCCTCCCTCAAGATTGCTAGAACTCATACAGCAATTTGGTAGCATGGCAGGATACAAAATCACTGCCCAGAAATGAATGGCATTTCTATACACTAACAATGAGACTGCAGAAAGAGAAATTAAGAAGTCAATCTCATTTACAATTGCACCCAAAAGCATAAGATACCTAGGAATAAACCTAACCAAGGAGGTAAATGATGTATACCCTAAAAACTATAGAAAACTTCTGAAAGAAATTGAGGAAGACACAAAGAAATGGAAAAATATTCCATGCTCATGGATTGGCAGAATTAATGTTGTGAAAATGTCAATGTTACCTAGGCAATGTACACGTTTAATGCAATCCCTATCAAAATACCATGGACTTTCTTCAGAGAGTTAGAACAAATTATTTTAAGATATGTGTGGAATCAGAAAAGACCCCGAATAGCCAGGGGGATTTTAAAAATAAAACCATATCTAGAGGCATCACAATGCCAGATTTCAGGTTGTACTACAAAGCTGTGGTCATCAAGACAGTGTCGTACTGGCACAAAAACACACATAGATCAATGGAACAGAATAGAGAACCCAGAAGTGGACCTTGAACTTTATGGTCAACTAATATTCGATAAAGGAGGAAAGACTATCCATTGGAAGAAAGACAGTCTCTTCAATAGATGGTGCTGGGAAAATTGGACATCCACATGCAGAAGAATGAAACTAGACCACTCTCTTTCACCATAAACAAAGATAAACTCAAAATGGATGAAAGATCTAAATGTGATACAAGAGTCCATCAAAATCCTAGACGAGAACACAGGCAACACCCGTTTTGAACATGGCCACAGCAAGTTTTTGCAAGGTACATCCATGAAGACAAAAGAAACAAAAGCAAAAATAAACTATTGTGACTTCTTCAAGATAAGAAGCTTTTGCACAGCAAAGAATACAGTCAACAAAACTAAAAACAACCTTCAGCATGGGAAAAGATATATGCAAAAGATGTATCAGATAAAGGGCTAGTTTCCAAGATCTATAAAGAACTTCTTAAATTCAACACCAAAGAGACAAACAATCCAATCATGAAATGGGCAAAAGACATGAAGAGAAATCTCACAGAGGAAGACATTGACATGGCCAACATGCACATGAAAAAATGCTCTGCATCACTTGCCATTAGGGAAATACAAATCAAAACAACAATGAGATACCACGTCACATCAGTGAGAATGGAGAAAATTAACAAGGCAGGAAACCGCAAATGTTGGAGAGGATGCGGAGAAAAGGGAACTCTGTTACACTGTTCGTGGGAATGTGAACTGGTGCAGCCACTGTGGAAAACTGTGTGGAGGTTCCTCAAAGTGTTAAAAATAGACCTGCCCTATGACCCAGCAATTGCAGTGTTGGGGATTTACCCCAAATATTCAGATGCAATTCAACGCTGGGAAACCGGCACCCCGATGTTTATAGCAGAATGTCCACAATACCCAAACTGCAGACGGAGCCATGGAGTCCATCGAAAGATGAATATATAAAGAAGATGTGGTTTATGTATACAATGGAATATTACTCAGCCATTAAAAACGACAAATACCCAACATTTGCTTCAAAGTGGATGGAACTGGAGGGTATTATGCTGAGTGAAGTAAGTCAATCCGAGAAGGACAGTGTATGTTCTCATTCCTTTGGGGAATATAAATAATAGTGAAAGGGAATATAAGGGAATGGAGAAGAAACTTGTGGGAAATATCAGAAAGGGAGACAGATCATAAAGACTACTAACTCTGGGAAATGAACTAGGGGTGCTGGAAGGGGAGGAGGGTGGGGGTGGGGGTGAATGTGTGACGGCCACTGAGGGGGACACTTGACAGGATGAGCACTGGGTGTTATTCTGTATGTAGGTCAATTGAACACCAATAAAAAATAAATTTCGGATCCCTGGGTGGCACAGCGGTTTGGCCCCTGCCTTTGGCCCAGGGTGCGGTCCTGGATACCCGGTATCGAGTCCCACGTCAGGCTCCTGGTGCATGGAGCCGGCTTCTCCCTCTCCCTCTGTGTCTCTTCCTCTCTCTCTCCCTCTCTCTCACTGAGTGCCTATCATAAATAAATAAAAAAATAAAAATAAAAATAAATATATTTTTAAGAAAAGATCAAACAACTAAATATTTATGCTGCCAACATGGGTGTACCGAAATATAGAAACCAATTAACAACAAACATACAGGAACTCACTGATAATAATACAATGACAGGGGATTTTAACACCCAGTTATGTCATGGACCGATCGTCTATACAGAAAATCAACAGGGGAACAATAGCCTTGACACACTGGACCACAGGGACTCCACAGATATAGTCTGAACATTTATTCCTAAAGCAGAATACACATTCCTTTCAAGTGCACATGGGACATTCTCCAGAATAGATCATATCATGGGCCACAAATCAGCCCTCAACAGGTACAACAGGTACAAGAAGGTTGGTATCACAACATGTACATTTTCAGACCACGAGGCTATGAAACACGAAGTCGACAGTAAGAAAAAAATTGGACAGACCAAAAATACGTGGAGACTATGACTTTTCTACTAGAGAATGAATGGAGCAACCAGGAAATTAAAGAGGAAATTAAAAACAAATGAAAATGAAAACATGTTTCTTCAAAACTCTAGGATGTAACAAAGGCAGTCCTTAGAGGGAAGTAGATAGCAATACAGGCCTACCTCAAGAAACAAGAAGTCTCCAATACACAACCCAACCCTACACCTAAAGGAGCTGGAAAAGGAATAAGAAACAAAGCCTAAAGCCAACAGAACAAGGGAAAAATTAAAGATGAGAGCAGAAAGAAACAATACAGAAACAACAAAACAATAGAATGGAATAATGAAACTAAAAACTGGTTCTTCAAAATAACTATGAAAATGGATCAAGCCCTAGTCAGCCTTATCAATGAGAAAAGAGAAAAGACCTAAATAAATAAAATCACAAAAGAGAGAAGAGAGATCACAATCAACACCAGAAAATAAGGTAATTATAAGGGAATACTATGAAAGATTATACGCTAACAAACTGGGAAACCAGGAAGAATTGGGAAATCCCTAGAAATGTGCAAATGAGCAAAACTGAAATAGGAAGAAATAGAAAATGTGAACAGACCCATAACTAGCATAGGAATTGAATCAGCAAGGCACCTGGGTGCCTCAGTGGTTGAGCATCTGCTTTGGCTCAGGTCTTGACCCTGGGGTCTTGGGGGATCAAATCCCACTTCAGGCTCCCCACATGGAGCCTCATTTTCTCTCTGCCTATACCTCTGCCTCTCTGTGTCTCGCATGAATCCATAAATAAAATCTTTAAAAAAGAAAAAAAATAAAAAGATGAGAAAGGACCCAAATAAAATCAAAAATGAGAAAAGAGAAATAACAACCAACACTAGAGAAATACAAATGATTATAAGAGAACCTTATGAAAAATTATACGCCAGCAACCTAGAACCTGGAAGAAACAGATCAATTCCTGGAAATATATAATGGAAAAAATGAAAAAGGAAGAAATAAGAAACTTGAACAGATAACCAGCAAAGAAATTGAATCAGCAACCAAGAATCTCCCAACAGGAGACCCTAAGATCAACAGAACAGAATGGAAAGCCGAAACAAGATACAAACCTGTAACTCTATGATCCATTAATTGACAACGAGGCAGGAAGGAATATCCAAAGGCACAAAGACAGTCTCTTCAACAAACCCTAACCCTGACCTCAGGATAAGAACAAATAGTGCGGGAAAACCAGGGAACCACATACAGAAGAATGAAACTGGACCACTTTCTTATACCATATATATGAAGAATAAACTCAAAATGGATGAAACACCTAAACGTGAGACCTGAAACAATACAAAGTAGAAAAGATAGGCAGCAACGTCTTTGACATTGGCCATTGGATCTTCTTTCTAGATATGCCTCTGAAGTGAGGGAAACAAAGCAAAAATCCTATTGGGACTTCATCAAATTGAAAAGCTTTAGCAAAGTGAGGGAAACAACCAATCTAAAAGGCAACATACAGGGGGAGGGGCAAGATGGTGGAAGAGTAGGGTCCCCAAGTCACCTGTCACCTCCAAATTACCTAGATAACCTTCAAATCATCCTGAAAATCTTTGAATTCTGCCTGTGATTTAAAGAGAGACCAGCTGGAATGCTACAGTGAGAAAAGTTCGCGCTTCTATCAAGGTAGGAAGACGGGAAAAAGAAATAAAGAAACAAAAGGCATCCAAGGGGGAGGGGCCCCGTGAGGAGCCGGGCTAAGGCCGGGGCTGTGTCCCCAGGACAGGAGAGCTCTGTCTCGGAGAAGCAGGATCGGCACCAATCTTCCTGGGTAGAATGGTGCCCGCAGGGAGTCAGAGCAGGACCCCAGGAGGGCAGGGATGTCCTCGGGCTCCCTGGGACACTAAGAGACACCTGCACTCCCAGGAGAGTGCTCCAAACTCCCTAAGGGCTGCAGGGCACATGCACTGACTTGGGAGAAGCTCAGAGGGGCTCGGGCAGCGGCTCTGCACAGAGGGTGCTGCATGCCCCGGGAGCAGCTTGGCAGCGGTGCCTCCAGCAGAGGAAGAGGCTCCGTACGGAGGGGGCTGTGCGGCTCCGGGAGCAACTCGGAGTTGCTCAGGCGGTGGATCCCTGAGGGGGCTGCGAGGCCGGGAGCAGCTCTGAGGGGCTGGGTGGCAGCTCCAGGGAGAGGCAGCCTCATGGCCAGGAGGGCAAATCCAATAGCACAGGCCCTGGAGCACAGGGCGCTGGGACACAGCCAAGGATTCGGCCTCCGCGGGACAGGCAGAGGCCGGGAGGGCCCAGGACAGCAAAGACGCTCCTGCCCAGAGCTGAGCAGATCAGAAACCAGCCCCAGAGCCTCCAGACCCTGCAGACTGTCTGCTCAGGAGTTACTGCAGGGGCTGAATCCAGGTTTCCAGAGCTGGCCGCTATCACTGGGGTTGTTCCTCCTGGGGCCTGACGGGGTAAAAAACCCCCACTGAGCCCTGCACCAGGCAGGGGACAGAGCAACTCCCTCAAGTGCTAACACCTGAAAATCAGTAAAACAGGCCCCTCCCCCAGAAGACCAGCTAGACGAACAAGTTCCAGGGGAAGTCAAGGGACTTAAAATATACAGAATCAGAATATACTCCCCCAGGTTCTTATTTTTATTTCTGATTGCTTCCCCCAGACTTTTTCCCCCTTTCTTTATTTTTCTTTCTCTATTTATTCTTTCTCCCTTTTTTCTTCCTTTTTTCTTTTTCTCTTTTCTTTCATTCTTTCTCTCATCTCTTTTTCTCCTTTTCCTAATTCAACTTGTTTTTGGCCACTCTACACTGAGCAAAATGACTAGAAGGAAACCTCACCTCAAAAGAAAGAATCAGAAACAATCGTCTCTACCACAGAGTTACAAAATCTGGATTACAATTCAATGTCAGAAAGCAATTCAGACGCATGATTATACAGCTACTGGTGGCTCTAGAAAAAAGGATAAAGGACTCAAGAGACTTCATGACTGCACAATTTAGATCCAATAAGGCAGATGTTAAAAATAAATTGAATGAGAAGCAATCCAAACTAGAAGTCCTAATGACGAGGGTTAAAGAGGTGGAAGAACGAGTGGGTGACATAGAAGACAAGTTGATGGCAAAGAGGGAAACTGAGGAAAAAAGAGACAGACAATTAAAAGACCAGAAAGACAGATTAAGGGAAATAAACGACAGCCTGAGGAAGAAAAACCTACGTGTAATTGGGGTTCCCGAGGGCGCCGAAAGGGACAGAGGGCCAGAATATGTATTTGAACAAATCCTAGCTGAAAACATTCCTAATCTGGGAAGGGAAACAGGCATTCAGATCCAGGAAATAGAGAGATCCCCCCCTAAAATCAATAAAAACTTTCCAACACCTCGACATTTAATAGTGAAGCTTGCAAATTCCAAAGATAAAGAGAAGATCCTTAAAGCAGCAAGAGACAAGAAATCCCTGACATTTATGGGGAGGAGCATTAGAGTAACAGAAGAACACTCCACAGTGACCTGGCAGCCCAGAAAGGGCTGGAAGGATATATTCAGGGTCCTCCAGAGAAGAACATGCAACCAAGAATACTTTATCCAGCAAGGCTCTCATTAAAAATGGAAGGAGAGATAAAGAGCTTCCAAGACAGGCAGGAACTGAAAGAATATGTGACCTCCAAACCAGCTCTCCAAGACATTTTAAGGGGGACTCTTAAAATTCCCCTTTAAGAAGAAGTTCAGTGGAACAATCCACAAAAACAAGGACTGAATAGATATCATGATGACACTAAACGCATATCTGTCAATAGTAACTCTGAACGTGAACGGGCTTAATGACCCAATCAAAAGGCGCAGGGTTTCAGACTGGATAAAAAAGCAGGACCCATCTATTTGCTGTCTACAAGAGACTCATTTTAGACAGAAGGACACCTACAGCCTGAAAATAAAAGTTTGGAGAACCATTTACCATTCAAATGGTCCTCAGAAGAAAGCAGGGGTAGCCATCCTTCTATCAGATAAACTAAAGTTTACCCCGAAGACTGTAATGAGAGATGAAGAGAGACACATCATACTTAAATGATCTATCCAAAAAGAGGACTTAATGATCCTCCATATACATGCCCCAAATGTGGGAGGTGCCAAATATTTAAACCAATTAATAACCAACGTGAAGAAATACTTAGATAATACTTACCATATACTTGGTGACTTCAATCTAGCCCATTGTATACTTGATAGTTATTCTAAGCATAACATCTCCAAAGAAACAAGATGTTTAAATGATACACTGACCAGATGGATTTCACAGATATATATATAACTTTACATCCAAACTCAACTGAATACACATTCTTCTCAAAAGCACCTGGAACTTTCTCCAGAATCGACCACATACTGGGACACAAATCAGGTCTGAACCGAACCAATAGACTGGGATCATCCACTGCATACTCTCAGAGCATAATGCCTTGAAAATAGAACTAAATCACAACAATAAGTTTGGCAGGACCTCAAAAACGTAGAGGTGAAGGATCATCCTGCTAAAAGATGAAAGGGTCAACCAGGAAATTAAGGAAGAATTAAAAAAGATTCATGGAAACTAATGAGAATGAACATACAACAGTTCAAAATCTTTGGAATGCAGCAAAAGCAGTCCTAAGGGGGAAATACATCGCAATACAAGCATCCATTCAAAAACTGGAAAGAACTCAAATACAAAAGCTAACCTTACACATAAAGGAGCTAGAAAGAAACAGCAGATAGATCCTACACCCAACAGAAGAAGAGAGTTAATTAAAATTCGAGCAGAACTCAAGGAAATCGAGACCAGAAGAAATGTGGAACAGATCAACAGAACCAGGAGTTGGTTCTTTGAACAAATTAATAAGATAGATAAACCATTAGCCAACCAGATTAAAAAGAAGATAGAGAAGACTCAAATTAATAAAATCATGAATGAGAAAGGAGAGATCACTACCAACACCAAGGAAATACAAACGATTCTAAAAACATATTATGAACAGTTATACGCCAATAAATTAGGCAATCTAGAAGAAATGGACGCAATCCTAGAAAGCCACAAACTACCAACAGGAACAGGAAGAAATAGAAAACCTAAACAGGCCAATAACCAGGGAGGTAATTGAGCGGCCATCCAAAACCTCCCACGACACAAAAGTCCAGGGCCAGATGGCTTCCCAGGGGAATTCTATCAAACGTTTAAAGAAGAAACCATACCTCTCCTACTAAAGATGTTTGGAAAGATAGAAAGAGATAGAGTACTTCCAAATTCTTTCTATGAGGCCAGCATCACCTTAATTCCAAAACCAAAGACCCCACCAAAAAGGAGAATTACAGAGCAATATCCCTGATGAACATGGATGCAAATATTCTCAACAAGATACTAGCCAATAGGATCCAACGGTACATTAAGAAAATTAATCACCATGACCAAGTAGGATTTATCCCCGGGACACAAGGCTGGTTCAACACTCGTAAAACAATCAATGGGATTCATCATATCAGCAAGAGAAAAACCAAGAACCATATGATCCTCTCATTAGATGCAGAGAAAGCATTTGACAAAATAGAGCATCCATTCCTGATCAAAACACTTCAGAGCGTAGGGATAGAGGGAATGTTCCTCGACATCTTAAAAGCCATCTACGAAAATCCCACAGCAAATATCATTCTCAATGGGGCAGCACTGGGATCCTTTCCCCTAAGATCAGGAACAAGACAGGGATGTCCACTCTCACCACTGCTATTCAACATAGTACTGGAAGTCCTAGCCTCAGCAATCAGACAACAAAAAGACATTCAAATTGGCAAAGAAGAAGTCAAACTCTCCCTCTTCACTGATGACATGATTCTCTACCTAGAAAACCCAAAATCCTACACCCCAAGATTGCTAGAACACATACAGCAATTGGTAGCATTGCCAGATACAAAATCAATGCCCAGAAATCAATGGCATTTCTATACACTAACAATGATACTGAAGAAAGAGAAATTAAGGAGTCAATCTCATTTACAATTGCACCCAAAAGCATAAGATACCGAGGAGTAAACCTAAGCAAGGTGGTAAAGGATCTATACCTTAAAAACTATAGAACACTTCTGAAAGAAATTGAGGAAGACACAAAGAGATGGAAAAATATTCCATGCTCATGGATTGGCAGAATTAACATTGTGAAAATGTCAATGTTACCCAGGCAATGTACACTTTTAATGCAAACCCTACCAAAATACCATGGACTTTCATCAGAGAGTTAGAACAAATTATTTTAAGATTTGTGTGGAATCGTGATCCCTGGGTGGCACAGCGGTTTGGTGCATGCCTTTGGCCCAGGGCGCAATCCTGGAGACCAAGGATCGAATCCCATGTCAGGCGCCCGGTGCATGGAGCCTGCTTCTCCCTCTGCCTGTGTCTCTGCCTCTCTCTCTCTCTCTGAATGTGAGTATCATTAAAAAGAAAGATTTGTGTGGGATCAGAAAAGACCTCGAATACCAGGGGAATTTTAAAAAAGACAAACATATCTGGGGGCATCACAATGCCAGATTTCAGGTTGTACTACAAAACTGTGGTCATCAAGACAGTGTCGTACTGGCACAAAGACACACATAGATCAATGGAACAGAATAGAGAACCGAGAAGTGGACCCTAACTTTATGGTCAACCAATATTCGATAAAGAGGTAAAGACTATCCATTGGAAGAAAGACAGTCTCTTCAATAGATGGTGCTGGGAAAATTGGACATGCACATGCAGAATAATGAAACTACACCACTCACTTTCACCATACACAAAGATAAACTTAAAATGGATGAAAGATCTAAATGTGAGACAAGAGTCCATCAAAATCCTAGAGGAAAACAAAGGCAATACACTTTTTGAACTCAGCCACAGTAACTTTTTGCAAGATTCATCCACGAATGGAAAAGAAACAAAAGCAAAAATGAATTATTGTGACTTCATCAAGATAAGAACCTTTGCACAGCAAAGGATACAGTGAACAAAACTAAATGACAACCTACAGCATGGGAGAAGATATTTGCAAAAGACGTATCAGATAAAGGGCTAGTTTCCAAAATCTATAAAGAACATCTTAAACTCAACACCAAAGAAACAAACAATCCAATCATGAAATGGGCAAAACACATGAAGAGAAATCTCACAGATGAAGACATAGACATGGCCAACATGCACATCAGAAAATGCTCTGCATCACTTGCCATCAGGGAAATACAAATCAAAACCACAATGAGATACCACCTCACACCAGTGAGAATGGGGAAAATTAACAGGGCAGGAAACTGCAAATTTTGGAGAGTATGTGGAGAAAAGGGAACCATCTTACACTGTTGGTGGGAATGTGAACTGGTGCAGCCACTCTGGAAAACTGTATGGAGGTTCCTCAAGGAGATAAAAATAGACCTGCCCTATGAACCAGCAATTGTAATGTTGGGGATTTACCTCAAAGATTCAGATGCAATGAAACGCTGGGACACCTGAACCCTGATGTTTATAGCAGGAATGTCCACAATAGCAAAACTGTGGAACGAGCTTTTGTGTCCATTGAAAGATGAATGGATAAAGAAGATGTGGTTTATGTATACAATGGAATATTACTCAGCCATTAGAAACGACAAATACCAACCATTTACTTCAACGTGGATGGTACTGGAGGGTATTATGCTGAGTGAAGTAAGTCAATTGGAGAAGGACAAACAGTGTATGTTCTCATTCATTTGGGGAAGATAAATAATAGTGAAAGGGAATATAAGGGAATGGAGTAGAAATGTGTGGGAAATATCAGAAAGGGAGACAGAACATAAATGCTCCTAACTCTGGGAAACGAACTAGGGGTGGTAGAAGGGGAGGGGGACGGGGGGTGTGGGTGAATATTTGACGGGTACTGAGGGGGACACTTGACGGGATGAGCACTAGGTGTTATTCTGTACATTGGACAATTAAACACCAATAAAAAATAAATTTATTTAAAAAAAAGTTCCAACAACTAAATATTTATGCTGCCAACATGGTAGTACCTAAATATAGAAACCAATTAACAACAAACGTACAGGAACTCACTGATAATAATACAATGACAGGGGATTTTAACAACCACTTATGTTAATGAACTGATCATCTATGCAGAAAATATACAGGGGAACAATAGCCTTGACACAATGGACCACAGGGACTCCACAGATATAGTCTGAATTTCTTCATAAAGCAGAATACACATTCCTTTCAAGTGCACATGGGACATTCTCAAGAACAGATCATATCATGGCCCACAAATCAGCCATCACAGGTACAACAGGTACAAGAAGGTTGGTATCACACGATGTACATTTTCGGACCACGAGGCTATGAAATGCAAAGTCAACAGTAAGAAAAAATTTGGACAGACCAAAAATACGTGGAGATTATGAATATCCTACTAGAGAATGAATGGAGCAACCAGGAAATTAAAGAGGAAATTTAAAATAAATGAAAATGAAAACATGTTTCTCCAAACCTCTAGGATGTAGCAAAGGCAGTCCTACGAGGGAAGTATATAACAATATAGGCCTACCTCAAGAAACAAGATGTCTCCAATACACAACCTAACCCTACACCTAAAGAGGCTGGAAAAGGAAAAGCATACAAAGCCTAAAGCCTGCAGAAGAAGGGAAAAAATAAAGATGAGAGGAGAAATAAACAATACAGAAACAACAAAACAATAGAAGGGAATAATGAACCTAAGAGCTGATTCTTCAAAATAATTAATAAAATGGATCAAGCCCTAGCCAGCATTATCAATGAGAAAAGAGAAAATAAATAAATTAAAAAAATCACAAATGAGAGAAGAGAGATCACAATCAACACCAGAAAAATAAGACAATTATAAGGGAATACTATGAAAGATTATACATTAACAAACCGGAAGACCTGGAAGTAATGGACAAATCCCTAGAAATGCGCAGATGAGCAAAACTGAAATAGGAAGAAATAGAAAATATGAACAGACCCATAAATAGCAAAGGAATTTAATCAGCATGGCACCTGGGTGCCTCAGTGGTTGAGCATCTGCTTTGGCTCAGGTCATGATCCCGGGGTCCTGGGGGACCACGTCCCACATCAGGCTCCCTGCATGGAGCCTCAGTTTTCCCCTGCCTGTACCTCTGCCTCTCTGTGTCTCGCATGAATCCATAAATAAAATATTTAAAAAAGAAAAAAGATAAAAAGATAAGAAAGGACCCAAATAAAATCACAAATGAGAAAAGAGAAATAACAACCAACACTAGAGAAATACAAATGTTTACAAGAGAACATTATGAAAAATTATATGCCAGCAACCTAGAACCTGGAAGAAATAGATCAATTCCTGGAAATATATAACATAGCAAAAATGAAAAAGGAAGAAATAAGAAACTTGAACAGACAGATAACCAGCAAAGAAATTGAATCAGCAATAAAGAATCTCCCAACAGGAGACCCTAAGATCAATAGAACAGAATGGAATGCTGAAACAAGATACAAACCTGTAACTCTATGATCCATTAATCGACAACAAGGCAGGAAGGAATATCCAAAGGCACAAAGACAGTCTCTTCAACAAACCCTAACCCTGACCCCAGGATAAGAACAAATGGTGTTGGGAAACCAGGCAGCCACATGCAGAAGAATGAAACTGGACCACTTTCTTACACCATATTTATAAAAAATAAATTCAAAATGGATGAAAGGCCTAAATGTGAGACCTGAAACCATACAAAGAAGAAAAGATAGGCAGCAACATCTTTGACATTGGCCATTGGATCTTCTTTCTAGATATGCCTCTGAGTTGAGGGAAACAAGAGCAAAAATACTATTGGGACTTCATCAAATTGAAAGCTTCTGCAAAGTGAAAGAAACAACCAACGCTAAAAGGCAACATAGGGATCCCTCGGTGGCGCAGCGGTTTGGCACCTGTCTTTGGCCCAGGGCGCGATCCTGGAGACCCGGGATCGAATCCCACATCGGGCTCCCGGTGCATGGAGCCTGCTTCTCCCTCTGCCTATGTCTCTGCCTCTCTCTCTTTCTCTCTCTGTGACTATCATAAATAAAAAATAAATAAATAAAAATAAAAGGCAACATACAAAATGAAAGGAGATATTTGTAAACAACACATCCAATAAAGAGTTAGTATGCAAAATACATAAAGCAAATATAAATCTCAGCATCCTAAACACAAATTATCCAACTGCAGATGGGCAGAAGACATGAACTTTGTCTCTGTCAAGACATCCAATGGCCACCAGACACAGGGAAAGACACTCAGCGTCACCCATCATCAGGGAAATGCAAATGAAAACCACAATAAGATGACACCTGACAGCCGTCAGAATGGCTAAAATTAACAACAGAAGAAACAACAGGTGTTGTTGAGGCTATGGAGAAGAGGGAGCCCCTTACACTCCTGGTGGGCATGCGAACAGGTGCAGCCACTGTGGAAAACACTGTGCAGGGTCCTTGAGAAGTTAAAAATAGGGGATCCCTGGGTGGTGCAGTGGTTTGGAACCTGCCTTTGGCCCATGTCGTGATCCTGGAGACCCGGGATCGAATCCCACGCCGGACTCTCAGTCCATGGAGCCTGCTTCTCCCTTTGCCTGTGTCTCTGCCTCTCTCTCTGTGACTATCATAAAAAAAATTTAAAAAAAGAAGTTAAAAATAGAGTTACCCTATGATTCCAAAATTGCAGAGCTAGGTATTTACCCCGAGAATACAAAACTCATTTAGTAGATTCCAAGTAGGACACGCAGACCAGTGTTTGTAGCAGCATTATCAACAAGAGCCAAACTGTGGATACAGGCCACATGTCCATCGACTGATGAATGGGCAGAGACGATGTGGTAAATATACCCACTGCGACATCACTGGGTCAACAGAAGCGATGAAATGAAGCCATTTACAATGACGTGGGAGAAGTGGAAAGGACTTATGCTAAATGAACTCAGTCAGTCAGAGAAAGACAGATACCAAATACCATACAATTGCATTCACATGTGAATTTTAAGAAACCAAACAAACTGGCAAAGGGGCAGAGGGGGGGATGAGAGAATCAAACAAAAAAAACACACTATTAACCAGAGAGAATAAACTAATAAATACCAGAGGAAGGTGGGGGGGATGGGGAATCAGGGATTGGGATAGTGGAGGGCACCTATGACCAGTACCAGGCGTTGTATCCAAGGGTTGAATCACTATGTGGTAAACCTGAAACTATATCATACTGTGTTTACAAACAGGAATTCAAGTAAATCTTTAAAATAATAATTGGTAGTATTGATGAAACATGTGCGCACTAGGGCCTGTTAGCATCGGAAATATCTCATTGAAACGGAGCCCAACACCCTGCTTCCCCAGAAATACTTAAGGACAAGGAATTGGAGCCCACAGACCACAAAATGAAATGTGGACTGGACTTTAGCAAGTCCTGAAAAACTCACTCAACCCTCTTCCACTGTAGGCGGGACCGCGGGCTGGTGCAGCCACCCTGGAAACAGTGTGGAGGCTCCTCAGGAAGTTACAAATAGAGCCGCCCTGTTACCAATAGGTGAATGGCCTGGAGCTGACTCTAAATATATAGATGCAGTAAGACTCGGGACACCTGCACCCCAATGTCCACAACAGCCAGGTCCACAGTAGCCACACTGTGTGAAGTATCTCGGTGCCCTCAGGCAGATGATGGATAAAGAGGATGGGAGATAGATGATGGTCATAGAGAGAGGAATGGTACCTAGCTATCAAAGAGAAGGAAATCTTGCCATTTGCAATGACGTGGATAGAACTAGAGAAATCTTGTTAAGTGAAACAAGTCAGTCGGAAAAGAGAATGACCGTGTGGTGTCATTCATAGGTGGAATTAAAGAAGCAAAGCAGATGAACATCTGTGAAGGAAGGAAATCAAATAACATGAGAACAGATGCAGGAAATACAGACACTTAATGATAGGAAACAAACTGAGGGTCGCTGGAGGGTAGGGGACAGGTGAGGGGATCACAGGGGACCAGCATGAAGGAGGGCACGTAATGTCAGGTGCACTGCTGTTATCTGCAACTGGTGAATCCCTGAATTCTTCCTCTGAAAGTATAATACACTATACATTAATTAATTGGGTTTAAGTTAAATTAAGTTAAAAAAATCAGTTGTATCAGGCACAATTCCTTCTGGACTCTCTGTTCTGCTCCTTCAGCTTATGTCGGGACCACCACCCTTGAGTCTGGTTTGTTTAAGGAGGCTCCACGCCTTGTCCATGGCCCAGCCCAGGGCTATAACTCACAATCCCGAGATCAGGACTGGAGGTGAGGTCAGGTGTCGAATGCTTATCTGACAGAGCCAGCTGGGGCCCAAGAACAACACTGCTATATCCTGTGTCTCTGTGACATCGTTTGAAATAGGAAAGTGCCATGTCCTGCTCTGTCCTGCTTCTCCAATACTAATTTGTTGTCCGGGGTCATTTGTGGGGGCGGATGGATGTTATGGGTTTTTCTTTTCCTATTTCTAATATCTGCCACGATGATTTTGATATGAATGACATTGAAACTGAGGGTGGCTTCTGGAACTGCAGACATTTTCACAAGATGAGGCTCCCACCCCACGAGCCCAGGAAGGCCTCCCAGAGACTGGTATGGCTCACTGCACAAGTCTTGTGCTCCTTTGTTTCTGTCTCATTAATTATTCTCTGTGATGCTCCTGAGAAGGGAGTCACGTCCTTCATTTCCTTCCTGAGTGATCATTGCCAGGAAACAGCAAGGCTACTCTGCTATGTAGGGTCAGTTTGTGTCCCCTGACTTTACTGAACTCACTCCTTAGTTCTAACAGGCTTGGTGGAGGCTCTCGAGTTTCCTGTTTCTAGTACCACGTCTTCAGCATATAGGGACAGTGTGAGTTCCCCTTCCAGTTGTGGAACCTTTGCTGTTTACAGTTTAATGTCCTAGAAAGCCCCACAATAGAATAAAAACTGAGTCCAGGCCAAGGGCAGGAAGCCCCTATTAGAATGAGAACAGAGCTCAATGCCCTAGAAGGCCCCATATCAAAATGTAAACAGAACTTGAGGAATTGCTCCAGCCCTCCTGGAGGTCCCGAGACCAGCACTTAAAACTAAGCTAAAACCCACCTCAGGGTCCAAGTCCCTGCTCCGCTATGTCGGGTGTACTTGGACACAAGCTCGAGCTTTTAAATAAACCCTCGTGTGTTTGCATCGGTGTCGGCTTCTCGGTGGTTTCTTGGATTCCCAATCTTGGGCACAACAGTCTGAGATAAAAAAACGAAACCAAAAGAAGCTCGGACGCACACAGAGTAAAAGCAGGGTTCTGAGAGAAGCAGCGGAAACCCGAGGGGTTGGCGGCTCTTCTATCGAGGCCCCTGCAGACGGGGGTGCAGGATGCTCAGCTCCAGAGCCAGAGGACCCAGCGTCCCCACCCGCATCCCGCCCATCAGCATGGAGTCTAAGGGTGCAGCACAGCGCCACTCACTGGAGGCCAGAGGCGCTGACGCCCACCGAGCCTCTGACACCGCAGGTGCATCTCCCATGCAGATGTGCACCTGAGAATCAGCGTCAAGGCCCATCCCGAGACCCTGCACAGACCACTCACTGCCAACAAGTTGTCAGACCACAGAGGCAGCAGAGCTTCAGCTCTCCCTGGAAAGTAGGGTGTAGCTTCCTTTGTACTTTGTGCTTTATTTTCATTTATTTTCTTTGATTCTTTTTTATTAATTGCCTTATTTTAATTTTTACGTATGTACCTTATATATTTCTTAGTTTTACTATCATGATACTTTAATTGTGTTTCTTATTTTGGGATTTAGAATCTTTAACAAGGAGACCAAAATAATCTAGTGTTTTTTGGGGGGAGGGTAGTTGTTATTGTTTCTCTTGGTTTTCCTTTTTCTTCCTTCTTTCTTTTCTGGAAAAAATAATGAGATGGAGAAATTCAACTCCATAAAATAACATGAGGTAGTACTCACAGCCAGGAAGTTCAACAGTACACATATATGATGTCTAACTACAGTTTAAAACAATGATTATAAAGATAGCAGCTGGGCTGGAAAAAAAGCACAGAAGAAAACTAGAGAATCCCTTACAGTAGAAATAAAAGAGCTAAAATCTAGTCAGGCCAATGTTAAAAATGCTATAACTGAGATGCAGTCCCAAGTGGAAGCCTTAAAAACAAGAAAGGTTATGGACCACAGAGGCAGACATAGGGAACTCAGCCACTTATTAAAACAATAACATTCATATCATAGGAGACTCAGAAGATGAAGAGAGAGAAAAGGTGGGCCTTGCTCAGCCATTAGAAATGACAAATACCCACCATTTGATTCAACGTGGATGGAACAGGAATGTATTATGCTGAGTGAAGTAAGTCAATCGGAGAAGGACAAACATTGTATGTTCTCATTCACTTGGTGAATATAAATAAGAGTGAAAGGGAATATAAGGGAACGGAGAAGAAATGTTTGGGAAATATCAGAAATGGAGACAGAACATAAAGACTCCTAACTCTGGGAAATGAACTAGAGGTGATGGAAGGGGAGGAGGGTGGGGGTGGGGGTGAATGGGTGACGTGTACTGAGGGGGGCACTTGACGGGATGAGCACTGGGTGTTATTCTGTATGTGGGTAAATTGAACACCAATAAAAAGTAAATTTATTATTAAAAAGAAAGAAAGAAAGAAAAAGTGGCATCTGGTTGGCTCAGTCAGTTAAGCTTCAGCCTTAGGCTCAGATCATGATCCAGGTCCCAAGGCAGGCTCCCTGTTCAGCAGGGAACCTGCTTGTCCTTCTCCATCTGCCCCACTCGCTCATGGTTTTTCTCTCCTCTCTCTCTCTCTTACATAAATAAATAACATCCTGAAAAAGAAACAAACAAACAAACCCAGAAGGAAGAGAAATCTCCCATGTAGAAGAATTTCAAAAAAGTTGTGCAGACATTCCACCCTCAAGTTGATTAGCATAGCCTCCCACTCTTATGTGTGTAATACACATAGTTACTTCCTTCTACAAAATATAATATGAAAATCTTAATATAAAAATAAGAATAAGAATAAGAATCACTTTACTATGGAGAAGGCTGACAAACACTACCTCAGCAAGATGATCAGATCAATACCAAGACTGATAAATCATGTTGATAATATCTATCCTTTATATGATATAATAAAAATGCCATTATATCTCTGTATATAATCCACAAAAACAGTTCAATCATGAGATAAACAACAGACATGTCCCAACTGAGGTATATTTTACAAAATACTCTACTTCTCAAAGTGTTCCAGTTCAACGACAACAAGGAAAGGCTGAAAGACTGTCACAATCCAGAGGAGCCTAAGAAAACACGAGTACAAATGGAATGTGATATGAGGGATGGTAACTTAGCAAAAACTAAGGAATTCTGAATAAAGTATGGTCTTTGGTTAATGCGACTATTTTAATATTGATTCATTAGCTAACATTTGTACTGGACTAATATACCACCACAATCATATCCCTGCCCCACACCATCCACCCCCACACCATCGGCCCCCAGCAAGGGCCCAGTGCAGCTGCCCCCTGTGGGACATGCTCAGCCTCCCCGGGGTTCTCTGGATACCCTGCTCCCATCAGAAGCCTGATTGTCCCATAGAGAAACCAGGGGTTGCAGGGAGGAGGGAAGGCAAGGATACCCGAAATGGTGGGTGCAGTTGAGTGGTGCAGAGGACATATTAGGCCCTGCATCTGCCCACTGTCCCTCCTGGAAGGTGGCACACCCTGCACAGGACACCAGCCCCTAACCCAAAGGGACCTGAGCTGACCTGGCCCCGCGCTCTGTGGGGGCTCAGGTGATTTGAGCCCCACCCAGACCCAACACAAAGACTAATGGGATCCAGGCCCCCATGGTCATGGCTAGCCCTGGATTCTGGCCCCAGGCTGAGTGAGCCCTCTTAAAGCTGGATGTGGCTTCCTGGGCCCTGGGTGTGCCCCACAGATCCAGGTCGCTGACCTAGGACAGGCCAGGGGATCCCGGGACACCCCAGGGTGGGGAGAGGATGGATAGGCTGGTTGGCCACACCTGACCCCACACCAGAAGGTAGGCTCCTCCAGGTATTGGGGCCCCAGAGGGCGCAAGGCCGGGGTCCAGCTGCCCTGCAGGTCCCAGTGCAGGAGCCCATGAGCTGCAGGTCCAGGTCATCTCTGCTGTCCTCAGAATAGTCACTCAGGCTGAAATCTCAGGACACACGCCCCCACCCGGAGCCCACACATGCTTCCACGATGTGGACTCTAGCACCCGCCCCCCCCACCCCGTGTGATTCTTGCCCTCCCCTAAAGGACAGAAAGGTCATGCTCCCAAGGAGAAGGCGGGCAATAAGCTCTGAGCCCATTTGCTGTAGAAAGTCAATAAAATGTTGTGGTGTGAAAATGCACAGCCAGGCCATTTCTGTGTCTCCCAGAACTCTGCATGGGACGTGGAGAGACACCCAGAGAGGAGGAGGGGGCACCATCCAGGCCCCAAACACCCCCTGCAGGGGGGCCGCCATGTACACACAGCTGACGTCCCCATGTGCCTTACAGGGGTGGCCAGACACCAGGGTCAGGACCCACAACTTTACTGGGACTCAGGCTCTGCCCACCGGGCCAGGATGGGCTGGGACAGAGTGACAGCCAGGGAGCTTCAGGTCACCAGGTTCTGTGCACAGCGACGTGGGAGGTCTGTGTTCCCTCTGTCCAGAGGGCCGCAGATGGCTGAGTTACGGGGCACTTCCTCCCCTCCCCGCATCCCCGTGCCTGTGTGCCTGGGGCACAGAGGGCCTGTGGGACGGTCAGTGTGGCCCTGGAAGGGATGTCAGGACACCAGGCCCTGGTGTTGTGTCCAAGATTGTAAATCAGGGAAACCACCAAGGAGCCCACACCGATGGAAACTCCCGAGGGTTTCTTTACAAGCTGGAGCTTGGGTCTAATTGCACCGGACACAGCGGAGCAGGGACGTGGATCCCGAGACTAAGAGGCCTAGCAGCTTTATAGGGGCCCGTGGCACATGGGATATGCAGAAAGTTGCACGATCATGCCGGTCCACACGCTGGTGTCCGATTAAATTACACCTTACCCTATAGTATCCACTTGAGCTGTCCTACTACTTTGGTCAGAATCGTCCCACAGTTTTGGGGGACACAAAGCAGGGTTACATTGTTATGAGCCGATTTCTGAATAGGGTGTACCCAGCGGCCTGACTAGGGTGGGGCAGCGCCTTAAGCAATAACCAGGTCAGGTGGGGGTTTTAGGGGAGGTGGCGGGTGGAGCACAAAATAGAATCAGTCCTGCTCTGCTTGTCCAGGGGTAAGGGATTTTTGTTAAATTTACTGGGTCCCTCACTGCAGCTCACGCACGTGGGCCCACCCTCACAAGGTGTACTCAGCGTGCACACCTAGTGGTGCTAGATCTCTGACACCAGCATGTGGAGGGCACCCTCCTCGCCTTAGTGAATAGGGGCTGGGTGAGCATGGGGCTGGCCTGAAGGCCAGGCAGCACAGGGGACCGAGGAACACCAGCCCCATCCCAAACCAGACCTCCAAACACAGGCAGCCCCAGCGCTACCCCCCATGGGCAGCTGGCTCCTCAAGAGCTCCTGCCAGGATGGCCTCAAGGTCTGGCTCCCTGCTGGAGAGGCATCAGGGAGAAGATAAGCAGGCAGCACATGGCAGGACCCACTGCCACACATGGGAATATGGCCAAGCCAGACCTTCCAGCTCAGCTGACCCTCCAGCAGAAAGTCATTGCATGAGCAAGCCCCAGGTCCGCCAGGAGAGCCCTGCTAACCGCCCAGCACCAGCAGCAGAAATGATGTTGTGTCAACCATTTCGGCATTTGCGTGACCCAGCCAGAGGATCCGATAGCTGCACGTAACAGCTACATGTGATAGACACACACACACCCCAAAACCAACAAAAGTCAGAATCCCCCAATGTTGTCTAACTGCAGCCGGATGGTTACACACACAACGCTGTGGTCCCCAAGAGGATACATGAAAGACGCAATAAACCACGACAGCAGAGGTGCTGGGGGCACAGAGATGTGCCTCCTGGGTTCCAACAAGGAGCACAGAGGGGCAGGATGCATCCTACAGAGGGGAGGCCCCTCCTTGGAAAGGGCATCATGTCCCGGTGAAGGCTACAGATGGTGAAATCTCTCCTCCTCTCTTTCAGCTTCTGGTTTTCCTCCTAAATGCCATTTTCCTCAATCATAAGACCAAAAATTTATTTTATGTCTTTAAATTTCTTTTTATTGGAGTCCAATTTGTATTAATTCTTGCTTCAGCAAGGGTGTCATTCAGGAGAGAAGGAGAGAGAAAGATTTTCCCAGACAGGCAAAATATAAAGGAGTTCATGACCACTTAACCAGTCCAGTAAGGAATTTTAAGAGGGACTCTTCTAGTGGGGTAAAAAAAGAGACCAAAAGCAACAAAGACTAGAAAGGCCCAGAAAACGTCACCAGAAACACCAACTCTTCAGGTAACACAATGGCACAAAGTTCATATCTTTGAATAATCACTCTGAATGCTGATAGACAAAATGCTCTAATCAAAAGATATAGGGTATCAGAGTGGCTTAAAACACAGGATCCGGGAAGCCTGGGTGGCTCAAGGGATTAAGCCTCTGGCTTTGACTCAGGGTGTGATCCTGGAGTCTGGGATCAAGTCCCATATTAGGCTCCTGGTGGGGAGTCTGCTTCTATCTCTCCCTAATTTTCTGCCTCTCTCTCTCTCTCTTATAAATAAAATAGTTATTAAAAAAACAAGATCCATCTGTATGCTGCCTACAAGATGCTCACATTAGACCTATACACACCAGCAGACTGATAATCAGGGGAGAGAAAATCATCTACCACGTTAATGGATATCAAAAGAAAGCTGGAGGACCCATACTTATATCAGACAAACGAGATTTGAAACCAAACCCTGGGTGACACCTGGTGGCTCAGTGGTTGAGCATCTCCCTTTGGCTCAGGGTGTGATCCTGGGATCCCAGTATCGAGTCCCACATCAGCCTCCCTTAGGGGAGCCTGCCTCTCCCTCTGCCTATGTTTCTGCCTCTGCTTCTCTGTGTATCTCTCATGAAAAAATAAATAAAATATTTAAATCTCAAAAAGAAAGAGGAAAAACCAAAAAGAAAGAACAAATACTGTAAGAAGAGATGAAGAAGAACATTATTTCATAATTAAAAAGACTCTCTATCAAGATCAAAGAACTAAATATTTATGCTGCCAACATGGGAGTACCTAAATATAGAAACCAATTAACAACAAACATACAGGGACTCACTGATAATAATACAATGATAGGGGATTTCAACACCCACTTATGGCAATGGATCGATCGTCTAGCAGTAAATCAACAAGGGAACAATAGTCTTGACACACTGGACCACAGGGACTCAACAGATATAGTCACAAAATTAGATCCGAAAGCAGAATACACATTCCATTCAATTGCACATGGGACATTCTCCAGAACAGATCATATCAGGGCCCACAAATCAGCCCTCAACAGGTACAACAGGTACAAGAAGGTTGATATCACACCATGTACATTTTTGGACCACGGCGCTATGAAACTGGAAGTCAACAGTAAGAAAAAAATTGGACAGACCAAAAATATGTTGAGTTTGTGATCATCCTACTAGAGAATGAATGGAGCAACCAGGAAATTAAAGAGGAAATTTAAAACAAATGAAAATGAAAACATGTTTCTCCAAACCTCTGGGATGTAGCAAAGGCAGTCCTAAGAGGGAAGTACATAGCAATACAGGCCTACCTCAAGAAATAAGAAGTCTCCAATACACATCCTTACCCTACACCTGAAGGAGCTGAATAAGGAATAGCAAACAAAGCCTAAAGCCTACAGACGAAGGGAAAAAATAAAGATGAGTGCAGAAATAAACAATACAGAAACAACAAAACAGTAGAATGGAATAACAAAACTAAAAGCTGGTTCTTTAAAATTATTAATAAAATGGATCAACCCTAGCCAGGCTTATCAAAGAGAAAAGAGAAAAGACCTAAATAAATAAAATCACATTTGAGAGAAGAGAGATCACAATCAACACCGGAAAAATAAGACAATTATAAGGGAATACTATGAAAGATTATACGCTAACAAACTGGGAGACCTGGAAGAAATGGACAAATCCCTAGAAATATGCAAATGAGCTGAACTGGAATAGGAAGAAATAGATAATGTGAACAGACCTATAGCTAGCAAAGGAATTGAATCAGCAAGGCATCTGTGTGCCTCAGTGGTTGAGCATCTGCTTTGGCTCAGGTCATGATCCCGGGTTCCTGGGGGATCAAGTCCCATATTAGGCTCCCCGCATAAGCCTCATTTTCCCTCTGCCTATATCTCTGCATCTCTGTGTCTTGCATGAATACATAAATAAAATCTTTGATAAAGAAAACAGATACAAAGATGTGATGGAACCAAATAAACCACAAATGAGAAAAGAGACATAACAACCAACACGAGGGAAATACAAATGATTATAAAAGAACATTATGAAAAATTATATGCCAGCAACCTAGAACCTGGAAGAAATAGATCAATTCCTAGAAATATATAACATAGCAAAAATGATAAAGGAAGAAATAAGAAACTTGAACACACAGATAACAGGCAAAGAAATTGAATCAGCAATCAAGAATCTGCCAACAGGAGACGCTTAGATCAATAGAATAGAATGGAAAGCCAAATCAAGATACAAACCTGTAACTCTATGATCCATTAATCGACAACAAGGCAGGAAGGAATATACAATGGCACAAAGACAGGCTCTTCAACAAACCCTAAACCTGACGCCAGGATATGTACAAATGGTGTTGGGAAAACCAGGCAGCCACATGCAGAAGAATGAAACTGGACCATTTTCTTACACCATATATACAAAAAATAAATTCAAAATGGATGAAAGACCTAAATGTGAGACCTGAAACCAATCAAAGAAGAAGAGATAGGCAGCAACATCTTTGACATTGGCCACTGGATTTTCTTTCTATATATTCCTCTGACGTGAGGGAACAAAAGCAAAAATACTATTGGGACTTCATCAAATTGAAAAGCTTCCGCAAAGTGAAGGAAACAACCAAAGCTAAAAGGCAACATACAAAATGAAAGGAGACATTGGTAAACAACATCCAATGAAGAGTTAGTATGCAAAACACATAAAGGAAATATAAATCTCAAGATCCTAAAAACAAATTATGCAACTGGAAATGGGCAGAAAAATGAATGGACTTTGTCTCTGACAAGACAGCCAGATGGCCACCAGACAACGGAAAGACAATAAGCGTCACCCATCATCAGGGAAATGCAAATCAAAACCACAAGGATATGTCACCTGAGAGCCGTCATAATGGCTAAAATTAACAACTCAAGAAACAACAGGTGTTGGTGAGGCTATGGAGAAGGGGTAGCCCCCTTACACTCCTGGTGGCATGCGAACAGATATAGCCACTGTGGAAAACAGTGTGGGGGTTCTCGATAAGTTAAAAAAAGTGGATCCCTGGGTGGTGAAGTGGTTTGGTGCCTGTCTTTGGCCCAGGGCACGATCCTGGAGACCTGGGATCGAATCCCACATCGGGCTCCTGGTGCATGGAGCCTGCTTCTCCCTCTGCCTGTGTCTCTGCCTCTCTCTCTGTGACATTCATAAAAAAAATTTTTTAAAAAGAAGTTAAAAATAGAGCTAACAGGGATCCCTGGGTGGCGCAGCGGTTTAGCGCCTGCCTTTGGCCCAGGGCACGATCCTGGAGACCCAGAATCGAATCCCACGTCTCGGTGCATGGAGCCTGCTTCTCCCTCTGCCTATGTCTCTGCCTCTCTCTCTCTCTCTCTGTGTGACTATCATAAATAAATAAATAAATTTAAAAAAAATAGAGCTAACATATGATTCCAAAGTAGCAGAGTTGGGTATTTACCCCGAGGATACAAAAGTACTTTAGAAGATTCGAGGAGGGACACACAGCCCAGTGTTTGTAGCAGCGTTATCAACAACAGCCAAACTGTGGATACAGGCCTATGTCCATCGGCAGATGAATGGGCAGAGATAATGTGGTAAATATACACACTGCGACATCACTCGGTCATCAGAAGGGATGAAATGAAGCCATTTATGGTCACGTGGAAGGAGTGGAAAGGATTTATGCTAAATGAACTCAGTCAGAGAAAGATAGATACCAAATACCATACAATTGCATTCACATGTGAATTTTAAGAAACCAAACAAACTGGCAAAGGGGCTCAGGGAGCTGAGAGAAGCAAACCAAGATACCCACTCTTAACCACAGAGAATAAACTAATAAATATCAGAGGAAGGTGGGGGGATGGGGAATCAGGGGATAGGGACAGTGGAGGGCACCTGTGACCAGTACCAGGTGTTGTATCCAAGGGTTGAATCACTAAGTGGCAAACCTGAAAATATATCATACTGTGTTTACAAACAGGAATTGAAGTAAAACTTTAAAATAATAATTGGTAGTATTGATGAAACGTGTGCGCACTAGAGATAAAATCTGAAAGGCAACTAAAAATCCAAAGAAAGAGTTTTTAGAGCCACAAATCCCCTCCTTAGCTCAGCTTGGGTGAAGCCTGCCATGTCTATTCTCACCCCAGCAGAAGCCTGGATTTTGATTCTCTGGGGAGGTCACTGACTTGGTGGAGACAGGCTATCTGTGAACCCAAAACCTAAATAGAGCGCATAAAACTAAACTGCCCAAGATAGTAGGAGTCCCAGCGTAGGTACATTCCAAGACCCAAACTCTAACCATACACAGACATAACCCTAACCCTACACTTAATCCTAATGTTAACCTAAATCTTAAAGAAGTCCCATCACTAATTGACAACCAAACACAAACCCCAAGACCAAAACACATTCACTGAACCTTCCTGCCAACCCTCACCCTAACTCCTAAACTTATTCTAAACCCTTATCCCTGACCTCTATCTTAAATCTAACCCTAACCTCTAACCCTAACCTTAACTTAATGTACTCAAATCCTATTCCTAACCTTAATCTGTACCCTAACCTTAACCCTCTAATACTAATCCTATCTCATACCCCAAACGGTACTCTAACCTGTACCCTAAAACTAACTCCTAAACCACTCCCTAAACCTGTCTCTTACCCTTTTCCAAAACCGTGACCTGACCTGACCCTAATCCCTAACTAAACACTAACCCTAACCCTAGCCCTAACCCCTATCCTAAACCTAACCCTCGCCCTATCCCTAAACCTAGCCCTTTTAACCTAACCCCTAACACTTACCCCTAACCCTGACTCACACCCTAACCCTTAACCCTAACTGCAAACCTAAGATCAACCCTAACTGTAACCATAACCCTAACCCCACCTCCAAACCCTAAACCTAACTCTAAATCCTGTTGCTAACCCTAACCTTGTTCCCTAATCCTTAACCCCCATCCTAACTCCTAACCACTGACCCTTACCCTTATCCCTCACCCTAACCTGTAATCCGTAACCATAAGCTTAATCACAAACACCTAACATCTAACCTAAGCCTAACCACCAACTGCCTCCCCTCCCCTGACCCTACCATTCATTCTACCCATTCAGTTACCCTGTGGTTCTGACAAGTCCCTTCTGATGTGGACGTGGCCCTCAACGGCGACTCCAGAGTCCTCCAGGGGGTCCTGAGGAAGCAGGGCTCCTGTGAGTGCGGACGTGGCCCCACATCTTCCTGAGTCATAGTCAGCGGGTCCTGAGGACGCTGGGTCCCCTGTCACTGTGGACTATGCCTCAGATCATCTGGAAGCCTCACAGCAGGTCTTCAGGTGGCCAGGGGCTCCTGTCAGCCTGGACATGGCCCCAAGTCCCCCAGAAAACTCACCGTGCGTCCTGAGGAGCTGTGGGCTCCTGTCAGCATAGACGCAGCCCTATATTTCCCGAAGCCAAAGTGCAGGGCCTGAGGAGGACGGGGGTCCTGTCAGTGTTGAGGTGGCCCTACATTTTCTTCAAGCCTCACCATAAGACCTGAGGATGTTGGGGGCTCCTGTCAGCATACATGTGGCCCCAAATCTTCCCAAACCTTCACAGTGGGTCCTGAGGAGGCTGGAGACTCCTGTCAGTGTGGATGCGGCACCCACATTTTTCTTAGGCCTCACCACAGGCCCTGACAAGGCTGGGGTCTTCTGTCTGCATGGACGCATCCCATATTTCCCCAAGTCAACACCGGGGGTACTAAGGAGTCAGCATCCTGTTGTGTCGATGTGACACAACATCCTCCCGAAGCGTCACCGAGGGTTCTGAGGAGGCCGGGGCTCCTGTCACCGTGAATGCGGCCCCCAGCTTCCAGAAGCCTCAATTTATGTCCTGAGGTGGCCCAGAGGCTCCTGTCAGCGTGGATACGGTACCACATCTTCCTGAAGCCTCCCCGTGGGTCCTGAGGCGGCCCAGGGGCTCCTTTCAGTGTGGATGCGAGCCCACAATTTCCTGAAGCTGTGGCTCATCAAGGTGCACACATCCCCACGTTCTCCTCAGGCCTCCCCAGCACAGGCTGGCTCCTGATAGTACAGGCAGAGGAGGCCTACTGAACATTCATGCCCACTGGGTTGGGCCTGGGCTCCGGCGCCCCCTGCAGGATAATCAGGCGCTGCAGGTAGCTGTGCAGGAGGTAGTGGGTTCTCCAGGGGATGCACCTGCCTCCTTCCAGGCTCCAGCTGTGGCCTGTTAGCTTCGGAAACGTCTCACTGAAACGGAGCCCAACACCCGGCTTCCTCAGAAATACTTAAGGACAAGGAAATGAAATGTGGACCAGACTTTTTCCATGTCCCGCAAAACTCACTCAACCCTCTTCCACTGTGGGCAGGAATGCAGGCTGGTGCAGCCACCCTGGAAACAGTGTGGAAGCTCCTCAGTAAGTTACAAATAGAGCCGCCCTGCGACCAGCAGGTGAACGGCCTGAGCTCACTTCAAAGATACAGATACAGTGAGACTCGAGACACCTACACCCCAATGTCCACAGCGGCCGGGTCCACAGTAGCCACACTGTGGCAGGGGCCTTGGTGCCCTGTGGCAGATGATGGATAAAAAGGATGGGAGATAGATGATGGTCACAGACAGAGGAATGGCACTCAGCTACCAAAAAGAATGAATCTTGCTATTTGCAATGACGTGGATAGAACTAGAGGGATCATGTTAAATGAAATAAGTCAGTTGGGAAAGAGAATGACCGTGTGGTGTCACTCATAGGTGGAATTAAAGAAGCAAAGCAGATAACAACTGTGAAGGGAAGGAACAACAAATAAGATGAAAACTGATGCAGGAAATACAGACTCTTAATGATAGGAAACAAACTGATGGTTGTTGGAGGCGGGGGGGGGGGGTTAACAGGGGACTGGCATGAAGGAGGGCACGTGATGTCATGAGCACTGCTGTTATCTCCAACTGGTGAATCCGTGAATTCTTCCTCTGAAAGTATAATACATTATCCATAATTAATTTGGTTTAAATTAAATTAAATTAAAAAAATCAGTTGTATCAGAGCACATTTCCTTCTGGACTCTCTGTTTTGCTCCTTCAGCTTATGCCAGGACCACCCCCCGTGGGACTGGTTTGCCTAAGTAGGCTCCACGCCTCGTCCATGGCCCAGCCCAGAGCTAGAACTCACGACTCCTGAGATCAGGACCGGAGGTGAGGTCAGGAGTTAGATGCTTAACCAACGGAGCCAGTTGGGGGCCCAAGAACCACAATGCTTTATCCTGTGTCTCTGTGACATTGTTTGAAATAGGGAAGTGCTGCGTCCCGCTCTCTCCTGCTCCTCCAGTACTGATTTGCTGTCCGGGGTCATTTGTGGGGGCGGATGGATGTTATGGGTTTTTCTTTTCCTATTTCTAACATCTGCCACCATGATTTTGATAGGAATGACATTGAAACTGAGGGTGGCTTCAGGAACTGCAGACATTTTCACAAGATGAGGCTCCCACCCCACGAGCCCGGGAAGGTCTCTCAGAGACTGGTATGGCTCAGTGCACAAGTCTTGTGCTCCTTTGGTTCAGTCTCATTATTTATTCTCCTTGATGCTCCTGAGAAGAATGAAGTCACGTCCTTCATTTCCTTCCTGAGTGCTCATTGTCGGGACACAGCAAGGCTACTCTGCTCTGTAGGGTCAGTTTGTGTCCCGTGACTTTACTTAACTCACTCCTTAGTTCTAACAGGTTTTGGTGGAGGCTCCAAGGTTTCATGTTTCCAGTACCGCATCTTCAGCATATAGGGACAGTGTGACGTCCCCCTTCCAGGTGTGGAACCTTTGCTGTTTACAGTTTAATGTCCTAGAAAGCCCCACAATAGAATCAAACTGAGCCCAGGCCAAGGGCAGGAAACCCCTATTAGAATGAGAACAGAGCTCAATGCCCTTGAAGGCCCCATATCAAAATGTAAAGAGAACTTGAGGAATTGCTCTAGCCCTTCTGGAGGTTCCCGAGACCAGCCCTTAAAACTAAGCAAAAACCCACTCGGGGTCCAAGTCCCTGCTCCTCTGTGTCAGGCATACTTGGACAGAAGCTCGAGTTTGTAAATAAACCCTCATGTGTTTGCATCGTTGTGGGCTTCTCCATGCTTTCTCAGATTCGCAATCTTGGGCACAACAGTCTGAGATAAGAAAACAAAACCAAAAGCAGTTCGGACGCGGGCAAAGTGAAAGCAGGGTTCTGAGAGATGCGCTTCGGGCCTCTTCTGTGGAGGGCCTGCAGACTGGGGGGTGGGATGCTTAGCCCCAGAACCAGAGGACCCAGCGTCCCCACCTGCATCACACCAAACAGCGCCAAGTCTCAGGGAGCAGCACAGCGCCACCCGCTGGAGGCCAGAGGCGCTGAAGACCACCCTGCCCCTGACCCCGCAGGTGCATCTCCAGGCAGATGTGCACCTGACAATCAGCGCCATGGGCCATCCCCAGACCCCGCACAGACCACTCGCTGCCACCAAGTTGTCAGACCACAGAGGATGCAGATCCTCAGCGCCGCCTGGAAAGTAGGGTCTAGCTTCCTTTGTACTTTGTGCTTTATTATCATTTATTTTCTTTGATTCTATTTTATTAATTGCCTTATTTTATTTTTTATGTATGTACCTTATATATTTCTTATTTTTACTTTCATGGAACTTTAATTTTGTTTGTTATTTTGGGATTTAGAATCTTTTTACAAGGAGGCCAAAATAATCTAGTGGTTTTTTGGGGGGAGGGCAGTTGTTATTGTTTTTCTTGGTTTTTCTTTTTCTCCCTTCTTTCTTTTCTGGAAAAAGTAATGAGATCAAGAAATTCACCTCCATAAAATAACATGAGGTAGTACTCACAGCCAGGAAGTCCATCAATACAAATATATGATGTCTAACTACAGTTTAAAACAATGATTATAAAGATAGCATCTGGGCTGGAAAAAGAGCACAGAAGAAAACTAGAGAATCCCTTACAGTAGAAATAGAAGAACTAAAATTTAGTCAGGCAAATGTTAAAAATGAAATAAATGAGATGCAGTCACAAGTGGAAGCCTTAAAAACAAGGAAAGTTATGGACCACAGAGGCAGACATAGGGAACTCAGCCACTTATTAAAACAATAACATTCATATCATAGGAGACTCAGAAGATCAAGGGAGAGAAAAGGTGGGCCTTACTCATCGAATAGAAATGACAGATACCCACCATTTGCTTCAAGGTGGATGTAACTGGAAGGTATTATGCTAAGTGAAGTAAGTCAATCGAAGAAGGACAAACATTGTATGTTCTCATTTACTTGGGGAATATAAATAATAGTGAAAGGGAATATAGGGGAAGGGAGAAGAAATGTGTGGGAAATATCAGAAAGGGAGACAGAACATAAAGTCTCCTACTCTGGGAAACGAACTAGGGGTGATGGAAGGGGAGGAGGGCAGGGGTCGGTGTGAATGGGTGATGGGCACTGAGGGGGGGCACTTGACGGGATGAGCACTGAGTGTTATTTTATATGTTGTCAAATTGAACAACAATGAAAAGTAAATATATTATTTAAAAAAAAAGAAAGAAAGAGGGAAAGAAAGAAATAGTGGCACCTGGGTGGCTCAGTCACTTAAGTTTCTGCCTTAAGTCAGATCATGATCCAGGTCCCAAGGAAGGCTCGCGGTTCAGCAGGGAACCTGCTTCTCCCTCTCCCTCTGCCCCTATCACTCATGGTTTTTCTCTCCTCTCTCTCTCAAATAAATAAATAACATCTTTGAAAAAGAAAAAAAACCCACAAGAAGAGAAATCTCCCATGTAGAAGAATTTCAAACAATTTGTGCAGACATTCCACCTTCAAGTTGATGAGCATAGCTTCCCACTCTTAAGTGTGGAATACACATAGTAACTTCCTTCTACAGAATATATTATGAAAAACGTAAAATAACAATGATAATATAATAATTAATAATAATAATAATAATAATAATAAAGAAGAAGAAGAAGAATCATCATCATCATCATCACTTAACTACGGGAAAAGATGACAAACACTACATCAGCAAGATGATCAGATTGATACCAAAAATGATAAATCATGTTGATAGTATCTATCCTTTATATGATATAATGATAATGGCAGTATATCTCTGTATATAATCCGCAAAAACACTTCAATCATGAGATAAACAACAGACATGTCCCAACTGAAGGAAATTTTACAAAATACTCTACTTCTCAAAGTGTTCCAGGGCAACAACAACTAGGAAAGGCTGAAAGAATGTCACAATCCAGAGGAGCCTAAGAAAACAGGAGGACAAATGGAATGTCATATGAGGGGTGGTAACTTAGCAAAAACTAAGGAAATCTGAATAAAGTATGGTCTTTGGTTAATGCGACTATTTTAATATTGATTAATTAGCTAATATTTGTACCATACTAATATATCAATAATTGGAGAAATTGAGTGCAAGTGCATGCGAATGCTCTGTACTATCTTCTCAATTTCCCTATAAATCTTTCTTGTTTTCCTAATAAATAAGATTTATTTTGAAAATTGACTTAAATGAATCAGGCTCCAAGTGTAAAGACACTTTAAGAATAGTTTAATTAACTTTTGCCTTATTCTTAAGGACTTCCTTCGATGGGAACAAAGTAAGAAGTTTATATCAGAAGGAAAGAAAAACACTTATGAACACGTATAATTCCTCCTCAACCTGAAAAGCAGGAACGGATAACAAATAGCAAAAATCAGATAAAAATACTTCTAGTATAATAGACACCATATTGCAAGGGCATTTAAAATTAGTAATGCATAACATTTATCTCCTTGACATTTATTTCCAAATTTCCAAACATTTATTTGTCTTCCAAAGAGTTCACAGTGTTTCAGTGTCAGTTGAAACAGGGGAAGAATCTCAGGGAAGAATCCTTCACATAATAATAAGACCATTGGTAATAATGTCTCTCAGTTCTTTCCAAATCCATAAAGATGCATTTCCTGAAAGTGACTGAGCTGTGAAGAAAGAGATGAGAAAACCTCATCCCTCTGAATTACTTGTGTCAGAATATTTTAAGCATAGTACTATGGATAGTAAATTATCCTTATTAACAGGAAATACATCTCAGATTGGAATCTGAGCAATCAGATGGGCAGAGAAAAAAGGCTTTGACTGGCTCTTCAACTTTTAAAGATAAAGGACAGCTTTTGTATGTACAAAGTCAGTTGTCAAGATAGCCTTAGGGAATAAGAGTCTGCAGCATCAAATCCCGCTGCACAGCCGGGATGACCGCACCCCAGCTCTTCCTGATCCCAAATCCCTGGGCCTGTGCCCCAACACAGGCTGCCATGCTGTGGTCATTTGCAATTGCTCTCTCAGGAGTTCTGGGGAAGGGGGAAGGAGCAAGATAGGATGGAACGGGACCCAAGTAGGCCGAGAAAATGAAGGCCTTTCCACTTTAAGTTCAGCGTTCAAACATGTCAAGCCATCCCAGGCCCCCCCCCCCCCCCCCCCCCCCCCCCGTGAAGAAGAGCTGAAATTTACATGCCTACAGTTACAGGAAAAAAACAAAAGTTTACAGCTTAATGTCCTAGAAAGCCCCACATTAGAATAAGAACTGAGCCCAAGCCAAGGGATGAAGGCGCCTATTATAATGGGAACAGAGGTCAATGCCCTTGAAGGCCCCATATCAAAATGTAAACAGAACTTGAGGAATTACTCCAGCCATTCTGGAGGTCCCCAAGACAAGCCCTTAAAAAAGCAAAACACCACCACAGGGTCCAAGTCCCTGCTCCGCTGTGTCGGTGTACTTGGACGCAAGCTCGAGTTTGGAAATCAATCCTTGTGTGTTTGCATCAGTGTCAGCTCTGTAGTGGTTTCTCGGATTCGCAATCTTGGGCACAACACCCCAATGTCCCCTCCCACCTGGGCTGAACCCCTATGTCATCCCACCCAGGCTGACCCTCAGTCACCTCTCCGCCCACAACAGCTGTGCACAGGCCCTCACACAGGTCCCACGGGCACGGTGGGCACTCCTGCCATCCCCAGCCTCCCAGAGGAAGGAAGGAGGTTCTGCAGGACACACTCGCATGGTTGCCCCAGGGCTCCCTGCTCAGCACGGCAGCTTGTGACATGTCGGGGTCTGTGTCCCTGATGCTTGCATCTCCTCCATGGTTTTCCCACAGTAAATGAAAGAGGAGGCCCTGGTCTCCTCCTAGGACATCACGGAGGTAGACTTGTACGTCAACAGGACGTTCAGCAGTCACATCATGTTTTGATACTACTACAGGGTAGGGTGAGGCTGAGGGGCCAGGGGAGATCGGGCTCCGGGGGAGGACCAGGGGTTTCTGGGTAGGGAACACGGGGCTTCTGAGGCCGGGGGAAGAACAGAAGCCAACAACACACGGCTGCATGGTAAGGTGCTGGGGATGACCCCCGTGACCCCTCCCCCGGAGTCTCGGGGATGAGGAGGCCACTAGGATGGGGCCTCCAGGGGATGCCATGTGAGCTGAAAACCAAAGGGGTGAGGGACGGCCCCCTGAAAAGCAGGGGTTGGGGGTGCGGGCCGTGGGGGTCAGTAAGGGGACAAGGGGGCAGGGTGCATGGCTGTGACTGGAGGAGGACACACATCGATCTGATGAGAGTCAGACGGGTCAGGGTGACACCCCCTCTCGGTGCTTTATATATTTCTAAATTCTATGCATTTAATTTGAAACAATTTGCAATTTGTAAACATACATAGTATGATGACCCGAGATATTGTCCCCAGTCCAGCCAGGGCCCTGCACTGACCACACGGGGCCCCAGGGGCAAGTGTCACAGCAAACCCCAGACTGGGGTCACCTTTTTCTGTAGATTTCCCCTGTGGATCTTAGATAAAGGGTTTGCCGTGTGTCTGCCAGCCCCCCCACCCCATCCCATTTCCCAGACCCACACCATCCCCTAACATCATCATCCCCCATGGCATAACCCCTACACCATCCCCCTCACACACACACAGCCTCACACAATCCCCACCCACACTATACCCCAACACAATCCCCCCTACACCATCCCCCACACTCTACCACCATCATACCCATGCCCCCACACCATCCACCCCCACACCATCGTCCCTGAGCAAGGACCCGATGAAGCTGCCCCCTGTGGGACATGCTCAGCCTCCCCAGGGTTCTATGGATACCCTGCTCCCATCAGAACCCCAGGTGTCCCATAGAGTACCCAGGGGTGGCAGGAAGGAGGGAAGACAGGGAGCCCCCTACAGGGTGTGTGCAGGTGAGTGGTGCAAAGGACCCACTGTGCCCTGCCATGCCCACTGTCTCTCCTGGAGCATGGCACACCCTGCACAGGACACCAGCCCCTAACCTAGAGGAACCTGGGCTGACTGGGCGCCAGGCTCTGGGGGGTTGGATGGATTTGAGCCCCCACCAGGCCCAACACAAAGACTAATGGGATCCAGCCCCCCATGGCCCTGGCCAGCCCTGGATTCTGGCCCCGGTCTGAGTGAGCTTTCTCACAGTTGGATGTGGCCTCCTGGGCACTGGGCGTGCACCCACAGATCCAGGTCGCTGACCTAGGGCAGACCGGGGGATCCCAGTACACCCCAGGGTGGGGAGAACAGGGGTAGGCCGGTGGGCCCCACCCACACCCACACCAGGAGGCAGGCTCGTACAGGTGCTGGGGCCCCAGGGGTCCCGAGGCCGGGGTCCAGCTGCCCTGCAGGGATCCAGCACAGGAGCCCATGAGCTGCAGTTCCAGGTCAGCTCTGCTGTCCTCAAAACCGTCACTCAGGCTGAAACCTCAGGACACACGCCTCCAACCAGAGTCCACACATGCTCCCAGGTGGGGGACTCCAGCACTCGCCCCTCCCACTCCGTGTGATTCTTGCTCTCCCCTAAAGACAGAAGGGTCTCCTTCCCCAGGGGAAGGCGCGCACCCTCTGCTCTTAGCCTGTTTGCTGTAAAAAGTCAATAAAGTGTTGTGGTGCAAAAATGCACAACCAGCCCGTTTCTGTGTCTCCCAGAACTCTGTGCATGGGGCGTGGAGAGACCCACAGTGAGGAGGAGGGGGCACCACTGAGGCCCCAACCAGCCCATGCAGGGGTGCCGCTAGGCACACACAGCTGACGTCCCCACGTGCCATCCAGGGGTGGCCGGACACCAGGGTCAGGCCTCACAGACTTTACTGGGACTCAGCCTCTCCCCCGTGGGCCAGAATGGGCGGGAGAGTGTGACAGCCAGGGAGCCTCAGGTCACCAGGGTCTGTGCAAAGTGACCTGAGAGGTCACTGCTCCCTCTGTCCAGGGGACCGGGGCTGGCCGGATTCCAGAGCACTTTCTCCCTCCCCGCATCCCTGTGCCTGGGTGTCTGGGGCACAGAGGGCCTGCGGGGTGGTCAGCGTGGCCATGGAAGTGATTTCAGGACAGCAGGCCCTTGTGTTGTGCCCAAGATTGCGAATCCAAGAAACCACCAAGGAGCCGACACCAATGCAAACTCCCAAGGGTTTCTTTACAAGCTGGAGCCCCCACTGGGACCAATCAAAAGTTGGTCCAAGTGCACCAGACACATTGCAGCAGGGACTTGGACCCTGAGACGAAGAGGCGAGGCAGCTTTATAGGGGCCAGTGGACCATGGGATACGCAGAAATTTGCACAGTCATGTCGGTCCACATGTAGTTGGCCGACTGAATTACACCTTACCCTATAGTATCCAGTTGAGCTGGTCTATTACTTTGGTCAGAATTGGTGCACGATTTTGGCGGTCACAAAGCAGGGTTACATTGTTATGAGCTGATTTCCAATTAGGGTGTGCCCAGCAGCCTGACTAGGGTGGGGCAGTGCCTTAAGCTATAAGTAGGTCATTTGGGGGTCATACGGGAGGTGGCGGGTGTAGCACAAAATGGAATGAGTCCTGCTCTGTTTGTAAAGGGGTACGGGATTTTTGTTAAATTTCCTGGGTCCCACACTTACAGCTCATGCGCCTGGGCCACCCTCACCAGGTGGACTTGTGTGCACACCTTGTGGTGCTGGATCTCTCACACCAATGTGTGGAGGGCACCCTCCTTGCCCGAGTGAGTAGGGGGTGGGTGAGCATGGGGCTCGGCCTGAAGGCCAGTCAGGACAGGGGACCAACAATCCCAGCCCCATCTGCACCCTGACTCCCACATACAGGCATCCCCATGGCTCCCCGCCATGGACAGCCGGCTCCTCAGGAGCTCCCCCCAAGGGTGGCCCAAATGTCTGGCTCCCTGCTGGAGAGGCGTTGGGGAGAAGAGAAGCAGCCAAGCTTGGCAGGACCCACTGCCAGACATGGGAATGTGGCCGAGCCAGATCTTCCAGCTCAGCTGACCCTCCAGCGGAAAGTCACTGCATGAGCGAGCCCTGGGGTGGACAGGAGAGCCCAGCTAGCCACCCAGCACCAGCACCAGAAATGAGGTTTTGCCAACCATTTAGGGAATTTGGGTTACCCAGCCATAGGATCCAATAGCTGCACGTGATAGCTGCATGTCATAGAGACACACACACCCCAAAACCAACAAAAGTCGTAATCCCCCCAGTGTTGTCAAACTGCAGCCGGATGGTTATATACAAGACGCTGTGATCCCCAATAGGATACATGGAAGACGCTATAAACCATGACTGCAGACATGCTGGAGGCACGGAGATGTGCCTGCTGGGTTCCAACAAGGAGCACAGAGGGGAAGGAAGCATCCTATGGACAGGGGGCACCTCCTAGGAAAGGACACCAGGTCCTTGTGAAGGCTACAGAGGGTAAAATCTCTCCTCTTCTCTTTCTGCTTCTGGTTTTCCTCCTACATGCCACTTATCTCAATCATATTAGAAAGAATTTTTTTATGTTTTTAAATTTATTTTTATTGGAGTCCAATTTGTATGAATTCTTTCTTCAGCAAGGGTGTCATTCAGGAGAGAAGAAGAGAGAAAGATTTTCCTAGACAGGCAACATATAAAGGAGTTCATGACCACTTAACCAGTCCAGTAAGGAATTTTAAGAGGGACTCTTCTAGTGGGGGGAAAAAAGAGACCAAAAGAAACAAAGACTAGAAAGGCCCAGAGAACATCACCAGAAACACCAACTCTTCCAGAAACACAAAGGCACAAAGTTCATATCTTTGAATAATCACTCTGAATGCTGATAGACTAATGCTCCAATCAAAAGATATAGGGTATCAGAGTGGCTTAAAAAACAGGATCCGGGATGCCTGGGTGGCTCAGGCGTTGAGCCTCTGCCTTTGACTCAGGGTGTGATCCTGGAGTCTGGGATTGAGTCCCATATTCTGCTCCTGGTGGGGAGCCTGCTTCTCTCTCTGCCTAATTTTCTGCCTCTCTCTCTCTCTCTCATAAATAAAATCATTATTTAAAAAACAAGATCCACCTGTATGCTGCCTACAAGATGCTCACATTAGACTTATAGACACCAGGAGATTGAAAGTCAGGGGATGGAAAATCATCTATCATGCTAATGGATATCAAAAGAAAGCTGGAGGACCCATACTTATATCAGACAAACGAAATTTGAAACCTAACCCTGGGGGACACCTGTTGGCTCAGTGGTTGAGCATCTGCCTTTGGATCAGGGGGTGATCCTGGGATCCCAGGATCAAGTCCCACATTGGCCTCCATTTGTGGAGCCTGACTTTCCCTCTGCCTATGTTTCTGCCTCTGCTTCTTTGTGTATCTCTCATGAATAAATAAATAAAATATTTAAATTTCAAAAAAGAAAGAACAAATACTGTAAGAAGAGATGAAGAAGGGCATTATTTCATAATTAAAAAGACTCTCTATCAAGATCAAACAACTAAATATTTATGTTGCCAACATGGGAGTACCTAAATATAGAAACCAATTAAAAACAAACGTACAGGAACTCACTGATAATAATACAATGACAGGGGATTTTAACACCTAAATATGGCAATGGACCAATCGTGTATACAGAAAATCAACAGGGGAACAATAGCCTTGACACACTGGACCACAGGGACTCAACAGATATAGTCTGAACATTTCATCCTAAAGCAGAACACCTTCCTTCATTTTTTTTATTATTTACGATAGTCACAGAGAGAGAGAGAGAGAGAGGCAGAGACATTGGCAGAGGGAAAAGCAGGCTCCATTCACTGGGAGGCTGACATGGGATTCGATCCCAGGTCTCCAGGATGGCGCCCTGAGCCAAAGGCAGGTGCTAAAACGCTGCGCCACCCAGGGATCCCTACACATTCCTTTCAACACCACATGGGACATTCTACAGAACAGATCATATCATGGCCAACAAATCAGCCCTCAGCAGGTACTACAGTTACAAGAAGGTTGATATCACACCCTGCACAGTTTTGGACCAGACACTATGAAACTTGAAGTCAACAGTAAGAAAAAAAAATTGGACAGACCAAAAATATGTGGAGATTATGAACATCCTACTAGAGAATGAATGGAGTAACCAAGAAATTAAATAGGAAATTTAAAACAAATGAAAATGAAAACATGTTTCTCAAAACATCTGGGATGTAGCAAAGGCAGTTGTAAGAGGGAAGTACATAGCAATACAGGCCTACCTTAAGAAACAAGAAGTCTCCAATACACAACCTAACCCTACACCTAAAACAGCTGGAAAAGGAATAGCAAACATAGCCTGAAGCCTACAGGAGGAAGGAAAAAATAAAGATGAGAGCAGAAATAAACAATGCAGAAACAACGAAACAGTAGAATGGAATAACGAAACTAAGAGCTGGTTCTTCAAAATAATTAATAAAATAGACAAAGCCCTAGCCAGCCTTATCAACGAGAAAAGAGAAAAGACCTAATAAATAAAATCACAAATGAGACAAGAGAGAGCACAATCAACACCAGAAAAATAAGACAATTATAAGGGAATTCTATGAAAGGTTATACGCTAACATCTGGGAGACCAGGAAGAAATGGACAAGTCCCTAGAAATGTGCAAACGAGCAAAACTGAAATAGGAAGAAATAGAAAATGTGAACAGACCCATAACTAGCAAAGGAATTGAAACAGCAAGGCACCTGGGTGCCTCAGTGGTTGAGCATCTGCTTTGGCTCAGGACACGAACCCGGACTCCTGGGGCATCAAGTCCCACATCAGGCTCCCCACATGGAGCCCCATTTTCACTCTGTCTATACCTCTGCTTCTCTGCGTCTCGCATGAATACATAAATAAAATAAAATAAAATCTTTAAAATACATAAAGAAAAAGATATAAAGATGTGAAAGGACCCAAATAAAATCACAAATGAGAAAAGAGAAATAACCACCAACACTAGAAATACAAATGTTTATAAGAGAACATTATGAAAAAACATATGCCAGCAACCCTGAACCTGGAAGAAATAGATCAATTCCTAGAAATATATAACAAAGCAAAAATGAAAAAGGAAGAAATAAGAAACTTGAACACACAGATAACAGGCAGAGAAATTGAATCAGCAATCAAGAATCTCCACACAGGAGACGCTTATATCAATAGAATAGAATGGAAAGCCGAAACAAGATACAAACCTGTAACACTATGGTCCATTAAACGACAACAAGGAAGGAAGGAATATCCAAAGCACAAAGACCGTCTCTTCAACAAACCCTAACCCTGACGCCAGGTTATGTACAAATGGTGTTGGGAAAACCAGGCAGCCACACGCAGAAGAATGAAACTGGACCGCTTTCTTACACCATATATATAAAAAATAAATTCAAAATGGATGAAAGCCCTAAATGTGGGACCTGAAATCATACAAAAAAGAAAAGATAGGCAGCAACATCTTTGACATTGGCCATTGGATCTGCTTACCAGATATGCGTCTGAGGCAAGCGAAACAAAAGCAAAAATCCTATTGGGAGTTCATCAAATTGAAAAGCTTCTGCAAAGTGAAGGAAACAAGCAACGCTAAAATGCAACATATAAAATGAGAGGAGATATTTGTAAACAACACATCCAATAAAGAGTCAGTATCCAAAATACATAAAGCAAATATAAATGTCAGCATCCTAAACACAAATTATCGAACTGCAGATGGGCAGAAGACATGAATGGACGTTCTCTCTGTCAAGACATCCAGATGGCCACCAGACACATAGACAGACACCCAGCGTCACCCATCATCAGGGAAATGCAAACCAAAACCACAATGAGATGTCACCTGACAGCCGTCGAAATGGCTAAAATTAACAACACAAGAAACAACAGGTGTTGGTGAGGCTATGGAGAAGGGGGAGCCCCCTTATACTCCTCGTGAGCATGAGATAAGGTGCAGCTACTGTGCAAAACAGTGTGGAGGGTCCTCAAGAAGTTAAAAGTAGAAGTACCCTATGATTCCAAAATTGCACAGCTAGGTATTTATCCCGAGGATATAAAAGTAGTCTCTTAGATTCAAAGAGGGACACGCAGCCTAGTGTTTGTAGCAGCATTATCAACAAGAGCCAAACTGTGGATACAGCCCAGATGTCCATCTACAGATGAATGGGCAGAGACGATGTGGTAAATATACACACTGTGACATCACTCGGTCATCACAAAGGATGAAATGAAGCCATTTACAATGACATGGGAGAAGTGGAAGGGACTTATGCTAAATGAACTCAGTCAGCCAGAGAAAGACAGATATCAAATACCATACAATTGCATTCACAAGTGAATTTTAAGAAACCAAACAAACTGGCAAGGGGATTGATGGGGGGGATGAGAGAAGCAAACCAAGAAACTCACTCTTAACCACAGAGAATAAACTAATAGATAAGAGGAAGGTGGGGGGGATGGGGAATCAGGCTATGGGGATAGTGGAGGGCACCTGTGACCAGTACCAGGCATTGCATCCAAGGGTTGAATCAGTATGTGGTAAACCTGAAACTATATCATACTGTGTTTACAAACAGGAATTCAATAAAACTTTAAAATAATAATTGGTAGTATAGAGGATACATGTGCACACAAGAGATAAAATCAGAAAGGCAACTGAAAATCCAAATAAAGAGTATTTAGAGCCCCAAATCCCCTCCTTAGCTCAGCTCGGGAGAAGCCTGCCATGTCTATTCTCACCCCAGCAGAAGCCTGTATTTTGATTCTCTGGGGAGGCCACTGACTTGGTAGAGTCAAGGTACCTTTGAACCCAAAACCTAAATAGAGTGCATAAAACTAAACTGCCCAAGATACTAGGAGTCCCAGTGCAGGCACAGGTCAAGACTGAAACTCTAACCATACACAGGCATAACCCTAACCCTACACTTAATCCTAATGTTAACTGAAACCTAAAACAAGACCCATCACTAATCGACAACCAAACACAAACCCCAAGACAGAAACACATTCACTGAACCTACCTGCCAAGCCTCACCCTAACTCCTTAACCTATTCTTAGGTTTCCTTAACCCTGACCGCTACCTTAAATCTAACCCTAACCCTAACCTCTAACCCTAACCTTAAATTAATATACTCAAATCCTATTCCGAACCTTTTCCTGTACCCTAACCCTAACCCTCTAATACTAACCTATCTCATACCCCAAAATGTACCCTAACCCGTACCCTAAAACTACCCCCTAAGCCACTGCCTAACCCTATCTCTTACCCTTTTCCAAAAAGGTACCCTGACCCTACCCTGACCCTGACCTGACCATTACCTCTAACCAAACTCGAACCCTAATCCTAACCCCTATCCTAGCCCTACCGCTCACCCTAACTCTAAAGCTAGCCCTAAATTTAACCCTAACCCCTAACCCTAACAACTAACCCTAACTCACATCTTAACACCTAACCCTAACTGCAAACCTAATCACAACCCTAACACTAACCATAACCCTAACCCCAACTCCTAACATCCTGCCCTAATCCCTAAGCCTAAACCCTAACCCTAACTCTAAATCCTGTCCCTAACACTAACACTAAACCCTTTCCCTAATCCCTAACCCCCATCCAACTCCGAAACACTGACCCTTACCTTATCCCTCATGCTATCCTCTAATCCGTAACCATAAGCATAATCACTAAACCCTAACATCTAACCTAACAACCAACTACCTCCCCTCCCCTGACCCTACCATACATTCTACCCATTCACTTACCCTGTGGTTCTGAGTAGTCCCTTTGGAGGTGGACGTGGCCCCAACAGTGCCTCCAGAGTCCTCCAGGGGGTGCTGAGGAAGCCAGGATCCTGTGAGTGTGGACGTGGCCCCACGTGTTCCTGAGTCATAGTCAGTGGGTCCTGAGGACGCCGGGTCTCCTGTCACTGTGGACTATGCCTCACATCCTCTGGAAGCCTCACAGCAAGTCCTCAGGAGGCCGAGGGCTCCTGTCAGCCTGGACATGGCCCCATGGCCTCCAGAAAACTCACCGCGGGTCCTGAGGGGGCTGTGGGCTCCTGTCAGCATAGACACAGCCCCATATATCCCGAAGTCAAAGGGCAGGTCCTTAGGAGGCCTGAGACTCCTGTCAGTGTGGATTCGGCACCCACATCTTTCTTAGGCCTCACCAAAGGCCCTGACAAGGCTGAGGTCTCCTGTCTGCATGGAAGCATCACCATATTTCCCGAAGTCTACACCGGGGGTCCTGAGGATGTCAGCGTCCTGTTGTGTGGGCATGGCCCCATGTCCTCCCATAACGTCACTGCAGGTTCTGAGGACGCCAGGGCTGCTGACACCGTGGATGCGGCCCTCACCTTCCAGAAGCCTCAACTTATGTCCTGAGCGGCCCGGGAGCTCCTGCCAGAGTGGACACGGCACCACAGCTTCCTGAAGCCTCCCTACAGGTCCTGACGTGGCCCAGGTGTTCCTGTCAGGGTGGATGCGGGCCCACATCTTCCTGAAGCCTCACCACGGTTCCTGAGGAGACCGGGGCTCATCAGCATGGTGCATCCCCACGTCCTCCTCAGGCCTCCCCAGCACAGGTGGGCTCCTGTTAGTGCAGGTGGACAAGGCCTACTGAGCCTTTGCGGCCCTTGGGCAGGGCCTGGGCTCGGGCGCCTCCTGCAGGACGCTCAGGCACTGCAGGAGGCCATGTAGGATGCAGCATCCTTGTGCACAGGTCCACACCTGCCTCCTTCCAGGCTACAGTTGAGGCCTATGAGCTACGGAAACGTCTCACTGAAAAGGAGCCCAATACCTGGCTTCCCCAGAAATACTTAAGGACAAGGAGTTGGAGCCCACAGGATGCAAAATGAAATGTGGACCAGACTTTAACAACGTCCTGCAAAACTCACTCAACCCTCTTACTCTGTGGGCGGGACCGCAGGCTGGCACAGCCACCCTGGAAACGGTGTGGAGGCTCCTCAGGAAGTTACAAATAGAGACGCTCTGCGACCAGCAGGTGCACGGCCTTAGCTCACCCCGAAGATACAGATGCATGAGACTCGGGGACACCTGCACCCCAATGTCCACAGCAGCCGGGTCCACAGTAGCTACACTGTGGGAGGAGCCTCGGTGCCCTCAGGCAGATGATCGATAAAGAGGATGGAAGATAGATGATGGTCATAGATGATAGTTAGATGATAGGAACGGTACTCAGCTATCAAAGAGTAGAAAACATTGCCATTTGCAATGACATGGATAGAACTAGAGGGATCATGTTAAGTGAAATAAGTCAGTCAGGAAAGAAAATTACCGTATGGTTGCATTCATAGGTGAAATTAAAGAAGCAAAGCAGATGAGCATCTGTGAAGGGAAGGAAATACAAATAATATGAAAACAGAGATGGAGGAAAAAGAGACTCAATCACAGGAAACAAACTGAGGGTCTCTGTAGGGGAGGGGAGTGGAGGGACAGGGTAACTTGTAGACGGGCATAAAGGAGGGCACTTGATATCATGAGCCCTGGTGTTATCTCCAACTGGTGAATCCCTGAATTCTACCTCTGAAAGTATAATACACTATACTGTTAATTAATTAGGTTTAAATTGAATTAAGTTTAAAAAATCAGTTGACGGTATCGGAGTGCATTTTCTTCCAGGCTCTCTATTCTGCTCCTTCAGCTTATGCCAGAACCACACCCCTGTGGGTTTAGTTTGTTTAAATAGGCTCCATGCCTCATCCACAGTTCAGCAAAGGGCTGGAATTCATGACCCCGAGATCAAGACCAAGGGTGAAGTCAGGAGTCGAATGCTTAACCAACGGAGCCAGCTGGGGCCCTAGAACCACACTGCTTTATCCTGTGTCTCTGTGACATTGGTTGAAATAGGAAAGTGGAGTTAGGGGCAAGATGGCGGAATTGTAGTGTCCCCAAATCACCTGTCCCCACCAAATTACCTAGATAATTTTCAACATCCTGAAAATCTATGAATTCGGCCTGAGATTTAAAGAGAGACCAGCTGGAATGCTACAGTGAGAAGAGTTCGCACTTCTATCAAGGTAGGAAGAGGGGGGAAAGAAATAAAGAAACAAAAGGGGATCCCTGGGTGGTGCAGCAGTTTAGCGCCTGCCTTCAGCCCAGGGCGCGATCCTGGAGACCTGGGATTGAATCCCACGTCGGGCTCCTGGGGCATGGAGCCTGCTTCTCCCTCTGCCTGTGTCTCTGCCTCTCTCTCTCTCTCTGTGTGACTATCATAAATAAATAAAAATAAAAAAAAAGAAACAAAAGGCATCCAAGGGGGAGGGGCCCCAGGAGGTTCTGGGGTAAGGCCTGGGCGAGTGCCTCCAGGATAAGAAAGCTCTGACCCAGAGAAGCAGGAGCTTCACCAATCTTCCCGGGTGGAAAGGCACCCGCAGGGAGTTGGAGCAGGACGCCAAGATGGCGAGGATGCCCTCGGGCTCCCTGGAACACTAATAGACACCTGCGCGCCCAGGAGACTGCACCATATCCCACGGCCGAGCTCCCTAAAAGACTGCAGGGCCCACAGCTGGACCCGGAGCAGCTTTGAGGGGCTTGGGCGGTGGCTCCACATGGAGGGGGCTGTGAGGCCAGGGCTCGGAGTGGGCTCCGGCAGAGGAAGAGGATCCCTGCAGAGAGGGCTGTGGGGCTCTGGGACCAGCTCAGAGGGGCTCGGGCAGTGGCACTGTGGAGACAGCTGTGTGGCCGGGAGGGGGAATCCAACAGCGCAGGCACTGGAGCACAGTGTGCCAGGACACAGCCCAGGATCCGGCCTCCCCCTGGGACAGGTAGAGCCTGGGAAGGCCCACGACAGCTAAGACGCTTCTGCCCAGAGCGGAGCAGATCAGCGTCCCCGCCTTGGCACCTCCAGGCCCTGCAGAGGGAGAGCTCCATAGTTACTGTGGGAGCTGAATCCAGGGCTCCAGAGCTGCCGGCGTCACTGGGATGGTTCCTACTGGGGCCTCACAGGTTAAATGAGCCCTGCACCAGGCAGAGGGCAGAGCAGCTCCCCCAAGAGCTAACACCTGAAAGTCAGCAAAACAGGCCCCTCCCCCAGAAGACCAGCTAGACGGACAAGTTCCAGGGGAAGTCAAGGGACTTAAGTATACAGAATCAGAAGATACTCCCCGTGGTTTTTTCTTTTCTTTTCTTTTTTCTTTTCTTTTCTTTGATTTCTTTTTGATTTGTTTGCATCCCCCACCATTTATTCCTTTCTTTCTTTTTCTTTCTCTTTTTCTTCTTTTTTTCTTTTTTTTTCTTCCTTTTCTCTTTTTCTCTTTTCTTTCCTTCTTTCTCTCTCTTTTTCTCCTTTTCGCAATACAACTTGTTTTTGGCCACTCTGCACTGAGCAAAATGACTAGAAGGAAAACCTCACCTCAAAAGAAAGAAACAGTCCTCTCTCCTAAGAGTTACAAAATACGGATTACAATTCAATGTCAGAAAGCGAATTCAGAAGCACTTATACAGCTACTGGTGGCTCTGGAAAAAAGCATAAAGGACTCAAGAGACTTCATGACTGCACAATTTAGATCCAATCAGGCAGAAATTAAAAATCAATTGAATGAGATGCAATCCAAACTAGAAGTCCTAATGACGAGGGTTAATGAGGTGGAAGAACGAATGAGTGATATAGAAGACAAGTTGATGGCAAAGAGGGAAACTGAGGAAAAAAGAGACAGACAATTAAAAGACCAGGAAGACAGATTAAGGGAAATAAACGACAGCCTGAGGAAGAAAAACCTACGTGTAATTGGGGGTCCCGAGGGCGCCGAAAGGGACAGAGAGCCAGAATATGTATTTGAACAAATCCTAGCTGAAAACATTCCTAATCTGGGAAGGGAAACAGGCATTCAGATCCAGGAAATAGAGAGATTCCCGCCCCCCCAAAATCAATAAAACCCATCAAACCTCGACATTTAATAGTAAAGCTTGCAAATTCCAAAGATAAAGAGAAGATCCTTAAAGCAGCAAGAGACAAGAAATCCCTGAACTTTATGGGGAGGAGCATTAGGGTAACAGCAGACCACTCCAGAGAAAACTGGCAGTTCAGAAAGGGCTGGCAGGATATATTCAGGGTCCTCAATGAGAAGAATAGGCAACCAAGAATACTTTATCCAGCAAGGCTCTCATTCAAAATGGAAGGAGAGATAAAGAGCTTCCAAGACAGGCAGGAACTGAAAGAATATGTGACCTCCAAACCAGCTCTGCAGGGAATTTTAAGGGGGACTCTTAAAATTCCCCTTTAAGAAGAAGTTCAGTGGAAAAATCCACAAAACAAGGACTGAATAGATATCAAGATGACACTAAACTCATATCTGTCGATTAGTAACTCTGAATGTAAACAGGCTTAATGACCCCATCAAAAGGCGTAGGGTTTCAGACTGGATATAAAAGCAGGACCCATCTATTTGCTGTCTACAAGAGACTCATTTTAGACAGAAGGACACCTACAGCCTGAAAATAAAAGGTTGGAGAACCATTTACCATTCAAATGGTCCTCAAAAGAAAGCAGGGGGAGCCATCCTTATATCAGATAAACTAAAATTTACCCCGAAGACTATAGTGAGAGATGAAGAGGGACACTACATCATACTTAAAGGATCTATCCAACAAGAGGACATAACAATCCTCTACATATATGCTCCAAATGTGGGAGCTCCCAAACATTTAAATCAATTAATAACCAAAGTGAAGAAATACTTAGATAATAATACACTTATACTTGGTGACTTCAGTCTAGCCTTTTCCATACTCAATAGGTCTTCTAAGTACAACATTTCCATAGAAATGAGAGCTTTAAATGATACACTGGACCCGATGGATTTCACAGAAATCTACAAAACTTTACATCCAAACTCAACTGAATACACATTCTTTTCAATTTCAAGTGCACATGGAACTTTCTCCAGAATAGACCACATACTGGGTCACAAAACGAGTCTGAACCAATACGAAAAGATTGGGATTGTCCCCTACATATTCTCAAACCATAATGCCTTGAAATTAGAACTAAATCATAACAAGAAGTTTGGAAGGACCTCAAACACGTGGAGGTGAAGGACCATCCTGCTAAAGATGAAAGCATCATAGGAAATTAAGGAAAAATTAAAAAGATTCATGGAAACTAATGAGCATGAAGATACAACCGTTCAAAATCATTGGAATGCAGCAAAAGCAGTCCTAAGAGGGAAATACATTGCAATACAAGCATCCATTCAAAAACTGGAAAGAACTCAAATACAAAAGCTAACCTTACTCCTAAAGGAGCTAGAGGAAACACAGCAGATAGATCCTACACCCAACAGAAGAAGAGAGTTAATTAAAATTCGAGCAGAACTCAAGGAAATCGAGACCTGAAGAAATGTGGAACAGATCAACAGAACCGGGAATTGGTTCTTTGAAAGAATTAATAAGATACCTAAAGCATTAGCCAGCTTTATTAAAAAGAAGAGAGAGAAGACTCAAATTAATTAAATCATGAATGAGAAAGGAGAGATCACTCCCAACACCAAGGAAATACAAACGATTTTAAAAACATATTATGAACAGCAATACGCCAATAAATTAGGTAATCTAGAAGAAATGGACGCTTTCCTGGAAAGCCAGAAACTACCAAAACTGGAACAGGAAGAAATAGAAAACCTGAACAGACCAATAACGAGGGAGGAAATTGAAGCAGTCATCAAAACCTCCCAAGACACAAAAGTCCAGGGTCAGATGGCTTCCCATGGGAATTCTATCAAACGTTTAAAGAAGAATCTATACCTATACTACTAAAGCTGTTTGGAAAGATAGAGATGGAGTACTTCCAAATTCGTTCTATGAGGCCAGCATCACCTTAATTCCAAAACCAGACAAAGACCCCACCAAAAAGGAGGATTACAGACCAATATCCCTGATGAACAGGGATGCAAAAATTCTCAACAAGATACTAGCCAATAGGTTCCAACAGTACATTAAGAAAATTATTCATCATGACCAAGTAGGATTTATCCCTGGGACACAAGGCTGGTTCAACACTCGTCAAACAATCAATGTGATTCATCTTATCAGCAAGAGAAAAACCAAGAACTGTATGATCCTCTCATTAGATGCAGAGAAAGCATTTGACAAAATAGAGCATCCATTGCTGATCAAAACACTTCAGAGCGTAAGGATAGAGGGAACATTCTTCGACATCATAAAGGCCATCTATGAAAAACCCACAGCAAGTATCATTCTCAATGTGGAATCACTGGGAGCTTTTCCCTTAAGATCAGGAACAAGACAGGGATGTCCACTCTCACCACTGCTATTCAACCTAGTCTGGAAGTCCTAGCCTCAGCAATCAGACAACAAAAAGAAATAAAGGCATTCAAATTGGCAAAGAAGAAGTCAAACTCTCCCTGTTCGCTGATGACATGATACTCTACCTATAAAACCCAAAACCCTCGCCCCCAAGATTGCTAGAACTCATACAGCAATTTGGTAGCGTTGCAGGATACAAAATCAATGCCCAGAAATCAATGGCATTTCTATACACTAACAATGAGACAGAAGAAATAGAAATTGAGAAGTCAATCTCATTTACAATTGCACCCAAAAGCATAAGATACCTAGGAATAAACCTAACCAAGGAGGTAAGGAACTCAACCATAAACACTATAGAACGCTTCTGAAAGAAATTGAGGAAGACACAAAGAGATGGAAAAATATTCCATGCTCATGGATTGGCAGAATTAATATTGTGAAAAAGTCAATGTTACCCAGGGCAATGTACACGTTTAATGCAATCCCTATCAAAAGACCATGGACTTTCTTCAGAGAGTTAGAACAAACTATTTTAATATTGGTGTGGAATCAGGAAAGACCCCGAATAGCCAGGGGAATTTTAAAAAAGAAAACCATATCTGGGGGCATCACAATGCCAGATTTCAGGTTGTACTACAAAGCTCTGGTCATCAGGACAGTGTGGTACTGGCAAAAAACAGACTCATAGATCAATGGAACAGAATAGAGAATCAGGAAGTGAACCCTCAACTTATGGTCAACTGATATTTGATAAAGTAGGAAAGACTATCCATTGGAAGAAAGACAGTCTCTACAATATATGGTGCAGGGAAAATGGACATTCACAGTCAGAAGAATGAAACTAGACCACTCTCTTTCACCATACACAAAGATAAACTCAAAATGGATGAAAGATCTAATTGTGAGACAAGAGTCCATCAAAATCCTAGAGGAGATGGGATCCCTGGGTGGACAGCGGTTTAGCGCCTGCCTTTGGCCCAGGGCGCGATCCTGGAGACCCGGGATTGAATCCCATGTCGGGCTCCCGGTGCATTGAGCCTGCTTCTCCCTCTCTCTGTGTCTCTGCCTCTCTCTCTCTCTCTCTCTCTCTGATGACTATCATAAATAAAAAAAAATCCTAAAGGAGAGCACAGGCAACACCCTTTTTGAACTCAGCCACAGTAACTTCTTGCAAGATAAATCCACGAAGGCAAAAGAAACAAAAGCAAAAATGAATTATTGGGACTTCATCAAGATAAGAAGCTTTTTCACAGCAAAGGATACAGTCAACATAACTAAAAGAAAACCTAAAGAATGGGAGAAGGTGGGGATCCCTGGGTGGCTCAGCGGTTTAGCGCTTGCCTTTGGCCCAGGGCGCGATCCTGGAGTCCCGGGATCGAGTCTCACATCAGGCTGCCTGCATGGAGCCTGCTTCACCCTCTGCCTCTGTCTCTGCCTCTCTCTCTCTCTCTCTATCATGAATAAATAAAAAAATAAAAAAAAAAAGAATGGGAGAAGGTATATGCAAAAGTCGTATCAGATAAAGGGCTAGTTTCCAAGATCTATAAAGAACGTTTTAAACTCAAACCCAAGGAAACAAACAATCCAATTATGAAATGGGCAAAAGACATGAAGAGAAATCTCACAAAGGAAGACATTGACATTGCCAACATGCACATGAAAACATGCTCTGCATCACTTGCCAAAAGGGAAATACAAATCAAAACCACAATGAGATACCACCTCACACCAGTGAGCATGGGGGAAATTAACAAGGTAGGAAACCACAAATGTTGGAGAGGATGCAGAGAAAAGGGAACCCTCTTACACTGTTGGTGGGAATGTGATCTGGTGAAGCCACTCTGGCAAACTGAGTGGATGTTCCTCAAAGAGTTAAAAATTTACTTGCCCGACGACCCAGCAATTGCACCTTTGGAGATTTACCCCAAAGATTCAGATGCAAGGAAACACCGGGACTCCTGCACCCCGATGTTTATAGCAGAATGTCCACAGTAGCCAAACTGTGGAAGGAGCTTTGGTGTCTATTGTAAGATGAATGTGTAAAGAAGATTTGGTTTATGTATAAAATGGAATATTATTTAGGCATTAAAAATGACAAATACGCACCATTTGCTTCAACGTGGGTGAAACTGGAAGGTATTATGCTGAGTGAAGTAAGTCAATTGGAGAAGGACAAACAGTGTATGTTCTCATTCATTTGGAGAATATAAATAATAGTGAAAGGGAATATAAGGGAATGGAGAAGAAATGTGAGGGATATATCAGAATACGAGACAGAAAATAAAGACACCTAACTCTGGGAAATGAACTAGGGGTGGTGGAAGGGGAGGTGTGCAGAGGTTGGGGGTGATTGGTTGACGGGCACTGAGGGGGGCACTTGACGGGATGAGCATTGAGTTTTATTCTGTATATTGGTAAATTGAACACAAATAAAAAATTAACTTATTAAAAAACGATTCATGGAAACTAATGAGAATGAAGATACAACCGTTCAAAATCTTTGGGATGCAGCACAAGCAGTCATAAGGGGGAAACACATCGCAATAGAAGCCTCCATTCAAAAACTGTAAAGAACTCAAATACAAAAGCTAACCTTACACATAAAGGAGCTAGGGAAAATACAGCAGATAGATCCTACACCCAAGAGAAGAAGATAGTTAATTAAGATTATAGCAGAACTCAATGAAATCGAGACCAGAAGAACTGTGGAACAGATCAACAAAACCAGGAGTTGGTTCTTTGAAAGAATTAATAAGATACATAAACCAATAGCCAGCCTTATTAAAAAGAAGAGAGAAAAGATTCAAATTAATAAAATCATGAAAGAGAAAGGAGAGATCACTACCAACACCAAGGAAATACAAACGATTTTTAAAACATATTATGAACAGCTATACGCCAACATTTAGGCAATCTAGAGATATGGACGCATTCCTGGAAAGCCAGAAACTACAAAAACTGGAGCAGGAAGAAATAGAAAACCTGGAAAGGCCAATAACCAGAGAGGAAATTGAAACACTGATCAAAAACCTCCCAAGACACAAAAGTCCAAGGCCAGATGGCTTCCCAGGGGATTTCTGTCAAACGTTTAAAGAAGAAAACATACCTATCCTACTAAAGCTGTTTGGAAAGATAGAGATGGAGTACTTCCAAATTCGTTCCATGAGGCCAGCATCACCTTTATTCCAAAACCAAAGACCCCACAAAAAGGAGGATTACAGACCAATATCCCTGATGAACATGGATGCAAAAATTCTCAACAAGATACTAGCCAATAGGATCCAACAGTACATTAAGAAAATTATTCACCATGACCAAGTAGGATTTATCCCAGGGACACAAGGCTGGTTCAACACTCGTAAAACAATCAATGGGATTCATCATATCAGCAGGAGAAAAACCAAGAACCATATGATCTTCTCGTTAGATGCAGAGAAAGCATTTGACAAAATAGAGCATCCATTCCTGATCAAAACACTTCAGAGCATAGGAATAGAGGGAACATTCCTCAACATCTTAAAAGCCATCTACAAAAAGCCCACAACAAATATCATTCTCAATGGGGAAGCACTGACATTTTTTCCCCTAAGATCAGGAACAAGACAGGGATGTCCACTCTCACCACAGCTATTCAACATAGTACTGGAAGTCATAGCCTCAGCAGTCAGACAACAAAAAGACATTAAAGCCATTCAAATTGGCCAAGAAGAAGTCAAACTCTCCCTCTTCACCGATGACATGATACTCTACCTAGAAAACCCAAAAGCCCCCCCAAGATTGCTAGAACTCATACAGCAATTTGGTAGCATGGTAGGATACAAAATCAATGCCCAGAAATCAATGGCATTTCTATACACTAACAATGACACTGAAGAAAGAGAAATTGAGGAGGCAATCTCATTTACAATTGCACCCAAAAGCATAAGATACCTAGGAATAAACCTAACCAAGGAGGTAAGGAACTCAACCATAAACACTATAGAATGCTACTGAAAGAAATTGAGGAAGACACAAAGAGATGGAAAAATATTCCATGCTCATGGATTGACAGAATTAATATTGTGAAAAAGTCAATGTTACCCAGGGCAATGTACACGTTTAATGCAATCCCTATCAAATATTATGGACTTTCTTCGGAGAGTTAGAACAAATTAATTTAAGATTTGTGTGGAATCAGAAAAGACCCTGAATAGGCAGGGGAATTTTAAAAAAGAAAGCCATATCTGGGGGCATCAGAATGGCAGATTTCAGGGTGTATTAAAAGTTGTGGTCATCAATACTGTGTGGAACTGGCACAAAAACAGACACAAGGTTCAAACAGGACCTTGAACTTTATGGTCAACTAATATTCGATAAAGGAGGAAAGTCTATCCATTGGAAGAAAGTCTCTTCAATAGATGGTGGTTGGAAAATTGGACATCCACATGCAGAAGAATGAAACTAGACCACTCTCTTTCACCATACACAAAGATAAACTCAAAATGGATGAAAGATCTAAATGTGAGACAAGAATGCATCAAAATCCAAGAGGAGAACACAGGCAACACCCTTTTTGAACTCGGCCACAGTAACTTCTTGCAAGGTACATCCACGAAGGCAAAAGAAACAAAAGCAAAAATGAACTATTGGGACTTCATCAAGATAAGAAACTTTTGCACAGCAAAGAATATAGTCAACAAAACTAAAAGACAACCTACAGAATGGGAGAAGACATTTGCAAAAGACGTATCAGATAAAGGGCTAGTTTCCAAGATCTATGAAGAACTTCTTAAACACAACACCAAAGAAACAAACAATTCAATAATGAAATGGGCAAAAGACATGAATAGAAATCTCACAGACGAAGACATAGACATGGCCAACATGCACATGAGAAAATGCTCTGCATCACTTGCCTCACGGAAATACAAATCAAAACTACAATGAGATACCACCTCACACCAGTGATCATGGGGAAAATGAACAAGGCAGGAAAGCACAAATGTTGAGAGGATGCTGAGAAAAGGGAACCCTCTTACACTGTTGGTGGGAATTTGAACTGGTACAGAAAATCTGGAAAACTGTGTGGAGGTTCCTCAAAGAGTTAAAAATAGACTTGCCCTAAGACCCAGCAATTGCACTCTTGGGGATTTACCCAAAATATTCAGATGCAATGAAATGCCGGAACACCTGCACCCCGATGTTTTTAGGAGGAATGTCCACAATAGCGAAACTGTGGATGGAGCCATGGTGTCCATTGAAAGATGAATGGATAAAGAAGATGTGGTTTATGTATACAATGGAATATTACTCAGCCATTAGAAATGACAAATACCTACCATTTGCTTCAATGTTGATGGAACTGCAGGGTATTATGCTGAGTGAAGTAAGGCAATTGGAGAAGGACAATCCTATGTTCTCATTCAATTGGTTAATATAAATAATAGTGAAAGGGAATATAAGGGAATGTAGAAGAAATGTGTGGGAAATATCAGAAACGGAGACAGAACATAAATACTCTTAACTCTGAGAAAGGAACTAGGGATTCTTTAAGGGGAGAAGGGCGGGGGGTGTGGGTGAATGGGTGAAGGGCACTGATGGGCTTCCTTGCCGGGATGAGCACTGGGTGTTATTCTGTTTGTTGATAAATTGAACACCAAAAAAAAAATAAATTTATTTAAAAAAAAAGTTCAAACAACTAAATATTTATGCTGCCAACATGGGAGTACCTAAATATAGAAACCAATTAACAACAAACGTACAGGAACTCACTGATAATAATACAATTAGAGGGGATTTTAACACCCACTTATGGCAATGGACCGATCGTCTATGCAGAAAATCAACTGGGGAACAATAGCCTTGACACACTGGACCACAGGGACTCAACAGATATAGTCTGAACATTTCTTCCTAAAGCAGAATACACATTCCTTTCAAGTGCACATGGGACATTCTCCAAAACAGATCATATAATATCCCACAAATCATCCCCCAACAGGTACAACAGGTACAAGAAGGTTGATATCACACCCTGTACATTTTCGGACCATGACGCTATGAAACTCGAAGTCGACAGTAAGAAAAAAAATTGGACAGACCAAAAATACTTGGAGATTATGAACATCCTACTAGAGAATGAATGGAGCAACCAGGAAATTAAAGAGGAAATTTAAAACGAATAAAAATGAAAACATGTTTCTCCAAACCTCTGGGATGTTGCAAAGGCAGTCCTAAGAGGGAAGTACATAACAATACAGGCCTATCTCAGGAAACAAGAATTCTCCAATACAAAACCTAACCCTACACCCAAAGAGGCTGGAAAAGGAATAGCAAACACAGGCTAAAGCCTACAGAAGAAGGAAAAAAAATAAAGATGAGAGAAGAAATAAACAATGGAGAAAAAAAGAAAACAGTAGAATGGAATAATGAAACTAAGAGCTGGTTCTTCAAAATAATTAAAATGGATCAAGCCCTAGCCAGCCTTATCAACGAGAAAAGAGAAAACCTAAATAAATAAAATCACAAATGAGAAAAGAGAGATCACAATCAACACCAGAAAAATTACACAATTTCAGGAATACTATGAAAGATTATACGCTAACAAACTGGGAGACCTAGAAGAAATGGACAAATCCCTAGAGGGGAACACAGGCAAGGCAACAACCTTTTTGAACTAGAATACCTAGAAATGTGCAAACGAGCAGAAATTAAATAGGAAGAAATAGAAAATATGAACAGACCCATAACTAGCAAAGAAATTGAATCACCAAGGCACCTGGGTGCCTCAGTGGTTGAGCATCTGCTTTGGCTCAGGTCATGATCCCAGGGTCCTGGGGAATCACGTCCCACATCAGGCTCCCCGGATAGAGCCTCATTTTCCCTCTGCCTATAACTCTGCCTCTCTGTGTCTCTCATGAATACATAAGTAAAGATGCAGTCACTGTGGAAAACAGTCTGGAGGGTCCTCGAGAAATTAAAAATAGGGGATCCCTGTGTGGCGCAGTGGTTTGGCCCCTGCCTTTGGCCCAGGGCATGATCCTGGAGACCCGGGATCCAATCCCAGTCGGGCTCCCAGTGCAAGTAGCCTGCTTCTCCCTCTGCCTGTGTCTCTGCCTCTCTCTCTGTGACTATTCTAAAAAAAAATTTAAAAAAAGAAGTTAAAAATAGAGCTACCCTACGATTCCAACATTACACATCTAGGTATTTACCCCGAGGATACAAAAGTAGTTGAGTAGATTCGAAGAGGAACACGCAGCCCAGTGTTGGTAGCAGCGTTATCAACAACAACGAAACTGTGTATAGAGCCCAGGTGTCCATCAACTGATGAATGGGCAGAGTCGATGTGGTAAATATACACACTGCAACATCACTCGGTCAATAACAATGGGAGTCAATAATAATGTAACAATGGGTTACAATAACGTGGGAGAAGTGGAAGGGACTTATGCTAAATGAACTCAGTCAGTCAGAGAAAGACAGATACCAAATACCATACAATTGCATTCACATGTGAATTTTAAGAAACCAAACAAACTGGTAAAGGGGGAGAGGGGGGGATGAAAGAAGCAAACAAAAAAACACACTCTTAACCACAGAGAATAAACTAATAAATAACAGGGGAAGGTGGGGGGGATGGGGAATCAGGGGATGGGGATAGTGGAGGGCACCTGTGACCAGTACCAGGCGTTGTATCCAGGGGTCTAACCACTATGTGGTAAACCTGAAACTATATCATACTGTGTTTACAAACAGGACTTCAAGTATAACTTTAAAATAATAATTGGTAGTATAGAGGAAACATGGGCACACAAGAGATAAAATCAGAAAGGAAACTGAAAATCCTGAGTCTTTAGAGCCACAAATCCCCTCCTTAGCTCAGCTCAGGAGAAGCCTGCCATGCCTATTCTCACCCCAGCAGAAGCCTGGATTTTGATCCTCTGTGGAGGCCGCTGACTTGGTGGAGTCAGGCTATCTTTGATCCCAAAACCTAAATAGAGTGCAGAAAACTAAACTGCCCAAGATGCTAGGAGTCCCAGTGCAGGCATATGCTAAGACCCAAACTCTAACGATACACAGACATAAGCCTAACCCTCCACTTAAGCCTAATGTTAACCTAACCCTTAAACAAGAACTATCACTAATCAAAAACCAAACACAAACCCCAAGACCAAAACACATTCACTGAACCTTCCTGCCAACCCTCACCCTAACTCCTAAACCTATTCTAAACCCTTAATCCTGACCCTTACCTTAAATCTAAACCTAAGCCTAACCTCTAACCCTAACCTTATCTTAATGTACTCAAATCCTATTCCTAACCTTAACCTGTACCCTAACCCTAACCCTCTAATACTAATCCTATTTCATGCCCAAAAGTGTACTCTAACCTGTACCCTAAAACTAATCCCTAACCCACTGCCTAACCCTCTCTTACCCTTTTCCAAAACAGTACCCTGACCCTGACCTGACCCTAACCCTAAGCCCTAACCAAACACTAACCCTAACCCTAGCCCTAACCCTATCCTAAACCTAACCCTTGCCCTAACCCTAAACCAAGCCCTAACTTTAACTCTAACCCTTAACTCTAACCCCTAACTCTAACCCCTAACCCTAACTCACACCCTAACCCCTAACCCTAACTGCAAACCTACCTGAAACCTAACTCTAACCATAACCCAAACCCCAACTCCTAACCTCCTGCCCTAATCCCTAAAGTCTAAACCCTACTCTAACTCCTGTCCCTAACCCAAACCCCCATCCTAACTCCTAACCACTGACCCTTACCCTTATCCCTCAAGCTAACCTCTAATCTGTAACCATAAACATAATCACTAACACCTAACATCTAACCTAAGCCTAACCACCAAATGAGTCCCCTCCCCTGTCCCTACCATTTATTCTACCCATTCACTTACCCTATGGTTCTAAGGAGTCCCTTCTGACATGGACGTGGCCCCCAATGGCGCCTCCAGAGTCCTCCAGGGGGTCCTGAGGAAGCCGGGCTCCAATGAGTGCGCACGTGGCCCCACGTGTTCCAGAGTCATAGTCAGCAGGTCCTGAGTACGCCGGGTCTCCTGTCACCATGGGTATGCCTCACATCCTCTGGAAGCCTCACAGCAGGTTCTCAGGAAGCCGGGGGCTCCTGTCAGCCTGGACATGGCCCCACGTCCCCCAGAAAACTCACCGCGCATCCTGAGGAGGCTGTGGGTTCCTGTCAGCCTAGACACAGCCCCATGTGTTCCAACGCCAAAGTGCAGGTCCTGAGGAGGACGCGGGTCCTCTCAGTCTTGACATGGCCCCATATTTTCCTCAGCCTCACCATAAGACCTGAGGAGGCTGGGGGCTCCTGCCAGCATGGACCTGGCCCCAAATTATCCCAATCCTTCACAGTGCATCCTGAGGAGGCCGGAGACTCCTGTCAGTGTGGATTCGGCATCCACATCTTTCTTAGGCCTCACCACAGGCTCTGACAAGACTGGGGTCTTCTGTCCGCATGGACGCATCCCCATATTTCCCGAAGTCTACACTGGGTGTCCTGAGGACATCAGCGTCCGGTTGTGTGGACGTGGCCCCACGTCCTCCCGAAGCATCACCGCTGGTTCTGAGGTGGCCGGGACTACTGTCTCTGTGGTTGCGGTCCTCAGCTTCCAGAAGACTCAACTTATGTCCTGAGGGGCCCTTTAGCTCCTGCCAGAGTGGACGCTGCGCCACATTTTTCAGAAGCCTCCCCACGTGTCCTGAGGCAGCCCATGGGCTCCTGTCAGGGTGGGTGCGGGCCCACAATTTCCTGAAGCCTCCCCGCAGGTTGAAGTGGCCCAGGGGCTCCTGTCAGGGTGGATGTGAACCCACATCTTCCTGAACCCTCACCGTGTGTTCTGAGGAGACCGGGGCTCCTGTCAGTGTGAACGCTGCCCAATATCCCCCTGAAGACTCCCCGCAGGTTCTGAGGAGGCTGCTGCTCATCAGCATGGATGTAACCCCACGTCTTCCTCAGGCCACCCCAGCACAGGCTGGCTCCTGTTAGTGCAGGCAGACGAGGCCTACTGCGCATGCGTACCTCCTGGGCAGTGCCTGGGCTCGGGCGCCCCCTGTGGGATGCTCAGATGCTGCAGGAGGCTGTGCAGGAGGCAGCATGCCCTTCCTGGGGCCCACCTCTGCCTCCTTCCAGGCTCCAGCTGTTAGCTTCGGAACTGTCTGACTGAAAAGGAGCCCAACACCCGGTTTCCTCAAAAATACTTAAGGAGAAGAAATTGTAGCCCACAGGACGCGAAATGAAATGTGGACCAGACTTTTACCAGGTCCTGTAAAACTTACTCAACCCTCTTCCACTGTGGGCGGGAGCACGGGCTAGTGCAGCCGCCTTGGAAACAGTGTGGAGGCTCCCCAGGAAGTTACAAATAGAGTCGCCCTGCGACCAGCAGGTGTACGGCCTGGAGCTCACTCCGAGGATACAGATGCAGTGAGACATGGGACAACTGCACCCAATGTCCACAGCAGCCGGGTCCACAGTAGCCACACTGTGGGAGGACCCTCGGTGCCCTGTGGCAGATGATGGATAAAGAGGATGGGAGATAGATGATGGTCATAGAGAGTGGAATGATACTCAGCTATCAAAGAGAAGGAAATCTTGCCATTTGCAATGACGTGGAAAGAACTAGAGGGATCATCTTAAGTGAAATAGGTCAGTTGGAAAAGAGAATGACCGTGTGGTGTCATTCATAGGTGGAATTAAAGAAGCAAAGCAGATGAACATCTGTGAAGGGAAGGAAAAACAAATAAGATGAAAACAGATGCAGGGAATACATACTCTTATATATAGGAAACAAACTGAGTGTCGCTGCAGAGAGGGGACGGGGGAGGGGATAACGGGACCAGCATGATGGAGGGCACGTGATGTCACGAGCACTGCGGTTATCTCCAACCGGTGAATCCCTGAATTCTTCCTCTGAAAGTATAATACACTATACGTTAATTCATTGGGTTTAAATTAAATTAAGTTAAAAAATCAGTTGTATCAGAGCACGTTTCCTTCTGGACTCTCTGTTCTACTCCTTTGGCTTATGCTGGGACCAACCCTCGTGGGTCTGGTTTAAGTAGGCATCAGGCCTCGTCTATGGACCAGCCCAGGGCTAGAACTCACGACCCCTACATCAGGACTGGAGGTGAGGTCACGAGTTGGATGTTTAACAGACGGAGCCAGGGGGGGTCCCGTGGACAACACTGCTTTATCCTTTGTCTCTGTGACATCGTTTGAAATAGGAAAGTGCTGCATCCCACTCTGTCCTGCTTCTCCAATACTGATTTGCTGTCCCGGGTCATTTGTGGGGGCGGATGGATGTTATGGGTTTTTTTCCCCTATTTATAGGATCTGCCACCATGACTTGACAGGAATGACATTGAAATTGAGAGTGGCTTCAGGAACTGCGGACATTTTCACAAGATGAGGCTCCAAACCATGAGCCCAGGATAGCCTCCCAGAACCTGGTATGGCTCAGTGCACAAGTCTTGTGCTCCTTTGGTTCAGGCTCATTTTTTATTCTCTGTGATGCTCCTGAGAATTAAGTCACGTCCGTCATTTCTTTCCTGAGTGCTCATTGTCAGGACACAGCAAGCCCCACAATAGAATAAAAACTGAGCACAGGCCAAATGCAGGAAGCCCCTATTAGAATGAGAACAGAGCTCAATGCCCTTGAAGGCCCCATATCAAAATGTAAACAGAACTTGAGGAATTGCTCCAGCCCTTCTGGAGGTCCCCGAGACCAGCCCTTAAAACTAAGCTAAAACCCACCTCAGGGTCCAAGTCCCTGCTCCGCTCTGTCAGGTATACTTGGACACAAGCTCGAGGTGGTAAATAAACCCTCGTGTGTTTGCATCACTGTTGGCTTCTCAGAGGTTTCTCAGATTCGCAATCTTGGGCACAACAGTCTGAGATAAAAATACAAACCAAAAGAAGCTTGGACACAGGTAGAGTGAACGCAGGATTTGGAGAGAAGCGGTGGAGACCCGGGGGCTTGGGGGCTCTTCTGTGGAGGCCCCTGCAGACTGGGGGGCAGGATATTCAGCCCCAGAGCCAAAGGACCCAGAGAGCCACCCGCATTCCCGCCCATCTGGGCCGGGTCTGAGGGAGCAGCACAGCGCCGCCCGCTGGAGGCCAGACGCGCTGACGCCCACCCCGTCTTGACCCCACAGATGCATCTCCCAGGCAGATGTGCACCTGACAATCAGCGCCATGGCCAACCCCAGAACCCGCACAAACCACTCGCTGCCACCAAGGTGTCAGACCACAGAGGCTGCAGAGCTTCAGCTCTGCTTGGAAAGTAGCTCTAGCTTCTTTTGTACTTTGGGCTTTATTTTCATTTATTTTCTTTGATTCAATTTATAAATTGCCTTATTTTAATTTTTATGTATGTACCTTATATATTTCTCATTTTTAGTTTCATGGTACTTTAATTGTGTTTCTTATTTGGGGATTTAGAATCTTTTAACAACCAGGCAAAAATAATCTGGTAGTTTTTTTTTTGGGAGGGCAGTTGTTATTGTTTTTCTTCGTTTTTCTTTTTCTTCCTTCTTTCTTTTCTGGCAAAAAATAATGAGATGGAGAAATTCACCTCCATAAAATAATATGAGGTAGTACTCACAGATAGGAAGTCCATCAATACAAATATATGATGTCTAACTACAGTTTAAAAAAATGATTATAAAGATAGCATCTGGGCTGGAAAAGAGCACAGAAGAAAACTAGAGAATCTCTTACTGTAGAAATAAAAGAAGTAAAATCTAATCAGGCCAACGTTAAAAATGCTATAACTGAGATGCAGTACCAAGTGGAAGCATTAAAAACAAGGAAGGTTATGGACCACAAAGGAAGACTTTGGAATTCAGCCACTTATTAAAACAATAACATTCATATCATGGGAGACTCAGAAGATGAAGACAGAGGAAAGGTGGGCTTGCTCAGCCATTAGAAACGACAAATACCCACCATTTCCTTTAACGTGGATGGAACTGGAAGGTATTATGCTGAGTGAATTAAGTCAATCAGAGAAAGACAAATATTGTATGTTCTCATTCACTTGGGGAATATAGATAATAGTGAAAGGGAATATAAGGGAACGGAGAAGAAATGTGTGAGAAATATCAGAAAGGGAGACAGAACATAAAGACTCCTAACTCAGGGAAATGAACTAGGGGTGATTTAAGGGGAGGAGGGCGGGGGTGGGGGTGAATGTGTGACGGACACTGAGGGGGGCACTTGACGCGATGAGCACTGGTTGTTATTCTGTATGTTGGCAAATTGAACACCAATAAAAAGTAAATTTATTATTAAGGAAGGAAGGAAGGAAGGAAGGAAGGAAGGAAGGAAGGAAAGAAAGAAAGAAAGAAAGAAAGAAAGAAAGAAAGAAAGAAAGAAAGAAAGAAAGAAAGAAAGAAAGAAAGAAAAAAAGAAAGAAAGAGTGGCACCTGTGTGGCTCAATCTGTTAAGCTTCTGCCTTAAGGTCAGATCATGATCCAGGTCCCAAGGAAGGCTCCCTGTTCAGCAGGTAACCAGCTTCTCCCTCCCCCTCTGCCCCTCTAGCACATGTTTTTCACTCCTCTCTCTCTGAAATAAATAAATAGCATCTTTGAAAAAGAAACAAACAAACCCAGAGGGAAGAGAAATCTCCCATGAAGAAGATTTTCAAACAATTTGTGCAGACATTCCACCCTCAAGTTCCTGAGCATAGCTTCCCACTCTTAGGTGTGCAATACACATAGTAACTTCCTTCTACAAAATATATTATGAAAAACTTAAAATAATAATGATAATAATAATAACAATAATAATAAAGAATCACTTTACTACGGAGAAAGCTGAGAAACACTACCTCAGCAAGATGATCAGATCGATACCAAGACTGATAAATCATGTTGATAGTATCTATCCTTTATATGATATAATAAAAATAGCAGTATATCTCTGTATATAATCCACAAAAACAGTTCAATCATGAGATAAACGACAGACATGTCCCAACTGAGGGAAATTTTACAAAATACTCTATTTCTCAAAGTGTTCCAGTTCAACAACAACAAGGAAAGGCTGAAAGACTGTCACAATCCAGAGGAGCCTAAGAAAACATGAGGACAAATGGAGTGTGATATGAGGGATGGTGATTTAGCAAAAACTAGGGAAATCTGAATAAAGTAGGGTCTTTGGTTATTGCAAAAATTTTAATATTGATTCATTAGCTAATATTTGTACCGTACAGATATAAGATATCAATAATTGGAGAAATTGAGTGCAAGTGCATGAGAATTCTCTGTACTATCTTCTCAATTTCCCTATAAATCTTTGTTTTCTTTCTAAGAAATAAGATTTAATTTGAAAATTGACTTAAATGAATCAGGCTCCAGTGTGAAAAGATTTTAAGAATCGTTGAATTATCTTTTGCCTTATTCTTAAAAAGTTCCTTCGATGGGAACAAAGTAAGAATTTTATATCAGAAGGAAATAAAAACACTTATGAACACGTATAATGCCTCTTCAACCTGAAAAGCAGTAAAGGATTATAAATAGCAAAAATGAGATAAAAATACTTCTATTATAATAGACACCATATTGCAAGTGCATTTAAAATTAGCAATGTATAACATTTATTTCCTTGACATTTGTCTTCCAAAGAGTTCACAGTGTTTCAGTGTCAGTTGAAACAGGGGAAGAATCCTTCACATAATAATAGGACCATTGGGTCTAATGTCTCTCAATTATTTCCAAATCCATAAAGATGCATTTCCTGAGGAGTTACTTAGCTGTGAAAAAGAGATGAGAAACCCTCATCCCTTTGAATTACTTGTGTCAGAATATTTTAACCATAGTATTATGGATAGTAAATTATCCTTATAAACAGGAAATAGGTCTAAGATTGGAATCTGAGCAATCAGATGGGCAGAGAAAAAATGCTTTAACTTGCTCCTGCACTTTTAAAGACAAAGGAGAACTTTTCTATGTACAAAGTCAGTTGTCAAGATAGCCTTAGGGAATAAGAGTCTGCAGCATCTAATCCTGCTGCACTGCCGGGACCCCCGTGCCCCAGGTCTTACTGATCTCAAATCCCTGGGCCTGTCCCCCCAACACAGGCTGCCACGCTGAGGTCATTTGCAATTTCTCTCTTAGGAGCTCCAGGGAGGGGGGCATGAGCCAATAGGATGGGACGGGATGCTTGGAGGCTGAGAACATTACGGCCATTCTACCTTAAGTTCAGTATTAGCACAGGTCCAGCAAACCCAGGCCCCTGTGAAGAAGAACTGAAATTTGCATTACTTCACTTACTGGAAAAAAACAAAAGTTTACAGCTTAATGTCTTAGAAAGCCCCACAATAGAATAAAAACTGAGCCTAAGCAAAGGGCTGGAAACCCCAATTAGAATGAGAAGAGAGCTCAATGCCCTTGAAGGCCCCATATCAAAATGTAAACAGAACTTGAGGAATTGCTCCAGCCCTTCTGGAGGTCCCCGAGACCAGCCCTTAAAACTAAGCTAAAACCCTCCTCGGGGTCCAAGTCCCTGTTCCACTGTGTGGCCTATACTTGAACCCATGCTCGAGTTTGTAAAACAACCCTCGGGTGTTTGCATAAGTGTCGGCTCCTTAGTGGTTTCTCGGATTCGCCATCTTGGGCACAACACCTCCATGACCCCTCCCCACCTGGACTGACCTCCTGTCCCCTCCCACCCAAGCTGACCCTCACTCACCTCTCCGCCCACAACAACTGGGCACAGGCCCTCACACAGTTCCACGGGCACGGTGGGCACTCCCGCCATCCCCAGCCTCCCAAGGGAAGGAAGGAGGTTTCGGCAGGACACACTCCCATGGTGGCCCCAGGGCTCCCTGCCCAGGAGAGCACCTGGTGACAGGTCGGGGACTGTGTCCCTGACACCAGCTCCTCCTCCCCGGTTTTCCCACAGGAAATGAAGGAGGAGGCCCTGGTCTCCTCCGGGGACATCACGCAGGTGGACCTGGACGTCAACAGGACGTTCAGCAGTCATATCATATTTTGGGACTACTACAGGATAAGGTGAAGTTGAGGGGCCAGGGGGGATCAGGACCCAGGAGAGGACTGGGGGATTCAGGGTAGGGAAAACGGGGCTTCTGAGGCGGGGGACAGAACAGCAGCCAACAACACACCGCTCCATGGTAGGGTGTTGGGGATGACATCTGTGCCCCCACCCCCGGGGCCTCGGGGATGAGTAGGCCACTAGGATGGGGACTCCAGGACTTGCCATGGGAGCTGAACCCCAAAGGGGAGAGGGACGACCCCCTGAGAAGCAGGGGATGGGTTGGTGGCATGGGGGGCAGGAACCGGACCTGGGTGCCAGGCGGAATGGGTGCGGCTGGAGCAGACCACACTTCTATCCCATGAGGGTCGGACGGGTCAGAGTGACACCCACTCTCGGTGCTTTACATGTTTCTAAATTCTATGCATTTAATTTGAGACAATTTGCAATTTGCAACCACACATAGTATGATGAACCTCAGATAATGTCCCCGGTCCAGCCAGGGTCCTGCGCTGATGACACCGTGCCCCAGGGGCGGGTGTCACAGCAAACCCCAGCCTGGAATCGCCTTTAAGTGTAGACGTCTCCTTGTGCATCTTAGAGGAAGGGGATGCCCTGTGTCCGCAGGCCCACCACGACATCCCACTCATTCCCCACACCCACTCCATCCCCCTACATCATCATTCCCCATGGCATCCCACCTACACCATCCCCCTCAAACCCACACAGCCCCACACAATCCCCACCCACACTATACCCCAACACCATCCCCCCTACACCATCCCCCACAATCCAACACTATCATACGCCTGCCCCCACACCATCCACCCCCACACCAATGGCTCCCAGCAAGGACGCAGTACAGGTGCCCCCTGTGGGACATGCTCAGCCTCCCCGGGGTTCTCTGGATACCCTGCTCCCATCAGAAGCCCGGGTGTCCCATAGAGTACCCAGGGGTTGCAGGGAGGAGGGAAGACAGGGAGCCCCCAACAGGGTGTGTGCAGGTGAGTGATGCAAAGGACGCACTGTGCCCTGTCTCCGCCCACTGTCCCTCCTGGATGCGGCACACACTGCACAGGACACCAGCCCCTAACACAGGGGGATCTGGGCTGGCCTGGCCCCGGGCTCTGTGAGGGCGGGGGTGATTTGAGCCACCGCCCCAGGCCCAACAAAAAGACTAATGGGATCCAGCCCCCCATGGCCCTCTCCAGCCCTGGATTATGGCGCCATGCTGAGCAAGCCCTCTCACAGCTGGATGTGGCCTCCCGGGCTCTGGGCGTACCCCATAGATCCAGGTCGCTGACCTAGGGCAGCCCTGGGGATCCCGGGACACCCAAGGTTGAGGAGAGCAGAGGTGGGCCGGTGGGTCCCACCCACACCCACACCAGGAGGCAGGCTCCTCCAGGTGCTGGGGCCCCAGGGGCCCCGTGGCTGGGGTTCAGCTGCTCTGCGGAGACCCAGCTAGGAACCCATGAGCTGCAGGTCCAGGTCAGCTCTGCTGTCCTCAGAACCGTCTCTCAGGCTGAAACCTCAGGACACATGCCCCCACCCGAGGTCCACACGTGCTCCCAGGTGGGGGACTCCAGCACTCGCACCCCACCCATGTGATTCTTGCCCTCCCCTAAAGGACAGACATTCCCTCCACAGGGGAAGGCGCACACCCTCCACTCTGAGCCCGTTTGCTGTAGAATGTTAATAAAGTGTTGTGGTGCGAAAATGCACAGCCAGACCGTTTCTGTGTCTCCCAGAACTCTGTGCACGGGGCGTGGATAGACCCACAGAGAGGAGGAGGGGGCACCACCCAGTCCCCAAACAGCCCCTGCATGGGCACTGCAAGGCACACACAGCTGACCTCCCCACATTCCTTCCAGGGGCGGCCAGATGCCAGGGTCAGGACCCCACAAACTATCCTGGGACTGAGCCTGTGTCCCACGGGCCAGGAGGGCCTGGGACAGAGTGATGACTAGGGAGCCTCAGGTCACCAGGGTCTCGGTAAAGCGACCTTGGATGTCTGTGCTCCCTCTGTCAAGGGGGCTGGGGCTGGCTGGTTTCTGGGGTACTTCCTCCCCTCCCTGCAATTCTGTGCCTGTGTGCCTGGGGAACAGAGGGCCTGTGGGCCTGTCAGCCTGACCCTGGAAGGGATGTCAGGAGAGCAGGCCCTTGTGTTGTGCCCAGGATTGCAAATCCAAGAAACCACCGATGAGCCCACACTGATGCAAACTCCTGAGGATTTCTTTACAAGCTGAAGCTTGAGTCCAAGTGCACCTGACACAGCGGAGCAGGGATTTGGACCCTGAGACTAAGAGGCGTAGCAGCTTTATAGGGGCCAGTGGCCCATGGGATACACAGAAAGTTACACAGTCGTGTCGGTCCACATGCAGGTGGCCGATTGAATTACACCTTACCCTATAGGATCCACTTGACCTGGCCTATTACTTTGGTCAGAATCGGCGTGCAGTTTTGGCGGGCACAAAGCAGGGTTACATTGTTATGAGCCGATTTCCGATTAGGGTATGCCCAGCGGCTTGACTGGGTTGGGGCAGCACCTTAAGACATAAGTAGGTCATGTGGGGGTCATAGGGGAGGTGGCGGTTGTAGCACAAAATGGAATTAGTCCTGCTCTGCTTGTCCAGGGGTAGGGGATTTTTGTTAACTTTCCTGGGTCCCACACTTGCAGATCACGCACCTGGGCCACCCTCACCAGGTGGACTCAGTGTGCACACCTTGAGGTGCTGGATCTCTCACACCAGCGTGTAGAGGGCACCCTCCTCGCCCTAGTGAGTAAGGGCTGGGTGAGCATGGGGCTCGGCTTGAAGGCCAGGCAGCACAGGGGACCGAGGAACACCAGCCCCATCACCACCCCTACTCCCACACACAGGCTGCCCCATGGCTCCCTGTAATAGTCACCCGGCGCCTCTGGAGATCCCCCCAGGGCGGCCCCGAGGTCCCGCTCCCTGCTGGAGAGGCATCGGGAGAGGAGAAGCAGGCGGCGCTCGGGGAGACCCCCTGCCGGACATGGGAATGTGGCCGAGCCAGACCTTCCACCTCAACTGACCCTCCAGCTGAAATTCACTACAGGAGCGAGCCCCGGGTCTACACGGGGGGTCCTGAGGACATCAGCGTCCAGTTGTGTGGACGTGGCCCCACGTCCTCCCGAAGCATCACTGCAGGTTCTGAGGTGGCCGAGGCTCCTGTCACTGTGGATGCGGCCCCCGGCTTCCAGAAGACTCAACTTATGTCCTGAGGGGCCAGTTAGCTCCTGCCAGAGTGGACACAGCGCCCCATCTTTCAGAAGCCGCCCCACATGTTCTGAGGCGGCCCAGGGGCTCCTGTCAGCGTGGATGGGGTCCCACATCTTACTGAAGCCTCCCCGCGGGTCCTGAGGCAGCCCAGGGTCTCCTGTCAGGGTGGGTGCAGAACCACAATTTCCTGAAGCTTTCCCGCAGGTCCTGAAGCGGCCCAAGGGCTCCTGTCAGGGTGGATGTGGGCCCACATCTTCTTGAACCCTCACTGTGTGTCCTGAGGAGACCGGGGCTCCTGTCAGCGTGAACACTGCCCAATATCCCCCTGAAGACTCCCCGCAGGTTCTGAGGAGGCTGTGGATCATCAGCGTGGACATGTCCCCATGTCTTCCTCAGGCCTCCCCAGCACAGGCTGGCTCCTGTTAGTGCAGGCAGATGAGGCCTACTGCACATGTGTGCCCCTTGGGCGGTGCCTGGGCTTGGGCGCCCACTGTGGGATCCTCAGGCACTACAGGAGGCTGTGCAGGAGGCCATGCCCGACCCGGGGCCCACTTCTGTCTCCTTCCAGGCTCCAGCTATGGCCTGTTAGCTTCGGAAACGTCTGACTGAAAAGGAGCCCAAACACACAGCTTCCCCAAAAATACTTAAGGAGAAGGAATTGGTGCACAAAGGACGCGAAATGAAATGGACCAGACTTTTACCACGTCCTGTAATCTCACTCAACCCTCTTCCACTGTGGGCGGGACCGCGGGCTGGTGCAGACACCATGGAAACAGTGTGGAGGCTCCTCCGGAAGTTACAAATAGAGCCGACCTGCGACCAGCATGTGTAAAGCCTGGAGCTCACTCCGAAGATACAGATGCAGTGAGACGTGGCACAACTGCACCCCAATGTCCACAGCAACCGGGTCCACAGTAGCCACAATGTGGGAGGAACCTCGGTGCCCTCTGGCAGATGATGGATAAAGAGGATGGGAGATAGATGATGGCCATAGAGAGCGGAATGGTACTCACCTATCAAAGAGCAGGAATTCTTGCCATTTGCAATGATGTGGATAGAAGTAGAGGGATCATCTTAAGTGAAATAGGTCAGTCGGAAAAGAGAATGACTGTGTGGTGTCATTCATAGGTAGAATTAAAGAAGCAAAGCAGATGAACATCTGTGAAGGGAAGGAAAAACAAATAAGATGAAAACAGATGCAGGAAATACAGACTCTTAATTATAGGAAACAAACTGAGTGTCGCTGCAAGGGAGGGGACGGGGGAGAGGATAACAGGGGACTGGCATGAAGGAAGGCACGTGATGTCACGAGCACTGCGGTTTTCTCCAACTGGTGAATTTCTGAATTCTTCCTCTGAAAGTATAATACACTATACGTTAATTAATTGGGTTTAAATTAAATTAAGTTAAAAAATCAGTTGTATCAGAGCACGTTTCCTTCTGGACTCTCTGTTCTGCTCCTTCAGCTTAGGCTGGGACCAACCCTCATGGGTCTGGTTTGTTTAAGTAGATGTCAGGCCTCGTCCATTGACCAGCCCAGGGCTAGAACTCACGACTCCGAGATCAGGACCGGAGGTGAGGTCAGGAGTCAGATGCTTAACCGACGGAGCCAGGCGGGGTCCCGAGGACAACACTGCTTTATCCTGTGTCTCTGTGACATCGTTTGAAATAGGAAAGTGCTGCATCCCACTCTGTCCTGCTTCTCCAATACTGATTTGCTCTCCGGGGTCATTTGTGGGGGCGGATGGATGTTATGGGTTTTTTTTTCCTATTTATAGGATCTGCCACCATGATTTGACAGGAATGACATTGAAAGAGAGGGTGGCTTCAGGAACTGCGGACATTTTCACAAGATGAGGCTCCCAAACCACGAGCCCAAGATGGCCTCCCAGAGCCTGGTATGGCTCAGTGCACAAGTCTTGTGCTCCTTTGGTTCAGTCTCATTATTTATTCTCTGTGATGCTCCTGAGAAGGAAGTCACATCCGTCATTTCCTTCCTGAGTGCTCATTGTCAGGACACAGCAAGCCCCACAATAGAATAAAAACTGAGCACAGGCCAAATGCAGGAAGCCCCTATTAGAGCAGATCTCAATGCCCTTGAAGGCCCCATATCAAAATGTAAACAGAACTTGAGGAATTGCTCCAGCCCTTCGGGAGTTCCCCAAGACCAGCTCTTAAAACGAAGCTAAAACCCACCTCGGGGTCCAAGTCCCTGCTCCACTGTGTCGGGTATACATGGACACAAGCTCAAGCTTGTAAATAAACCCTCATGTGTTTGCATCAGTGTCGGCTTCTCGGTGGTTTCTCAGATTCGCAATCTTGGGCACAACAGTCTGAGATAAAAAAACAAAACCAAAAGAAGCTTGGACGCAGGTAGAGTGAACGCAGGGTTCTGAGAGAAGCGGCGGAGACCCGGGGGCTTGGGAGCTCTTCTGTGGAGGCCCCAGCAGACTGGGGGGCAGGATGCTCAGCCCCAGAGCCAGAGGACCCAGACACCCCACAGGCATCCCGCCCATCAGGGCCGGGTCTCAGGGAGCAGCACAGCACCGCCTGCTGGAGCCTAGAGGCGATGACGCCCACCCCGCCTCTGACCCCCACAGGTGCAACTCCCAGGCAGATGTGCACCTGACAATCAGCGCCAAGGCCCATGCCCAGACCCCACACAGACCATTCGCTGCACCAAGTTGTCAAACCAGAGAGGCTGCAGATCTTCAGCTCTGCCTCGAAAGTAGAGTCTAGATTCCTTTGTAGTTTGTGCTCTTTTTTCATTTATTTTCTTTGATTCTATTTTATTAATTGCCTTATTTTAACTTTTATGTATGTACCTTATATATTTCTTATTTTTACTTTCATGGTACTTTAATTGTGTTTCATATTTTGGGATTTAGAATCTTTTAATGAGCAGGCCAAAATAATCTGTTTTTTTTTTGGGGGGGGAGGACAGTTGTTACAGTTTTTCTTGGTTTTTCTTTTTCTTCCTTCTTTCTTTTCTGGAATAACTAATGAGATGGAGAAATTCTCCTCCATAAAATAACATGAGGTAGTACTCACAGCCAGGAGTTCATCAATACACATATATGATGTCTAACTACAATTTAAAACAATGATATTAAAGATAGCAGCTGGGCTGGAAAAAGAGCACAGAAGAAAACTAGAGAATCCCTTACTGTAGAAATAAAAGAACTAAAATCTAGTCAGGCCAACATTAAAAATGCTATACCTCTGATGCAGTCCCAAGTGGAAGCCTTAAAAACAAGAAACGTTATAGACCATAGAGGCAGATTTTGGGAACTCAGCCACTTATTAAAACAATAACATTCAGGGGATCCCTGGGTGGTGCAGCGGTTTGGCGCCTTCCTTTAGCCCAGGGCGCGATCCTGGAGACCCGGGATCGAATCCCACGTCGGGCTCCCGGTGCATGGAGCGTGTTTCTCCCTCTGCCTGTGTCTCTGCCTCTCTCTCTCTGTGTGCCTATCATAAATAAATAAAAAAAATTAAAAAAAATAAAACAATAACATTCATATCTTAGGAGACTCAGAAGATGAAGAGAGAGAACAGGTGGGCCTTGCTCAGCCATTAGAAACGACAAATACCCACCATTTGCTTCAACATGGATGGAACTGGAAGGTATTATCCTGAGTGACGTAAGTCAATCGGAGAAGGACAAACATTGTATGTTCTCATTCATTTGGGGAATATAGATAATAGTGAAAGGGAATATAAGGGAAGGGAGAAGAAATGAGTGGGAAATATCAGAAAGGAGGACAGAACATAAAGACTCCTAACTCTGGGAAAGAACTAGGGGTGATTGAAGGGGAAGTGGGCGGTGGGTGGGGGTGAATGGGTGACGGGCACTGAGGGGGCCACTTGACGGGATGAGAACTGGGTGCTATTCTGTATGCTGGCAAATAGAACACTAATAAAAAGTAAATTTATTATTAAAAAAAAAGAAAGAAACAAAAAGTGGCACCTGGGTTGCTCAGTCAGTTAAGCTTCTGTCTTAGGCTCGGATCATGATCCAGGTCCCAAGGCAGGCTCCCTGTTCAGCTGGGAACCTGCTTCTCCCTCTCCCTCTGTCCCGCTCGCTCATGCTTTTTCTCTCCTCTCTCTCTCAAATAAATAAATAACATCTTTGAATAAAAACAATCAAACAAACCTAGAGGGAAGAGAAATCTCCCATGTAGAAGAATTTCAAACAATTTGTGCTGACATTCCACCGCCAAGTTCATGAGCATATCTTCCCACTCTTATGTGTGCAATACACATAGTAACTTCCTTCTACAAAATATATTCTGAGAAACTTAAAATAATAATGATAAAATAATAATAATAATAATAATAATAATAATAATAATAAAGAATCAGTTTACTACGGAGAAAGCTGACAAACCCTACTTCAGCAAGATGATCAGAACGATGCCAAGACTGATAAATCATGTAGATAGTATCTATTCTTTATATGATATAATGAAAATGGCAGTATATCTTTGTATATAATCTACAAAAACAGTTCAATCATGAGATAAACAACAGACATGTCCCAACTGAGGGAAATTTTACAAAATACTCTACTTCTCAAAGTGTTCCAGTTCAACAAAAATAAGGAAAGGCTGAAAGACTGTCACAATCCAGAGGAGCCTAAGAAAACAGGAAGACAAATAGAATGTCATATGAGGGGTGGTAACTTAGCAAAAACTAAGGAAATCTGAATAAAGTATGGTCTTTGGTGAATGCAAATATTTTAATATTGATTCATTAGCTAATATTTGTACCGTACAGATATAAGATATCAATAATTGGAGAAATTGAGTGCAAGTGCATGCAAATGCTCTGTACTATCTTCTCAATTTCCCTATAAATTTTTGTTTTTTTCCTAATAAATAAGATTTATTTTGAAAATTGACTTAAATGAATCAGGCTCCAAGTGTGAAGACATTTTAAGAATCGTTGAATTAACTTTTGCCTTATTCTTAAAGAGTTCCTTAGATGGGAACAAAGTAAGAATTTTATATCAGAAGGAAAGAAAAACACTTAGGAACACGTATAATTCCTCCTCAACCTGAAAAGCAGGAACGGATAATAAATAGCAAAAATCAGATAAAAATACTTCTAGTATAATAGACACCATATTGCTAGTGCATTTAAAATTAGCAATGCATAACATTTATTTCCCTGACATTTGTCTTCCAAAGAGTTCACAGTGTTTCAGTGTCAGTTGAAACAGGGGAAGAATCTCAGGGAAGAATCCTTCACATAATAATAGGACCATTGGTAATAATGTCTCTCAGTTCTTTCCAAATCCATAAAGATGATGAGAGACTGAGCTGTGAAGAAAGAGAAGACATTCCCTCATCCCTCTGATTTACTTGTGTCAGAATATTTTAACCATAGTACTAGGGATAGTAAATTATCCTTATTAACAGGAAATACGTCTCAGATTGGAATCTGAGCAATCAGAAGTGCAGAGAAAAAAACACTTTGACTCGCTCTTCATCTTATAAAGAGAAAGGACAGCTTTTCTATGTACAAAGTCGGTTGTCAAGATAGCCTCAGGGAGTAAGAGTCTGCAGCATCGAATCCCACTACACAGCTGGGACGCCCAGGAGCCAGGTCTTCCTGATTACAAATCCCTGGGCCTGTCCCACAACACAGGCTGCCAGGCTGAGGTCATTTGCAATTGCTCTCTTAGGAGCTCTGGGGAAGGGGGAAGGAGCTAGATAGGATGGGAATGGATGCAAGGAGGCCGAGAAAATGAAGGCCTTTCCACTTTAAGTTCAGCGTTCGAACACGTCAAGCCATTCCCAGGCCCCTGTGAAGAAGAGCTGAAATTTACATTAATTCAGTTACAGGAAAAAAACAAAAGTTTACAGCTTATTGCCCTGGAAAGCCCCACAATAGAATAAGAACTGAGCCCACGCCAAGGGCTGGAAGCGCCTATTAGAATGAGAACAGAGCTCAATGCCAATGAAGGCCCCATATCAAAATGTAAACAGAACTTGAGGAATTGTTCCAGCCTTTCTGGAGGGCCATGAGACAAGCCCTTAAAACTAAGCTAAAACCCAACTCAGGGTCCAGGTCCCTGCTCCACTGTGTTGGGTTCGGGGGTACTTGAACGCAAGCTTGAGTTTGGAAATCAACCCTCATGTGTTTGCATTGGTGTCAACTCCGTAGTGGTTTCTCAGATTCGCAATCTTGGGCACAACACCCCATGTCCCCTCCCACCTGGGCTGAACTTCTATGCCCTCCCACCCAGGCTGACCCTCAGTCACCTCTCCGCCCACAACAGCTGGGCACAGGCCCTCACACAGTTCCATGGGCTCGGTGGGCACTCCCACCATTCCCGGCCTCCCAGAGGAAGGAAGGAGGTTTCTGCAGGACACACTCCCATGGTTGCCCCAGGGCTCCCAGCCCAGCACAGCAGCTCGTGACAGGTCAGGGTCTGTATCCCTGATGCCTGCTCCTCCTCCCCGGTTTTCCCACAGGAAATGAAGGAGGAGGCCCTGGTCTCCTCCTAGGACATCACGCATGTAGACCTGGACGTCAACAGGACATTCAGCAGTCACATCATGTTTTGGTACTACTACAGGGTAGGGTGAGGCTGAGGGGCCAGGGGGGATCGGGCTCCGGGGGAGGACCAGGGGCTTCTGGGTCGGGAACACAGGGCTTCCGAGGCCGGGAGAAGAACAGCAGCCAGCAACACAGAGCTGCATGGTAAGGTGCTGGGGATGAACCCCGTGCCCCCTCCCCCGGGGTCTCAGAGATGAGGAGGCCACTAGGATGGGGCCTCCAGGGGTTGCCATGTGAGCTGAACCCCAAAGGTGTGAGGGACGGCCCTCTGAAAAGCAGGGGGCGGGGTTGCGGGCCGTGTGGGGCAGTAAGGGGACCTGGGGGCTGGGTGTATGGCTGTGACTGGAGGAGGACACACATCGATCCGATGAGGGTCGGACGGGTCAGGGTGCCCCCCCTTCTCAGTGCTTTATATATTTCTAAATTCTATGCATTTAATTTGAGACAATTTGCAATTTGTAAACATACATAGTATGATGACCTGAGATATTGCCCCCAGTCCAGCCAAGGCCCTGCACTGACCACACGGGGCCCCAGGGGCAGGTGTCACAGCAAACCCCAGACTGGGGTCGCCTTTATCTGTAGACGTCTCCCCATGCATCTTAGAGAAAGGGTTTGCCGTGTGTCTACCAGCCCCCCACCCCATCCCCCCATTTCCCAGAAACACATCATCCCCCTACATCATCATCCCCCATGACATTGCCCCTACACCATCCCCCTCACACACACAAAGCCCCACACAATCCCCACCCACACTATACCTCAACACTATCCCTCCTACACCAGCCCCCAACTCCACCACCATCATACCCATGCCCCCACACCATCCACCCTCACACCATCGGCCCTGAACAAGGACCCGGTGCAGCTTCCCCCTGTGGGACATGCTCAGCCTCCCCGGGGTTCTCTGGATACCCTGCTCCCATCAGAAGCCCGGGTGTCCCATAGAGTACCCAGGGGTTGCAGGGAGGAGGGAAGACAGGGAGCCCCCGACACGGTGTGTGCAGGCGAGTGGTGCAGAGGACCCACTGTGCCCTGCCTCTGCCCACTGTCTCTCCTGGAGCACGGCACACCCTGCACAGGACACCAGCCCGTAACCTAGAGGAACCTGGGCTGCCTGGGCACCAGGCTCTGGGGAGCTGGGTTGATTTGAGCCCCCAACAGGCCCAACACAAAGACTAATGGGATCCAGTCCCCCAAGGTCCTGGCCAGCCCTGGATTCTGGCCCCGGGCTGAGCGAGCCTTCTCACAGTTGAATGTGGCCTCCTGGGCACTGGGCGTGCACCCACAGATCCAGGTCACTGACCGAGGGCAGACCAGGAAATCCCGGGACACCCCAGGGTGGGGAGAGCAGGGATAGGCCGGTGGGCCCCACCCACAGCCACACCAAGAGGCAGGCTCCTACAGGTGTTGGGGCCCCAGGGGTCCCGAGACCGGGGTCCAGCTGCCCTGCAGGAGCCCATGAGCTGCAGTTCCAGGTCAGCTCTGCTGTCCTCAAAACCGTCACTCAAGCTGAAACCTCAGGACACACGCCCCCAACCAGAGTCCACATATGCTCCCAGGTGGGGGACTCCAGCACTCACCCCCCCACCCTGTGTGATTCTTGCCCTCCCCTAAAGACAAAAAGGTGTCCTTCCCCAGGGGAAGGCACACACCCTCTGCTCTGAGCCCATTTCCTGTACAAATTAAATAAAGTGTTGTGGTGCGAAAATGCACAGCCAGCCCGTTTCTGTGTCTCCCAGAACACTGTGCACGGGGCTTGGAGAGACCCCCAGAGAGGAGGAGGGGGCACCACCCAGGCCCCAACCAGCCCATGCAGGGGCGCCGCTAGGCACACACAGCTGACGTCCCCACGTGCCATCCAGGGGTGGCCGGACGCCAGGGTCAGGCCTCACAGACTTTACTGGGACTCAGCCTGTGCCCTGTGGGCCAGAATGGGCGGGACAGAGTGACAGTCAGGGAGCCTCAGGTCGCCAGGGTCTGTGCAAAGTGACCTGAGAGGTCACTGCTCCCTCTGTCCAGGGGGCCGGGCCTGGCAGGATTCCGGGGCACTTCCTCGGCTCCCCACATCCCCGTGCCTGGGTGCCTTGGGCACAGAGGGCCTGCGGGGCGATCAGCGTGGCCATGGAAGTGATATCAGGACAGCAGGCCCTTGTGTTGTGCCCAAGATTGCGATTCCAAGAAACCACCAAGGAGCCGACACTGATGAAACTCCTGAGGGTCTCTTTACAAGCTGGAGCTTGGGTCCAAGTGCACCAGACACATTGGAGCAGGGACTTGGACCCCGAGACTAAGAAGCAAGGCAGCTTTATAGGGGCCAATGAACCATGGGATACGCAGAAAGTTGCACAGTCATGTCGGTCCACATGTAGTTGGCCGACTGAATTACACCTTACCCTATAGTATCCAGTTGAGCTGGTCTATTACTTTGGTCAGAATTGGTGCACGATTTTGGCGGGCACAAAGCAGGGTTACATTGTTATGAGCTGATTTCCAATTAGGGTGTGCCCAGCAGCCTGACTAGGGTGGGGCAGTGCCTTAAGCTATAAGTAGGTCATTTGGGGGTCATACGGGAGGTGGCGGGTGTAGCACAAAATGGAATGAGTCCTGCTCTGTTTGTAAAGGGGTACGGGATTTTTGTTAAATTTCCTGGGTCCCACACTTACAGCTCATGCGCCTGGGTCACCCTCACCAGGTGGACTTGTGTGCACACCTTGTGGTGCTGGATCTCTCACACCAACGTGTGGAGGGCACCCTCCTTGCCCGAGTGAGTAGGGGGTGGGTGAGCATGGGGCTCGGCCTGAAGGCCAGTCAGGACAGGGGACCAACAATCCCAGCCCCATCTGCACCCTGACTCCCACATACAGGCATCCCCATGGCTCCCCGCCATGGACAGCCGGCTCCTCAGGAGCTCCCCCCAAGGGTGGCCCAAATGTCTGGCTCCCTGCTGGAGAGGCGTTGGGGAGAAGAGAAGCAGCCAAGCTTGGCAGGACCCACTGCCAGACATGGGAATGTGGCCGAGCCAGATCTTCCAGCTCAGCTGACCCTCCAGCGGAAAGTCACTGCATGAGCGAGCCCTGGGGTGGACAGGAGAGCCCAGCTAGCCACCCAGCACCAGCACCAGAAATGAGGTTTTGCCAACCATTTAGGGAATTTGGGTTACCCAGCCATAGGATCCAATAGCTGCACGTGATAGCTGCATGTCATAGAGACACACACACCCCAAAACCAACAAAAGTCGTAATCCCCCCAGTGTTGTCAAACTGCAGCCGGATGGTTATATACAAGACGCTGTGATCCCCAATAGGATACATGGAAGACGCTATAAACCATGACTGCAGACGTGCTGGAGGCACGGAGATGTGCCTGCTGGGTTCCAACAAGGAGCACAGAGGGGAAGGAAGCATCCTATGGACAGGGGGCACCTCCTAGGAAAGGACACCAGGTCCTTGTGAAGGCTACAGAGGGTAAAATCTCTCCTCTTCTCTTTCTGCTTCTGGTTTTCCTCCTACATGCCACTTATCTCAATCATATTAGAAAGAATTTTTTTATGTTTTTAAATTTATTTTTATTGGAGTCCAATTTGTATGAATTCTTTCTTCAGCAAGGGTGTCATTCAGGAGAGAAGAAGAGAGAAAGATTTTCCTAGACAGGCAACATATAAAGGAGTTCATGACCACTTAACCAGTCCAGTAAGGAATTTTAAGAGGGACTCTTCTAGTGGGGGGAAAAAAGAGACCAAAAGAAACAAAGACTAGAAAGGCCCAGAGAACATCACCAGAAACACCAACTCTTCCAGAAACACAAAGGCACAAAGTTCATATCTTTGAATAATCACTCTGAATGCTGATAGACTAATGCTCCAATCAAAAGATATAGGGTATCAGAGTGGCTTAAAAAACAGGATCCGGGATGCCTGGGTGGCTCAGGTGTTGAGCCTCTGCCTTTGACTCAGGGTGTGATCCTGGAGTCTGGGATTGAGTCCCATATTCTGCTCCTGGTGGGGAGCCTGCTTCTCTCTCTGCCTAATTTTCTGCCTCTCTCTCTCTCTCTCATAAATAAAATCATTATTTAAAAAACAAGATCCACCTGTATGCTGCCTACAAGATGCTCACATTAGACTTATAGACACCAGGAGATTGAAAGTCAGGGGATGGAAAATCATCTATCATGCTAATGGATATCAAAAGAAAGCTGGAGGACCCATACTTATATCAGACAAACGAAATTTGAAACCTAACCCTGGGGGACACCTCTTGGCTCAGTGGTTGAGCATCTGCCTTTGGCTCAGGGGGTGATCCTGGGATCCCAGGATCAAGTCTCACATCGGCCTCCCTTTGCGGAGCCTGCCTTTCCCTCTGCCTATGTTTTGCCTCTGCTTCTCTGTGTATCTCTCAGGAATAAATAAATAAAATATTTAAATTTCAAAAAAGAAAGAACAAATAGTATAAGAAGAGATGAAGAAGGGCATTATTTCATAATTAAAAAGATTCTCTATCAAGATCAAACAACTAAATATTTATGCTGCCAACATGGGAGTACCTAAATATAGAAACCAATTAACAGCAAACGTACAGGAACTCACTGATAATAATACAGTGACAGGGGATTTTAACACCCACTTATGGCAATGGACTGATCGTCTAACAGAAAATCAACAGGGGACCAATAGCCTTGACACACTGGACCACAGGGACTCAACAGATATAGTCTGAACATTTCTTCCTAAAGCAGAATACACATTCCTTTCATTTTTTATTATTTATGATAGTCACAGAGAGAGAGAGAGAGTGAGAGAGAGGCAGAGACATTGGCAGAGGGAGAAGCAGGCTCCATTCACCTGGAGGCCGACGTGGGATTCGATCCCGGGTCTCCAGGATCGCGACATGGGCCAAAGGCAGGCGCTAAACTGCTGCACCACCCAGGGATCCCTACACATTCCTTTCAACTGCACATGGGACATTCTATAGAACAGATCATATCATGGCCACAAATCAGCCCTCAACAGGTACAACAGGTACAAGAAGGTTGATATCACACCCTGTACCTTTTTGTACCATGACGCTATGAAACTTGAAGTCGACAGTAAGAAAAAAAAATTGGACAGCCCAAAAATACGTGGAGATTATGAACATCCTACTAGTGAATGAATGGAGCAACCAGGAAATTAAAGAGGAAATTTAAAACAAATGAAAATGAAAACATGTTCCTCAAAACATCTGGGATGTAGCAAAGGCAGTCCTAAGAGGGAAGTACATAGCAATACAGGCCTACCTCAGGAAACAAGAAGTCTCCAATACACAACCTAACCCTACACCTAAATGAGCTGGAAAAGGAATAGCAAACATAGCCTGAAGCCTACAGAAGAAGGGAAAAAATAAAGATGAGAGCAGAAATAAACATGCAGAAACAACAAAACAGTAGAATGGAATAACGAAACTAAGATCTGGTTCTTCAAAATAATTAATAAAATAGACAAAGCCCTAGCCAGTCTTATCAATGAGAAAAGAGAAAAGAACTATATAAATAAAGTCACAAATGAGAGAAGAGACATCGCAATCAACACCAGAAAAATAAGACAATTATAATGTAATACTATGAAAGATTATACGCTAACAAACTGGGAGACCAGGAAGAATTGGAGAGATCCCTAGAAATGTGCAAACAATCAAAACTGAAATAGGAAGAAATAGAAATGTGAACAGACCCATAAGTAGCAAAGGAATTGAATCAGCAAGGCACCTGGGTGCCTCAGTGGTTGAGCACCTGCTTTGGCTCAGGTTACGATCCCAGGATCCTGGGGCATCAAGTCCCACATCAGGCTCCCCACATGGAGCTCCATTTTCCCTCTGCCTATACCTCTGCCTCTCTGCGTCTCCCATGAATACATAAATAAAATCTTTAAAAAAGAAAAAGATATAAAGATAAGAAAGGACCCAAATAAAATCACAAACGAGAAAAGAGAAATAACAACCAACACTAGAAATACAAACGTTTATAAGAGAACATTATGAAAAATTATATGCCAGCAACCCCGAACCTGGAAGAAATAGATCAATTCCTGGAAATATATAACATAGCAAAAATTATGAAGAAATAAGAAACTTGAACACACAGATAACCAGCAAAGAAATTGAATCAGCAATCAAGAATCTCCCAACAGGAGACGCTTATATCAATAGAATAGAATGGAAAGCCGAAACAAGATACAAACCTGTAACTCGATGGTCCATTAATTGACAACAAGGCAGGAAGGAATATCCAATGGCACAAAGACAGTCTCTTCAACAAACCCTAACCCTGAGCCCAGGATAAGAACAAATGGTTTTGGGAAAACCAGGCAGCCACATGCAGAAGAATGAAACGGGACCACTTTCTTACACCATATATATAAAAAATAAATTCAAAATGCATGAAAGACCTAAATGTGAGACCTGAAACCATACAAAGAAGAAAAGATAGGCAGCAACATCTTTGACATTGGCCATTGGATCTGCTTTCCAAATATGCCTCTGAGGTGAGCGAAACAAAAGCAAAAATACTATTGGGAGTTCATCAATTGAAAAGCTTCTCCAAAGTGAAGGAAACAAGCAACGCTAAAATGCAACATACAAAATGAGAGGAGATATTTGTAAACAACACATCCAATAAAGAGTTAGTATGCAAAATACGTAAAGCAAATATAAATCTCAGCATCCTAAACACAAATTATCCAACTGCAGATGGGCAGAAGACATGAATGGACTTTGTCTCTGTCAAGACATCCAGATGGCCACCAGACACATGGACAGACACTCAGCGTCACCCATCATCAGGGAAATGCAAACCAAAACCACAATGAGATGTCACCTGACAGCTGACAGAATGGCTAAAATTAACAACACAAGAAACAACAGGTGTTGGTGAGGCTATGGAGAAGGGGGAACCCCCTTACACTCCTCGTGGTCATGTGAACAGGTGCAGCTATTATGGAAAACAGTGTGGAGGGTCCTCAAGAAGTTAAAAGTAGAAGTGCCCTATGATTCCAAAATTGCACAGCTAGGTATTTATCCCGAGGATATAAAAGTAGTCTCTTAGATTCAAAGAGGGATACAGAGCCTAGTGTTTGTAGTGACGTTATCAACAATAGCCAATCTGTGGATACAGCCCAGATGTCCATCGACAGATGAATGGGCAGAGACGATGTGGTAAATATACACACTGCGACATCACTCGGTCATCACAAGGGATGAAATGAAGCCATTTACTATGACGTGGGAGAAGTGGAAAGGACTTATGCCCAATGAACTCAGTCAGAGAAAGACAGATACCAAATACCATACAATTGCATTCACATGTGAATTTTAAGAAACCAAACAAACTGGCAAGGGGATCGATGGGGTGGGATGAGAGAAGCAAACCAAGAAACTCACTCTTAACCACAGAGAATAAACTAATAGATACCAGAGGAAGGTGGGGGGCGATGGGGAATCAGGCGATGGGGATAGTGGAGGAAACCTGTGACCAGTACCAGGCGTTGCATCCAAGGGTTGAATCAGTATGTGGTAAACCTGAAACTATATCATACTATATTTACAAACAGGAATTCAATAAAAGTTTAAAATAATAATTGTTAGTATTGATGAAACATGTGTGCACAAGAGATAAAATCAGAAAGGCAACTGAAAATCCAAATAAAGAGTATTTAGAGCCACAGATCCCCTCCTTAGCTCAGCTCGGGAGAAGCCTGCCATGTCTTTTCTGACCGCAGCAGAAGCCTGGATTTTGATTCTCTGGGCAGGCCACTGACTTTTTGGAGTCAAGCTATCTTTGAACCCAAAACCTAAATAGTGTGCATAAAACTAAACTGCCCAAGATACTAGGATTCCCAGTGCTCGCACAGGCCAAGACCCAAACTCTAACCATACACAGACATATCCCTAACCCTACACTTAAGCCTAATGTTAACCTAAACCTTAAACAAGATCTATCACTAATCAAAAACCAAACACAAACCCCAAGACCGAAACACATTCACTGAACCTACAGGCCAAGCCTCACCCTAACTCCTAAACCTATTCTTAGGTTTCCTTAACCCTGACTCCTACCTTAAATCTAACCCTAACCCTAACCTCTAACCCTAACCTTAATGTATTCAAATCCTATTCTTAACCTTATCCTGTACCCTAATCCTAACCCTCTAATACTAACCCTATCTCATACCCCAAACTGTACCCTAACCCGTACCCTAAAACTAAACCCTAACCCACTGCCTAACCCTATCTCTTACCCTTTTACAAAACCGTATACTGACCCTACCCTGACCCTGACCTGACCATTACCCCTAACCAAACACTAACCCTAATCCTAACCCCTATCCTAACCCTACCACTCACCCTAACTCTAAACCTAGAACTAACTTTAACCCTAACCCCTAACCCTAAAAATTAACCCTAACTCACTCCCTAACCCCTAACCCTAACTGCAAACCTAATCACAACCCTAACACTAACCATAACCCTAAATCCAACTCCTAACATCCTGCCCTAATCCCTAAGCCTAAACCCTAACCCTAACTCTAAATCCTGTCCCTAACATTAACCCCAACCCCTTTCCCTAATCCCTAACCCCCATCCAACTCCTAACCACTCACCCTTACCCTTATCCCTCACGCTATCCTCTAATCCGTAACCATAAGCATAATCACTAAACCCTAACATCTAACCTAATGTAACCACCAACTGCCTCCCCTCCCCTGACCCTACCATTCATTCTACCCATTCACTTACCCTGTGGTTCTGAGGAGTCCCTTCTGTTGTGGACGTGGCCCCCAATGGTGCCTCCAGAGTCCTCCAGGGGGTCCTGTGGAAGCCAGGATCCTGTGCGTGTGGACGTGGCCCCACGTGTTCCTGAGTCATAGCGGGTCCTGAGGACGCCGGGTCTCCTGTCACTGTGGACTATGCCTCACATCCTCTGGAAGCCTCACAGCAGGTCCTCAGGAGGCCGAGGGCTCCTGTCAGCCTGGACATGGCCCCATGGCCCCCAGAAAACTCACCGCGGGTCCTGAGGGGGCTGTGGGCTCCTGTAAGCATAGACACAGCCCCATATATCCCGAAGCCAAAGGGCAGGTCCTGAGGAGGCCAGAGACTCCTGTCAGTGTGGATTCGGCACCCACATTTTCTTACGCCTCACCACAGGCGCTGACAAGGCTGGGGTCTTCTGTCTGCATGGAAGCATCCCCATATTTCCCGAAGTCTACACCGGGGGTTCTGAGGACATCAGCGTCCTGTTGTGTGGGCGTGGCCCCACGTCCTCCCATAACGTCACTGCAGGTTCTGAGGAGGCCAGGGCTCCTGACACCGTGGATGCGGCCCCCACCTTCCAGAAGCCTCAACTTATGTCCTGAGCAGCCCGGGAGCTCCTGCCAGAGTGGACGCGGCACCACAGCTTCCTGAAGCCTCCCTGCACGTCCTGAAGCGGCCCAGGTGTTCCTGTCAGGGTTGATGCGGGCCCACATCTTCCTGAAGCCTCACCGCGGTTCCTGAGGAGACCGGGGCTCATCAGCATGGATGCGTCCCCATGTCCTCCTCAGACCTCCCCAGCACAGGTGGGCTCCTGTTAGTGCAGGTGGATGAGGCCTACTGACCCTCGCAGCCCTTGGGCAGTGCCTGGGCTCGGGCGCCTCCTGCGGGACGCTCAGGCACTGCAGGAGGCCATGCAGGAGGCAGCGTCCCCGTACACGGGGCCACAACTGCCTCCTTCCAGGCTCCAGCTGAGGCCTATGAGCTTCGGAAATGACTCACTGAAACGGAGCCCAATACCCGGCTTCCCCAGAAATACTTAAGGACAATGATTAGAGCCCACAGGACACAAAAATAAATGTGTACCAGACTTTAACCACGCCCTGCAAAACTCACTCAACCCTCCTCCTCTGTGGACGGGACCGCAGGCTGGTGCAGCCGCCCTGGAAACAGTGTGGAGGCCCCTCAGGAAGTTACAAATAGAGCCACCCTGGGACCAGCAGGTGCACAGCCTTAGCTCAGCCCGAAGATACAGATGCATGAGACTCGGGGACACCTGCACCCCAATGTCCACAGCAGCCGTGTCCACAGTAGGCACCTTGTGGGAGGAGCCTTGGTGCCCTCAGGCAGATGATAGATAAAGAGGATGGAAGATAGATGATGGTCATAGATGATAGATAGTTAGTAGATAGGAATGGTACTCAGCTATCAAAGAGAAGAAAATATTGCCATTTGCAATGATGTGGATAGAACTAGAGGGATCATGTTAAGTGAAATAAGTCAGTCAGGAAAGAAAATTACCGTATGGTTACATTCATAGGTGAAATTAAAGAAGCAAAGCAGATGGGCATCTGTGAAGGGAAGGAAAAACAAATAAGATGAAAACAGATATGGAGGAAAAAAAGACTCAATCACAGGAAACAAACTGAGGGTCGCTGGAGGGGAGGGGAGTGGAGGGACAGGGTAACTGGTAGATGGCATGAAGGAGGGCACGTGATGTCATGAGTCCTGGTGTTATCTCCAACTGGTGAATCCCTTAAATCTACCTCTGAAAGTATAATACACTATACTCTTAATAAATTGGGTTTAAATTAAATTAAGTTTAAAAAATCAGTTGACAGTATCGGAGTGCATTTTCTTCCAGGCTCTCTATTCTGCTCCTTCAGCTTATGCCAGAACCACACCCCTGTGGGTTTGGTTTGTTTAAGTAGGCTCCATGCCTTGTCCACAGTTCAGCACAGGGCTAGAATTCATGACCCCGAGATCAAGACCAAGGTTGAAGTCAGGAGTCGGATGCTTAACCAACGGAACCAGCCGGGGCCCGAGAACCACACTGCTTTATCCTGTGTCTCTGTGACATTGTTTGAAATAGGAAAGTGGAGGGAGGGGCAAGATGGCAGAAGAGTAGTGTCCCCAAATCACCTGTCCCCACCAAATTACCTAGATAATCTTCATCATCCTGAAAATCTATGAATTCGGCCTGAGATTTAAAGAGAGACCAGCTGGAATGCTACAGTGAGAAGAGTTCACACTTCTATCAAGGTAGGAAGAGGGGGGAAAAGAAATAAAGAAACAAAAGGCATCCAAGGGGGAGGGGCCCCACGAGGTGCCAAGCTAAGACCGGGGCGAGTGCCCCCAGGACAGGAAAGCTCTGTCCCGGAGAAGCAGGAGCTTCACCAATCTTCCTGGGTGGAAAGGCACCCGCAGGGAGATGGAGCAGGACGCCAGGATGACAGGGATGCCCTCGGGCTCCCTAGAACACTAAGACACCTGCGCACCCAGGAGACTGCACCATACCCCGCGGCCGAGCTCCCTAAAAGACTGCAGGGCCCACGGCCGGACCTGGAGCAGCGCGGAGGGGCTCGGGCGGCAGCTCCGCATGGAGGGGGCTGCAAGGCCAGGAGCAGCTCGGAGGGGGCTCCAGCAGAGGAAGAGGATCTCTGCAGAGAGGGCTGCGGGGCTCTGGGACCAGCTCAGAGGGGCTCGGGCGGCAGCGCCGCGGAGGCGGCTGTGTGGCCGTGAGGGGGAATCCAACAGCACAGGCACTGGAGCACAGGGTGCCAGGACACAGCCCAGGATTTGGCCTCCCCCTGGGACAGGCAGAGCACGGGCAGGCCCACGACAGCTAGAACGCTTCTGCCCAGAGCTGAGCAGATCAGCGTCCCCGCCTTGGCACCCAAGGTCCTGCAGAGGGAGAGCTCCATAGTTACTGTGGGAGCTGAATCCAGGGCTTCAGAGCTGCCGGCGTCACTGGGATGGTTCCTCCTGGGGCCTCACGGGTTAAACAACCCCCACTGAGCCCTGCACCAGGCAGAGGGCAGAGCAGCTCCCTCAAGAGCTAACACCTGGGATCTCTGGGTGGCGCAGCGGTTTGGCGCCTGCCTTTGGCCCAGGGCGCGATCCTGGAGACCCGGGATCGAATCCCACGTCGGGCTCCCGGTGCATGGAGCCTGCTTCTCCCTCTGCCTGTGTCTCTGCCTCTCTCTCTCTCTCTGTGACTATCATAAATAAATAAAAATTTTTAAAATTTAAAAAAAAAAAAAAGAGCTAACACCTGAAAATCAGAACAGCAGGCCCCTCCCCCAGAAGACCAGCTGGACGGACAAGTTCCAGGGGAAGTCAACAGACTTAAAGTATACAGAATCAAAAGATACTCTCCCGTGGTTTTTTCTTTTCTTTTCTTTTCTTTTTTCTTTTCTCTTCTCTTCTTTTCTTTTCTTTTCTTCTTTCTTTTTGATTTGTTGCATCCCCCACCCTTTATTCCTTTCTTTCTTTTTCTTTCTCTTTTTCTTCTTTTTTCTTTTTTTTCTTCCTTTACTCTTTTTCTATTTTCTTTCCTTCTTTCTCTCCTCTCTTTTTCTCCTTTTCCCAATACAATTTTTTTTGGCCACTCTGCACTGAGCAAAATGAATAGAAGAAAAACCTCACCTCAAAAGAAAGAATCAGAACAGTCCTCTCTCCTAAGAGTTACAAAATCTGGATTACAATTCAATGTCAGAAAGCCAATTCAGAAGCACTATTATACAGCTACGGGTGGCTCTAGAAAAAAGCATAAAGGACTCAAGAGACTTCATGACTGCAGAATTTAGATACAATCAGGCAGAAATTAAAAATCAATTGAATGAGATGCAATCCAAACTAGAAGTCCTAACGATGATGGTTAACGAGGTGGAAGAACGAGTGAGTGACATAGAAGACAAGTTGATGGCAAAGAGAGAAACTGAGGAAAAAAGAGACAGACAATTAAAAGACCAGGAAGACAGATTAAGGGAAATAAACAACAGCCTGAGGAAGAAAAACCTACTTGTAATTGGGGTTCCCGAAGGCGCCGACAGGGACAGAGGGCCAGAATATGTATATGAACAAATCCTAGCTGAAAACAATCCTAATCTGGGAAGGGAAACAGGCATTCAGATCCAGGAAACAGAGAGATCCCCCCCTAAAATCAACAAAAACCGTCCAACACCTCGACATTTAATAGTAAAGCTTGCAAATTCCAAAGATAAAGAGAAGATCCTTAAAGCAGCAAGACACAAGAAATCCCTGACCTTTATGCGGAGGAGCATTAGGGTAACAGCAGACCTCTCCACAGCGACCTGGCAGGCCACAAAGGGCTGGCAGGATATATTCAGGGTCCTCAATGAGAAGAACATGCAACCAAGAATACTTTATCCAGCAAGGCTCTCATTCAAAATGGAAGGAGAGATAAAGAGCTTCCAAGACAGGCAGCAACTAAAGCAATATGTGACCTCCAAACCAGCTCTGCAAGAAATTTTAAGAGGGACTCTTAAAATTCCCCTTTAAGAAGAAGTTCAGTGGAACATTCCAAAAAACAATGACTGAATAGTTATCATGATGACACTAAATTCATATCTCTCAATAGTAACTCTGAATGTGAACGGGCTTAATGACCCCATCAAAAGGCGCAGGGTTTCAGACTGGATAAAAAAGCAGGACCCATCTATTTGCTGTCTACAAGAGACTCATTTTAGACAGAAGGACACCTACAGCCTGAAAATAAAAGGTTGGAGAACCATTTACAATTCGAATGGTCCTCAAAAGAAAGCAGGGGTAGCCATCCTTATATCAGATAAACTAAAATTTACCCCAAAGACTGTAGTGAGAGATGAAGAGGGACACTATATCATACTTAAATGATCTATTCAACAAGAGGACTTAACAATCCTCAATATATATGCCCCGAATGTGGGACCTGCCAAATATATAAATCAATTCTTAACCAAAGTGAAGAAATACTTAGATAATAATACACTTATACTTGGTGACTTCAATCTAGCTCTTTCTATACTCGATAGGTCTTCTAAGCACAACATCTCCAAAGAAACGAGAGCTTTAAATGATACACTGGACCAGATGGATTTCACAGATATCTACAGAACTTTACATCCAAACTCAACTGAATACACATTCTTCTCAAGTGCACATGGAACTTTCTCCAGAATAGACCACATATTAGGTCACAAATCGGGTCTGAACCAATACCAAAATATTGGGGTCGTCCCCTGCATATTCTCAGACCATAATGCCTTGAAATTAGAACTAAATCACAACAAGAAGTTTGGAAGGACCTCAAACACGTGGAGGTTAAGGACCATCCTGCTAAAAGATGAAAGGGTCAACCAGGAAATTAAGGAAGAATTAAAAAAAAAAAGGAAGAATTAAAACATTCATGGAAACTAATGAGAATGAAGATACAACCATCCAAAATCTTTGGGATGCAGCAAAAGCAGTCCTAAGGGGGAAATACATCGCAATACAAGCATCCATTCAAAAACTGGAAAGAACTCAAATACAAAAGCTAACCTTACACATAAAGGAGCTAGAGAAAAAACAGCAAATAGATCCTACACCCAAGAGAAGAAGGGAGTTAATAAAGATTCGTGCAGAACTCAACGAAATCGAGACCAGAAGAACTGTGGAACAGATCAACAGAACCAGGACTTGGTTCTTTGAAAGAATTAATAAGATAGATAAACCATTAGCCAGTCTTATTAAAAAGAAGAGAGAGAAGACTTAAATTAATAAAATCATGAATGAGAAGGGAGAGATCACTACCAACACAAGGAAATACAAACAATTTTAAAAACATATTATGAACAGTTATACGCCAATAAATTAGGCAATCTAGGAGAAATGGACGCATTCCTGGAAAGCCACAAACTACCAAAACTGGAACAGGAAGAAATAGAAAACCTAAACAGGCCAATAACCAGGGAGGAAATTGAAGCAGTCATCAAAAACCTCCCAAGACACAAGAGTCCAGGGCCAGATGGCTTCCCAAGGGAATTTTATCAAACGTTTAAAGAAGAAACCATACCTATTCTCCTAAAGCTGTTTGGAAAGATAGAAAGAGATGGAGTACTTCCAAATTCGTTCTATGAGGCCAGCATCACCTTAATTCCAAAACCAGACAAAGACCCCACCAAAAAGGAGAATTACAGACCAATAGCCCTGATGAACATGGATGCAAAAATTCTCAACAAGATACTGGCCAATAGGATCCAACAATACATTAAGAAAATTATTCACCATGATCAAGTAGGATTTATCCCTGGGACACAAAGATGGTTCAACACCCGTAAAACAATCAATGTGATTCATCATATCAGCAAGAGAAAAACCAAGAACCATATGATCCTCTCATTAGATGCAGAGAAAGCATTTGACAAAATACAGCATCCATTTCTGATCAAAACTCTTCAGAGTGTAGGGATAGAGGGAACATTCCTCGACATCTTAAAAGCCATCTATGAAAAGCCCACAGCAAATATCATTCTCAATGGGGAAGCACTGGGAGCGTTTCCCCTAAGATCAGGAACAAGACAGGGATATCCACTCTCACCACTGCTATTCATCATAGTACTGGAAGTCCTAGCCTCAGCAATCAGACAACAAAAAGACATTAAAGGCATTCAAATTGGCAAAGAAGAAGTCAAACTCTCCCTCTTCGCCGATGACATGATACTCTACATAGAAAACCCAAAAGTCTCCACCCCAAGATTGCTAGAACTCATACAGCAATTCGGTAGCATGGCAGGATACAAAATCAATGCCCAGAAATCAATGGCATTTCTATACACTAACAACGAGACTGAATAAAGAGAAATTAAGGAGTCAATCCCATTTACAATTGCACCCAAAAGCATAAGATACCTAGGAATAAACCTAACCAAAGATGTAAAGGATCTATACCCTCAAAACTATAGAACACTTCTGAAAGAAATTGAGGAAGACACAAAGAGATGGAAAAATATTCCATGCTCATGGGTAGGCAGAATTAATATTGTGAAAATGTCAATGTTACCCAGGCAATGTACACGTTTAATGCAATCCCTATCAAAATACCATGGACATTCTTCAGAGAGTTAGAACAAATTATTTTAAGATTTGTGTGGAATCAGAAAAGACCCCGAATAGCCAGGGGAGTTTTAAAAAAGAAAACCATATCTGGGGCATCACAATGCCAGATTTCAGGTTGTACTACAAAGCTGTGGTCATCAAGACAGTGTGGTACTGGCACAAAAACAGACACATAGATCAGTGGAACAGAATAGAGAATCCAGAAGTGGACCCTGAACTTTATGGTCAACTAATATTCGATAAAGGAGGAAAGACTATCCATTGGAAGAAAGACAGTCTCTTCAATAAATGGTGCTGGGAAAATTGGACATCCACATGCAGAAGAATGAAACTAGACCACTCTCTTTCACCATACACAAAGATAAACTCAAAATGGATGAAAGATCTAAATGTGAGACAAGATTCCATCAAAATCCTAGAGAAGAACACAGGCAACACCCTTTTTGAACTCGGCCATAGTAACTTCTTGCAAGATACATCCACGAAGGCAAAAGAAACAAAAGCAAAAATGAACTATTGGGACTTCATCAAGATAAGAAGCTTTTGCACAGCAAAGGATACAGTCAACAAAACTCAAAGACAACCTACAGAATGGGAGAAGATATTTCCAAATTACCTATCAGATAAAGGGCTAGTTTCCAAGATCTATAAAGAACTTAAAACTCAACACCAAAGAAACAAACAATCCAATCATGAAATGGGCAAAAGACATGAAGAGAAATCTCACAGAGGAAGACACAGACATGGCCAACATGCATATGAGAAAATGCTCTGCATCACTTGCCATCAGGGAAATACAAATCAAAACCACAATGAGATACCATGTCACACCAGTGAGAATGGGGAAAATTAACAAGGCAGGAAACAACAAATATTGGAGAGGATGTGGAGAAAAGGGAACCCTCTTACACTGTTGGTGGGAATGTGAACTGGTGCAGCCACTCTGGAAAACTGTGTGGAGGTTCCTCAAAGAGTTAAAAATATACCTGCCCTACGACCCAGCAATTGCACTGTTGGGGATTTACCCCAAAGATACAAATGCAATGAAACGCCGGGACACCTGCACCCCGATGTTTCTAGCAGCAATGGCCACGATAGCCAAACTGTGGAAGGAGCCTCGGTGTCCAACGAAAGATGAATGGATAAAGAAGATGTGGTTTATGTATACAATGGAATATTACTCAGCTATTAGAAATGACAAATACCCACCATTTGCTTCAACGTTGATGGAACTGGAGGGTATTATGCTGAGTGAAGTAAGTCAGTCGGAGAAGGACAAACATTATATGTTCTCATTCATTTGGGGAATATAAATAATAGTGAAAGGGAATATAAGGGAAGGGAGAAGAAATGTGTGGGAAATATCAGAAAGGGAGACAGAAGGTAAAGACTGCTAACTCTGGGAAACGAACTAGGGGTGGTAGAAGGGGAGAAGGGCGGGGGGTGGGAGTGAATGGGTGACGGGCACTGGGGGTTTTTCTGTATGTTAGTAAATTGAACACCAATAAAAAATAAATTAAAAAAAAGAAGAAGTTCAGTGGAACAATCCACAAAAACAAGGACTGAATAGATGTCATGATGACACTAAACTCATATCTGTGGATAGTAACTCTGAACGTGAACGGGCTTAATGACCCCTTCAAAGGTGCAGGGTTTCAGACTGGATAAAAAAGCAGGACCCAACTATTTGCTGTCTACAAGAGACTCATATTAGACAGAAGGACACCTACAATCTGAAAATAATGGGTTGGAGAACAATTTACCATTCGAATGGTCCTCAAAAGAAAGCAGGGGTAGCCATCCTTATATCAGATAAACTAAAATTTACCCCAAAGACTATAGTGAGAGATGAAGACGGACACTAAATCATACTTAAAGTATCTATCCAACAAGAGGACTTAACAATCCTCAATATATATTCCCCGAATATCGGAGCTGCCAAATATTTAAACCAATTAATAACGAAAGTGAAGAAATACTTAGATAATAATTATCTTATACTGGTGACTTCAATCTAGGTCTTTCTACCCTCGATAGGTCTTCTAAGCACAACATCTCCAAAGAAACGAGAGCTTTAAATGATACACTGGAGCAGATAGATTTCACAGATATCTACAGAACTTTACATCCAAACTGAACTAAATAAACATTCTTCTCAAGTGCACATGGAACTTTCTCCAGAATAGACCACATACTGGATCACAAATCGCGTCTGAACCGATACCAAAAGATTCAGATCGTCCCCTGCATATTCTCAGACCATAATGCCTTGAAAGTAGAACTAAATCACAACAAGAAGTTTGGAAGGACTTTAAACACGTGGAGGTTAAGGACCATCCTGCTAAAAGATGAAAGGGTCAACCAGGAAATTGAGGAAGAATTAAAAAGATTCATGGAATCTAATGAGAATGAAGATACAAATGTTCAAAATCTTTGGCATGCAGCAAAAGCAGTCCTAAGGGGGAAATACATCACAATACAAGCATCCATTCAAAAACTGGAAAGAACTCAAATACAAAAGCTAACCTTACTCATAAAGGAGCTAGAGAAAAAAACAGCAGCTAGATCCTACACCCAAAAGAATAAGAGATTTCATTAAAATTTGAGCAGACCTCAAGGAAATTGAGACCACAATAAATGTGGAACAGATCAACAAAACCAGGAGTTGGTTCTTTAAAAGAATTAATAACATACATAAACCATTAGCCAGTCTTATTAAAAAGAAGAGAGAGAAGACTCAAATTAATAAAATCATGAATGAGAAAGGAGAGATCACTACCAACACAAGGAAATACAAACGATTTTAAAAACATATTATGAACAGCTATATGGAAATAAATTAGGCAATCTAGAAGAAATGGACGCATTCCTGGAGCCACAAACTACCAAAACTGGAACAGGAAGAAATAGAAAACCTAAACAGGCCAATAACCAGAGAGGCAATTGAAGCAGTCATCCAAAACCTCCCAAGTCACAAAAGTCCAGGGCCAGATGGCTTCCCAGGGGAAATCTATCAAACGTTTAAAGAAACCATACCTATTCTCCTAAAGCTGTTTGGAAAGATAGAAAGAGATGGAGTACTTCCAAATTCGTTCTATGAAGCCAGCATCACCTTAATTCCAAAACCAGACAAAGACCCCACCAAAGAGGAGAATACAGACCAATATCCTTGATGAACATAGATGCAAAAATTCTCAACAAGATACTAGCTAATAGGATCCAACAATACATTAAGAATATTATTCACCATGACCAAGTAGGATTTATCCCTGGGACACAAGGATGGTTCAACACTCGTAAAACAATCGATGTGATTCATCATATCAGCAAGAGAAAAACCAAGAACCATATGATCCTCTCATTAGATGCAGAGAAAGCATTTGACAAAATAGAGCATCTATTCCTGATCAAAGCAGTTCAGAGCGTAGGGATAGAAGGAACATTCCTCGACATCTTAAAAGCCATCTACGAAAAGCCCACAGCAAATATCATTCTCAATGGGGAAGCACTGGGAGCCTTTCCCCTAAGATCAGGAACAAGACATGGATATCCACTCTCACCACTGCTATTCATCATAGTACTGGAAGTCCTAGCCTCAGCAATCAGACAACAAAAGACATTAAAGGCATTCAAATTGGCAAATAAGAAGTCAAACTCTCCCTCTTTGCTGATGACATGATACTCTACCTAGAAAACCCAAAACCCTCCCCCACAAGATTGCTAGAACTCATACAGCAATTTGGTAGCATTGCAGTTTACAAAATCAATGCCCAGAAATCAATGGCATTTCTATACACTAACAATGAGACTGAAGAAAGAGAAATTAAGGGTCAATCTCATTAACAATTGCACCCAAATCATACGATACCTAGGAATAAACCTAACCAAGGAGGTAAATGATCTATACCCTAAAAACTATAGAAAACTTCTGAAAGAAATTGAGGAAGACACAAAGAGATGGAAAAATATTCCATGCTCATGGATTGGCAGAATTAATATTGTGAAAATGTCAATGTTACCCAGGCAATGTACACGTTTAATGCAATCCCTATCAAAATACCATGGACTTTCTTCAGAGTGTTAGAACAAATTATTTTAAGATTTGTGTGGAATCAGAAAAGACCCCGAAAAGCCAGGGGAATTTTATTTTATTTTATTTTATTTTATTTTATTTTATTTTATTTTATTTTATTTTATTTTTTATTTATTTATGATAGTGACACACAGAGAGAGAGAGGCAGAGACACAGGCAGAGAGAGAAGCAGGCTCCATGCACCGGGAGCCCGACATGGGTCTCCATCCCGGGTCTCTAGGATCGTGCCCTGGGCCAAAGGCAGGTGCCAAACCGCTGCGCCACCCAGGGATCCCAAGCCAGGGGAATTTTAAAAAAGAAAACTATATCTGGGGGCACCACATGCCAGATTTCAGCTTGTACTACAAAGCTGTGGTCATCAAGACAGTGTGGTACTGGCACAAAAACAGACACATAGATCAATGGAACAGAATAGAACCCAGAAGTGGACCTTGAACTTTATGGTCAACTAATATTCGATAAAGGAGGAAAGACTATCCATTGGAAGAAAGACAGTCTCTTCAAAGTTGGTGCTGGGAAAATTGGACATCCACATGCAGACGAATGAAACTAGACCACTCTCTTTCACCATACACAAAGATAAACTCAAAATGGGTGAAAGATCTAAATATGAGACAAGATTCCATCAAAATCCTAGAGAAGAACACAGGCAACACCCTTTTTGAACTCGGCCATAGTAACTTCTTGCAAGATACATCCACGAAGGCAAAAGAAACAAAAGCAAAAATGAACTATTGGGACTTCATCAAGATAAGAAGCTTTTGCACAGCAAAGGATACAGTCAACAAAACTCAAAGACAACCTACAGAATGAGAAAAGTTATTTGCAAAAGACGTATCAGATAAAGGGCTAGTTTCAAACTCTATAAAGAACTTCTTAAAATCAACACCAAAGAGACAAACAATCCAATCATGAAATGAGCAAAAGACATGAAGAGAAATCTCACCAAGGAAGACATTGACATGGCCAACATGCACATGAAAACATGCTCTGCATCACTTGCCCTTAGGGATATACAAATCAAAACCACATTGAGATACCATGTCACACCAGTGAGAATGGGGAAAATTAACAAGGCAGGAAACAACAAATGTTGGAGAGGATGCGGAGAAAAGGGAACCCTCTTACACTGCTGGTGGGAGTTGAACTGGTGCAGTCACTCTGGAAAACTGTGTGGAGGTTCCTCAAAGAGTTAAAAATAGACCTGCCCAACGACTCAGCAATTGCACTATTGGGGATTTACCCCAAAGATTCAGATGCAATGAAACACCGGGACACCTGCACCCCGATGTTTATAGCAGAATGTCCACAATAGCCAAACTGTTGCAGGAGCCACGGTGTCCATTGAAAGATGAATAGATAAAGAAGATGTGGTTTATGTATACAATGGAATATTACTCAGCCATTAGAAATGACAAATACCCACCATTTGCTTCAACGTGGATAAAACTGGAGGGTATTATGCTGAGTGAAGTAAGTCAATCGGAGAAGGACAAACAGTGTATGTTCTCATTCCTTCAGGGAATATAAATAATAGTGAAAGGGAATATAAGGGAATGGAGAAGAAACGTTTGGGAAATATCAGAAAGGGAGAGAGATCATAAAGACTCCTAACTCTGGGAAAAGAACTAGGGGTGCTGGAAGGGGAGGAGGGCAGGGGGTGGGGGTGAATGGGTGACGGGCACTGGGGGGACACTTGACGGGATGAGCACTGCGTGTTATTCTTTATGGTGGTCAATTGAACACCAATAAAAAATAAATTTATTTTTAAAAAAAGATCAAACAACTACATATTTATGTTGCCAACATGGGAGTACCGAAATACAGAAACCAATTAACAACAAACGTACAGGAACACACTGATAGTAATACAATGACAGGGGATTTTAGCACCCACTTATGGCAATGGACCGATCGTCTATGCAGAAAATCAGCAGGGAAACAATAGCCTTGACACACTGGACCAAAGAGACTCAACAGATATAGTCTGAACATTTCTTCCTAAAGCAGAATTCACATCCTTTTCAAGTGCACAGGGGACATTCTCCAGAATAGATTATATCATGGACCACAAATCAGCTCTCAACAGGTACAACAGGTACAAGAAGGATGTTATCACACCATGTACATTTTCGGACCACGACGCTATGAAACTCGAGGTTTCAATAAGAAATAAGACAATAAGAAAAAATTTGGACAGACCAAAAATTCGTGGAGATTATGATCATCCTGCTAGAGAATGAATGGAGCAACCAGGAAATTAAAGAGGAAATTTAAAACAAATGAAAATGAAAACATGTTTCTTCAAACCTCTAGGATGTAGCAAAGACAGTCCTTAGAGGGAAGTAGATAGCAGTACAGTCCTACCTCAAGAAACAAGAAGTCTCCAATACACAACCCAACACTACACCTAAAGGAGCTGGAAAAGGAATAGGAAACAAAGCCTAAAGCCTACAGAAGAAGGGAAAAATAAAGATGAGAGCAGAAATAAACAATACAGGAACAACAAAACAGTAGAATGGAATAATGAAACTAAGAACTGGTTCTTCAAAATAAGAAAATGGATCAAGCCCTAGCCAGCCTTATCAACAAGAAAACAGAAAAGAACTAAATAAATAAAATCACAAAAGAGAGAAGAGAGATCACAATCAACACCAGAAAAATAAGACAATAATAAGGGAATACTATGAAAGATTATACACTAACAAACTGGGAGACCTGGAATAAATGGACAAATCCCTAGAAATGTATAAATGAGCAAAACTGAAATAGGAAGAAATAGAAAATGTGAACACACCCATAACTAGCAAAGGAATTTAATCAGCAAGGCACCTGGGTGCCTCAGTGGTTGAGCATCTGCTTTGGCTCAGGTCATGATCCCGGGGTCCTGGGGAATCATGTCCCACATCAGGCTCCCTGCATGGAGCCTCATTTTCCCCCTGCCTATACCTCTGCCTCTCTGTGTCTCGCATGAATCCATAAATAAAATCTTTAAAAAAGAAAAAAGATAAATGATGAGAAAGGACCCAAATAAAATCACAAATGAGATAAGAGAAATAACAACCAACACTAGAGAAATACAAACATTTATAAGAGAACATTATGAAAAATTATATGCCAGCAACCTAGAACCTGGAAGAAATAGATCAATTCCTGGAAATATATAACATAGCAAAAATGAAAAAGGAAGAAATAAGAAACTTGAACAGACAGATAACCAGCAACGAAATTGAATCAGCAATCAAGAATCTCCCAACAGGAGACGCTTAGATCAATAGAATAGAACGGAATGGAATGCCGAAACAAGAGACAAACCTGTAACTCTATGATCCATTAATCGACAACAAGGCAGGAAGGAATATCCAATGGCACAAAGACAGTCTCTTCAAAAAACCCTAACCCTGACCCCAGGATAAGAACAAATAGTGTTGGGAAAACCAGGCAGCCACATGCAGAAGAATGAAACGGGACCACTTTCTTACACCATATATATAAAAAATAAATTCAAAATGCATGAAAGACCTAAATGTGAGACCTGAAACCATACAAAGAAGAAAAGATAGGCAGCAACGTCTTTGACGTTGGCCATTGGATCTTCTTTCTAGATATGCCTCTGAGTTGAGGGAAACAAAAGCAAAAATACTATTGGGACTTCATCAAATTCAAAACCTTCTGCAAAGTGAAAGAAACAACCAACGCTAAAAGGCAACATACAAAATGAAAGGAGATATTTGTAAACAACACATCCAATAAACAGTTAGTATGCAAAATACGTAAAGCAAATATAAATCTCAGCATCCTAAACACAAATTATCCAACTGCAGATGGGCAGAAGACATGAATGGACTTTGTCTCTGACAAGACATCCAGATGGCCACCAGACACCGAAAGACACTCCGCGTCACCCATCATCAGGGAAATGCAAATGAAAACCACAATAAGATGTCACCTGACAGCCGTCAGAATGGCTAAAATTAACAACAGAAGAAACAACAGGTGTTGTTGAGGCTATAGAGAAGAGGGAGCCACCTTACACTCCTGGTGGACATGCGAACAGGTGCAGCCACTGTGGAAACACTGTGGGGGGTCCTAGAGACATTAAAAATAGGGGATCCCTGGGTGGTGCAGCGGTTTGGCACCTGCCTTTGGCCCATGTCGGGATCCTGGTGACCCGGGATCGAATCCCACGTTGGACTCACAGTGCACGGAGCCTGCTTCTCCCTCTGCCTGTGTCTCTGCCTCTCTCTCTGTGACTATCATAAAAAAAAATTAAAAAAAGAAGTTAAACATAGAGCTACCCTACGATTCCAAATTGCAGAGCTAGGTATTTACCCCAAGGATACAAAAGTCGTTTAGTAGATTCCAAGTGGGACACGCAGCCCAGTGTTTGTAGCAGCGTTATCAACAACAGCCAAACTGTGGATACAGCCCTGATGTCCATCGAGTGATGAATGGGCAGAGACGATGTGGTAAATATACCAACTGCGACATCACCGGGTCATCAGAAGAGATGAAATGAAGCCATTTACAATGACGTGGGAGAAGTGGAAAGCACTTATGCTCAAGGAATTCAGTCAGTCAGAGAAAGATACCAAATACCATACAATTGCATTCACATGTGAATTTTAAGAAACCAGACAAACTGGCAAAGGGGCACAGGGGGGATGAGAGAAGCAAACAAAAAAACACTTTCTTAACCACAGAGTATAAACTAATAAATACCAGAGGAAGGTGAGGGGGATGGGGAATCAGGAGATGGGGATAGTGGAGGGCACCTGTGCCCAGTACCAGGCGTTGTATCCAAGGGTTGAATCACTATGCGGTAAACCTGAAACTATATCATTCTGTGTATACAAACAGGAATTCAAGTAAAACTTTAAAATAATAATAGGTAGTATTGATGAAACATGTACGCACTAGAGATAAAATCAGAAAGGCAACTGAAAATCCAAATAAAGAGTCTTTAGAGCCACAAATCCCCTCCTTAGCTCAGCTCGGGAGAAGCCTGCTATGTCTATTCTGACCCCATCAGAAGGCTGGATTTTGATTCTCTGGGGAGGCCACTGACTTGGTGGAGTCAGGCTATCTTTGAACCCAAAACCTAAATAGAGTGCATAAAACTAAACGGCCCAAGATGCTAGGAGTCCCAGTGCAGGCACATGCCAGACCCAAACTCTAACCATACACAGACATAACCCTAACCCTACACTTAATCCTAATGTTAACCTAGCCCTTAAACAAGACCCATCACTAATCGAAAACCAAACACAAACCCCAAGACCAAAACACATTCACTGAACCTTTCTGCCAACCCTCACCCTAACTCCTAAACGTAGGTTCACCTAAACTTAGGTTTCCTTAACCCTGACCCCTACCTTAAATCTAACCGGAACCCTAACCTCTAACCCTAACCTTAAAATAAGGTATTCAAATCCTATTCCTAACCTTAACCTGTACCCTAACCCTAACCCTCTAATACTAATCATATCTCATACCCCAAACTGTACCCTAACCCGTACCCTAAAACCAACCCCTAACCCACTCCCTAACCCTATATC